>NC_139148.1:9096715-10592715 GCF_964270905.1 Leucopleurus acutus | reverse complement strand
GAGGTACCGTTCAATCCAGCAGTCACACCACTGGGCCTCTCACCTGAGAAGACCAGAAGCGAGAAGACCCGGGCTGCAACAGCTGCACTGCGGCCTTATTCACAATAGCCAAGACGGTGAAGCTACCAAAATGTCCATCAACAGACGACTGGATTAAGAAGAAGCGGTCCATGTACACAATGGAATATTAACCACGGAAAACAATGAAACACTGCTCTTTCAGGCACCATAGACGAGCTTGGAGATGATCACAGAACATGGGGTAAGTCGGAAAGCCAAAGACCTACATCCTATGATATCACTTATAGGCGTTATCTAATAACTGACACAAATGAACATATGTGCACAGAGAAAGACGCTCACAGACTTAGAAAACAACTACGCTTATCTAAAAGGAAAGGTGGGCGGAACGGATAAATTAAGATTAGCATTACCATACGTATACAGATACGTGTTATACACATATATCAAAAAGACCGACCACGTAGCAAGGGAGGTGGACGGAACACTCTGTAATATTTCACATGGGAAGAGGATCTGTACATGAATAGACGTATATAATGTACAAATGAACCAGATTGTGTACACCTAGGACAAACAATAGTCTAATCATTACCCCGATTAAAATCGTTTCAAAAACCAACCAGAAGTAATGCGACATAAACTTATGGGCGTTTCTCCTGGCACATTCCATTCTAATTTACAACCTAGGAACACGACTTCCAGAAAGGCTCTGCTGCCCTAGTACCCAGATTTGGGAATGGAGAAATGCTGCCGCCTTGTGGCCATCTCCCAAAACAGCAGCTTTAAACCCAGTGCTAACGGTCATTAAACAGTCACCAAACTTGCAGGCCTGTAAATAACACCTGCCCTCCAAAAAATCCTGGGGTCAAGCATCGACCAAAAATTCAAAAGAGGGCAACATTCCAAGAAAACCATTTCAAGAGGTATACTGTACCCCCACGTTTTTCTTTTCTTTTCTTCTTTTTAAAAGAAAAGAAACAGGCGTGGAAAAATGATGGATTTTAGGAATTTTTAAAGACATGCAAACCCAAATTACAAAAACCTATCAGCTCACAGCACTCGGAATGGCCATTAGCAAAAATGCTGCAAACAATAAATGTGGAGAAATGCGTACCCTCGGTTCTAAGGGGGACGTGGTAAGAGCCACTGATGAAAACACAGTGGCGGTGCTTTGAAAAGGGAAACATTGAGCTACTAGTCAATCAGTCACACCCACTGCTGGGCCCATCACCCGAGAAAATGAGAATCAAAAGGCACAGGCTGGCAATCCTGCACCCCAGCAATACTTACCATAGCCGACGCTTGGAAGCAACGCAAATGTCCATCAACAGAGGAGTGCACCAAGAAGAAGTGGTCCATGCACACGATGGAATACTACTCCACTAGAAAGTATGAATTCAAAAAACAAACATGAGTAAGGACACATAAGCTTTGGGGGGTCTATCAGGGCACACGGCAGCCTAATTGATATCTGAGGAACACCACTGGCAGGAAGGTCTGTCTCCCTAGGTACCAGAGTGGGCAACGTAGAAATGCTGCCGGCCTCTGGCCGATACCTGCAACAGCAGCTCGGAAATCTGTGCGAATGGTCACTTCATATGCACAGGTACTGCAGGGCTGCAAAGGAAACCTGCCCTCAAAATGTCCTGACACACGTAAAGACCAAAATATTTCAAAATGTGGCACATATTTCAAGAAAACAATTTGAAGACGTAAGCTGTCAAAACAGTTTGAAAAATAAAAGGACATGCCTCAAAGCTCAATTTCAAGGGATTATGAGACACATGCAAATCCAACCACAAAGAGCTATCAACTCCCACCAGCCAGAATAACCATCAGCCAAGAAACTACAGACGATCAATGCTGAAGAGGTTGTGGAGACATGCATACCCTCAACTTTACGTGGGATGTAACCTGGAAAGAGCCACTAATCAGAAGAGAATGGAAATGCCTTTAAACGGTAAACATTGAAGTACCATATGATTCAGGAAAACCACCTGTGTCTATAACATAAGAAGACAGAACTGGAAAGACACAGGCAGACAAATGTGCATTGCAGGACTATTACAAAAGCCAAGACAAGGAGGCAACCAAAAGTCCATCAAGAGGTGCGTGGACAATGAAGAATTGCTACATGTACAGATGGAATACTAGCTAGGGGAAAAATAAAACAATGCCATTTGCAGCACCATAGATGAGTCTACAGGTATCAGGCAAATTGTACCCAGTCAGACAGTAAAAGACACATATCCTATTATATCACTTATATATGTTAGCAAAAAATTGATACTAATGAAGATATTTCCACAGAGAAAGGCAATTACAGATTCATTAAGCAAACTTATGGTTCACCAAATGGAAAGGTGTGAGGATTGGATACATTAGGACATTGGGGTTAACATAGATATACAAACACACGTGAAATATAAAATCGCCACAGACCTACGGCATACCAAGACGAGACTACTCAACATTGTGTCATAACCTACATGGGAGAAGGACCCGAAGAAGAATAGATATATGTATATGTGTAAAAGAACCACATCTTGCACACCTAGAACAAGCAAAACATTGTAATCAAATTTGCTGTGAGAAAAAATAAAAATTAAATTAAAAAGAGAAGAAAAAGCAATGAGACATAAACTTACGGGGCTTTTTGCTGGCACATTGCATTCTAATTTACAACCAGAACATGACTTCCATTAAGGCTCTGTTATCACTAATAAAGCAGCTTTATAAGCAATGTCGAAGGTAGCTTAAAAGAAGTCTCACTAATTATTGATAGTAACAAGAAAACAAACTAAAGTAAAAATCTCACTGTAAAAAGTATACAACAGTAAGGGTAGTAGATCAGACACTTACTAAACTTCTGTAAAGAGTAAAAGACAACAGTAATATGTTTTTTTTTAAACAAAGAGAGGGCCCAAATAAATCAGAAATGAAAGAGATGATGTTACAGCAGACACCACAGAAATACAATGTATCCTAAGATACACACAGGTTAACTCAGGGCTCAGACTGGACAGAACCCACTCTCCATGCCCCTGTACATGACTTACAGGAGCCTCAGGAACTGAGGAGGGGGTCCCTGAGGAGAGGCACAAGATAGAAGATGTTAGGCATTAACATGACTGCATTCATCTTAAACGTGCCTGAACTACATTCACACGAGATGATTTTGTCCTCTATGTACATCGCACCTCTCGACGGAACTGCAGACCTTTGGCTTCACCACCTCTATGACAGCATTAGCTTCACCTGCTGTGGACCATCTCCTATAGGATTTCTAGAACCACAAAGCATCGAAGCTTCACAGGACCCAGAGTCTGTGTGACCATTCAGAGTCTCAGAGTCTCAACTGCACTCAGAGACTCACAGTCTCAACAGAGACTCCACTCTTGGAGGGCACACACAGTAGTGTGCACATCAGGACCCAGGGGAAGGAGCAGTGACCCCATAGATGAATGACCGGACCTATCTGCTAGTTTCAGTGGGTCTCCTGCAGAGGCAGGGAGTGGCTGTGTCTCACCGTGGGGACAACGACACTGCCAGCAGAAGTTCTGGGAAATACTCCTTGGCGTGAGCCCTCCCAGAGTCCACCATTAGCCCCACCAAGAGCAAGCTAGGCTCCAGTGCTGGGTCGCCTCAGGCCAAACAACCAACAGGGAGGGAACCCAGCCCCATGCATCAGCAGACAAGTGGATTAAACTTTTTATTAAAGTTTTATTTAATCCACAGACAAACAGATTAAAGCTCTGCCCACCAGAGCAACACCCAGCTCTACCCACCACCAGTCTGTCCCATCAGGAAGTTTGCACAATCCTCTAAGATAGACTCATCCACCGGATAGCAGACAGCAGAATCAAGAAGAACTACAATTCTGCAGCCTGTGGAAGGAAAACCACACAGAAAGACAGACAAAATGAAAATGCAGAGGACTTTATATCAGATCAAGGAACAAGATAAAACCCCAGAAAAACAACGAAATGAGGTGGGGATAGGCAAGCTTCCAGAAAAACAATTATGATAGTGAAGATGATCCAAGATCTTAGAAAAAGAATGGAGGCAAAGATCGAGAAGATGCAAGAAATGCTTAACAAAGACCTAGAAGAATTAAGGAACAAACACCTAGAAGAATTAAAGAACCAACAGAGATGAACAATACAATAAATGAAATGAAAAATACACTAGAAGGAATCAGTAGCAGAATAACTGTGGCAGAAGAACAGGTAAGTGACCTGGAAAACAGAAAGGTGGAAATCACTGCCATGGAACAGAATAAAGAAAAAGAATGAAAATAAATGAAGACACCCTAAGAGACCTCTGGGACAACATTAAACACAACAACATTCGCATTATAGGGGTCCCAGATGGAGAAGAGGGAGAGAAAGGACTCGAGAAAATATTTGAAGAGATTATAGTCAAAAACTTCCCTAGTATGGGAAAAGAACTAGCCACCCAAGTGCAGGAAGCTCAGAGAGTCCCAGGCAGGATAAACCAACGGAGAAAAATGCCGAGACACATAGTAATCAAACTGACAAAAATTAAAGAGAAAGAAAAATTATTGAAAGCAGCAAGGGAAAAATGACAAATAACATACAAGGGAACTCCCATAAGGTTAACAGCTGATTTCTCAGCAGAAACTCAACAAGCCAGAAGGGAGTGGCATGATAAATTTAAAGTGATGAAAGGGAAGAACCTGAAACCAAGAGTACTCCATCCATCAAGGATCTCACTCAGATTCGATGGAGAAATTAAAACCTTTACAGACAAGCAAAAGCTAAGAGAATTCAGCACCACCAAACCAGCTCTACAACAAATGCTAAAGGAACTTCTCTAAGTGGGAAACACAAGAGAAGAAAAGGACCCACCAAGACAAACCCATAACAATTAAGAAAATAGTAATAGGAACATATATATATAGATATTTACCTTAAACGTGAATGGATTAAATGCTCCAATCAAAAGACACAGGCTCACTGAATGGATACAAAAACAAGACTGATATATATGCTGTCTACAAGAGACCCATTTCAGACCTAGGGACACATACAGACTGAAAGTGAGGGGATGGAAAAAGATATTCCATGCAAATGAAAATCAAAAGAAAGTTGGAGTAGCAATACTCATATCAGATAAAATAGACTTTAAAATGAATGTTACAAGAGACAAGGAAGGACACTACATAATGATCAAGGGATCAATCCAAGAAGATATAACAATTATAAATATATATGTACCCAACATAGGAGCACCTCAATACATAAGGCAACTGCTAACAGCTGTAAAACAGGAAATCAACAGTAACACAATAATAGCAGGGGACTTTAACACCTCATTTACACCAGTGGAGATCATCCAGACAGAAAATTAATAAGGAAACACAAGCTTTAAATGACACAGTAGACCAGATAGATTTAATTAATATTTATAGGACATTCCATCCAAAAACAGCAGATTACACGTTCTTCTCAAGTGCACACAGAACATTCTCCAGGATAAATCACATCTTGGGTCACAAATAAAGCCTCAGTATATTTAAGAAAACTGAAATCATATCAAGCAGCTTTTCCTACCACAATGCTATGAGACTGGAAATCAATTACAGGGAAAAAAACGTAAAAAACACAAACACATGGAGGCTAAACAATACGATACTAAATAACCAAGAGCTAACTGAAGAAAGCAAAGAAGAAATCAAACACTACCTAGAGACAAATGGCAACAAATACACGATGATCCAAAACCTATGGGATGAAGCAAAAGCAGTTCGAAGAGAGAAGTTTATAGCAATACAAGCCTACCTCAAGAAACAAGAAAAATCTCAAATAAACAATCTAACCTTACATCTAGAGGAACTAGAGAAAGAAGAACCAAACCCAAAGTTAGTAGAAGGAAAGAAACCATAAAGATCAGAGCAGAAATAAATGAAATACAAACCAAGAAAACAATAGCAAAGATCAATAAAACTAAAAGCTGGTTCTTTGAGAAGATAAACAAAAATGATAAACCTTTAGCCAGACTCAAGAAAAAGAGGGAGAAGACTCAAATCAATACAATTAGAAATGAAAAAGGAGAAGTTACAACAGACACCACAGAAATACAAAGCCTCATAGGACACTACTACAAGCAACTCTATGCCAATAAAATGGACAACCTGGAAGAAATGGACAGATTCTTTGAAAGGGATAACCTTCCAAGACTGAACCAGGAAGAAATAGAAAATAAGAACAAACCTATCACAAGCAATGAAATTGAAACTGTGATTAAAAATCTTCCAACAAACAAAAGCCCAGAACCAAAGGGCATCACAGGTGAATTCTATCAAACATTTAGAGAACAGCTAACACCCAACCTTCTCAAACTCTTCAAAAATATTGCAGGGGAAGGAACACTCCCAAACTCATTCTATGAGGCCACCATCACACTGACACCAAAACCAGACAGAGATACTACAAGGAAAGAAAATTAGAGAGCAATATCACTGATGAATATAGATGTAAAAATCCTCAAGAAAATACTAGCAAACAGAATCGAACAACACTAAAAGAATCATACACCATGATCAAGTGGGGTTTATCCCAGGGATGCAAGGATTCTTCAATATACACAAATCCATCAATGTGATACACCATATTAACAAATTGTAGAATTAAAACCACATTATCATCTCAATAGATGCAGGAAAAGATTTTGAGAAAATTCAACACCCATTTATGATAAAAACTCTGCAAAGTGTGGGCATAGAGGGAAACTACCTCAACATAATAAAGGCCATCTATGACAAACCCACAGCAAACATCATTCTCAATGGTGGAAAACTGAAAGCATTTCCTCTAAGATCAAGAACAAGACGAGGATTTCCACTCTCACCATTATTATTCAACATAGTTTTGGAAGTCCTAGCCACGGCAATCAGAGAAGAAAAGGAAATAAAAGGAATCCAAATCGGAAAAGAAGAAGTAAAGCTGTCACTGTTTGCAGATGACATGATACTATACATAGAGAATCCTAAAGATGCCAGCAGAAAACTACTAGAGCTAATCAATGAATTTGGTAAAGGTGCAGAATACAAAATTAATGCACAGAAATCTCTTGCATTCCTATACACTAACAATGAAAGATCAGAAAAAGAAATTAAGGAAATGATCCCATTACCACTGCAACAAAAAGAATAAAATACTTAGGAATAAACCTACCAAATGAAGTAAAAGACCTGTACTCAGAAAACTATAAGACATGGATGAAAGAAATCAAAGATGATATAAACAGATGGAGACATATACTGTGTTCTTGGATTAGAAGAATCAATACTGTGGAAATGACTATGCTACCCAAAGCAACCTACAGATTCAATGCAATCCCTATCAAATTACCAGTGCCATCTTCTACAGAACTCGAACAAAAAATTTTAAAATTTGTAGGGAGACACAGAAGACCCCGGATAGCCAAAGCAGTCCTGAGAGGAAAAAAAAGAGCTGGAGGAATGAGACTTCCAGACTTCATACTATACTACAAAGCTACAGTAATCAAGACAATATGATACTGACACAAAAACAGAAATATAGACCAATAGAACAGGAGAGAAGGCACAGAGATAAAACCACGTACCTATGGTTAACTAATCTATGACAAAGGAGGCAAGGGTATACAATGGAGAAAAAACAGTGTCTTCAGTAAGTGGTGCTGGGAAAACTGGACAGCTACATGTAAAAGAATGAAATTAGAACACTCCCTAACACCATACACAAAAATAAGCTCAAAATGTCTTAGAGACCTAAATGTAAGACCAGACACTGTAAAACTCTTAGAGGAAAACATAAGCACAACACTCTATGACACAAATCACAGCAAGATCCTTTTTGCCCCACCTCCTAGAGAAATGGAAAGGAAAACAAAAATAAAAAATGGGACCTAATGAAAGTTAAAATCTTTTGCACAGCAAAGGAAAACATAAACAAGACAAAAAGACAACCATCAGAATGGGAGAAAGTATTTTCAAATGAAGCAAATGGCAAAGGATTAATTTCCAAAAGGCAGCTCATGTAGCTCAATATCACATAAACGAACAACCCAATCCAAAAGTGGGCAGAACACCTAAATAGACATTTCGCCAAAGAAGATATACAGGTTGCCAACAAACACATGAAAGGATGCTCAACATCACTAATCATTAGAGAAATGCAAATCAAAACTACAGTGAGGTATCACCTCACAGCAGTCAGAATGGCAATCATCAAAAAATCTACAAACAATAAATGCAGGAGAGACATTTATTGGAGAAAAGGGAACCCTCTTGCACTGTTGGTGGAAATGGAAATTTATATAGCCACTAGAGAGAACAGTATGGAGCTTCCTTAAAAAACTAAAAATAGAATTACCATATGATCCAGCAATCCCACTACTGGGCATATACCCAGAGAAAACCATAATTCAAAAAGACACATTCACCACAATGTTCACTGCAGCACTATTTACAATAGCCAGGTCGTGGAAGCAAGATAAATGCCCATAGACAGAAGAATGGAAAAGATGTGGTACATATATAAAATGGAATATTACTCAGCCATATAAAGGAGTGAAATTGGGTCATTTGTAGAGACGTGGATAGATCTAGAGACTGTCATACAGAGTGAAGTAAGTCAGAAAGAGAAAAACAAATATAGTATATTAATGCATACATGTGGAACCTAGAAAAACGGTACAAATGAACCGGTTTTCAAGGCAGAAATAGAGACACATAATGGCAGGGTGGTGGTGGTGGGATAAATTGGGAGACTGGGATTGACATATATACACTTATATGTATAAAACAGAAAACCAATAAGAACCTACGGTATAAAAAAATAAAATTAAATTTAAAAATTAAAATAATAAATATTTTTTAAAAAACAGAAAAAGAAGTTTTTCCTTCCCATAGACATATTTATATGAATGAATTATTTCCATGCTTATATCTATAAATACAGGAAGAGGAATAAAACCTACCTTGAGCCAAAAAAGAAAAAAAGGAAAAAGAGAAAAAACAGAACCCACCAGTCATACAGAGGAAAACCCTATCAGGGCACTTGCTCCAGTGGTAAACAATTCTGAAGTTGGTCAGAGGCGGGGAATCGTCTCCCATACAGCCAGCAGCCCCCCCGCAAGGAGCGTCCTCGTTGCAAAGCTGGGGGACCGTGCTGAGGCGTCTGTGAGTAGACGTGAGCTGAGCCCCAGGCCAGCTGCTGCTGAACTGTTCCCACCCTTCCCAGGTAAAACACCTGAATGTGTGCAAGGACTTGAAAGCCTAGAGGAAGGGCCGTGGAGCCACACCAGCGACAGCACGCCGGCCGACTTGGTGCCTGCAGGCCAGCCAGGATGGTCCTGGCCCTGGGTGCTCTTCTGGAAGCTTTACCATTTCCCTGCCTGAGATACCCCTCCTGTCCCGGCCCCCACTGATTTTTTCCTTCCTCACCTCTGCCCGGGGAGAAATTCCAGTGGCAGGTATGGGTGACACATCCTCTTGTTTAGCAGGTGGCAGCCCGGCAACTCCTGCGGAAAGTCCAGCAGAGCCCCACTCACACCGGGCCACCCTCAAAGCCGTGGCCCCTCACTCCGTCCCACCAGCACAGCCCCGAGACTGCTGACGGGGCAGAGAATATGGCGTCAGGCACAGCTGCAGCGGCTCTTGCTGCCTGGAGCGGTGTTTATATTGACCTCAACAAGGCACACCTGGGGAGGGCTGGCCCGCACGGTCAGGCTGCCCAGGTCAGCCAATCCTCACCCTTCAGGGACTCACATTGCAGAAAACGGACCTTGCTGAACCTGCCAAGTCCAAGGAACAGGTGTGGGCTCCTGAGAGTCAGGATAGACAAGGGGCTGCAGCTCCGGCTTGTTTTCTAATCATTTTACCTGGCCCATGAGTGGGAGACAACTTCAAGAAGACCCTCTCCTAATGAGAGGAACCCAGGAGTCAGGGAGAGGAAGGGTGATGGGTGGAGACAGAGGCCTGGTGCCCTGGCTGCAGTGGAAGTCTCTGGAAGACCAGGCGGAGGGAGGCCACACAGAGTGACACCCAGGGTCACAGACCTGTCGGAGCTGCTGTTTGTTAGTTCTAGTCCTGCTCTGAGGTGCTCTGTGTCAGCTCTGAACGACAGGTGAGCTGGCAATGCTCTGCAATGAGGGCTATGTGCACGGTTCCTGTGTGCCCAGCCCTGCCGGGGTACCTGCCCAGGGGAGCTCCGTATCCTGGGAGGGGCCTGACCACGAGAGCCCTATGGGCTGCTGGGTAGCTGCACAGGTGAGCTCCATACCCTGGGAGGGGCCTGACCATGAGAGCCCGTGGGCTGCTGGGGACCTGCCCAGGTGAGCCCCATATCCTGGGAGGGGCCTGACCACGAGAGCCCCATGGGCTGCTGGAGACCTGCCCAGGTGAGCTCCATATCCTGGGAGGGGCATGACCACAAGAGCCCTGTGGGCTGCTGAGGACGTGGTAAAGGATGTCAGGACAGTCAGTGAAGCCACCGAGGATACACATCCAGTTGTTCCTAATTCCTACACCCTGCTGGTCATTCTACCATCCACCAGGACATGGTATTCTGTATTAGACTTCAATGATGCCTTCTCCTGTATCCCATTAGTCCCAGAGTCACAAGAAATTTTGGCTTGTGAGTGGCAGGACTCAACATACAACAAAAACAATACTGCTGGGCCGTTCTGCCCCAAGGGTTCAAAAATTTCCACACCATCTTTGGGGAAACGTTAGCTAAACACCTAAAAGTTCCACCTCTGGAAAAGGGAACCCTCCTTCAATATGCAGACGACATTCTGATCGCCAGCCCTACTAAGGAGGCCTCTGAACTACCTAGCCAATAAAGGATAGAAGGTGTCCAAGAAAAAGGCTCAAATATCACAGACTAAGGTGACCTGCCTGGGCTTCATTCTCACAGAAGGTCGGAGAAGCCCATCCCAGGAAAGGGAAGAAGCCATTTGCAGCCTTACCCCTTCTAAAACTAGAAGACAGCTTAGGGGTTCCTGGGAAGGCCGGGGTTTGCTGCATCTGGATCCCTAACTACAGTCTACTAGCTGGGCCTCTATATGAAACACTGGAAGGAAAAGATGATGATCCTTTCGAATAGAATCCAGAAGTGGTCTTTCAAGAATGCAAAGAGCAGTCAATTCAGACCCTTGCCCTGGAACTCCCTAATTTAGCTATACCCTTTGACCTTTACATTCCCAGTCAAAGGTGAATCGCCCTTGGAGTATTAGTGTAAAAACTGGGACCACCTGAAATGGAACAACGCAAGAATGCCCTCCAGGTAGGATAAACTACGGTCACCAAGGGCTTGGCCCGCCGCCCCATCCAGCTAGGATACTGGGGGTATCTAAAAACCTGGAAATCAGCAGCCCGCAAGGCCAGCTCCCTCCTAAGGGAAAAGGACCCCACGAGGTGATCCTAACCACCCACCATGCCCTGAAGATGCAGGGGTCGCTCCGTGGGCACACTGACCTCGAGTGAGGAGGCCCTCCTGCTCCAACCTCCAGAGAGACAACCAGGGGCAACGGGGCAACGGGCCCCCATGACGACTCGTGTGACCATCACTTGACCTGGAGTTTCTCTCAGAAAACAACAAGAGTGTGCCCCAAAAGAGCAGACTACTGCTTGCAGGACTTACTGCACCCAGACGGGAGCTAATAAGCTTGGCGGGGGAACCGTATATCACGCTGTCACCATAGAAAAGCCTACAGACACCGCGGTGATGGCGGCCAATGAGACCGGCTGGACTCCTGTCTACTTCAAAAGGCCGTTGACTCAGTGGCCGTCATGGTCCTGGATCACCACCGACCCTGGACTGTCTGGGAGTTGAGCAGGCAGGGCTCTGACACCTGGTGCTATTTGCACGTTAATTCAGGGGCCTAATTGAAGAAAGCGCAGACTACTGGTCAGAGCATCTAGGCTGGCAGAAACCGTCAGCCTAAGATGGCCGAACAAATGTGGGGCGGGGTAAAACCGGCCCCCCCCAGCGTCTCTGCGCATCTCTTTCCTGGACCCTTAAAGGTCATTGGAATCTATAACACTTCCAATGCTGGTGCTCAGGCGGACGAGCAGTGAGGCCGGAGGCCTGGGGACAATCAACCTCACCTGGAGGCTGCTGGGGAGAAGTTCTGCCCCTCCCCCCCGGGTATGAGGCCTCCCAACTCAGCACGAAGCAGTTACAGAAGAGGAGTCTGCACCCTCAGCGCCCCAAGAATGAGGAACGGGACAAAAGGCACAGGAGGGGTTTGTCACCGGCAAAGCCCATGAAAAATTCCTGGGAGATAAAAATAGAATCTGGGCAATAAAATAAAGTCTAACCTTTTTTTCCTTTGCGCTTTGTCTAATTTCACGTGCTCCTAAGTTGCCATGTGCAGAGGTCCCACACCCGGCACTTCAGACCCGATTTCCTAGTGCAGAATGGCTGGGCCGACACCTCAGCTCGTGGGGTCCCCGTGCAGACTCCTCGACATAGAACCTGAGCTGCAGCCAACCCGGCCCTCGAGAGCTCCGCCCCCTCCCTCCCGCTGACGCTGCTGGGATCCCTACACAGCAGCCCGACCCACAGCCCGTGAGGGAGCGCACGCTCTCACCTTGCATTCTCTGATCAAAATATAAAGTTTCCTTTGCTTCTGAACCAAACTCAGTCTCGATCTGTTGGCTCCAATGACACTGGGCAGGGGGACCCTTGTTGGGGCCAACTCTGGAGGATCAGTAACAGAAATTGAGAACACTGTAACTTCAATGAACAGATGTGTGAGCCAAACTGTAATTAACATAGAGCAGTGTATAAGGCTCGGGTAAAATAAGATGTTTCTAACACTTCCATTTGATATTTCCATCACTTTATTATAAGCAAGTTCAGTGAAGGGGTTTGTCTTATTTGTCAGGTCAACATTAGAGAAATGAAGTGATTTCTTTCCAAGAATGTACATCTAATAATCTTGGCTGAAGTTTCAATCTTGTTTTGAATGCTTGTCCAATGAAAATTATACCTCTCTTTCAGCTCCCTCATTTCTGAGAAGTATAAAATCTTATAATTTATTATTACCAAAGGGGAAAGGTGGGAGGAGGGATAAATTAACAGTTTGGGATTAACACATATACACTGCTATGTATAAAATAGATCATCAACAAGGAACTACTATATAGCACAGGGAACTACACTCAATATTTTGCGATAATCTGTAAGGGGAAATAATCTGAAAAAGAATAGAAATTTTTATCGACATCATCTATCAACGACAGATAAAATGTAACCTAAGGGAGGCCGATGGTTAGCGCTCTGACCCTGAACACTTCAATCATCTAAAGTTCGGACTCTGCCTACTGCCCAAGGCCCTTAATGAACATACGTGTAGCCGTAGCTTAAAAATTCCCCAGTTTGGGGTTCGGGGAGACACTGATTTGGAAAAGTACCTGGTGTTCTCCTTACATGCACGGGACCCTTCCTACAGCTCAAACATGCCTGTGACACCCAGAGGATGGTACACCGTTTGACCAGGAAGAGTCTGGAAAACGCATCCCATCTCCTCATCTCCTGGTGCTCGGGTTCACCCCTCCAGCGTCTTTCCTAACAATCTCCCCACTTGGGGATGTCAGCACCGTCAACATCCTGTTGCACACAGTTTGGAATTTGTCCAGAGGATGAAGCGGAAGGATGAGAAACAATGACAGACAAGTCCTAGGTGTTCGGACAGGCACATGTCACGCTAATTTCCAATCAGGAAGACGAAGTGACCAAAGGCTAGGATTGCCCACGGAAACAGAATAGGGCTTGAGGAAATCCCTCTGTTGTGTGGCCAGTTCCCAAAAACACAAGTTGAAAAATGGAACTCAGGCGCACTAAAATTCATGAAACTGCAGAATTGAAAATATCTATCGTCGAAAAATGCCTTGAGGTAAGTCACCGAAAAGCACTTGTAAGCAAGGGAGAATGGTAGGAAAGGGATTTGAAGAGGTAGAAAGGACTGGCCATTAAAGCACAAGAAAAGGGGCTGAACATCGCCAATGATGCAGTTGGCCAAAAAGGGCGTATGTGTTTTTTCTGAATATATTCAAGAAAAGGGCATACACTCTTTTTAGCCAACCAAACAGGTGGGCACTGGAAATCAATACTACAAAAGGTATCACTTCGCATCAGTCAGAAGAGCCATCCTCATAAAGTGTAAACACCAGAAATGCAGGACAGGGCGAGGAGAAAAGGGAGCCCTGTGAGGCTGATAGTGAAAATGTAAATTGCCAATGGCCACTCTGGATTAGAGTATTGTGTTTACTAAAATATCTAAAAAATGAGCTACAGAGCATAGGGCACTTGCACTCATGGGCGTGTATCTTGGGAAAAACAAAAATCGACAGGACACAGGCACCCCAACGTTTGCCGCCTCTCTGTTTAAAAGAGCCTCGACTTGGATATAACCTGGAAGGAAAAAATGGATAAAAGAGATGTGGTACTTATGTAGAGTGGAATATTACCCAGCACGGAAATCAATGAAATAAGGCCAGTTGCAAAAACTCCGGAGGAGTTACGTACGATCATTCTAAGTGACATACATCATAAAGAAAAAGACACATATCATAAGACATCACTTAAAGGTGGAATCAAACATGGCTACACATGAAATAAATTACAAAACAGAAACATAGTCAAATATGTAGAAAACACACATAAGGCTGCTAAAGGGGAAAGGTGGGGAGGGGTGAGGCATTATCCAGGAGGTTGAAATTAGCAAAGATACTGTTCCAAATACCACAATGATAATCGACAAGGGCTACACGGTACCTCAAAGAACTGCATTCAGCACACTCAAGTCACCGTAAAAGAATATACACGGCTGGTAAGAAATTTATTGATGTCTCTCTGTACGTGAATCAAGTGCATGTACAGCAGCAAGAAACAGAGCATTGAAAATCAGCTGTAACCAATATAATAATAAATTAAAAATAAATAAGAGACAGTGAGACAGAGAAAAATTCTTACAACTTTTGCTCATAGGCTGTGATGCAGCATGAATTGAACACATCTAGACCCACGGTAGGATGAGACATAAGGCTGGAAACTGTTCAAGCTACGAGAATTAGTGAGGTTGAGTGAGGGAATGCAGACCCTTTAAAGTACTACTTCCTGGTACCCATTCCATGGGTCCCAAATTTGCAGGTTCAAGGGAATCTTCCTACAGGTAAACATGCATGGGAAACCCAGAGGACTGTACACCGTGTGATCGGTAAACGTGTCTAAAACGCACCTCATTTTTCATCTCCTGGTGCTCGGATTCGCCATTCCAGCCACTTTACTAACAACCTCCCCACTTGGAGAATCAGCACCTTTAACCTCCTGTTTCGCACAGTTTGCAATATGTCCGGAGGATGCACGAGAAGAGGGGGAACCAGTAAGAAACTAGCTTTTGGTGTTTCGACAGGCACATGTCACTCTAATTTCCCATCAGGAAGAAGAATTAACCAAAGGCTCAGCCTGCCGGCCCGGAACCAGAATAGGACCTGAAGCAATCCTGCGGTTTAGTGGCCAGCTCACAAAAAAGGGAGTTGAAAAATGTAGCTCAGAGGCAGTGCAATTCACAAAACTGCAGAGTTATAAATGACAACTAACGTCCAAAAATATATTGAGGTAAGGCAAAGAAGAGGATTTGAAAGCAAGGCAGAATTGCAGGAAACAGATTTCAAGAGGTAGATTGGAGTCGCCTTTAAAGCACATGAAAAGCGGCACAACTTCGACAATGATGCAGTTGGCCAAAAAAGGGCATATGCGTTTTTTCCTGAATATATTCAGGAAAAAACGCATACGCCCTTTTTTGGCCAACCAAGCAAGCGGGCAATGCAAATCCACACTACAAAGAAGTCTCACTTCCCACCGGTCAATAGGGCCATCCGAAAAAAGTGTAAAAACCAGAAAGGCAGGAAAGACCAGGGAGAACAGGGAGCCTTTTTACGCTGATGGGCGGGATGTAAATTGCCAACAGCCACTCTGGAGAAGTGTATGGTGTTTCCTAAAACATCTAAAACACAGAGCTACAGAGCATACAGCACTTCCACTCATGGGCGTATATCTTGGGAAAACTAAAAATCAACAAGAAACCGGCACCCCAAAGTTTAGGGCTGCTCTGTTTACAAGAACCTCGACTTCGGTACACCTTAAATATCCCAGGAAGAGAAAAATGGATAAAGAAGTTGTGGTACTTATGTACAATGGAATATCACTCAGCCATGAAATCAATGTCAGAAGGCCAGCAGCAGCATAATGAGTGGATTTAGGTACGATGATTCTAAGTGAAATAAGTCACACAGAAAAAGAAACTTATCATAAGCTATCACTTATAGAGGGAATGTAAACATGGCTACACATGAACTGAATTACAAAACAGAACAGAGGCTCACATTTAGAAAACACACTTATGCCTGCTTAAGGGGAAAGGTGAGGTGGGGTGATGCATAAAACCAGAGTTTGAAATTAGTACAGATACCGTTCCATAAATCAAATATGTAATAGTGAAGACCTACTCATTGCTCAATGAACTGGACTCAACACACCCTATTCACTGCCGAAGAATATATCTGACTATTAAGAATCTTAAAATGTATTTATTGATATCTCTCTGTAAGTGAATCAAGTGGGTATAATGCGGCATAAACACAGCAGTGGAAATCAGCTAAACCCCATCATAAAAATAAATATATTCAGGAAAAACGCATACGCTCTTTTTGGCCATGCAAACAAGCGCCAAATGCAAATCAGCACTACAAAGAAGTCTCACTTCACATTCGTCAAAAGGGCCATCCTGGAAAAGTGTAAAACCAGAAATGCAGCACAGGCCATGGAGAAAAGGGAGCCTTGTTACGCTGATGGGGGGGATGTAAATAGCCAAGGCCACTCTGGAGAAGTGTATGGTGTTTCCAAAACATCTAAAATACAGAGCTATAGAGCATACGGCAATTCCACCTCTGGGCGTATATCTTGGGAAAACCAAAAATCGACAGGACACAAGCACCCCTATGTTTAGTGCTGCTCTGTTTAGAAATGCCTCGACTTGGGTACAACTTACATGTCCTTGGAAGAAAAAACTGGATAAAGAAGATGTGGTACTTATGTACAATGGAATATTATTGAGCCATTAAATCAGTGAAATAAGGCCAGTTGCAGCAACTCGTGGAGTCTGAGGTACGATCATTCTAAGTGACATAAGTCAGACATAAAAAGAGACTTATCATAAGGTATCACTTATAGATGGTATCTAAAAATGGCTACACATGAACTCAATTACAAAACAGAGTCACACATTTAGAAAACACACTTATGGCTGCTAAAGGAGAATGGTGGGGTGGGGTGATGCATAAACCAGGAGGTTGGAATTAGCATAGATACAGTTCCATAAACAAAATAGGTAATCAACAGGACCTACTGTATAGCTCAAAGAGCTGGACTCAGCACACTGTTGTCACCGGAAAAGGATATATAAGACTGGTAAGAATCTGTAAAAGAATTTATTGATGTCTCTCTTTAAGTGAATCAAGTGGATAGATGTAGAGCAGGAAGAAAGACAGTATTGAAAATCAGCCATACCCCATTATAAAATTAAATAACAAGAACAAAAAAGAAAGACAGTGAGAGAGAGAGAAATTCTTACAAAATTTGTTCAAGGGCTGTGATGCAACCTGGACTGAACACATCTAGACACACAGCTGGATGGGACCTGAGGCTCTACACTCGTGGGTCTGAGAGGCTTGGTGAGGATAGGACAGCAAATGCAGCACTTTTAGAGTAATACTGCCTGGCCCCCATTCCATGGGTCCCATATCTCCAGGTGCAGGGGACCCTTCCTACAGCTAAAACATGAATGGGACATCCAGAGGATGGTACACCGTCTGTTTGGGAAGAGTTTGGGAAAATCACCTCATCTCCACTTCTCCTGGTATTCGGGTTCCCCAGCTCCTTTCCTTAGAGTCTCCCCACTTTGGGAAGGCAGTACACTCAAGAGCCGGTTTTGCACAGCTTGGAATTTTCCGTGTGAAGAAGGGGAATGGGGGGATCGAATGAGACACAAGCCCTAGATGTTTGAACAGGCATATGCCACTCTAGTTTCCTAATCTGGAAGAAGAATTTCCCTATCCTTCAGGTGCCCCAGTAACCAGAATAGGTCTGTAGAAATCCTGCCCCTTTGTGGCTGCTTCCCTAAACAACAAGTTGAAAACTGGTGCTCAGGGGCACTGCAATTCACAAACATGCAGGGTTGTAATTGACACCTCTAATGGAGTCATTTCTTGAGCCAAGTATTCCTAAAGGCCTTGTAAGCAAGGCAGAATTGCAGGAAAGGGATTTCAAGAGGTAGTTTGCACTCGCCATTAAAGCACATGAAAAGCTGCTGAACATCGCCAATGATGCAGTTTGCCAAAAAGGCCGTATGCGTTATTCCTTAATATATTTAGGAAAAACCCTTACTCCATTTTTGGCCAACAAAACAGGTGGGCAATGTAAATTAATACTACGAAGAGGTATCACTTCCACCAGTCAGAATGGCCAAGCTCACAAAGTGTAAAACCTGAAATGCAGGACAGGGCGAGGAGAAAAGGGGACCCTGACAAGCTGATGGTGGGAATGTAAATTGCTAACAGCCACTGTGGAGAAGTGGGTGGTGATTCCTTAAAAATCTAAAAAACAGAGCTTCAGAGCATATGGCGCTTCCACTCCTGGGCCTGTATCTTGGAAAAAACGTAAATTGACAGGACCCAAGCACTCCAAAATTTATGCAGCCCTGTTTACAAGAGCCTGTACTTGGAAGCTACCTAAACGTCCTTGGAAGGAAGACTGGATGAAGAAATTATGGTAGATATGTACAATGGAATATTACTCAGCCATGAAATGAATGAAACAAGGCCATTTGCAGCCACTCGGAAGGACATAGATACATTCATACTAAGTGTCATAAATCAGACAATGATAAATATCATATGATATTACTTATCGGTGGAATCTAACAATTGATACAAAGGTACGATCTTACAACACAGAAACAGAGTCCCAGACTTAGAATACAAACTTATGGTTACCAAACTGGAAAGGTGTGTTGGAGGCATAAATCATGAGGTTGGAGTTAGTATATACATATTTACAGAGAGAAAACTTGTAATCAACATGGACCTGCTGTAGAGCACTTGGAACTCTTCTCAACACCCTTTAGTAACCTCCATGGGAAAATAATTCCAGAAAGAATATATCGTCATCTCTATATAAATGAATCATGTTGGTGTATATCAAAAAGGAACACAACATGGTAAATCAACTATACTCCATTATAAATTTAAAATTGAATTATAGAAAAGAAAAATGATCACTAAATTCATTTAGTCGCGGTGAACATGCTAGTGTCAC
The DNA here is from genome assembly GCF_964270905.1 of Leucopleurus acutus. Lineage (NCBI taxonomy): Eukaryota > Metazoa > Chordata > Mammalia > Artiodactyla > Delphinidae > Leucopleurus > Leucopleurus acutus. The sequence goes on along the minus strand of NC_139148.1, from coordinate 10,573,297 downwards.
ATCCCTGGACACAGACCCAATTTGGTCCCAAGGCTGGACTGTTGTGGGCCTGAGGACCTCGGGAGGATATGCCAGCTAATTCGACCCCTTGAACATGTAGTACCTGGTCCCCTCTGCATGGGATCACGATCTCCAGATCTAAGTGTTCCCTCATACTACTAAACTAACGCTCTGACACCCAAAGGATGGTGGACTCTCTGGGCTGGATGACATTTGGAAAATCACCTGATCTCAACATATCCTGGTGTTTGGGTTCCGACCTCCCGACTCCTTCGTCAGGGTCATGCCACTCTACAAGACAGCACCCTCAACAGGTGATTTTGCAGGGGTTTATACTTGTTCGGGGGATGAAGGGTAAAGGGGAAGAAGAAATGGGACAGAAGCCCTTACATGTTTGGTCAGGCACATTCCACTCTAATTTAAAACCCAGGAACAGGACTTTCCCTACATCTAAGGTTGTGTCAGTAACCAGAGAGGGACAGTAGAAATCCTGCCACCTTCTGTTTCCCATAACAACAATTCTAAAACTGGACCTTATAGGCGTTTCATATTCACAATGCCTGGGGAGCTGTAAATGACAACAGCCCTCAAGAAATATCTTGGGGTAGGTAATCGAAATAGACTTCAAAACAAGGCAACCTTTCAATAACCCTTTTTCAAGGGGTAAATTTTACTCACACTGTTCAAAAAAAAAAAAGCACATATGAAGATGCTCACCATTGCTTTATGTTAGACAAATGCAAATCAGATGTACAAAGAAGTATCACCTGGAACCACTCAGAATAGCCATCCTCACAATGTCTAGAAACAAGAAATGCTTCAGAGGGAGTGGAAAAAAGAGAAACCTACTACTTATTATTATTTTCTTTTAATCTGTGTTGGGTCTTCGTTGCTGCATGCGGCTCTTTTATAGTTACAGCAAGCGGGGGATACTCATCGTTGTGGTACGCAGCCTTCTGTTTGCGGTGGCTTCTCTTGTTGTGGAGCACAGGCTCTAGGCACACAGGCTTCAGTAGTTGTGGCACATGAGCTCAGTAGTTGTGGCTTGTGGGCTCTAGAGCGCAGACTCAGTAGTTGTGGCGCACAGGCTTAGTTGCTCTGAGGCGTGTGGGATCTTCCTGGGCCAGGGCTCGAACCTGTGTCCCCTGCACTGGCAGGCGGATTCTCAACCACTGCGCCACCAATAGTACGTTACTGGTGGCAATGTCAATTGGTAACAGCCACTATGGATCACAGAATGGAGGTTACCAGAGTAAGGAGAGGCGGGAGGGATAAACTAGAAATTGGGATTGACATATACACACCACTATATATAAAAGAGATAACAAATAAGGGCCTACTGTATAGCACAGGGAACTCTACTCAATACTCTGTAATGACATGTATGGGAAAGGAATGCAAAAAGGACTGGATATATGTATAATTGCTTCACTCTGCTGTGCAGCAGAAAGTAACACAACACTGTAAATCAACTATACTCCAAAAAAATTGAAATTGAAATGAAATGAAATAAAATAAAATAGAGCTACCAGATGATCCAGCAAGTTCATTCTTGTGCGCATATCTGGAGGAAAGCATAAATCAAAAAGACACATCTTCCCCAATGTTCACTACAACACTCTTTACAATAGCAAAGACATGGAAGCAACCAAAATGTCCATCAACATATGAATATAGGTAAAGAATATGTGATACATATATATAATGGAATATGACTCAGCCATAAAATAGAAGAAAATAATGCCAATTGCAGTAACATGGATGGACCTAGAGATGATTGTACTAAGTGAAGTAAGTCAGACACAGTAAGACAAATATTGTATGATATCACTTCTAGGTGGAACCTAAAAATTGATACAAATGAACTAACTTACAAAACAGAGGCAGACTCACAGACTTGGAAAACAAACTTATGGTTGCCAAAGGGGAAAGGTGGGGGGTAGGGATAAATCAGGAACTTGGGGTAAACATATGAATACTACTATATATAACGTAGATAAGCAACAAGGACCTACTGTATAGCACAGGGAACTCTACTCAATATTCTGGGAATATCTTTATCAGAAAAGAATCTGAAAAAGAATGAATATATGCATATGTGTAACTGAATCACTTGCTGTGCAGCTGAAATGAACACAACATTGTAAATCAACTATACTCCAAGAAAATCTAAATTAAAAAATAAAGAAAATCACCTATATTTCAAAAGAAAAAAAGAATTCCCATATATTTTTATGGCTTGATAGCTTACTTTTTTAGTGCTCAATATTATCCCATTCCCAGAATATATTAATACTATATCATTTCATTCACCTATTGGAGGACACCTTAGTTTCATTTACACTTTGGCAATATTGAATTAGGTGCTATAAATATCCATATGCAGGTTTTCATCTGGAAGTATGTTTTAAACTACTTTCAGTAAATATCCATGAGAACACTTGCTGGATTGTACAGTAAGGGAATGTTCAATATTATAGCAAGTGTCAATCAGACTACCAAAGTAGCTGTATTATGTTTCATTTCCACCAATAACAAATGACATTTCCTATTGTTCCACATCCCTTACAGAATTTGTTCTTGTCATTGTTCACATTTTAGCCATTCTAATGGCTAAAATTGTATGTAAATGTATTGTTAATTTGCTTTTTCATGGCAGTATGTAATCTGGATTATTCTTCTGTATATGTATATGCATAGTGTCTATTTTCTTTGGTGAGGTGTCCGTAAAGTATATTGGTCCACATTTTATTTAGGCTGCTTTCATTTTTTTCCACCCAATCTGTATTTGTTTTATTTATTTTCGTGCCTTGTTGCATTAGCAAGGACTTGGAGTAAAATATGGAAAAGGAGTCATGAAAGGGGACATCCTTGCTTTTACCTGAACTTAGTGGAAAAGCTTCATGTTTTTGATCATTAATCATGATGTAAGATAAAAGTTTCCTGTAGATCTTTGTTATCAACCTGAGAAAGCTCCAGTCTATTTCTTTAACTGAGAGTTTTTATGAAGAATGGGTGTTAGGTTTTTTCAAAGGTCTTCTGAATCTATTGATATGCTAATGATTGTCTTTAGGGTGTTGATATGATGGACATAATTATTTGATTTTAGAATGTTGAACCAGCCTTGCATACCTGGGATTATTCCCTCTCATTCATGATATAAAATTCTCTCAAAATATTGTTGGATTCAATTTGTTAATATTTTGTTGAGGATTTTTGCATTGATATTCCTGAGAGATATTGGTCAGTTTTCTTTACTATTCATATGTTCCTCTAAATTTGGATGTTGTGGATTTAGTGTCAGACATTCATTTGGGGAGATTCTCAGTCATTTTTAAAAAATATTTTCTGTTCTTTGTTATGTTTATTCTCCTCCTGCCATACCCATTATGTATAGGTCACAGCATTTTCATTGTTCCACAATTACTGATTACTCTGTTCTGTTGATTTCTTTCCTGCCCATTTCCTCTTTTCTTTTGAGATTTAAAGGTTTCTCTTGATATGTCTTCAAGCTCACAGATATTTCTCCTCAGCCAGCTCTTTGACTGCTAAAACAAAATACGAGAGACGGTATTTTATAAACAACAGAATATTTTTGTTTTCTCATAATTGCTGAGGCTGAAAAGTTCAAGAACAAGTTACCAGGGGCTTCCCTGGTGGCACAGTGGTTAATAATCTGCCTACCAATAAAGCGGACACGGGTTCGAGCCCTGGTCCCGGAAGATCCCACATGCCATGGAACAACTAAACTCGTGCACCACAAATACTGAGTCTGTACTCTAGAGCCCACAGGCCACAACTACTGAGCCCATGTGCCACAACTACTGAAACCCGCACGCCTAGAGCCCGTGCTCCGCAACAAGAGAAGCCACCCAATGAGAAGCCCACACACTGCAACAAAGACCCAACACAGCCAAAAAAAATAATTAATTAATTAATTATTTAAAAAAAGAACAAGTTGCCAGCTGACTTAGTGTCTGGTGAGGGACCAATATCTGGTTCATAATGTGGGTCTTCTCGCTCGGCAATGAAATCATGTGATGGACATGAGATCTTCTGTGTGCTACATTTATTCGGTCACTAATCCCATGTTTGAGGTCTCTGGCCTCATGACCTAATCACCTCCCCAAAGCCCCACCTGCTAATACCATCAACCTGGGAGCTGGGTTTCAAAATTTTAAAATTAGAGGTACAAAATGTTTACACCATAACAAGGACCACAGAGTTAACTGATTTTTCCTTTCATGTTAAAGGTTTGCACATTTATATTTATTACATAATCCCAAAACCCTTGTTGTTTTTTTTAAGATTCTTTTCCCGTATATGCCAGTACACACCATTGAGTAGAGCTCCCTGTGCTATAAAGCAGGTCCTTATCAACACTTATCTATTTTATATATACTAGTGTGTATAAGTTGTCCCAATCTCCCAATTTATCCCTTCCCCACTTATCCTGTGGTAACCATAAGTTTGTTTTCTATATCCATGACTCTATTTCTGTTGTGTAAATTAGTTCATTTGTACCTTCTTTTTTCTTTTTTAGATTCCTCATAAAAGCAATATCAAATGATATCTGTCTTTCTGTGTCTGACTTGCTTCACTCAGTATAACAATCTCTAGGTCCATCCATGTTGCTACAAAACCCTTAATTGTTAAGGATAACTCTCAATTTTTTCCAGTATCATCAGCAATTCTTTCTGGCAGACATGTAATAACACTTTTTAAACAGGGATATTGAGACCAAGGCTCCTGACCTGCAAACAAACAAAACATCATTCATATAGTGAAAACTTTGCACGTCAAAGGATGAAAGCACTTGGTCTAAATCCCTTTGCACCCACTGCTGACAGAGGGCAGAGGAGTTTGACTCACTAATCTTCCTTACGTGTACTTCTTCCTGATGGGGTATTCCATCTAAAACTTATAAGAAGCGGGAATGCATCATGGAACACACCAATCTCTACTACAGATTCTGAAGCAGAAAAAAAAACAAAAACAAAAACATGATGAATCCATCCAAGGGGTTCTGTCCACATTGTTACAATAGTTTCCCTCACACTGTGAACCCTTTTCAAACCCTTTTCAAACCCTATCACTTGAACCTACTTTTATTTTTTTCAACAAAAATAATGTTAATCTGAAGTTACACGCTCCAGTAATATCCCTTGTGCAAGGATGTAGGGATTCGAGGAGCTATGGGAGGCTATCATGAGAGGTTGCCTAGAGTAATTAGGACATTTTATTTATGTTGGCTCTTCTCCCTCAGATGTCTGCTGTCCTCTTCTTTTTGTAGCTACTAGCATTGAGAAACTGACCAAGATAAGGCCCTTCTCTTTTACTGCCCATGAGTGCAGCTGTGATTAACCCCACAGACCTTGGTGCTTCCAGAATCCCCTGAACCTACTGACCCTCCATGCATGGCATGACATAGATAAGGATGGTGATGTGTATACTTGTATAGAGCATGCTATAAAATTTTCGACTCTTCCCTTCCTCATAATTCCAAAGAATAGATTTCTTTGGATTTCTGCTTAATGCTGCTGGAGTTGGTACATAAGTTGAGGGAGGTATCAGGGCACACCAAAAGAGAAGGTATCTGCACAGAAAATACAGGCAGGTACATTTCTGTGTAGTTTCAAGCAGCTCATTTCCTATATCAACCATGGTGACAGGTTGAGCCTTCCTCTTTCTACTAGTAGTACAGCAAACATAAAGGATATTTAGGCTGCTTGTTTTAACCCCACCTCTCTCAATTGATCTGCATTCACATATAGGACAATGAAGGGCCCTTTCTACCATCTTAACCAATACTTGAGAACTAGAAAATGTCCAGATTTTTCCAGGGATTATTTTCATATTCCCCAATCAGGCCTATGAAGGAATCTTACCTATTGTGTTTAATGAAGTCATATCTCTGATGGCATCCCATCATCAACAAAACTGGAAAGAAATTTGAAGGGTCTTAGATTTTATCATATTTGAAATTCCAATATTTTAGCCTGACACGTTTTTTGATTTAAAAAAAAATATTTTAAATGAGACAAAAAATCATTTTTATGACACAAAAAGACAGCAATAGTTTTATATTTTTATCTGTTCCACTTGCACACAAATGTCTCGTGGGGTTATGTAAAGCAGTCCTGTTGGGTGCTGTGCATGGTGCAAGTATGGATTAAAGCTTAGGAATCTTAAGCTTCAGTCACCTGAAACTTTTAAAGTAGGATGCAAGCAATCCTGTCCAACATTTGAACAGAGCAAGACACTGTCTTTATTTTATTTGTCAGGTAATTAATCTGTCTTTTTCCCCAAGGAGAGAAACAACTGGCATCTTCCATCAATGTGTTGTACAAAAATCTTTGAACACAGAGTGCAAGCAGAGGCTGATACAAGATGTGAAAAAAAAAGAGAGACCCTTGTGGCATTTTCTCCTAACTTATTGCAATCTCCCAGTTAAAATGTGGGAATAATCAACCTTCTGAGGAAAAAGGCCCAAGGAAGTTTTCTGCTTCTGTGGAATAATGGGATTGCTAAAGATTTCAGGAGGCAAGACGAATTAGTGAGAATGACCATGAGAAATCAGAGAAAAGTCAGACCCATGGATGAAGTGATGTTTACCTCTATGAATCAATGAGAAGTAGGAGCAAATGAAAAGAAAGCTGAATACAACATTTTCTGAATAAATGTAACCTTTCAGCTGTCACAGAAAAATTAATACTCACTATGATACAACATATTTAGTTTAGAAAGTTAACTTAAATTTAAAGCTTAATAATTAGATTTATTGAAGAAACGAAAACATATTTGTGGTTTAGAATAAATAATGTGTTCTGTTACAGATAAGAAGACTACATAAATAAATAGAAATAAGACTAAATAAATAAATAGGAAAATAACAAATTAGATGTTATTAACATTTAAAACTGACACTCATCTAAAGAAAGAGAAGGAGAGACAGAAAAAGAGAAGAACTCATAGCAAGCATATATTAAAAACTCCTTAATAAGAAGTCTTCGGATGTAGAAAAAAAAATAAGTCTTCAACAAGATAATAATGTAATAGCAAAAATGGGGGAAACATACCAAAAGATATTTCAAAACAGAGAGTACAGAATGTTAAGTAAACATATCAAAAGATGCTTGGCTTCTTAGTAGTCAATTAAATGCAAAAAAGTGATACCTGGAATTATCACACACCAACCAGAAAGTTCAAATGAAAATGACAGGTATTATCAACTTTGACAAGAATGTGTATAATCCTTGAATCTCATTCACTGCTGAGGATGAAAAATCATACAAATGTTTTGAAAATATTTAGAAATATCTAAAAAGATAAACACATGAAAGCTATGACTTGAAAATTTTACTACATGTATACTGAACAATAATTTATACACACACCACCAAAGCTCAAGTTCTAGAATTTATATACCAGTGCTATTCTCAATAGACACAAACTGAAAATCACTCATATTGTAATACACATTGGAATAAATTAATTAATAGTTAAATATGTACACTATGGAATCCTATGCAACAGTGGCAATGCATGATCACAACAGGCAACCATATAGGCATGTTCACAAGCAACATAAAATAAAAAAGCCCAATCCAAAAGTGATTTTACTGTGTCATAACATTTATATAAACTACAAAATACAGGTAACGTGATCTTTTTGTTAGATACAAGAACAATATTAAACCTTAAGGGAGTCACTAGAGTGGGACCAGGGGGCCTCTGAGTATCTGGCAATTTTCTGTATCTTTATCTAGAAGCTATGTATAGAGTGTATTCAGATTCTGAATTTTCTGAAATTTGTCATTTCCTTACAAACCATGCATGTTTTTAGTTGTTTTTTATACATAACAAAAAGTAAAAATGATAGACTAGGGAAGATAATTACATTAGCACTTTAATATCCATGCTTTTCAAGGTGGAAGTGAAAGGTATTAAATACTTGACATTGTGATTACTTCTTAAAAGTAAGGTGAAAATTTGAGATTAATAAATAAGACATACTTCTTCATATATAATGCTCGAACAGGAGGGGTAGAAAGGAGTATTATTTTTTTATTTAATACAGAATCGTTAAGATAGAAAATAATGAAAACAGGCTAGGTTTAAAAAAGAGCACACTGGACTTCCCTGGTGGCTCAGTGGGTAAGAATTTGCCTGCCAATGCAGGGGAAAGGGGTTCAATCCCTGGTCTGGGAAGATCCCACATGCCACAGAGCAACTAAGCCCGTGTGCCACAACTACTGAGCCTGCTCTCTAGAGCCAGCAAGCAACAAGTATTGAGATTGCATGACACAACTACTGAAGCGCATGCACCTAGAGCCCATACTCCACAACAAGAGAAACGACCGCAAGGAGAAGCCCATGCACCACAACGATGAGTAACCCCTGATTGACACAACTAGAGAAACCTTGTGCAGCAACGAAGACCCAACGCAACAAAAAATAAATAAAATTAAATCTTTTGACTTCTGAGATGACTCACTCACGTGGCTGTAGGTAAGAGGCCTCAGTTCCTTGCCACATGGATCTCTCCTTAGGGCTGCTTGAGTGTCCTCATGACATGGCAGCTGGCTTACCCCAGGATGAGTGGTCTAGCAGAAACCAAAGCAGAAGCTGCAATGTCTTTTATAACTTTGGAAGCTGCACTTTGTCATTTCTGCAATTTCTTATTAGTTAAACAGTCAGCCCTTTTCAAGTGTGAGGAGCCACACAGATACATGAAGACTGGGAGACAATTAGGGATAATTAGGGCCATCTTGGAGACTGGCTTCCAAAGTGGCTGACTAGCCAAACACTGAATTTTGTTTTCTTCACTTCTGGAGATAAAATGGTCAGTGAATCTCACCGGTGGTCTTTGAGATGTACCAAAGTTACCTCTTGCTCTCACCTCCAGCCGTGTGGCTGACAGGGTCCGGCCAGATGTCAGGCCTGTGCCTCTGAGTTGGGAGAGCCGAGTTCAGGACATTGGTCTACCAGAGACCTCCGGCACCTTGTAATATCAAGCGGCGAAAGCCTCCCAGAGATATCTATCTCAACACTAAGACCCAGCTCCACTCAGAGACCAGCAAGATCCAGTGCTGGACATGCCATGCCAAACAACTAGCAAGACAGGAATGCATGCCCAGCCATTACCAGAGAGGCTGCCTAAAATCATAATAATGCCATAGACACGCCAAAACACACCACCGGATGCGGACCTGTCCACTAGAAAGACAAGATCCAGACACACCCACCAGAACACAGGCACCAGTCCCCTCCACCAGAAAGCCTACACAACCCACTGAAACAACCTTAGCCACTGGGGGCAGACACCAAAAACAACGGGAACTACGAATCTGCAGCCTGCAAAAAGGAGACCCCAAACACAGTCCCCAAAGCCAAATGAGAATACAGAGAAACACACAGCAGATGAAGGAGCAAGGTAAAATCCCACCAGAACAAACAAACGTAGAGGAAATAGGCAGTCTACCGGAAAAAGAATTCAGAGTAGTGATAGTAAAGATGATCCCAAATCTTGGAACTGGAATGGAGAATATACAAGAAACGTTTAACAAGGACCTAGAAGAACTAAAGAGCAAAGAAACAATGATGAACAACACAATAAATGGAATTTAAAATGCTCTAGAAGGAAACAATAGCAGAATAACTGAGGCAGAAGAATGGATAAATGACCTGGAAGACAAAATAGTGGAAATAACTACTGCAGAGCAGAATAAAGAAAAAAGAATGAAAAGAATTCAGGACAATCTGAGACACCTCTGGGACAACATTAAACACACCAACATTCGAATATAGGGGTCCCAGAAGTAGAAGAGAGAAAGAAAGAGGCTGAGAAAATATTTGAAGAGATAATAGTTGAAAACTTCCCTAATATGGGAAAGGAAATCATTAATCAAGTCCAGGAAGTGCAGAGAGTCCCATACAAGATACACCCAAGGAAAAACATATATTAATCAAACTATCAAAAATCAAATACAAAGAAAGCATATTAAAAGCAGCAAGGGAAAAACAACAAATAACATACAAGGGAATCCCCATAAGGTTAACAGCTGATCTTTCAGCAGAAACTCTGCAAGCCAGAAGGGACTGGCAGAACATATTTAAAGTGATGAAAGGGGAAAAGCTACAACCAAGATTACTCGACCCAGCAAGGATCTCATTCAGATTTGACAGAGAAATTAAAACCTTTACAGACAAGCAAAAGCTAACAGAATTCAGCACCACAAAACCAGCTTTACAACAAATGCTAAAGGAACTACTCTAGGCAGGAAACACAAGAGAAGGGAAAGACCTACAATAACAAACCCAAAACAATTAAGAAAATGGTAATAAGCACATATGTATCAATAATTACCTTAAATGTAAATGGATTAAATGCTCCAACCAAAAGACATAGACTGGCTGAATGGATCCAAAAACATGATCAGTAAATATGCGGTCTACAAGAGACCCACTTTAGACCTAGGGACACATACAGACTGAAAGTTAGGAGATGGAATAAGATATTCCATGCAAATGGAAATCAAAAGAAAGCTAGAGTAGCAATTCTCATATCAAACAAAAAAGACTCTAAAATAAAAACTATTACAAGAGACAAAGAAGGACACTACATAATGATCAAGGGATCAATCCAAGAAGAAGATATAACAATTGTACATATTTATGCACCCAACATAGGAGCACCTCAATACATAAGGCAAATGCTAACAGCCATAAAAGGGGAAATCGACAGTAACACAATCATAGTAGGGGACATTAGCACCCTGCTGTCACCAATGAACAGATCATTCAAAATGAAAATAAATAAACACAAGCTTTAAATGATACATTAAAAAAGATGGACTTAATTGATACTTATAGGACATTCCATCCAAAAACAACAGAATACACTTTTTCTCAAATGCTCGTGGAACATTCTCCAGGATAGATCATATCTTGGGTGACAAATCAAGCCTTGGTAAATTTAAGAAAATTGAAATCGTATCAAGTATCTTTTCCGACCACAACGCTATGAGACTAGATATCAAGTACAGGAAAAGATCTGTAAAAAATACAAACACATGGATGCTAAACAATACACTGCTTAATAACCAAGACATCACTGAAGAAATCAAAGAGGAAATAAAAGAATACTTAGAAAAAAATGACAATGAAAACATGAAGACCCAAAACCTATGGGATGCAGCAAAAGCAGTTCTAAGAGGGAGGTTTATAGCAATACAACCCTACCTCAAGAAATAAGAAACATCTCAAATAAACAAGCTAACCTTACACCTAAAGCAATTAGAGAAAGAAAGAAATAAAACCCAAAGTCAGAAGAGGAAAGAAATCATAAAGATCAGATCAGAAATAAATGAAAAAGAAATGAAGGAAACAACAGCAAAGATCAAAAAAACTAAAAGCTGGTTCTCTGAGAAGATAAACAAAATTGATAAACCATTAGCCAGACTCATCAAGAAAAAAAGGGAGAAGACTCAAATCAATAGAATTACAAATGAAAAAGGAGACGTAACAACTGACCCTGCAGAAATACAAAGGATCGTGAGAGATTACTGCAAGAAACTATATGCCAATAAAATGGACAACAGGGAAGAAATGGACAAATTCTTAGAAAAGCAGAAGCTTCCAAGACTGAACCAGGAAGAAGTAGAAACTATAAACAAACCAATCCCAAACACTGAAATTGAGACTGCGATTAAAAGTCTTCCAACAAATGAAAGCCCAGGACCAGATGGCTTCACAGGCAAATTCTGTCAAACATTTAGAGAAGAGTTAACACCTATCCTTCTCAAACTCTTCCAAAATATAGCAGAGGGAGGAACTCTCCCAAACTTATTCTATGAGACCACCATCTCCCTGATTCCAAAACCAGAGAAAGATGTCACAAAGAAAGAAAACCACAGGCCAATATCACTGATGAACATAGATGCAAAAATCCACAACAAAATACTAGCAAACAGAATCCAACAGCGCATTAAAAGGATCATACACCAAGATCAAGTGGGGTTTATCCCAGGGACGCAAGGATTCTTCAATACAAGCAAATCAATGTGATACACCATGTTAAAAAACTGAAGGATAAAAACCATATGGTCATCTCAATCGATGCAGAAAATGCTTTAGACAGTATTAAACATCCATTTATGATTTAAAAAAACCTCCAGAAAGTAGGCATTGAGGGAACTTTCCTCAACATAATAAAGGCCACATATGACAAACCCACAGCCAACATTGTTCTCAATGGTGAAAAAGTGAAACCATTTCCACCAAGATCAGGAACAAGACAAGGTTGCCCACTCTCACCACTATTATTCAACACACTTTTGGAATTTTTAGCTACAGCAACCGGAGAAGAAAAAGAAATAAAAGGAATCCAAATCGGAAAAGAAGAAGTTAAGCTCCCACTGTTTGAAGATGACATGATACTATACGTAAAGAATCCTAAAGATGCTACCAGAAACCTACTAGAGTTAATCAATGGATCTGGTAAGGTTGCAGCATACAAAATTCATGTACAGATATCTCTTTCATTCCTATACACTAAAGATGAAAAATCTGAAAGAGAAATTAAGGAAACACTCCCATTTACCACTGAAACAAAAAGAATAAAATACCTAGGAATAAACCTACCTAAGGAGACAAAGGACATTTACTCAACACACTATAAGACACTGATGAAAGAAATCAAAGATGACACAAACAGATAGAGAGATATACCATGTTCTTGGATTGGAAGAATCAACATTGTGAAAATGACTATACTACCCAAAGCAATCTACAGATTCAACGCAATCCCTATCAAACTACCAATGGCATTTTTCAGAGAACTGGAACAAAAAATTTCACGATTTGTATGGAAACACAAAAGACCCCGAAGAGCCAAAGCAATCTTGAGAAGGAAAACAGAGCTGGAGGAATCAGGCTCCCTGACTTCAGACAATACCACAAAGCTACAGTAGTCAAGAGAGTATGGTACTGGCACAAAAACAGAAATATAGATCAATGGAACACAACAGAAAGCCCAGAGATAAACCCATACACATATGGTCACCTTATTTTTGATAAAGGAGGCAAGAATATACAATGGGGAAATCACAGCCTCTTCAATAAGTGGTGCTGGGAAAACTGGACAGCTACAGGTAAAAGAATGAAATTAGAAGACTCCCTAACACCATACACAAAAATAAAATCAAACTGGATTAAAGGCCTAAATGTAAGGCCAGACACTATAATACTCTTAGAGGAAAACATAGGCAGAACACTCTATGACATCAATCACAGCAAGATCCTTTTTGACCCACCTCCTAGAGAAATGGAAATAAAAACAAAAATAAACAAATGAGACTTAAAGGCTTTTGCACAGCAAAGGAAAACATAAACAAGACGAAAAGACAACCCTCAAAATGGGAGAAAATATTTGCCAACAAAGCAACTGACAAAGGATTAATCTCCAAACTTTACAAGCAGCCCATGCAGATCAATATCAAAACAACAAACAACCCAATCCATAAATGAGCAGAAGACCTAAACAGACATTTCCCCAAAGAAGATATACAGATTGCCAACAAACACATGAAAGAATGCTCAACATCACTGATCATTAGAGAAACGCAAATCAAAATTACAATGAGGCATCACCACACACAGGTAAGAATGGCCATCATCAAAAAAAATCTACAAACAATAAATGCTGCAGAGGTGTGGAGAAAAGGGAACCCTCTTGCACCGTTGGTGGGAGTGTAAATTGATACAGCCACTATTGAGAACAGTATGGAGGTTCCTTAAAAACCTAAAAATAGAACTACCACTACCATATGACACAGCAATCCCACTACTGGGCATATACCTGCAGAAAACCATAATTCAAAAAGAGTCATGTTCCACAATGTTCACTGCAGCTCTATTTGCAATAGCCAGGACATGGAAGCAATCTAAGCGTCCATCAACTGATGAATGGATAAAGAAGATGTTGCACATCTTCAATATAAAATGGAATATTACCCAGCCATAAAGAGAAATGAAATTGAGTTATTTGTAGTGAGGTGGATGGACCTAGAATCTGTCATACAGAGTGAGGTAAGTCAGAAAGAGAAAAACAAATACTGTATGCTAACACATATATATGGAATCTAAACAAAAAGAAAAAGAAATGGTTCGGAAGAACCTAGAGGCAGGACAGGAATAAAGATGCAGACATAGAGAATGGACTTGAGGACATGGGCAGGGGGAAGGGTAAGCTGGGACAAAGTGAGAGAGCGGCATGGACTTATATATACTACCAAATGTGAAATAGATAGCTAGTAAGAAACAGCTGCATAGCACAGGGAGATCAGCTCAGTGCTTTGTGACCACTTAGAGCGGTGGGATAGTGAGGGTGGGAGGGAGACGCAAGAGGGAGGAGATATGGGGATATATGTATATGTATAGCTTGTTCACTTTGTTATAAAGAAGAAACTAACACACCATTGTAAAGCAATTATAGTCCAATAAGATGATATAAATAAATAAATAAATAATAATTTATGCCCCCCCAAATTAAATCTTTGTTAAAAAATAAATAAATAAATAAGTGCACTCAGTAACATGGTAACTCTAAACCTAAGTATTTTCAGTACTATAGTAAATGTAACTGGATTAATATCTCCTATTAAAGTGTAATTTTTTATATTATGTGCAACTAAATTTTTTTCACAATATACAGGTAAAATAAAAGAATTCCCTTAGAAAGGAGAAAACATTCCATATATTTAAAAACAATGAAACAATAAGCATATAATATCATGCTTATAATAAGCATATAATAAGCATATATAATATCATATAATATATAAGCATATAATATGCTTATAATAAGCATATAATAAGCATCTTAGATAAAGTAGTCTTTAAGTTCAGAACAATTTGTCATTATTGTAATTAGTATCATTATTCCAATTTCTTAAAAATATTTCAATACTTTTTCTATTTGAAAAAATATTTTAATATTTTTTTCTTCACTCTTTTGTGGTCTAATACATGGTAAGTATTTAGGTGCTAACATAACCTAAAAATATACGTGGTTTTTTCACAGCCGAACAAAACTGAATCAAGAAGAAATAGATAACTTGAACATACTGATCACTAAAAGCAAAATAGAATCTGTAATTTAAAAAAACTCCCTACCAACAAAAGTCCAGGATCAGATGGTTTCACAGGCAAATTCTACCAAATATACAAAGCAAAACTTACACTGATTCTTCTCAAACTCTTCAAAAAGATTGAAGAGTAAGGAGTACTTCCAAAGACATTCTACAAAGCCATCATCAAGCTGATATCAAAAGCAGATGGGGGGGACTTCCCTGGTGGCACAGTGGTTAAGAATCCGTCTGCCAATGCAGGGGACACAGGTTCGAGCCCTGGTCTGGGAAGATCCCACATGCCGCAGAGCAACTAAGCCTGTGTGCCACAACTACTGAGCCTGAGCTCTACAGCCCAGGAGCTACAACTACTGAGCCTGATAGCCACAACTGCTGAAGCCCACGCACCTAGAGCCCATGCTCTGCAACAAAAGAAGCCACTGTGGGCTTCCCTGGTGGCGCAGTGGTTGAGAGTCCACCTGCCCATGCAGGGGACACGGGTTCGTGCCCCGGTACGGGAAGATCCCACATGGTGCGGAGCGGCTGGGGCCGTGAGCCATGGCCACTGAGACTGCGCGTCCGGAGCCTGTGCTCCGCAACAGGAGAGGCCACAGCAGTGAGAGGCCCACGTACCGCGAAAAAAAAAAAAGCCACTGCAATGAACAGCCTGCACACCACAATGAAGAGTAGCCCCTGCTCACCACAACTAGAGAGAGCCCGTGCACAGCAATGGACACCCAATGCATCCAAAAATAAATAAATAAATTTACAAAAAACAAACAAACAAACAAAAAAACAGATGGGGACTTTTCTGGTGGTCCAGCAGTTAAGATTTCACCTTCCAGTGCGGGGGGTGGGGGGGCGGGTTCAATCCCTGATGGTGGAGCTAAGATCCCACATGCCTCACAAACAAGAAACCAAAACATAAAACAGAAGCAATATTGGAACAAATTCAATAAAGACTTAACAGAAAACAAAATCACAGAGAAAGACACTACCAAAAAAGAAAATTGCAGGCCAATATCTTTGATAAATATAGATGCAAAAATTCTCAACTGAATATTAGAAAACCGAATCCGACAACACATAAGAGGATCATACACCATGACCAAATTTGATTCATCCCAGTGTCACAAAGTTGTTTCAACATATGCAAATCAATCAATATGAAACAACCCATCAACAAAGGAAAAACAAAACAAATGATCATCTCAATAGATGCCGAAAAAGCATTTGAAAAACTTCAACATCCATTCATGATAAAAAAAAAACACTTACCAGGGCTTCCCTGGTGGCGCAGTGCTTGAGAGTCCACCTGCCGATGCAGGGGACACGGGTTCGTGCCCCGATCCGGGAAGATCCCACATGCCGCAGAGCGGCTGGGCCCGTGAGCCATGGCCACTGAGCCTGCACAGCCAGAGCTTGTGCTCCGCAACGGGAGAGGTCACAACAGTGAGACGCCCACGTACCGCAAAAAACAAACAGACAAACAAAAACACTTACCAAAGTGGGTATAGAGGAAACATACCTCAACATAATAAAAGCTATTTATGACAAACCCACAGCCAATAGAATACTCAATGTTCATAGGCTGAAAGCCTTCCCCCTAAAATCTGGAACAAGACAAGGATTCCCACTCTCACCTCTTCTCTTCAACATAGTACTGGAAGTCCTAGCCACAACAATCAGACAAGAAAAAGAAATAAAATCTAACCACATTGGAAGGGAAGAGGTAAAGTTGTCATTATATGCAGATGACATGATAACATATATAAAGGAAACCCTAAAAGTTGCACACAAAAACTACTAGAACTGATAAACAAATTCAGCAAATTAGCAGGACACAAGATTAACATACATAAATTGGTTGCAATTCTTGGTTTCTCTTTTTTTTTTTTAATTTATTTTGGCTGCATTGGGTCTTCATTGCTGTGCACGGGCTTTCTCTAGTTGTGGCCAGTGGGGGCTAGTCTTTGTTGTGGTGCACAGGCTTCTCATTGCAGTGGCTTCTCTTGTTGCGGAGCACAGGCTCTAGGCATGCGGGCTTAAGTAGTTGTCGCACAGGTGCTCAGTAGTTGTGGCTCACGGGCTCTAGTGTGAAGGCTAAGTACTTGTGGCACACAGGTCTAGTTGCTCCATGACATGTGAGATCTTCCTGCACCAGGGCTCAAACCCATGTCCCCTGTATTGTCAGGCAGATTCTCAACCATGGAGCCACCAGGGAAGTCCTTGGTTGCATTTCTTTACACTAACAATGAAATATCAGAAAGGAAATGTAAACAAGCAATCCTTTTTTAAATGGCATCAAAAAAATAAAATACTTAGGAATAAACCTCACCAAGGAGGTGAAAGATTTATATGTTAAGAACTACAAAACATTAGTAAAGGAAACTGAAGATGATTCAGAGAAATGGAAAGACATCCCATGCTCTTGGATGGGAAGAATTAATACTGTTAAAATGGCTATACTACCCAAAGCAATCTACAGATTTAATGTGATTCCTAACAAATTGCCCATGACATTTTCCCAGAACTAGAACAAATAATCCTAAAATGTATCTGGAACCATAAAAAGTCAGAACTGTCAACACAATCCTGAGGAAAAAGAACAAAGCAGGAGGCATAACCCTCCTAAACTTCAGACAATACTACAAAGTTACAGTAATCAAAACCACATGGTATCGACACAGAAAGATATACATGGATCAATGGAATGGAATAGAGAGCCCAGAAATAAACCCACATACCTATGGTCAATTAACCTTCGACAAAGAAGGCAAGAATATACAATGGGGAAAAGATAGTCTCTTCAGCAAGTGGTGTTTTGAAAATTGGACAGCCGTATTCAAATAAGTGATATCAGAATATACCCTCACACCATACACAAAAATAAAGTCAAAATGGCTTACATGCTTAAATATAAGATAGGACACCTTAAAACTCCTAGAAGAGAACATAAGCAAAACATTCTCTGACATAAATCATACCACAGTTTTCCTAGGTAGTTCTCCCTAGGCAGTACAAATACAGTAAGTCACCTACATACGAACCTTCAAGTTGCCAACTTTCAAAGATGCAAACGTCCATTTGCATGTCCAATCATGTAAGTTAGTTCACGTGTCTGGCATACATTGTCATGTGCGTGCATCCTCTATAAGTGGTTGTGCTTTTGTGCACTTTACAGTACTGTATAGAGTACAGTAGTACAGTACCTTTATTTCAAGCCCAAGATGTCTGGAAGCAAGTGTAAAAGCAGTGGTGATGTAGCCGGTACTGTTAAGAAGGGCCAAGCGATACTGATGGAAACAAAAGTGAAAGTAATTGAGAGAGTGGAGCGAGGCAAAAAGATGTTAGACATCGCTCATTCTTATAACATGAATCATTCAATCATTGGCACGAATCTAAAGAACAAGGACAAGATCATGGAACATGTGAAGTCTGCTGTACTGACGATGTTGACAAAATATCGAAGAAGCATGGAAAAGTGATGGAGGAGATGGAAAAACTTCTCAGTGTGCAGATGCAGGATCAACATTAGTGCTGAGTCCTGCTCAGCTTGATGCTGATTCAAGAGAAAGCTAAAAGCCTTCATGAAGACTTGAAGAAGAAACACGGGAAAGAATCAGAGGGCACATCTTTTAATGCCAGCCATGGCTGGTTTCATCGGTTCAAGGCTAGAGCCAACCTTCATAATGTAAAAGTAAGTGGAGAGGCAGCAAGTGCAGATAGGGTAGCTGTCGGGGAACTCCTGGAAACACTTTGAGAAATTATTGATGATGGTGTGTATTTACCCAACCAGGTTTTTAATTCGGATGAGACCCAACTGTACTGGAAGAGGATGCCAGACCGAAGTTACATCAGTAAGGAGGAAAAGTTGATGCCGGGCTGTAAAGCAGCAAAGGACAGTCTAACTGTTGTTTGGTGGCAATGCTTCCGGTGAATTGAAGCTGAAGCCTCTCTTAGTTTATCATTCAGAGAACCCGAGAACCCTTAAACACATAGCCAAGGGCTCTCTTCCTGTTGCGTGGAAGCGTAACCCCAAATCCTGGATTACACAGGCCACGTTCCAGGACTGGTTTTGCCACCACTTTATCCCAGATGTACTGAAATGTTGCTTGGAGGAGGACGTTCCAGCAAAACATTCTTTTGCTGCTCGACAATGCTCTGGGCCACCCCCATCCATGGATGACTTTCATCCCAACGTCAAAGTACTGCATCTGTCACCGAATACTACGTTGCTCATCCAACCTATAGCCCAGGGAGTTAGAGCGACTTTCAAGAAATATTATTTATGTCACACTTTTTGTCAGGCAGTAAAGGTAAGTGACCAATCAGGAACAACCTAGGGACAACTTTGGAAGGACTATAACATCTACAAGACCATAAAAACATTGAGTTTGCATGGTGTGAAGGTATAGTGGTCACCATGAATGGGGTTTGGAAGAACCTTTGCCCACAGTTCATGATTTTTTTGGATTTGAGAAGGTAGATCAGAAGTCTGAAGAGATTTTCAGCAATGTAGTGACCCTCAGCGAGAAGCTGGAGCTAGATCTGCAAGAGGACGATTTCATTGAATTCCTTGCTGTGCAACATGAGGAGCTTACTGATGGAATTGGAGGCCCAGCGAAAGGATGAAGAGGGACAGGAGGAAGAAGAAGTAACTGAAGAACTGAAGAGATTCACGACACAGAAAATGGCAAGGGAATCTTCTTTATTTGAGGAAGCACTGTTAGTTTTTGAGGCACAGGACCCGAACCTAGAATGGTACCCAAAGGTGGCAGCAGCCATTCAGAATGCAATCCAGTGCTGCCTTGTCATCTATGATGAGAAAAAAAGAGCTACGACCCAGACATCAATGGACCATTTTTTCAAGAGGGTACATAGAATTAAATCCAGCGAGGAACCAGAACTTGCGCCATCAACGTCAGGTATGAGTGAAATGGCAGCTTGCCCTCTGTCTCCTACTGCTGATAATCCTTCACCTCTACCTTCTCCCACCTCCTCTCCCTCCTCCAATCAGCAACTCTTCTCGCCTGTTCCCTCGAGCCAGCCCGAGTATCCCAGCTGCTGTACTGTACTTTTCAAGTTACTGTACTGTAAGACTAAAAATGTTTTCTTTATTTTTGTGTTTGTTTTTTATGTATTGCTTGTGTGAAGAGTATTATAAACATATTACGGTACAGTAACATATAGCCGACTGTGTAAGATGGGTACCTAGGCTAACTTTGTTGGACTTACAAACAAATTGGACTTACACACGCACTCTTGGAACAGAACTTGTTCATATGTAGGGGGCTTACTGTAAAAGCAAAAAGGAAACAGGAACTAATCAAACTTATAAGCTGTTACACAGCAAAGGAAACCATAATCAAAATGAAAATACAACCTATGGACTGGGAGAAAATATTAGCAAATGATGAGACTGACAAGGGCTTTATTTCCAAACTATACAAACAGCTCATACAACTCAATAACAAAATAACAAATAACTCAATGGAAAAATGGGTAGAAGACCTAAATAAACATTTCTCCAAAGAAGACAAACAGATAGCCAATAGGCACATGAAAAGATGCTCATCATCACTAATTATTAGAGAAATGCAAATCCAAATTACAATGAGGTACCACTTCACACTGATCAGAATGGCCATCATTTAAAAAATCTACAGTTAACAAATGCTGGATGGGGTATGGAGAAAAGGGAACCCTTCTACACTGTCGGTGGCCATGTAAGTTGGTGCAGCCACTATGGAAAACAGTATGGAGGTTCCTCAAAAAAACTATAAAGAGAGTTGCCATATGATCTAGCAATCCCACTTGTGGACATATATCTAGACAAAACTATAATTCAAAAAGATATATAAAACCCTATGTTCATAGCAGCACTATTTATAATAGTCAAGACATGGAAACAAGCTAAATGTTCATTGAAAAATGAATGTATAAAGAAGGTGTGGTATATGTATACAATAGATATTACTCAGACATAAAAAAGAATGAAATAATGCCATTTGCAGCAACATGGATGGACCAAGAGATAAGGATACTAAGTGAAGTAAGTCAGAAAGAGAAAGACAAATACCATATGATATCACTTATATGTGGAATCGAAAACAGAACACAAATGAACATGTCAGCGAAACAGAAACAAACACACAGATACAGAAAACAGAGTTGTGGTTGCCAAGGAGAGAGTGAAGGAAAGATTGGGAGTTTTGGAATAGCAGAAGCAAACTATTCTACATAGGATGGACAAACCACAAAGACCTACTGTATAGCAGAGGAAACTATATTCAATATCCTGTGATAAACCATAATGGAAAAGAATATATATATATAAAAAACTGAATCACTTTGCTGCACAGCAGAAATTAATACAATGTATAAAGGCTGCAGAGGGTGTGGAGAAAAGGGAACCCTCCTGCACTGTTGGTGGGAATGTAAACTGATACAGCCACTATGGAGAACAGTACGGAGGTTCCTTAAAAGCTAAAAATAGAACTACCATATGACCCAGCAATCCCACTACTGGACATATACCCAAAGAAAACGATAATTCAAAAAGATACATGTTGGGCTTCCCTGGTGGCGCAGTGGTTGAGAGTTCACCTGCCGATGCAGGGGACACAGGTTCGTGCCCCGGTCTGGGAAGATCCCACACGCCGCAGAGTGGCTGGGCCCGTAAGCCATGGCCGCTGAGCCTGTGCGTCCCGAGCCTGTGCTCCGCAATGGGGAGGCCACAGCAGTGAGAGGCCCGTGTACCACAAAAAAAAAAAAAAAAAAAAAAGATACATGTACCAAAATGTTCACTGTAGCACTATTTACAATAGCCAGGACATAGAAGCAACCTAAATGTCCATTGACAGATGAATATATAAAGAAGATGTGGCACATATATACAATGGAGTATTACTCAGCCATAAAAAGGAACAAAACTGAGTTATTTGTAGTGTGGTGGTTGGACCTAGAGTCTGTCATACAGAGTGAAGTAAGTCAGAGAAAAACAAATACCATACACGAACACATATATATGGAATCTAGAAAAATGGTACTGACAAACCTAGTGACAGGGCAGGAATAAAGACACAGATGCAGAGAACGGACTTAAGGACACAAGGCGGAAGGGGAGACAGGGACGTAGTGAGAGAGTAGCACTGACATATATACACTACCAAATGTAAAAGAGCTAGTGGTAAGCTGCCACATAGCACACGGAGATCAGCTCGGTGCTTTATGTCCCCCACAGGGGTGGGATAGGGAGTGTGGGAGGGAGCCTCAGGAGGGGGAGATATGGGGATGTATGTATACATATACGTGATTCACTTTGTTATAAAGCAGAAACTACTACAGTGTCATAAAGCAATTATACTCCAAGAAACATGTATTTTAAAAACCCACAACATTGTAAATCAACTACACTAGAAAATATTTCTTAAGTGCAAAAGACTTTTTGAATGTAAGTTTTGTGTGTGTGTACCACAGGTTCAATATATGTGAATTATGTCAAATTGATTACATTGTTTTTCAAAATAAAGAATTTTTGATATTCTACATCAGCTTCATAATATAAATGCAGAAAACTATATTATTTTTTTCTAAAGTTCAGAAATAGCCATTTTGCTCATTCGGTATACTATAAACCACTAACTGTTAAAAAGGGATTCATGACCTCTTCCTTTGAAAGAAATATTTCTGCACTCACACAAGTTAAATAGAATGTTCCGCCATGAACTGACTTCCCACTGTAGAGACACCAGATTTGCATCCTGAAAACTCTTTCTTGCAAAAATGTCCAATTAGTATCCTAGCATTACAGAAAAGAAATGCTTTTTTCTAGATCTCAAATTCCATACAACTTTATCAAGACATCATGTATTTTTTTTCACAGACACAGACTGTATTTTATTTTTACAACAGATAAATCAACTGACACCAAGCATTGTAAATGGATGACCACAACAAAAGCAACAATGATTGCAATTACCAAACACGAAACACACTCACACTATGTCATAATATTGACATTCAGTCCAGGAATCCTCCACTGTAAGAGCTCCTTTACTTTGCAGTGAAAGACACCATGTATTTTTAAATTATCAGCACTCACCTGAGATCTTCAAAAATCAACAAAAACATAACTTTGTGTTGTCTTTCATTTATTCTGGTTCTAAGTGATCATTTCTAAACGAAAGTATTTAAGTATGTTAACGTCATTTTATAACATCATATTTCAAATGACTACCATCTCTCCAAAGATGAAATATGAGGAACTCATAATTAGGCTCTCCAAAGTACTACGCTCTGAATCTGTACTACCCTTCTGCTGAACTCCACACTGTTCATTATTCTCTGAGAATATTCTTTTTCTTGTATGGCAATCACATGCTCTTTCATTTCATAAAGTGTTTTCCTACAATTTTATGCCTAGTTTATTTCTGAGAATATGCATTATTTCAGATTGATATTTATGGACAAACAGACTTCTCTATAATTCCCTGAGAGTTTCAAGAACTCCTTCTTCTTTTTTTTTTTAATACCTAGATTCTGAAGCTCTCCACAAAGCATTACTAAAATTGCATTTACATAAGTATCTACATAGTAATCACACATTAATGCATTTACAATTGTATTATGCTTTATTGCTAACTTTGGAGCATAAATGTAGCTGTCTTATTTACCACCCTCTTGGAAATCACTTTAATATTTGCATTTAGGACTTGAAAGAGAATGGATAAATGAAAACCTGAAGAATATGCAAATACAATTTATATATTTCTCATAAAATTAGGTGATTATCTAACCTTTATCCAGAAAAAAAGAAGAGCCCAGATACTCTGCAGGCATGATACTCGAGAATGTGTGGTATTCCAGCAGGAAAACATGCAGTAATCCATGTGGCAGAGTTTACCTGTGACCAACTGGGGTTAGTGACCTATGCATTCTTTACATGCAACATATCAGGAGTGGAAAAAGGGAATTTGTCAGTTGTGGCAATAAGTATAATGAAGATCTGTAGCAGGTCATGCTCATATATTCAACACAGGTACAATCAAAATTCTGCTCAATTCTGGTAGATCTAAGTCTGTATCTGTTACCTTGTCTTTAACGAGGAAATGTCAGAACTGACTTACAAAAAAAAAGTGTTTTGTTTGTTTGTTTGTTTTAATTACAGTCACAGTGAATAAGACATAGCTCAGAACAGCTAATGTGACTTAGTGATTCTCTCATCAGGAAATACAGTTTCTACTTCCCTGTTTATTCTCCACATCCTGTAGTAAGTTAAGTTTCAATGAAAGATAAATCTACAGGGCGAAAAAGAAAAGAAAACTTACATGTGTTGATAAGATCATTCTGACAGGTTTTACCACGTATGTCAGTGTTTCTGGCGATGGACACAAGCCAGAGCTCCCTACTCTGACATTTTCACCGACGTCATTCCCCTTGATCCTCAATTTGAAAGTGGATAAAAATGTTTTCTATGTTTGAAATTAAATAAAGAATGCTTTCTAGACATGATCCTCTAATGATTTTCAGTCAGTGGTCATCAAGAGAGGAAAAGCACAGAATCTCATCCCCACAGAAGGGTGACATTCAGTCAGGTAAGAAAATTCTCCCCAAAATCAGAGCTTCATCTTTTACATGCAATCAGAGGCTTCACAGGTTCTTCATCACTCTGCACTCAGCCATACCATATGGGATTGGCTCTGAGAATCTCACATCAGATGACTGACAAACATGTCATAGTACACTGATCTCGTACTAGATCCTGCCTCTCTTAATGATCTCCCGCAGGGATACTGCAGTATTCTAGGATACTTCCTGGAGCCCTCTACTCTATACAGGTACACTTCCAAGTAGAAACAGAAGCCTTGATTCTCACTGGGACCCCTGCTCTGTCCAACCAACCTCTCTAGAAATATGATGTTCTCATCTCTCCTGATTACAACA
This sequence comes from Leucopleurus acutus, assembly GCF_964270905.1. Classification (NCBI taxonomy): domain Eukaryota; kingdom Metazoa; phylum Chordata; class Mammalia; order Artiodactyla; family Delphinidae; genus Leucopleurus; species Leucopleurus acutus. The sequence continues at coordinate 10,548,218 of NC_139148.1, read as the reverse complement.
TTTCAAGGTCTCTCCCTGTGCTAATTTACTAAAGGTAAAAGAGAAAGAAGAAAGAGGCAAACTATGCAGGGAGCAATATATAAGATAACTTTACTTAATGTATTTATCTGATATACCCAAATATTGAGAAATATAGATTCATTTCATAATGGTCAAGGAAAGAGGAGGAAGAACCTCCATGCCAACAGTATATATAAAATGAAATCAATATTGCATAAGCTCCAGCTTAAGCTTAGCTACGAGGTACTAACTCTTCTCATAAAGAAGCAATAACTCTCCATCATTTGAAGCACACTGAGGACTCAGACAGCTGGACACTGAGGGTGTAGGCTCCTCGCTCGAATTCTGTACCTGCATCACAGAGCAATGAAATATTCCCAAAGAATTATTAAGGATGAGGTGGGGAGCCGAAATAAGAAAGATGAATCCATAGTCTGCCCTACCATCTGTTCTGTGGGATATTACCACCATCGTGGCCCAATATGACCTTCCCACTTTTCTCTGGGCCTCCCTACTTTCCACCTCCATCCTCTCATTATATCTTACCTATACTTGGAAACGACTCTAGTTTTTCCACTTATCTTTATCAACAAGTAATCCAAAGAGCAACTTTGTATATAACTCCTTAGAAACCTCAGGTCTGACTCAGTAATATATGACCTCCGAAGTCCAAAGTTTTCCTAATTCCCTTTATTATTTTTTTTCTACTTTCCATGTACTTACACTCTCAGGACCTCCACTGTTCTCAAGTTTGTCTTCCCTCCAAAATCTGTCAACCTAGACATAGACTTAAGTACCAGCCTCTAATTATCTCATACGGAATCTAGTTTTTAAAAAAGCCTCAGCAAACCTTTTGGACTTCATTAAAGACTCTTTAAGATAACTCACAAGAGATAGCAGTACACCCACAGATATCTATTTAATACACTCTCAGAGTAACTTTTAATTTTTTTATAAATTCTCTTCTGGCCAATGAAGACTCTCGCCTCTTCTTCAAAATATGCAATGTCTCACCCTTCTGACTACTCTCTGCTCCATCCCAGATCCACTCCCTGTCCTGATATTACATTCTTTCCCAATTTTTTATGTTGGTAAAATCAAATAACATAAAATATAACATGTTAATTATTATAAAGTGCACCATTCAGTGATATTAAATACATTCATATTATTGGGCAACCAATATCACCCTTTACTTTCTAATTCTTTTCTATCTTTTAAAACTGTAACTCAATATCCTTTAAACATAACTTTCCTTTTTGTTTCATAACCACATGAAAAGCATCATTACCCTCTCAATTTCTATGGTTGTGACTACACTAAGTACCCCATATAATTGAAATAAGTAGTTGTATTGTTATGACTTATTAAATGTCACAAAAATGGCATTTTTGGTAGCTTAATTTCCTCAAGATCCCTCCATGTTGTAGCATATTCCTAGATCTTTTCCTTCTTAAGACTGAAAAATATTGTATTATATGCGTATACCACATTTTGTTTATCCAGGAACTAGTGGATGAACACTTTGGTTGCTTTCATATTTTAGCTACTGTGATTATTACTGCTATAAACACTGGAGTACTAATATTTCTTTACGACCCTGATTTCAATTCCTTTGGGTATACCTCATAGTACAATTCCTGGATCATGTAGTAATTCTATTTTTCAATATCTGAAAACTTGCCATACTCTTTTGCAAAGCAGCTGTATCATTCTACATTCCCACTGACAGAGCACAATGCTTCCAACTCCCTCACATCCTCACCAATACTTGTTTTCTGCTTGTGTATGTGTCTGTGTGCTTGTGTGTGTGTGCATGCACACAAATATATAAACATGCATTTAGTGATACGGAGCATCTTTTCAAGTGCTTAGTCATTTGTACATCTTTTTGAAGAACCATCTATTCACGTCTTTTATCCATTTTTGAATCAGGATGTTTGCATTTTGTTGAGTTGTAGGAGCTCTCTCTATATTCTGAATAGAAATCTCTTGTCAGATAGATGGCCTTCAAATATTTTCTCCCATCTTGTGGGTTGCCATTTTACTCTGTTTCCACTTCTTTGATACACATGCTTTTAAAAAAATTATGTACTGAAAATTGTTTATTTTTTTGTTAACTGTGCCTTTGTTATTCCTTAGTTTCATATTGAGGAAACACTGCCAACTCCAATGTCATGAAGCTCTTGTCGTGTGTCTTCTTCAAAGACTTTTTATTTTATTAGGCCGTATATTTAGTTTCTTAATACATTTTCATTAACTTTTGCCTATGATGTTAGGTAAGGGTCCATCTTCCTTCTTTTGCATGTTGACAACAAGACTTCTCAGCACCATTTGTTGAAAATACTATCCTTCCTACTTTGAAAAGTCTTGGCAACTTGTTAAAAATCATTTGGCCATATATCAGGGTTTATTTGTGGGTACTCTATTCTCTTCCATTGGTCTTGAATAAGGGAGGAAATAGTATAACGTATCCAGGTTGATGAAGAACATAAAGAAAAACCAGGACTGAGAATTAGGAGGAAAAGATAAAACAGCAGGGAGTAAAAGACAGTGTGAGAGAAGAGCTTGTATTTGCGAGTTCAGGGAAATGTGATCATGCTAAAACCACTAAAAACCTGACTGAACAATACAGTAAATTTTTTAGCAAGAAACATAACACTTACCCATCTCTGGGAAATACAGTATGGACATAAAGATAAACGACACACAAATATATTAAAAAGGGAAGGGTTTTCATGGTGTGAGAATATGGTGGGATGTGAAATACAATTTACTTCTGTTCTACCATTGTCTCTAAAATTTATCAAAGTGTATATACAAGCAATTCCAATTCCGGTAATGTGCTTGACAGGTTTATATATGAACTTCAGCAGACCAGTGAATGTATATTCATAGTAGGACTGTTCCATAAACCAAAAACCATAAAACAAAAACTGGAAAGACTGTAGTTCACTTTGTCAACACACATACAGATGCAGTGATGGTTAACAGTCCCAATACAGAAGGTGAGCATGGGTGCAAGAGGTTAATCCCCAGGCTGGGGTGGGGTGCAGAGTTTGAGGGTAACACAGGTAGAAAATCCTTTTGTCCTATCCTTGATTTTTGAGGTATGGAAATTCACAGGTCACTATCTCCATTTCAAAATGAATGAATGCACTATTCAATTTTTTAAAACAGGCGAAGTGAACATGAATCATATAAATTTCAAACTGCCACAAATCAAATAAGATACTAAGAAAACTTAAATAATATGATTTAGGAATGAAGTGGAGAGATGGTCCTAGATGGTAGCATAGAAAGACCCAGAGCTTGATGCCTCTCATGGGCACACCAAAGTCACAAATATTTACAAAACAGCAATTGATGAAAAAGGCCAGGACCTACCATAAAAGATGTTTTACAGCTAAAGACCTAAGGAAGGCACCACAAGACAGGAAGGAAGGGGAAAAGCTTCAACATACTCAAGACCCATACCACCAGGTGCGTGGCCGACACAATTATAATTTCAGACGGGCTCCCAGGTAGCAAGGGGTATGAACCCAACATCAGGCTCACAAGCCCAGGGATCCTGTGCTGGGAAGAAGAGTCCCTAGAAAGGTGGGCTTTGAAGACAAGTAGTGCTTATTTCCCAGAGAGCCAGAGGGTTGTGGGAAATAGAGATTCCACTCTTAAAGGATGCTCACAAAATCCTACACGATCTGAGAATCAGAACATAAGCAGGAATTCGAAAGCATCCTGGGTCATACCTACCTCCTGATCTTGGAGAGTCTCCCAGAGAGGCAAGACGCAACTACAGCACAGCCTCAGGGACATAGACACTGGCAGCAGCCATCTGGGGGAGCTCCTTCCACCTACCTTCTACCTACCTCCTTCTCTCTACCAGTGGAGACTGGTAGCAGCAAGCATAATTTCGGAATCCTCCCTCTAGCTTATCAGCCTCAGGACCGACCCCCACCCATTTCCACCAGACTATACACACAAGCACTAGGGGGCTTCAGGCCAAGCAGCTAACTGAGCAGGGGCACAGCCACACCCACCAGCCAACAGGTGCCTTCAGACCCTCTCAACGTACAGCTGCCCCTGGACATGGCCCAGCCACCAAAAGCCCCAGGACCAGCGTCCACACGTCGGTGCACACGCACTAGATCCAAGACCCCCAGGACCCCTCACATAGAGACCCTGGATCCCAACTCCACCCACCAGTGAGAAGGCACCAGCCTCAGAATCCCTGGCCACTCCGACAAGTGAGCCTGCTCTGGCCCTGGAATCAGCCTCACCTGTCGGCAGGTGATTACTGCACAGGGACTGGATGGAGCTTGGACCTACCCAACAGCAAACGTCCTCTAGCCTTAGGATCAGCCTCCTACACCAACAGGCACACACCAGCTCCAGGAATACCACAGCCCAGCAGCCTGTGTGACCAGAACACTCACCTGCAGGCCAGAAGCAGCCATGGACTCAGCTGGGTCCTGACCCTGCCCATCAGAATGCCAACACATGATTAGGGATACCCCAGACCCTGCAGATAGCTGTGTCAGGTACAGTGATCCAACACCAACTCTGCAACTCCTGAGCCCTGCAGCCAGAACTCAGGACCTGTGTCTTCCTCCCAGTAGCCATCATAGCCGCAGGACCAGTGACTGGGCACTAGCCCTGATATCACCTGGACTGCAATTCTACCCATAAGTGAACCAGCACTAGATTTGGTGTCCCCCAGCACTGTGCAGCCAGCTGCCTTATGATTTAGCCTCACCAAGCAGCACAGACAGCCTCCATACATGGCAGAGCCAGGCAAACAAGCACTCTGGGGGCAGCCAAGCCTACCAGACCACCCACAGTAGTCAGCCCACCACAACAGAAGAGCCCAAGCAGTCCACATAGGGGGTACACCCTGAACATATAGCTCTAGTGACCAGGGGACAGTGGGCTGCTGGGACACATAGGACCTCTCCTACAAAAGGCCACTTCTCCAAGGTCAGGAAATGTAACGAACCTACTACATACATAGCAATAAAAACAGCAAGTTAAGAAAAATGACGTGACACAGAAACACGATCCAAATGAAGGAATAAGATAAGAAACCAGAAGAAGATCTAAGTGAAGTGGAGATAGGCAATCTCCTCAACAAAGAGTTCAAGATAATGGCTATAAAGATGATCAAAGAACTCAGGAAAAGAATGGACGACCAGAGCAAGAAGTTAGAAGCTTTTTAAAAGAGTAAGACTCCTAAGAACAACCAAACAGAGATGAGGAATACAATAAATGAAATGAAAATTACACTAAAAGGAAACTACTATAGAATCAAGGATACAGAGGAATGGATCAGAAAACTAAAGGACAGAGTACTGGCCATCACTGAAGATGAACAGTAAAACAATAGAATAAAATGAAATGAGGAAAGTTGAACAGACCTATGAACAACATCAAGTGTACTAATATTTGCGTTATACTGGTCCCAGAAGCAAAAAGGAAAGAGAAAGGGGTGGAAAACATACCTGAAGACATAAAAGCTGAAAACTTCCCTAACCTGGGAAAGAAAACAGACATTCATGTCCAGTAAACACAGTAAGGCCAAAACAGGATCAACCCAAAGAGGACCACACCAAGACTCATTGTAATTAAAATGGCAAAAAAGTAAAGAAAAAAAGACACTATTAAAAGGAGCAAAGGAAAAACATCAAGTTACAAACATGGAAACTTGCACAAAGTTATCAGCTGACTTTTCAGGATAACCTCTGCATGCCAGAAGGGAGTGGCATGGTATATTCAAACTCATGAAAGGGAAAATCCTATAACCAAAAATACTCTACCCAGAAAGGCTCTCCTTCAGATTTGATGGAGAGATCTAAAGTTTCTAAAGCAAAGCTAAGACCTCAGCATCGCCAAACGAGCTTTATGAGATATCTTAAAGGGGCTATTCTAAGTGAAAGAGAAAAGGCCTCGACTGAATCATAAACATTAGGAAAGGAAACTTACTAAAGGAAAAACCTCATTGGTTAAAGCAAATATTCAATAAAGGTAGTATATCAACCATGTACACAGCTAGTAGGAAGGATGAAAGAAAACACTAATAAAATCATCTATATTCACAATAAGAAGTTAAGGGACACACAAAACAAGTAGATGTAAAATATAAGGTCAAATTCAGTAACTGTGGGGGAGGAGAGTAAAAATGCAGGGTTGTTAATGTCCATTTGAAATTAAGAGCTCAGCAACTTAAAATAATCTCTCTCTCTCTCTCTCTCTCTCTCTCTCTCTCTCTCTCTCTCTCACACACACACACACACACACACACACACACACACACAAACTGAAAGAAATCCAAACATAATATTAAAGATAGTCCTCACATCACAGATGAAGGGAATAAAAGGGGAAGAAAGGAACACTGAAGAAATTAATTAGGGATTCTAAAAATACCCAGAGAGAAATAAAAATGAGCACAAAATGATCCAAAACCTATAGGACACAGCCAACGCAGTTCACAGGGGGAAGTTATAGTGATACAAGCTTATTCTTAGGAAACAAGAAAAATATCAAATAAACAACCTAACATTACACCTGAAGGAATCAGAAAAAGAAGAAAAACCAAAACTCAAAGCTGTCAGAAAGAAAAATTAAGAAAACAATACCACATGCAATCACACCAAAAAGAATAAGATACCTAGGAACAAACACACCTAAGCAGGTAAAAGACATGTACTCAGAAATCTATCAGCCACTGGTGAAAGAAGTTGAAGGCAACAGAAAAAGATGGGAAAATATAGCAGGTGCATGGACTGGAAGAATTAATACTGTTAAAATAACCATACTACCAAAGACAGTCTACAGATTTAATGCAATCCCTATCAGAATACCAAAGCATTTTCGCAGAACTTGAAAAAGTAATTTTAAAATTTGTATAGAAACACAAAGACCCCAAATAGCCAAACAATACTGAGAAAGAACAGAGCTGGAGGCATCACGCACCTTGACTTCAGATTATACTGCAAAGCGACAGTAATCAAAGAGAATCGGACTGGAGCAAAAACAGACACAAAGATCACTGGAATAGAATAGAGATCCCAGAAAGAAGCCCACACACTTATATTTAATTGATTTATGACAAAGCAGGCAATATGGAGAAAAAACTGTCTCTTCAATCAGTGGTACTGGGAAAACTGGTCAGCTACATGGAAAAGAATAAAATCTGAGTATTTTAGCACACCATATATAAAATAAACGCAAAACTGAATAAAGACCTAAATGTAGGACCATAAAACCCCTAGAGGAAAATACAGAACATTCTTCAGCATAAATGATAGCAACAGTTTTAGGTTCAGTCTACTAAGGCAAATGAAACAAAGCCAAAAATAAACAAATGGGACTTCACTAAACTTAAAAGATTTTGCATAGCAAAGGAAACCAAAGACAATATGAAAAGACAACGTGCTGAAAGAGCAAAAGTATTTGCACATGATAAGAAGTTAACACAACTGGGGCTTCCCTGGTGGCGCAGTGGTTGAGAGTCCGCCTGTCGATGCAGGGGACACGGGTTCATGCCCCGGTCTGGGAAGATCCCACATGCCGCGGAGCGGCTGGGCCCGTGAGCCATGGCCGCTGAGCCTGCGCGTCCGGAGCGTGTGCTCTGCAATGGGACAGGCCACAGCAGTGAGAGGCCCGCGTACCGCAAAAAAAAAAAAAAAAAAAAAAAAAAAGTTAACACAAAAAGAGGACCAATCAAGGGTTAATATCTAAAATACAGAAACAGCACATACAACTCAATATCAAAAAAACACCCAAAATCTTTTTTAAAAAACTGAGAAGACCTAAATAGACGTTTTCCAAGGAAAAAAATACAGATAGACAGCCAGAACTCACAAAGATGCTAAACATAGCTAACCGGCAGTAAAATGCAAATCAAAACTGTGAGATATCACCTCATTCTTGTCAGAATGGCTGTCATCAAAAAAAAAAAAAGATCACAAATAACAAAGGTTAGTGAGGATGTGGAGAAAAGGAAACTCTTGTACACTGTTGATGTGAATGTGAATTAGTGCAGCTACTGTGGAAAGCAGAATGGAGGTTCCACAAAAATCTAAAAATAGAACTACCATAATATCCATCAATTTCACTCTTGGGTATATATCAGAAGAAAACAAAAACAATACTTCAAAAAAATAATTGCACCCCAAAGTTCAAAACAGTGTTATTTGCCATAGCCAAGATATAGAGTCAAACTAAGTGTTTGTCAATATGTTACTGGATAAAAAAAAGATTTTTTATGATGACTTCAACAAAAAATGAAATTTTGCCATCTGCAAGAACATGGATGGACTTGGAGGATATTATGCTTAGTAAAATAAGTCACAGAGAAAACAAGCCTGGTATGATATCATTTACACGTGGCATCTAAACAACTGAATACAACAACAACAAAATAGACTCACAGATTAAAGAACAGACTAGTGGTTACCAGCAGGGAGAGACAGGGTGGAGGAGCAAAATAGTGGCAGGAGATTCTGAGGAAGAATCCACTATGTATAAAATCAATAATCTACAGTGACATACTGTATAGCATGGGGAATAGAGCCACTCTTTTATAATAAGTATAAATGGAGAAGAACCTAAACATTTATGAATCACTACGCTGTAACTCTGAAACTGAAATAATAATGTAATTAACTATAGATCAATAAAATATAAAGTAAGAAACAATAAAGGGGAGAGACAGATTATTAGATAGAAATCAATTAAATAAACACAAGTTTTGGAAATCAAGAAAATAAAAAACATGTAAGAAATACCATTGCCATTTAAAGTGTACAATCTATTCATTTAAAAGAAATCATTTAAGTGGTAAAAAATGTTACCCATTCTCACAATTTTGTATATCTAGGGTAAATTATTATCTACAAAAATACTTTACAAATATTCACTCAAAAAGAAAGAGAAAATTTGGATTAACCAATTTTAGTATAGAAATTTAATATCAAAAACTCTATCTTAAATTGATTTGAATAAGTTCTGTCAATGTTGAATAAGTTCTGTTAGCCACTTCTAGTCTCTTTGTGATGTAAAATCTTTTAAAGCATAAAAATCAGCCTTTCTACATTATTCCATTAGACATACATAGAAGTTAAAAGAAATGAGAAGACAGAAGAATCAACTAAGAAGGTGAATTTACTGAGAAACAGTCATTCTTTCTCCCTCTTCCTTTTCTTTTCCTCCTTTTCCAGGTCCTTTAGGTTCTAATCAGGAGAAGTCTTGAGAGTTCTGAGAATATTTCTTTAACGGCTTCAAATCACCATACCTATATCCTCTGCCACAACTACACACACAGGAACAAAAATAAACCTCTGCTATCTACTCATGTAGGAGGGATTCGTGCAAAATAAACTCCTACATGGAGACCAAGAGGTGAGTTTTCTACCTGTTCTTTATAATGTCCTTCCATTATAGTAAATCCCACACATTATGAGGCAGAAGGGATTATGTGAGCTTTTCCTTGAAGTCAAAAAACTTGCATTCATTTCAAGTACCTGGTGATCATAGGGTACAGCCAGGGAAGGTGCCATCCCCCTTGGGGGGAGGGCGGTGAATGGGCTCCTGCAGCCATGCACCTCCTGATGTACAGATTCTGGAGGAACAAAGGGCGGTGACACCGCAGTCAGCCTGTCAGGCTGTCGGGCCACTGGGCAACCCCACCAGCCTGGAAGTGCCCCATCAGTTGCTGACAGCAAAACTCTGTCCCCCCTGTGAAGCCAGGCAATTTGGGCCAGAGAGTCAGAGGAGACCGGTAATCAACTCCTCCTCTCTGCTCACCTCCTTGGGGTTACAGCAACCCCATCCCCAAACCCAAATCTGACCCTGGAGTGCCAAACTGGGAGTGGCAGGTGGGCTCTGCCGCTGCTTCAGCGCCCTCTGGAGGTTGTCTTCTCTAATGGCAACCCTCAGCCCTTCCTCCTCCTCCTTCCCTAGTTCTGGGGGCTGCCTTGGCCTCCTGCAGCTGCTGGCCTGATTTCATTCTTCTTTCTTCTCCAATTACAATGAAGTGTCCTACAGAGGTTTGGAATCTCTTGAAGAAGGAAGATCTTTTAGTCAATACACCTTAACCGTGAGAAGCTGGTTTCAAGAATGAACCTGAAATACTGTATTTTTGTCCTGATGATTCCAAGGGGAGACAGATCAAGTTTTCTAAATCATAAGAAAAACCAAGGTAAATACGATATTCTGAGCCAGAGATGAAAAAGCAGTTTTTAGCACCCACTCCTCATGTCATATGACTGATTTAAATCAACCAGCTGCCACTGGTTTTTAAATCACATGAACCAACTTTAAATCAATCAGCTGCTTACCTCTAACTCACGTGACTTGGCTTTGAATAGTAAGAAATGCAGAGGTATAAAAATGATGTTCTGAACAATAAATGGAAGAACAACATTTTAGAAAGTTTTTTTCTTTTCGAATGGACGATTCATTGCATGCAGAGTAAAGGATTCTCTTCTGGATTTCTTGAACTGTAAACACATACAATGTCTCCGTTGGCGCGGCTGACTTAGTTTTTTTCGTTGTTGTTGTTAACATCTTTATTGGAGTATAATTGCTTTACCATGTTGTGTTAGCTTCTGCTGTATAACAAAGCGAATCAGCTATTCGTATACATATGTCCCCATATCTCCTCCCTTTTGCGTCTCCCTCCCACCCTCCCTATCCCACCCTGCTAGGTGCTCACAAAGCACCGAGCTGATCTCCCTGTGCTATATGCAGCTGCTTCCCACTAGCTATCCATTTTACATTTGGTAGTGTATATATTTCCATGCCACTCTCTCACTTCACCCCAGCTTACCCTTCCCCTCCCAGTGTCCTCAAGTCCAGTCTCTACGTCTGCATCTTTATTCCTCAGCAGGGACTCCTGTGAGGGGTGGATGCTTCCTTTTATGCTCAGGGGATATCCCCTAGTTTGAATATGATTTGAGTTTGATCCTGTGAAACCATCAGAACTTCCCACCAGAGATAAATGAGGAGATTCTGGCCTTTATTAGTACGCACGATGAACACAGGTGTCCTGGCTGTACTTGCCAACCCTCCTATTTTACCCATCTATTTTTATCCACCTTCCTCCCTGTGAGTACCTTTGACCAACCCTGAGCTCAGACCCCTCCCTGACTTACTAGAGTGACTTTTTCACTCTTTCTTTAAAAATAGACAGGTAACAAAATGAATTTAACCTAGAAGCAGCAGCTCAGCAAGGGAAATAAAATCACCAGAAGTTATATAATCAGAGCCACAGCCATCCAGGGCTCTTGTCTTATCTGCTGGGTCGTAAGAATGGGACCTTCCTAAATTTTAAGGGCATCCAATCAAATAAGTAAAGGTGTTGCTCACCTCTGGCTCTTGGAGGGATTGCTAGGCAGTCTACCCAGTGTATATTAATTGCAAAACACTGTCATGGTTTTGAAACGCCTATGTTCCAGGAAAGCTTTTTGGGGTGCATGGGGAAGGTTTCTTTTTGACATCAAGCAAAAAATAAATCACCAAGCTCTTTGAGCACAGGAGTTCTTAAGAGGGAAGTGGAAGGAAGGAATGGACAGAAAAGACGATCTCCTCTAAGTGAAGGTTGTTTTTCCAAAAGAGTAGGATTTAGGCTCAGTTTAAGGAGAAAACTTTTAAATAGCTGGGACAGCTCCAAACTGCAGTTTAGGGAATGAGTGCTTCAAAAGAACAGTGCTTTAAAAGTCCTGGCATTGCAGCAAGAGGATGAAGAGTTGGTTTTGCATAGTTTTGAACACAGGAGTAAAGAAGAAGCAGAGGCATCTCTGACTAAAAGGCCCTGAGATCCTGTAGCATCAATGGGTCAGTTGCAGGGGGCAGGGGGTGTGGGGGGCGATATTTCTCTCTCAACGTCTCCCAGGCCAGCCACCCCTCCCTACCCCACCCCCCTACTCCCTTCACCCTTCCTCCCTCCACTGTTGGGTCCCCAGGGACAGCACTTCTTAAGCTGGAGCACTCAGGCACCATCTCTGCAGTCTGGATTCTTCCTGGAGCCTGGCAAGTTCTGGGACAGAAAGCCAGGTCTGCAAGCCCGCTGGGGTGTAGTCGGACCTGGAAGCTGGAGGGGAACTGGAGTCCTGTAGCCCACCCACGTCTTTGAAGCCGAGGGAGGAACACGTCCTCCTAACAGTACTTCTCATGGCTCAGCGTGCTCCCCACCCGATGGTGATCCATAATCACTTGAAGCAGCAAGGACTGCCTCTAACTGGCCCCCTCGATTCCGCCTTAAGGGTCCTCGCACATATGTGAGAGCGCAGGCCCCAGATCTCTTTAGTCAGCTGAGGCCAGTGCTGCCAGGGTCCCTCCAGTCCCATCCCCCAGCCCCTCCCTCTGGGACTGTATCTAATAGAAGAAAGAGCACAGAGGAATTGGCTGAATCAAGGGACCTGGGAGCCTGGGTATGAGTTTGAAGACCGAGAACCTAAGGCACAATTACATATTATTGGAGACTCTTGTGGGGTGTGTGGGGGAAGGTTTGGAGGCTGAGAGGCTGAGTCGACCTGGTGAGTGCAGCCCCAGGACACCACACAGCCCCGCCCCCCTTTCCTTGCCATCAGACAAGGGGTGCCGCAACTCCAGCCGGGACTCTGCACTTCCCCGTCCCTGATTCTCCTCCAGAAGAGCAGGCGGCCCCCCTCTGAGGGCAGCGGCAAGACAACACACCAAGTCCCCCTGCACTAAGGCGCTACTGGAAGCTCTTCCTGAACAGCAGTGCTGGCTTGGAGCGAACCCGTGCACCGCCAAAGTTGGTCTCATCCTGCAGCTGAGGGATGCAGGCTTTAAGTCAGCTGCCCTGGCTTTCAATCAATCAGCCCCCCCTTTAAGTCAGGTGACCCGAGTTTAAATCACTGTCTGCCCCTCAAGACTGCAACTTCAAAAGGTGGTTAACTTCACTTTCATCCTGGCACCTAACATAGCTGAACGCACACTGCAGTCACTCCCAAGCCTGGTTTAGAGGCAGGATATAAGGTAAGGGGATGGGCGTGCACTCATGGTGATGAGGGTGTACTTCATGTACCAGAATGGTCTAGGCACTCTGGGGTACAGCGAGCAGTGCACGATACAGCATCTCCCTAGCAAAGCTGGTGAGGCACAGGGAGAGCAGGCACACCCAGGCATGCAGAGGTTCCAGGGCGGGAGCTGGGGCACAGCCAGCCGCTAGGGTGTGAAAGCGGAGGAACTGAGCCTTCTTGAGAAAGACAGACACCGAGGATGGATGAGAAAAAAGACCATATAAAACATGGATTTGAAAAACACACCCTGCTCTTGAAATTGGGGTGGGGGCACCCCAGATTTGAATCCTCTTACTCCCCAGTTGCTAGTGCTTTGGCAGTTGCCCAGTTACTTTAAAAATGTGACTGATAATATCTAACCCATATAATACCGCATTTGTAGTCGTTTTGCGTGTTTATGTTTCTATAGTGGAATAAACTTTTCTACAAGAAAAAAGTATATTTTCTGAAATAAATTAAAACCCCTTTTGAAAAAGTACTATATCAGACGTCCCTGGTGGCGCAATGGTTAAGAATATGCCTGCCAATGCAGGGGACATGGGCTCGAGCCCTGGTCAGGGAAGATCGCACATGCCACGGACCAGCTAAGCCCATGCGCCACAACTACTGAACTGCAGGCCACAACTACTGAAGACCTCACCTAGAGCCAGTGCTCCACAACAAGCGCAACAAGAGAAGCCACCGCAATGAGAAGCCCACGCACTGCAACAAAGAGTAACCCCCAGTCGCTGCAACTAGAGAAAGCCCACGCACAGCAACAAAGAAAAACGCAGCCAAAAATAAATTAATTTTTTAAAAAGTACTATATCCTTCTGTACATGTTCTCTGGGAAGAACAGAGAGAAGAAGTGGGAGAGTGAGAAAGACCAAAACTTAGTGCACATCCCTGATGCAGGTGCTCTGCTGGCTCAGATAGTTTTATCCCCACCTTTACAAAGGAGGAAATAAGCTCAGAGAGGTTTAGTAATTTTCCCAAAGCCAAACAGCTATTGAGTGGCAGAACCAGGATCTGAACCAAGTCTGTTACCTTCAAAACCTAAGCCCTCATCACAACAAAACTCAATTAATAGTTACATTTATCGAATTACATTGCAACCTGGTGATTTCTTGGCATAATCCTGAATAAGAGTGAGAAAGAAAGAAATAGCATTGTTCCTACAGTCAACCAAAATTTTTGGAGCAGCTGCTAGATACCTGGCCCTTTTTGGGGTTCAGCAGTGATCACGACCGGAAGAGTCCTGCTTTCATGAACCATGTAGTGGGGAGGAGAGACGGGTGCAACTTGGGTGAGGGATTTCACCTTGCTGGGCCTCTGTTTTCTCATCTGGAAAATGGGACGGGTGCTCCTCATTTTGTGGGATTGTCCAGCCCTCACATTCTCTGATTCCATAAGAAGCATTTGTTTTCCTGTTTCTTTAAAATTCATTCAGGCTGTGAGCCGTGAGGAATGTTGTTAGCTGCTCCCCAAATCACACTATTCCCAACCATTTCCTGTGATCAGGTCTTTCCCGAAACATGACTCACAATCAGTCAAGTCACAGAAGCTAAGAGGCACCCAGCAGAAGACTTCCAGCCCTGGCTTCTCAGGAGCTCTGTGGTCTACCTGGCCAGGTAAACTTAACTCACCTGGGACAAGGTGGCCATCCCTAGTTTCACATCAACATGATCTCAGGCACAAACTCCTTGTTTTTCCATTTTGTCTTTAAGTTACTTGTTGAAACAACTGCACAAGTATGAAAAAGATATAATATCAGGCATCCTCTGCCCCCAGTGCCTACTAATACATGATTTTCTGCCACTCTAATGATAAAGAGAGAACATTTCAGCATTCCGCTGCCCTTATTATTTTTCATTTTTGTTGATATTTGTACTGAATACATCTTTCAATATTTTAAAAACGGAACATTTATTTAGGTTGTTCCACACACAGCCTTTAGTGGTAAGGGTTTTGTTGTTATATTTCTATTATGTTTCCTTTAAAAATCATTATCTTGTTTAAATGGATTAAGCCAATTTTATAGGCATTTATCATATGATATTGATGAAATTAATACACAGAGGGCAGTAGTACGAGTTGATTGGACTTGAGAGCCTCTATTAGCACAGTTAAATATAAGTATTATATATATATATATATATATATATATATAAGCTAAATTACATGCCGAGTGAGATTCTCCTACTCTTTTCACTCTGTGCCCCTCGAGCCTGTGGGAAATGGAATATTTCTTGCCATCTCAGTAAACAAAGGACGTCCCAGTCATCAGCACTTGCAGCCCTCCAGTGTGAGCCGCGGGCCCTGAGGAACTCAGGATATGCAAATACAGAATGCAGACCCCAGAGAGCTGAGGTGCAAATGAAAGGAAGGATTTCAGTGAGCCCAGACTCTGGCATCTTCGCATACAAAGAAAAGAGCTACATTCCTCACATTGGGAGAGCTGGTTTTCCTTAGTTAACAATCACCTTTTGATGTTCCCCATTACCTGCGCCAGGCCCCTGCCCGGTCCCCTCCCACCCCCCCCACGGTACTTTAGCTCAGGAAAGAAGGAGCGCAGACGGACTTGGCTGAATAAGGGGCCTGCGAGCCTCGGGAGGAGATTTCAGCCGCTTTCCCCGCAGTCGGGAGGACGGGCGCTGACGCTGCAGCTGGACCCTGCGCCTCCCTTGCCCCGTTTCCCCTCAGGACGCTCAGGCCGACCCCCTCCCCACGCCCCCCAGGCCCCGCGAGCCAGGCCGAGGGCAGGGGCGAGAGGCGGGACCGAAGTTCCCCGGGACCAGACACTGGGGGCCGCTCTTTCTGCACAGCAGCGGCGGGTGGCAGCGAACCCCTGCCCCTCAGAAGCTGGTCTTGCGCTGCCGCCCGGGCACCGGACCAGGCGAAGGGTCGACGCCCACTTACCCGGCCCGCCGTCCCCACGACTGTCGTGGCTTCGGCCGCCGGGGCCCCTCCAGAGCTGGTAGCCTCAGCGAGGCCGCCCTCCCCTCGGCCTCCGGGGCAGTTCCGTGACGGCGGAGGGAAGAGACCCCGAGCCGGCAGTTCAAGCTCGGAGTTCAAGCTCTACGGAAACGCGGGCTCCGTTCTAGGCGCAGGGGGTGGGACCACTCTGCCCCGAGGCCTTCTGGGAGGGAGGGGGCGGCGGGGGAAGAAGCCGCCAGGAGCGCAGGGCCCCAACGGGGGTCCTGGAGGGGCGGCCCGGCCTGGGGGCCCCGCCCACTGTGACCGCAGCCCAGGCCTTTCTCCCAGAATCCTACACAAAACAGAAAGATACACGGTCTAGAGTAAATATTGACAAATGATTGTTGCTGCTGTGCTTCCTATTCTATTAAAGGTGTAAAATCCATAAAACATTTTAAGTTCAAAGTTAACTATGAATTTTTACCTGACCTTATTATGTCTCTGTTATTCCCAATTGCGGTTAATGAATCAGAGACTGTGGCATCACTAGTTAAAAATGAGCTTGTTTAAAAAATAGAACTCAGGCCCACTGGACCTACTGAATCACAATCTGCACTTTTACAATCTCCCCAGTGTACTTGTGTACCCATGGATAGTTGAAAGGCTCATTTCTACCTCGACATGTCTTTTCTGTCTGAGAAATACACACATTTTATCCACTCAAAAATGCATATGCCTGTGTTGAAACCATCATTTTATCATTTCTTTTCCGGATAAGTATAGTCTCTATACTGGTTTTGTGGATCACATGCCATACTCTTTTCTTGTAGTTAGAAATAAGATAGAGAAACTTACTTTGTAAAAAAAAAAAATATATATATATATATGTGGATAATTGAAGACACTCTTCTAAATTAAAACCAGTTCTCTTAACTAGCTGTTTTCTTCTTGGGTCACATTATGAACTCTTCCCGTGGCCACACGGTATGTGTACTTTTAATTTCAGGGACTGCTGACATTCCAGGATATGGCCATAGATTTCTCTCAAGAGGAGTGAGAATGCCTGGCCCAAGATCAATGGGAATTTTTACAGGGATGTGATGTTAGAGAAGTATAGGAATCTGCTCTCCTTGGGTGAGGATACCTTCCTTCCAGAATTCCTTATCCACCCACAGGGTTTAGAGTCCTTCATTTGTAAAATGTCTCCTGGAATCTTCTGCTTCCTACAATAGGGTTTCAGGTTGCAACGTTTCAGGAAAGATTGGGAGTTTGTCGGTATAATTTATCTTATTCTTTAAAATTGCAGTCTCCCTTTTAATATAATTTGTAACTGCTTGAGATGTGTCTATATGAACTGTGTACTATACGCCTCTGTTATAGTCCTTACAATATTTTATTGTCTTATTTTCTGTAACAATTTTCCAAGGATTCTTTGGGCTTAAGGTATATTAAAAGGGAGACTGCAATTCTGGGACTTCCCTGGTGATGCAGTGGTTAAGAATTCGCCTGCCAATGCAGGGGACACGGGTTTGATCCCCGGTCTGGGAAGATCGCACGTGCCACGGAGCAACTAAGCCGGGGGCTACAACTACTGAGCCTGCACGCCACAACTACTGAAGCCGGTGTGCCTTGAGTCCGTGCGCCATTTATTTTTTGGAGAATCAAACCATCTCTGAGTGATTAAAATTTAGACCAGCTAGTCAAAATGCTTTATCACCTGTTCTTCTAAAACACTGATCAACGGAACAAGTTCTACTAGGGATAACAGTGTAATTGTATTCTGGAGTTCATATCGGCAACATGGTTTATGACATTGATGCTGGATCAGGACATTTCAATGGTATAACTGCTATATACTGTCTGTTTGTGCAACGATTAAAGTCTCACGTGATCTGAGTTCAGACTGGAGTCATCCTGCTTGGTTTCTGTCTATTGCAGATATCTCCCAGTATGAAAGGACAAGAGCAGTACGGCTTACTTTACAAAATGTCTGCAAACTAAATGATGATATAATCTACATTCAATTAATTTATACATACCCTACTGTAGAACCGGGTTTGTTACGGTGGCAGAGCCCGGTAATTATGTAAAACTGAAACCTTTATCTGCACTGGTTCAAGTCCTCTTTGTAAGAATATGTTTATAATCAACATTCTTTCACAAATGATCCAATTTAATTCACCAGAGCATTCCTCATATTAACTAAATGGAAAATCCTAGGCTATATACAAATCCAGAAAGGGCCAACAATCATCAGCCCTCATGGATTATTGCAACCCATTGCTGAGGCATTCAAATTACTTATTAAAGAACCACTATGTCCATCAACATCATCAATTTATATAGTATTGCCCCAATGCTAGCCTTAACCCTGGCTCTCACAAAATGAATTCCTCTTTCCATATCTTATCCACTAATTCATATAAATGTAGGCATACTATTTATATTAGCCATATCACACCTAGCCATTTATTCCATCCTCAGATCTGGATGAGCTTCACATTCAAAATACTCACTCACTGCAGCCCTAGGGACAGTAGAACATACAATCTCATATGAAGTAATGTAGCAGTTATTCCATTCTCAGTCTTACTGATAAATGGATCATTTACACTTTCAACAGTAATTATTACACGAGAACACCTATGACTAATTTTCTCCTGACCACTACCCAGAATTTTGATTATCTCCGCAGTAGCAGAAATCCAATGAAACCCCACTTCATTTAACAGAATTAGAATCAAAACCTGTAATTGTCTTCAGTGTAGAAAATGTAGCAGGTCCACTCACCCCGTCCTTCCTAGAGAATATGTCCATTTCCTTATAATAAACATGTCCACAACAATCTATTTTTAGGAGCATTCGACAATCCCTAGGTGCCAAATTATATACAGCCCAAGTCATCATTAAAACACATCTAACAATCTCCTTTCTATGAATTTGAGCATCCTACCCACAATTTTGATATGATCAACATCTACATCTCTTATAAAAAGTTTTTTTACTACTAACATTAGCCCTGTGTATATGAGAGTTTTCACTACCTGTCATCATACCAGGCAACCCACCACAAACTTAAGAAATATGTCTGACAAAAGAGTTACTTTGATAGAGTAAATCATAGAGGTTTCAATGCTCTTATTCCTGGAATTGAATTCTTCCTAAGAATTTTACATTCCCCATGCTACCACATTACACTACATGCTATATAACAAGGTTCTCTAAGTAAGGTTCAGGCCCATACCCCCAAAATGTTGTCGTATATCCTTCCTGTACTAATAAACTCTCATTGTTTTTACTATCATTCTACTGACCATTTTCTCAGGAAACATAATTGTATAACAAGCTCACACTGGTTAATGGTATCCCCATTCTAATAAAAAACACGAACCCATAAGCTCCAAAAAAATCCAACAAATATTTCCTAAAACAATCCAGCACATCAGTACTACTTATAATGGCTATTATCATTAATCTAATATACTGTGGTCAAAGAACACAATGAATAACAAAAATCTTTAATCCAGCAGCATCCACCCTCATGACAATCGCGCTTGTCACAAAAGTAGGACTTTCCCCATTTCACTTCTGAGTGCCTGAAGTAACACAAGGCATTCCATGAACAGCAGGCCTGATGCTGTTTACATGACAAAAGTGCACCCCTATCAGTTTTATACCACATGTCACCATCCATCTACCTAAATATACTATTAATCATAGTGATATTATAAATCATAGCTGGAGGCTGAGGCAGACTTAGCCATAACTCACCTGGAAAACATTACACCGTCCTCATCAGTTGCCCATATAGGATGAATAACAGCTATTATAAAGTATATTCCAATTATAACAATCCTAAACATACTAATTTATATCATAACAACACTCTCTTCTTCTTATTTATGCCCAGATCATGTACTACAAGAGTATCATTATCACACACATGAGATAAAACACCTCCCATCACAATCCTTTTCCTCACCATTATAGTATCATTAGGACATCACCCATCACTATCAGGGTTTTTACCCAAATGAATAATTATCCAAGAGATAATAAAAATGGTAACATCATTCTACCAACACTAATAGCCATCATAGCAGTCCTCAACATACATTTCTACTTGCAGCTAACATACTCCACATCACTAACTATGTTCCCTTCATTAAGCAACACAAAAATAAAACAATTTGAACATACAAAGAAATAACCTTCCTATCATTACCAATCATAATATCCACACGATTACTACACATAACACCCATTCTATCGGTGCTGGACTAGGAATTTAGGTCAGTTCAGACCAAGAGCTTTCATAATCCTAAACAAGTAAAATTTACTTAATTCCTAAAAATAAGGATTGCAAGACTTCATCCTACATCAATTGAATGTAAAGCAAACACTGTAATTCAGCCAAATCTTTAGGAGATTGATGAGTTTTAACCCCAGGAATCTTTAGTTAACAGGCAAATCCTCTAGTCAACTGGCTTCAGTCTGCTTCTCCTTCATTTGAGAAAGAAAAAAAGAGGAAAAAGACAGGAAAATCTCTGGCAAAATTGAAGCTGCTTCTCTGAAATTACAGTTCAATTTGTTGATTCACCACAGGGTTTGCGAGAAAGAGGGCTCAATCTCTGTCCTTACATTTACAGTCTAATGCTAGCTCAGTCATTGTACCTCTGTTCATACACTGCTGATTATTTTCAACAAATCACAAAGTTATCAGCATTTTATATTTACTATTTGGTGCTTGAGCTGGAGTAGCAGGCAGCACCTTAAGTGTATTAATGCAGGCTGAGCTATGCTAACCTGGAGCACTACTTGGAGATGTCCAGATCTGTAAGGTAGTCGTAACAGTCCCTGCACCTGTAATAATTTTCTTTATAGTTGTACCCATTATATTGCAGGGTTTGAAAACTGACTTGGGCCACTAATAACGAGGACACCTGAGGTAGCATTTCCCCGAATAAATCATATAAACTTTTGACTATTTCCCCCATCATTCTTACTCCTACTCATATCATCAACAGTAGAAGCTGGTTCTGGTACCAGTGGAATCCCATATTCAGCTCTAGCCTGCAGTCTGGCCCACGCAGGAGCCTCTGTCGACCTAACCATTTCCTCCTTACATTTAGCAGGTGTCTCTTCAATTCTTGGTGCTATTACTTTTATCACTATAGTCTTTCATACAAAACCAGCAGTCATATCCCAATACCAAACACCATTATTTGTTTAATCTTCCCCAACTACAGCCATATTACTATAATTACCAATGTCAGTCCGAGCAGCCAGAATTGCCATACTGTTAAGAGACAGAAATCTCAACACTACTTTCTTTGACCCTGCAGGAGGAGACCGAATCCTATACCAACACCTGTTTTGATTCTTTGGTCACCCTGAAGACTGCATTCATGGCCTACCAGGGTTTGTTTTAAACTCACATATCATTACATACTATTTAGGACAAAAAGTGCCTTTCAGCTATTTGGGAATAGTATGAGTCATGTCCACTGGCTTTTTAGGATTTCTCTTGTGGGCCCATCATATGTTTACCATAGGGATAGCTGTCAACTCAGGAGCATACTTTGCATCAGCTACCGTAATTACTTCTATCCCTACAGGAGTAAAAGTATCTAGCTGATTAGCAACTCTCTCTTTAATTTTTCTTTTTCTTTTTTTTTTCTGGCTGTGTTGGGTCTTGGTTGCTGCACGTGGGCTTTCTCTGCTTGTGATGAGCGGCAGCTACTCTTTGTTGTGGTGCGCGGCCTTTTCATTGCAGTGGCTTCTCTTGTTGCAGAGCACGGGCTCTGGCACATGGGCTCAGTAGTTGTGGCTCACGGGCTCTAGAGGGCAGGCTCAGTAGTTGTGGCGCACGGGCTTTTTGCTCCACGACATGTGGAATCTTCCTGGACCGGGAATCAAACCCGTTTCCCCTGTATTGGCAGGCCAATTCTTTACCACTGCATCACCAGGGAAGTCCCTGATTAGCAACTCTTCACGGAGGTAATATTATATGAGATCCCTCTCCATTATGAGCTTTAGGCTTTATTTTCCTTTTTACAGTAGGTGGTTTGACAGGACTCATCTTAGCCAACTCATCCCCGGACATTGTCCTCCAGGATACATACTATGTAGTAGCACACTTCCATGACGTAGTGTCCATGGGAGCAGTCTTCACTATTATACGAGGCTTCCTACACTGATTCCCACTATTCTCAGGTTATACAGTTAACTCATCAGTAGCAAAACTCACTTCACAGGTATATTTGTAGTAGTAAATATGACTTCCTGCAGCACTTTCTTGGCCTCTCAGGGAGGTTACTACATTACTCTGAGGCACACACAACATGAAATATTTTGTCTTTAGGCTCATTCATCTCAGTAGCAGCAGTAATGCTAATAATCTTCATACTGTGAAAAACATTTGTGTCCAAACGAGAAGTCTCAGCAGTGGAAACTGCTACTCCTAACCTAGAATGGTTGCACGGACGCCCTCCACCATATCCTATATTTGAAGATCCGACCTATGTAAATGTAAAATAAGGAAGGACTCAAGTCCTTTTCAAGCAGTTTGAAGCCAACAGCATAACAATTATGTCTTTCTCAATAAATGAGATAAAAGTAAAAAGTGATGTAAATTTTTCAAAGTTAAATTATAGGCTAAAATAGTGTATATCACGAAGGCATATCAATTTCATCTAGGCTCTCAAGATACAACATCACCCATTATGGAAGAACTTTTACATTTTCATCACACACATTAATAGTGATTTTTAAAAGAAGTTCTCTAGTCCTCTATATTATTTCACTAATATTGACAACTAAACTAACTCATATACGTACAATAGATGCACAGGTAGAGAAAATGTGAACAATTTACCAGCCATTATTGTAATCTTAGCTGCTCTATCATCCTTGTGAATCCTTTACATGATACATGGAATCAATAACTCTTCCCAAACCATACAAACTATGGGTCAGTAATGATACTGATGCTACAAATACACAGATTATGAAGATTTAAATGTTGACGCCTCTGTAATCCCCACATCAGAGCTAAAACCAGGAGAATAATGACTAATAGAAGTCAACAACCTTGCAGTATAGAGATAGTCATTGAATATTAGTTTCATCTGAAATTGTTGTACACTCCTGAGCTGTTTCTTCTTAGGCCTAAAAAGAGCTGCTATCCCAGGACGCCTAAATTAAAGAATCTTAATACCGACAGGACCAGGCCTATGTTGTGGACAATGGTCAGTAGAGGTCGTTTTCCTGAGTTCAAAGACAGGACAGAGAGATATGGCTGAGATATGGGGTGAATCAGGAGCCCATGGGGATGCACTCTCCAAGCTCCAGGATAGGAAAGGGGCCTCTGGGGTCCCAGGCCACCCACCACACCCTCCCGAGCAGGATCTTAGCAACATTCCCTGTCAGTGATGAGGCAGCCCTAGCACTTGTCATGCCCCAATGCTGTGTCCTATGTGGGTCCCATGCTCTTGGGACCACACCCACACTCTGCAGGTCCATGCTGCAGGGTCCTCGGTGCCTCAGGAGTAGAGACCACACAGCAAGCAGTTCCCTCCCCAACCAGCAGGAGGAGGAGGGGGGAGAGCAGGGGCACCAGGGGAATCTCACTCAGACAACAGCACCCCAGGGGTGCCAGCGGGGCCAGTGATGATGCAGATGGGGCACAGGCCAAGAGATGGAACCAGAGGACCCAAAAGGCAGCTGGTCAGGTCCTGGCTCATCTGCACCCCGGACACCTTTGTCCCTCATACACCCCCTTCCTCATACACCCTCTCCTTAAATGCAGATTCTTCAGATACAAACAGGCAGAGCTTCAGATTGAAAGTCAGCTCTTCCAAAGTGACCGTCAGCAAACACTGCAGGATTCCACTCCAGTGGGTGCCTTGCAGTCGACCACTCAGGGACTGAACTGGATATCGGTGCCAGGGGCAGTGGGAGGGAGTGGGGAGTGAGACTTTCATGGTGGTGGAATTTTGGTTTTGCAAGATGACACGTTCTAGGAATGGTGGCGATGGCTCCACGAGAAAGTGAATAGATCTGATGCCTCAGAAACGTGCACTTAAAATGGTGACGATGGTAAAGGTATGTGACGTGTGTTTTATTTCACTTAAAATAAATTCTTAAAATAATGTCTTGTTAATTGAGATTCCATTTCGACTCCCCTTCATCACAAATGTCGGAGGCCCAGACACAGTCCCCTACCTTAGGGGCCATCATGGTACCCTCACATGGCACATGGGAGACCATTCTTAAGGGGGGCTAGTCTGTGCTCACCTGACCTCTGTCCAGGCGGACCCAGGCAGTGGTGACCCTCATAGATTAGACATATGATACGATATGATATTAATATGATACTACCAAGTGTTGTCACTCACCAGAACACAGAGCAGCAACCCACTCAAACATGCCTGACCTCATATGAATGTGAGAAGATTAAGAGAAAAAAAGGTACCACAGGTTAATCAGGGCAACACCCTTAATGCAGAGGTTGGAAATCTCAAAGGGGAAAAGACACACTGCAGGCAAAAGGCACATATGGGGTCTCCCCGTACATGTGATCCTGACCCATGCAGATGTGGTGAGACCCACACATTCTCCACACCCTTTACCTGGGGTCGCACATCCACACTCACCACAGTGACCCCACCTCCCCAGACCCTACACCTAAAGTCACACGTTCTCTCTCACAGGTGACCCCTCCTACCCAGACCCCTCCACCTGAGTCACATGTCCACAGTCCCAGGGTGAACCGCCCTCCCCAGACTCCCCCAACTGGGGTCACACGTGCACAGTCTCCAGGGTGACCTCACCTCCCCAGACCCTGCACCTGGGGGACATGTCCCCTTGGTCAGGACACCACGGCTCTGCTGGTGACTCCCCTAATGTGGAAACAAGCTGTGTTCCTGGGACCTCCTGGGATGGGAAAAAGTGGCAGGTGGGTCTCCTCTCCCCACACTTGTCCCAGAGAAGTCCTCCTCTTTCCCCTTTGGTTCTGTTGATTTTACCTATTTTTAAAGCTTTCATGCTAGAGGTGAACACACTCCTTGGTTCTGGCAGGCTCAGTCCTTTCTTGTCTCACATACTTGTTGAGATAACTCACAGGACAGCAGGGCTGAAAGCCGAGGGGCAGCTCTGGACGCTTCTGAGTAGGGACGGTAGACTGGAAGGAGAGCTCAGCAGCAGCCTCAGCTGTTGCCCATCGGCCTTTTGCCCAAACCGCGTGCCCTGCAATCAATTCACCAGCTAAACCTGCCTCCCTACGCACCATGCACGTGCTGGTGAATTGGAATTATTGCCAGGTAGCCCCCCTGCGGATTCTCCTTGAGCCCCAGGGAACGTGAACTGTGCAGGGATTAAGACTAAGGCCCCGACCACAGCACTGACGCTTGGGAGGACCAGGTAACCACACTCAAAAGAGAGGCTGTTACTTAGACAAGCCCACCTCAGCTCCAGACCCCAGACATCTAAGCACTGACCTTCAGATGCAGGCACGGAGCTTCCCAGTACTGAGGCCATGCCAGGTCTCTACCCAGGTTCCCATAGTCCTAGCGTACACAGAACATGGTCAGGTCTAAATCTTCTTATTATAGACAACACATGGTCAGCTCTAAACATAATCATTAGGCAGGACATGCAGAGGTCTAAATCTACCGTGTAGACAGAACTTGATCGTGTTTAAACTAGCTTAGGGCTGATCTCATAGGAGGTACAGATCACACACATGGGTCTCTCATCTTTGGACACCCACATCAGAAAGGGAACAAAATCTTTGTCATTAAACATCTCAACAGGCAAAACAGAAATGTTACCAATTTCTCTGGCCACCTGATGGTCAGGATCCACGGGTGAGCCACGAACTTCTTAGAGTGCAGCCCAGCCTGCTGCCAGGATAGACAAGAAGTGGCCTGATTCCAGCCTCCCAGGCTTCCAGGAGGCGGCCGCACTGGAAGCCTAGGCAGGACAGTCCTGCATAGTCTGGGCCGGGAGATCCGGCCTGTCCATTCCGCTGGCCAATTCCAGGCGGGGCGCTCAGGGCCGCTGAGAGCCCTGCACTCAGGTCCTGCTTCCCTGCACCGTGTGCGTGTGTGTGTGTGTGTGTGTGTGTGTGTGTGTGTGTGTGTGTTTAGAGGGGACGGTGGCTGACGGCTCCCATGGCTCCGGTCCCGGGTACCGCGCTGTCTTCGAGGGGATGCACGGGGAGAGGTAGGGGCACAGAAGCCGTTGGAGAGGAGAACCCACTGCGGAACTCCTTGCACACTGGCTTGCCCCACCTGGTGACCCGCCTGCCCATCGTGGGCCGCATGTCACACCCCAGCCCCCACCCCCGAGGGCAGGGCACCTGCTCTTTCAAAAGCACAAGGTCTCACATGAAGGAGACCCAGTGGGGACTGTCACGCCCCCACTCCTGATGCTGAGTTTGGGAGAATGAACCCCCTTGACTGGGCGATGGGACGCTGTGAGGAAAGAGGTGGCAGCCCCAACCAAGTCAGGGCCTGGCTGAGAGATGGTAACACAGGAGCCAAGTGCAGAGCCTGGAGGCCAGGCCAACAGGAAGGGCACCCCCAGCCTTGGCCGGGCTCTCCAACTGTGACATTGTAGCTTGAGGGGACCTGGGGCAGGTGACTGAATGTAATGGGGGCCTAAACTGGACCCTGAATGGGGCTTAAAGAAGGTGTGCAGGACGTTACTGAGACAGTGGCAGTCATTGGAAGACAGACTCTGTGTCAGGACATCCTGCTCCATCCATTTAAATCCCTGAGACCTGTGACCTTTACGTGGCTACGCAGGATTGTTAGAGCAGCTGCATGTGGATATATCTGCAAGTGGTTCCAGCAAACACACAGTTGTGCACACAGGCAGGCACAGCACACACACAAACATATGCAGGTGCACAGCACAAATATACTCACACACTAGCATATGAACACACATGCACGCATATGCCCATGCACACACTAACGTGAGCAAGTGCACACTAATGTGTGCAAGTGCACATACCTATGCACATGCGCGGCATATGTATGCAAACAGGCACATGCACGCACATGTACATAGCACACACACAGGGAATAAAGTGAATCCATAAAGTGAATCTGTAAAGCATTAAGTCCTGAACACAAGTGAAGCTGACATGTATTTTTCCCTTTTCTTAGCTTTGATGTTTTTCACAATAAAAAGTTTAAGAAAAAAGTTAATGGCAAATGACTTTTGATTCATAGGAGTTTCTGACGTTATTCCACAAATATTATGACAGGAGAAATGAATGTAGATATAACATGTGTGCACTAATGGATGAATGGAGAAGAAAAACATGGTCCATCAATGCAAGGGAATGTTATTCAGCCTAAAACGGAAGGCAATTCTGACACAGGCTGCAGCAGGGATGAACTCTGAAGGCATTATCCTCAGTGATGTAAGCTAGACACAAAAAAAACAAACAGTGCTTGATCCACTCATACAAGGCCCCTAGAGCAGTCGGAAACATAGAGACAGAAAGTAGGATGTTGAGTGCCAGGGGCTGAGGGAGGGACAATGGGGACTGAGGGTTTAATGGGGACTGTTTCAATCTTGTACGATGAAAAATTTCTGGAGGACGATGGCCGTCAGGTTTGCACAACAGTGCGAATTACTTCTTGACCCTGAAATGTGCACTTAAAAATGGTTAAGATAGTAAAGTTTATGTTTTGTCTTTTTGATCACAACTTGTAAAACTTTTTAAAAAACAACAGGAAGTAGTCCATGAATACCACAAGATGCACAACTTCACTAACAACCGAGGGATTAAAACCATAAGAAAACTACGTGCACACACCTACCAGAATGGCAGACATGAAGACACAGTATCAAATATCAGCAGGATGTGGAGCAATGGAAAGCCTGGTGCACAGCGGGGTGTGCAACCACTTGTGAAAGAATCGGGCCTCAGAGAGTGAAGTCCGTGCACACAGACCCACAGTGTTCCTCCCAGCTGAACACAAACCCTCCAGCCCTGCACCAGGACTCACGGACATGGACTCTGCAGCCACAGGAGCCAAACCTGAAGGCCATCAGAAGCGGATGCAGAAATAAACCACGCACGCTGCTATGAAGGAATATTCCACAGCAATGGAGTACATTTTGTTTAAAGGTAGTAAAACTATAAAATTTATTTTTTAAAAAAACTATATTCACAAGATGAAAAAATCTATAATTCTGGCACCTAAGGATTGTCGAATGCTCCTAAAAATTGAATGTTGTGGAAATGTTTATTATAAGGAAATTGACATACTCTCTAGGAAGGACGGGGTGAGTGGACCTGCTACATTTTCTACACTGAAGACAATTACAGGTTTTGATTCTACTTCTGTTAAATCAAGTGGGGCTTCATTGGATTTCTGCTACTGAAGAGATAATCAAATTCTGGGTAGGGGTCAGGAGGAAATTAGTCATAGGTGTTCTCGTGTAATAATTACTGTTGAAAGTGTAAGTGATCCATTTATCAGTAAGACTGAGAATGGAATAACTGCTACATTACTTCATATGAGATTGTGTGTGCTACTGTCCCTAGAGCTCCAGTGAGTGAGTATTTTGAATGTGAAGCTCATCCAGATCTGAGGATGGAATAAATGGCTAGGTGTGATATGGCTAATATAAATAGTATGCCTACATTTATATGAATTAGTGGATAAGATATGGGAAGAGGAATTCATGTTGTGAGGGCCAGGGTTAAAGCTAGCATTGGGGCAATACTATATAAATTGATGATGTTGATGGACATAGTGGTTCTTTACTAAGAAATTTAAATGCCTCAGCAATGGGTTGCAATAATCCATGGGGGCTGATGATTTTGGGCCCTTTCTGGATTTGTATATAGCCTAGGATTTTCCATTTAGTTAATATGAGGAATGCTCTGGTGAATTAATGGATCATTTGTGAAAGAATGTTGATTATAAACATATTCTTACGAAGAGGACTTGAACCAGTGCAGATAAAGGTTTCAGTTTTACATAATTACCGGGCTCTGCCACCATAACAAACCCGGTTCTACAGTAGGGTATGTATAAATTAATTGAATGTAGATTATATCATCATTTAGTTTGCAGACATTTTGTAAAGTAAGCTGTACTGCTCTTGTCCTTTCATACTGGGAGAAATCTGCAATAGACAGTAAGCAACCAGGATGACTCCAGTCTGAACTCAGGTCACGTGAGACTTTAATCGTTGAACAAACAGAAAATTAATAGCAGTTATACCATTGAAATGTCCTGATCCAGCATCAACGTCATAAACCATATTGCCGATATGAACTCCAGAATACAATTACACTGTTATCCCTAGTAAAACTTGTTCCGTTGATCAGTGTTTTAGAAGAACAGGTGATAAAGCATTTTGACTAGCTGGTCTAAATTTTAATCACTCAGAGGTGGTTTGATTCTCCAAAAAATAAATGGCGCACGGGCTCAAGGCACACCGGCTTCAGTAGTTGTGGTGTGCAGGCTCAGTAGTTGTGGCCCACTGGCTTAGTTGCTCCGTGGCACGTGCGATCTTCCCAGACCGGGGATCAAACCCGTGTCCCCTGCATTGGCAGGCGAATTCTTAACCACTGCATCACCAGGGAAGTCCCAGAATTCAGTCTCCCTTTTAATATACCTTAAGCCCAAAGAATCCATGGAAAATTGTTACAGAAAATAAGACAATAAAATATTGTAAGGACTATAACAGAAGCATATAGTACACAGTTCATATAGACACATCCCAAGCAGTTACAAAGTATATTAAAAGGGAGGCTGCAATTCTATTTTTTTATTATTTTTTTAACATCTTTATTGGAGTATAATTGCTTTACAATGATGTGTTATTTTCTGCTTCATAACAAAGTGAATCAGTTATACATATGCATATGTTCCCATATTTCTTCCCTCTTGCATCGCCCTCCCTCCCACTCTCTCTATCCCACCCCTCTAGGTGGTCACAAAGCACCCAGCTGCTCTCCCTGTGCTATGCGGCAGAGGGAGGCTGCAATTTTAAAAGGATGAGATAAATTATACCCACAAACTCCCAGTATTTCCTGAAATGTTGCAATCTGAAACCCTATTGTAGGAAGCAGAAGATTCCAGGAGACATTCTACAAATGAAGGACTCTAAACCCTGTGGTTGGATGAGGAATTCTGGAAGGAAGGTATCCTCACCCAAGGAGAGCAGGTTCCTATACTTCTCTAACATCACATCCCTGTACAATTCCCACTGATCTTGGGCCAGGCATTCCCAGTCCTCTTGAGAGAAATCTATGGGCACATCCTGGAACGTCAGCAGTCCCTGAAATTAAAAGTACACATGCCATGTGGCCACGGGAAGAGTTCATAATGTGACCCAAGAGGAAAACAGCAAGTTAAGAGAACTGATTTTAATTTAGAAGAGTGTCTTCAATTATCCACAAATATATATATATTTTTTTCTTTTTTTTTTTACAAAGTAACTTTCTCTACCTTATTTCTAACTACAAGAAAAGAGTATGGCATGTGATCCACAAAACCAGTATAGAGACTATACTTATCTGGAAAGGAAATGATAAAATGATGGTTTCAACACAGGCATATGCATTTTTGAGTGGATAAAATGTGTGTATTTCTCAGACAGAAAAGACATGTCGAGGTAGAAATGAGCCTTTCAACTATCCATGGGTACACAAGTACACTGGGGAGATTGTAAAAGTGCAGACTGTGATTCAGTAGGTCCAGTGGGCCTGAGTTCTATTTTTTAAACAAGCTCATTTTTAACTAGTGATGCCACAGTCTATGATTCATTAACGACAATTGTGAATAGCAGAGACATAATTAGAAAGGTAAAAATTCATATTTAATTTTGAACTTAAAGTGTTTTATGGATTTTACACCTTTAATGGAATAGTAAGCACAGCAGCAACAATCATTTGTGAATATTTACTATAGACCGTGTATCTTAATAACTTTTTTGTGTAGGATTCCAGGAGAAAGGCCTGGGCTGCGGTCACAGTGGGCGGGGCCCCCAGGCCGGGCCGCCCCTCCAGTACCCACGACGGGGCCCTGCGCTCCTGGCGGCTCCTTTCCCCGGCGCCCCCCTCCCTCCCTCTCGGAAGGCCTTGGGGCAGAGCAGTCCCACCCCCTGCGCCCAGAACGGAGCCCGCGTTTCCGCAGAGCTGGAACTCCCGGCTCTGGGTCTCTTCCCTCCGCTGTCACGGAACTGTCCCGGAGCCCGAGGGGAGGGCGGCCTCATTGAGGCCGCCGGTTCTGGAGGGGCTCTGGCGGCCAAAGCTGCGACAGTCGTGGCGACGGCGGGCTGGGTAAGTGGTCACCGACCCTGCCTAAGAGTTAGCCAGCACTAACTCTCAGCCCTGTGAAGGAGCCTTCTTGGGTGTTCCAACCCAGTCAAGCCTCAGGATGACTCCAGCCCCAGGTGACACTCTAGGGAACAGAAGAATCACCCAGTGGAGTTCACCTTCATAATCATGAAAAATAATAAATGGTGCTTGTTGTCTTAAACCATTAGATCATTATTATCGTAGGGAAATTCAGAGAGGATTAAGAGCTACATGGTCTAGAGCAGCACTTTTCAAGGTTTCACATGCCAACAAATCACCTGGAGACCTTGTTAGAATGAGATTCTGACCCAGCCCATCTAGACGGGGGCCTGAGATTCTGCAGCTGGTGCTGATGCTGCAGGTCGTGGACCACACTTGAAGAGACAGGGGTCTAGAGGGCACCCTTCCTGGTCCCCGTGTCTCAGAGGCAGGCTTCAGAAGGGTGTTGTTTTCATTTCAGCTAAATGTTTTCATCTGAACAAGTGGAATGTTCTATCAGGAGGAGGTGTGTTTTATTTCCACGGGGCACCCGCCTTGTGCAAGACACTGCCCAGAAACTGATCTTTTCTCTCCCACATGGTGGCTTTCATGAGAGCTGATGGCAAAGTGCCTTTGTCCTTCTATTTAGCCGAATGGGCAGAGAAAAGAGTTGCAGAACAGATAATAGGATGAGGGTTACTTTTTTTTTAAACATCTTTATTGGAGTATAATTGCTTTACGATGGTGTGTTAGTTTCTGTTGTATAACAAAGTGAATCAGCTATATGTATATGTGCATATCCCCTCCCTCTTGTGTCTCCCTCCCACCCTCCCTATCCCACCCCTCTAGGTGGTCACAAAGCACCGAGCTCATCTCCCTGTGCCATGCGGCTGCTTCCCACTAGCTATCGGTTTTACATTTGGGAGTGTATATATGTCCATGCCACTCTCCCACTTCGTCCCAGCTTACCCTTCCCCCTCCCCATGTCTTCAAGTCCATTCGGATGAGGGCCACTTTTGAAGAGATCACCCCCATTTCACACCCAGCTGTGCATTCTAGGGCTGCATGCCTAGAGCAATGTGCAGAAATACACATAGGGGAAAAGAGCACCAGAGTTTGCATCAAATGTATGGACTTGGTCAGAAGGTGCTAGTAGGTCTTATTCACTTTAAAACCCTCACAAGGCTCCCATCCACATTCAGGGGAAAATCCCAAGTCCCACAGAGTCCCAATGAAGCTCCCTTCCCCTCCCCCACCTCCCCTCCTACCACGCTCGCTGTCTCTTGCTCTCTCCGCAGACCCAGGCCACAGTGGCCCTAGGACAGATTCCGGGACACTCCACGGACGGTCTCCGTCCCCTTCTGCCCTCCACTTAGAGCCCTCTTCCCCCAGATGTCCTTGCACCTGACTCTCCCACCTCCCTCAGGCTGCTCAGGGGCCACGGTCTCAGCAAAGCCTTCTAGAACCATTCTCTTACAATTACAACCCTACCTACCCCAGGCTCTCCCTGTCACACCTCTCCATGGCATTACCCCTCATCTTCCCTGCTATGAACCTGTTACCACTTACTCTGTTCATGACTAGAATATAAATGCTGGATGGGAAGGGAAGTTTGTCTGCTTTGTTCACTGCTGTAGCCTAGAACAGTGCCTGACACATGGTAGGCGCTCAAAAGTTTGTTTTGTTTGAGTGAACAAGTAATAACATTTTTAAACTGGGCCATTGAGACACTTAAAGAGAAAGTCCACGTCTGCACTGTCCAATACGGTAGCTGTCTTAGCTCGGGCTGCTGTAACAAAACACCACAGACTGAGAGGCTTAAATAACAAATATGCATTTCCCACAGTTCTGGAGGCTGGAAGTCCAAGATCTAAGTGCTGGCAGATTCGGTGTCTGGTGAGGGCCCTCTTCCTTGTTCACAGACGGCCATCTTCTTGTATCTTTACATGGCAGAGAACAGAAAGCAGAGAGCTCTTCTGTGACTCTTGTAAGGGCACTAATTCCATTTATGAAGCTCTGCCCCCATGACCCTCATCCATCCTAATGACCTCCCAAAGGCCCCACCTCCTAAGAGCATCACATGGCGGGACAGGATTCAACAGATGAATTTGGGGGGAAAACATCCAATCCATAACAGTAGCCGTTAGCCCCACACGTGGTGACTGAGCACTTGAAATGGGTCCAAACTGAGATGTGATGTAAGTATCAAATACACACTGGATTTTGAAGACTTAATACAAAAAAAGAATGCCAAATATCTCATTAATCTTTTTAATATTGATCACTTGCTGAAATAATATTTTGGATATCCTAGGTGAAATAAAATATATTATTCAAATTACATAAATTTCACCTGTTTCCTTTTACTTTCTCAATTAAGATGCTAGAAAATTCTAAATGTAGCTCACGTTATGTTTCTCTTAGACAGTGCTGGGCTACGTGCTTATCTTTAACACCCACACAAGGAGTCATATACAGAACTCAGAGACGTGCCGTTAGTGAGTTTGTCTGGTAGAAGGAAAAGAGAAAGAAAAATCAAAGGGATTACTTGATATTTGGTTCTCCTCTCAAGAGGTTGGCAAAATATTGCCCCCAGCTCGGAGAGGATGAACTGACTGGTGGAAGACCTTGACTTGGCAAATATAAAGATGTATCTGCTGTTAGCTGCACATCTGTAATACACCTGGCTACATTTTTATGCATTCTGCATATATTAACCAATTATCAAAAATATTTTGTAATTAGCCACTTAATCAAAGAACCGTAACTAGATATTTTAAATTTGAAATTGGATATAAAGAAATCTGGATGGATCCTCATCTGCTCAGCATTCCTCATGATTGGGTCTACCTGTACTCCTTTCAATGGGGCAGAAAAGTAGAAGCAGTTATTGAAGAGGTGTAGTTTCTATTTTTTATTCATTAAACAAATATTTTTACCAGGTACAGTTCTGGCCATGCATAAAACGGACAAAAATTCTTGTCCACATGGAACTTTCATTTTAATGGGGCAGATAATAACCAATAAACAAAGTGGATTGGGTGAGTTATAAGTGATGTGGAGAGACAGTTTTAGGGAAAGGAGCACAGGGAGTGCTGTGGTGGTGGGAAGATGGTTGGTGAAGTCCTCTTTGATGAAGTGATACTGGAGCTGAGAGTGAGCCTTGACCATTGAGGGAGGGAAGGGCTTCCAGGTGGAGGGGACAGCATGTGCAAAGGCCCTGAGGAAGGGAGAGCCAAAGATGCAGCATTGGCTTCGAGTGAAATGGGGAGCCTTTGGGGGCTGTTGAGCAGAGGCATGACATGGTCGTTCTTCCTTCTTGAGAAAATTACTCCACTTGCTCTGTGAAGAAGAGGCTGCAGGGGGGCCCGGGCAGAAGCAGGGAGACAGATGAGAAGAATCTGGATTAATCTACTAGGAAAGACTGTACCTGGGAGCAGGGTTGGGCAGTGGGAGTGGTGGGAAATGATCGGATTTTGGATGTATTTGTTTCTCCTTTGATTTCCTTAGAAGCTGAGTGGAGGAAGCAAAGAGTTAAGAGAAAGGTATCGTGCATGACATTATCTTGGGGTAAACTTTGGATGTTTTTGTCCCAGGAAATTGCAACCATATCCTTGTGCAAGCTAATGGTGGGATTTGGAATTCAAGCTGGTTTGCCTGACTCAAAGCTCTGTAGTTTTTCTCTTCAACCATACACCTGTTTCAGTGATGAAGACTTAAAGTAAACGTGAGATAAAGAACGTTTAGATTTCATGCAAGTGACAAATCATGGTATTTGACAAAGGTCACAGGAAGGATTTTCATGTTTACTAGGCTGGAATAAATATGCATTGTGACTGGCAAGATGCTAGGCTCACATTCAGTGCTTAATAAATATCTATTGGTGACAAAATGCTAATTAATGATTTAACATATTTTGAAACAGAAGTGCATAATGAAACATGTTATTTATGGAAGGAGATTTCCAAAATACCCATGAATGACCTTGAACTTGATTCTCCTCCATCTTGTTCCCTTTACTCTCTTCCATATAGAATGGTGAACACTGAAATTTTCTGATTTTGTGTATTTGTTCTTTTCTGTAAGTACCTTCCTAAGAACTTTAAAGTTTTCTAAGGTATTCTCTGGAAGGAAGGAAAGAAGGAAGGAGCAGATTGTGCCTCAGATTCTGCCTAGTGCCATCCAGGAGCTCCCCTTCCCCCATTGCATCTCTGCTGTGAGGGTTTGGGGGGCTACTCATCCAAGCAGCTGTGGAGCCCCAAACCCGACATCTGTTGTCCTGAACCCCCCCAGCCTAGGAACAACCTGGCCACATCCCTAAGGCCGAAATGAATGAATGGAACTGGGAGTAAATGTATTCCAATGTCTGCTCTAAAAACGATTTAAAGACTTCTAACAAGAAAGAGAAAAGAAATCTAGATCATTAGTGGGTAGATGCCCCATATGAAAACTTCTAAGAAATCAAGGTGCTTTAATTCTCAGAACTGTTATTTTCTAAAACCATCATTCCTTGTTAAAGTTTTCCTATATGAAGAAAATCTGAGATTAGGGTTTCTCAGCCATGGCACTCTCAATATTTTGGGTAGGATAATCCATTGTGGTAGGGCCGTCCTGTGCATTGTGGGGTGTTAAGCAGCATCCCTGGTCTCTACCTACTAGATGTCAGTAGCCTCTACCCCTGCCCCATTTTGACCAGCAAAAATGTCCCCAGACATTCCCAAGTGGCCCCTGGGGGCAAAACCACCCCAGTTGAGAGCCACTGCTATAGTTATAGATATAATTATAGATACAGATGTATTATGGATATAGACATTCACAGAAAATGGACTGAAAGCTCTTTTCACAAGCTACCCTAGAAGGTAAGGGATGAGTTCAGCAAGCAGAAGGCCTGCATTTTATAGTTTCAAAACCACTGTTTTGAATAGTTTTTGTAAGCCTCTAGTACCTCTGTAATTTAAAAAGACTTCAAGAAACTCGACATCCGCTCTGACTCTTTGCCCTAAGCTAAGATTTCCAAGTGAAAGCAGCCTGTTTAAACACCTGAGAAAGTCGATAAGAACCTCATTTGAGACTTGGAATTTGGAATTGCTCATTCTTTAAAAGTCATTAAATTTGCCTGCAGAATCGTTCCTTTTGCCTTGGTAATTCTCCAGGCTGCTGAAATACCACATTTGCAAAAGTACACCCACGATATAACCTATCCAGTTTTTTTCCTCCATTGAGGCTCACCCACGCAGGCATCCTGTGGAACCAGACAGCAAAAGCCAAAGGCACTAATGAGGACAAAGCAGGACATCAGCTGAGCACTGCCGGCAGACATAGGGCCATGTCCCTTTCAGTACACGTATATCTGAAAAGCCCATAGTGAAAGCCACTAATGAATGATGACCAAAGTAGCAAACTCAATGGGGATACTGATGGGCACTTGTCCCTCCCCTCCCAAGACACACTACACTGGCTTCATTCCTCTACTAACAAAAACCATAAGCTTCTCATATTTTTCGTAAAATTCTCCATGTCCTCCTTGTTTACTGTCAACACAATTATTCACAATTCATAAGGTACACTTTGAAAATTACTTTACCCAGATCTGTTACAGCTCTGATTCTAATCACAGTATTTTTTAAACTGACATGTATAAAAAAGTTATCCAACTGTATTTTTTATAAAGTAAATTAGATATAGTTTCTCCGCTTTTCCCTTTACTATTGAAAGGGACAAAGGAGTGACGTTGGGTAGCCAGGATTGGAACATGTCATAAAATGCTTGGGAAAATTTTTAAGATGAGCCAGTGGGCAGATTTTGGTCAAGATGGCAAGACTGTAAGTTCACAGCTTGAGGGCTCCTTAGTTCTAAACGTTTTACATTAAGTTAACGATATAAACTATATTAGGAAACATAAAGCCAACTCAAGATAAGCAGGGCAGAAATGGAACAGAAGTAGACATTGGTGATCCAGGTGGAGCCTAGGTCAAGAAAAGGAAGAGGCGACAGGAGCTGGGGGTGTATAAGGGAGTAGCAGTGCCCACAGGAGCCAAGGTGCAGAACCTGGTTTGGCCTAAATGGGAAAAGAATTTGAAAAGGAATTGATACTTGTATGGGTATAACTGAATCGCTTTGCTGTACACCTGTAACTAACACATCATTGTTAAACAACTATACTCCAATATAAGATAAAAATTAAAAAAAAAAGAACTTGGTTTATTGGTGGCTCTCCCAGCCAAGCCAGGGGGATTGACATCTGCCCCCTGTCGACTCCAGCCCTGGTGAGTGAATGTGTGGAGTTGACATCTGTGTCCAACAAGTCTACCAACTTCCTGGAGAGACAAGATGGTCTACCAGGTACATTTCCTCCCATCAGCCCCATAGCCCTCTTTCATAGCACCCTACTTCTGTCGTGTTTCAGTGGTCCTTAAACTGTCTCCCTGCTTTTCAAGCTTCCTTATGAGATGAATTTAATGAATTCTTTCAAAAATTACTCCATTACAACCATCATGTGGCTCCAAAACCTTATTAGCTCTCCACCGGTAATAATGTCCACGCTGTTTCTCGTTCTCCTCCCATTCAAAGCCTTCCATATACTGGCCCAGACCTGAGAGTTCTAAAAATGAAGCCTAGCGTGGGACACTCTGCTCTTGACTCTCAAGAAAGCGATCAGTCCCATTCCTCAGTGAAGAGAGGGTGAAGAGCGTCTCTGCGGCTGTACTTCCCAGCTCCCGTTCCCCTTGGTGGTCCTCAAGGGACCATACCTTTGCCACCCCCAGTCCAAGGGGTTTGGGTAAGGCTGACACCACGCCAGGCAGCCAGGGACAATCCCAGGGCATTCTATCCCTGGGTGTGAGTGACTTGGGGAGAGGCACCGACCAAAGTCAAAGCCAATCCCTGCGCTGGGGTTTCAACTATTGGGAAAGAGTAGTTCCCTTGCCTGAGGTTGCTGAGCTGCAAAGACAGAAGCCTGGGAAAGCTTGGCAGCCACCAAAAGCACACCTGAGAATGAAGGAGCCACAAAGGAAAGCCTAGCTGAGAGAGAGAGAGACAGAGAGAAAGCTTGCCAACAACACGATTGAACGACGTCATAGAGCAGCAGGGTCAAAGGAGGGAGCAATTAGGAAAATAGGAAACGCACGAGTCCACCAAGGACGCTACTCTCTGGACGCAACTGCTGCCGATACCTATTTACGTGCACTTTTGCTTTCTACTTTCAGAATGTGTTTGAGTTCTCATTGCCACTGAGCTGCAGCCCTCTCGGGGTTCACTCCCTCTAACTCTGCCTGCTTCACCAACAGTTTTTATATCTAAAACATCTAACATGTCAACTCCTCATTAATTACAGCTTTCCAGAGAAAAAAAGAATCAGCCTCCTGCTGCTGGCTCTGACTTTCAATCTAGTACCTGTAAGAGGAAACGGGATTTTGCAGCTGAGGGTTTTTTTTCCTATTCAAATCCCAAAGTAACCTCTCAGCCTTTCCCTTCTGCTCCCACTCTCTGACAAAGATGTATGAAAGAGGTCTCGTCTTCATTAGACCCACCACATACCCATTGACACTCCTCTTCTTAGACACTCAGAGCTCGTAAGAAAGTCCAGTTTTACAGAAGGCTAAAGATAATACTGAAACTCAGCGGTTCTCAAGCAGTGGTCCTTGGCCTAGCAGCATGAGCCTCACCAGGGAACTTGTTAGAAATGCAAACCCTCAGGCTCCACCCCAGACCTACTGAATCTGTGTCTTCACAAACCCTCCTCCATTTGATGTTGATACCCTAACATTTGAGACCCTGCTCTAACTAGTGCCTTCCTTCAACTTCCGGTTGTTTGGATGCACCCAAGTGCTCCCTCCAGAGGTCACACCATTTGTTTACATTTTCACAAAAAAATGATACATTCAGAAGTTTAACTTAGTGTTGAATTCACTCAAAGAGCAAAGTGGACCAAGCTTTCCGTTTCGTGGTGAGTTCAGTGAGGTCCACGGTCTTTGTAAACTCTGAGTACTATGCTAGCGGCTCTCAAACTCGAGTGTGTATCAGAATCACCTTGTACTACAGATTGCTGGGCTCTTCCCCCCAGAGTTTCTCAAACAGTCTGTCTTAGGTCGGGCTTGAAAATTCGCATTGCCAACAAATTCTGTGGGATGGTGATGCTGTGTGGCAGAGACCACACTTTGAGAACCACTGGGCGAAACAAACATAAGACATTATCATCGTGAGTTTCTTTAAAGAGACAGAGGGTGATACTGTGGCTTGGCAAATTGTAAAGCGCCCTCATGATCCGTTTCCCCGGCTCCCCTTTCCCCGGCTCCCCTTTCCCCTTCCATTCCTGGCTGCCGACCCTTCTTGTAACCCATCTCTCTATAGAGTAAAAATGTTACAACAGATAATATAGTTTCCTTAACCTTTTGCACCTAGAGCAGGGGTTGGCAAACTTTTTATATCAAAGACCGGAAAGTAAATGTTTTAGGACTTACTGCCAAATGGTCTCTGTTGCAAAGACTCAACTCTGCCACCGGCATTAGGTAAACAAATGGGCAATGGTGCGTTCCAATAAAACTTTACTTATAAAAACAGTTGGAGGGCAGGATTTGGTCCCAGGGCCATAAATGGCTGGCCCCTAATATAAAACAATGGCTCTAAAGTGTGGCCTGAGACCAGCAGCGGCACCAAATGGTTACTTAACAATAGAAACGCGAATTCTCAGGCTTACCTCCAAACCAACTAAAGCAGGAAATCTGAGGGTAGAATCCAAGAATCTGTTTTAACGAGACTTCCAGGTAGTTTGGATGCTGACTCAACTTTGAGACTCACTGGTCTAGAAGAGTTTTTCTTAGCCTTGGCTACACATTAGAACCCCCTGGGCCTACCCCAGACCACTGACATCAGACCCTAGGGGCAGGACTCAGGCGTCTGTTTTTAACGGTCCCAGTGATTCTGACATGCACCCATTCTTATGACACAAAGACTTAAAAGGACTGTTGGATTCTCCTTTCTTCTCCAAGTATACTGAGATGGGGCTACGGCGATCATGTCTGTGCCCTAGTCGTCTTGTTTCCATTGTGCGGAACTGACTTCAAAACTATTTAACCCATTGATTTCACAGGGCATTTTTTTCAACCACTTAATATGGACTTTGAAAGATCAAAGCTCAAAGCCATCGCTGGGCCCATCTGTGGTCATTTGTTGTTCTTGGCAGAAGGTGGAAAAAACACATGCCCTCTGGAAATACAATTCCAAGATAAGAGCTGGGGGATAGGATGCATACTCTTTTCTGAACATAAATAGATCAATGATATAATTTTTCCCTATTCCCTCCCCCCAACCCCACCCAGTTTTTACATTGAGAAATACGAGGTGAATTTTCTTTGGCTTAAAGACAGCTTTTGCTTTTAAAAGTCTGATTAAACATGAAGCCGCCACCCTTTCTTAGGGTCCATCACCCATAGGACACCTCTGTTTGGGCAACGCCATGACAGATGGGACTCACAGAGCAGCCAAGATTGAGTTTCAGCATCGAGAGCCGACTTCACAGTTGAGAGTCGTTCGGAAACTCTCAAGAGGCTCATCTGAGTTAGATTTTGTAACTGGTTTTGGCATCTGTCCTTTAAATCCTTTCTACTCAAAGTGTGGTCCTTTGACCTGCAGCATGGGCATTACCTGGGAGCTTGTCAGAAATGTAGAACCTTGGGCTCCACCCGAGGTGCACTAAGTCAGAATCTGAACTTCAACTAGACTCTCAGGGGAAAGTGTGCACACTGAAGTTTGAGAAGCACTGCTTTAAACGAATCTGTGCAGAAATGCAATAGGTGAGGGATTTTGTAAAGGGAAGATAAAAATAGAGCTGAGAATGTAGTCTGAGAGCTACCAGATTGAGTAGTGAGGTGCTACGTCAAGAGTTATATATATCCCCAAATTGAGCAACAATCATCAGATTTCATGGCTTTCTTTAGGCCCTAGGGGTTACTGTGACGAAATGTTTTAAAATACTGGAACCACAATCATGACTCTAGCTTTAAATTCTAAGGGAGACGGAAAATGCGGCATAAACATGAGGTGAACTTTCATGGCCGGAATGCAGAAAGGGTGACTACCACTATGGATGTGAGTGATTTTACATTACAGGTCAGTGATTTCACATGACATTACACTGCAGAGGCCGACTACACTCGATAGATGAGGGCTTGTGGATCCCACTTTTTCTTTTTGAGGAGGGGGAAAATAAATTGCCTGAACCATATCCATTCAGTGCTGTTACAGCGAATTACAGTAAGTTTAGATCAATAGAGAACTTTATGATGCATTCAGCCTTTTATTTTTATGAGAAAATGTTTGAGACAGCCAAGCACTGCATTACTAAGGCCAACACAGTGGCGTTGTCAAATATGGAAACACAGGATGGAATTTGCCAGTGGTCCTCGAATAATTGGGTGATGAAAGAGATGGCCTACTTGTACACATAATTGACACCCAGTCAATGCTTGTTCAAAAAACAATAGTAGTAGCTCCCATTTCTGAAGGCTTTACTGTGTTTAGGCGCTGTTCTAGCACTTTCCATGTCACAATTTGTTTCATTCCATCAACTCTGTGAAGGAAGTGTTATTACGATTCTATTTTACAGTTGATAAGCATTCATAATGTGAACAATTTACCCACCTGATAAGGGGTGGAACGGGGGACCAGAGATAAGCAGTGGGTAGCAGAGTCCACGTAAGTAACTACTATTCGACATCACCTCATGGATGAGCGATACCATCAGAGCTTGGAAGTCAGACAAAATCTGGGCAAGGAGAAGGAACTGGATCTAAGAGTCAGCAAGGTCAGAGATGGGGCTGGATGCTTACATTTTCAGGGAGATGGGTCTAGGTATCTCTCTCCTCCTTGTTTTCTCATTCATTTTCTAACCTTTTCTGAACTCTCCCTTCATCTTCTGCCCTTCCTCATTTTTGTCTTGCCAAGGCCCTTCTTTTCCAGGGCTCTTATGTTTTAAATAAAAAGAATTCAAATACACACAGTTATTATTGTTCAAGTTGGCATAGTGCTAACTGTTCCCCTGTGAATAGGTTGTATCTTGATCCATAAAAGGAAACAATCTTTACTACTGGTTTCTTATATTCTGCACCTATAACCAGCACTTAATCTGTTTCTTGATCGATACATTATTACAGCTAAAATGTTAATAGCCAGCAATAGCTTAAGGTTTTGCTTCTCAAACTTTCCCACCTGTGGCAGAAAGATTCTATGGTGGCTCTCATGATCCCCACTTCCTGGTGTTCATGTCCTTATATAATTCCCTCGCTTGAGTGTAGGTGGGACATGGGGCTTGTTTCTAAGCAACAGAATATGGCAAGGGTGATAGGATGTCTGTGATTACACAGATGTGATTGTGTTGCAGAAGATTTTAATGTCTTGCTAAGAGACTCTCCCTCTCTCTTGTTGGCTTTGAAGAAACAAGGTGCAATCTTGTGTGCTGTCATATGGAGAGGGCCACACAGCGAGGAGTGGAGGGCAGCCTCCAGCCAACAGCCCACAAAAAACTGAGGCCCTCGGTCCAGCAACCCACAAGAAACTAAGTGCTGCCAACAATTATGTGAGCTTGGAAACAATCCTTCTCCAGTTGAACCGTCGGATGAGAACTGCCTTCTCCTTTCATCCTCAGAGAGCCCTTCTTTAATTATTTATTGTCTGAACCTCAACCACCCCTGCTTCCCAATTAATCCCTTCCCCAATCTATGGGGTTTGGTTTCATCTTATGATTCACTGTCATTTCCCACCTGGATAACTGTAGATAAAATATGCTAATCTACAATAGTCTCCTCCAGTCTGACTTTCTCAGTTTAAACACCACCCCAGGAGGTTGCAGGGCCTTAGTGGAACAGTCTGGAATGGACGGACTTTGGCACTCATTTGACACCCTCTGCTAGGATGAGGTAAAAATAGGTCTTGAACAAAACACATCTCCCATGGATGAACCCAATTTATTGTAGACAATATATTTCAGATAAGAAAAACATTTTCCTAAAGGCAATGTAATCCACAAGGATTTTCCTTGCCCTCAATGGTGCCAGACTTTTACTTTATTAATTAGAACACCTTTGTTCCCCATATGCAAGCTCTAGGCGCATACTTTACATAGCTAGACATCACCATAAATAAAATAGCCTCTGACACCAAATGTTAACCCCTAGCAGCACAAAGAATCAGCAGAAGTTATGAAATGAAAATATTCTTTAACACAATCAAACTTTTTCAGCCAGGATATCCTCCTCACACATCTTTCTAAGCGGAATGGTTGCGTTACAAGCTCGGTCATCACTGGTCCAGAGCAAGTTACCAGGGAATGTATATGGTTTTCACACCATAGTCATGCTACATATATAAAATGCTCATGTGTCATCTTGTTATAATGACCTTCCAATCAAGAAAAGAAACTTTCTTAGCAAAGATACTAACAACTCACTTATGTTAATTCTCTTTCTCTTCTGTGATCAACAGGCAATCAGTATGGAGTCTCTGTTTTGCCAGGGCCTATAATTTTACAGTCTGCCAGGCCAATCTGACTCTCATAGGGGGTGGTGAGTGGGTTTTAAACCATTTTCCTACCAAGCATTTCAAACACACTAGAACTAAACAGAATACTTTTAGAGCAAGCAAGACAGTAATTTTCTAGACTCTCCCTTCACACAAGGAGGAAAGCCAATCTGTCATAATTACACAGAAAAATACGTAAAATGAATTTCTATTCTCCAGTGACTCTTCCAAAGTGAGTCATGCTGTTCAGTAATCATATGCATGGTACACTTCTGTTTCCTTTCGTGTTGCATTCGAAATGTCTCATTTATATGAGTCCTAAGCGTAATGATAAGAGCCAGTGGCGTCTGGCCCCTCTTTCCTCATACTTCTGCTCTCCAGGTTCAAACCACACTGACCGCTCAGTTCCTTGGTCATACTTTTCTCCTGCCTGCTCCAGGGCCTAAGCACGCAGTCTTCCCTTTGCCTGGAATCCTCTCCCCTTGCTGCCCCTCTAGTGCCTAGTTACCCTTCATAGCTCAGTTCATACATCACTTCCTCAGGCGAGCCTAGCCCCACCCCAGGCCTAGGTCAGCTTCCTTGGTTATATGCTTTCATACAAGAATTTTTGTTTCTTTCTTGTTTGGTTTGCGATCATCCACTCATTGGTGTATTTATTTGATGAATGCTTGAATCCCTCATGTAATTGTTAACTTCCATGAACGCAGGAAGCAGGCCAATGTTTTGTGCTCTCTTCCTCAGCATGTAGTAGGTGCTGCGTACTTGCTACATCAGCTGATGAATGCCTGCATGCTGGCTTGGGGGATGGGTTTGTGCACTGGACCGGGAACGATGTGCAAGGAGACTAAACAAGAGTGGAGGAGATACAGTGGGGACGGAAGGAACGGGAAGGTGTTAAAG
Organism: Leucopleurus acutus; assembly: GCF_964270905.1. Taxonomy (NCBI): domain Eukaryota; kingdom Metazoa; phylum Chordata; class Mammalia; order Artiodactyla; family Delphinidae; genus Leucopleurus; species Leucopleurus acutus. The sequence goes on along the minus strand of NC_139148.1, from coordinate 10,503,542 downwards.
AAAGTTCCTAGGGAGTGAAGGGGTAAAGGTGGAGTTACAGCAAGAGAGGGACTAAAATGAATCAGAGGAAGAACCAAGGAAACCACTTGAGTTGACGGCCATCCAAACTGAAGACACTAAAAGAGAGACCCATGATTTTTGGAGCTATTTTATAAGATTGTTGCCAGATCGGACTGATCCAACAATGCAGGGCCTTAGGGAGCTGCCAGCAAGGCAGTTCCAGCTAGAGTTATGTGGCCTTGTACACGACCAGCTAGAGGGGCCATTGGTCCTTCAGGGCCTAGAGTTTCTGGTCCTTGGGGATGAGGCAGAATAAAATGACGATGAACCAAGTCAAGCTGACTTTGTAAGGCATTCAATGAACACTGATTGAGTGTCTTCTGGGCACTCCATGAGATTTTGGAGTGACAAAGATAAATAAATGAAGAAATTGTCTCTGCCTTGAGAAATGTTTACCCTAGTCCAGGAAACGAAAAAAATATGGAATATGAATATATATATACTTATTATACATACACACATTAAAACATATTATATAGATGTACATATACACAAACACATATATAACACAAATATTTGTAACACAGGTTAGTGTCAGAGTTAAATATGTTTAAAATGCTTTCAAAGCACTAAAAAAGGGAGGGGTTGGTCCTTCAGTGCAGTGAGGTGGAAATACTAAAGTTCTTACGCACATGGTGACATTGGTTGGGAAATGAGGCTATTTGCATGAACCACCCAAGTACCAGCACCAGGAAGTCCCCTAAACTTCCAGCTTGCTTTCTAAGACTGAGGTGGAAATTCACAGCTAATTTTGGAAGCCCAGTGTCCCTCCCTTCTAATACTCCTGGCTCTGCTGAATCCATGGCCTGTCTCTGCTATTCACCCCTGTGCACGGCCACCCTTTTCTGCATTGGGTGGTCCTGCTGCCTTTTCCATTCAAGCAGTGCTCCCAAGTCAATAGACTGTATCGAATGCTTTGGGCAATGGCAGTGAATGTGCATGTGTGTGTGTGTTGATTACGTCATAGACCAGGGTAACAAGCAACTTAAAATGGGATATTAGACCACCTTATGTTTAAAACTCCTTCCCTCTTCTTGCCACTAAGGAGCCACCATTGGTCAGCACTTGTATTCCACTTCCAGCCACAATATTGTCATTCTTACATTTATGACTCCTCTCCCCTACTCATGATCTTCTTAAGGACTGGGAACAGTATTATTTTAATTAATAGCAATCACCGGGTCATATGATAGCTAGAGCTACCATGTTCCAGCAAGCCCACTCCTGGGCACAGATTCGAAGAAAACCGTAATTCGAAAAGATACGTGTACCTCAATGTTCATTGCAGCACTACTTAAAATAGCCAGGACATGGAAGCAACCTACATGTCCATCAATGGAGGAATGGATAAAGAAGATGTGGTACATATATACAATGGAATATTACTCAGCCATAAAAAAGAATGAAATAATGCCATTTGCAGGGACATGGATGGACTTACAGAGTGTCATACTGAGTGAAGTAAGTCAGACAAAGACAAATTATCATATGACATTATATGTGGAATCTAAAAAAAAACGGTACAAAGGAACCTATTTACAAAACAGAAATAGAGTCACAGATGTAGAAAAAAACTTGTGGATACCAACGGGGAAGTGGGGGCAGGGATAAATTGGGAGGCTGAGATTTATATATAGTACTGTGTGCATGTTAAACAGATAACAAATAAGAACCTACTGTATAGCACAGGGAGCTCTACTCAATACTCTGTAATGATGTATATGGGAATAAAAATCTAAAAAAGAGTGGATATATGTATATGTATAACTGATTCACTTTGCATACAACAGAAACTAACAACACTGTAAATCAACTATACTCCAACAAAAATAAATAAACGAGTTATCTCTTAAAAAAAAAAGCAATCACTTACCTAGTGCTTCCTAAATGATGACACTGTTTCAAGTGCTTTATATATTTCGATACCAAGGCCCCTGTCAGAAACCTTCAGAACTACATATGCTCAGACTGCAGGATTCGGGGGATTTTTAATAGGTAATATGGTACCTGCACTATGTAGTACCAAACATCACCAGCAGGGTTGGGGGCAACATTATAGAATCAAATGAATTTGGGGGGGAGGGATAAATTAGGAGGTTGGGATTAAAATATACACACTACTATACATAAAACAGATAACCAACAAGGACCTACTGTATAGCACAGGGAACTATACTCGGTATCTCGTAATAACCTATAATGGAAGAGAATGTTAAAAAAGTATATATGTAACTGAATCACTTTGCTGTACATCTGAAACTAACACAACACTGTAAATCAACTATCCTTCAATAAAAATTTAAAAAAAAGAATCACATGAATTCCCATTTCTGCAGCTACATGCACAAACATTCACGCTAAGTGGGAGAAATAAAGATGACAAACAGCCTCCCATCAGTTCATGCCAGGTCTTGTCACCAAATGAGTTATGAGAAAGCTTTTGGCTCGCAGGAACTTTTGATTTCAGAAGGGAATGTGGGGGAGGTGGACCTGAGACTCTGATTCTGGACTGTGGCTGGATTAGAGTCGCCTGTTGGGCACAAAAGCCACTGAACATAGAAGGTCTTGAGAATCCAAAAGCTACACGATGGGACAAATTCTGAGGGAGCACCTGCCCATTGTGATATCTTGTTACTCCTAAAGAAAACCCCCAAATCTGTATTTTTGTGGAAAGCTTCTTAATTTTTCAATGTCAGATTTTTTTTTTTAGTTTATATTTTGGCTGTGTTGGGTCTTCGTTGCCGCGTGGGCTTTCTCTAGTTGTGGCGAGCGGGGTCTACTCTTTGTTGTAGTGCATGGGCTTCTCATTGCGGTGGCTTCTCTTGCTATGGAGCACAGGCTCTAGGCGTGTGGGCTTCAGTATTTGTGGCACGTGGGCTCAGTAGTTGTGGCTCATGAGCTCTAGAGTGCAGGCTCAGTAGTTGTGGCGCATGGGCTTAGTTGCTCCCCAGCATGTGGGATGTTCCCACACCAGTGCTCGAACCCATGTCCCCTGCATTGGCAGGTGGATTCTTAACTACTGTGCTACCAGGGAAGTCCCCAGATTTTTTTTTAATAAAGGCATTGTAATAAAACACAACACCTGGCCATACTTTTATCGACTGATGGCATATCGTTTGAGGCCTCTGGTTCTTAGTTCATTTTATCCGCACCAACTGATTTCCAGGCTCTCTGATAAGTGACCCTGAGAATTCACCAAGGCTCAGACTTAGAACCATCTGGTAAGCCTTTTGCTCAGTTCACTGGTGTGTGGGGAGGGAAGGGATGAGTTAAAAGAAAATGACCCTCCAAAGGCACTCATTCAGAATAGCTTGTTTTAGAGCAACTCTTTTCAAGTGACTGCCAATAACAAACTTCAGTTAGCGAGCACAATCTGAAATTCACGTGTGATTATCTAATCTGGCTCTCTTGTTGGGAAATAATGAAGTAATTGAGAAAAAACTGGGCTTGATTTGATATGAGACAACCACAGATGACTGAAGTGATTTCACTTTAGCTATATATAGATTTTTACGTCCAGCATCTCCTTTCTTTTTTGGTTTCAAAGGTTTCCCCCCTCACCGGTGAATTTTTTTTTATCTTTATTTTTGTGTTTAAATAGGTAACAAATTCACATGGTTAAAAATAAATATTACAAAAAGAAAAATCCGGAGGAAGTCTCTCTCCCACCTGTTCCCATCCCCCCCCCACTCTGCAACCCCTTTCCCAAATATAGAACCACTTTTCTTGATTTCTCATGCACCTTGCATTGTTTCCCCATATAAGCAAATATTAGTATATGGCCTTATTTCTCCCTTTATTGCGCAAAAGGCATCATGCTTTATATATCCTCCACGCTTTTCTATTCTTCACTTAGCAGTATAGCCGGGAGATTTTCCATATCAGTGTAGTGAGAGCTTTTGTTTTCTTTTCTACGGCTGCACAGTATTCTGCCATGTAGATGTACCATACTTTTTTTTTTTTAGAGTATAATTGCTTTACAATGGTGTGTTAGTTTCTGCTTTATAACAAAGTGAATCAGTTATACATATATATATGTTCCCATAGCTTTTCCCTCTTGCGTCTCCCTCCCTCCCACCCTCCCTATCCCACCCCTCCAGGCGGTCACAAAGCACCGAGCTGATTTCCCTGTGCTATGCGGCTGCTTCCCACTAGCTATCTACCTTACATTTGGTAGTGTATATCTGTCCATGCCTCTCTCACGCTTTGTCACAGCTTACCCTTCCCCCTCCCCATATCCTCAAGTCCATTCTCTAGTAGGTCTGTGTCTTTATTCCTGTCTTACCCCTAGGTTCTTCATGACATTTTTTTTTCTTAAGTTCCATATATATGTGTTAGCATACGGTATTTGTCTTTCTCTTTCTAACTTACTTCACTCTGTATGACAGACTCTAGGTCTATCCACCTCATTACAAATAGCTCAATTTCGTTTCTTTTTATGGCTGAGTAATATTCCATTGTATATATGTGCCACATCTTCTTTATCCATTCATCCGATGATGGACACTTAGGTTGTTTCCTTCTCCTGGTTATTGTAAATAGAGCTGCAATGAACATTTTGGTACATGACTCTTTCTGAATTACGGTTTTCTCAGGGTATATGCCCAGGAGTGGGATTGCTGGGTCATATGGTAGTTCTATTTGTAGTTTTTTAAGGAACCTCCATACTGTTCTCCATAGTGGCTGTACCAATTCACATTCCCACCAGCAGTGCAAGAGTGTTCCCTTTTCTCCACACCCATTCCAGCATTTATTGTTTCTAGATTTTTTGATGATGGCCATTCTGACTGGTGTGAGATGATATCTCATTGTAGTTTTGATTTGCATTTCTCTAATGATTAATGATGTTGAGCATTCTTTCATGTGTTTGTTGGCAGTGTGTATATCTTCTTTGGAGAAATGTCTATTTAGGTCTTCTGCCCATTTTTGGATTGGGTTGTTTGTTTTTTTGTTATTGAGCTGCATGAGCTGCTTATAAATTTTGGAGATTAATCCTTTGTCAGTTGCTTCATTTGCAAATATTTTCTCCCATTCTGAGGGTTGTCTTTTGGTCTTGTTTATGGTTTCCTTTGCTGTGCAAAAGCTTTGAAGTTTCATTAGGTCCCATTTGTTTGTTTTTAATTTCCATTTCTCTAGGAGGTGGGTCAAAAAGGATCTTGCTGTGATTTATGTCATAGAGTGTCCTGCCTATGTTTTCCTCTAAGAGTTTGATAGTTTCTGGCCTTACATTTAGGTCTTTAATCCATTTTGAGCTTATTTTTGTGTATGGTGTTAGGGAGTGATCTAACCTCATACTTTTACATGTACCTGTCCAGTTCTCCCAGCACCACTTATTGAAGAGGCTGTCCTTTCTCCACTGTACATTCCTGCCTCCTTTATCAAAGATAAGGTGACCATATGTGCGTGGGTTTATCTCTGGGCTTTCTATCCTGTTCCATTGATCTATCTTTCTGTTTTTGTGCCAGTACCATACTATCTTGATTACTGTAGCTTTGTAGTATAGTCTGAAGTCAAGGAGCCTGATTCCTCCAGCTCTGTTTTTTGTTCTCAAGATTGCTTTGGCTATTCGGGGTCTTTGGTGTTTCCATATAAATTGTGAAATTTTTTGTTCTAGTTCTGTGAAAAATGCCAGTGGTAGTTTGATAGGGATTGCATTGAATCTGTACATTGCTTTGGGTAGTACAGTCATTTTCACAATGTTGATTCTTCCAATCCAAGAACATGGTATATCTCTCCATCTATTTGTATCATCTTTAATTTCTTTCATCAGTGTCTTATAATTTTCTGCATACAGGTCTTTTGTCTCCTTAGGTAGGTTTATTCCTAGATATTTTATTCTTTGTGTTGCAATGGTAAATGGGAGTGTTTTCTTGATGTCACTTTCAGATTTTTCATCACTAGTGTATAGGAATGCCAGAGATTTCTGTGCATTAATTTTATATCCTGCTACTTTACCAAATTCATTGATTAGCTCTAGTAGTTTTCTGGTAGCATGTTTAGGATTCTCTATGTATAGTATCATGTCATGTGCAAACAGTGACAGCTTTACTTCTTCTTTTCCGATTTGGATTCCTTTTATTTCCTTTTCTTCTCTGATTGCTGTGGCTAAAACTTCCAAAACTATGTTGAATAAGAGTGGTGAGAGTGGGCAACCTTGTCTTGTTCCTGATCTTAGTGGAAAGGCTTTCAGTTTTTCACCACTGAGGATGATGTTGGCTGTGGGTTTGTCATATATGGCCTTTATTATGTTGAGGAAAGTTCCCTCTATGACTACTTTCTGCAGGGTTTTTATCATAAATCGCTGTTGAATTTTGTCGAAAGCTTTCTCTGCATCTATTGAGATGATCATATGGTTTTTCTCCTTCAATTTGTTAATATGGTTTATCACATTGATTGATTTGCTTATATTGAAGAATCCTTGCATTCCTGGAATAAACCCCACTTGATCATGTTGTATGATCCTTTTAATGAGCTGTTGGATTCTGTTTGCTAGTATTTTGTTGAGGATTTTTGCATCTATGTTCATCAGGGATATTGGCCTGTAGTTTTCTTTCTTTGTGACATCCTTGTCTGGTTTTGGTATCAGGGTGATGGTAGCCTCATAGAATGAGTTTGGGAGTGTTCCTTCCTCTGCTATATTTTGGAAGAGTTTGAGAAGGATAGGTGTTAGCTCTTCTTTAAATGTTTGATAGACTTCGCCTGTGAAGCCATCTGGTCCTGGGCTTTTGTTTGTTGGAAGATTTTTAATCACAGTTTCAATTTCAGTGCTTGTGATTGGTCTGTTCATATTTTCTATTTCTTCCTGATTCAGTCTTGGCAGGTTGTGCATTTCTAAGAATTTGTCCATTTCTTCCAGTTTTCCATTTTATTGGCATAGAGTTGCTTGTAGTAATCACTCATGATCTTTTGTATTTCTGCAGTGTCAGTTGTTACTTCTCCTTTTTCATTTCTAATTCTATTGATTTGAGTCTTCTCCCTTTTTTTCTTGATGAGTCTGGCTAATGGTTTATCAATTTTGTTTATCTTCTCAAAGAACCAGCAGTTAGTTTTATTGATCTTTGCTATCGTTTCCCTCATTTCTTTTTCATTTATTTCTGATCTGATCTTTATGATTTCCTTCCTTCTGCTAACTGTGGGGGTTTTTTGTTCTTCTTTTTCTAATTACTTTAGGTGCAAGGTTAGTTTGTTTATTTGAGATGTCTCCTGTTTCTTAAGGTAGGATTGTATTGCTATAAACTTCCCTCTTAGAACTGCTTTTGCTGCATCCCATAGGTTTTGGGTCATCGTGTCTCCACTGTCATTTGTTTCTAGGTATTTTTTTATTTCCTCTTTGATTTCTTCAGTGATCACTTCGTTATTAAGTAGTGTATTGTTTAGCCTCCATGTGTTTGTATTTTTTATAGATCTTTTCCTGTAATTGATATCTAGTCTCATAGCGTTGTGGTCGGAAAAGATACTTGATACAATTTCAATTTTCTTAAATTTACCAAGGCTTGATTTGTGACCCAAGATATGATCTATCCTGGAGAATGCTCCATGATCACTTAAGAAAAATGTGTATTCTGTTGTTTTTGGATGGAATGTCCTATAAATATCAATTAAGTCCATCTTGTTTAATGTATCATTTAAAGCTTGTGTTTCCTTATTTATTTTCATTTTGGATGATCTGTCCATTGGTGATAGTGGGGTGTTAAAGTCCCCTACTATGAATGTGTTACTGTCGATTTCCACTTTTATGGCTGTTAGTATTTGGCTTATGTATTTAGGTGCTCCTATGTTGGGTGCATAAATATTTACAATTGTTATATCTTCTTCTTAGATCGATCCCTTGATCATTATGTAGTGTCCTTCTTTGTCTCTTCTAATAGTCTTTATTTTAAAGTTTATTTTGTCTGATATGAGAATTGCTACTCCAGCTTTCTTTTGGTTTCCATTTGCATGGAATATCTTTTTCCATCCCCTTACTTTCAGTCTGTATGTGTCTCTAGGTCTGAAATGGGTCTCTTGTAGACAGCATATATATGGGTCTTGTTTTTTTTTCCATTCAGCCAATCTGTGTCTTTTGCTCACTGGTGAATTTAGTGCTTGACTGTTTTTCCATAGAAGAAAATGAAAGATTTTGTGCCAGCTTTCTTTGGATGAAGGTGTTGCAGTGGTGTTGTTTGGCTTCTTGAACTTCTAGCTCTATTCCATAATAACCTATGTAGTAAAAATTGTATGTGTATTTATGATAGACACTAAAGGGTAACAGAATATGCCACCCCAAAATATGACTGCAGGGGTTCAGGACAAGCCACCCCCAAATATGCTGCTTTGGTATATTGATTATACTGAGCTGAAGGCACTTGAAAGACAGCAAACGTAAACTTTCTCTAAATTCCTCTTATCTGCCTAAAGTCAGATCCTCCAAAAGGAACTCGATTGTCATAAATCCCCACCCCGGGAGTTTCATCAACCAGGGAAGATTGCCTCTTGTCACAGGAGAAGAGACTAGAAGTCGACACCAGGCCCAGATAAACTTTGTCACAAACCATCATATTTCCCATCTCTGCTAAGGGCCCATTCATATTCCCTAAAAGTCATTTAGTCTCCCCTAAGAGGCCAAGCTCCTTCCTCCCCTTTCCCTATTAAGATGGTATTTAACCCTGAATTTGAAGGACCTCAGACAGTTACTCATTTCCCCCCGGGTGTCTCCCATGTATTGATATATATGAGGTATACATGTTAATAAACTTGTTTGTTTTTATCTTGCTAATCTGTTTTTTGATTACAGAGGTCTGAGCTACAAACTCAGAAAATTATCTTTCCTCCCTACAGGACACACACACAAAGGCAGAAAAAGATAAACAGAAAGAAGAATAGAAGGGGAGAAAGAGAGAGAGAGAGAGAGAGAGAGAGAGAGAGAGAGAGAGAGACAGGGAGGGAGGGAAAGAAACAGACAACAGAAAAACAGAAGCAAACAACTGTGTGAGAGCTCAGAGGGTGGTTTCCCTCTTTTCGGAAGGCAGGCTGGCTCAGGTTTAAATCATCTGGGCCTTGCCTTACCCGAGCAAAGTAGCATCATCGTTTTCTTACAATGTACAAACTGAGGGTAGCATGACTTTTTTCACTTTAAAAGAATCTTATCTCTATAGAATTCAGTTCTTGAACTCAGAGAATGTGTATTTGTTCATGTACTCTAAAATATGTTTTCTAATCCTCAACTTCTCTCATTCTTGGAGGCGTACCTAGTGGTGGGCAATAAAATGATTCATAACTGGCTCTCCAGAAAAAAACAACAGACAACAAAATAAATAAACCTGATTTATAGCATTTGCCAATGACCGTGATATGAACACTCACACCATGGTCAATTTCAAGCTAGCCGCACGATGTGAATGCTGAGCTGTGAAGAGATGTGCCTGACTGCCTTTCACAGCTGGGTAGAATTTGGCTCCATCACAGATGTAGTCAAAAGAACACTAAGCAGGATTAAAAAGACGTGGGACAGCTTCTCACCCATAAAACGTGCACACAACAACAACTCAGATAGCCTCATGGGGATATACAGTCCTTTAAATGGAAACAACAAAAACAAAACTGTAACGATCTTTGAAAATATAAAAATTTAAACAAGTATTAGACATTATCACCGTTACCATCTTCAGAGAACCAAAACTTGCTCAATTCTAAAAAGTTTTTTTAAAAAAAGATGTGGATTGCATTAGTTACTGTTTTTCAAAATTTGTTTTGTATCTCCTAGTCATAAAATTTTCACACTATACGGAAAGAGCCAGTGTCCCATTTGGCCTTAAGTTCAGAACAATTAACTCATCGGTGTTATTTTTATATGCACTGTAGCTTGGCCTGGAATCCCTGGTCATAAGAAGCATGAGTGTGTTCTGGGCAGCTTTTCTGCCTTAAACAGCTCTAGGGCAATGCCTACAAAGCAATGCAGTCCCTTCTGCAAACCTCATCTGAAGCCTTTGCATGATTTGCATAATTTTAACTGATTAATGTGTAGCTTAGTTTTGTAAACAATAGCAAAGGGAACAACAAACAATGGGAATCTCTCTTAATAGAGACATTCTCCCTTAAATTATATTTTCAGAAAGGCTCCATCCAACAGAAATATAATGTAAGCAATACATGTGATTAAAAATTACACATTAAGAGAAGTAAAAAGAAACAGGTGACGACTTCCCTGGCAGCTCAGTGGTTAAGAATCCGCCTGCCAATGCAGTAGACATGGGTTCGAGCCCTGGTCCGGGAAGATCCCACATGCCGCGGAGCAACTAAGCCCGTGCGCCACAGCTACTGAGCCTGAGCTCTAGAGCCCGCAAGCCACAACTACTGAGCCTGTGAGCCACAACTACAGAAGCCCATGCACCTACAGCCCGTGCTCCGCAACAAGAGAAGCCACAGCAATGAGAAGCCCGTGCACCGCAATGAAGAGCAGCCCCCACTCGCTGCAACTAGAGAAAGTCCGGGCGCAACAATGAAGACTCAACACAGCCAAAAATAAATAAATAGATAAATAAAAGAAAAAAGAAACAAGTGAGATTAATGTTAATAACGTTTAACTCAATATACCTAGAATATTATCATTTCAACGTATAATCAATATAAAGCATATTAATGAGACTTTACATTCTATTTTGTTTCCTGTAGTAAGTCTTAAAATCAAACAGTTTTTTCACACTTGATTTTTTTCCCTGCATATCAGTTAGGACTTGCACATTTATTTTTTTTAATGTTTTAACATCTTTACTGGAATATAATTGCTTTACAATGGTGTGTTAGTTTCTGCTTTATAACAAAGTGAATCAGCTATACATATACATATATCCCCATATCTCCTCCCTCTTGCATCTCCGTCCCACCCTCCCTATCCCATCCCTCTAGGTGGTCACAGAGCACTGAGCTGATTTCCCTGTGCTATGTGGCTGCTTCCCACTAGCTATCTATTCTACATTTGGTAGTGTATATATGTCCATGCCACTCTCTCACTTTGTCACAGCTTAGCTTTCCCCCTCCCCGTGTCCTCAAGTCTATTCTCTACTTCTGCATCTTTATTCCTGTCCTGTCCCTAGATTCTTCAGAACCTCTGCTTTTCCTTACATTCCATATATATGTATTAGCATATGGTATTTGTTTTTCTGTTTCTGACTTACTTCACTCTATGACAGACTCTAGGTCCATCCACCTCACTACAAATAACTCAATTTAGTTTCTTTTTATGGCTGAATAATATTCCATTGTGTGTGTGTGTGTGTGTGTGTGTGTATATATATATATATATATATGCCACATCTTTATCCATTCATCTGTTGATGGACACTTAGGTTGCTTCCATGTCCTGGCTATTGTAAATAGAGCTGCAATGAACATTGTGGTAAAATTTTGGTACATGACTCTTTTTGAATTACGGTTCTCTCAGGGTATATGCCCAGTAGTGGGATTGCTGGGTAGTATGGTAGTTCTATTTTTAGTTTTTTAAGGAACCTCCATACTGTTCTCCATAGTGGCTGCATCAATTTACATTCCCACCAACAGTGCAAGAGGGTCCCCTTTTCTCCATACCCTCTTCAGGATTATTTGTAGATTTTTTGATGATGGCCATTCTGACCAGTGTGAGGTGATACCTCATTGTAGTTTTGATTTGCATTTCTCTAATGATTAGCGATGTTGAGCATCCTTTCATGTGTCTGTTGGCGATCTGTATATCTTCTTTGGAGAAACATCTATTTAGGTCTTCTGTCCATGTTTGGATTGGGTTGTTTGTTTTCTTGATATTGAGCTGCATGAGCTGCTTGTAAATATTGTAGATTGATCCTTTGTCAGTTGCTTCATTTGCAAATATTTCCTCCCATTCTAAGGGTTGTCTTTTCGTCTTGTTTATGGTTCCCTTTGTTGTGCAAAAGCTCTTAAGTTTCATCAGGTCTCATTTGTTTATTTTTGTTTTTATTTCCATTTCTCTAGGAGGTGGGTCAAAAAGGATCTTGCTGTGATTTATGTCATAGAGTGTTCTGCCTATGTTTTCCTCTAAGAGTTTGTGTCTGGCCTTACATTTAGGTCTTTAATCCATTTTGAGTTTATTTTTGTGTATGCTGTTAAGAAGTGTTCTAATTTCATTCTTTTACATGTAGCTGTCCAGTTTTCCCAGCACCAATTATTGAAGAGGCTGTCTTTTCTCCATTGTATATTCTTGCCTCCTTTATCAAAAATAAGGGGACCATATGAGTGTGGGTTTATCTCTGGGCTTTCTATCCTGTTCCATTGATCTATATTTCTGTTTTTGTGCCAGTACCATATTGCCTTGATTACTGTAGCTTTATAGTATAGTCTGAAGCCAAGGAGCCTGATTCCTCCAGCTCCGTTTTTCTTTCTCAAGATTGCTTTGGCTATTCGGGGTCTTTTGTTTTTCCATACAAATTGTGAAATTTTTTGTTCTAGTTCTGTGGAAAATCCTATTGGTAGTTTGATAGGGATTGCACTGAATCTGTAGATTGCTTTGGGTAGTACTGTCATTTTCACAATGCTGATTCTTCCAATCCAAGAACATGGTATATCTCTCCATCTGTTCGTATCATCTTTAATTTCTTTCATCAGTGTCTTATAGTTTTCTGCATACAGGTCTTTTGTCTCCTTAGGTAGGTTTATTCCCAGGTATTTTATTCTTTTTGTTGCAATGGTAAATGGGACTGTTTCCTTAATTTCTCTTTCAGATTTTTCATCATCAGTGTATAGGAATGCAAGAGATTTCTGTGCATTAATTTTGTATCCTGCTACTTTACCAAATTCATTGATTAGCTCTAGTAGTTTTCTGGTAGCATTGTTAGGATTCTCTATGTATAGTATCATGTCATCTGCAAACAGTGACAGCTTTATTTCTTCTTTTCTGATTTGGATTTCTTTCATTTCTTTTTCTTCTCTGATTGCTGTGGCTAAAACTTCCAAAACTATGTTGAATAATAGTGGTGAGAGTGGACAACCTTGTCTTGTTCCTGATCTTAGTGGAAATGGTTTCAGTTTTTCATCATGGAGAATGATGTTGGCTGTGGGTTTGTCATATATGGCCTTTATTATGTTGAGGTAAGTTCCCTGTATGCCTACTTTCTGGAGGGTTTTTATCGTAAATGGGTGTTGAATTATGTCAAAAGTTTTTCCTGCATCTATTGAGATGATCATATGGTTTTTCTCCTATAGTCTGTTAATATGGTATACCACATTGATTTGCGTATATTGAAGAATCCTTGCATTCCTGGGATCAACCCCACTTGATCATGGTGTATGATCCTTTAAATGTGCTGCTGGATTCTGTTTGCTGGTATTTTGTTGAGGAATTTTTTATCTACGTTCATCAGTGACACTGGCCTGTAGTTTTCTTTCTTTGTGACGTCTTTGTCTGGCTTTAGTATCAGGGTGATGGTGGTCTTGTAGAATGAGTTTGGGAGTGTTCCTCCCTCTGTTATATTTTGGAAGAGTTTGAGAAGGATAGGCGTTAGCTCTTCTCTAAATGTTTGATAGACTTCACCTGTGAAGCCATCTGGTCCTGGGCTTTTGTTTGTTGGAAGATTTTTCATCACAGTCTCAATTTCAGTGCTTGTGATTGGTCTGTTTATATTTTCTATTTCTTCCTGGTTCAGTCTCAGAAGGTTGTGCTTTTCTAACAATTTGTCCATTTCTTCCAGGTTGTCCATTTTATTGGCATAGAGTTGCTTGTAGTAATCTCCCATGATCCTTTGTATTTCTGCAGTGTCAGTTGTTACTTCTCCCTTTTCATTTCTAATTCGGTTGATTTGAGTCTTCTCCCTTTTTTTCTTGATGAGTCTGGCTAATGGTTTATCAATTTTGTTTATCTTCTCAAAGAACCAGTTTTTAGTTTTATTGATCTTAGCTATTGTTTCCATCATTTCGTTTTCATTTATTTCTCATCTTTATGATTTCTTTCTTTCTGCTAACTTTGAGGGGTTTTTTTCTTCTTTCTCTAATTGCTTTAGGTGTAATGTTAGGTTGTTTATTTGAGATGTTTCTTGTTTCTTGAGGTAGCACTGTATTGCTATAAACTTCCCGCAGAACTGCTTTTGCTGCATCCCATAGGTTTTGGGCTGTCATGTTTTCATTGTCATTCGTTTCTAGATATTTTTTGATTTCTTCAGTGATCTCTTGGTTATTTAGTAGTGTATTGTTTAGCCTCCATGTGTTTGTATTTTTTACAGATTTTTTTCCTGTAATTGATACCGTCTTATAGTGTTGTGGTTGGAAAAGATACTTGATATGATTTCAATTTTCTTAAATTTACCAAGGCTTGATTTGTGACCCAAGATATGATCTATCCTGGAGAAGGTTCCATGAGCACTTGAGAAGAAAGTGTATTCTGTTGTTTTTGGATGGAATGTCCTATTAATATCAATTATGGACTTGTACATTTCAAGTGCTTAGTAGCTACATATGGCCAGTGGGTACCATTTTGGATAGTGTGGGTGCTATAATACCAGGGAGTAGAGAATCTCCTGATTCCAAGAAAATCCAATATTTATAGAAACTTTTATTCTGCCTTGAGTGGATTTTGTTAAGGGAATTTATTATTGAGAGAGGGGCAAACTCCCTCTCTCACATCTCTCTCTCTCTCTAATTTTTCCTTCTCCATCATCCATCAGATGAGTTGTCAGGGCAACCTAGATTGGGTGTGTCTATTTTATGTAGGATGACCAAACATTTTAGTTTGCCCAGGACTGAGAGGTTTTCCAGTGCGTGGGACAGTCTGACACTGGGAGAGACCCAGGCAAACCAGGATGAACTGGTCACCCTAAATTTGGAGGAAAAGGTTAAATGCAGCTGGGAGAGCCTATTGGCAGCTGTAAATCTTAAAAAAAAGAAACAGAACTTTTTTATTGAGGTATAGTTGATGTACAGTATTATACGAGTTTCAGGTATACAGCATAGCAATTCATAATTTTTAAAGGTTACATTCCATTCATAGTTATTATAAAATATTGGTTATATTCCCTGTGCTTGTAACTTATTTTATTCACAGTAGTTTGTACCTCTTATTCCTCTATCTCTATCTTGACCCTTCACATTGGTAACCACTAGTTTGTTCTCTATATCTGGGGTTCTGTCCTTTTTTGCTATATTCACTAGTTGTTTTATTTTTCAGATTCCACATACAAGTGATATCATACACTATTTGTCTTTGTCTGACTTATTTCACTTAGCATAATACCTTCCAAGTCCATCCATGCTGTTGCAAATGGCAAAACTTCATTCTTTTATGGCTTAGTAGTATTCCATTTCATATATATACCAACAGCTGTAAATCATATGGCTGTGGCCTCTTAGCATGTCTGAAAGCTACTTTGGATCTTCATCTTCTGTCAACCTGGGATTTTGGGAATTGTCCCTGGAAACTGGGCAGCAGGCTTTACTATACTGTATTCCTGAATGTTTCAAAAGTCTCTCTGGGGCTTCCCTGGTGGTACAGTTGTTAAGAATCCACCTGCCAATGCATGGGACATGGGTTCGATCCCTGGCCAGGGAAGATCCCACATGCTGCGGAGCAGCTAAGCCCATGTGCCACCACTACAGAACCTGTGCTCTAGAGCCCGTGAGCCACAACTACTGAAGTCTGCATGCCTAGAGCCCATGTTCTGCAACAACAGAAGCCACAACAATGAGAAGCCCACGCACCGCAATGAGGAGTGGCCCCCGCTCGCTGCAACTAGAGAAAGCCTGTGCACAGCAACAGAGACCAAACACAGCCAAAAATAAAAACAAATAAATAAATAAATTTATTTTTAAAAATGTAAAAGTCTCTCTGGCCTCCTGACTACTGTCCCAGCTCCCTGAATCAGGTGAAACTGTCCCCTTGCATACAATGACCTTCTAGGTTCCTTCTAATCAGGGTTTGGTCGTGGAAACTGGAAGAATTCTGTCTGTTTTATCACCCTGGTTGCTGATTTCTCTGCCTACCTCTCTTGGGCTGAGCCTCACCCTCTTTTAAAGTCAATTTGTTAGAGAAATGCAAATCAAAACCACACTGAGGTATCACCTCATACTGGTCAGAATGACTATTATCAAAAAGTCTATAAATAATAAATGCTAGAGAGGGTGTGGAGAAAACGGAACCCTCCTACATGGCTGGTGGGAATGTAGACTGGTACAGCCACTATGGAGAATAGTTTGGATGTTCCTTAAAAAAGTAAAAATAGAGTTACCATATGATCCAGCAATCCCACTCTTGGGCATATATCCAGAAAAGATGAAAACTCTAATTCAAAAAGATACATGCACCCCAATATTCATAGCAGCACTATTTGCAATAGCCAAGACACAGATACAACAACCCAAGTGCCCAAAAACAGACAACTGGTTTAAATAGATGTGGTATACACATACACACAATGGAATATTACTCAGCCATAAAAATGAATGAAATATTGCCATTTGCAGCAAAATGGATGGACCTAAAGATTATCATACTAAGTGAAGTAAGTCAAACAGAAAAAGTCAAATATTATATGATTATCACTTATATGAGGAACCTAAAAAATAATACAAATGAACTTATTTGTAAAACAGAAACAGACTCATAGACACAGAAAACAAACTTATGGTTACCAAAGTAAAGGTGGGGGGGAGGGATAAATTAGGAGTATGGGATTAACAGATAACCATTATACATAAAATAGATAAGCAACAAGAATTTACTACATAACACAGGAAGCTATATACAACCTTGTAATAACCTCTAATGGAAAATAATCTAAAAAAAAAAAGGAATCACTTTGCTGTATGCCTGAAACTAACACAATATTATAAATCAACTATACTTCAATTAAAAATAAAAGTTAATTTGACTGTATGCCTCAATCTTTATAGTGCCATGTAATATTTATCATACCCACTCTTTTTTTTTTGAGAGAGAGAGTTTACAGCCAATGTCTTCATTTCTTAATTCGGTTTTTATTTTATAAAATCATTCAAGAAATATTCAGTATCTTAATCTCAAGCATACTTAAACTCTCCACACCTCCATTTCCTTCTTGGTCTCAGTTTCCATATTGGTGAATGGAGCTAATAAATATAACCTATTTCGTAGGGTTACCGTGAGGATTAAAAGTACATTTTAGCGTCTAAAACAATGTAAACTGCTTTACACAGGCTTTGCAGAGAGTACGTGCTCAGCTGTGTTGATTATTATTAGATTTTCATGTCTTTCTTAGGGCCACGACACACATTTGATATCTCAGTATCCCCCCTCCCCTGGCAACACTTAATACGCGGCCCGAAGAGTAAACACGCACCGAACATCCACTGACTGGCTGAGTCCAGCAATCCCACTTCTCCTGGCTCTGGTATGGATTTTGCAGCCAGTCTCTGAGGCCTCCTAAATATGGTCAACGTGGTACCTCCCTGTTCGGACGGGACTGAACGCTTCAGGTCCTGGCTCCTGGCCTAACATCCTGCTCTGAAATATGACATCATCAGCTGGTGCCATCTCCGGCCGCGAACCTGAGCACTACCTCCAATTGTTTTCCACAACTATCTTTGCAAAGCAGCTGGGTTCTGGCTTTTCCAAATTTCAGCACAGCATGAAAATAAAGTTTCCACGTGGGATTTAAGTGATGTGGCATCATGATTGGTTGCCTTCTCCCGCCAGTCCCTGTTCGGTTTTTTGTTTCCAGCGGAACCCGCCTTCTGTGATGGAGACAGAGAATGCCAGACTCACTTTCCCAGCTTCCCCAGCACTTGGATCACATGACCCAACCCTGTCCAATGGGACCAAAGGGGATATCTTCCTGGGGATTCTGGGACAAATTTCCTTCCTCCCTTTCCAATGATACTTTTCTATTTGGAATCAAGACAACCTTCCTAAGACCCTGATAGAGAACCAAGAGAATCACAAAGAAGATGGAATTGGGTGGAACATAAAGAATGAATATGTGAGTCACTAGTGCTTTGATGTCATTTAAATTCTGAATTAACCAAGTTTGGAACCGCCTGCCTCCAGATCCCTTATTTTGTGAGAGTTATTAGTTACTCCCTGTTGCTTAAGTCATTTTTAGTTGGGTATTTAGTTTCTGCCCCTGAAAATATCCTAGCTGACTGGAATGAGTTCTTTTATGGCTCTAGGAAGAATTAGTCCTTAATTAAGGATAATCCCAGGTTCTCTTTTCAGGACTACTGCTGCCAAAAACAAATAGTAATCTGTCACTTCTAGAATTTCTCCGGCACTTCCCCAAAGTCAATGTAGTTTGATGGCTGTGAGCACAAATCCAGGAGTCAGACCTGGGCAAGTGTGACCTTCGGCAAGTTCCTTAAGATCTCTGTGTCTTTTTTCTTTTTCTATGAACAGGGGATAACGGTAATAATGCACCTGCCTTATAGGGTATTGTGTTAAATGAATCAACACACAAAAAGCAGTTAAAATAGTGCCTGGCACATAGTAAGCACTGTAGGTGAACCATTTCACTTATTTACCTTTCATTTTATATAGCCTTGTGCTATCTCTCAGATATAGGTAGGTAGGTAGGTAGATAGATATTTCTTTTTCTTCTTGCACTGTTCTTCCATGTCTCAATGGTTATCATTGCTCATGAGGACAAACTCCATCTTCTAAAAGAGCATGTTTCTAGGTGCCAGAGGATGTAGATTCATCCGTTACTAGCTGTGCCATGAGTACTTCACTTATTTTCTCAGCACCTTGGTTTCTTCATTTGGAAAAGAAGGCTACTGTCTTTGTTTTTGTTCCCCCATAAAAAGACCCTGAAAAAGTTGTGTA
This sequence comes from Leucopleurus acutus, assembly GCF_964270905.1. Taxonomy (NCBI): domain Eukaryota; kingdom Metazoa; phylum Chordata; class Mammalia; order Artiodactyla; family Delphinidae; genus Leucopleurus; species Leucopleurus acutus. The sequence goes on along the minus strand of NC_139148.1, from coordinate 10,484,716 downwards.
TGTGGGAGGTGATTCAAGGAAATTCCAATAAGGAAGTGGGAAAGTGAGCACAGAAGGGAAGGCGAGGCAGCGAAGCCAATAAGGAGTGTATGATCAAGCCACTTCCCACTGTGGGTAACAGGAGCTTCATCCCACGAGGAACTCTCAGCGTAGATAGAATACCATGTGCCTCAGAGGTGTGTCCTCAAGGGATAGGCTTGCTGGGCTATTTAAACACCATCTCTTCAGGCACTGGTTGAGGGCTGCTGAGTGGCCATTGGTGCTTTCGTCCTCAGGGAACTCTGGCCTGCTGCTGTGGGCGGGCAGGGCAGGCCCAGCCTCCAGAGAATACTGGCAAAAGTATGAAAGTCATCGTGGCATTACATACCACAATGGAAAAGCATGAGGGGGGCCTCTCGAGGTTGAAGTGGTGATTGATTCAATTCAGTAATTACGTTTTTTTGTGGGGTGAGGAGGTAGAGGAAGCTATTCTGTACAAGGAACTTTGCTAGCTGAGCAACAGGACACATAGATGAGTGAGAAATGGTCCCAGACTTAAAGAGTGTCACAATCCAGTGGCAGAGACGGATTGTTCTACAATCTCTGTATCCTAATGGCTGATGAACATGTGGAAAGTTCTTCAACATATAATATTGATAACTATATAGCTAATATATATTCTATTATATATATATTCTATAGCATGTAACTAATATATATTCTATAATATATAACTAATATACTGTATATTATATGTTAACATATAATATATAATCAGAGATATAATATCTATATTATACATATAATTAAATCTGTAATTAGATCTATCATATAATAACATAGAACTTATCACTAGTTATTAGAAAAATGTAAATTAAAACCACAGTGAGGTACTGCTACACACATGAGAATGGGTAAAATTTTTAAATCTGGCAAGATCCACTGTTGGTGAGATTGTAGAGCAAATGGAATGCATACAGTGCTGGGGGGAATGAAACACGGTACAGCCCCAAGAAAAGTTCGGCAGTTTCTTAAAATTACCCCTGACCAGCTTTTTTACTCCTAGGTATTATCCAAAAGAAATCAAAACTTGGTACAGTCACTATGGAGAATAGTGTGGAGGTTCCTTAAAAAACTAAAAATAGAGTCACTATATGATCCAGCAATCCCACTCCTGGGCATATCTGGAGAAAACTATAATTTGAAAAGATACATGCACCCCTAGATTCATAGCAACACTATTTACAATAGCCAAGACATGGAAACAACCTAAATGTCCATCGACAGAGGAATGGATAAACTAGATGTGGTACATACATACAGTGGAATATTACTCAGCCACAAAAAAGAATGAAATAATGCCATTTACAGCAACATAGATGGACCTAGAGATTATCATACTGTGTGAAGTAAGACAGAGAAAGACAAATATATGATATCACTTGTGTGTGGAATCTGAAAAAAAGATACAGATGAACTTATTTACAAAACAGGAAGAGATCCACAGACATAGAAAACAAACTTATGGCTACCAAAGGGGAAGGGGGGGAGGGATAAATTAGGAGGGTGGGATTAATATATACACACCCCTATATATAAAACAGATAACCAACAAGGACCTACGGTATAGCACAGGGAACTATACTCAGTATTTTGTAATAACCTGTAAGGGAAAGGAATCTGAAAAAGAGTAGATATAGATATATATGTATAACTGAATCACTGTGCTGTATACCTGAAACTAACTCGACACTGTAAATCAAATATTCTTCAATTTAAAAAAATAAAATGAAAGTAAAAATTTTAAAAAGGAAATGAAAACAAATGTCCACAAGAAGATTCATGTATGAATGCCACAAAGGCCCAGTCCCAGTGTCCCACCCCCCCATCCCAGGCTCTTTGTGGGCTCCTTTTTCATGCCACTGTCACCAATACTCTTACTTGTTTGGGTGTCTATTTCCCATGTGGATTATGAATTTGCATAAAACACAAAATGTGATCTTTGCTAAGATACTACAGCTCCCAGGTACTCCCTTTTAAAGATCCCCAGAGCACAGTTAATCGCCTGATGCATAGTGGGCACATAATAAATGTTGATTTAATGAACTGCCTTAATTTCAAACCAGTCATTCAGAAAGAGAGCCAGTGCCATGTTTTTATATTCTAATTACAGTGCCTGTAGTGCCTGCCTCCTTAAGCTACGCCATACAGGAAGAAGCATTTGAATTGAACTACAGAAGCCTAAATACCCATGTGCAAGAGACAGAAATCAGAACTTGAAAGTGACTAAGTGTCTCATTCAATATGGAGTAGCTTAAATGTAAACAAGATGTGGTGCGTTATGCCCTGTTACAAGTGGTATGTCAAACAAAGCAGAATCAGTAGTTCTTAGGGGCAGCTGTTCTTAGCAGGCTGTAAAAAATTCGATGGAAACCCCAGAATGGTCAGATTTGCAGTGCCTGGAAATTAACCTCAAGTAAGTTAACTAGTGAACATACAATATTCTTATTCTCCAGGACTGTCTATTTGCTGACCTGAAGAATGGATGGGAGAGATGGCAAAAGACAGAGAAATAAATAGAAAGAAAAAGCTGTAGAGCACAGTGAGAATGTCTTTCCCTGAAGGTCTCTGGGCCCCATCTCCTCATTATTTTGTTCCATCCTCCCCAGTGAATACAGAATGTCTGAAATATTGCTGAAGTTCAGTTGGTACAGCTCAGTCCAGCTTGAATTGAGAATAACTCTTTGTTCTTAAAAGACTCTGCAGGGTACCAAGAACAAGGAAACACTTTGGAAGCAACAGTTCTGTATCGCCTCCTAGGAACAGATGACCATCCTTAAAGAATATTTCCATTTCTAATTTCAAGGGTACTTTAATAATGGAAAGGATGTAGCAGCTAACCTTGGAGCAGTTAAAACCCAAGTACAATGTCTATGACATAGTCATATTTTAACACTCATTTTAAAATACCAGAGTCTTTCTACCAAGGTCGACTTTTCTTTTTCCACAATAAATAGCACTGGATTGCCACATCACGCTTTATTTATTTCATGTACATGCGAAATAAAATTAAATCCAGAATAATTTTCTACTAGTTATTGCTTTGATATATACTTTTTACATTTTATACTGAATGTGGGGAAAAAACCCTAATGCCAATTTCTTGAAGAAACATCATTCAATCTTGCTGAAATATTCACTAATATTGATTTGCTGGAGCTGTGCATTGGCATCTGAAATATTTCACTGTTTTGCAATTTTAAATCCAAACACAGACCTTTCCCCTTTGTGTGTTTCCAAGTGATAGATATGAATTAATTAGCTTGAGTCACTTTAATAAACGTAAATGTTCTTCTCTAATTTGTAAGCCAAAGAAGTTTCTTTTTTTTATTGCTGCTGTTACAAGGTCCAACAGATGATATTACTTCATGCAGTTTTAGAAATTGGGGGCTCTGAATCTGATTCCCAACTTCTGGTTCCAGGGTATGCGACAGAGCTCTCTCCTGGTTCTCAGAGATACTTGGAAGAGTGCCCAAGCCACCGAGGGCTCAGAAGCAGCCCCTGCTGTGTCATCTCTCGAAATCCTCCCTCGGGACCAACAGAATCCACAGGAGGGTGAGTGAGTGATTAGATTATCGGCTCTTCTGAACCTTTGAACGTTTTGCCTCATTTTCAGAGTCCTCCTCTGTGTGGTGTGAACATAATCACACTCACATCACCTTTCATCAAAGTACAGAATGATAGTATTACATACTTGAAATGTGCTAAGAGATTAGATCTTAAGTGTTCTTACTACGCACGCAAAAGGTAACTGTGTGATGTGATGGATGTCCTAATTAATGGAGGGTGGCCATCATTTTACAGTGTATACATATATGACATCATCACGTTGTACAGCTTTGGGGAAAAAAATCACATTGTGCAACCTAAATGTATATAATATTTATTTGTCAATCATACTTCAACAGAGATGGAAAAAATGACAGAATTATAGTTTCAAGCATGACTGGCATAAGCAGGTTTGGGAACAAATAAAGCTGACTTGAGGTAAGCATCCAGCCTGCTGCTGAGGGACAATGCTCAAAGGTGACAGACAGCGATCTGTGAGCTGAAAGGATGTAAGAGGGGGAAGAGGTGGGCTCATCTCTGGAGCTGGTTTAGGCTAAGTGTCTTCCCAGAACTTCTGCCGCATCAAAGCAAGGCTGGCTGTGGGGCGAATTGTGGAGAAATTTGCTCAGCTGATTCTGATGGCTCCGCTCACAGTTTTCTCGGCTTCCCAGGGCGTTCCTCCAGGTGACTGCACCCAGGAGAGAGCTCACAGCCCCAGTACTTCAAGATCCCATTGCAGTGGCCAGGATTTTAGGACCCGAGGGCACAGAATTTAAAAAATAATAATAATGAAATAATAAATGATGAGGTGTGAGCATCTAGAATGGATTTCCTTGAAATGTACTGGCTTTTCATCCATGGTCATCGATTAATCACTAAATAGAGAGCAGAGGCCTTTTATGAGAAACAGTTACAGCAAGAGAAAAATGAAATCACCTTTGCCTCTGGAAGCTTACATTCTAAGCAAATTTGAAATGCACTTGTGATATCTAATTCACCTTTCAGAGAAAGAACAAATCCGGAAGCACATATCAGGAAGCATGCAAGAGGGAAAGTGGCCATTTCTAAATGCCCTTTGCTGCCGGCCAGCCCCTGATTTGTAGCAAATTTCTAGGATTACTGAGGTTTTCTTCGTAGGCTCTTCTGTGATACCTTGCAAGATAAAGGACCAAAAATGTCCCAGTTTCTCCTTCGAGAAGGGGGTCTTTGTGTGTTGAGCCCCTAGGACCTTGCCAACAGCAAATGACTCTGGACATGTTTATATGTATCGTTATTGTGTGTGCTTACTTCTTTAATCTTGCATCCTTGGCTAGAATATTACTTCCGGATCATAGAATCTTTTTTCTGTTTAGAGTGCACACAGCTTCAGCTCTCTGTCCCTACTGGGTGTGTATTAAATTCTAATTTACTTCTGTTATGTAATCTTATGACAAACTGGGCGAGACGGTCATTCATCCAGAGTGACTCCTGACCCCTGGCACCTGGCCAAACAGGCCCAGAGGCCGTCCGCTGCCCTTTCTTTCCATTTATTAAGCCTTCCCAACAATGATCACGCTGTCTCTCCTGGAATTCTGCGTGCTTCTACCATTCTGTCTTCAGAATACAGTACTGTCTTTTAAGAGGCTTGATTAGAAGGAAGCAGGAAATTGGGCAGTTGAAGATGATTCCTAATCATGTTCTGAAAATAAGGCATTGTTGAGGCTATCCTGGAAGTCTGGCCTTCTTTAGATGCACACAGATCGCTGTTTCGATTAGTGAGGGGTTTATGCACATGGACATACCAGGCGGGTGCAGCCCCAGGCCACCACTTTCGTTAGAATGAACTTGGGGACCCACCCTGCGGATAACAGCAGCGGCCTCCAGGGGGCTCCCTTTAGATCCTGTCTCAGCGGAACTAATCTTCCCAGTGGCCTCCCCTCCATGGTCTTGTCACCATCCTTTTACAGTCCGCCCTGCTTGCTGGCAGCTGGCAGCTCTCCAGGCGCAGGTGGGGCTGGGGCCTTGGGGCGGGGCTGAGCCCCTTCTCCCTGGGGCTCCTCCTGTCTCCTCCATCAGGCTTTTCAAAATGCACAAGCGTTTTTTCTTTCCTGTTCTTTTGTTATACAAACAAGGCGTATTTAGGTCCAGTCAAGGAAGAATCTTTTATAAACGATAGATTTTTATTTCTGCCCTCTGCAGGTGGAAGGGGGAAGAATAAAAGGAGAAAATAGATTCCAACCCCAGCAGGTGGTTTTGTGCTCAGGGACTGAGCTGAAACACTATTACTTGGAGATAGTACTCACAGGAAAATTACGAGGCAGGATACCCCTAGATTCTCGGAACAGAGAGGGCCAAGAATTGCCTTCCTGGCACAGAAGATTCTGGTGTGCTCTGAGGTCGATCTGTGTGGTTACTGACCTAAGGTCTATGGAAAGGCAATCTAACCAACATCATCTGTCTGCCTGTGGGCCCCGGGAGTAACAGAAGGAGGGCCTCCACCACTGGCCTTTGGAACGTGTGCCTGACTGGGGCCACAAACCTGGGTGTGGAGGGGGCCACCCCTCCCCCCTATCCCAGGGCCCAGGAACATCCAAGCAGGGAAGAGTCCCAGCTTCAGGCAGAGGCAAGAGCAGCTTAGGGAGTCCCTTCAAGATGGCCCTTCCTGGGCTTCCCTGGTGGCACAGTGGTTGAGAGTCCGCCTGCCGATGCAGGGCACACGGGTTCGTGCCCCGGTCCGGGAAGATCCCACATGCCGCAGAGCGGCTGGGCCCGTGAGCCATGGCCGCTGAGCCTGCGCGTCCGGAGCCTGTGCTCCGCAACGGGAGAGGCCACAGCAGTGAGAGGGCCGTGCACCGCAAAAAAAAAAAAAAAAAAAAAAAAAAAGATGGCCCTTCCTGTGATGGGAGAATTAAGGGGTAACAAACTTTGTCTCCTGGTGTCTGGTATTTTCCATCTTGTTACAATAGAAGTAAAGTACCATCTGGGCAAATGAGGGGTACTCCCAGTTTTGGCAAAAGCCCTGAAACCGTGGTCCACGGGATGAAGACTTCACACACGCGGTGAAACATCATTGCCAAGGGAAGTGGTTGTGTGGGACCATCCGCGTCACCTCTGAACACAGTCTCTGCCCAAGTTGGCTGAGTGCCACCCTTCCACCAAGTTGGTGCGGCTGTCATGAAGAGAAAGCCAGTGGGAGCAGACAGTTAACTGATGTAATGCCTTTCATGCCCCATCGAAAGTTCCATTCTCTAGAAGACAAATAAGAGCAGCTCTATGGAGCAGAGCCTACCTCTTCTCTGCATAGGACACTATTATTTACTTTTAATTTTTGCCTTATCAGATTACTCTTGGACCCTCAACTTGCCGTCCAAATACATCACAGAAACATGAGAACTCTGAGGCATCCAGGAATAAAAAAAAGTTTACTAGAAGAAGAAAAAAGCAAACTTAAAAGGGAGAGATTATAAATTATTTTCTAAAAAAATGATATGTGCAGCACCAATTATTCTTCAATTCATCAACAGCAATTTAACCTGATACTAATTTTTCAAAACACAGTGATCATCTTGGAGATCTCTTTCGCTTTCTGGGAAAGATTCACGAAACAAAAGCCAAACATCCTAACAAAACATGGCTTCAAACACAGGGACAATGAAAGCACCAAGATGACTCAAATGAACATCTACAGCACGAAGGGTTGTGAGCACTTTCTAGAGGGATGCACCTTGTGCTTGATTGTGTCGCTGGAAAGAAACAATCGTCTGACATCTCGGAAGTCTGAAGACGGCTCTGAGCAATTCACTGATTTTTGACACAACTCCTTGAGGCAACTTATCCAGTTGAGGGGGAGCCTCTGAATTATTGAATCGCTCCATTCCCTGCGCACAGAATTCCTCCTGCAAACCAGTCTACCCTGGCGATGTTGCATAATAATGGCAAGTAAAGATGAAGTGTCGAGCAGAGGCCGTTTTTTAAGAAGGAATATTCTAGGAACGCATGTGCTTGTGTTTTGGGTTAATCAATTCTATTAACTCTCATCTCTGCTCTCTGAGGGACAAGAATTTGACGCTCATGACAACACGACTGGAAACAATCCGTGCACACGGGAATTTGATAAATGCTAGCTTGTCACCCACTATCATGTATGTTTGGGGGAACAGAAAATGGAGACAATGGCAAAATGTACAGTGTCAGCAGTCCTGCCTGGGGAGGGGACACGATCTTTCATTCAGCTGGTCTGCTGCTCAAAACAGACTTGTTCATTTCACGCCAGCAGAGCCACGTGGCGGCCTCATCATCCCTGTGGGCTGGGGGTTGGGGGTGAGGGTGGGTGGCTGGGCTGACAGAGACCAAGGCTGTGGGCTCACATCCTTCTCAGCTCCTGAGGAGAGGCTCTGTTCGGGTTTGTAGCAGCAGCCGCCAGAAGCAGCACATTCACGCTGTTTGGGGATCTGCCTGTTTGCTGGTAGCTTCTCTGATGGTCAGTAGGTCCCTCCCTGCCTGCCTGTCCTTCGATTCTCAGAGCAGTCAACGCCGTCTCTTAGCCCTCAAAGGAAAGAGAATCAATTCAGTTGAATCCTCTACCTATTCACCCTAGCCCTCCCCTCTGATTCTCTTTCCAGAGGGCCTCCCTTCCCTGAGGCCATCAACTACTCTTGCAGAGTGAGTTCTCACGAAACAGCTAAGGCAAGGTTATTCAACCTCCAAGCTACTGATGTAGCCATTCTTTGTCTTGAGGAACTTTCCAGAGCACTGTGGGATGTTTAGCAGCAAACATGGCCTCTACTCACTGGCAGCACCCCATCCCCCCACCCCACTGAGTTGTGACAACCAAAAATATCTGTAGACGTTGCTGAATGTCTCCTTGGGGTGAAGTTGCCAGATGTAGCAAATAAAAATACAGGATGCGCAGTTTCACTAGAATTTCAGATAAACAACTCGTAACTTGTTAGTATGTGTATGTCCCATGCAATATTTGCTATTTATTTGAAATTCACATTTAAGTGGGCATCTGTATTTTACCTGGTGACTGTTCTTGCGGGATAAATTTGCCTGGCTTGAGAATCACTAGGTTTATGAATTTCCACTTTGAAAGAACAAAGGAACCAATCTCTAAGTGTAAAACTCCCACTTGAGCAAGAGGAGGGTGAAGAGAGAAAATGGCCAATAAGCCCAAAGAAAGATGTTCAGCATCCCTGGTCATCAGGGAAATGCAAATCAAAACCGCAGAGACACCACTTCGTACCCACTTGGATGGCTAGAATCAAATACACAATACCAAGTGTCGGCAAGGAGGCGGGGCTGTTTGGAGAATTGTCTCCAAATAAATTCTGCTCTTGACTCTGCAACAGACCCTCCTGTGGGCGACGAAGTGACGAGTTTACCCTCCTGATACGGAGAGGAAAACACCACGAGAACAAAGCACAAAGTAATATTTTCATAAAATCCCCACAAATATGGCATATTCTCACTGTTCTCTCTGCATCGGGTTTTCCTTGCTCCTATCTATCGTGCATGCCGCTAAACAAAACAAAACTAGAACAAAACAAAACTCTATGTGATCCTACTCTGTGAAAATACTGATGGCTGCCCATGGATGACAGGATAGTCCGAATGCCTTACCATGACATTCAAGCCCTTCCACATCTAACTCCAACTCTCTGTGTATTAGTATGTTAGTAACATACTGTATGGATGTTAGTAACAGCTTTATTGGGATGTAATTCACAAACCAAACTATTCACCCACTTTAAGTGTACAATTCACTGTATTTTAGTAAATTCACAGAGTTGGGCAACCATCAACACAATCAGTTTTAGAACATTTCCATCGCCTCCGAAGGAAGCCCCGTATCTGTCAACAGTCACTCCTCATGTACCCTCAACCCCTTCCACTCTATCCCCTGTGACCTTTTGCATCTGGCTTCTTTCACTCAGCATAACGTTTTCAAGGTTCACCATGTCGCAGCACATATCAGGATTTCATCCCTTTTTCTTGCTGAATAATATTCCACTATATGGAGAGACCAGATTTTGTTTGTTTATAGTGATTCATCAGTGGATGAACATTTTGGCCATTAGGCTAATTTAAACATACAGAGAACAATGTAACCAATACCCATATATGAGCCTCTGTTTCTGCAGTGGATTTTTGTGAAGAGTAAATGATAGATACTTTCAGTATCTATAAAGCACTTAGCACAGAGCCTGGCTCCAAATTAAAGCTGGGTCAGTGGGAGTCAAGAACTGTCATCTCCTTGGGATTAACATATACACACCATAATATATAAAATAGATAACCAACAAGGACCTACTGTATAGCACAGGGAACTCTACTCAGTATTTTGTAATAACCTATAAGGGAAAAGAATCTGAAAAAGAATATATATGTATGTATAACTGAATCACTTTGCTGTACACTTGAAACTAACACAATGTATTAAATGAACTATATCTCAATAAAATAAATAAATAAATAAGAACTGTCATCCCCACGGATGGGAACACTCCATGGCTTTCATGGATGGACTCAACCTTCCACGGAACACAATCCCAAGCTAGTGAGGTCTAATCTATACCATTTTTCATATATTTTAAATTAAGGTGGATTGAAATAGATTTTAATACTTTTGGGAGTTTTCCTGGACCCATGCTCAGCCCAGGGGCTCCCACGGGCAGTGTAAGGGCAGGTTAGGAGGCACAGCAATAAATAGTCTAATGTTTACACTGTCCGAGGTCAGACCTGTGTCTGCTACAAGTCTGAAACATTTTTCCCCTTTGTTTACTTTCATCTCAAACATATGTCCTTGAAGTATTTCTGACGGTTCTTATCAGTCCTGTACTAACCAGCTGCCGCTTGCAGGATTAATTATCTTGTCTCGAATGGCATTAGCTGAAATGGAAATGCACATGATCGAAACTCCTACTTTAGAGCCAGTGTATAAAAAATGCTAACTCTAAGGCTAGAGTGAATTTATGCCATTTAAAAAGCTTTAATCCACTTTCTGTTCGTAAAATATTATCATCAAGGCTTGTTAAAAGCAACGACAATATACAAATAAGAAAAATCATTGAAATCAAGATTTTGTTTCCGCGTGGCTTTCTCAACATAATAAAATGACCTACTGAGGAAGTCCTTGCTGGAAGCTTCCACATCCATCTCTGTCTAGACTGTTTGTGGGAAACCAAGGCCTGTGGGCCCATTTTAAATTGCAAAACCATTCTAGTGATTCTGGCTTGAATGGGTTCTATAGTTGAAGACTGAAGGAAACAAAGAGATGGGAAAAAAGGGTAGTTTGGGAGTTTGGGACTAGCAGATGCAAACTATTATACATAGAATGGATAAACAACAAGGTCCTATTGTATAGCACATGGAACTATATTCAATGACCTGTAATAAACCATAATGGAAAAGAAAACAAATTTTAATAGGAAAAAAAAGAAAAAGGGTAGTGACACCAACTATGAGTCCACATGATTCTAAAATTATTTATTTGTTCCATATGAAGTAATTACTTCATTAAAAGCAATCCTTCAAATTTAATATGATTAAGTTCCTATAGTGTTCAAGGCCCTCGGTGCTCCTGGGTAAGTAGATAAGCCTGTGGACTGAATTCATTTTTCTTCAAATTGCTTGTGTAGCATTGTACAGCTAGAGGACTAAGAAAACAGAAGGTAAAGAAGAGGCTGGGAAGTTTCCATCTATATTCACTCAAATAACGTGAAAACTAGCTCTTCAAAAACTAAGTCGTGAAAGATTATGAGCAAAAGCTGGCTTTTTTGTTTGGATATTCCCCAAACAGAAATAACATAAGGAGCAGCAATATTTGCAGTCATCTCATCAGTGCTAAGCAATTGAAGTTTAATTTTACTTAAACTTTCTCCTGTCATGCCTACCACTGACAGGAGAAAAGCATTAAAAGCTCATCTCATCCTGCCTTCAGGCAGGTAAAGGTCTGAATCATCCAGAACAGATGTCCTTTCTCAACTACAGGAACTCAGAGAAAAGAAAACTCAGCTTACAGAGATGAGCCAGAGGTTTCAAACAGGAGTTTAACTCAATTTTTACCCGTCCTTCACTTTCACCTGACTCCCCAGTGACCCCGATTTATCAGGTTATCCACCCAATGAAGAGAGAGGAAACAGGAACACGAAGAGTCAAAGTGCAAAAAGCTTCCTTTTGTTAAAAGTAAAATTCCAGACTCACACAATGTTCCATGTCAAATGTATTAAAAAACAAAGTTCCGTGCTTCCCTGGTGGCGCAGTGGTTGAGAGTCCGCCTGCCGATGAAGGGGACACAGGTTCCTGCCCCGGTCCGGGAAGATCCCACATGCTGCGGAGCGGCTAAGCCCGTGAGCCATGGCCGCTGAGCCTGCGCGTCCAGAGCCTCTGCTCCGCAACGGGAGAGGCCACAACAGTGAGAGGCCCGCGTACCGCAAAAAAAAAAAGTTCCATTTTATTTAGGGTAGTTCTGTACTAAGCTCTCCATTGCCAGTTTTGGTTATTGTATTTCTCTTCAATAATATGACAATGGTAATGTGACTGATCGCTTGTATAATAACATCCAATGTATAAATAGAAAAATAAATATATGGTTTAATAATAATATTTAAATATATTAATATTTAATTTTTAGAGTGCTTTCCAGAATACATAGCACTTCTCCATATTTTTATTCATTTAATCTTCAGCAACCTTCTAAGGTGTATCTGACAACCCAAACTGCACAGATGAAGAAACTAAGTCTCAGGAAAGTCAAATGACTTAGTAAAAGTCACTCAGCTGGAAAATATCAGTACTCTAACCCAGGAATCAGTAAACTACCCCCTTTGGCTCAAATCCGGGCAGTCACTTGTTTACACTGCTCTTGAGCTAAAATGGTTTTAACATGATTAAATGGTTAAAAAATAAAAAAGAATAATATTCCATGACACATGAAAATTATATTGAAATCAATTTTTAGTGTCCATAAATAAAATTTATTTGGAACACAGCATGGCCATTTGTTTATGTGTTATCTATATCTGCTTTCATGCTACACTGGCAGAGTTAAGTAGTCCTGGCAGAGACCAAATGGTCCCTGAAGCCTAAAATATTTACTATCCGGCCCATAACAGAAAAAGTTGACCAACCCTGCTATAATCCAATCTTAAACTGTAGGCTTGGATGCCTTTTTTTTCTCCCCAATTTTCTTTTCTTTTTTTTAATTTTATTGAAGTTTAGTTGATTTAGAATGTTGTGTCAATCTCTGCTATACAGCAAAGTGACTCAGTTATACATATATATATATTCTTTTTCATATTCTCTTCCATTACGGTTTATCACAGGATATTGAATATCGTTCCCCGTGCTCTACGGTAGGACCCTATTGTTTATCCATTCTCTATGTAATAGTTTGCATCTGCTAATCCCAACCTCCCAATCCTTCCCTCCCCTACTGGATGCCTTTTACTGGGTGGGAATATGGTGTAGGGGAGCAAAGATTGCCACCCCAAAGCGTCTCTCTGGCATGCGGATTATTTCTAGCTGAAAACAATCAAGGCCCAAAAGACTCAGGAAGACCCTTGACCTTCACTCTAGCTGCCTAAAGAATGTACATAGAGGACCTGTTCCAGGGAGGGAGCCGTCACCATAGGTAACTATAATATGTATGAACTAGGTGTGTGGACAGGGAATAGCAACGTCTGTTAAAATACCTCTCTGCCGGCTTCCCTGATGGCACAGTGGTTGGGGGTCCGCCTGCCGATGCGGGGGGCGCGGGTTCGTGCCCCGGTCCGGGGGGATCCCGCGTGCCGCAGAGCGGCTGGGCCCGTCAGCCATGGCCGCTGGGCCTGTGCATCCAGAGCCTGTGCTCCGCGGCGGGAGAGGCCACAGCGGTGAGAGGCCTGCGTACCGCAAAAAAAAAACCAAAACAAACAAACAAAAAAAAACCTTTCTGGGTCCCACTGTCTCTGCAGGGCCCAGTAAATATTTACTTATCAAACATTTGCTTTTCCATCTCCATGTGCATCGCCTTCCTCCCCTTTCGTGTCCCAAACCCCTACCCCCAACATCTTCTTTTGCCTTTAGCTGAAGATGGTATTTAAGGTGAAGGTTTTGGTCATTTGGGTGAATTACTCAGTTTTCCTCATATACATGTTATTAAGTTTTTTTTCCCCTCATATATGTTATTAAAACTTTTGTCTGATGTTCTCCTATTACTCTGACTTATGTCAATTTAATTCTTAGACCAGGCAGAAGAACCTAGAAGGGCAGAGGAAAATTCCTTCCTCTCTGACAATGGAAAATAATAATAAAAAAGAAGATCATTCATTGAAACTTGGCATTGACCTTGCCACTTTGTCAAACATGCAATCAAACTCATGAGACCCTTTTGCTAACATGGCCATGAGCTTTTGAAAAGAGGAAAGCATGGGCTAAACAATTATTGTCACTCTGTGTTCCCAAATATTATAGAAACATTTTAATTATTTAGAGCCTTAAAAAGAGAGATCAGGGCTTCCCTGGTGGCGCAATGGTTGAGAGTCCACCTGCCGATGCAGGGGACACGGGTTCGTGCCCCGGTCTGGGAAGATCCCACATGCTGTGGAGCAACTAGGCCCGTGAGCCATGGCCACTGAGCCTGCGCGTCCGGAACCTGTGCTCCGCAACGGGAGAGGCCACAACAGTGAGAGGCCCGTGTACTGCAAAAAAAAAAAAAAGAGATCAGGGCTTCCCTGGTGGCGCAGTGGTTGAGAGTCCGCCTGCCGATGCAGGGGACACAAGTTCATGCCCTGGTCCGGGAAAATCCCACATGCCACGGGGCAGCTGGGCCAGTGAGCCATGGCCGCTGAGCCTGCGCGTCCGGAGCCTGCGCTCCGCAACGGGAGAGGCCACAACAGTGAGAGGCCCGCGTGCCAAAAAAAAAAAAAAAGAGAGAGAGATCAATATAAAATCATCAATATTTCAGGAAGCATTATGGAATTTTTAATATGCAAATTTGTCTATTGCAATTGTTGAGACTTCAAGAGTGTTATTTTGTGGGGATAATTAAGTATGCACATTTCGGTAATTTAGTTTTGGAACTCTGCCCCAAGCTTAACCCTCACCCTGCCTCTTGCAGTATAAATTCAACTGGCTGCTTCTGAGCTGCCCACAGGTCTTTCACTTTGTTCTCAGAAATACTTTATTCGCCGTCTGCCACAGCAATGACATTCATCGCATATTCAGGAAATGTGACATGAAAATGGTTGTGCAAAACAAACTAAATACTTGTTTTTCAATACAACATGAAGTAACTTAATTCCCCCCAATCCCTGCTGCCCCAGCCTAATCGTCTTCCCTTTCAATAGCACCTCAAAGGAAAACTTCCTGGTCATTAGCATCATTCGTCATTGGGTTTGCTCTTTGGAGACACCTGGTAGTTCTCCATGATATAGGATATCTGAGCTTCTAAAGGGATAATTTTATTGCTGTAACTTTACTGAGATATAAACAGTGTCCTTTGAAAAGCTGAAGTTTTTAATTCTAATGAAGTCCAATTTATCAATTTTTTTCTCTTATGGTTAAAGCTTTTTAAGCCCTAAGAGATCGTTACCCATCTCAGGGTTACGAAGATATTCTTCTGTATTTATTTTAGAAGCTTTGTAATTTTAGCATTTACATTTAAGTCTATGATTCATCTTGAATTAATTTTTTGCATGTGATGTAAGCATCAAAGTTCTTATTTTTTAAAGTATGTACATCTAGTTGTTCTAGTGCCAGGGATCGAAGAGGTCTTAGTATTTTTATTCCTATTATTCAGACTAAGAAAGTAAGACTTGAAAAGCCAAGCATTTTGCCCCAGTCACATGACTGCCTGGGTGACTCCAAAATCCATGCTGTCTTTCTCCCACCACAGTAATTTCCATATCAATTGTAAATGTGAGAACATCACCAAGTCCTTTCATGCTATACCCTTCCTCCTAAGCAAACAAGAATCACATACCCGCCACTGTCTCACTGATCCATTTCTCTCTCACATGTGGCATCCCCAACTCCCATCACCAAGTCTTTAAATCTGGCCATGATGATCTTTCAAAATTTATAGCATATTAAATGCAGTAGAGAGGAAGGAAGAGAGGGAGGAAGGAAGGAAGGAAGGAAGAAAAAAAAAACCACTGAAGACACACTGTCAGTCAAGGAAATAAACATCTTTATGTGAGAAATGATGCTGACAGACATTAATTAGACATTAAAAATTTTCCACAGAGATCATGTTAACTCAAATAGCTGCTTGGAACAAAACACCCAAGGGCTGAGAGGATGAATAAGGAAGGGTGGAATTTTGAGGGTTTTCAGCTCTCAGGATTATGTCTGCAGATGTCTGTGCTAACCCTAGTTTGAGAAGCACTCCATTAAACATGTCACGTAAGCAGATCACGTGGCACCGATGCAATCATCAACAGAAATGCAAGCACAGACCTTGAAATTGCATGGTAGCCGGGGTTGTCAGATGGTTGACTACATAACCCAGAATTTGCCTGTATTATTATATCTTTAAGACCAACTTAGAAATGAACAAAATTTAATAATTCCCGTAGAGAACTTAGGGACCCTTGAACATAGGGGCTTGGACTTGATCTGAGTGAAAGCTAATTGAGGAGCAGAGGACAGAGTAATCCAAGCAGCAGAAAAGAAAGGCGGAAAGGCCTGGGAAGTGGTGGTGAGTCAGTGTACTGGTCTATTCACTCTTTCAAAGAGAGGTCTTTAGAACCTAAGGAAGTTGGGGGAAAGGGAGGGAAGCCTTCCCTTAAACTAGCAAAGCCATGTTTTGGTTCCAGCAGTGTCTTTTGAGTCTCTCCTGTCCATATGAGCTCACACAGACCAGAGAGGCCAAGGACCATGCCCTTTGTCAGTTCAATGGCGTTGTCCTGGCCAGGACTGCTTGGCCTACATTGCTTCCCACAGGCAGCTCTTGTAGGCTGTCTCACACCTGGATAAATATGGTTAATTTGTAAGGCACTATGTATATTACATTCAATATATAATATTAACATTGTTTGGGAGTCATCTGTAAATTCTTAGGGTCTGAGCTCTAAAGACTTCATTATTTTTGCGACCAAGTGATTCATTTGATTATACATGCTAGTGAGTCTTCAGCAAACTTACCCATTTTAGCTGTGCTTCATAATGGACTTCTCATTTTTCATACAGTGAGAGCCACCTGAGTCAAGAATCCTAGGGCTGTAGTGAAAATGCCCCAAGGATGGAGACATAGATATGCAGGTCTCATTGAAGGAAGACAAAAACCATGTCATTGTTTAAGAGCTTCCCATTTTGGGGCTTCCCTGGTGGCACAGTGGTTAAGAATCCACCTGCCAATGTAGGGGACACAGGTTTGAGCCCTGGTTCGGGAAGATCCCACATGCCGTGGAGCAGCTAAGCCGTGCGCCACAACTACCTAGCCTGTGCTCTAGAGCCCGCATGCCACAACTACTGAAGCCCGCGCGCCTACAGCCCGTGCTCCGCAACAAGAGAAGCCACTGCAATGAGAAGCCCACGCACCACAATGAAGAGTAGCCCCTGCTCGCCACAACTAGAGAGAGCCCGCATGCAGCAATGAAGACCCAACGCAGCCAAAAATAAAAATTAATTATTTTTTTTTAAAAAGAGCTTTCCATTTTCCCCTTGGTTTCCCTGATTACACTCAATAATTTGGGTTAATGGATGAGAAGGCTTAGGGCTCCTGCTAATATGCTGACCTTCTCAATCAATACATTTAGCTCCAGGCATTTGTGTAGTCAATTCTCTATGCCTACTCTTCAGCATCCTCTCCATATAAAATGTCTGGGTGTATTAAGTTAGAACCTTCCTTTCCTCATCAATATACCAACCTTATACACCAGCCTGCAAGGCATAGTTAGATGAAATGATTATTTTAACCCTAATGGCTTGAAATTTCACCAATAATTCCCAAATCCTCTAACATTTCAAATGTCTCTCTATTCTTACAAAGCTACTACAGGAAAATAATTCTTTTAGGAAAACATGATCTGGGCTATAAACCTATTCTTAGACAAGCAAGATTTGTCATTATAGTCAAGACTGATTGACCTGTCTACATATCAAATAGACTAGTGTAGGGTAAAGGCTTACAAATTAATGACTAGCATGGAATCTCCCCTCACCTCCACCTATTTCAGTGTTTGAAATCATGAGTACTAATAGTATAGTTTATCATGATGCAAGCAAATTTTACACCCCTAAGTTTTGAACCTTAGATTTTCTCAATTCATCATAAGATAGAGCAGTGTGATTCATGCTGACTTTAATGGGAATTGGGCATTTTTGTTCTGGTGAAAAGTGCATGGATTTGGAAGCAGACAGTGGATATAGATCTTAGCCCTATTGGTTATAGCCTGGAAAGTCTTGGATGAGCTACTTCAATTTAGAAACAATTCACTTAACCCCTTAAACTAACAAAATTTTCAAATTGAAGTATAGTTAACTAACAATGTTGTGTTGGTTTCAAGTGTACAGCAAAGTGGTTCAGTTATACATATATCTATATCTATATCTATATATCTATATTCTTTTTCAGATTCTTTTCCCTTATAGGTTATTACAAGATACTGAGTGTATTTCCCTGTGCTATACAGTAGGTCCTTGTTGGTTATCTATTTTATATATAGTAGTGTGTGTATGTTAATCCCAGACTCCTAATTTATCTCCTCTGTGCACACCCATCCCCTTTGGTAACCATAAGTTTGTTTTCTATGCTTGTGAGTCTATTTCTGTTTTGTAAATAAGTTCATTTGTTTCATTTTTTTAGATTCTACATATAAGTGATATCATATGATATTTGTCTTTGTCTTCATTGAAAGATTATCATATTACTTCACTTAGTATGATAATCTCTAGGTCCATGCAGGTTGCTGCAAATGGCATTATTTCACTCTTTTTTGTGGCTAATATTCCCTTTTATATATATATATATATATATATATATACACACACACACACACGTACACACACTGCATCTTCTTTATCCATTCATCGATTGACTAAACTATAATTTTAACATTTATAAAAATATTAACTGATTCTTAACACTGCATGGAATGCCTGAAGAGCATATCTTATAGAATGCTGAAGAATTTAAAGGAGAAATGTCTTTAAAATTTGCAGACTGATCTTTATTAGAACATCATGTGGAAAGAATAGTGGTGAACAAGGCACACTAGTTGTTATTAACACATTTCTAATTAGGAACCAATGTGATGAACCCCACTTAGAAATACACACTGCATTTGCCCATGTTTACTAAATTCTTGTGTCTGCTTTCCCAGGTAATTCAACAAGAGGATGACAAAGTAATATGAGAAAGTAAGAATCCTAGGGAGACTTGAGATGTTTTAGAAACCACTGAAAGGATTTGCATAAAATGTGGGAGGTTATCAGGTTTTAAAGGTAGGTGGCAATATAGTGGGAAGAGCATGGCTGGGCCCAGTCGTGGAGGAACTAGAGAGCTAGAAAGAGGGAATGAAGAAAGGAATGAAATCACAGGAAAGAGCAGATGTCCAGTTACTGGGACTGGAATAAGGCAGCAAAGCAAAGCAGAGTCTCTGTACTCTAACTAGGGACTTGAATTTTTCAGAAGATGGAGTAATGCTGCATGTACACATGGATGCCGATGATTCTGAGTTAGCTTTGGGGAGGCTATGAACAGCTAATATTTGTGTGTGTTTTTCACCTCACCAACCACGTGAAGTAGGCACTGTCTGCCTATTTTATAAATGAGGACGAGGCCACGGACTTACAGAAGTTCACAGCTTTAAACGTCACTCTGACTGAGACTGCCTGTTGCCTAGCTAATATTCATTCTTCTCTCCCTTCATCAAAGAGTCCTGATATTTTTCAGGGCAGCAACTCCACTAAAAGAGTGTATTTCTCAGCGAGGTGTGGCCATATGACTGAGTTCTGGCCAATCTGAAAGCTGTTGGGCGGCACTTTCGGAAAGATTCCTTAAAAATGAATGGCCTTTATTATGTTGAGGTAAGTTCCCTCTATGACTACTTTCTGGAGAGTTTTTATCATAAATGGGTGTTGAATTTTTTCAAAAGCTTTTTCTGCATCTACTGAGATTATTATATGGTTTTTATCCTTCAAAGTGTTAATATGGTGTATCACATTGATTGATTTGTGTATATTAGAGAATCCTTGCATTCCTGGGATAAACCCCACTTGATCATGGTGTATGATCCGTTTAACGTGCTGTTGGATTCTGTCTGCTAGTATTCTGTTGAGGTTTTTTGCATCTATCTTCATCAGTGATATTGGCCTGTAGTTTTCTTTCTTTGTGACATCTTTTTCTGGTTTTGGTATCAGGGTGATGGTGGCCTCGTAGAATGAGTTTGGGAGTGTTCCTCCCTCTGCTATATTTTGGAAGAATTTGAGAAGGATGGGTGTTAGCTCTTCTCTAAATGTTTGATAGAGTTCGCTTCTGAAGCCATCTGGTCCTGGGCTTTTGTTTGTTGGACGATTTTTCATCACAGTCTCAATTTCAGTGCTTGTGATTGGTCTGTTTATATTTTCTATTTCTTCCTGATTCAGTCTCAGAAGGTTGTGCTTTTCTAAGGGTTTGTCCATTTCTTCCAGGTTGTCCATTTTATTGGCATATAGTTGCTTGTAGTAATCTCTCATGATCCTTTGTATTTCTGCAGTGTCAGTTGTTACTTCTCCTTTTTCATTTCTAATTCTGTTGATTTGAGTCTTCTCCCTTTTCTTCTTGATGAGTCTGGCTAATGGTTTATCAATTTTGTTTATCTTCTCAAAGAACCAGCTTTTAGTTTTATTGATCTTTGTGATTTTTCCTTCATTTCTTTTTACTTCTGATCTGATCTTTTTTTTTTTCTTTTTTTTTGGTACGCGGGCCTCTCACTGTTGTGGCCTCTCCCGTTGCGGAGCACAGGCTCCAGACACGCAGGCTCAGCGGCCATGGCTCACGGGCCTAGCCGCTCCGCGGCATGTGGGATCTTCCCGGACCGGGGCACGAAACCGTGTCCCCTGCATCGTCAGGCGGACTCTCAACCACTGTGCCACCAGGGAAGCCCCTGATCTGATTTTTATGATTTCTTTCCTTCTGCTAACTTTGGGGTTTTTTTGTTCTTCTTTCTCTAATTGCTTTATGTGTATGGTTAGATTATTTGAGATTTTTCTTGTTTCTTGAGGTAGGATTGTATTGCTATAAACTTCCCTCTTAGAACTGCTTTTGCTGCATCCCATAGGTTTTTGTTTGTCGGGCTGTCATTGTTACTTTTTTCTAGGTATTTTTTGATTTCCTCTTTGATTTCTTCAGTTAGCACTTGGTTATTAAGTAGTGTATTGTTTAGCCTCCATGTGTTTGTATTTTTTACCATTTTTTTCCTGTAACTGATATCTAGTCTCATAGCGTTGTGGTCGGAAAAGATACTTCATATGATTTCAATTTTCTTAAATTTACCAAGGCTTGATTTGTGACCCAAGATATGATCTATCCTGGAGAAGGTTCCATGAGCACTTGAGAAGAAAGTGTATTCTGTTGTTTTTGGATGGAATGTCCTATAGATACCAATTAAGTCCATCTTGTTTAATGTATCATTTAAAGCTTGTGCTTCCTTATTTATTTTCATTTTGGTTGATCTGTCCATTGATAAAAGTGGGGCATTAAAGTCCCCTACTATTACTGTGTTACTATCAATTCCCCTTTTATGGCTGTTAGCATTTGCCTTATGTATTGAGGTGCTTCTATGTTGGGTGCATAAATATTTACAACTGTTATATCTTCTTCTTGGATTGATCCCTTGATCATTATGTGGTGTCCTTCTTTGTCTCCGGTAATAGTCTTTATTTTATAGTCTATTTTGTCTGATATGAGAATTGCTACTCCAGCTTTCTTGTGATTTCCATTTGCATGGAATATCTTCTTCCATCCCCTCACTTTCAGTCTGTATGTGTCCCTAGGTCTGAAGTGGGTCTCTTGTAGACAGCATATATAAGTGTCCATCAACAGATAAATGGATAAAAAAGATGTGGCACGTATATACAATGGAATATTACTCAGCCATAAAAAGAAATGAAATTGAGTTATTTGTAGTGAGGCGGATGGACCTAGAGTCTGTCATACAGAGTGAAGTAAGTCAGAAAGAGAAAAACAAATACCGTATGCTAACACATATATATGGAGTCTAAAAAAAAAAGGTTCTGATGAACCTAGGGGCAGGACAGGAATAAAGACACAGACGTAGAGGATGGACTTGAGGACACGGGGAGGGGGAAGGGTAAGCTGGGACGAAGTGAGAGAGTGGCATGGACATATATACACTATCAAATGTAGAATAGATAGCTAGTGGGAAGGAGCCACATAGCACAGGGAAATCAGCTCAGTGCTTTGTGACCACCTAGAGGGGTAGGATAGGGAGGGTGGGAGGGAGATGTAAGAGGGAGGGGATATGGGGATATAAGTATACGTATAGCTGATTCACTCTGTTATACAGCAGAAACTAACACAACATTGTAAAGCAATATATTCCAATAAAGATGTTTAAAAAATCAAATCAGGGGTTTTCCCTGGTGGCGCAGTGGTTGGGAGTCGGCCTGCCGATGCAGGGGACGCGGGTTCATGCCCCGGTCCGGGAGGATCCCACGTGCCGCGGATTGGCTGGGCCCGTGAGCCATGGCCGCTGAGCCTGCGCATCCGGAGCCTCTGCTCCGCGGCGGGAGAGGCCACAGCGGTGAGAGGCCAGCGTACCGCAAAAAAAAAAAATCAAATCAAATCACAATACATTTAAGAGCAACAACAAAAAAAACTACTATGTATAAAATAAATAAGCAGCAAAGATATATTGTACAGCAGGTGGAAATATAGTCACTATTTTGTAATAACTTTAAATGGAGTTTAATCTATAAAAATACTAAATCACTATGTTGTTCACCTGAAACTAATATAATATTTTAAATCAACTACACTTCAATTAAAAGAATGATTGACATTCAAAAAAAGCAATGGGATGTGTCTCTTTTTGCCTTCCTCCCTTTACCTTCCTGTTTCCCGTAATGTGGAATGTGATGGCTGCAGCTGGAGCAGGCATCATGTGACAGTGAGGATAAAAGCCATATATGTATGAGAATGCTGAAGCAGAGAGGACTCTGATTGCCCAGTGACTTTTTTTTTTTTTTTTTTGCGGTACGTGGGCCTCTCACTGTTGCGGCTTCTCCCGTTGCGGAGCACAGGCTTCGGACGCGCAGGCTCAGCGGCCACGGCTCACGGGCCCAGCCGCTCCGCGGCATGTGGAATCTTCCCAGACCGGAGCACGAACCCGTGTCCCCTGCATCGGCAGGCGGACTCTCAACCACTGCGCCACCAGGGAAGCCCTGCCCCGTGATCTTCTTAAGCCACCATACCAGCCTGGACTGCCTACCTCTGGACTTGTCAATATGAGAAGATAAACCCTGGGTACTATCTTAAATCAACTGCCTTAATTGTAACCGACAGTCACATAGCTAGGACTTCCAGAGCTAGAACTGTGAAGTATTCAAGACATCTGACTTGTTCTTTGCACTCTAGACAGTCAGCAAGGCAGGTCTTTTAAAGACAGTATTTAAACAGGGGAATAATCAAGATTTAACACCACTCAAATAGTTTCTTAAATACTTTTTGGGGAGCAATAGAAGCTACTGGTCTTATAAAAGTTCTGTGGTAGAAAATTGTTTCATATTTCAGTTCTTGGTTTGGAGGTTTAAAAACGTTCAGACTTTCTCTTCTCTGCTTGAACACTGAAATAATATCTTCTTATCTGCTTGTGAGTCTTGTCAGAATTTTGGTCAGGTGGCCTGGTTTGTGTGAAACAGAAGACTACAGGCGACCAGTACGGTCTCCTCACCCAGCTGACTAACACATGGCTCATAGCATTCCAGTAAAAGTGGAGCCATCCTGGCCCCCAAAACCTGACCCTGAGTCATTTCCGGCAAGCCTGAGCGCCCACTGTTGCCAGGTGCATCTGTAAAGCGTTCATGCTAATCCGTTCTAGAATAAATATTGAATCATCCATGCCTGTAGTACCTGTGGTCTCTGAACTCTACTTTTAGAATGGGCTTGTGAGTATCAAGTTCGTGGGCTTGAGACCCTGCCATGATGGCATCTTGCTTCTTTCCGTGGCCTTGTTTAATCCTTTGTTACCTTTTCTGTATCACAGGGAGGGCATTCACTTACACTATCTTGGATAATAAAAAGGTTCTTGAACAGTGAACCTGAGTCACAAGGCACAAACCAATGGTCACCTCTTCCCTTCACAACAGGAAATTCTTGACCCTTCTAGATTATCTCCAACATGAATGAAGGAGGCTAATAAGAACAGTCTCAATAATCTTAGGTGATGCGCTGTCTGTTTTTCTCTTTTTATGAGACTGTTTACTCCTTCCGTCATGTCTTTACAAGCCACATTCATATCTGCGTCATTAACCCTTTAACTTGATTCAACACACATCCAGGAATAATTCAGTGAGTGTTTCAATTTACAGTTTTGCAAGACTGTTTCTTCCTATACATCCATAGCCATAATTAACCATCCTTTCCTATTAATCTGTACGAATAATATTGAATACATTGTAGTTCATGGGACATAATAAGGATCATGCAAGTTTCTGCCTATTTATTTATTTTTTGTCTCCAAGGTCTACATAAAAGGAAAGGCTTTTAGTTTCTGACGTCCCCTTTAAGAATTCCATCCTCTTTTTCTGCAGCTTTAACTCTGTATCCATTACCATCTTTGTTTCATACAATAGCTGTTCTCACAGATACTTACAATTTTTTCACAAGGTAAAATCAGAGTTTCCTGCAAGGCGTAAAGGTGAAAGATTGTATAAGCAGGCACTTCTGGTCATGAATAAGTTACCTGCTTCCTTGAAAATTCCAACTATCTTTTGTGTACGTGTTTTGAATTGCAGTTATGGAGATGGATGGAGATACCAAATTCACTGGAGAAGGAAACCAAGGGTTGGATTTAGTCTCACCAAGATTTCTGTCACAGGCTCCTAAATTTGAGCACTTCCCTCACCAGGTAGAGAGGCTACTTTAGCTTCTTAAATAATCATTTTCACCAGACAGACATAATGTACCATGAATTTCACTATTTTAATAAGCTAGTTAGTATGCAGCTTGTTTTTTTCTCTTTTTTTACAAGTTTAGAAAAGAAACCATTTACCACCTTACTTTTATCAAAATAATTGGATTGAAAATCAAATGAAACTTTTTGAGCCAATCAGTTATAACAACTGCCGTATGATCTACGAAATATGAGCAGGCTATTGAAAAATAAGCTCTTTGGTTGATGAACCGTATATTGTGCTGGCTGTTTCTAAAGGCTGCTGTTTTGAAAAGAAATCTATTGCTGAAAGAAGTACACTGAAATGGGGAACAAATTGTGCATTGGAAGGCACTAGAATTATGAATGTCAGTCTGCAACGGAAAACGTATAATTTAGAAACATGCTTATTGGGAGGGCAGACAAAGCATGAAGTCATAGGAAGGAAGGAAGGGGAGAGATGGAGAGAATCATTTACAAAGAGCCTCTGAATACAATGTTCAACAACACTGAGGTTTTTCAAAAATCAATTTTACTGCCGGAGAGGATGTGGAGAAAAGGGAAGCCTCCTACACTGTTGGTGGGAATGTAAACTGGTGCAGCCACTATGGAAAACAGCATGGAGGTTCCTTAAAAAACTGAAAATAGAACTACCATATGATCCGGCAATCCCACTCCTGGGGATATATCCAGACAAAACTCTAATTCAAAAACACACATTCACCCCTATGTTCATAGCAGCACTATTTACAATAGCCAAGACATGGAAACAACCTAAATGTCCATCGACAGATGAATGGATAAAGAAGATGTGGTACATATATACAATGGAATACTACTCAGCCATGAAAAAGAATGAGGTAATGCCATTTGCAGCAACAAGGATGGACCTAGAGATGATCATACTAAGTGAAGTACGTCAGACAGAGAAAGACAGATATCATATGATATCACTTATACGTGGAATCTAAAATACAACACAAGTGTACATATCTATGAAACAGAAAGACTCACAGACACAGAGAACAGACTTGTAGTTGCCACAGCAGAGGGGGAGTAGGGAGAGGGAAGGATTGGGAGTTTGGGATTAGCAGATGCAAACTATTATATAGAGAATGGATAAACAACAAGGTTCTACTGTACAGCACAGGGAACTATATTCAATATCCTGTAATAAACCATAATGGAAAAGAAAAGAAAATTAAAAGTATGTCCACAAATTCTTTGAAACTTCTCTTCAAAAGGTGGAGACTAATTCCCCTCCCCTTGAGTATAGGCTAAACTTAATGGCTCACTTCTCAATAACAGAATATGGCAGAAGTGACCTTGTGTATGACTTCTGAGACTAGACGGTGTCAGCATGGTGGCTTCCTCCTTCCTCTCACTCTCATGGCTTAGCTGCCAAGCCATCAGGACACTCAAGCAGTCCTATAGAGAGTCCACTGGTGAGGACCTGAGGCCTCCTGCCCACCACCTTGTGAGTACACCATCTTGGAAGTGGATCTACCAGCCCCAGTTCAGCCTTCAGATGACGGCAAACCCATGAGAGACCCTGAGACAGAACCACCTGGATTCCTGACCCCTAGAAACTGTGAGCTAATAAATGTTTATTATTTCAAGCCACAACATTTCTGGGTAATTTGTTACAAGGCAATAGCTAACTAAGGCAAGCCCTCAGAGTGTCATTATTTGGGAGCAGTCACCATATTTCAGGGTCTGGGGAGTTGTCTCCTCTCATCCTCTTATCCAACAGCAATATAAGGCTTCACACAAGAAAAGGCACTGAAGAGACCTCCCTGGACTCCTGGTATTGGTGGGTGTCACATATGACTCTTTACTTCTTCTTTGCTGAGTTGAAAGGGTTCTTGCTGAAGCAATTTTCCATTTGGGGGAGGAACACCACTCGGCTAGTGTGTATTCTAGTGGCAGAAAGTCCTTTAGGAAATTCATAAACCCAGAATCCCCAACTCACTTAATAAAGGATTGCATTGAATCCTGCAACAATCCTGTGATGTAGGTACTAGTTGCCTGACCTCAAAGTCAAGGGAGTTGAAATGTTATGCTTTAGGGATGTACACAAATTTGGGGGAATACTAGAAAGTCTTGCAGGTTTTCCTCATAAATATCCAATGACTTCTGCATTGTAGAAAAGACAAAGCAAGGCATTAAGAAGGGAACAGATAGAAGGCACTGAGCGCAGGGAGACAGGTACTCTCCTGGCTCTCGAATGAGACCCTCTCAAGGATTACTTCATGAAAGGCTGTTTGAAGGCCTAATCAACTTGACATGGTCCTCAACACCCAATTCCCTTGAGGCCTTGGAAACCCAGCCAGCTTGTGCCTAAACAATGGGCCTCCACATGACTACTTTCCTTTGAACTTCTGCCTCCTTTGAAGGAAGCAGCCGAGGGTCTTGCAGGGCTTAAGGGGCTGATCCCTATGTTCTCAAAGACACTGCGAGCTGGGGAATGGAAAGGGCTGTTTGGAACTTTATGTTGTGTCACGGATTTGACAATCACCAACTGGGGAAGTTACATGACAGGGTTGAACCTGATATGGGATATAACAGACACCCCATACCTGCTGGTCTGTTCTTAGTACTACAGCAAAGGGCATTTACTGCTCTGGCCAGGCTTCAAAAAGCAAAGCACCAGTGGTCTGAAGCCAAAGAGATCCTTGTCCCTCCGTTAGTCTTGGTTCTGCTACTAACAGGGTGTGTCCCTTCACTTTCAATGTCGGTCTCTTTATCTGCAAATGTAGGTAAAATGTTTGCTCAGATCTTTTCTGGCTCCAACAACTTATGATTCCACGATTCCTCTAGAAAGTTGTAAGAGGCCCTAATCCATGAAGTGAACTGACCCACATTGTTTTCCTTGGGTATTTCCACAAGTTAAACGTTCTCCTTGGTAAACAGCTACAGTTTTTCTCGATTAGCATTGGGTTTGTGAATACAAACTCTTCAGCTGTGAAAGATGGAATACACTTGGTTTGCCTTTGCTCTGCCTGGAAACAACCAGAGAAAATGATGGAAGGCTGTTTATAAATCATTCCCTTTTGGTTAATGTTGTGGAAGATCTTGGAGTTATTTTACTTTACTTATTTGGGTAATGCATATGTTATTTCTTTTTTTTTAATTGAAGTATAGTTGATTTACAATGTTTTAGTGTCATTTAAAAAATATATACAAGTACTTATTTGAGGAAAATGTGACAATTCTGAGTAGGGCATTTCTCAAATAATTTCTCTTTGAAAACAGACTGAGCAGTAACAGAGTATTGGAAAAAGGAATATTTTATTTGTGTCTCATTATTAATTTAATGAGGAGTCAATACAGGTACAGGGAATATTTTACTTTTTAATTTCTTCTCTGGTGTGTTTCCTCAAAGTGACAAAAAATAAAAGACCATTTACAGTGAGCAAATATGGCTTTTCCCCACAAATTCCTAATGTATGTCTTAATTTTAGTTTAACATAGTCATACTAAAAATGACAGACACAATGAGCTAGGCTTCTGTGGTGATTTAAAATGCACAATGCATGCAGCAACACGGATGGACCTAGAGATTATCATACTAAGTGAAGTAAGCCAGAGAGAGAAAGACAAATACCATATGATATCACTTATATGTGGAATCAAAAAAAAAAAAGAAAGATACAAATGAACTTATTAACAAAACAGAAAAGAGACACACAGACATAGAAAACAAACTTATGGTTACCAAAGGGGAAGGGGTGTGGGATAAATTAGGAGGATGGAGTTAACATATACACACTACTATATATAAAATAGGTAACAAGGACCTACTGTATAGCACAGGGAACTATACTCAGTATTTTGTAGTAATCTATAAGGGAAAAGAATCTGAAAAAGAATATATATATATACATATATATGTGTGTGTGTGTATATACATATATATATAACTGAATCACTGTACTATACATATATACGTGTGTGTGTGTGTATATATATATATGTATAACTGAATCACTGTACTACACACCTGAAACTAACACAACATTGTAGTGATAAATCAACTGTACTTCAATTAAAAATAAATGCACAGTGCATATGATCCAGCAATCCCACTCCTGGGCATGTATCTGGAAAAGACGAAAACTTTAATTCTAAAAGATACACGCGCCCCAATGTTCATAGCAGCACTATTTACAATAGCCGAGACATGAAAGCAACCTAAATGTCCATCAACAGATGAAAGGACAAAGAAGATGTGGTATATATATACAATATTACTCAGCCATGAAAAAGAATGAAATAATGGAAAAGAACCTGAAAAAGGATATATGTATTTATACATATAGCTATAAAACTGAATCACTTTGCTGTACACCTGTATTTTAAATTAACTAATCGACTATACTTCAACAAAAAAAGAATCTCACTCCTCCTTAGAACTTTAACATGGGGTAGCAGAAAGGGTCAATTTTTAAATCCTTGGTTCTACTGTTTACTATCTATGTGAACTTGGGCAAATCCCTTCCCACTGTGACTGTGAATTTCTTCATCTGTAAAATGGAAAATACTTAGAATTTGTGTAAGGATACCTGAAAATGGATGTAAAGCACATGCTAAGAGTTCAATAAATGACATTGCTAAGAATTATTTTTAAAATGCACAATGCTTTCCAATAGAATTTTCTGCAACGATAGAAATGTTCTGTATCTGTGCCATCCAATACAGCAGTCCCTCACCGTGTGAAATGTAGCTAGTGTGCCCAAAGAACTGACCTTTCATTTAGTTTTAATTAGTACACATTTACATTTAGATAGCTCCACATGGCAAGGGACCACTGGACTGGACAGTGCTGGTCTGAAGCCCTGATATGTCATTGCTACTTTGACATGTTTCTCACTTACAGTTTTGAAAGCATATACTCTAGTCAGACTGACTAGGTCTAGATCCCTGCTTTCCCCTTTGCTAGCTGTGTGACACTGGCCAAGACACTTAACCTTTCTGAGCAACATAACAGTAACCGCTGCACCTGCAAGGGGGGTGGAGTGGGTGGATGAGCCTAGCTCATTCCTGTTCATTCCTACATCTTGATTGTGTGAAAGGTCATATGATGTCACAGGGGAGAGCAGGGCACCTGGTCGCTAAGGTTATCACCCCAGAAGTTCTGTGGTTGTTTCTGTTTAATCTCTGCTCCCTGGGGCTATGGGTGATCCCTTGCAATGGAGGCAGCAGGAAGGAGGGAGTCTCAGCTCTTTGACCCAAGGGGGCTGGAGTAGCAGCTGTCCTCCAAGGGCAGGGCTGGCAGCCCACCACCAGGAACAGTTCAAGGCATTGGACCTTTTGAAGCCAGGGCTGGCTCATCAGTCCATGCTCCCAGGCTCTTGCACTTCTAGCTTCTGAGTGTGCCTGGCTTGGGTTAGGATAACAAGGCATTACCAAGATAAATAAGGCCTACACTCTTGTCCACCCCTCAGTTACAGCATCTCATTTAATCCTCGCGTCATGATTTTCACCCCCAGTTGGTCGATGTCGAATCTCAAGTTCACCGAGGTTGAACTGCCAAAGTCTCACTGTTACCAACAGGCTGGGATCAAGCCAGGATCTTCCTAGCTCTGTGTACTTCCCCAGCCCTCAGGCGCACATTCAGATGCCGATTTCTGCCCCCAGCCCAGAGTCTATTTGCACTTTTTGTCAGCACTCTGATGGATCCTCCTTTTTTGATTCGACTTGCAGATCATGCTTTGAGAAACATGACCAAAACTCCCCTTTCTGAAAAGAACTCCATAGTGGAGTTCCCTAAAATCAGAGGTTCTCAGCTAGAGGTGACTTTGCCCCTAGGGGACATGTGGCAATGTCTGGAGACATTTCTGGTTGTCACAAGTTGGGGGGAGGCTGCTCCTGGCATCCGGTGGGTAGAGGCCAGGGACGCTGCTAAACATCCTCCAGGGCACAGGACAGTTCCTCTTCGCCACCCCACCACACCCCAGGAATTATCCAGCCCAAGTTGTCAATAGTTGTGGGGCTGAGAAAGTTTGCCTTAAATAAAGCAAAGCTGGGACCTCCAATATCCCTGGGAAAGGAATCCACAGCCCAAAATGCAAAATGAAAAAAATAACAAATTTCATTCTTGATTCGGCTTCAAGCAGCCCAGGTTCCAGTGATTTAGAGAAATTTAAGGCAATAATTCTCAACTTTCTCAGACCCGGTGGGCCTTTTTTGTAACATATATTTTGTAACTGTTCCTTTTCTATCCTGAAATGAAATTCAGAGATAATAAAGCTAATTATACAAATAATTTAAAAATATCAATATAATGTTATGATTATAATATATCAGGGAGAAATAAAAAGATAATCTATAATGAAATAAAATGCATTTTGATTTGTATAAAAGCTGCACTAGTAGATAAAGTCCTCAGATGCCTGTGCCTATTAGTAGGATCACCAAAAATGCAACTGCTATACGTGCCCATAGATACAGGTGTGCACGACAGAAGACGGGTGGTGTCATTATTTTCCAGAACAGCAAACGGCTTGTGCTAAAGTTCCATCTCAAAGAAAACACAATCTTCCGATTTACGCGGTAATTTACTTCCAGAAAAACTCAACGTTCATTAAAACTGGCCTAAAAACGCTTTTTGTTTATTTGTAAAATGACGTAATGTCTGTCTTCAGATAATCCTGAGCGGGTTTTCACACACATGAATGTGTCCTTCTAGCAGGACCCGGGAGGATTCTTCGTTGTCCTGGGCTTTATGAGCAGCAAATGATGCCTAAAATCCCCAACTGTGGCTCATCAGTGTCTAAGGCAACTTCTCCTACCTCCCTACCGGTGGGAACACCAAAAACACACAGCGAAATTCCCCAAATTCCCCTTAGGGGTGTACCTTCTCTGCAAAACCACTAATTTAAGGGATTTTAGAGAGTCGTTCTAATTATAAACCATTTTTGCCTTATATGCTGATTTTAATACTTAACCTCATCTCTGAGCCCTGCCTTTCCTCCCTCAAGGATGAATCCCCATGTACATGGAAAGCTGAATAGAGTTTGTACCTTAAAAATCACCCAAATGTACCGTCAACGCTGGTCATCTCTGCCATGAAAGATCAGGATGGTGAATCTTTGCAACACCCCACTCTGCTGGGATGAAAGTGGTCCTTTTTTTCTCTCTGTACTAAATCTAATGATTTCGGCACAGAATCATATCCTTTAATGGACAGAAAGCCATGCTGGAAAATATTATTTTGGTAGCTGCTATGAGAACTGATGAACCATGCCAACTTTTAAGTAGTCTGGATGTTTCTCAGTATTCACAATGGCTCAAATTATGGGAATCTTCCTGTTTGGCTTACTGTCTCCACCTTCATCCTTACTGCGCAAAGCCCTCGGGATCTCCAATGGTGGGCTCCACACCCTGCCTTCCTGGGGGCCGGGGGCAGCACAGAGATCTCCACCATATGCCATATGCCTGTGACCTGGTCGCCCAGTGACTGAAACACTCATAACCAGCAGGCTTTTTCAGAGAAAGGAGGAGCTGGCTTCCACAGATGCCAGTTTCTCTTCTCCCTCACACTTTTGGCCACTCATATTTATCAATATCTTTCCATTCTTCAGGCAGAGAGAGTAATGTCTGGCTGCTTTGCGATGCTGATAAATGTTTTATGACGTTTATCAACTGCCATGGTGTAAATACCCCAAGTTGTCCGATATCAAAGCACAAAGTAGGGATCACTGAACGTGGAGTTGGGAGAGATGCCCAGTAGCACACCGTTGTATGGTATTTCCACTAGTCAGATATAATAGACATAAGTAACATCAAGAACATAGGTAATGGTAACATTTTGAAATGATTTTAGATTTGCAGAAAAGTTGCACAGATAGTACAGAGAGGTCCCACGTATTTTTCACCCAGCTTCCCCTAATATAACATCTTCTACAGTTAAAATACCATAGTCCACTTATCAAAACTAAGACATTACCGTTGGTACCAACACATATCCTTTGGTGACAGGAAGGTGATGTGTTATGCCTAGCACAAAGACAAATGTGCACGTTGCCTAGTGTATGTAATATACACCATACCTTGTGATGAGACACCGTGACTCACTGGGCTGAGCTTTATTTCCCTGAAAAAAATAAAAAAAGAAAGAGTTTGGTCAGAATCTGACTTTGCCTGTAGGATTCCATTGGTCTGATGAATGGCATCTGTACTGGGTCTGTCAGGGCAAAAAAGAAGTTGAAAAACCTTTGAGAATGGGCAGTCATACAAGAGTTGTAAGTAGGAAAATAATATGAACAGATTTGCGTTTTTAAAAGATTATTCTGGAAGCTAATGGAAAGAATGCATTGAAGCAAAGAGGCCAGCTAGAAGAAACAATTGTAACAGTCCATGTAGGACTCAATGAAGGTCGGAATTAAGACAATTGAAATGTGGATGGAGAAGCGAAGATGGTTTCAAGAGATGCTAAGGAGACAGAATCTCCAAGACTCGATAACTGATTGACAATATAAGTGGGCACCTGGAGTTCAGTTTCTGATTTGAAGAGAATGCTGGAGAGGGGACATGTGTCAAGTTCAGCTTCTGGTAGGTTGTTGGAAGTGCTTATGGGCACACTAAGAAGCATAAGTGGATCAAATCTATCCTCAGAAACATTACCCGCCCCCCCCGACCTCCGACATGTTGGACTCTGGGATCAGTTTGTTGGGTTGAATTTCCTACGTTAAAGTTCCTTATCTTTCCCTCTTTAACGTAATTTAGAGAGGAAGCAGAGAACAAAGGCAGAGGGGAACAAGGTTCTTTAAAAGCCCAATTTCTCTCCTTTTCTACTCCCTTTTAACCTGATAAAGAAAAAGAATAAAGAAGGGGTGGGAAGGGCCTATATGTCTTCCTCCTACTCTTTCCATAGAGGACACAAGACAGGGCTGGGCAGTGTTTCCATCCCTCCTGGAATTCCAAGGTGGACACTGGGAAGGGCCTCCATGTTGGCCTGAACTTGCTTGGAACGCTGTGTCACTTGGGTGTAACCTGACACATGATGTCATCGTCAGCCATCTGGAGTCATCAGCTCCAGCTGTTGGACCCTCTGCTCTGTGTCGGGGTTCAAGCCTCCCTATCTGTTCCTGGGGCCTCCCCACTTTTCTCTGCTTGAGCCTCCACCCACACCAGCTGGCTCCTTCTCGGTATTACGGATCACTTTTCTCTGATCAGTGTCTCAGTCCCAATATGTGCTGAACACTTTAAACTGCCCCCATCACTTTCACTGCCTTAGGCATTTCTAGAGATTGATATGTATATGATTGTATATGTATGTGCATGTATGTAATGACATGTATGTAATGACCACATGTATGTAATGACCACAATGCACACGTGTACAGAACTTCATTCTTTTTAACTTTCACACACAACAATCCAGGCTCAGAAGGAGTATTTTCTTCAATACTCCTGAACTTGGGGTGGATTCTCTACAATGGCTGTGGGTAAAAAAATGCCAGGGCCTCTGACATGTTGAGGATCATCTCCAAAACCCTTCTCCACCACACTTAGGAGTACTTGGAAACCACAAAAATTAAAATTTACAGCCCCAAGGGTCTATTCTATATCCTGCTGCTCTGGCCAAGCAGCTTCATTTTTGGCTCTGAGAATCTCGTCTGTAATTACAGTACTCAAGTTCAAACAATGTGGGGATTTTCAGGAGTGGTTGAGAAAGGCCGGCAGCTCACAGACTCTGCCCGGCAGCTGTCGCCCCGAGCCAGGAACTATTCTCACCAGCAAACCACAGGTTGAGCTTCTGAATAATGTCTTTCACCACACCTGCGATCAAAGTCATCTTCATGGGTGAAAGGGTGGAATTGACACAAATACTTCACTTCCTTGAGGGAATATTTTAAAGCAATAGTACTTTTCATTTATTATTTTATGTCTAATCATTTAGCACTGTTTTTTTTTTCCAATGATGATGACAGTAGTTCCCTTTAAGACGATATCTAAAATAGTCTACTTTGTATCCCTTGGCAATCTTTATGCTTCATGCAGTTGCTAAAATATCACTTCTGTTGCAGGGATTCTCAAACAGGGGTGATTCTGCACCTTGCCCCACCCCAGGGGAGGGCGCTCCTGGCATCTGGTGGGTGGAGGCCAGGGAAGCTGCTCAGCAGCCTGGAGTGCTCAGTTAGCCTCCCCTCAACCAACAGCAAAGTACTGCCTGGCCCAAATGACAATAGTGTGCCCAGGCCGAGAAGCCCAGCTCTCCTGGATTATACATTAATTATACCACTGCCATACGGAGGAGTACATCTGATGAAGACCTGCTCCTTGAAAAGGAGCGCCTAAGAGTGTAGAATTTCAGGTGTCAGGCCATCCTTCTTACAGAATGTTTTGAGCTGGGTGAAGGCTCACCCCAGAAGCCCAAAACTGTACCTTTATCTTGGCTAAATTCTGGTTGCCAGCAAGAATTTAGGGGCTGGCATAAGGTGATGGGATTGTCTGTTCTACCAGACGATTTTGATTTAATTTTGGTGGGGGTCTGAGGCCTGAGGCCTTCCTCTTCCTCTGCAGTGTTTTTCCCAAGACTAAGGATTTTCTTAGCCTATAGTCCCCGGTGCAGCTTAATCATACTCCTTAAGAAGCAAACAGAATTGTAAAAAAAATTAATAAACAGAAACCTTGATTAAATAGAGTCAGGACACCAGAAGGGGTGCTTTCATGCCATTTGATGACAGCAGAGTCCAACAGGAAGAAGAAAGACTCCTCTTCTTTCCTGGCAAGGGCTCAGCCAAAGTAAAGCCATGGACCCTGTTTACTATAACCCTTTCCCCTCTATAAAAGTGTTCTTCCCTTGACAGGCGGAGACTTGCCTGTGGCTCGTCAAGGTTGCAGACCCTGAATTGCAATTCTCTGCTGATGCCAAATAAACACATCTTTCCTGGAGAAATATCCGGCAGTCTATTTATTTCAGGTCAGCAAGATCCAGAAAGCAAATGCAAGATCTTTTAAGATTGATTTCTCTGGTCTAAAAAAATAATAGTGGTACCAGCTGGGCTTGGGAGGAACTCGTGACCTTGTGAAGGTCTTCACAGGTCAGCTTGCCTTCTTTTCGTTCTAAGCCATGAAACTTCTAGAAAGCCAGTCTCATCCACAAAGTTCCATTTACTTTAATCCGCAGAGCCAATGTTCAAGGGAGGGTTTTTTGTTGTTGTAAGCTCCCATTCTCATTAAAAAAAAAATGATCAGTGTATATTCTCTTAAAAACTAAGAGAACAGTAACCTCAAAACCCACCTTCTGAGGTCAGCATTTCCAGACTGCAGCATTATAGAGTGATGATGACGTTTCAGTTTTTGCCTTTCATTCCCAAATACCATGCTGCTCCTACTGGTGGAATAGACAGAGCCAGGCCCTCTTTGGTGGACATGGGATTCTTTGCAAGCAAACGTTCAAGAAAAGAATGAGATGACCTTTCTCTCTGGCCAGTTTCTAGTATAGTTTCTAGTTCTCAGTAAAAAATAGACTGTTAAAGATGCTAATATTTTTAGGTTGGATGATGGTATTATGGTTATGTTTTTTAAAACGATCTTTATTTTTAGAGATAAATTCTTAACTATTTATGGATTAAAACAGTATAATGTCTGGAAAGTGCTTCAAAATAATTCAGGGGAAAGGGCATGGATGAAATAAAGTTCGCCATGAGTGGATAATTGTTTTAAACTGGTGATGAATACATGAAGGTGTATGTATGCTAATTGAAATGGTCCAGTGCAGTTGGAGCAATTGATGACCAAGAAGAGAGAAGAAACAGCCTAAGAAGCAAACATTCAAGACATAATGGACTACAATGAAGTATCACCTCACACCAGTCAGAATGGCCACCATCGAAAATCTACAAACAATAAATGCTGGAGAGGGTGTGGAGGAAAGGGAACCCTCTTGCACTGTTGGTGGGAATCTAAATTGATACAGCCACTATGGAGAACAGTATGGAGGTTCCTCAAAAAACTAACAATTGAGCTACATATGACCCAGCAATCCCACTCCTGGGCATATATCCACAGAAAACATACTGTGAAAAGATACATGTACCCCAGTGCTCATTGCAGCACTATTTACAATAGCCAAGACATGGAAGCAACCTAAATGCCCATCAACGAATGAATGGATAAAGAAGATTCCACTATATATATATATAGTGGAATATTACTCAGCCATAAAAAGAACGAAATAATGCCATTTGCAGCAATATGGATGGACCTAGAAATTATCATACTAAGTGAAGTAAGTCAAATATATGATATCACTTATATGTGGAATCTAAAAAAATGATACAAATGAACTAATTTACAAAAGAGAAACAGACTCACAGACTCAGAAAACAAGCTTATGGTTACCAAAGTGGAAAGAGGGGGGAGGGATAAATTAGGAGGTTGGGATTAACATACACATACTACTATATATAAAATAGATAACTAATAAGAACCTACTGTATAGCACACGGAACTCTACTCAATTCTCTGTAACAACCTATATGGGAAAAGAATCTGAAAAAGAATACATATGTGTATATGTATAACTGAATCACTTTGCTGTACACCTGAAACTAACACAACGTTGTAAATCAACTATACTCCAATATAAAATAAAAATTAAATTAAAAAAAAGACATGATGGGACAGGAGGTAGATTTCAGAGACTAGAGTCTCTCAAGTCATCACTATAAATTCAGCCTGAATCTTGAGCACACTGAAAACATCTCCCTCCACCCTGGTCATTTTGCCAGATGTGGAGATATTTAGAAGATGAGGAAAGATGTTTCTAAGCCATATTAATTTATACTTTGGCTAGATTTTTCTCTTGATGTACTTAACATATTGGGAGCCACACTGAACAAATTTTGCTCTTTTAAATGTCAAGGGTTTATTGAAATTGTGAACCAATTTGCTTTTCTAAAATCTTGACCTGATATCTGGCTGATATCTGGGCTAGTATAGTCAGTGATTTTATGATAACATTTTGGTTGATGTCACTTTCTTACTCCCCCTCAAAATAACGAGTTGCATGGAACCGTAATGTTTCTTCCGGCATGAGGTCACAAGCGGGGGAAGCTTTCAAGCTGCTATCACTTTTTCCAAATAATCTCACTCATTCTGACTCCTAATTAATCTACAGTATTATGTAGCAACCAAATAAATAATCTCCTAAAGAAAGCATCCTCTCCTCGGCTATTCCACAAAACTCTGCTGACTCATTTGGCGTTGGACTAGAATTTTTCAGGCACATAATGCCAAAGAAGCCACACTTTCCCAGAACCACTCCCCTGCCTCCCTGCCCCTACCAAACAGGGGAAGCTCACGAGAAGCTTTGCTTTGGATTTTCAGTATCCTGGTGAGTGAGGGAGTTTAACATGGCTTTCGGAACCACTTCTAAAAAATATATTCTACCAGTTAAAGACTCCTTTGCTAAGTTTGTTTTTTCCACCACCACCCACCCCCGGAATTCCTTTAAATGTGTATCAGATAACCTTTTATGCTCAGGTCCTGGGCTCACAAGGACTGGATCACGGCCACCTCGGTTGCCCCTTCATCGCTGGGTGTTTCTTTTAGAGAATCTATTTAGATGATCTAACTCACCAGCAAGGGCTGATATGGAGGCTACCCAGTTGGGTAAAAGCGTGATTGGAAATAAGAGTCCCAGCATCCAACAATAATAGATACAACGGTGGTAGCAACAACACTACGATATTCCAAAACTACACATCCACCCCAAGAATACAAATAATAACAGTAAGATGGAATTCAATTTGCAGGAGAACCCTTCTGATGAAATCTTGCTAACTTGAAATTCGAATGCAAATGAGTCCAACTTAATTCAGTTGCAAGTGATATCTTCTATTATTTTTATTCTAGATATGATGGTTTTCATAATTCAAAAAGAGTCATGTATCAAAATGTTCACTGCAGCTCTATTTACAATAGCCAGGAGATAGAAGCAACCTAAGTGTCCATCAACAGATGAATGGATAAAGAAGATGTGGCACATATATACAATGGAATATTACTCAGCCATAAAACAAAACGAAATTGAGTTATTTGTAGTGAGGTGGATGGACCTAGAGTCTGTCATACAGAGTGAAGTAAGTCAGAAAGAGAAAGACAAATACCGTATGCTAACACATATATATAGAATCTAAGAAAAAAAAAATGTCCTGAAGAACCTAGGGGTAAGACGGGAATAAAGATACAGACCTACTAGAGAATGGACTTGAGGACACGGGGAGGGGGAAGGGTAAGCTGTGACAAAGTGAGAGAGTGGCATGGACATATATACACTACCAAACATAACATAGATAGCTAGTGGGAAGCAGCCGCATAGCACAGGGAGATCAGCTCGGTGCTTTGTGACCACCTAGAGGGGTGGGATAGGGAGGGTGGGAGGGAGACGCAAGAGGGAGGAAATATGGGGATATATGTATTTGTATAGCTGATTCACTTTGTTATAAAGCAGAAACTAACACACCATTGTAAAGCAATTATATTCCAATAAAGATGTTAAAAAAAAAAACTAACACACCATTGTAAAGCAATTATACTCCAATAAAGATGTAAAAAAAAAAAGTGTCTGATCTAGATAAGACGGTTTTAACTGATATGAGGTCAGGTATTTGAGCCTGGCCTCACTTGTGCTTATACTTTCATAGTTGATTGCCTAATGTATTCAAATCTACCCGAGGTTGGTGTGGCCTACAAGTGGCTGCTCATTTAAAATCATGCATAGTAGAGTACACTGAAGTCAGTCTTCAGCTTATTGCCTACGGCATTTCCCTGTTTGCTTGATGGGAAATTCCAGCCTTCAGAAGACATGTCTTTCAAGGGTTCAGTGGTAGAGATTTACTTTGGTTTCCTAGCTCCATTTCCAGGAACTCTATCAATTAACTCCATTCAATCAACAGAGGGCACATAGAATAAGCAAAAAGAGCCCAGGGAATAGGGTAGCCTGACTAGTTTGAAACCTATTTTTATCTGAGTGAATCACTTCAATTCTCTTGGCCTCAGTTTCTTCATCTGTAAAATGAGGGTTTAGAATGCTTAGTCTTTTTTTTTTTTTTTTTTACTTTTTAAAAACTTTAAAAATCTTGAAGGTTACTTTCCATTTACAGTTATTACAAAATATTGGCTATATTCCCTGTGTTGTACAATACATCCTTGAGCCTATCTTACCCCCAGTAGTTTGCACCTCCCACCCTATCTTGCTGGCCCCCCACCCCACTGGTAACCACTAGTTTGTTCTCTATATCTGTGAGCCTACTTCTTTTTTGTTATTAGATTTCTTAGTCTTTAATTACTCTTTTTCCATTCTGATGGTCTATTTACTGAGGACTGTTTACTAGGTACAGTCCCTATAGGAAATGTAAAATTTTCTGAAACCTAACACCCACCTTCAGAATGCTTCAAATCTCAATGGGAAAAATTTTTCAACTAAAAAATACAGATATTATATGCCACGTCATGTGGTAGTGATACGCAGATTACAAATGCTTGGACTTGAAGGGACCTTCATTTTGGTTGCTGTTTGGTAGGAAATGTGTGCAGAGGAAGATAATGAGGACTTGTCCCAAGTGCTGGTTCTAACTGAAATGGATTCATTCCCAGTACTGGGGTTGGAAGACAAACATAATAGTAAGGGGCTCTACAATCTAAAAGCTCCCAAAAGGGATACTACTATATATGACTAGCAAAGCAATGCAATATGGTCCAAAGCCCAAGGGGCCTTATAAACTCTGAGGGATATCTGTTAAATTAAGTTGCATGGATGAGGAAAAGCTTCCCAAAGAGGTAACAACTGAGATAGGCCTGGACTGTTGGAAGGAAGCCATTCCAACGAAAATCAACATGGTAACAGTTCCATGTTTCCCATACATGGCTGTGTGGAGCTCAGGAATCTACAGTTAAAAAAAAAATATGATTCTGATGTTCAGCCAGATTTAAGATCCAATGCATTAATAGTCATATCTCCATGGAAGCACTGTGTTCAGATTAGGAACTTTCAGTTCAAAAGAGAGCTGGAGAGAGTTCAGAGAAAAGCAAGCAAAGCCATTAAAAGTTTGGATGGTGGAATTCTAGAAAAAATGGTAAATGAAATAAAGAATGTTGAGGGGGAAATAAGACTTCAAATATGCAAATCACTATTCTATGGGTGGTAGCTGACACTTGTTCTCTGGGTGCATCCAGAAAGAGAAAGTTGGAGTGAGCAAAACTGGGAGCAGTTGGGATTTAAAACAGGTTGCAGGCAAAGTCCTGACAAGACCAGTGACATGCTGGTATCCATGTAGACTTTTTTAAGGTATAATTTGCATTGATTTTAAAGGACAGGACTTAGAGAAGGCAAAATATTATTGCTTCATATATATTCAGATTACTCAGGGCTAACCCCTTATCTACATCTACCAAGGAACCACAAACAAGGGTACATTTGCAAAATTTAGATTCACATGTGCCTGGTGATCGTAGACACTTCGCATGTGCTTGGAGGATGGAGAATACACAGGGAGAGATCTTTTTTGTCCCTATAAGTGTTGGAGGACAGAAAAAACTGCATTGAGTTTTAAAAAATTCTCAAGCTTTCCAGCAGTTGGCCATGATGGAGGTCCACTGCCATTGGTCCACCAAGTGGAGACAGCCTAGAATCAGAACACAGAATATTAGGTCTGGAAGGGAGCCTGTCCAGGGCTTCTCCAAGTGTAGTTGAGAAACAAGCAGAGTGGGGATGTCCTGAGTCTTCTTCTAAAAAAAGAAGAAATTCTGTGGTTTTATAAATTTATATAATCCTGAGTTAAAAAATTAAACAGATTCACTTATTGCAGGGATTCCCAGAAGCTTCATTCTTACAGAAGGGCATAGTAACAAGCACTGTTGTATCTCATCAGATCATTTCTCTATGAAATACACTTTGCGACAAAGGGAATCATCTGGACCAGCTCCTTCCTCTATCCTTAAACAATAGCATCTGAAGTTCGGAGAGGTAAAGAGAGTTACCTGACGTTATATACAGGCAATAATAGATTGAAGAGTAGAAGCAAGTCTCCCAAATTTTTGGAGAGTACCCTTTTCAGGACCCCATTCTGCAATAGCTATACACCCACGTTAGCCAAATAGTCACCAGGTCCAATGTACATTTGGGACAACCCAGTGTGTACAGTTGGTATACACCCAGTGGAGCAATGTTGAGAACCCAAAAGCCAAAGGGATCAACTGCTAAGCTCACAATGCCATGAGGACATGATGTGATACTGACCAATAAAAAAGTTGTGGCTGGAACTGACCTTGTACAGGGGAGAAAACTTTGCCACCCCAAACTGTGTCTCTGTGGCATGACGATTAATTTAGGCTGATTCTTTTTAAGAAACAGAAGACTCAGGAAGTTTTCTTTTTACTTCCCTCTTAGCTGCTTAAAGACTTTAGATAAAGGGCCTGTGCCCAGAATAGAGCAGTCACCAGAAATATCTTCAAAGAATATGGGGCTAGGTGTAGTTGGGGTACTGGGCAGGCCCAGAGATCAGAGTCCACTCTGTGTCCCATTGTCTCTGCAGGACCCAGCAAACATTTGTTTACCAAACACATGCTTTTCCATCTCCATGTCAATTGCCTTCCTCCCCTCTGAAGTCCCAAACTTCTACCCCAACATCCTCTTTTGTCTTTAGCTGAAGATGCTGTTTAAGGTGAGGGCTTTGGCCATTTTGGCGAGTAACTCAGTTTTCCTGGGTCTCTCCCATGTATACATGTTATTAAACTTTTGATTTTCTCCTGTTAATCCGTCTCATGTCAATTTAATTCTTAGACCAGCTGGAAGAACTAGAAGGGTAGAACATTTCTTCCTCCCTGACATTTATAACCATTATATTTGTAGATTGTCTCGGGTCAGCGTTTTAACATACCCTGTATTATA
This sequence comes from Leucopleurus acutus, assembly GCF_964270905.1. Lineage (NCBI taxonomy): Eukaryota > Metazoa > Chordata > Mammalia > Artiodactyla > Delphinidae > Leucopleurus > Leucopleurus acutus. The sequence continues at coordinate 10,442,164 of NC_139148.1, read as the reverse complement.
CCGCAACACAAAGTTCTGTGCAAAGGTCTCGATTTTTTTTATAGAGACTTCCTTTCTGAAAGCTATTCTAGGATTTGGACATGTGGTTTATATGTATATACACATTTACCTCAAGCTACCTAGAGGGTAGCAAAGAGAACGGTTTGCAGAGGGGTGTTGGGAGTAAAGTAAACTGCCTGATGATGCCACCCACTAGGTGGTTTCTGATAAAGTGATTCCTTATGATAGTGAGATATATACCTATGCCACTTACACCCAAGAATAGAAAGTATTAATCTATGTATCTGAGTAGCAGCCACATATCACTATTTAAGCATAAATTCCTTATTATAATCTTTATTTTGGACCATTTTATACAAAATGGAATGAATTTACTTTTGAACAAAATATCCAGAGTAGTAAAAAGAAGTGAAACCAAATAATTGCTGTTTTCTAAAAATAAATATTTAAGAGATGTTTAGAGTCTCTGTTTTGGATGGAGTTTTTCAAAGCCTGCTATTGGTGCCTGTTGGTAGAAGCTGACTCTTGCTGTCTATTGCTTGTGTGCAGAGGCAGAATATTCTGCGGGTGTATTTTAGCCGTTTTTATGCTGAGATGAATAGGCTATTTGAAGTGAAGGGAGGACTGGTAGTTCCTATTGAAATAAAAGGATCACAAGTCCGTTCACGCCAAACTCTGAACACAGTTAGACAATGCACTGAAGGCAATTTTTATTTGGTAATTGCTGTCGTTCAGAAGCTTTGCCAATGCTGACTGAAAAGCTCCCAGAACCAAACAGTGAAAGGATACAGTCCCCTCATTAGCCTAAACTGCATTTGAATTATTCCTGCTGTTTGTGACATTCTGGTTTTCTTTTTAAACAAAGGATTAATGTGCTTTTTAATTTGTGTATTTAAAATCAAGGGTGATAGGAGAGGATCTTTATCTCCTATCTTTCTAATCTTGACTAAAGGGAGCCTTTGGAATGAGACCAACAGACTTTCTCCTTTGAGAACTTTGCATTTATGGCTGTTTCCTGAAAGGGCAAGAGTCACCAAGTAAGTCAAATGACTACAAAATCTCCTGAAGATGGGAGGAATGAATAAGCGTACTGAAACATCTTTCCACTAAAAGCGAGTACACACAATGCCCATATTAGCAAATACTCTTTCTTTGGGGGCATCTTGAATCTCTGTTATATTATCATCAACATAGAGATATTTGGCTCTTATAAGCCATTCCCTTAGTCCTTCAGGATGTCAATGCTGAGAGAGAGAGAGAAAGAGAAAGAGAAAGAGAAAGAGAGACAGACACAGAGACAGACTAGGAATGACTATATGACTATTATGGTCACTCAAGACTTCCATGCAAGGTTGTAGGTAAAATAAAGTCTTCTCTATCTTGTTTAAAGATCCATTATTCAATTCAAAGAACATTTATGGATAGAGGGAGGAGACAAGATGGCAGAGTAGAAGGACTTGAGCTCACCTCCTCTCATGAAAACACCAAAATCACAACTAACTGCTGAACGACTGTCGACAAAAAAGACTGGAACCTACCAAAAAAGATATGCTACAACCAAAGAAGTCACAACGAGATGGTAGAAGGGGCACGTTCACGATATAATCAAATCCCATACTCACCGGGTGGGCAACCCACAAACTGGAAATAATTATATCACAGGGATTCTCCCACAGGAGTGAGAGTTCTGAACCCCCCTTAAGGCTCCCCAGCCTGGGGGTCTGGCATTGGGAGGAGGAGCCCCCAGAGCATTTGGCTTTGAAGGTCAGTGGGGCTTGAGTGCAGGAGCTCCACAGGACTGGGGGAAAGAGAGACTCCACTCTTGCAGGGCATGCACAAGTTTTCACATGCACTGGGACACAGGGCAAAGCAGTGACTCCCATAGGAGAATAAGCCAGAACTACCTGCAGGTCTTTGAAGGTCTCCTGGGGAGGCAGGGGTTGGCTGTGGCTCACCGTGGGGGAAAGGACACTGGTGGCAGAGGCCCCAGGGAAAACTCATTGGTGTGAGCTCTCCTGGAGGTCGCCATTTTGGCACCGAGACTTGGCCCCACCCAGCAGCCTACAGGCTCCAGTGCTGGGATGCCTCAGGCCAAGCAACCAACAGGGTGGGAACACAGCCCCACCCATCAGCAGACAGCCCCTCCAAACACACCCCTTGACACGGCCCTGCCCAACAAAGGAACAAGACCCAGCTCCAACGACCAGTGCACAGGCACCAGTCCCTCTCACCAGGAAACCTGCACAAGCCCCTGGACCAACCTTACCCACCAGGAGGCAGACACCAGAAGCAAGAGAAACTACAAACCTGAAGCCTGAGAAACGACCAGAAACACAGAAAGTTAGACAGAATGAGACGGCAGAGGAATATGTCCCAGATGAAGGAACAAGATAAAATCCGAGAAGAACAATTAAGTGAAATGGAGATAGGCAATCTGCCTGAAAAAGAATTCAGAATAATGATAGTAAAGATGATACAAGATCTCGGAAAAAGAATGGAAGCACAGACAGAGAAGATACAAGAAATGTTCAACAGCTAGAAGATTTAATGAACAGAGATGAACAATACAATAACTGAAATGAAAAATACACTAGAAGAAATCAATAGCAGAATAACTGAGGCAGAAGGACGAATAAGTGACCTGGAAGACAGACTGGTGGAAATCACTGCTGCAGAACAAAGAAAAAAGAATGAAAAGAAATGAGGACAGTCTAAGAGACCTCTGAGACAACATTAAACACACCAACACTCACATCACAGGGGTCCCAGAAGGAGAAGAAAAAGGGCCTGAGAAAATATTTGAAGAGATAATAGCCAAAAACTTCCCTAACATGGGAAAGGAAACATTCAAGCCCAGGAAGTGCAGAGAGTCCCATACAGGATAAACTGAAGGAGGGACATGCCAAGACACATATTAATCAAACTGACAAAAATTAAAGACAAAGAGAAAATATTAAAAGCAAGGGAAAGGCAACAAATAACATACAAGGGAATCCCCATAAGGTTATCAGCTGACTTTTCAGCAGAACCTCTGCAGGCCAGAGTGATGAAAGGGAAAATCGTACAACCAAGAATACTCTACCCAGCAAGGCTCTCATTCAGATTCAATGGAAAAATCAGAAGCTTTACAGACAAGCAAAAGCTAAGAGAATCCAGCACCACCAAACCAGCTTTACAATAAATGCTAAAAGAACTTCTCTAGGTGGAAAAGAAAAGTCCACAACTAGAAACAAGAAAATTATGAATGGGAAAGCTCACCAGTAAAGCCAAACATACAATAAAACTAGGAAATCATCCACACACAAATAAGATATCAAACCCAGCAATCATGAGAATACAGAGGCAGGATATTGGAAATGCATTTGAAATTAAGAGACCAGCAACTGCTATATCAAAACCTCATGGTAACCCAAACCAAAAATCTACAATAGATACACACACACAAAAGAAAAAGGAAGCCAAGCACAACACTAAAGAGAAGAGAACAAAAGAGGAAGGGAAGAAAAAATACCTACAAAAACAAATCCTAGAACGTCCCTGGTGGCACAGTGGTTAAGAATCCACCTGCCAATGCAGGGGACACGGGTTCAAGCCCTGCTCCAGGAAGATCCCACAACTACTGAGCCTGTGCTCTAGAGCCCATGAGCCACAACTACAGAGCCTGCGTGCCGTAACTACTGAAGCTTGTGTGCCTAGAGCCCATGCTCCACAACAAGAGAAGCCACCGCAATCAGGAGCCTGAGCACCGCAACAAAGAGTAGCCCCCGTCTGCTGCAACTAGAGAAAGCCCGCGCTCAGCAACGAAGACCCCACGCAGCCAAAAATAAATAAATATATAAAGAAATTTATTAAAAAAACAAATCCTAAACAATCAACAAAATGGCAATAAGAACATACATATCGATAATTACCTTAAATGTAGATGGATTAAATGCCCCAACCAAAAGACATAGATTGGCTGAATGGATACAAAAACAAAACGCGTCAATAAAAAATAATAAAAACAAAACAAAACCCGTATATGTGCTGTCTATAAGAGACCAATTTCAGATCTAGGGACACATACAGACTGAAAGTGAGGGGACGGAAAAGGTACAAAGGGGAAAGGATAAACTAGGAGGTGGGGATTAGCATATACACACTACTATATACAAAACAATCAACAAGGACCTACTGTATAACACAGGGAACTCTACTCAACACTCTGTAATAACCTATATGGGAAAAGAATCTGAAAAAGAATGGATATATATATATATATATGTATAACTGATTCACTTTGCTGTACACCTGAAACGAACTCAACATTACAAATCAACTATACTCCAATGTAAAATAAAAATTAAATTAAAAAATGAAAACAAAAAAACCCAGCAACAACAAAGAACACTTATGGAACACATTGCATGTGCTCAAAGTTACTTCCGGATTGTCTTTCTAACACTGCCAATAATCTAACTGGGTGACATGCTGCTTATTATGTGGTTCTCTTTGGCCTGGAACTAGTGGAGGATGAAGATACTACGTGAAAAGACATTCAATTCAACTACTGTTAATTGATACCGACTTTATGGTAGTTATTGGAGGTAGAAGATGAATAAGTCACAGCCCCTCCATTAAGAAGACTGATAATTAAACAGTATCAGTGGTGCTTGTGTCCAAATATTTATTATTCAAATATTCACAGATTGTTCAGGGAAGCAAAAGTCAATGTAACATTTAAAAATATACTAAGGAACTGACTACTTAGTAAAATTTGTCCCCAGCCAAGCATCCCTCTTTGACACTAAGACATATCCCTGCCTACTGTGTCGGCGTCTTTGGTAACGTCGACCAAAAAAATGCAGAAGGCTGCAAGTAAGAGTTTATTTGGGGTCTTAAGAATTGCAATTTGGGAGACACAGATTTGGGTAAAGCCAAAAGTGTTCTGGGTAAGCAAGAATCAGGAGCTTATCAAGGTGAAAGACACAAGGCTGTACTCTGACACAAGAAATATTTGTACTGAAGGGATAGACTGTCATAAGTTATTTTAGGGTAAGGGCCCAATAAGTGTCTTGAGTTTCTGGAACATTGTCCAGATGTGGTGGATGGCTGTGTTAAGACAATGAGTGGTCAAAAGGTCAGATTCCATCCGGGCTGAGATGTACATAAGTCATACTTCCTCAGTGGTCTCCTGGCTCCATTTTAGAGAGCTCTCTTAGCAATACTGACTCCATTTTTATTTTCCTTTCACACTAGTGAGTATTTGAAGATGAAGATCTTAAATGAAAAGCCATTAAATTCAGCTAACGTTAATTGGTGCCTACTTTATGCCAGTCATTGGCGGTATAAGATAAGTCACATCCTCTCCGTTAAAGAGTTCTTAATCTAGTGAAGGAGGCTGGTAAATAACTGTGTCATTGAACGTAGGTATTGTAAAATCTAACAAAGTAATGTAAATAGTTTTTAACTGAAGTCACACAGCTTGCTAACATGAAGCATTTCACAAAGCTGATGATCAGGAGAATGGCTCAAATGGTTGGCAAAGCCAAGATAAGAATCTGCTGGAGTTAACACTGGAAGAAGCGAAAATGAACAAGGATGGAATACTGTCCAGGATGAGAGTTATTCAGAGCAGCTGTCTTGTGTCCATTTCTCACTCTGAAGCAGCAATCCCACCCTCCTCTCCAAATGAAGGCTAACGGAAGGCGGCACCCCAAAATGTGCCTCTTTGGCATAAAGAATATTTTGAGCTGATTATTTTTGAGAAAAAGCAGACACGAAAGAAACTCTAAAAAGAGTAGAACTTACTCTTTTGTAAGGGAAATTTACATTTATAAAGGAAATCTCCGCTTGTGAGGGTGTCTCCCTCTGTATCAGGAAGAGAAATTCTTACCAATGGAGAAGGCAACCTTATCCCTGTTTACCGCGCTGAAGACAATATTTAAGGTGGTTATGGCTTAGACCATGTTTACTCAGTTTCCCTGGGTCTCCCCTATGTATATAGGAGGTGCACATGTTATGAAACTTCTCTTTGTCTTTCTCTTGTTAATCTTTCTTTTATTACAGGGGGTAAGAGTCTCAATCAAGAACCTAGAAGGGTAGAGGGAAAATTATTTTTCCTCCCCTACAATGTCAGAGTATGGGGTTTGAAAAAAAAAAGATTTGAATATCAAGGGCTTTAGTGAGGTCTCTGTGGGAAACTGAGGAAACCTTCAAATGTTTTTATAAGATGACATTTCCGACCGTGCCTGAAAGCCAACTGTGAAGAGAGGGCCACACAAAACCATCATACAGTTTTTCCAGAACAATTATGGCCGAAGAAAAATCAACATGTGTCATTGTTGTTCATTTTAAGAATATATGGCAATTGTATTGAATCTTTAATATTTGAGAGTGTATAAAATTATTTTCCTTTTTTTTTAAGAGTAAATTTTTTTTTTCAGAATGAAATTATGGTCCAATCTTTTTTTCCAGTACTTACTAATGACAATTGGTTCCTATTTTAGGTGGATTTGTTTTAAATGGCCTTTTTCAGATACATATTATCTTTGGATAACGAAGCCTTCCAATATTTATGAAACAATATGATAAGCGTGTATAGGGAGATAAGGATAGACAGAAATGGGAGAAGGGCTGAAACTGAAGGATTCTACTTTTGAAATATACCGTAGGCAGGCACATTTCCTATGGATATTTTATTGCAATACTCTTTTGAGTTAGATGCTCTCAGGGTTCAGCCTGTAGGAGTATGATAATGATGATGATGAATATGATAGGATGATGATGAATAAATGATAATAATGATGATTGGTTTCTGAATTAGAGATAAACACCCAGCTCGTGTTGGTTGTCCAAGATGCTGGAAGCCCAGATTTGCTTCCTGCCTCTGCCATCTGACTTGATCCCTTGCTCTAAGGCTGACAACCCCGTGATTCACATTATCCTAGGTCACCTCCATATGTGCCAGATCATTCAGGGTCTTGAGGAATGCAGGTTCCTAAGCCATTTCTCTCTTGTTGGGAGAACTGACAAACCAGGGAAAGAGTGGAGTGTTTGCTGGTAATTCTAGGAAGCCTTCTCCAGGGGCAAAAGCATTTGTATTCATTCCAATTCCTGTCCTCCACCTTTTAAAAGCCTTGATTCTGAGTGACAGAAATCTAAGATCTAAAAGAGGATGACTTTGGCAATAATGTTGGTTTGGACAATCACTTAAAGTGCTGGTGTCCCATTCCTCACAGTAAATTGGAGATGGATGAATAAAATGGTCTTGGATTCCAGTGACCAGGAGCAGAGCAGATGCTCCTTTACACATGTCCTATCAGACTTACTTAGAGCTCAGAGTTGGGAAAACTGACCCAGTGATGTTACATTGCTCTTCTGCAAGCTTTTACCTCTCCCATCTTACTCCTTCTTTACTTTCCTGCTGGTGACTCTCTAGCTGTTCTATTCCGACTGCTACAAGGCTGCTGAAGATGGATGGTTTTACGACACATTCATCCTTTAACACAAATACTTCTGGCTTCCATTGGGACCAATCATAGTACAGAGTCACATTGCAAAACAACCAAAACTAACATTTTAAAAAGCATGGAAGCATAACTGATTCACTCTGTTATAAAGCAGAAACTAACACACCGTTGTAAAGCAGTTATAATCCAATAAACATGTTTAAAAAAAAGCATGGAGAACATATATAACTTTATAGAAGTCTCTCAGCCTAAGGGCATTATGATTCAGAGCACACAGCCAAATTTCTAAAGATCACCAGAGACGTCCACCTCTGCAGTGCCACTCGTACAGGGTGACAGCTTCAGCTCCACCTCCGACCCCCACTCTCCACCCTCAAAACCTTTTAAACTCTTACCTGAAGCTCCCTGGCTCGTCTCTGCCTCACAGCCTTTTCCTTTCAGGATTGTTTCTTCCTAAAAACAGCTCCTGCTTCTGCAGCATAAACCTGCCTGGCCTTTCCTTCTTCCTGACCTCCATCTTGCCGCTCCAGGCCAAGGAAAACAGGCACAGCTGTGAAGGCTCATTTGCCTTTGTCGTACCTTAATATTTATGTCCTCTGAATATTTCGTCTCTGTCAGAATCCCCTTAAGGGAATTCTGCCATTACCTTGAGCAAAAATCCCTCTAAAATGGCTTTTCACCTGATACTCAATGTCCTTCTGAAGTTTCTCTTCAAAGCGGCTCTGCAGACGGTTTTCTGTAAAGGACCAAGTAGTAAATACGTTTGTCATTGCAGGTTTTAAGGTCTCTGTTGCACGTACTCAACTCTGCCATCGTGGCAGGAAAGCAGCCACAGGGGCTATATACATGAAGGGTGGCTATGTTCCCAAAAAATCTTTATTTGTAAAAACAGGCTGGCGAGCTCCGCTCTAAACACTGCTTCTCAACTGTAGCTGTGCATCACAATCACCTGGGGAGCTTTTTAAACTCTTGGCACTCTGGCCACACCCCAGACCAATTAAATTACGATCTCTGGTGGCGGGACCCCAATGTCAGTATTTTAAAATTCCTCAGGTGAGCCCAATTGTTACCGAGTCCAAGCTCGCTCCGCTCCCAGCAAGACAGGCCAATAAATCGGAGACGAGGTGTTGATGCAAGGAAGACGACTTTATTCGGAAAGCCGGCAGACCGAGAAGATGGCAGACTAGTCTCTGAAAAACCATCTTATCGGGGTCAGGATGCCAGTTTCTTTTATAGCACACAGAGCGGGAGGAGATGAGGAAGTAGAGTAAAAAGGCTATACGTTTTGAAAATATCACCTGGAACGGCCAGCCTCGGGGAGGGGATGTGTTAATTTCTTCTTGCCTGTAGCCATTCACAGGTGGACGGGGTCTGGATGTTTCCCTGAACAAAGGCATTTTGGTTTAACATTCAGGCAGAGGGGAAGAGTTCCCCGAGGCAGGCCACTATGTCCAGATAGTATCCTTTTAGTGAACAAAAGCAGCGGAAAGCAAAGGTTAAAGTAAAAGAAACAGATCCAACATGTAGTCAGATTTGGCTCTTCCCTGTTACACAATGTGCAGCCAAGGTTGAAAACATCTGTTCTAAAATCTCTCATCAGTCCTGTATCCCACCTGGAGGATCGCATAGATATTAACCACCCCTGCCCCGACGATGGCCACGTGGGGTCTCCTGTGAGTAGCCTCACTGCTTGACCCTATGTTAGAGTTATTGAAATTCCTTGAACAAGAATAGGTGGGGCATTTTTGGGTTTTTTGGATAAGCTAAATTTAACTATTCACTCTTTTCTAAACTGAGAAATAGCAATGCATTCAACTGACACTTCTTGGTTCTACAGGCTACATTTAAAACTGTGATCTTAACAGAATTGTCTCTCTCAAGTGAGATTAAAAAGAACTTGGTGTTTTCTGCCACTAAATCAGAAATTCACGCCTGAGTCCACAGCTGTGCTTCTTTTCAAATCTTCCAGAGCACGTCTGAGCTGGCCCCAGTGGAGGACTGGATTAGGCTAATACTCCTCTATTTTCATTAGAAGCCAGGTTCACGCAGATGAAAATGCTGTTTAACTCATTCTGAAGTTCACTTGTCCACGACCATTTTACTTGAAGTACAACACTTTCTAGAGACAAACGCTTCGTGGATAGGACTTCATAGTACCTGATGTATTGCTTCCCTGCCGTCATTGAGGAAAGCCTTGCAGCTGGCCATCGCCCAGGAGGCGGATCAGCTGCTTTCCCCTTCCTCGGAAGCCTTGGACTGTCATGAACTTTCAGTGTCTTCGGAATATTGACCTAACAAGAAGGCACTTCCGTCCGATTTTAGAGCTAGTAAAAACACTTTGTCCAGTATGGAGCTAGGATTATGAGGGTTAGGGGAATAAATGCCTGTGCACGTCCCTTTCCCCTCCTCTTACTTCGTGGAACACATGTTGGCTCATAGACTTTGGGCTGAGTCCCTGCAAAGCCCGCTCATGGCCTCACATACGATTAGCTCACGGCACACGCCCTCCTTGGTCCCACTGGGTTGACTCCAAAAACGCTATATGAGTTTATTAATGCAGGCTCAAGTGCGGCTAAGGATCCTTGCAAGAAAAAAGGGCAAATTCAAGGTCTTTGGGCGTCTCAAGAGGCTTTCTGGAAAATTTCTCATAAGGGCAATGACTCAAGGTGGTCCTCTCCAAATTTTCAGTTCTTTCCACGGCAGCTCTGGGAGGAACTTAAGAACAGTGACCTATTTGGAAGGTTGGCAGGGTCTCAGAGATATGTCAGCAAAGGAATTCATATTATCTTGAGAAAATATTGTTGGTGCACATAAGAAAGGTGGAGGGGATCTGATGGAGATTGGGGAGGGAAATAAAGCCCCCTGACTTGTGAGCATTCCACTCCCCACCTCCACACCCGCCCCTGCCCTTGGCACTGCTATCGAGTCCTTTGGATTCCCAACTTGAGTCATCTTGTGTAGACTTAGAATCGGACTGGGCATTTTACAATGACTAGCTCTGACTTGAATGAAGAACTGTAATGCGAGTAGGAAAAAGTATGCTGCAGAGGGTAACAGGTGCCACTAGTATCTTTGCACAGAATTTTCTAGAAGACCCACTTTCTGTTCTTTGTTTAGTCAAGGCCTTCTTGTGGCTTGTGGGAGGGCAGAAGTGTCTAGACACATGGCCACATCCAGAGAGAAGCAGCCCCAGTCTGTTATTGCCTCCCCAGAACCCAGCATAAGACAGATTCTTTCTGGCCCTGACCAAGTTCCTTGCTCAGTGCCCGGGGATGCTGAGGCCAGATCCAGAGCGTTAGATGTGTTGGCACAGGATGGCCTGTCTTCACAAGGAGCTTACCAGCTGCCTAGAGGATCCACACAAAACATGAATGACGTCATTTAATAAGCACCACCATTACTGGACGAATAACAAAACTAGGAGGCAGGATCCCATTAAAATCAGAAAGAGAACAAGGAGTTCTCCACCATTGTATCAGTTAATACAATTCTAGTACACATATAGGAACATTATTATTGAAAATGAGAAAACAAAAAGTATTATTTGGAGATGATATAATTGCCTATCGAGAAACCCCAAGATAATTAAAAACTGGTTATCTTTATGGATGTTTAGTAAAATGGCTGGTTAAAGATACGTGTATTAAAATAACAAGCTTTCCCGCCCTCCCCAAAGTAACAAAAAAATATTGAATACGTGAGGTTTTGCCCCACCTCAAAATATCCAGATATAACCTTAATGTTAAAAATGAATATATAAGGAACGTTGCAAAATTTACTGAGAGTTCAAAGAAAAAAATATGTAAAATCATAGAAGTAAATGAATATATACCCCCATATAATCAGGTGAGAAGAATGAATATTATAGAAGCATGTTTTGTCCAAGTTAGCTTATTGATTTAACACAATTCCAAGAGTAATTACTTGAGCTGCACTGCTAGACATTAAAGCATAATATAAACTAAAAAAAATTATGTCAGTGGATCCTGGTTCAATACTACCTTTAGAAGAAGATGCATTATTTTATTGCTCTACTTTTTGTGTGTACGTACACACACACACACACACACACACACACACACACACACACACATATATTTAAAAAAACCTGTAGAAATGGAAACATCATGACCCTAGCATGAAAATGGATATATTCATCAATGGAAACAAAGCAAATGTAGAGAAAGAATCCTGATATATATGGGAAGATAACATATAATAAAGGAAGCATCACAAACCAGTGGTCAAGAGATAATTCATCAAAGAGTGAAAAATAATTGACTGGAGGAAAAGTGTTAGATGTCACATCATACAAAGAACAAAATGCAAATGCTTTTAACAACTGCAAACAATAGTGAGAAGTGTTGATAGTTGACTGAAGTGGGGAAGGACCTTTAAAGTATAAGTCAGAGAGAGAAGTAAAAGGGAATAAGATTATTATAGAATAAGGAAATAAGATTATTTCCTTAATAAAATAAGAAAAGGAATAAAATTATTATATTTGACTATATAAAAGATATAATTTATTTATGTCAAAAGATTATGGCTTTATAATATATGTCTATAATCTCAAGTACGGTTTTTCCCAGCACTGAATGAATATTTTAACTTTTAGAATTCAATTAATGTTTTACATCATAAGATTAGAGCATAAAAACTATATTTTTCTCAATTAATAAAAGAATTCAACAGAAGTAACTGTGATAAAAGCTTCTAGCAGACCAGGAATAGAAGAGAATTTCCTTTACCTGACAAGATATATCTGTTATCAACCTTTTTAAAAGGTATCATACTTCATCAGAAACTTTGGAATCATTCCCATTTACATCAGGATTGAAAGAATAAACTCATTGGTCAATTTTGCATTGGAGGTTCTAGATAAGCAAAGAAATAAGAGGTCTAAGAATATTTTAAAAGGAGATAAAACAGTCCTTATTTATAAACAATATGATTATCTCCATAGAAAATTCAAGAGAATTTCCAAAAATCTTTTAGACTGATAACAAAGTTTGGCAATGTGCTGGGTACAAAACCAACATACTAACATTTTTTGCATTCTTACACATAGTAATAACCACTTAGAAAATGTTTTCAAACAGCGTTCTCATTTTTCATAGCTACAAAAAGTATGTTTCATAGTTACAATACCTAAGAATAAATTTATACAAGATATGCAAAACCTTTTATGGGGAAAATTACAAAACAGTACTGAAGAGTGTAAAATTTGATCTGAATATATGCAGAGATACAGCGGGTTCATGAAGAAAATACAAGATTAGGAAGACGACACTTGTCCCCATATTAATATATAAATGCCATGGAATTAAAATTAAAATCCCAACAGAGTTTTCTATAGAAGTTGACAAGCTGACCCTAGCATTTGTATAGGAGAGAAAGGAGACCATAATAGGATTCTCCAGAGAAACAAAGCAATGGGACACAAAAGAAGATTTATCATGTGGAATCGGGAACTGGCTCATGCAATTATGGAGGCTGAGAAGTCACGTGATCTTCTGTCTGCAAGCTGGAGGCCCAGAAGCGCTGATGGTTTAATTCCAGTCCTGGGAACTAGGGGAACCGATGGCATAAATCCCAGTCCAAGGGCAGGAGAAGACCGAAGTCCTGACTCAAACACGCAGGCAGGAAGGAAAAAAAATCCTCCCTTCCTTTGCTTTTTTGTTCTATTTAGGCCCTCAGTAGACTAGATGATGACTGTCCACATTGGGGAGAGCAATCTACTTTATTGAGTTCACCAATTCAAATGCTGATCTTATCCAGAAACACCCTCATGGACATACCCAGGAATAATGTTTAATCTGGGCACCCCATGGCCCAGTCAAGTTGACACATAAAATTAACCATCACAAAAGCCAAGACACAGCCAGAGAGCTTGCTCTACCAGATACCAAGACTTATTAATTAACTACTTATTAATCATAATGTAGACAGCATGCTATTTGAGTTGGACAAAATAGGCCCCAGGCACATACAGAGACTTGATGCTAGACAGAGAGGACCCTACAAATCAGGATGGAATGTATGAACTAGTCAAGAAATGAGTCTGGGAAAATTAATTATCCTTCTGGGAAGAAAATTAAGTCACTATCTTACACCTTGCAAAGACAAATTCCAGGCAGATTAAATATCTAAATGTACAAAAGAAACCACAAAAACACCTGGAAGAGAATAAAGGAAAATCTCTGTATGACCCTGAATAAATCTTGAGGATTCCATAGACAAGCACAAGAAAAAAAACCCCTTAATTAAGGAAAAGGCAGCCAAATATAACTACACTAAAATTATAAACTTAAATACAATGAAAAACCATCTTAAACAAAATTTAAAAGACAAGTCATAGACAGGAAGAGTGCATATAATCGGCAAATGTTAGTATCTAAAATATGTAAAAATATTTTTATAATTCAGCAAGAAAAAGACAAATGCCCCCCAATGGGCAAAATATATCAAGAAGCAAATTCACAGAGGAGGAAATCTGAATATCAAATAAATCAAAAGTTGCTCTATCTCTTTAGCTATGCGGAAAATGCTATCTCATAGCCAACAGATTGGCAAAGTGAAGAAAAAGGAGGTTTCATATACATTGTTGGTGTAGATGTTACTTGATAAATCAGGATGGAGAAGAATTTCTCACTCCACCTTTGCGGATCTGTAACCTCGAGAAGGTCTCTGACCTGTGCATGAGGAAGCACACATCAGATTGTTCTTTGCAGCACTGTTTATGATGGTGAAAAATGGAAATAGCTTAAGTGTTCATCAGCAGAAGAACAGGCAAGTACATTGTACTATATTCAGTAACAGAATATTATAGAGCAGTTCAAAAGAGGGAACTAGAGCAAGGGTAAAACTCATCAAAACAATGAAAGAACGGGCGAGCTGCTGAATAACATCCCATACGATGCCACTTTCAAAACTATGGTCTTATTATGGATACATGCACATATGGTAATAGTATAAAATATGCAGAAGCTTGATACCAGATGGGGTAATCACTACAGAAAGAAAGGGAATACATCAAAAGGTGGAAACGGAGAACGTCAAAATGTGAACATCTGATAGACCCGAGTGTTGAGCATGTGGCTGGATGTCTGTAATACCACTCTCCAGACTAATATACGTTTGAAGCATTTTATAACAAAATGGGGAAATTGTTGCCTGTACTTTATAAATTTCTTCCTGCTTGTAGAAAGTTTATGGTAAGAATCTTATTTCCCCTAAAACATTTGCCATCACCTTTGCTCCAAAACAACAGCTATTACTTGACTTCTTATTCTATGACCTGTACAACTGATAGTTTCTCAATTTTATATACAGTAAAAATAAAAACATCTTTAGAAAACTTTACTATTCTTATTTACCACGATATAAATTCTAAGCTAAAAACTGTGTCTTTGCTGTGCAAACACAATTTCAAATATGTGTGCCTTCCCCTTTCCAGCCCTCAGCTCTACAAATTGTAGCTTCTAAGTCTGTCCTGCATAGAAATTCCACGGCCACCAGTTCATGTGGCCCTCCAAACACCATGGCAACATAAGTGTTTAGGAAGCTCTGGAGTTGTCCTTATCCATCAATGGCCAGAATTACAACTGGAGAATTATGCGCTCAACAGTCTATGGAACAAAACTAATTCCTTCTATTCCGTGTATGTTGTGTGAGCATAAAACATCTTGGACATAGTTAATGCGTAGCTTCCATCTGGCATTTTTCATATTATGTAAAATTGTTATGTCAGCAACAGATGGTAGAGCTAAGTGTTAGGAGATCTTACTTATGCCCAACTATCAGGTTTGCAAATCTGAACATTAAACAGTTCACAGGTCTGTGGAAATGCACGAGGTGCTAGATTTTCTCCTGTTGCACTGTCTTGCAAAATATTAGTTTCTTGTCTGTTTCTCCTTCCCTCCTTCCTAACAATCCTTGATTTTCTTTTGATATCCTCATCTGAGCTCCTGAGCTGACTCCTCCACTATTAGTTCAGCAAGCCCTTGGCACATGTTTTTGGTAAATTGAAGGACTTACAAGCTTGTACAAGTGAAGTGTTCATATCTCTGTCTCTCACCTGATGTGACCAAAGAAGATGCTAGACATGATTTCTTCCAGCAGCCATTTAGTCACCATGAGGAAACCTCAGATTTAGGATGAAGCTGGTGTTGAGGACAGTGGAAAGGAGACTCAGAGAAAGCGTGAGTCTTTAACAATATCAAGTTGTCAATTACCTATCACCTGCCCAACCTCTGGACATGGTTTTGGTCAGATGAAATATTCTCTTGTTCAAGTCTGTGTGAGTTGGGGTTTCTTTTACTTACTTAGAGCCCAAAGCACCTTGATGAAAGATGGAGAAACTTTAATATTCATTCATTTAGAAGGCTCTTGCTATAAAATTCATGAAATACAGTTGATCCTTGAACAAAGCAGGGGTTAAGGGCATCAATCCTCTACACAGTTTAAAATACACACATAACTTATAGTTTGCCCTCCATATGCACAGTTCCTCTGTATTTGCCATTCCGTATCTGAGAATTCACCCAACTGCTCACAGATCGTGCAGTACTGTAGTATTTAGTATTGAAAAAAATCTAGGGAATTCTCTGGCGGTCCAGTGGTTAAGACTTGGTGCTTTCACTGCCCTGGGCCCGGGTTCGATCCCTGGTCAGGGAACTAAGATCCCACAAGCTGTGAGGCGTGGCCAAAAAAAAAAGAAAAAAAACTCTGTGTGTAAGTAGACTCACGGGGTTCAAACCCATGTTGTTCAAGGGTTAACTGTACAAAGAAACGGAACCGTAGACCTGGATCAAGAGCATTTAACTTCCTGTTTCCCCACTTGGACGCTACTGTGTTCACTGTCATTCATTTGCAAAGCCGGAGCTCTGAAATCCAGCCTAGGACAGAAGGCTGGATTTACAGGTCTTACAATTGTTTAGCACTTCACAGCTTTTAAAATACTCCCATATATATGATCACCTCATCAACCATGTGAACACAGCTATGTAGGCATTTTTTAAAAGTAGAAGTTCAGGGGAGTTCAGTGAAATTATCAAGGGCAAACAAGTTAGAAACACATCTAAATTCAGGACCACTGAATTTTCTGCTGAGTCTTAATGACTCTTCAAATATTACATATAAATAAGACTTTGTGGAAGAAAAAACCCTATCAATACTTAATTATGTGATAAGTGTTTTGGAAATTGTAATGGTCAGGATGGGATAGGTTATGCTGCAGTAATAAATGCCCCCAAATGTCAGTCGCTTACAACAGCAAAGGATTATTTCTCACTGTTGGGAACAGTTGGGTTGGTCAACACCTCTGCTCCATGGGGTCCTCACTCCAGGCCCCAGGCTGATGGAACTATCTCTATCTGAATCATGGCTGGTCATCATGGCAGAGAAAAAGATGCATAGCAAATCACATGCTGGCTCTAGAACCTCTGCCTGTAAGTCACACGAGGTGGGTCCACTCTCATTTCATTGGCCAAAGTAACTTATACAACCAAGTGTGACATTAATGGGGTAGAGAAGGATGATCCTTCCCTGGAGAGTGCTAGTGACTATGAACACAGAAGACTTTCCATATTTCCAATGAACTTCTTTTCTAATTCTGTGTCCCTAGACCCAATAACATACAGACTTAAGAATGAACATTTCACAGGGCTGTGATGTCACTCAGGGTTGGATGTAACTCATGATTGATGTAGGAAAATGTTTCTCAAAGTGCATCCTCAAGAACACTAGTTGTGTGAGACATTGCTAAAGAATGGCTTGCATGGTCTTACGATTTGGGAAAACACTATATACCAAATTCTCCATTATAACTTGGCAATTGATGGTAGTATGTTCAAGTCTCTGAGAAGTCTTGCAAAATGCTGGACTTTGTTTAATCTCAAACCTTCTAAATCTATTCCATCATGGAGCTTTTAATTTTTCTTAACTTTGTTTTGTGTAATACCTATTGACATCCCATAGCACTTTGTTCCCTGGCTACACTTGGGGCTAGCTTGCTACAGTAAAACTGGGCTTGTGGTCAGGTCCAGGGTTTTAGCTCCACCTCTTTCACCAAATAGCCATGTGAACTTGGCACACCATTCATAATTCTTTAATTTCCACATTTGTTAAATGGAAATAACATTTCCTGTGAGCCTCTAGTTAGATCGTTAATGTGAAGGCTCCTTGAATGATATAGTGTTTTACACATGCCAGGAACCAGCCTTGGACAAATATTTCAAGAAGATCTGTCTCTCCTCTTTGCACTGCCCATGAAGCCATGTCTTCGAGCCTGTGTCAGAATGGAGATAAACCATCAAACGGGCTTGATGTGAGCTGTAGCTCATATGCTTATTTTTACAGCTCAGCTGTAAGCATCAAGCCCTCCTCTCCCTGATGGCTCCCAGATATGAACCATATATAAGATAGTATCTGGGAACATGCCTTGTAAAGTGTGAAGTACGATACAGATTCCTTAATTTATGAATGAGACGTTTTCCCTTTATTATGTATTAGTTCTTTTCAAGGTTTTGTTAAACGGTAAGTTGCCTTTCAAATGCTACATTTATTTCTGAATTCAGTAAGGAGTCCTCTTTGGACATTTTGAGAATACACATATACATACAAGCACATTTTCATTCATTCATTCATTCTTGCAGCAAGCAGATATTGAGGGTGTATATTTATATATGTGTATACATATACACACACACATACATATATATGTACACACATACATATACCTAATTTTATCTTCCCCTAAATTTGAAGTGGATTATAAATGCAAGGTGCAACAAAAGATAAATAATTTGATGCAAAGGGTGAGAAAAACTTAATTAGGGGTGGAAGAAATAAAATGAGTCCAGAAGCAATTCGGCTCCACCCCCCATAGATTCCATAAGGTCCTGCCCTGATGTTTTAGCCATTGGACACAAGCTAGACTTGGAGCTATCAATGCCAATACAAAGACTAAAACACAATCCACTGCAGATTTCCATCAAGAAAAGCTGGGAATGCAAATGATGATTTGCTATGTTCCAAGTTTTAACTGTTGACAGCTAATTTAAATTCCTTTAAAAACTGTGCACTGAACAAAGTATTTGTGAAAGCTGAAATCTAACGCATGGGTCTCAAGTTTACAATCTCAAGTGCCTGGGTTGGGGGAGGGTGGCTTTCACACGGGGAGAGGCGCGGATGCCGGGGCCCACTCTATCAAATGGACGCAGCACTGAATCTGGAGGAGGGGGAGTGCTATGATCTGAATTGCGTCCCCCTTGAATCCATACATTGAAGCCCTAATTCCCTATGTAATTGTATTTGGAGATGGGGCTTTAGGAGGTAATTTAGCTTAAAGGAGGTCATAAGGGTGGAGTCCTAATCCAATAGGATTGGTGGCTTTATAAGAGGGGGACCATCTCTCTCCCTGCGCATGCACTGAAGGAAGGCCCTGTGAGGACACCGTCTATAAGCCGGAAGAATGCTCTCACCAGAACCTGACCCTGTTGGCATTCTGATCTAGGACTGCCAGCTTCCAGAACTGTGAGGAAATCAAGTCCTCATGTTTGAGCCAGGCAGCCTGTGGTATCTTGTCATGGCAGCCGGGCAGACCAACACCGGGAGCTTAGTCTGCTTTGCTGGCCCCTGTGAGGGATGAGCTCCTGAGTCCCTCAAGGCAACCCCCGCAATGGCTCATTCATCTCTTCAGGATTCTGGAGACATGCTTTGGCAGGAAATGAAGAGGAGAGAAAAAGACTTGGGGAGAGTCTTCTATTTGCAGGCTGGGCTCCCAGAGGAAGTGACACAGGCCAGCCAAGACGAGCAGCAATAAATGCCTGGATTTGGGAAGACATGCGACAGGAGGCTCCTGTCCCCAACACAGCTGCTGCTCGAGGTGTATTTCGTAGTTGGTATAAACTTTAAGAACCTTCATAGCCTGCTTTGTGGTTTAATAGCATTTGATAGCCCAATTACCAGTCATACCCTCCTCAGGGTTTTAGACAAGCAAAGGAGATTTTGTAAGAGAGCAGAGTTAAAGCCAGAGAGAAAAGCAAAAGCCGTGGTGTCACTGCTCATGGGGAGGCTGCCTTTCTCTTCTATTTGCATCTCCCCAAGCGGGTACCAAGGGAAGCCTCCAAATGCCCGCTCCAGAAGGGAGCAGCTCTTTCTGTGAGCAATGTCGCCTTAAGCTACCAGGGGAGCATAACACATTGTCTCATCAATTTGTGCACCTGGGACTAAGTCCTTTATAAGAGTGATGGAAAAGTTACTTTCAGATGAGTTCCACTGAGGATATAATTAGTATTTGATGATAAATGAAAATCAGTCCATGCAAACTACAGATACCATTCAGAAGCCTTCCAATACATCTTCACGTTATATGACTGCGCTTTTCAGACTGAAATAAACTGACCCCAACCTACATTTCCAAGGTCTTCTGCTTCTTCTTTTCTCCATTCACTTTTGGTTACAGACACCTGGCTCTTCAAATATACCCGTGAATACTACCAGATATGTTCCTGGAAGGCAGCTTGTCATCAGATTTCAAGCAGGATTCTAAATCTAGGTTTGCAGATGCAAAGCCCAGCTATGACCATTACTCCGTGACTTTGGCCAAGCTATTTAACATCTTTGCGCCTTAATTTCTTTTATCTGCAAGGTGGGGATGACATTAATAGTACTTACCTCCCAGGGAGGCTGTGAGGAGAAAATGAGTTAATATTTGTAAAACTTTTGCCACATTGCCTAGGAGACGGTAAGTTTTATGTGCTTAGTAAATAAAATGCCTCTTTGCCTTGTACGTGCTTTTCCTGCTGCCCAGATGCTTATCCTCCACTTTGTCAGACCCCACCCTACTCCTATGACTTTTTTAACAGCTTTACTGAGGTGGGACTGACATGCAATAAACCACACATATTTAAACTTTTGACATACGCAAATTCATGCTTACCAAAGGGGAAAGGTGGTAAGGGGGAGGGATAAATTGAAAGTTCGGGATTGACATATACACACTACTGTATTTAAAATAGATAACCAACAAGGACCTAGTGGAGAGCACAGGGAACTCTACTCAATATTCTGGAATAACCTAAATGGGAAAAGAATTTGAAAAAGGATAGTATATGTGTGTGTATAACTGAACCACTTTGCTGTACACCTGAAAGTAACACAACAGAGTAAATCAACTATACTCCAATATAAAATGAAAAAATTTTTTTTAAGTTTTGACATGTATACATTCATGACCACATTACCCCAATCAAGATAATAAACATATCCATCCCCCCAAAGGTTTCTCATGCCCCTTATAATTCCTTTCTTCCCTCCCTGTCCCGTCCTCTCCCACACCTGTTAGTCTGCTTCCTGTCACTATAGATTTGTTTGAATCATCTAGAGTTTTATAACAATGCAATCATAACATAGAGCCTTTGGTGTCTGGCTCTTTTCACACAGCATAATGTTTCTGAGGTTCCTCCATGTTGCAGCCCCTATCAGTAGTTAGCTCTTTCTTATTGCTGAGTAGTCTTGCATTGTATGGATACGCTATGATTTCTTTATTGGCCACCTGTTGACAGACACTGCGGCTTTGTCTCTTTGTAACAGTTGTTTTCCTAGTACCTTGAACACTGCCTGGCACATAGTAAGTACTCAATAAATAATTTTATACAAATGAATGGAAGAATGTCCTTCTGATGTGCTTCAACTTGTCCTTGAAGCTCATTAATGCTGCCATGAATATAATGCAACCATTACAAACTATGTTTTCAAAGAATATTTGATATATATAAGAATGCAGATTGGGACTTCCCTGGTGGCACAGTGGTTAAGGATCCACCTGCCAATGTAGGGCACACAGGTTCGAGCCCTGGTCTGGGAAGATCCCACATGCCACGGAGCAACTAAGCCCGTGTACCACAACTACTGAGCCTGTGCTCTAGAGCCCGTGAGCCACCACTACTGAGCCCGCGTGCCACAACTACTGAAGCTTGCATGCCTAGAGCCCATGCTCCACAACGAGAGAAGCCACAGCAATGAGAAGCCTGCACACCACAACAAAGAGGAGCCCCTGCTCGCCGCAACTAGAGAAAGCCCGTGTGCAGCAACGAAGACCCAATGCAGCCAAAAATATAAATAAATAAGAATGCAGATTGATGATGATAGTAGGTTAGGTCATAAAAGGCAAAGCCCCAGAGTGTATAAAGGCATAGTATGCAAGGAGAAGGACTCTAATATAAAAAATATCAACAGATGTAATCTCTTTGACTTACCTTTTAATACTTGCCATATTTTCCAAAATTCTGACAATGAAAATAGATAAACCTTCTTTCAAAACTGGAATTAAAAATGGAATTTTATTATTTTTAAGAATAATCTGGGGCTTCCCTGGTGGCACAGTGTTTGAGAGTCCGCCTGCCGATGCAGGGGACACGGGTCCGTGTCCCGGTCTGGGAAGATCCCACATGCCGCGGAGCGGCTGGGCCCGTGAGCCATGGCCGCTGAGCCTGCGCGTCGGAGCCTGTGCTCCGCAATGGGAGAGGCCACAACAGTGAGAGGTCTGCGTACCGCAAAAAAGAATAATCTGCTTAATTGTTACTTCCTCCATGAAGTCTTTACCATCTCCCTCAGGCAGCATCGATTACTCCTTCTGTTGGCAACATGATATGTATCAGTCAGCTCTTGCCAAAGTAATACTGCCTAAGAAGTCACCCAAATCTCAGTGATGTACAACTACAAGCCGTTGTTGCTCACTTTTGGATCTGCAGGCCGGCTAGGTGGGGGGTACAGTGCTTTGCTTCAGGCAGGGTTTGACTGGGCGTCTGATCTTCTCCTGATATGGCTTCTCCTGGAAGAGATGAAGGCAAACACATGATGCCTCTCAAAGCTGAGGCTCACAACTGGCTCATAGTCCTTTATACCCACATTCCATGGCCCAAACAAGACACATGCCAAGGTCACGTCAATGGGGCAGAATGGTCCCTCCCATGGAGATTGGTGGGGGTAGGAGGCTACATACTTGCTGAACAATAATTTAATCTACCACATGAGAGAAGAAAAAACACGGTTTGGGGGTCTTTAAAACTTGGCTTTGGAAGCTGGCTGAACCACTTCAGGGCCAAGTGCTTTGGAGCAATTTATTTAAGCCCTGTTTCCCCTTTTGCTAACTGGAGATTATAAAATGCTTGGAAGAGGGGTTGTGACCTTTGAACACGATAGCTGTGTGGTGACCATGGACATGCACCAGCCAGAGCTCCTTCTAGAGAATCTGCTGCTGGGAGCCTAAGTGTTTCACAGCCTCAGCTCTGGATCCTCCCGTGGGTTTGCACTGAGGCTGTGCTTCCCCTAGGCTGCAAGCGGGCGACAATGAAGCACAGCAGAGACACCCTTTCAGGCCCACTGCTGGGGGACAAGAGACTCCTCTGACGGGAGATGAGCCTGAAGATGACCCATTGATATGGCCCAAGACTTCGTAGACTGCATCTCAGTTTGAGGGCCCCCTCCCCAGCGCGCCTGCTCCCTTCTCTGCCTCCTCTCACCGGCATCAGACCTGTACCGCAGCCGGAAGACCCCCCTGGCCTGCTACTGTTTCCTCCACTCCGTCCTGCACAGGGGTTTCCCCAATATGCCTCTAGCACGCTTAACTGATCATTTCCTCTTGGCTTCCGCTCCGCGGAGGACCTCGACTGACACAGACTATCAAGTACCTAGAAAAGGGCCTAAGCAAAACTATGAACTCAATATATGTTTTTTTTTTTGTCTTTTTTTTTTTGCGGTACGCAGGCCTCTCACTGTTGAGGCCTCTCCCGTTGCGGAGCACAGGCTCCGGACGCGCAGGCTCAGCAGCCATGGCTCACGCGTCCAGCCGCTCCGCGGCATGTGGGATCCTCCTGGACCGGGGCACGAACCTGTGTCCCCTGCATCAGCAGGCGGGCTTTCAACCACTGCACCACCAGGGAAGCCCAATATATCTTGTTTTTCAAAAAAATTTTTTAACATCTTTATTGGAGTATAATTGCTTTACAACGGTGTGTTAGTTTCTGCTTTATAACAAACTGGATCAGCTATACATATACACATATCCCCATATCTCCTCCCTCTTGCATCTTCCTTCCACCCTCCCTAACTCACCCCTCTAGGTGGTCACAAAGCACAGAGCTGACCTCCCTGTGCTATGAGGCTGCTTCCCACTAGCTACCTATTTTACATTTGGTAGTATATATAAGTCCATGCCACTCTCTCATCTCGTTCCAGCTCACCCTTCCCCCTCCCCATGTCCTCAAGTCCATTCTCTACATCTGTGTCTTTATTCCCGTCCTGCCCATAGGTTCCTCAGAACCTTTTTTTTTTCTTAGATTCCATATATATGTGCTAACACACGGTATTTGTTTTTCTCTTTCTGACTTACTTCACTCTGTATGACAGACTCTAGGTCCATCCACCTCACTACAAACAACTCAATTTTGTTTCTTTTTATGGCTGAGTAATATGCCATTGTATATATGTGCCACATCTTCTTTATCCATTCATCTGTTGATGGACACTTAGGTTGCTTCCATGTCCTGGCTATTGTAAATAGAGCTGCAATGAACATTGTGGTACATGACTCTTTTTGGATTATAGTTTTCTTAGGGTATATGCCCAGTAATGGGATTGCTGGGTCCTATGGTAGTTCTATTTTTAGTTTTTAAAGGAATCTCCATACTGTTCTCCATAGTGGCTGTATCAATTTACATTCCCACCAACAGTGCAGGAGGGTTCCCTTTTCTCCACACCCTCTCCAGCATTTATCGTTTGTAGGTTTTTTGATGATGGCCATTCTGACAGGTGTGAGGTGATACCTCATTGTAGTTTTGATTTGCATTTCTCTAATGATTAGTGATGTTGAGCATCCTTTCATGTGTTTGTTGGCAATCTGTATATCTCCTTTGGAGAAATGGCTATTTAGGTCCTCTGCCTATTTTTGGATTGGGTTGTTTGTTTTTTTGATATTGAGCTGCATGAGCTGCTTGTAAATTTTGGAGATTAACCCTTTGTCAGGTGCTTCATTTGCAAATATTTTCTCCCATTCTGAGGGCTGTCTTTTCATCTTGTTTATGGTTGCCTTTGCTGTGCAAAAGCTTTGAAGTTTCATTAGGTCCCATTTGTTTGTTTTTGTTTTTATTTCCATTTCTCTAGGAGGTGGGTCAAAAAGAATCTTGCTGTGATTTATGTCATAGAGTGTTCTGCCTATGCTTTCCTCTAAGGGTTTGACAGTGTCTGGACTTACATTTAGGTTTTTAATCCATTTGGAGTTTATTTTTGTGTATGGTGTTAGGGAGTGTTCTAATTTCATTCTTTTACATGTAGCTGTCTGGTTTGCCCAGCACCAATTGCTGAAGAGGCTGTCTTTTCTCCATTGTATATTCTTGCCTCCTTTATCAAAAATAAGGGGACCATATGTGTGTGGGTTTACCTCTGGGCTTTCTATCCTGTTCCATTGATCTATATTTCTGTTTTTGTGCCAGTACCATACTGTCTTGATTACTGTAGCTTTGTAGTACAGTATGAAGTCTGGGAGCCTAATTCCTCCAGCTCCGTTTTTCTTTCTCAAGATTGCTTTGGCTATTCGGGGTCTTTTGTGTTTCCATACAAATTGTGAAATTTTTTGTTCTAGTTCTGTGAAAAATGCCATTAGTAGTTTTATAGGGATTGCACTGAATATGTAGATTGCTTTGGGTAGTATAGTCATTTTCTCAATGTTGATTCTTCCAATCCAAGAACATTGTATATCTCTCCATCTGTTTGTATCATCTTTAATTTATGTCATCAGTGTTTTATAGTTTTATTCATACAGGTCTTTTGTCTCCCTAGGTAGGTTTATTCCTAGGTATTTTATTCTTTTTGTTGCAATGGTAAATGGGACTGCTTCCTTAATTCTCTCTCAGATTTTTCATCATTAGTGTATAGGGATTCAAGAGATTTCTGGGGCTTCCCTGTTGGCGCAGTGGTTGACAGTCCACCTGCTGATGCAGGGGACGTGGGTTCGTGCCCCGGTCTGGGAAGATCCACATGCCGTGGAGCTGCTGGGCCCGTGAGCCACGGCTGCTGAACCTGCGCGTCTAGAGCCTGCGCATCCAGAGCCTGTGCTCCGCAACGGGAGAGGCCACAACAGTGAGAGGCCCACATACCGCAAAAAAAAAAAAAAAAGAGAGAGATTTATGTGCATTAATTTTGTATCCTGCTACTTGACCAAATTCATTGATTAGCTCTAGTAGTTTTCTGGTGGCATCGTTAGGATTCTCTATGTATAGTATCATGTCATCTGCAAACAGTGACAGTTTTACTTCTTCGTTTCCAATTTGGATTCCTTTTAATTCTTTTTCTTCTCTGATTGCTGTGGCTAGGACTTCCAAAACTATGTTGAATGATAGTGGTGAGAGTGGACATCCTTGTCTCGTTCCTGATCTTAGAGGAAATGCTTTCAGTTTTTCACCATTGAGAATAAAGTTTGCTGTGGGTTTGTCATATATGGCCTTTATTATGTTGAGGTAGGTTCCCTCTATGCCCACTTTCTGGAGAGATTTTACCATAAAAGCATCTCCTCTTGAGTAAACGTCTGCAAAAATACCAATCAAGAGATGATGGCCCAACTAATAATAAGATTCAATTCTGCATTTTGCTGGTGTCCAGTTAAGAGATGATGTGAGTAAGGCCCACCATCACCTCTTCATTTGATATTATAAAGACTGGTGATAAATAATGAATTAGAAATACATGTATTACCTGAATCCCCAGGAAAATTCCATCAAATTTATGAGGCCCGGGCTTCCCTGGTGGCGCAGTGGTTGAGAGTCTGCCTGCCGATGCAGGGGACACGGGTTTGTGCCCCGGTCTGGGAAGATCCCACATGCCACAGAGCGGCTGGGCCCGTCAGCCATGGCTGCTGAGCCTGCGCGTCTGGAGCCTGTGCTCCGCAACGGGAGAGGCCACAACAGTGAGAGGCCCACGTACCCCCCCCCCAAAAAAAAAAAAATGAGGCCCATCAAATCTACCCAGAAACTTGTAAGAGTTCAATGTCAACACCCTAGTTAGAGACACAATCCTGTCTTTGACAAGATAACTGCACAAAGCCAGGGTAAACAAAAAAGTGATGAACAAAATGAAAACCGACCTGGATACCTACATATCCTTCTGTCATTACTAAGGAAAAACACACGTTATATTTAATCTCTAAAATCATAAGGGCTAATGTTTACTAGCATTGGTTGGGACAACATTTCTTACCTGAATACCTGCAAAAAAGGATGGCAACACAACAGTTAGGAACAATATCCACACTTCCCTAGATATCTGAAGATCAGATCGTCTGTTGTGTGCAAAAGGCCCACCTTATCACTTATCTGGATGCAAGCCATGTCCCTTTCATATCATTATGAGGTTCATCATGACCTCTCAACAGGAAACTGGAAAACACATTGTGACGAATGTGTCTATGGACCCACCTTTACTACCTGGACCCTGAAGATAACCCTGTCACCACCACTCTTGCAGGATTCATCAAATCTACCTGGAATCTTGCAGTAACTCCAAGGTCTAGGCCATTGCTAGACACAGCATTACCTCTTGGATGCTCACCTGCAAGAGAAAACCATGATTACTACTGTGACACGCAGCTATATGAGAATTACCTGGATATCTGCAAGTCTCTCAACAATTACACACACATAAATTTTTTATAAAATATAAAACAGGAGGATAACACGGTTTCCAGAATTGGTGAGACACTATCAATTCTTACCTGAAAACCTAGCCCCCAAAATGCCCTGGCAAAACAGGAACAAATATCACTTACCTAAGCATATGAAGACTGGACGGTCTCTGATGGGGTGAAAGTGCCTATCATCACTTACCTGGATAACAGAAATGTCTCTGAAAACAACCATTGTCATGTTCACCACAATCTCTTGACATGAACCTGAAAAAGGTATTATGATATATGTGTAAAAGGACACGACTTGTTCTAACATGACACCTGCAAAGAACATTCACTACTTTCATCATTATGAGAACATCAGCTCTAACTGAATACTGGCAGTAAGCCCAGTCACGAATATTCTCAGGTAAGCTGACATTTCTTAAGGGAACACATGCAAAATTTCCATGGTCACTACCATGGCTGGGGCCATCATGCTAATTACATGGTTATGTGAAATTACTCAACACTCACAGAGAAAGACAAAAAGTTTCTTTAAAATATAATAAATGAAAACTCCTGGTTTCTAGAACTGGTAAGGGATCCATCATTTCCTCTCTGAACGCCTGCAAGGAGATCATGGTAACAAGCGTGAGGGATATCATCATCACTTACCTGGCTACCTGGAGATCAGAAAGCCTGTGCTGTGGTTGAGGCCCATATCGTCACTTACCTGCATCCCAGCCATGTCCCACCATCCACGACCAATGTTAGGTTCACTGTGATCTCTTGAAGGAAACGTGAAAGACATGTTTTGAAACATTTGTTAGGGGCACAGTTTTTTCTACCAGGACACCTGCAAATAATCTTGGTCACTTAATCGTTAGGAGATATATCAACTTTACCTGGATACTTACAGTAATCCAAGGTCAACGCCAAGGTTGGAAAACTGTCATTTCTTGACTGGACACCTGTACAAATCCTATGGGTAGTACTGTGGTGGGGAAAATCATGATAAACACCTGTATACCTGTAACCCTTGGGCATTCCTAGTGTTAAACATAAATTTTCCCTAACATATAAAAAGTGAAAACTCATCGTCTCTAGATTTGCTAAAGACTACCTGTTCATTTCTTACCTGAACACCTGCAACAAAGTCACGGTGACAAGCAGCACTGACACCCTTCATCACTTACCTACGTACAGGAAGACTGGATGGTTTAGGCCCACGCCATCACTTATCTCAACACCAGCGATGTCCCGCCATCAACTGCCATAGAGAGGCTCACGGCCTGATCTCTTGACAAGCCCTGAAAAACACAGTGTGAAAAATGTGCTTGGTACAGTGTCTCGTTCTACCTGTGCACCTGCAAATTCCCTCATCATCTGTATCACTTTGGGACCATTCAACATTACTTGGATACTTGGAGAACTCTGAGGTCAAACCCTAGTAACACACACCTTCCTCCCATCATCAGCTACTTGCAAATATCCCATGGTTAATGACGCAGTTAGAACAATATGACAAACTACCTGGATGCTTGCAATCTGTCTACCACTACAAGTGAGAAATACACGTTATCTCTGTACAAGAGTACAGTAAAAATTACCACTTGCTAGTATTACTAGGGACAAATTAATTTAGCGTACACTTGCCAAAAAACAAGGTAAATATCAGATAATTACATAGATATCTGAAAATAAGCAGCCCTCTAATAAGTTCATGTCACATCTCATACCTATGTACCACCAAAGACCTGAACAGAATACCTGCAAAAAAAAAAATAGGGGAGCACAAGTATTAGGGACACCATCATCACTTACTCATATGTGTGAAGATCACATGATCTGGGCTGTGGTTTAGGCCCAAATTATCACTTACCTCAATACCTGCTATGTGCCTTGTTACCTGCTGTTGATAGGTTCACTGTGATGTCTTTATATGAAGCTGAAAAAATTGTGTAAATTGTGTTTGGTATACATCTTATTCCACTGGGACACCCGCAAATTCCTTGTTCAATTCTATCATATCAAGACACATCAGCCTTCCATGGATAACTGGATATCTGAGATTAAACGTTAATAAGGGATACTTTCCTCTCTTGAAGGGAGGCTGGGAAAAATCCCAGGGTGAATAACTACCACTGATGGGCAGTATGAGAAACCACCTGGACATCTACTGATCCATCTAGCACTCTGTGTATATAAAACCCATAACCCCGGGCTTCCCTGGTGGCGCAGTGGTTGAGAGTCCGCCTGCCGATGCAGGGGACATGGGTTTGTGCCCCGGTCCGGGAGGATCCCACATGCCGCGGAGCGGCTGGGCCCATGAGCCATGGTTCGGAGCCTGTGCTCCGCAACGGGAGAGGCCCGCGTACCGCAAAAAAAAAAAAAAAAAAAACCCATAACCCCTAAACCAGAATACAGTCAAATATCCTGCTTACTGGTATTGTTGGGGTGAATTTAATTTCTGAACTGCAAACGTGCCAAAGCCACACTTAAAGTACAGTCTTGAAAGTACCACCATTCACACATATGAAAATAAGAAGCTTTCTAATGAGCTAAAGTCACATAACCTAATACCTGCATATTATGAAAGGACTTAACAGAACACTTGCAAAACAATAGGGTAACACTGTGTTAGGGAAATCATATTCATTTACCCAGATATCTGAAGATCACATGGCCTGTCGCCTGCAAAAGGCCCACACTATCACTTACTTGGATAAAAGCCATGTCCCTTTAATGATCATTAAGAAGTTCACCATATCCCTAGACAGGAACCTGGAAAACACATTGTGACAAATGTGCCTATGGACACAAGTTTACTTACTACCTGGACCCTGAAGATAACCCTGTCATGACCATCACTGCAGGACTCAGCAAATCTACTTGGAATCTTGCTATACTCCAAGGCCTAGGCCACTGTTACACAGACCATTATCTCCTGCATTTACACCTGCATGGAACCTTGGTTAGTACTGTGACTTGTAGCTCTATGAGGATTACATGGATATCTGTCACTCAACAATCAGATGGCTAAATATCAAGTTTTCTAAAATATAAAACTATAGGATAACATGGTTGCTAGATTTGTAAGGTGTCTACAATTTCTTACCTGACTACCTGCAAAAAAAGTCATGATGACAAGAAGCGTGAAGACACATCAGCATTACCTAGATATGTGAATGTTGATCGTCTGTGTTGTGGTTTATACCCACATCATCCCTTACCTCCACACCAACACGCTGCAACGTTCACTACCACTGATGCGCTTACTGTGATGTGTTATCCTGAATCTGCAAAACAAATTGCAGTAAATGTATTTGGTACACATGTCATTCTACCTCTACACCCCCAGATTCTCTTGGTCACTTCTGGTATGATTTTGGTACCCATCAACACTACCTGGACACTTGCCTGCAGACACTGGGGTCAAACCCCAGGAAGAGACGCCTTCTTCTCAGAAGGGCTCCCTGCAATAATCCCTGAGCTAGTAATGCTGTGATGCCAACATGATAAATTACAAGAATCCCTGCACATGCATCTTTCAGCAGTAGTTAAGTACATGTTACCTCTAAAGAAGAACATAAAAATCTTACTAGTATTATTAGGGACATATTAACTTCGCAACCACATATATGACAAAAACTAGGTAAATTTAAGAGTCTCAAAAACATTAATTTTGTAAATACTGATATTGGGAATGTCTCTGAGTTATTGTCACGTCATCTCATACCTGTTCACCATCAAAGACCTTAACAGGATCCCTGCAGAAAACCATGGTGACACTGTGTGAAGAGACCGCATGCTCACTTACCTAGGTGTCTGAGGTCAAATGACCTGTACTGGGGTAAAATCCACTTTATCAAATACCTGTCAACTAGCAAGGTCCCATTCATGAGCACTGTTACGTCCACTGTGGTATCAGAACTGCTGGAACATGTAAAATCATACATGTCAAGTGTGTTTAAGGACTGAAGGACAACACTTGTTTGACACGAAAAAGAAAAAACCCAAAGAAAACAACAACAACAAAACCAAACAAATAAATGCAAGAAAAAACAGCACCAGCAAATAATCTTAGTCACTTACATCATTCAGGGAACCATCAACCCTATCTGAACCTTTCAGAATTTCAATGTCAACATCAGTGCTAGAGACATATTTCTCTGAGCACCTGAAGGAATCTCATGGTCAATACTGTGAATCCAAACCAGGATAACTTAGCTGCCACCTGCAGATGCCTCTGTCACAACTGAGGTTAAGCACACATTATATGTACACTCTAAAAAAAGTGGCTAATGCTACTATCACTGATTGGGAAACATAATTTCTTAATTGCATACCTGCATAAAAACACAGGAACAGAAAAACTAGGAACACCATCCACACTTTCCCACATATCTGAAGATCAGATGGTTTGAAGGGGGCTAAAGGCCCACGTCATCACTTACCTCAATACAATCAAGGCATGTTATCGATCATTATGATCTTTACCAGGATGTCTTTGCAGGAACCTGAAAATCACACTGTAAAATATGTCTGTGGACACGCCTTTTCTACTAGGACCCTACAGATAACCTCATTCACTGCCTTCCGTGCAGGACCTGCCATCAGCTCTCCCTGGGTTCATGCACTCCTCCAAGGTCTATGCCACTGTTAGAAACTCCATCCTCTTTTCCCTGCTCACCTGCAGAAACGCCACGGTCACTACTGTGCCACACGCTCGGTCATCATTGCGTTCATACCTGGGAATCGCTCAACACTCACAGGGTTCAAAATAAATTCTCAAAAATATAAAACAGTAGGATAATATGACTGCTAGGATTGATAAAACACTATCATTTCTTACCTGAAGACCTGAAATGAATCACATGAGAAAACAAGTTTAGCCAATCAACACCGCTTACCTAGAGATGTGAACGCAGGATGCTCTGACGTGGCGAAGGTGCACATCATCACTTACCTGGACACCAGAAAGGACCCCCTATAACAACCGTTCATTTCATCTTGATCTCTTGATGGGAACCTGAAAAACACATACTACAGGTTCAAAAGGACAGAACTCGTAGCAGGACACCTTCAAACGACCTTAGACATTTCCTTCACCATGAGAATATCAACTCTGCCTGAATACTTGTAGTACGCCAAGGTCGAGGGCATTGTCAAATATGACAGCATTTCATCATGGGGCACCTGCAAAGTCTCATGGTTACGAGCATCATGACAATCACCCGAATATGGCAAGTGCTCATCACTCACATGGCTCATTAAAAATTTTCTCTAAAATAAGATAAATGAAAACTCATGGTTTCTAGAATTGGTAAGAACAGTCATTTCCTACCTGAATACCTGCAAAGAAAAATGGTAACAACAATTGTTAGAGAAACTATCATAACTTACCCAGCTATGTAAATATCAAATGACCTGCGCTCTGGTTTACTCCATATCTGGTTTAGTCCATATCGTCACCTACCTGTATACAAGCAACGTCCACCATTAATGAGCATTGTTAGTTTAATCATGATCTCTTCACGCAAACCTAGAAAGATAATATGAAATGCCTGTTAAAGGACACAACGTTTTCTACCACGACACCCTCAAATAATGGTGGTCACTTCATCATTAGGAGACACATCCATCTACCCGCATACTTGCAGCAATCCAAGGTCAACACCAACATCAGATAAAATGTCTTTCTTTGACTGGACACCTGTACAAATCCTATGACTAGTACTGTGATGGGGAACGCCATGATAAATACCTGTATTCACATAATACCTCAGCATTCACACGGGTAAAAATGAACATTTCCAAAAATAGAACAAATGAAACCGCATGATATCTAGAAGAGGTAAAGACTAACATTCCCTACCTCAATACCTTCAAAAATCATGGTAACAAGACATAGGAAGACACAGCATTACTTACTTAGGTATACGAAGGTCAGATGGAATGTGCTGTGGTGTAGCCCCACACCAGCACCTATCTCCATACCAGCAATGACCCACAATAACTACCATTAATAGGCTCACCCAGGATGTCTTGACATGAATCTGAAAAACACAGTGTGGAATATGTTTGGGACACATAAATCATCCTACCTCTAAAACTGTAAATTTCCTTGGTCACTTGTACCATTGTGGTACCCATCCACACTACCTGGCTAGTTGCAGGAGTTCAAGGTCAATTCCTGAGAAGAAACACCGTCTTCTCATGAAGGGATACCTGAAAAAATTCCCAAGGTCAGTAACTCAATGATGGCAATATGATAAATTACCTGGATCACCTGCATATCTGTTCATCACTACAAGTATTAAATACATGTCATCTCTAAACAGAATACAAAAAAATCTCATTTGTACTAATATAATAAGGGTCAAATTAATTTCTTAACTACACACATGCCAACAACAAGGTAAATATAAGAGTCTCAAAAATTAATTACATAGATATCTAAAAATCAGAATGTCTTTAATGAGTTAACATCACAACATCTCATACTTGTATACTAGTAAAGACCTTGACAGGATACTGCAAACAAACATGGTAACACAAATGTTTGGGACACCATACTTACTTACCTTCATATTGAAGATCAGATGGTCTTCATTGTAGTAGGATCCACTTTATCCCTTACCAGGTTGAAAGCAAGGTTCTGTTAGCAACCACTGTTAGGTTCACAGGGATCTCGTGACAGGAACCTGAAAAACACATTCAACAAATTGTTTAAAGATACCATTTGTGGGACTTCCCGGGTGGGGCAGTGGTTAGGAATCAACATGCCAATGCAGGGGGACACGGGTTCGAGCCCTGGTCCGGGAAGATCTCGCAAGCCGCAGAACAACTAAGCCCGTGCGCCACAACTACTAAGCCTCCGCTCTAGAGCCTGAGAGCCACAACTACTGAAGCCCACGTGCCTAGAGCCTGTGCTCCACACAAGAAAAGCCACCACAATGAGAAGCCTGAGCAAAACAACGAAGAGTAGACCCCACTCGCCGCAACTAGACAAAGCCCACATGCAGCAACAAAGACCCAACGCAGCCAAAATTAAATAACTGAATTAATTTTTTTAAAAAAAAGGATACAATTTGTTCTACCAGGACACCTGCACCTAACCTGGTTTACTTCCATTACTATGGAACACATCAACTCTACCTGGGTACGTGCGTTAATTGAGGTCAACACCAACGTCAGGTGGGACTTTCACTTCTTAACCGGACACGTGCAAAAAACCGATGGTTACTATTGTGGTGGCAACTCCATAACACTTACAAGATATGATCAACCTACAACACTCACAGGGTTAAATATAAGTAGCCTCTAAAACGTAAAAAATGTAAACTCATGGTTACTACAATTATTAAGAACTTTTAGCATTTCTTACCTCAATACCTGCAACAAAATCACGATAACAAGAAGTGTTAGGAACGCCATCAACACTTAACTACGTACATGAAAACCACATGGTCTGATCTTCATGTACGTAGGTATATGAAAACTGAAAGCTCATGGTTTCAAGAATTGGAAAGGAATCTGCCCTCACCTGAATACCTGCAAAGAAATCATGGTAACAAGTGTCAGGCTCACAGTAATAACTTGCCTACGTATGCGCAGGTCAGATGGCCTGTGCTGTGGGTGAGGCCTACGTCGCCACATGACTGCCCCCCAACAGTGTCACCCGTTGACACTAACCCTAGGTTCAGAGGGATGTCTGGACAGGAACCTGGAAAAGACATGAGATATGGCCTTGCTACCAGGACACCTTGGTTATGTTATCATTATAAGACACATCAAAACTACCTGGATACTTGCAGTACGCCAAGGTCAACACAAAGGTTGGAAAGCCCTAGTTTCTTGACTGGACACCTGTAAAAACTCTACGGGAAGTAGTGTGGTGGGAAAACCATAATAAATATCTGCATATGTGCAATCCCTCGACACTTAAGAGAGTGAAATTTTCTCTAAAACATAAAAAGTGAAAACTATTGTTTTCCAGATTGGCAAGGACACTATTATTTCTAACCCTGATCCCTGAAAAAGAAACCATGGTAACAGGAACTGTTAGGCCACATCCTTACTTACTCAGATATCCGGAGATCAGAAGGCCTGTGCTGTGCTTTACGCTCACAGCATCACTGACCTGGACACCAGCAAGGTCCCATCTGCAAATCCATCTATCACTACTGTGTTAAATACATATCATCACTAAAGAAGACTACTAAAAATCTCACTCCCACTAGTATTATTAGGGACACATTAAAGTCCTAACTGATCACATGCCAAAAACAAAGTCAATATGAGACACTGAAATCAGGAATTATGTAGATGTCTGAATATAAGAACGTCTTGAATCAGTGAATATCACATGATCTCATATTGGCATAACAAGCAAAGATCTTAACAAGATACCTGCAAAAAAAAGACATAAAAACATATTAGGGACAGCATCCTCACTTACCTAGATATTGAGGTTCACACGGTCTGCACTGTGGTAAGACGCACTTTAACACTTACCTGGTTAAGTGTTACGCTAGTAACCATTAGGTTCACCCTGTTCTCCTAACAGGAACCTGATGAAATACACGCAACAAATGTGTTCAAGACACAACATGTTCTACAGGATGCCTGCACCTAACCTTGTTCACCTCTATTTTTAAGGAACACATCAACCCTACCTGGATCCTTGCATCCACTCAAGGTCAACACTGTTGTCAGGAGAGACCAGTGGTACCTACCTGGATACCTGCAAAAATCTCATGCATATGACAGCGGAGACACGTCACAACAACTACCTGGATATGAACGACTCCTCAATACTTAGACGATTAAATAAATTTTAACTAAAATACAGAAAGTGTAAACTCGTGTTTACTAGAATTAGTAAGGACTCTTAGCAGTTCTTACCCGAACACCTGCAACAAAATCACGCTAACGAGAAGCGTTAGGAACGCCATCGTCACTTACCTACGTACATGAAGAACAGATGGTCTGTGATGTGCTTTAGGCCCACATCATCACTTACCTAGCTACCAGCAACGTCCCATGTTATCTACCACTGGAGCTCACCATCATGTCCTGACAGGAGCCTGAAAACACATTTAGAGAATGTGTGTGATATCCCTATTATTCTAGGGTAAACCTTCAGATACCCTTGCTCAGTTGCATACTTTTGAGACTCATCACCATTACCTGGAAACTTGCAGAAGTCTAGGACTAAACCCTAGTAAGAGATGCCTTCTTCTCTTGAAGAGGTATTTCAAATTGCATGCTCACTACTGTGGTGATGAACAATAGGATAAATTACCTGGACACCTGCATATCCTCTTATCAGCAGGAGGGTATAACATGGTATTTTGGAACGTGAATATAGTAAAACATCATGTTCACTAGTGTTGTTAGGGACAGATTAATATCTTTATGGCGTACAAGCCAAAGATAAAGCTAATATAGTAAGTTAAAATATAAAGAGCCTTCAAAGTATCATTGATTACATACACATCTGCAAATAAGAAGGTCTAATGAATTAATGTGACATCTCATACCTTTACACTAGCAAACGCCGTAACAGGATATCTGCAGGGAAAAAATATGGCAACACTGTGTTCAGGGTTTGGGACATCATCCTCACTTATGTAGACATCTGAAGACAGTTGGTCTGTACTCTGCTGTAAGGTCCTCAGCATCACTCACCTGGTTACTCGCAGGGTCCCGTTAACGACCATCACTAGGTTCACTGCAACGTCACCACTAATATAACATGAAAAAACACACTTGACAAGGGAGTTTAGGGCAAAAAAATCGCTTTACCTAAAAAAAAAAAAAAACAGACTATGTGTAATTAATTCTGATTATTTGCATCATTAGGGGAATCATCAACACTATGTGGGTCCTGGAGGCGCTTCAAGGTTAACACCACTGCTGGGCACACGATCGTCTCTTGTCTGAGGACCTGTAAAAATTTCATGGTCAACATGGCGGTGTGGAACAGCAGGATAAGTTACCTGGATACCTGCATATCCCTCCATCACGGCTAAGGTGAAACACACATTATACCTAAACTCTAAACTGATTAGTAGCATTGGTTGGGACCATATCATTTCTTAACTGACCTCTTTAAGAAAAAACATAGTACCAGAAAAGTTAGAAAGCCATCCACACTTAACCTACCTGTCAGATGGGCAGATTATTTGAAGGGTCCTAAAGATCTACATCGTTCCGTACCCAGAGAAAAGCAAAGTCCCGTCATTGCGCATTATGAGGTTTATCATGGTTTCTTGACAGAAACCTGAAAAACAAATTGTGACAAATGTGTCTACAGAGTATCTTTTCTCCCAGGACACTTCAAATAACCTTGTCCACTTCCATCACTGCAGGACCCATCAACTCTACTTGAAATCTTGTATTACTGCAGGATCTATGCCACTGTGAGACACCGTCACGTTTTGACTACTTACCTGCAAAAATACTAGGGTAACTTGTGTGACCTACAACTCCATTTTTATTACATGAATACCCATGGACTGCTCAACACTCACATGCTTAAACACAAATTTCCTCTTAAATATGAAAAAGTCAGATGTTTGCTAGCATTGGTAAAAAACACTATTATCATTTCGACCTGAATATCTGAAAAGAAACCACATGGTAAAACAAGTTCAAGCAATCAACATCAATTAACTAGATACATGAAGACCGGCGGGTGTCATGTAGCGAAGCTGCACCTCATGACATACCTGGATACCAGAAATGTCCCCCCTTAATGACCACTGTCAGGTTCACTGCGATCACTTGACAGGAACCTGAAAAATACATTATGATGTACGTGTGAAAGGATGCAATTATTCTTCCAGGACACCTGCGGGAACCTTGGTCACTGCATCATTATGAGACCTTCAACTGTATCTGAATTCTTGCTGTATTCCAAGGTCTAGACCACTTCCAGGTAAGACCGTGTTCCTTTATGGGACACCTGCAAAATTTCCACGGTTACTGCTGTGGTTGAGGACATAATGTTAATTCCCTGGATATGGCAATCCCTCAACACTCACAGGGTTCAACAAAAATGTTCTCTAAGTTATAAAAGGTGAAAACTAATGGTTTTTAGAATCAGTAAGGACTCTATAATTTTCTTCCTGAATACCAGCTAAGAGGTTGTTGTGACAACAACCCTGAGAGACGCCATCATCCTTTAGCTGGCTATCTGGAGATCAGAGGGCCTGTGCCGTGAGTTAGGCCCACATCATCACTTACCTGCACCCTAACAGTGTCCCCATTAACATCAATGCTAGGTTCAAAGGGATGCCTTGACAGGAACCTGAAAAAGACATTTGGAAAGCTGTGTTAAAGGACACAACTTTTTCTACCAGGATACCTGCAAATATCCTTATGGAGTACACCAACCCTGCCTGCATGCTTTCATTCATGAAAGATCAGTACTGATGTCAAATAAAATCATCATTACTTCACTGGATACCTGCAAAAACTCTGTGGGTACTACTGGGGCTGGGGACACCATGATAAATACCTAGATATGTGTCATCCTTCAACACGCACAGGGTTAAACACAAACTTTTTCTAATATAAAAAGTGAAAACATGTTTTCTAGAATTGGTAAAGCTCTATCATTTCTTACCTGAATACCTGCATGAAAGAAAGAATTCATGTTAATCTAAGTGTGAGAACACATCATCACTTACCAAGATGTAGGAAGGCCAGATGGCCTGTGCTGTGGTTTAGGCCCAGGCCATCACTTACCTCGATACCAGCGATGTCACATGTTAACTACTACTGAGAAGCCCACCTAGTTATCTTGACATGTATCTGAAAAACACATCACGCAAAATGTGTTCGGTACACATCTCATTCTACCTGTGCACCTGCAAATTCCATTGATCAATTCTATCATTCACGGATGCATAAACATTATCTGCGTAACTGCAGAAACCTGAGGTCAAACCGTAGTAAGAGAACCTTCCTCTTTTGAAGGGATACCTGCAAAAATCCCATGGTCAGAATTCTGGGTATGGAAAATACAACAAATTACCTGGAAACCATCACAATAGTGTAAAAAAATGATCTCTGAACAAGAATAGAGTAATTTCTCATGCTGACTAATACTATTAGGGACAAACTCATTTCTGAAGTACTACATGCCAAAACAAGGTTAATTTAAGAATCTTCAAAATATCATTAATTACCTACAGATCTGAAAATAAGAAGGTATCTAATGAATTAACGTCACATTGTCTCCTACCTGTACACGAGGCATAGAACTTAACGGGAAACCTATAAAAAAAGCATGGTACACTGTGTTAGAGACACCATTCTCATTCGCCTAGATATCTGAAAATCTAATCATCTGTATTGGGGTAAGACTCACTTTATCACATACCTGGTTACTAGCAAGGTCCCACTGACAACTGTTATTTCGATCATTATGATGTCACAATGACTGCTAGAAACTTGAAAAATGCATTCCACAGTTGTGTAAAGGACATGCTTGTTTATATGCAAAGTCAGTAGCCTTGCAAATAATCTTGGTCACTTCCATCATTAGGGGAAGCATATACACTACCTGGATTTTGGAAGAACTTTAAGGTCAACACCACTGTTGGGCGCACTATCATCTCTTCTATGAGTACCTGTAGAAACCTCATGGTTAATATTTCAACAGAATAAGTTACCTGGACCTGCACTACCCTCTATCACTATTTAAACACGCGTTATATTAAACACACGTTATATCAAAATTCTAATAAAAAAGGCACATACTTACTAGCACTGGTTGAGACAAGGTCATTTCTTAACTGAATACCTGCTAAAAAAAAAAACCCAAAACGAAACCATGGTAATAGAACAGTTAGGAACACCATCCACACTAGCCTACGTATGTGACGATCAGACTGTCTGAGGCAGCTGAAGGCCCACGTCGTCACTTACCTGGATACAAGCCAAGTCCCATTAATGATCAT
Organism: Leucopleurus acutus; assembly: GCF_964270905.1. Lineage (NCBI taxonomy): Eukaryota > Metazoa > Chordata > Mammalia > Artiodactyla > Delphinidae > Leucopleurus > Leucopleurus acutus. The sequence continues at coordinate 10,402,073 of NC_139148.1, read as the reverse complement.
TTCGAGACTCACCATGACTTCTTGACAAGAATATAAACAACGCTTTGAGACAAATATGTCTATGGACACAACTTTTCTTCTAGGACACTGCAAATCACCTTGCTCACTGCCATCACTGCAGGCCCCATCACTTCTCCCTGGATTCATGCCGTACGCCAAGGTCTCTACCAAAGTTAGACACACCGTCATCAATTCCCAGCTCACTTGCAAAAACACCGTGCCACACAATTCCATCATCATGACGTGGATACCCACAACCTGCTCAACACTCCCACGACTAAACGGAAATTTTCTCTAAAATGGCAAATAGTAGCGTATCATGATTGCTTACAATTGGTAAAATACTATCATTTCTTACCTGATTCCTCGGAAGAAAAACACACATGGTAAGTAACTGACCTAGGTATGTGAAGAGCACATGGTCTGACATGGTGAAGGTGTACATCATTACACATCATGACTTACCTGGATACCAGAAATGTCTCCAGAGAATGACCATTGTAAGCTTCATCCCTTGACAGGAACCTGGAAAGCACATTCTGATATATGTGTAAAAGGACACAACTTGCTCTAGCAGGACACCTGCAAACAACCTTGGTCATTTCCATTATGAAATCAACTCTACCTCAATACTTCCAGGACACTCTGAGGCCAAGGACACTGTCAGGCAATAACGCTTCTTTACAGGATACCTGCAAAATTTCCGTGGCCACTACTGTGGTTGGGATATCATGATAAATACCTGATACGTGGAATCCTTCATGACTCACAGAGTTCAAGGTTTGCTCTAAAAAATGAAAACTGAAAGCTAATGGTTTCAAGAATTGGAAAGGAATCTGTCCTTACCTGAATATCTGCAAAGGAGTCATGGTAACAAGTGTCAGGCTCACAGTCATCACTTACCTACGTATGCGCAGGGCAGGTGGCCTGTGCTGTGGGTGAGGCCCACGTCGTCACATACCTGCCCCCCAACAGCATCCCCCGTTACCACCAGCGCTAGGTTCAGAGTGATGCCTGGACAGGAACCTGGAAAAGACATGAGATATGGCCTTGCTACCAGGACACCTTGGTTATGTTATCATTATAAGACACATCAACTCTACCTGGATACTTGCAGTACTCCAAGGTCAACACCAAGGTTGGAAAGCCACAGTTTCTTGGCAGGACATCTGAAAAACCCTAGGGGAAGTAGTGTGGTGGGAAAACCATAATAAATATCTGCATATGTGCAGTCCCTCGACACTTACGAGTGTTAAACTTTTTCTAAAATATAAAAAGTGAAAACTATTGTTTTCTAGATCGGCAAGGACACTATTATTTCTTACCCTGATCCCTGAAAAAAAAACCCATGGTAACAGGAAGTGTTAGGCCACATCCTTACTTACTCAGATATCTGGAGATCAGAAGGCCTGTACTGTGCTTTACGCTCACAGCATCACTGACCTGGACACCAGCAAGGTCCCATCTGCAAATCCATCTATCACTACTGTCTTAAATACATATTATCGCTAAAGAAGACTACTAAAAATCTCACTCCCACTAGTATTAGTAGGGACACATTAAAGTCCTAACTGATCACATGCCAAAAACAAAGTCAATATGAGACACTGAAATCAGACATTATGTAGATATCTGAATATAAGAACGTCTTGAATCAGTGAATATCACATGATCTCATATTGGCATAACAAGCAAAGATCTTAACAAGATACCTGCAAAAAAAAGACATAAAAACATATTAGGGACAGCATCCTCACTTACCTAGATATTGAGGTTCACACGGTCTGCACTGTGGTAAGACGCACTTTAACACTTACCTGGTTAAGTGTTACGCTAGTAACCATTAGGTTCACCCTGTTCTCCTAACAGGAACCTGATGAAATACACGCAACAAATGTGTTCAAGACACAACTTGTTCTACCAGGATGCCTGCACCTAACCTTGTTCACCTCTATTTTTAAGGAACACATCAACCCTACCTGGATCCTTGCATCCACTCAAGGTCAACACTGTCGTCAGGAGAGACCAGTGGTACCTACCTGGATACCTGCAAAAATCTCATGCATATGACAGAGGAGACACGTCACAACAACTACCTGGATATGAACGACTCCTCAATACTTAGAGGATTAAACAAATTTTAACTAAAATACAGAAAGTGTAAACTCGTGTTTACTAGAATTAGTAAGGACTCTTAGCAGTTCTTACCCGAACACCTGCAACAAAATCACGCTAACGAGAAGCGTTAGGAACGCCATCATCACTTACCTACGTACATGAAGAACAGATGGTCTGTGATGTGCTTTAGGCCCACATCCGCACTTACCTAGATACCAGCAACGTCCCATGTTATCTACCACTGGTAGCTCACCATCATGTCCTGACAGGAGCCTGAAAACACATTTAGAGAATGTGTGTGATATCCCTATTATTCTAGGGTAAACCTTCAGATTTCCTCAGTCAACTGTATCATTTTGTATCCCATCAACGTTACCTGTGTACTTGCAGAACTGCAAGGTCACACCCTAGAAAGAGACTCCTTCCTCTCCTGAAGGGATAACTGCAAAAATACCAGAGTCAATAAAGCAGTGGTCGACTATATGATAGATCACCTGGATACATATATGTTGCTGGATCATTCCAAGTGTTAAATACACACTAGTTCCAAATAAATAATAAAATCTTATTCTTAGTAATATTACTGGGAACATGTTAATTTCTGAACTGCATACATGCCAAAAACAAGGTAAATTTTTTTTTTTTTTTTTGTGGTACGCGGGCCTCTCACTGTTGTGGCCTCTCCCGTTGCGGAGCACAGGCTCCGGACGCGCAGGCTCAGCGGCCATGGCTCACGGACCCAGCTGCTCCACGGCATATGGGATCTTCCCAGACCGGGGCACGAACCCGTGCCCCCTGCATCGGCAGGCGGACTCTCAACCACTGCGCCACCAGGGAAGCCCACAAGGTAAATTTAAGAGCCTTGAAAACATTAATTGTGTAGAGATCTGAATATAAGAAAGTCTCTAATAAGTTAATGCCACGTCATCTCGTATCTGTATACTAGCAAAGACCTTAACAGGATAGCTGCAAAAAAAAAACCAAAAACAAAACAAAAGTATGGTATCACAAGTGTTAGGACACCAACAACACTTACCTGGATATTGAAAATTAGATAGTCTACATTGTGGTTAGACCCACTTTTCAGTTACTTGGTTATGAGCAAGCTTCCATTAACAACCATTCTTAGGTTCACTGTGTTCTCTTCACAGGAACTGGAAAAAACACATGGATAAAATGTGTTTAAGGACCCAACCTGTTCTACCAGTACACCTGCACATCACCCTGTTCACTACTATTATTACCTAAGACATCACCTCTACCTGGATACTAGCATTAAATCAAGGTTAATACCACGGTCATGAGAGACCATCATTTCTTGACTGGACACCTGCAAAAATCCTATCCTTACCAGTGTGGTGAGAAACTCCAATTACCAACACGATCAATCCCTGAACACTGACACTGGGAAACATAACTTTTCTGTAAAATATGAAAGTATGAACACATGGTTACTAGAATTGGTAAGAACTCTATCATTTCTTACCTGAATATCTGCAAAGAAATCATTCTAACAAGAAGTGCGAGAGACACTTCCTATCACTTACCTAAATATATGCAGATCACATGATCTATGCTGTTGTTTAGGCCCAAATCATCACTTACCTCCATAACTGCTATGTGCCTTGTTAACTACCATTGAAAAACCTGACAAACGTGTTGTGGGAAATGTTCATTACATGTCCTGTTCTACCTGTACACCGACAACATTCCCTTGGTCAGTTGCATCATTTTGTAGCTCATCAGTGTTAGCTGGGTAACTGCAGAACTCCAAGGTTCAACCCTAGTAAGAGGTACCTTCTTTTTTTTTTTTTTTTTTTTTTTGCGGTATGCGGGCCTCTCACTGTTGTGGCCTCTCCCATTGCGGAGCACATGCTCCGGATGCACAGGCTCAGCAGCCATGGCTCACAGGCCCAGCCACTCCGCGGCATGTGGGATCTTCCCGGACCGGGGCACAAACCCATGTCCCCTGCATCGGCAGGCGGACTCTCAACCACTGCGCCACCAGGGAAGCCCAGTACCTTCTTTTTTTGAAGGGATACCTGTAGAAGTTCTACGGTCAATATCGTTGTGATGGACAATGTCATCAATTACTTGGATACTTGCATATATATTATCACGAGTATAAAAAACATTATTTCTAAACAAGAATACAGTTAATGCTCTTGCTTACTAGTGTTGTTCAGGAAGAATTAATTTCTTAACTGTATACATGCCAAAAGCAAGGTTATTTTAAGAATCATGGGAACATCATTAATTAATTACCTAGATGTGTGGAAACAACTAAAGTCTCTAATGAGTTAATATCCCATAATATGATACGTCCTTACTAGCAAAGACCTTAATGAGATACCAGCAATAAACATGATAACACATGTGTTAGGGACATCATCCTCACTTACTAGATATTGAAGATCAGACAGTCTGCATTGTAGTAAGACCCACTGTATCACTCACCTGGTTACTAGCAATGTCCTGGTAATGACCACCGTTAGATTCACCATGATTCCTTGACTGGAATCTCAAAAAAGTACACATGACAAATACATTTAAGGAAACAACTTGCTCTACAATGACACCTGCAAATAATCTTGGTCACTTTCATCAATGAGGGAACCATCAACCTGGCAGTACTTCAAGGTCAATAATGTTCTTAGAGACACCATCACCTCTCTGCAGGGCACATGTAAAAATCTCCCGATCAGTACTGTGGTATGGACCTGTAGGGTCCCTTACCTGCATATACCTCTAGCACTACCTAGGTTCAACATACATTATATTTAAATTCTTATCCTGTAAGGTCTAATGCTTACTAGATTTGGTTGAGACAGTGTCACTTCTTACCTGAATATCTTAATAAAAAAACATGGTGCACAAATGTTAGACACACCATCCTCACTTACCAAGAAATCTGAAGATCAGATATTTGAAGGGGGCTTAAAGACATATCATCACTTACCTGGATATAAGCAAGGTCTCTGTTAACAATCACTTATGAAGTCACCATGGTTTCTTGATTGGACCCTGAAAAATATATTGCGACAAATGTGTCCAGGGAGACACATTTTCACCTGGATACCTTAAATGACCTTCCTCATCCATCACTGTAGGACCTATCGACCTACCTGATATTTGCAGTAGTCCAAGTTCTACACCACTGTTAGAGACGCCATCAACTCTTCACTGCACACCTGCAAATATCCCATGGTTACTACTGTGACATCATCCTCATTTACCTAAATCTGAAGATCACATGATCTGTAAGGTGCTTAAGGCTCACATCATCACTTACTGGGATTCATGCAAAGTCTCTTGATGATGATGATGAGGTTCACTATGATCTCTTGACTGGAACCTGAAAAACACATGGTGACAAATGTTTTATCTACGGACACACATTTCCCACAAGAATTCCTGCAAATAACCTTCTTCACTTCCGCCACTGCAGGACCCATCAACTAGATTTTTGCAGTATTCAAGGTCTAGCCATATTTAGAGACACCATCATCTCGACTTTACATCTACAAAACCCCATGGTTACTATTATGAAGCAGAATTCCAGGATAGTTACCTGAGTAAATGCAGATTACTCATACTCGCAGGGTTAAACATACATTTTCTGTAAAATATAAAACAGCAGGATAAAAAAAAAAAAAAACAGCAGGATAACACGGTCACTAGAACTTGCAAAACATTATCATTTCTTACCTGACTACCTGCTAAGAACTCACACGTAAAACCCATGTAAGTGATCCAACATCATTTACGCAGATATATGAAGATCAGATGGTCTCTCATATGAAGATCATCACTTACCTAGATATCAGAAATGTCCCCCTGTTAATGACCACTGTTTAATTTATCATGGTATCTTGATAGGAACCTGACAACCACCTTGTGAAATAAATGTTAAAGGACACAACTTTTTTTTACCAGAACATATGCAAACAACCATGGTGACTCCATCATTATAGAGCATATCAAGTCTATCTGGACACTTGGATTAATTCAAGGTCAATACCATTATCAGATAACATCATAATTTCTTACAAAAACCCTATAAAAATCCCATGATTACTACCTGGGGGCGGGGATGGGGAAGACCATGATAATTACCTGAATACGTACAATCCATCAGCGCTCACAGAGTTAAACATAATTTTTCTCTAAAATGTAAGATGTGGAAACCAATGGTTATAAGAATTGGTTAGGAATCTATCATTTATTACTTGAATACCTGTAAAAATCGTGGTAACAAGAAGTGTCAGGGATATATCACCTCTTACCTATATATATGAAGACCAGATGGTCTGTGCTGTGGTTTAGGACCAAATCATCACTTACCTTGATATCCCATGTTCACTATCATTGATAAGCTCACCATGACATCTTGACATGAATCTGAGAAACACATCGTGAAAAATATGTTTGGTACACATCTTATTCTGCCTGAACACCTGCAAATTCCCTTTGTCACTTATACGATTTCAGGACCCATGAATGTTACCTGGATACTTGCAAAAGTCCAGAGTCAAACCTTAGAAAAAGACGTCGTCCTTTCTTGGATGGATGCCTGCAAAAATCCCATGGTCGAGGACTTCCCTGGTGGTCCAGTGGTTAAGACCCCATGTTTCCACTGCAGTGGGTATGGGTTCGATCCCTGGTCGGGGAACTAAGATCCTGCATGCTGCATGGCGCGGCCAAAAATAAATAAATAAATAAATAAATAAATCCCATGGTCAACTAGGTGTGATGGAGAATAAGATAAATTACTCGGATGCCTGCAAACCTATCACTACGAATGTTAAATACACATTAGTTCTAAACAAGAAGATAGTAAAATCTCATGCTTACTAGTGTTGTTATGAACCAATTAACTTAACAGCATACATGCCAAATAAGAGGTTAATAAAAGAGTTTCTATAACATCATTAATTTCTAGATATCTGAAATAAAGAAGGTCTCCCATGGGTTAATGTAACATAATTCCGTATGTGTATACTAGCAAAGACCGTAATGAGATACCAGCAAAAAAATATGGTAACACAAGTGTTAGGGACACTATCCTCACTTACCTAGATATTTGAGGATCAGATTTGAGGTCTGTATTGTGGTAAGACCCACATTATCTTTACCTGATTAAGAGCAAAATCCCACTGATGTCCACTGAGAGCTTAACTGTGATCTCTTGACTGGTACCTGAAAAAAATGTAACAAATGTGTTCAAGGACACAACCTCTTCTACCAGGGTATGTGTAAATAACCTTGGTTATTTCTATCATTATGGGACACATCAACTAGACATGGATACTTCCAGTATTCCAAGGTTAATACCATTGTCACGAGGCCATCATTTGGTGAATGTACACCTACAAAATCCCCACGTTACCTCTGTGTTGTGGAACACCATGATTGTTACCTGAATACATGCTCACTCAGCACTCTAATGGTTAAATATAAATTTTCTCTAAAATATAAAAAATGAAAACTCATGGTTTCTAGAATGGTAAGGACTCTACATTTTCATACCTCAATAGCATGCAATAAAATTATCTTAAGTATTATTGATACCATCATCACTTACCTATCTATCTGAAGATCAGATGGCCTGGGCTGTTGTTTAGGCCCTCATTATCACATACCTTGATACCAGCCATGTCTCACATTAAGTACCGATTACAGGCTACCCCCGATCATGGTTACTAGAATTGGTGAGGACTGTATTATTCTAAACGGAATAGCTGTACCAAATACACGGTCAGAAAGTGTTAGGGACGCCATCACCACTTACCTACATTTCTGAAGGTCAGATGGCCTGTGCTCTGGTTTAGGCCCACATCATCACTTACCTGGACATTAGCAGTGTCCCCATTAATGAGCACTGTTAGGTTTACCATTATGTCTTGACAGGAGCCTGAAAAACATATTATGAAATACGTGTCAAAGGACACAATTTATTCTACCAGGGTACCTGGAAATAACCTTGTTTACTTCTATTATTATGGGACACATCAACTCTACCTGCATATTAGCAGCATTCCAAGGTCAGAATCATTTTGGGGGTAAGACCATCATTTCCTAACTGTATACCTGCAAAAATCCCATGGTTACTACTGTAGGAAGGAACACCATAACTACCTGTAGACTTGTAATCTCTGGACACTTGGAAGGTAAAACAAATTTTCTCTCAAAATATAAAATGTAAACACTCATGGGCTCTAGAATTGGTAAGGACTCTATCATTTCTTACTTAAATAGCTATAATAAAAACATGTTAAGTGTTAGGGACACTATTGTCACTTACTTAGATATCTGAAAATCAGATGGCCTGTGCTATGGTTTAGGCCTACATCATCACTTACCTGGACACCAGCAAAATCCCTGTCAATGACCATGGTAAAGTTCTCACTTACCTGGACACCAGCAAAATCCCTGTCAATGACCATGGTAAAGTTCATCATGCTTTCCTGACTGAAACCTGACAAACACATTGTTAAAAATGTTTCTACTTATACATCTTTTTTCTCCTGGATACTTGTATTCCACTGTTTGCACCTTTGTTAGTAACAACATCCTTTGTTGACTGGACACTTGTAAAAAACCTAGTAAACGGTAAGGGCTAATTCTTAGTAGTGTTTATGAGAGCACTAACTTTTCTTACCTGATATCTGCAAAAACAAAGCAAAACATGGTGACACAGATGTTCGGGACACCATCATCATTTACCCAGATTTCTGAAGGTCAGAAGGGCTATAGCGTGGTAAGACTCACATAGTCACTTACTGCATCCAGCAAAGTCTCATTAACCACCATTGTTAGGGTCACTGTGATCCCCTGACTGGAACCTAAAAAAACCACACTGTGACAGATGTATTTAAGGACGTAACTTTTCCTAGCAGGACACTGGCAAAGAACTTTTGTCACTTCCAACTTTATGGGCACATCAATGCTACCTGAACACTGGCAGAACTTCAAGGTTAAGAGTGTTGTTACAGGTACCATCATCTCTTGACCTTGTACCTGTAAAAATCTCATGGTCAACACTGTGGTGGAGAACGTTATGCATACTTACCTGGATACCTTCAAATCTCTCATTCATTCCTAAAGTTAAACACACATTATCTCTAAACTAGAAAACCGGCTAAACTAGATCTCACAGTTATCAGTGTTTGTGAGCCCCGTATCATTCTTTTACCTGAATATTTGCAAAACACATGGTACTAACACGTGTTGGGGACACCATCATTGCTTATCTAGATTTCTGAAAATCAGATGGTCTATATAATGTTTCAGGTCCACGTCATCACTTGCCTGGATTCCACGATCTTCACCATTATCTCACGATTTGGAGCCTACAAAAACACATGATGGCAACTATGATTAGGGGTACATCTCCTACATGGACCTCAAAAAATCCTATGATCACTACTATCATTAGGGGAATCATGATCTCAACCTGGATCCTTTAGCTCTAAGGTCAACATTGTAGGTAGAGACACCATCATCTCTTGACTGGGACCTGAAAAAAATACATGGTGGCAACCCTGGTTAGGAAAACATGGTCTTCCATCTGGGCCTCTGCTAATTCCATCTGTCAATTCCATTATGGCAACCACCAACTCTACCTGGATATCTAGAGAATTCTAAGGTCAACACCGTAGTTTTGGACACCATCTGCTATTCACTGGATACCTCAAAAATCCCATGGTCACTACTACAGTGAGGGCGCTGTGATATATTATCTGGATACTTGCAAGTATCTTTGTCACTACTAAGTTTTAAGACAAAATCAACCCTGAACTAGAAAACAGTAAAATCTGATGGTTGCTATTTTTGTTAGGGACATTAAAATTTCTTACCTGGATACCTACAAAAACACATGATTATGATAAGAGTTTGGGACAGCATCATCACTCTTCTAGATATCTGAAAATCATACGTTCTCTAATGTGTTTAAGGCCCACATCATCTTTTACCTGGATATTAGCAAAGTCTCACATTTACTCCATTAGGTTCACCATCATCTACTGATTGGAACCTGAAAAATTCCATGGTCTGTACTGTGGTGAGTGACACCATGATAACTTATCTGGACAGTTACAAAATACTATGAAGACCACTTGGTTAAAGCCCACATTCTTTCCTTGTCATCTATTAAATCCCATGGTTACTACTGTGGTAAATTTCAACTTCATTTCTTTACTGGAACCTGCAAAAAATCATGGTGACAATCTTAGAGATATATCATCTCTTACCAGGACACCTGAAAATCCCATGGTCATTGCCATGATTTAAGTCACCATCATTACTTAATGGATACTGAAGGGTAGCAGAGTATGCAACCACAAAATAGGCTTCCTTGGCACAAGGATTATTTTGAGCTTGTTATTTTGAGAAACTGAAGACATAGAAGCTCTGAAAGCAGGGTAGAAGTTACCCTTTTGTAAGGGAAATTTACATTAGAAAGGGGGCTTGCACCAGAAAGAGAGCTATTACTGGAGATCACTTTTTCACCTGAGAGACTTATCTTCATGGCAGGGCAAACTTTGTTTACCATCTATTTCTTCTTCTCGGCTTCCTGTAAATTGCCTTCCTCCCCTTGGAAACCCCAGACCCCTGTCTCTTCCCTTAGCTCAGGATGGTAGGTATAAAAGCCTCAGTTGCCTGGCTGCCTTTTCATATATCTTTGTGGGGCTCCCATATGTACATATGTGCATATGTAATTAAAATCATTTGTTTTTCCCCTGTTAATCTGTCTTTTATTACAGGAGGGTTTCAGCCAAGAACCTAGAACACTAGAGGGAAAATGTGTTTCCTTCCCCTACAATACCTTCATAGTCCCGTATTCACTGTAGGTTTACCATCAGTTCTTGACTAGATACTTGCAAAATACCTTGGTTACCATAGTGGTTTACGACACATCATCTTTACCTGGATAAATACAGAAGCCTGTAGTCTTTATTACGTTTAGAAAAACATATCTTACACGGAGACCTACCAATTATCCAGATAAATGCCATTGTTAGGGACACATCATCTCTAACCTGGGTAACTATAAAGTATCTTGGTACTACCATTGTCAGTTATACATCATGTCTTACCTGGACACCTTCAACCCATGGTCATCACATTTTTAGGGACACCAACATCTCTAACCTGAATACTTGCAAAATCCCTTGCTCAGTACTGGGGTTAGGATCACTAACATGTCTTGACTGCATATACTTGAAAAATCCCATCATCAATTTCATGGTTAAGGACAGCATCATCTCTTCACTAAACCCCTGAAAAATCCCATGGTTGCTTTTGTGGTTAGGTTCACCATCATACCGGGACTACCACAAAACACCATGTTCACTAATGTGGTAAGGGACACGATCAGCTTCTACCTGCCTACCTGAGAAATCCCGATTTCAGTACTGTATTGATAGTTAAGGCCACTATTGTCTCTTAACTGGATATCTACAAAATACCATGGTCACTTCCATGGTTAAATCGATCATAACTTGGTAGGAACATGTTCCTAGGTAGGAACATCCTCATTTCCTACCTCGCTATTTACAAAGTCCCATGGATATAAACATAGTCAGGGTCTCTGCTGTCTTTCTACTCTCCATCTACAAAATCCCATGGCACTAACATAGTTAAGGATACCACCATTTCTTCCCAGGATTCCTTCAAAATACTATGGTCACTACAATGGTGACAGCCACTGTCATCTCTTACCTGAACCTCTGCCAAGTCCTATGGTCACTGAATCTCTTGACTAGACGTTCAAGGCTCTTCACGTCTGACTCTGCCTGCCTCACCAGCCTCAGCCCGTCATCCCCTCTCATCTTTTATGTGAACGTTCTAAACCGTTGAATTTCCCTGGTTACGGGCAGTGGAATGCTCAAGCCAGCCCTTACCATCTAACAGGAGCTGATAATTGCCATCTCTTGGCAACTCAGTGTTCAGCGGCCTTGAAATAGGCCATGGTGGAGTATTTACACCACAGAAACTGGCAGACGCTACACATCAGGCCCTTTCTTCTAGGCATTCACCAGGATGTACTGATGAATAAAGTAATAAATGAACAGACGGAGGCACTACTTAACATGACAACTCAATCTTGATTTCTCATGAATCTGATGTGACTTTTGTGGATGAAGGAATGTGTCAGTTTATTCTACATATGCCTCAAAATTTATTATTTTTCCAAATTTGTATACTTAATGAAAAAAATGGATAAACACTAACATTACAAATTACTTAGTTTATACTAATGTTGAACTTAGTTTATACAACATTAATGTATATTAATGTTGATCAGGGACTTACAGGATTTCAACATGTCCAAAGTTGACAGATTTGCAAAAAAAAAAAAAAACCCAATAGTTAAATATTATTAGACCTAACCAAAAAATTATATATATATATATAGATATATATATAGATATATATGGTCACCCCATTTACCAGAGCAAATCTTTTACTTCCCTTACCACATCAGTTTCTTATTGGGCTTTTCATGACAATCTAGATTTCTATCAGTAACCATATTTGAATTTCATAAAGTTCTTAGTCACCTTTCCTTCGAAAATCAAGTAAAATGTCAAGAGGGAGAAGCAGCAATCCACAACCCCTCATTTTAGGTCCACAGTGTGGGAACCAATTTTATGGTGATTCTTGGGGGAAAGAAGCTCCACATGATGGCTGCAGTTTTGACGGCTGTGTCCTTCAGATTGCCCGGAGGCTAACAGAAGCAGAATGCAATTAGTAAAGGCTCCACTTCTCATGTTGAGGTTGGTTTCAGCTTCAAACTTCTTTATTTCTCCTTGCACCCTCACTTTTCTGCAACCCTTCCTGATAACAGAAAACTGATAAGTTAAATGGACCACGGAGATGATAAACATTATGTAAAACTGATAGACCACCAGGCAATTTTCCTTTTATAAAGAAAACCTTCTATTTCTTAATGATTATTCTTAGCTACTAGCCATTTCTACTCATCAAGATCAGCCATCACCCGTGAGAAACAATACTGGTGACAAATTAATGCAGCAACTGGGGCACGAAGGGTCCCTGAGACCACCGTTCTGTCTACTAAACCTACATCCCACCTACTTCACTCTTTCCTTTTTCAAAGTGAAAAAGATGATCTTCTTTGCTAGTACTGTAATGATCTTGTTACATGCACTGGCTGAATTCATATGGAATTATTTCCTGCCTTGTAGGAAATTAAATGTGCTTTAAAATTATAATGTGCTACCAACTGGGTTTTTATGTTCAAAACTCCTGGGGTCAGATTCATGTGGGGCTCTCCCTTTATATTTTGACACTAGGAGAGAAAACGCTTTACAGTCAGATCTATTACCAGTATGAGAGAGCAACTGAAGAGCTTGCCTCTCTGTGTTTATCAGCACCTACTGGGCAACAAGAGACAGCTGGGCCCTGCTGTAGGCAGCACAGAGGGCGAAGTCTGGCATTTGGGCTTCCAGCTATGGCACTTCCTGACTCAGCAAGGACCCTTGTCTTTGCAGCCTTGCAGCCTCTCAGGCCACGACTGAGAGGACTTCCAAAGTGAATTCTGTACTTTATATATCTCATGTCTCGACTATTATCTCTGAATACAGTCACAATACTATATAGCTGTTATTATACACATGATATATATCATACATATTAGTATAAATCCTAATAATAACTTCATTTTATGTAAGCTTGGAACTCCAGGGGTTGATACTAAAATTACTATTACTAAAATTACTATTTTGGTTCTTAAGGTGCTAAGAACAATGATAACATGTATGGGGGGATTCCCCCACACCAGCTGGGTGTCCCACAAATTTAATTCAATTCTGACCCTAACTACCAGGAGAGAGCATCAGATCCCACAGGTTAGGGATTCAGTCTCACAACACTGTTCCCCACCACCACTTCAGATGCCAATTGCAAGTCCAGACTGTCCTCTGTACTTCTGACTGACGGCCTATAAATCAGAGGTTCCCACAACCCCCTCCTTGTGTTTGATTAATTTGCTGGAATGGCTCACAGAACTCAGAAAAACATTTTACTTATTAGACCACTGGTTTATTATAAAAGAATATAACTCAGGAACAACCAAATTGGATGAGAGGCAGAGGGCAAGGTATGGGGAAGTGGCACAGAACTCCAAAGCCGTCTCCGAGCGCCCCACTCTCCCACCACCTCTACAGGTTCACCAACCCAGAAGCCCCTCAAATCCCATCCTTCTGGGTTTCTATGGACGCTTCATTATACAAGCATAATTGACTGACTTACTGGCCACTGGTGATTGATTCACCCTCCAGCCCCTCTCCCCTCTCCCTTCCCTGGAAATCAGGGGGTGGGACTGAAAGTTCCAACCCCCTGATCAAGGTTGGTTCCCCTGGCAACCGGCCCCCCTCCCTAGGAGCTTTCCAAAAGTCACCTCAAGTACACAAACCCGGTTGTGGTGGAAAGGGCCTGTTTTGAATAACAATACACCCATTTCACCTTTATGGCTCTGAAGGGATTTCAGGAACTGAGGACAGGCGACCAGATATTATAACAAAAGACGCTCTCATTTACTCTTTTCACTCAGGAAATTCCAAGGGTTTGGGGAAGCTGTGAGCCAGAAACCATGAACGAAGATCAAATCTATATAAATCTCATAAATCACAATACCAGAGTACTTTTTAAAAATCAAGAGAAACCAAACAGATACACAAACAGAACAGGTTGCCACTTCTAAGCATACTATTTATCTTAAAAACGAAACTCTATTTATGAATTCTGATTACTTAACTTCATTATCCTCTCCCTTTTTTTTAAGCAGACACCAAACAATTAGATGTTCTGGGCCCAGTAAAAAATATCAACATCACTGTACATGGATTTGTACATCATTTAACAGATATTTATAAAACCCAGCATTGTTAGTGTCAAATGACAAAACTAAATTTAGTAATGAATCTGATGCCCTTTATTCAAGGGAAAACAATCCATGGAGTAGGGGTACAGTGCCTCACAAGCAGCAGACTGCTCTTCTTGAGGGATTATGGGCAAGAAAGAGTTTTAGAGGATACTGGAAGAGGCAACGTGCAAACAGCACACAGCTGGCTAGGAGGCTGTGGATTTCCTTACAAGACGGGCAAATCCTATTGTTACCGAATCCAAGCTCGCTCTGCTCACCGCACGACAGGTCAATGAATCGGACACGGACACGAGGTGCTGATGCAAGGAAGACGGCAGAGTCTCCGAAAAACCATCGTATCGGGGTCTGGATGCGGGTTTCTTTTATGGAATCAGAGAGGGAGAGGCAGTGAGGAAGTAAAGTAAAAAGGCCATCAGTCTTGCAATACATCTCCTGGAATGACAAGCCTCAGAGGGGATCTGTTAGTTTCTTGTAGCCATTCACAGGCAGCAGGGTCAGATTATCTCCCAGAGAGCTGAACAGCAGAGGGGCAGGGTTCCCTGAGGCAGACCATTATGTATGATTATAATAACAAAAGCAACGAAAAGCAAGGGCTAAAGTCAAAGAAACAGATCCAACATGGAGTCCCAGTTAGCTCTTCCCTGTTACACTATTTTCTAGGGTAAGGTGAGCGACCTAAAGCTGAGTTGGAGGGCCGTGACTGGTGTGTGTCTGGTTCCCTCGAGGGGTATTTCTCCTAAGTGCAGGCTGACTTAGGTTTAGAATTGTGATGTGGGCTGTGCCACTGGCGGGGCCTCCATTTTATGGGTTCCGATATACGCATTGACCTTATCATTAGATGTAACAGAAAGTCAAAGATGTGGTAGTATTTCTTTTTTGTTGTAGAAGTTCGGTGTTTGGTGGGTGCTATTCAAGAGAACAAAGTACTCTTTTCTGTTTTTTTCTTTTTTCGGTACCCGGGCCTCTCACTGTTGCAGCCTCTCCCGGTGCGGAGCACAGGCTCCGGACGCACAAGCTCAGCGGCCATGGCTCACGGGCCCAGCCGCTCCGCGGCATGTGGGATCTTCCCGGACCGGGGCACGAACCCGTGTCCCCTGCGTCGGCAGGCGGACTCTCAACCACTGCGCCACCAGGGAAGCCCTCTTTTGTTTTTGTTTTTGTTTTTGTTTTGTTTTGTACAGAAAATTGTCACACATCAAAGAGAATGGTTAAACATGAAATAGTCAGATGATGAAGTGTTACACGACCATAAAAACATACTTTAGTTGGCACAATACTGTAAATCAACTATACTTCAATAAAAAACCAAAAATCAAAGAAAAACATACTTTAGAAAATATTGGCTAACCTACAAAAATGCCCATAATATTGTACGGAAAGGAAAAGATATGCAATATACATATTATAAACTCAATCATATTTAAAATGCGTTATACAGGCAAGAAATAAGGTACGAAGTAATACACTAAACAGTCCACTCTGAGAGTGGAATAATGAGCGATTTTTATGTTCCTCTGTAGACATTTTGTAGCTTATAAATTTCTGTTTGAGTTATTAACAGGAAAGGGAAGAAACTCTTCATGGTATCACTCTGTTCTCTTCTTGACTGCTTTCTTCGATGAGAACAAGGTTAGACTTATGAGGATTAAGCAGGAGACCATCTCTAAACAGCATCTGCAGCTCAGGAGCTCAAAGATGCTGGTTCTCCTCCCTCCACCAAGGCTGCTTCCACAATTTTATCTGTAGCTCTAATTTGGAGTTACTTTGTGTTATTAATCTTTACTTGTATAACCTGCATGCTAAGCAGACTGTAATTTTTGCAAGACCTAGTAGACCTCCAGTAAGAAAATGATACTATAAATCACTGACCTGTAGGCTTTGCAGAGCAGGATTTTAGGACTTACTTCCTGGGCCTTACGAAAAAATAATCCAAAGAGAAGCATTATTGTTATAAGATAAAAATCAGTACAGAGATCAGAAGAATGAGATCATCACGATTTCGGTTTAGTGAAGGAGATAGGCCACGGTGGTTAATTTCTTAGGTTACATCAGGGTTTCTACACCTCAGCACTATTAATACTTTGGACCAGAGAATGTGTGGATAATTCCTTGTTGTGGGAAACTTTCCTGTTCACTGTAGGATGTTTAACAGCATCCTCGACCCAGAATCACCCCTCCCCAGTTGTGACAACTAGAAATGTCTCCAGACATTATCAAATGTCCCCTTGGGGATGAAACTGCCCCCAGTTGAGAACCATTGGATTATAGGAAGAAGAAAAATCAAAAGCATGATGTTCTTTTATTTTCTCGAAATCTTCTGACCAACAAGACTGCTAATGGAAGTCTGCAGGCAGGTCATAACAAAACAGATTTAATTTAGAAAGAGGTAGCTGTGGATTTAACCACTTGAACAAAAAGTTGTAATTCTTTTCTTTAGTCCACTGCCTGTTCATCCTAATAAGAGTGCCTTATCAAGCAGTAGGTCTCTTGGGCTGAAACCTACCAATGTGTTTCAGATTCAAGGGAAAAGAGCTGGAAACTCATAAGGTGGAGCAACGGTCTGCTTGTAACTCAAAGAAAGTATATTCTGGAGCAACTTTACTTAAGAATTAACTGCAATGCACAGAACTTGCTAGAAACCCATTCTGCCACTGAAAAGGCCACTGGGATTTGATACAGTGGAAGTGAAGTCTGGTTCAAGCCACGAAACCAAATATCACTAAAAGATCTTGCTTTTGAAAAGTACATTTAATTTGACCAATCGTTCAGCAAAATATTGTGCTTGTAGAATGCAATTTTAGCTGTAAAGTTGGTTGCCCATTTTAGGGGGCCTCCCACACTTTTGTGGGTTTTAACTCCACGTGTACTACCAGGAGTGACTATCATATGGGAGAAATATCTCCCCTGCTTTGGGTAGGGGGAAGGAAAATTAACCATTTAAAAATAAGCCCAGGGACTTCCCTGGTGGTCCAGTGGTTAAGACTCCACGCTTCCAATGCAGGGGGCCCGGGTTTGATCCCTGGTCAGGGAACTAGATCCCACATGCCGCAACTAAAGATCCCGCATGCTGCAACTAAGACCTGGCACAGCCAAATAAATAAATAAATATTATAAAAAACAAAACAAAACTACTAGAGCCTTATCTGACAAACGAGAAGGGCAATTAGACAACTGCAGTCCTTTTTAGCCTTCCTGCTTCACAAAATATGAAGGTGGTAAAAGGGTAAGAAGTGCTTCTGAAGGTCACAGCTCAATGAGTCTGGCCCACTAAAAAAACTGAGATTTAATTATAAGATAATAGAGTGCTCTCCCTCCTTAATATCTTAGCACCACATTGGCAGGACTCCAGGATAATAACACTGATTTCAACCGAGACACCTATAAGATACAGACTCTATTTAAGACGGTGTTCTTAAGGAAACCTAAAGATAATACAGAAACAGAAAAAAAATAAATAAAAAGAAACTAGAGAAAGCCAATGGCATATACAGCTATAGTAAACATTAAATAGAGCCCAGCTCCTATCCAGATTTACAGAAAATTTCGCACTAAAAGGCTGATTACCTTAGTTCCTATTACCAGATACACCATGACCACTTTTAACAAAAAATTAGGAGGTATGTTAAAGGGCAAGAAAAAAATACATTCTGAAGACATAAAGCAAACATTGGTACCAGATTCAGATATGACACAGATTTCTGGAACTATCAGATAAAAACTTTAAAATAACTATGATTAGTGTATTAAGGGCTCTGTGGTGTAATAAGGAATTTATCTTTGTCCCTGGTTCCTGGCAAAGAGCTCCAAAAACCCTCGGAATTTCCTGAGTGATAGGAATGTCTCTGCTATGCTGCTGAGGCAACTCATGGTAGGCCCTTCGTTAGCTTCAGGATGGGAGCTGGTCACTAGGAAAGACCAACCATTTGATTAGAAGGCTGGAACTCTGGGCCAGTCTGACCTCCAGAAAGGGGAAGGGAGCTGGAGACTGAGCTCAATCATGTAACCATCATTTCTTCAATCATGCCTATGAAATGGTACCCCATATAAAAACTCTGGACACTTAAGATCCACAAAGTTTCCTGGTTGGTGAACACACTGATGTGCTGGGAGGGTGATATACCCTGACTAACGGGAGAGGGCATGGAAGCTCTGCATCCAGGGCCTTTCTAGACCTTGTCTTTTGTGTGTCCTGTATAATAAAATGTACTTGTAAGTGTAGCAGTTTCAGTGAATTCAGTGAGTTATTCTAAAGAATTATTAAAACTGAAGGGGTTGTGAGAAACCCTCAAATTTATACCCAGTTGGTGAGAAGCACAGGGAGTCTGGGGACTCCACTTGTGGCTGGTGTCTGGACTAAGGGCAGTCTTGTGGAAGACTGAGCTATTAAATTGTGAGATCTGATGCTAATTCAGGTAGTTAACCCCAGAATTGAAGTGCAGTATCCCAAGTGATGCTGAATCAGAACAGGATGTAATGGGAAAAGTACAATGGGCAAGAACAGATGGTAATGTAATATAAGCATAGAGATGGAAACTAAGAAAGAATCAAAAAGACAGGCTAAAAGTCAAAAACACTGTGAGAGGAATGAAGAATGCCTTGGAGGGCTCATCAGTAAGTTGGAAACGGCTGAGGAAAGGCACGATGAGCTTGATGATACTTCAATAGAAACTTCCTAAGTTGAAAGGCAAAGTGAAAAAAAGGATGGCAAAACAGAACACAATATCCAAGAACTGTGGGACAATTACAAAAGGTATAACATAACAACATAATAGGAATACCAGAAGGAAAAGAAAAAGAAGAAAAATGCAGAAGAAATATGTGAAGTAATAATAGCTCAGAATTTTCCAAAATTAATGATACACACCAAAGCACAGATCCAGGAAGCTCAGAAACACCAAGCACAGTGAAAAATACACACACACACACACACACACACACACACACACATTCTCTCTCCCTCTTTCCCTCTCTCTCTCTATGTGTATCATATTCAAACTGCCAAAAAAAAAAAACAACAGAGAAAATCTTTAAAGAAATCAAAGGAAGGGGGAGAACCTTACCTATACAGGAGCAAGGAAAAGAATTACTTCGGACTGTTCATCAGAAACCATGCAAACAAGAAGAGAATGCAGTGAAATATTTAAAGCTGTTGAAAGAAAAAAAAATGCTCAAAATTCTTTATCCAGCAAAATTATCCTTCTAAAATGAAGGAGAAAAAAAGACTTTCTCAGACAAAAACTGAAGGAATTCGTTGCCAATAGATCTGCCTTGCAAGAAATGTTCAAATAGGGGCTTCCCTGGTGGCATAGTGGTTAAGAATCCACCTGCCAGTGCAGGGGACATGGGTTCAAGCCCTGGTCTGGGAAGATCCCACATGCTGCAGAGCAACTAAGCCCGTGAGCCACAACTACTGAGCCTGCGCTCCAGAGCCCACGAGCCACAACTACTGAGCCCGTGTGCCACAACTACTGAAGCCCACACACCTAGAGCCTGTGCTCCACAACAAGAGAAGCCACTGCAATGAGAAGCCCGCGTACCGCAACGAAGAGTAGCCCCCGCAATGAGAAGCCCGCGCACTGCAACGAAGAGTAGCCCCCGCTCACCGCAACTAGAGAAAAACCCGCATGCAGCAACAAAGACCCAACGCAGCCAAAAATACATTAAAAAAAAAAAAAAGAAAGAAAGTTTAAAAAAAAAAAGAAATGTTCAAATAGGTTCTTCAGAAAGAAGGAAAACGATATAGGTCAGAATCTCAGTTCTGACTTGAAAGAAAGAAGAGTGTTAGGATTAAATGAAGGTAAAATAAAATCTTTCTTTTTCTTATTTTTAATTGATCTAATAGATAACTGTTCAAAGTAACAATAACAGTAACAATGCATTGGGTATTATAGCTTATGGATGAGTGAAATGAATGACAGCAATGGTATAAGGGACAGAAAGAAGGAATTGGAAATACTCTGTTATAAGGTACCTGAGCTACCTGCAAAAAAGTATAGTGTTATTTGAAAGTGCACTTAGATTAGTTGTAAACATATATCTCAAACTCTAGGGCAAGTACTAAAAACATTTTTTTAAGGAAGTATAATTGATATGCTAACAGAAGAGGGAAAATGGATTTATATAAAATGGTCAGTTAAAAGCAGAGAAGGTAGAATAAAAGAGAGGAAGATAAAAAAGAATCAAAGAACAAGTGCAATGAGTAGAAAATAGTTATAAACATAGAGATATTAATCCAATTGTATCAACAATTACTTTAAATGTGAATGATCTAAGTACACCAATTAAAAGGCCGGGACTGTCACGGTACATTAAAAAAACAAGAACCCAAGATATGTTTTCTATTATATTTAAAGAAGCTCCTTTTAAATATAAAGACACTGACAGATTAAAAGTCAAGGAATAAAGAGAAATATACCATGCTAACACTAATCCAAAGGAAGCTGGAGTAGCAGTATCAGTTGCAGCAATATCAAAGTAGCAACATCAAAGCAAACTTCAGAAAATTTTCTGGGATATAGAAGGGCATTACATAATGATAAAAGGGTCAGTTCTCCAAGAAGACATAATAATCTTTATTATGTCTGCACCTAACAACAGAGCATCAAAATGTGTGAGGCAAAACTGATAGAACTGCAAGGAGAAATAGACAAATCCATTATTATAGTTGGAGATTTCAACACTGCTCTATCAGCAACTGACAGACCCAGCAGGCAGAAAATCATTAAGGACATAGTTGAACTGAAGAGCACCACAAATGAATTGGGTCTAATTGACATTTATAGAGTACTTCATCCGACAAAGCAGAATATAAATTCTTCTCAAGCTCCCATGGAACATTAGCCAAGAGAGGCCACATTCTGGGCCATAAAACACACCTTAACAAATTTAAAAGAATAGAAATCATACAATGCCTGCTCTCGGATCACAGTGGAACTAAACTAGGAATTAATTATGGAATAATAACTAGAAAAATCCCAAAATATTTGGAGATTAAACATACACTTCTAAATAATACATGAGTCAAAGAATTATCAAGAGAAATTTTAAGATATTTTGAACTAAACGAAAAATGAAGATACAACTTATCAAAATATGTAGGATGCAGCAAAAGCAGTGCTCAGAAAAATTTATAGCATTGAATGCATATATCAGAAAGGAAGAAAGATCTAAAATCTGTAATCCAAGCTTCCACTTAAGGAAACTAGAGAAAGAAGAGCAATATAAACTTAAAGCAAGCAGAAGACAAGAAATAGTAAAAACTACGACAGAAATCAATGATATTGAAAACAGGAGAACAACTGAAAAAAATTAACAAAACCAGAAACTGCTGCTTTGAAAAGATGAATAAAATTGATAAACCTCCCTAGCCAGGCTAATCAAGACAAAAAGTGGGAAGAAACAAATCAGTAATAAAAGACATGAAAGAGGAGCCATTGTTACTGATCTCGTGGACATTAAGAGGACAATGAAGGAATATTATAAACAACTTTACGCCCACAAATTTGATAACTCAGATGAAATGGACCAATTCCTTGAAAGAAACAATCTATCGAAATTCACATAAGGAGGAATAGATACTTTAATGGCCAAAAACTGGAAGCAAACAAGATACCTTTCAGTAGGTGAATGGGTAAACACAATTTAGCACAACTATACAACGTAATATAATTCTTTGATTAAAAAATGAGCTATCAAGCCATAACAAGACATGGGGGAACCTTAAGTGTATACTGCTAAGTGAAAAAAGCCAATCTGAAAAGGCTATACATTGGGGGGACCAAAAGATTTGTTCGTTTTTTTCCGTAAGATGGCTCTAGTAGCACTTAATTGTCTTTAACTTCATTCAAAACAATTTTGTTAAGATTGTATGTGACAGCTGTCATATCAGCGCGCATTTAAAAAAAGACTTATCAAAATTGGTGAATTTTTGTGTAGCCATTTTAATATTCAAGATTAAAAAAAGCAACATTTTTGGCATATTATACTTTATTATTTCAAGAAAGGTAAAAACGCAACGGAAATACACAAAAAGATCTGTGCAGTGTATATACAGAGAAGGTGCTGTGGCTGACCGAACGTGTCACAAGTGGTTTGCAAAGTTTCGTGCTGGAGATTTCTCACTGGATGATGCTCCACTGTCCGGTAGACCAGTTGAAGCTGACAGCAATCAAATCAAAACAATAATTGAGAACAATCAACATTATACCACGCGGGAGATAGCTGACATACTCAAAATATCCAAATCAAGTGTTGAAAATCATTTGCACCAGTTTGGTTACGTTCATCGCTTTCATGTTTGGGTTCCACATAAGTCAAGTGAAAAAAAACCTTCTTGACCCTATTTCCGCATGTGATTCTCTGTTGAAATGTAATGAAAATGTTCTGTTTTTAAAACAAATTGTGACGGGCGATGAAAAGTGGATACTGCACAACAATGTGGAATGGAAGAGATCGTGGGGCAAGCGAAATGAACCACCGCCAGCCACACCAAAGGCCGGTCTTCATCCAAAGATGGTGATGTTGTGTATATGGTGGGATTGGAAGGGAGTCCTCTATTATGAGCTCCTTCCGGAAGACCAAACGATTAATTCCAACCAGTACTGTTCCCAATTAGACCAACTGAAAGCGGCACAAGACGAAAAGCATCCAGAATTAGTCAACAAAAAACACATACTCTTCCATCAGGATAAGCCAAGACCACATGTTTCTTTGATGACCAGGCAAAAACTGTTACAGCTTGGTTGGGAAGTTCTGATTCATCCGCTGTATTCACCAGACACTGCACCTTCGGATTTCCATTTATTTCGGTCTTTGCAAAATTCTCTTAATGGAAAAAATTTCAATCCCCTGGAAGACTGTAAAAGGCACCTGGAACAGTTCTTTGTTCAAAAAGATAAAAAGCTTTGGGAAGATGGAATTATGAAGTTGCCTGAAAAATGGCAGAAGGTAGCGGAACAGAAGGGTGAATACGTTGTTCAGTAAAGTTCTTGGTGAAAATGAAAAATGCGTCTTTTGTTTTTACTTAAAAAACTGAAGGCACTTTTTGGCCCACCCAATACTATATGATTCCAACTCTGACATTCTGGAAAAGGCAAAATTATAGTCAGTCAAAGGATCAATGGTTGTCAGGGGATCAGACTGGGGGTAGGGATGGAAGGGGAAGTGTTAGCATGGGGAAATTTTAGGGTTCGTAGGATTCATAGGACTTAACGGATATTTGTGAAAATGCTATGTAGGCTGTAAATGTAAGACATCCTATGGACACATCCATAGAAAGGTGTTGCAGCAGATATTTGGGTGCTCTGCCCATACCCTCCCAGCACTCAGACTTCTAGCACATGCCAACAGCACCCATTTACAGGTATTTACAGCTGAGGGCTTCTGCTTGACCCCAGAGTGGGAAGGTCAGAAGTGACGGAAAGCTCTCATCCCTGGGAGCAGCCCTCAGTCAATAACAGTTGGGAGTCAGAGGCAAAATAACCCACGTCTTGCTTCTCAGTAGGGAGAGATGTGTTTACACTGATTCTCAAAATGCCCCAGCAGGAATTTAGCCTCCATTGCCCTCAACTGTTAACTGCTCTATAATGTGCCATTTATCAGCTTCCTGCCCTTCCCTGTCACTTCTTCTACGCATGCTTCCAGGGGTCACCTCCCAAATAGGATCCTTGTCTCAGAATTGGTTTCTGGGGTAACACAAACTAAAGTAGTTGCCAAAGTAAAGGCTTTCATGGAAGCATTTTTAATACATTTCCATAGTGAACACAGTCAAGACTAAGATTGATGGTGGTAGAAGTTGTGAATATGAAATGAGAAGATAGATGTAAGAGTACTGGTAAAAGATAAGGCACTCCACAAATACAAGGTGAGAGCATTAGTACTATGGTTGTCATTAGAGTCTGAGCCGGGAAACTGTGCTATAAAACCCTCCCACCAAAAAAAAAAAAAAAACCCTCCCACCTCATGGCAACCTATGATGGTGGAGGCTAGCAGCAGTATGAATAACACAAAACAGTAGATGATTGAAAAATTAACAACACACAGCTTCAAAGAACATTATGTGAAATTTAAGCCGTAGTTTTCATATTTTATTATGAATTTTTTCCAAAAATAAAGTTTGTAGAGCAACACGATATCCATATATGCACTAGCTGGAATAGAAAAGATAAGATTTTGCAGTATTTGTTTTCAATCTCTTTTTAAAAATAAGCAAAACATTATAGATACAGTTGAATTTTCTTTTTAGTCCTAGCCTGTCCTAATTGCCTCTTTCTTTTCCCGTTGACAACCATACTCACTAAATTGGTGTGTACTCTTCGTATCCGTGGTGTAGGGGAGCAGAATTTGACACCCTGAAATATGTCTGTGGCATATTCATTGTTTTAAGCTGGTTATTTGCTGAGAAACAGCTGACATTGGAAGGGCACTGAAAGCCCAGTAGGAGCTGCCCTTTGGTAGAAACATCTACATCTGTAAGGGAAATCTCCATCTGTAAGGGTGTCTCCCTGGCTGTACTTGGAAGGGGAGGATGACCGAGCCTCTAAGAAACTCTTATCAAAGGAGAAGGCAGGGACTTAAGTCTCCATCACAATCATCCTTGTTTACTTGGGTTTTGCTGCTAACTTCGCGAAACTGACTGCCCACGCTCAACATTCTCCTTTGTCTTTAGCTGAGGCTGGTATTTAAGGTAGGGCTTTGGCCATTTTGGCGAGTTACTCAGTTTTCCTGTGTCTCTCCCATGTATACGTGTTATTAAATTTTTGTCTGATTTTCTCCTGTTAATCTGTCTCATGTCAATTTAATTCTTAGACCAGCCAGAAGAACCTAGAAGGGTAGAGGAAAGTTTCTTTCTCGTGACAGTGGTTTTTATGCTTTTACTCCATATGCATGTTTCTATAAGCAATGCATATTATAAGGCTTTGTGATTTTATGATTTACATAAATAGTATCGCGCTGTGCAAAGCATTCTGCAACGTTCTGTATTCACTCCACGCTATTACTGAGACCCACCCATACGGTTACATATTAGTTAACTACATTTACTTATCTTTGGAAAGATCCTCCCTTCACTCTGTAAGGAACCATTGTGGGATACTTCTAATAAAAAAGACCAGTGGTTCTCAACTGGGAGTGATTCTGGCACCCCACTCCCTCCCCCGTGGAATTCCGCGATGTCTGGAGATATTTTAGGTTGTCATGCGTGGAGGCGGGGTGCTACTGAGCCAGGGACGCTGCTAAACATCCTGCAATGCACAGGACAGTCCCCACAGCAAAGAATTATCCGGTCTAAGCTGACAAACCCTGGTACAGGTGAAAGCCAAGGATGCTACATTCTTGAAGAATTTCTGGATATGGGGGAAAAAACCCAAATTCGGACCTTTCAAGCTGAGACAGCACATGTTCTGCTTGTTGAATCATCAGAACTGTCTCTCTATTGCATTGAAGTATGTGCTTCTTGAATGTGGATTTTAGACTGTTTTATGGCTAAAAATTATTGCTTATATTGGGGAGTTGTGTGCATGTGCATGTGTATTATGTGTGTGTCTATATACTACGCTGAAGGTGGGGAAGTGGATCCACAGACTTGATCTCTATCACTCATGCTGACAGAAAAACATAACAAGGAACAGAACTAGATTTGATTTAATGAGAACTAACTGTAAGCAGATAGGGTAGGGGGTCCCTGGAGAAAGAAGCAGGCATGGCTTTCTTGACATAAGAGAAGCCATTTTCGGCCTAAGCCATTTTGTGATCCAACCCTGGCCGCAGTGCTTGCCCTTGAACAGGTCTTAGTAATTAATGATCTTAAGGGAAAAAAGAAGGCAGGAACAAAGCACTGTTAGTAGGCAAGAGAAGTAACAATAGTAAAGATAATAAATCAGCTGCAAAGACTCCCAATTCTGTTTCAGTGGCAAAGATTAGCCTGAAGCAGTTTCTTGAGCTGTTCTGCAGAATTCAATCCCCCTTCTAGGGCTCAACCACCAGATCACCTGAAGAATAATGATGTTGACCTTTTCTGACCCTTGTGACTTCAATACACCAAAGCCTGGACTCTGTCATCCTTTGCCCCAATTCTATGCTGAATTCTGCTCTGCTCAAGCCCCTTCATGAATATGCATGTACCCTTAGCTTAAAACTTCCCCAGTTTTGCTGTTTGGGGAGACACTGCTTTGGGAAAGATCCCCGCTGTTCTCCTTACTTGCTGCAAGTAACAAATCCTTCCTTCTCCCACTCGTTGGCTTAGTTATATCTTTTGGCTTGACAACCACCAAGAGGCAAACCCAAAACCATCGTTTAAGGTTCCATACATGGTGTTAAAAGAAACAAAATTTTAAATGGTAGAATCATGACTCTCATACAGACAGATACAAAAATGAACTTGTGTTAAAGATCTTATTCAACACATTAACAAGAATGCTAAGGTTTTACAGACAGTTCAAACAGTCCAAAGAACAGACACACTTGTTCTGATATTTTGATTTATAATAAGAAATATATAATTGGTCTTCATCCATTTCTGGCACAGAGCTCCTATAACCCTTGGAATTCCCAAAGTGATAAGAGCTTACAAAGGTGTCCTGATATTCATAACTAATCCCTTTCAACCACACCTAAGTTTATGTTAATGTGGTCCATTCTGGAAAGCACCTATAGATTGGGGCTAGCTGTCAGGGGAACCAACCATGTGACTGGATGGTTGTACTTTCAGTCCCACCCCACTGACTTCCAGGGAGGGGAGAGGGGCTAGAGGCTGAATTGATTGCTAATGGCCAATGATTTAATCGATCATGACTATGTAATGAAGCCTCCATAAAAACCCAAAAGGACAGGGTTTAGAGAGCTTCCGGGTTGGTGAACATGTAGCAACTCAGGCAGAAGGGTACACCTGGAGAGGGCATGGAAGCTCTGTACCCTTTGCCCTATGCATCCTAGTAAGTAAAATGTTTCTCTGAGGTCTGTGAGCCAGTCTAGCAAATTAATGGAATCCAAGGAGGGGGTCTATGGAACCTCTGATCTATAGCCAGTCCACCAGAAGTACAGGTGACAACCTGAACTTGCAATTGGTGTCTAAAATGGGGTAGGGGGCAATCTTACAGAACTTAGCCCTTAACTTGGGGGATCTGATGCTACCTCTCAGTAAAGAGTGTTCAGAATTGAGTTGAATTGTAGGACATCCAGCTGGTGTCAGAAAATTGCTCGGTGCTATGCGGGAACCCTCTCCCTCCTCCCCCTGCCACCAGACACACATCAGAATTAGAATTGTTAGTTGGTGATCAGAAGTGCAATCAGTGCAGGATATTACTTAGAGAAGAGAAATAGTGAAATAAATATGCAAATTGAGATAAAACTGTCTTCTTCCATAGTAGGAGAGAGAAGTCAACTGAGGCTCTACTCCTCTGCTGGACAGGGTATAATTTGATGTCTACAAACAACAAGTATTTTGCATTGATCAGTTGTCAATTTACAGAGTAGTAAGATAGCTTTCTTAGAACTGGATGACCCAGAGAGGTGTCCTGTACTCTAGAAAATCCAGTTTCCCACTGAAGCACAAATGTTTCCCCACAATGAGGCTAATTTTAAGACTGTATAAACCAGGCTTTGGAAAATATACTGCCCTACTATTACGATTATCTTATTTAAGCTATGAAGCCCAGATACCCAGGCCAATCCTTAGGGCAGTATAGGATTTCCACCAGCTACCTTCCATCCTCCTACCATCACCACCTGTCTGCCAAAGGGTATTGGTATTCCCCTTGTCAATCATTCTAAGAAGAGAAAAATTCCAGGGCAGGAAAATAAAGCCAGGCTAGGGCTTGAGAAAGTGGGGAGGATTTCTTCTTTCTCTGAACTGGGGGGCAATGGGACTTGAATTCCAAGGTAGGGCAATACCTAGAGTTGCCTGTTTCCTTTTGAGCTGCCTCCTTGCCACGTGAGGGACTGCTGAGAATTACGCAGAGGTTCGGTTGCGTTTAGGCTTGTCATCTCTGAAGATATCTACTTCTCCTGGATGTTGTAAGTTATTCTGTTTTCAGTTTCCTTTTTTCAGAGCCTTCAAGACATAGTCTTTTTTTTAAAAGCACAATTTCATCACAATTTAGACAGGGGGGATTTGGAGGAGGACTAACCTTGCTTTGAGACCAAAATAGGGATGGATCAATAGGGGTCACCAAGGGAGAACAGTGGTACCCAGCAGCATTACTGTCCAGAAGAAAGATAAAGCAGCAGGGATGAAAGGTGGTGGCCAGTTCTGGTTATTTATGAGGCATTACCCTTGGGGACCTCAGAAATCGTTGGGGAAACAGTTTGAAGAGTGCCTGTTTCCATCAGTTTTGCTGATGCGAGCTCATGACACAGCAGTCTGGGTTTGAGATAGTAATAAGTGTGACAATATTGTTGTGGCAGACTGATAAAGCCTGAGACTTGGGTTAACAGTTGTTAGAACATTTTATAAAATCATGAAATATTGGAAATAACAATGATAAAGATGATGCGATAAAAAGATGCCCTTCTTTAGATGTAAAATTTGAGTGCTAATTTGGTTTGGAAAAGGTAAGCACAGCACCAATATTTAACAGCAATGAGACTGAATCTACTGTGAGAAAAATTCAAGAGCATGGTGATTCAGTTCCCCAGAGGGCTTAATCACCTACAAATCTGAATTAGTAAACTTAAGACACCTTACTCAGAATTCATCACATAAGCCAATTACAGGAAGTGCCTGCAACATATTCAGATACAAATATTTTCATGTTTGGCTCTGTAATCTTAAATCTGAGATCATAAGAATTCACTTTCTTGACTAATGTATTTAACAAGAATTAGTAATATCCTAAGCCCAAATTTTATACTGCCCAGACTAAATGTCAGGGACTGGTAGATGTGTCATCAGCCTTCGAATGAAATGTGCACCAGAGAGGCAGTGTGCCTGGTGGAAAGGTCTCAAATTTCGGCCCTGCCACTTCCTAGCTGCAAAATCTTGAACAACTTGAATCTCACTGGGTTTTCATTTAATCATTTGTAAAATGAGGGCTCTGACCAGATGATTCCTAAGGCTTCATCTAGCTCCAAAACTCTATGAGTCTATAAAGCAATCACTGCCCTCTTCCAGTTTTGCATATGGCAGCATAACACACATATAACAACATGGAAGGGGAAGAGACAAGAAGCAGAATGGTACCTTTTACTTTTTCCTTTCTAAATTACTGACTAAACATCAAGGCCTTTTCTTCTGAATGGTTTCTGAGATGTCTTCAAATTTTTCCTTTTGTTCTCTTTATACCCATAGCTCCTTCACACAAAGAGTAGAACAACTAAATATATTAAAAATTAAAATAATAATGAGGAAACAATTTGCATCTATTAAGACTATTTAAAATCAAAAGGAAAGTCGAATCTCACATGCTGGCCAAGCTGTAGGAAAACAGTAACACATATACATTCCTGATGTTGTTACCGGTAAAATCCTTTCTGAAGACATTTTGATACACATATCAAGTATCATAACATATTTTGACTCAGCAAACCCCCATTCTGAATATATGTTATAGAATTATTATATTTCTCCAATTCTAAGACTATCAATTTTAAGATGCAACATCTTTAATACTAACTTTCTGAAGAGAAAGAATATTGCCACCTTATACCAAAATGTACCCTGATATATAATAAAGGAAGAAAAATGTGTATCTTCGAATTGAGGAAATATGTAAATTCAAAAGGAGAAAAATCCATATGTATTAAGACATTTACAGCAGAGTTATTAATAATTTTAAAAAACCAGCATTTGCATCCAATAATAAGGAAATGATTAAAGTATATATATATTATATATAAATACAATGGAATGTAACATGGGTATCAAAAAATTTATGATAAAAGTGAAAATCAAGGGAAAGTGTTTCTAAAATAATGTTACATAACGCATAAAACTTATAAATGTATAATATATATATAGTTTGATGAACTTAGAAGCAATATATCCATATGGATAAAAGTTTGAAAGAACTCCAAACAAATGCAAATCATTATGTTGTTGAGATATTGGAATTACGTACATTTTTAAAATGTCCTTCATATATTTTTAAAACACTTTAATCACAAATAGAGGTTTTACAAACATTCCCATCTTAGTAGTCATTCTCTTCCCTGTTTTTCCTTGGGTCCAGTTTTCTCCCCTCCTTGGCAGAGTGGGTCATTTAGATATTTAGCTGGGCAGCCAGGAAGAAGCCATGTTGTGATTTTTGGTAATGACATGTAATGTGTTTACACAACCACTTCCATTTTGTTTCATGAGTAAAGAGTATAATTATGTAGCCACTGAGGGCCAGAGCCAATCAAGCAATCACTGGTCTGCACCCAAGAATCCTGCCCTCACGTGCAGGAACTAAACACTTTCCAGGAAGGGGAGGGGCTGGTGAGAATGCAGCACCCTGGTCACTGGTAACAAACCTCAGCATCTCTGCTGGTATTTCTCTTTCCTCACCTGGTGCTGCACCTTGGCCAGAATTCTAATCTCCGTTTAAAAATTAATTGGAATTTCCTGTTTAGGATAATATGAGCCCTGAAGAATTTATGTCTTGTTACATGAGAGCATGGAATAAATCTATATGGGTACATCCATCAGTGAGTTTACATATGTGATCTGCCTATGAAAACTCAAACTATGAACATCCAAGACTTAAGCAGGCACGTATCTATGTTTTAGGGCCAAGAGGCCCCTCTCATTTTCTCTACTCTTTCCGTCTCTTGCTCCATAAGCCCACCCAAACTGGCTTTGACTCCAACCACCGCATGGAAATGTCTCTCGCCAGAATATTAATAACCTCCTGATTCTACATTAAAAATAAAAAAACTATTATTAAACATTTTATTTTGAAATGATTTCAAGTGTACAGAAGATGTGCAAAAATAACACGAAGCTCCAGTACACACCCTTTACCCAGCTTCCCCAGTTAACGTTTAACTACACTTGCTTTCTCTCTCTCCCTCTTGTGTGTGTATATAGCCGTTTCCCCAGTGACACTTCAGTATTTGCTAAGAACAATGCCATCCTGTAACGTAACCAACAGTGCAATTCTCAAATTTAGAAAATTTAATGGTGATACACAGTACTATTATCTAGTAGGTACTTCTAATTCAAACTTTCCTAAGTCTCAATAATTTTTCAACTGAACCAAATTATTCTTATCAATAGATTTTTTAAAAGAAACAAAACGGGTTAAAATTTGAACTTTTAAAAACATTTGCAGTGGGCTTCCCTAGTGGCGCAGTGGTTAAGAATCCGCCTGCCAATGCAGGGGACACGGGTTCAAGCCCTGGGCTGGGAAGATTCCACACGCTGCGGAGCAACTGAGTCCGTGCGCCACAACTACTGAGGCCCTGGTGCCTAGAGCACGTGCTCCACAACGAGAGAAGCCACCGCAATGAGAAGCCCGCGCACCGCAATGAAGACCCAATATAGCCAAAAAAAAAAAAACCAAACATTTGCAGTGCTTTTAGACCATATTTACAATAATTATACTGACTTCCCAATTTAATTGACTTTTACACTCACCATCAGGACTTCTACCATGCAGTTTTACTTCAAAAGTCTTCATTTTGATTAATCTTTCAGTCATTTACAGTACACACGTGAGTGAATTTTTTCAGAGAGGGTTGAATCTTCAGAGCCCGTATATAAGTGAGAATTATTTCTGTGGCTTTCACCCATGACTTGATATATTATTGAGTCACAAACAGCCTCCCCCTTCAAAATATTATATATGCTGTCTTGTGTATCCTGTTACTCTGACACACAGGAGAAGCCAGATTTTGTATTTTGTGGATAATCTTTTTTTCTGAAAAACGACGACATTCTTCATCTTTGAAATTTAAAACGTTAGCTCTTCACATCCAGGTACTGAACAATTTTCGTCGATTTTGTGTTGACTGTGGTAGGGACTTCTCATATGAAGATGAAACATTTTTCTTCGGCTCAAGAAAACTGTATTCTCTTCTCCAAATATTGCTTTTCTTCCATTGGTTCTCGAATTTTCTTTTAGACACTGGATCTCTAGTCTCTGGGTCTCGTATCTGTTTTTCTTAGGCTGCTACCTAAGATTGGTCGTAAGAAAAATGTGTTTATATTTTGAATTTGAATCTTCCAAATACAGTTCATCTCCTGGTCAAAGCTGGAGCGCCCCATTAGCAGTCAATAATGAGAACAGCAGCTATCTTTCCCTCCCTTTCTGTGCAAGTCACAGCGGGCGGTAGAGTTTTTGAGGTTCTTTATTTTGTAAAACTGGGTGCTGGGCGGGGAGGTGGGGGTGCTGACCAAATTTCTTTGGAAATGGAACTTTTGGTTGCTTTTTTTTTTTTCGCGGTACGCGGGCCTCTCACTGTGGTGGCCTCTCCCGTTGCGGAGCACAGGCTCCGGACGCGCAGGCTCAGCGGCCATGGCTCACGGGCCCAGCCGCTCCGCGGCATGTGGGATCTTCCCGCACCGGGGTACAAACCCGTGTCCCCTGCATCGGCAGGCGGACTCTCAACCACTGCGCCACCAGGGAAGCCCCCAGTAATGTTTTTTAATAGCAGTTCCCCTCTCTCCCAATCCAAGACCCTATCCAGGATCACACATTGTATTTTATTGTCATCTCTCTTTAGTTACCTTTAATCTGGAAGAGTTCCTTACCTTTTTTGGTCATTTGTGGCATTGACATGGTTGAAGAATACAGGGCAGTTGTTTGTAACATAATGGGGGCTGGCTGATATTTTCTCATGATTAGGATCAGGTTATGGATTTCTGGCAGAAGAATTTCTTAAGTAATGCGGCATCCTTACCAGTGTATTGTATCGGGAGACATTTTGGTGTTGACTCATCATTCGGTTAAGGTGGTGACTTCCTGGTTTCTCCACTGTAAAAGTATCTTTTTCTCATTTGCAATTAATATGAACTATTAATAAGGAAACACTTTGAGACTGTAAACTACAGTGTACTTTTAGTTTCTGTGCCACCTGGACACTCCACAGTTACTTTTATCACATGTCCAGAACCAACCTCTTTAGCTACACCTCTGCTTTGCTCTCCTTTCTAAATTTCCTTTTAGCTTTTGGTATCATCGTCCACCTAGATACCGCAGCTGGGAATCTCAGGCATCTTTAACTTCTTCTCCCTTACACCCAAACAGCTAACAAATAAAATACTGATTTCTGTCTCAGAAACCTCTCCCAAATCAGGTGCCTCCTCTACTTCAATATTTCAACAGCCTCCTAATTGGCCTCTGTGCTTCCAGGGTTATCTCTGTTCTAGGCCATCCTCCGTGCTATGCCTAGAATTATTTCCCCTAAACCTAACACGATCAGGTCACTCACTGCTCTGCTTAAAATCTATCATCTATGATTATCTATTTGTTGGCCTCCCTTTTACACAGAAAATAAATGTTCAAGATTCATAGACTATCATCCAAGGCCCTATAACTTGGCCCCCAGTCTGCCTCTCCAGCCTCCTATTCTGGTACTCCCCAGTTTCCCCCTGAAGTCTAGCCCAAATGAACTCGTCATTCCCCAGATATTTCAGGTTCATTAAGAATCTTATGCCTTGTCCCTGTTGTTCTCTCAACTTGAGATGCCCTTCCTTGGTCTACTCCTATCACACTCTCACTCCTCCTTTCTAGACCTCTATCAGATATAATCTTGTATGTGAAGATTTTCCTGTCTTTTTCCTCATGAGAATTAGTCCCCCTCTGCCCAGACCTATAAGCTCCTCAGTTATCAAGACTGTTTCACATTCAGTCTTGTGCCCCAAGCACCTAGACAATTCATAGTCAGTATTTAATAAATGTCTCAGTGAGTAAACAAAAGAAGAGTGAAGCAGACAGCAAGCCTAAACACTTATCTGAAGGAATGTGACACTGAATATAAAGCTTTGCATATAACTTGTGAAAGTTAGATATATTTGTGTCCCAGGAGCAATAAGGTACTATATCAAGCCTCAACTGCATGACAGTTTCCATTTCCACATGTACTGAGGTATGCTGAGAAAATTTCGAGCAGAGCCCAAATTGTATCCTAGTTGTAAAATAGAAATGCTGTCATTGCAACTGACTGCGTCATGTCTTGGGGGCCTGAGAAAGTTACAATTCCAAAATTGCTTAATACTCTGCGTTTAGTTATTAGAATAACCTCTGCCGTTCCTAAAACATTAATTAGAATAATGCATTTCAGTTGAGGGGGTCTTTTTTTTTAACCTTCCGTGTTCACGAAAAAGGAAGGATGTTATCATTAACAAAGTTCTTATCAGAGATTTATTTCTACAAGCATTTTTCAGGTGACATTAACGCGCCACTGTGGAGTATTTTATACATAGTAAACAATGAAAATATAATACTGTTATTGGAGGAAAATAGCAATTTAGTTTTAAAAGTACAGTATAAATCTTCATGAGTTAATGTAAAACTACGCTATAACATATAAGTCCAAAGCCTCGGTGGCTTAAAAAAATAGAAATTTCTTTCTTTCTCATGTAAGGTCCAAGAAAGGTATTCCTGATAGGTGGGCGACATTTCTCCAAGTGGGGATTCTGGTACCCAGGCTGTATCCATCAGGTAGCTCTGCCATTTTCAACATATGGCCTCCAAGGTCATGAGACAGTGGGAAAGAGTATGGAGGACGGTGCTTAGAGAGTTTTAATGGGCCAGGCCTGGAATTCACCCGCATTACTTCTGTCTGCATTTCATTGGGCGGGATGCAGTCACATGGCCACACCTAACTGCAAGGGCAGCTGGGAAATGTGGGTGCCCAGGAGGAAGAGGAGAGGGGTTTGTTCAACAGCTAGCTAGTCTATGCCAAGAAGGTCTGGTCTTCTGTGTGTAGCTTAATCAATTCCTGAAGGCCTAGTCAGTGAAAAGCTACAGTCATAATTATGAACCCACACTGCAAGACTTAACTGTCAAAAGAAAAACCTTGGGCTTCCCTGGTGGCGCAGTGGTTGAGAGTCCGCCTGCGATGCAGGGGACACGGGTTTGTGCCCTGGTCCGGGAAGATCCCACATGCCACGGAGCGGCTGGGCCGGTGAGCCATGGCCGCTGGGCCTGTGCGTCCGGAGCCTGTGCTCCGCAGTGGGAGAGGCCACAACAGTCAGTGGCCCACGTACCGCAAAAAAAAAAAAAAAAAAAGAAAAGAAAAACCTTATTGAATTCATGCATGGCACTTACTAAAGCATGAAACCAAGGGATGAAAACAGAATGACTTTTTAAAGTTCATCCTGAGTTGGATAAAAATTAAATTAAATAAAAACATACTTGTTTATTGAGACTTGCAGCTAACTCAAATTTTGCTGTCAGTGTAACATGGAGAGCTGTCTCTTTAATTCATGCCTGAAAAGCCTGCAGGGTTGATCTGTACCTTGGGTACTAAGAAATGCTATGGCATAAATAAATGTTGCCACTTCATGCTTGACAAAGGCAGCCTGCCCAAAGAAAGTCACTCAGGTGGAGGCAAAAAATGCGATTGTGACTGAATGACTCAGCTTGTGTGGTGGTGAATCACAACCCCAAGGAAAGAAGGGCCTGTGTAGGAGCGGAGTTGTGTGATTAAGCTAAGAAGTAGCTGGCTAGCCCTGGAACAATCTGAAGGCTTTTTGGGTAAACGTAGAGCCAGCGTTCTGAGGAAAAAAAGAAGGGTCTAGAAAAGCAGGCCTTATATAGCGGTAGCCAAATGGAGTGAGAAAAGGTGGAACAGAACTGGGTCTTTTTTGCCTGTGTGTCGTGCGGAGCATAGCCATTGAATTTCTAAAGCTGCAACCACCTCTCTGTTTATGATGAATGAAGTCAGGAAATCTCATGGGCTGTACATTAATGAGAGGAAGCATTTGGAAAGTCATCTTATTTCCTCTTCTAGTGTCATCTCCAGATGCCTTTGTGTGAGGCAAGTTAATACGGCAGCCTTTCCGGGAAGAGGGAGCCATAATACCAGCGGCCATTACTGAGCAGACAGCGTGGACCAGGGACTCTACTAGGTAATACCCCCTTTCTCCACTGCAGATGATGATTGTTTTTGAAGGGAACTTGCTAATTTTACTTATTTTTATATTTTTTTCTGAGTGTGCTAAATGAATAACATACATTGAACCCCATTAAAAATTAGCAATTTTGCAGGGATAGTCTCCTTCCTTCTCTGAAAGTGATGGGAGGTGGTTTGAAAAAGATTTGGATTAAGCAGTTTTTGCTATTCCCTGGAGTTACATTCTAAAGAATTCAGCAGTGACAAACACATTTTGAAGAAAGTTACTGCCCAGGCTCTATGTATTTATTGATTTTGGACTAGGCACTAGGTTTCTAAGAATAATTTGCATGGTCACTGCTTGCCTGGAGTCTTCATTTGGGGGAGGAAAAAAAAGTGGTCTTCACTTTTTTTGGAATCACTAGGGGAGTTTTTAAAAATGCTGATGCCTGTGTCTCATCTTTAGAGATTCTGATGTAATGAACTCAGGATGTGCAGGTCTCTCTCCTGCTGAGACCCCTTGCAGATGGACATGTGCGAAGTGTCTGGAGCACAGGGCAGCAGGATTCATTGGCTGGGGGGTGATAGGACGTGACAGCTTTGAGCTAAGATTTGAAGGATGAATAGGAGTTTCCCAGGCACACAAATCAGGTAAGTTATTTTGAGAAATGTTACGTGTGAAGGTCCAAAGAGAGGAGAGAGCGTGACATTTTGAGGGTGTTGCTCTTAATGAGTATTGCTGGCAGGTAACATGTGATGGGGAAGGGTCGAGGGAGATGAGTCAGAAGGCAAATCACAGAGACTTCCCTGGTGCTCCAGTGGCTAAGACTCCTGACTCCCAATGCAGGGGGCCCGGGTTCGATCCCTGGTCAGGGAACTAGATCCCACATGCCGCAACGAAGAGCCTGCATGCTGCAACTAAAGATCCCGCACACAGCAACGAAGGTCCCACATGCCGCAACTAAGACCCGGCGCAGCCAAATAAATAAATAAGTATTTTTTTAAAAACGTAAGGTAAATCACAGATGCTGTGAGTCCAGGCTAATAAGGTTAAGTTTTATTTCATAGGCAGTGGAGAGCTATTCTTCAAAAGCCCTTGAGCAGCAGCTTTTGAGCAAGATGAGATCTGAGAAAATGGGAAGACCGTTGGTCGAAATAATCCAATCCCCTGCAGGCTTTTATACCATGTTTCATTCTCAAATGAAGGAGAGAAAGTCCTTTAAAAACTGTGTCTTGTACAGAAATGAAGGACAGTAGAGTGAGTTTGTTTCTGTATTAGTTAAGTTCATCCAGTTTCAAATGTGCCAATTATATGGGCACAAGTCTCATGAGATCCCAGAGATCTGTGGGATACATGGAGTGTAGGCTTAAAATACAACAGGTGGAGGAAGTAGTAGAAAACTTCTTGTCTGTTCTTTGATAAAACTGTTTAAATGCCTGCTCTGGAGTCATGAACTTCTCAAGGGAACACTAAAAGGCTTTTTAATCCTTAGCCCCAAGGGGGGACCATTTTAAAGGGTTTGAAGGTCATCCTATGCCTTTGCTGGCTGGCTAGGGTGGACATTCAGATCCACAAGTTGTAAGGACCTGACTTTGATGATTACCCAAAAAACCCATTATAAATGATTCGTGTAGCTCCTGCTTCAAATGTAGAGGCAGAAGAATGAAGAGAACGATTAAGGATGGTTTTGCCTCTAAGGAGGAGTCATGTACTGTCACTGTCTCTTTCACAGAGGCAGAAGAATGGAGAATGCATTTAAGGATGGCCTTGCCTCTAAATTGGAGTCATCCATTGTCATGGTCACTCTCAAGCTGAAGAGTGAAGAAAATGACAGCCACAGCATTTGCTAAAGAAGGGCAAAGAAAATTATCACACAATTCATCTATCTTCTCTCTCGGCTGCCATGTGAGGCCCTTTTCCAGTCCAGCAAATAGATTTGTCATGTATCATGCAGGCAGTACAGTGAATTTAATCAATCAGAATAAGACTTTTTTCTGTCCCTCTAACGTCTTTAAAAATAATGAATAAATTACTCTTCTGATTTTTCTCCCTAAGCCTAGAGTTGTAAAATTGAAGTCAGTATAAGAAAAAGAATCACATTTAAATGGGGGTGGGAAGATTAGAACATGAGAGGAAATTTGCCATTGCCTAGAGATCAGTCCTGGTTCACCCTCTGATATCGCCTTCAGTGACAGGACATGGGCGTGGACTCCTCCAGCATAGCAAATGGAATTCTGCATTTGCCTGTTTTTCAAAGGCAATTCCTGTCTGCTGGAGACCAGCCTCTCCCATGGGACTATAAATCCATACTCAACTGCAGTACAAGCTAGTTCTAAATCTTACGCTTGTTATTTGCCAGAGTTTTCAAATATTTGGAAATACGACATTCACAAAGAGGATTTTTCCTTCTCCAACCTTAAGGTAAACTCTTATTCCTGATCGTAAATTTCTTTCAGAATGTTCAGATCCTGGAATAATCCAATTTGTGGGGTGTATTTGTGTGTGTATTTGAAGGAGGTTGAATCGGTGGAGGAAAATGAACTGGGGCTGGGGATGGGATTATCCATGTGAAATTTTCAATCTCAAGAATGTTCCACAGGGAATAGAGAAGCTCATTGGTGCTCTCTTGAGCAGGGTAGACAGTCTTTCCTAACCTAGCCTTCAGAATACTTCAGAATTTTCACAAGGCACCTGGGAATCTTCATGCGATGGACGGATGACATAAAAGCCAAACTGGTATACCGAGACACCATCCCGCCCTTTCTTTAGCATGGAGGGCATAAATGAGATTTTCCTCCCATGGTCTGACAAACATGTTATCCTTAGCAGATTGTATTCCTTCCACCTGCCTGCTCCTGTGGGCTTTTATCTCTGAACTTCCTGAAAATATGTCATTTTCATTTGTTTCCAGAAATAAGACCTTTTACTCTTGCTTTTCCAGGATTAAATATCTAATCTATTGGTTAGTTTTGCCAGCAAACAGTGAAACAGGAAGCAGGTATTGGGGTCTAGGAAAGATCACATGGTCTGTAAACTAGACCCCCAGATCCTCCAGGTGGCTCTGCAGCCCCAAGTGTGACAGGACGATGGCTCTTATTTATATATTTATACCACACCGTTTAAAACACACACACACACACACACACACACACAGAAGATGGCTTAGAATATAAACACACATAAAACTGGGTTCATGCACCAGCCGTAGAAAACTAAAATTGTGAAAAGGCAGAAAGCCTGATAAGCAAGCCACAAAGGTTAATATACTTACTGTCAATAAACGGAAAATTTAACGTGGGCAAAAATGTAACCCAGGCAGTCACATATAACTCTTCTGAGTTTACAGAGTTGGTTTCTCTTAATGCCAAAATCTAAACCCTTTATTCAGGAGACCTTGAACTACACATTACACAAGGATTTAAACCATTTTATTAAGAAATCAAGAATGTTAGGGTCAAATGGCTAGTAAGCACAAATACAGGTCAACAGTTGCAGACTGTTAACCTGGGATTTGCAAATCCCAAGTCTGTGTGGAGAATTCATGGGACCTGTGGGCTTGGATGGAACAGAACTGTATCCTTACCTTCATCAACTTTTTTTTATTATTATTTTTTTAACTTAATTTTTTTATATACCAGGTTCTTATTACCTATTTTATACATATTCGTGTATCCATGTCAATCCCAATCTCCCAATTCATCCCACCACCACCACCACCCCACCCACTTTCCCCCCTTGGTGTCCATACGTTTGTTCTCTACATCTGTGTCTCTATTTCTGCCTTGCAAACCGGTTCATCTGTACTATTTTTCTAGATCCCACATATATGCATTAATATACGATATTTGTTTTTCTCTTTCTGACTTACTTCACTCTGTATGACAGTCCCTAGGTCCATCCGCATCTCTACAAATGACCCAATTTCGTTCCTTTTTATGGCTAATATTCCATTGTATATATGTACCACATCCTCTTTATCCATTTGTCTGTCGATGAGCATTTAGGTTGCTTCCATGACCTGGCTATTGTAAATAGTGCTGCACTGAACACTGGGGTGCATGTGTCTTTTTGAATTATGGTTTTCTCTGGGTATATGCCCAGTAGTGGGATTGCTGGGTCATATGTAATTCTATTGTTAGTTTTTTAAGGAACCTCCATACTTTTCTCCATAGTGGCTGTATCAATTTACATTCCCACCAACAGTGCAAGAGGTTTCCCTTTTCTCCACACCCTCTCCAACATTTGTTGTTTGTAGATTTTCTGATGGTGCCCATTCTAACCAGTGTGAGGTGATAGATACCTCATTGTAGTTTTGATTTGCATTTCTCTAATAATTAGTGATGTTGAGCAGCTTTTCATGTGCCTCTTGGCCAGCTGTATGTCTTCTTTGGAAAAATGTCTATTTAGGGCTTCTGCCCATTTTTGGATTGGGTTGCTTGTTTTTTTAATATTGAGCTGCATGAGCTGTTTATACATTTTGGAGATTAACCTTCTGTCCACTGATTCGTTTGCAAATATTTTCTCCCACTCTGAGGGTTGTTGTTTCGTCTTGTTTATGGTTTCCTTTGCTGTGCAAAAGCTTTGAAGTTTCCTTAGGGCCCGTTTGTTTATTTTTGTTTTTATTTCCATTACTCTAGGAGGTGGGTCAAAAAAGATCTTGCTGTGATTTATGTCAAAGAGTATTCTTCATATGTTTTCCTCTAAGAGTTTTATAGTGTCCAGTCTTACATTTAGGTCTTTAATCCATTTTGAGTTTATTTTTGTGTATGGTGTTAGGGAGTGTGCTAATTCCATTCTTTTACATGTAGCTGTCCAGTTTTCCCAGCACCACTTACTGAAGAGACTGTCTTTTCCCCATTGTATATCCTTGCCTCCTTTGACATAGATTAGTTGACCACAGGTGTGTGGGTCAATCTCTGGCCTTCCTTTCCTGTTCCATTGATCTATATTTTTGTTTTTGTACCAGTACCATATTGTCTTGATTACTATAGCTTTGTAGTATAGTCTGAAGTCAGGGAGTCTGATTCCTCCAGCTCCATTTTTTCCCCTCAAGATTGCTTTGGCTATGCAGGGTCTTTTGTGTCTCCATACAAATTTTAAGATTTTTTGTTCTAGTTCTGTAAAAAATGCCATTGGTAATTTGATAGGG
This sequence comes from Leucopleurus acutus, assembly GCF_964270905.1. Taxonomy (NCBI): domain Eukaryota; kingdom Metazoa; phylum Chordata; class Mammalia; order Artiodactyla; family Delphinidae; genus Leucopleurus; species Leucopleurus acutus. The sequence goes on along the minus strand of NC_139148.1, from coordinate 10,359,914 downwards.
ATTGCACTGAATCTGTAGATTGCTTTGGCTATTATAGTGATTTTCACAACATTGATTCTTCCAATCCAAAAACATGGTATATCTCTCCATCTGTTTGTGTCATCTTTGATTTCTTTCATCAGTGTCTTACAGTTTTCTGAGTACATGTCTTTTACCTCCTTAGGTAGGTTTATTCCTAGGTATTTTATTCTTTTTGTTGCAATGGTGAATGGGATTGTTTCCTTAATTTCTCTTTCTGATCCTTTGTTGTTAGTGTATAGGAGTGCAAGAGATTTCTGTGCATTAATTTTGTATCCTGCAACGTTACCAAATTCATTATTTAATCTACTAGTTTTCTGGTAGCATCCTTAGGATTATCTATGTATAGTATCATGTCACCTGCAAACAGTGACAGTTTTATTTCTTCTTTTCCAATTTGAATTCCTTTTATTTCTTTTTCTTCTCTGACTGCCATGGCTAGGACTTCCAAAACGATGTTGAATAATAGTGGTGAGAGTGGACATCCTTGTCTTGCTCCTGATCTTAGAGGAAATGCTTTCAGTTTTTCACCATTGAGAATGATGTTTGCTGTGCGTTTGTAGTATAAGGCCTTTATTATGTTGAGGTAGGTTCCCTCTATGCCCACTTTCTGGAGAGTTTTTATCATGTCAAAAGCTCTTTCTTCATCTACTGAGATGATCATATGGTTTTTATTCTTCAATTTGTTAATATGGTGTACCACAATGATTGATTTACGTATACTGAAGAATCCTTGCATCCCTGGGATAAATCCCACTTGATCATGGTGTATGATCCTTTTAATGTGTTGTTGGATTCTGTTTGCTAGTAGTTTGTTAAGAATTTTTGCATCTATATTCATCAGTGATATTGGTCTGTAATTTTCTTTTTTTGTAGTATCTTTGTCTGGTTTTGGGATCAGGGTGATGGTGGCCTCATAGAATGAGTTAGGGAGTGCTCCTTCCTCTGCAATTTTTTGGAAGAGTTTGAGAAGGATGGGTGTTAGCTCTTCTCTAAATGTTTGGTAGAATTCGCCTGTGAAGCCGTCTGGTCCTGGACTTCAGTTTGTGGGAAGATTTTTAAGCACAGTTTCAATTTCATTACTTGTGATTGGTCTGTTCATATTTTCTACTTCTTCCTGGTTCAGTCTTGGAAGGTTATACTTTTCTATTGTCCATTTCTTCCAGGTTGTCCATTTTATTGGCATAGAGTTGCTTGTAGTAGTCTCTTAGGATGCTTTGTATTTCTGCGGTGTCTGTTGTAACTTCTCCTTTTTCATTTCTAATTTTATTGATTTGAGTCCTCTCCCTCTTTTTCTTGATGAGTCTGGCTAAAGATTTATCAATTTTGTTTATCTTCTCAAAGAACCAGCTTTTAGTTTTATTGATCTTAGCTATTGTTTTCTTTGTTTCTATTTCATTTATTTCTGCTCTGCTCTTTATGATTTCTTTCCTTCTGCTAACTTTGGGTTTTGTTTGTTCTTCTTTCTCTAGTTCCTTTAGGTGTGAGGTTAGATTGTTTATCTGAGATTTTTCTTGTTTCTTGAGGTAGGATTGTATTGCTATAAACTTCCCTCTTAGAACTGCTTTTGCTGCATCCCATAGGTTTTGGATCATTGTGCTTTTGTTGTTATTCGTCTCTAGGTATTCTTTGGTTTCCTCTTTGATTTCTTCAGTGATCTCTTGGTTATTTAGTAACATATTGTTTAGCCTCCATGTGTTTCTGCTTTTTATGTCTTTTTTGCCTGTAATTTATTTCTAATCTCATAGTGCTGTGGTCAGAAATGATGGTTGATATGATCTCAATTTTCTTAAATTTACTGAGGCTTGATTTGTGACTCCAGATGTGATCTACCCTGGAGAATTATCCGTGTGCACTTAAGAAGAAAATATTATCTGCTGTTTTCGGATGGAAGGTCTTATAAATATCAATTAAATCTATCTGGTCTGCTGTGTCATTTAAAGCTTGTGTTTCCTTATTAATTTTCTGTCTGGATGATCTGTCCATTGGTGTGAGGTGTTAAACTCCCCCACTATTACTGTGTTACTGTCGATTTCCTCCTTTATAGCTGTTAGTATTTGCCTTATGTATTGAGGTGCTCCTATGTTGGGTGCATATATATTTATGATTGTTATATCTTCTTCTTGGACTGATCCCTTGATCATTATGTAGTGTCCTTCCTTGTCTCTTGTAACATTCTTTATTTTAAAGTCTGTTTTATCTGATATGAGTGTTGCTACTACAGATTTCTTTTCATTTCCATTTGCATGGAGTATCTTTTTCCATCCCCTCACTTTCAATCTGTATGTGTCCCTAGGTCTGAAGTGGGTCTCTTGTAGATAGCATATATACGGGTCTTGTTTTTGTATCCATTCAATGAGCCTGTGTCTTTTAGTTGGAGCATTTAATCCATTCACATTAAACGTAATTATCTATATGTATGTTCCTATTACCATTTTCTTAGTTGTTTTGGGTTTGTTTTTGGAGGTCCTTTTCTTCTCTTGTGTTTCCCACTTAGAGAAGTTCCTTTAGCATTTGTTGTAGAGCTGGTTTGGTGGTGCTGAATTCTCTTACCTTTCGCGTGTCTGTAAATCTTTTGATTTCTGTGTTGAATCTGAATGAGATCCTTGCCGGGTAGAGTAATTTTGGTTGTAGCTTCTTCCCTTTCATCACTTTAAATATATCGTACCACTCCCTTCTGGCTTGTAGAGTTTCTGCTGAGAAATCAGTGTTAACCTTATGGGAGTTCCCTTGTATGTTACTTGTCATTTTTCCCTTGTTGCTTTTAATAATTTTCCTTTGTCTTTAGTTTTTGTCAATTTGATTACTATGTGTCTCAGCATGTTTCTCCTTGGGTTTATCCCGCCTGGGACTCTCTGTGCTTCCTGGACTTGGGTGGCTATCTCCTTTCCCATGTCAGGGGCCTTTTCCACTATAATCTCTTCAAATATTTTCTTGGGTCTTTTCTCTCTATATTCTCCTTCTGGGATGCCTATAATATGGATGTTGGTGCATTTAATGTTGTCCCAGAGGTCTCTTAGATTGTCTTCATTTTTTTTCATTCTTTTTTCCTTATTCTGTTCTGCAGCAGTGAATTCCACCATTCCCTCTTCCAGGTCACTTATCCGTTCTTCTGCCTCAGTTATTCTGCTATTGATTCCTTCTAGTGTAGTTTTCATTTCGGTTATTGCATTGTTCATCTCTGTTTGTTCGTTCTTTAATTCTTCTAGGTGTTTGCTCGTTAATTCTTCTAGGTCTTTTTAAACATTTCTTGCATCTTCTCCATCTTTGCCTCCATTCTTTTTCAGAGGTCCTGGATCATCTTCACTGTCATTATTCTGAATTCTTTTTCTGGAAGGTTGCCTAGCTCCACTTCATCTACTTGTTTTTCTGGGGTTTTATCGTGTTCCTTCATCTGGTACATAGCCCTCTGCCTTTTCATCTTGTCTGTCTTTCTGTGAATGTGGTTTTCTTTCCAGGCTGCAGAACTGTAGTTCTTCTTGCCTCTGCTGTCTGCCCTCTGGTGGATGAGGCTATCTAAGAGGCTTGTGCAAGCTTCCTGATGGGAGGCACTGGTGGTGGGTAGAGCTGGGTGTTGCTCTGGTGGGCAGAGCTCAGTAAAACTTTAATCCGTTTGTTTGCTGATGGGTGGGGCTGAGTTCCCTCCCTGTTGGTTGTTTGGCCTGCTGCAACCCAGCACTGAAGACTACAGGCTCTTTGGTGCAGCTAATGGCAGACTCTGGGAGGGCTCACGCCAAGGTGTACTTCCCAGAACTTCTGCTGCCAGTGTCCTTGTCCCTGCGGTGAGCCACAGCCACCCCCCACCCCTGCAGGATACCCTCCAACACTAGCAGGTAGGTCTGGTTCAGTCTCCTGTGGGGTCACTGCTCCTTCCCCTGGGTCGTGATGGGCACACTACTTTGTGTGTGCCCTCCAAGAGTGGAGTCTCTCTTTCTCCCAGACCTGCTGAAGTCCTGCAATGAAATCCTGCTAGCCTTCAAAATCTGATTCTCTGGGAATTCCTCCTCCCATTGCCAGACCCCCAGGTTGGGAAACCTGACATGGGGCTTAGGACCTTCACTCCAGAAGGTGGAGTTCTGTGGTACAACTGTTCTCCACTTTGTGAGCCACCCACCTAGCGGTTATGGGATTTGATTTTATTGTGATTGCGCCCCTCCTACCATCTCATTAGGTCTTCTCCTTTGTCTCTGGATGTGGGGTATCTTTTTTGGTGTGTTCCAGTGTCTTCCTATCGATGATTGTTCAGCAGTTAGTTGTGATTCCGGTGCTCTCACAAGAGGGACTGAGCGCACGTCCTTCTACTCCGCAATCTTGAACCAGTCTCATCAACTTCTAACTGATATTTCTGAGCACTTTCTTCCACTGTGCATGAAGCCAGCACAGAGTTTTACCATTAGCCGTAACTTTGCCATCAACAGAAATCGCAGATATTTTGTTATCGTGATAGAATTGTTGCAGATATCTCAAAATTTCATTCATTCTCCTTGCTACTTTGAAATTACAGTTACATTAGATCTCAGGCAGGTCTTGTCTGTGCTGTTTTAGTTAAGAAGCACGTATGTTGCTATACTGAAATATTTGCTAACTGAATTTTAGTGTAACTGGTTTTTCCAAGCCCCTGCGTTTTCTTTATGCATTGAAATAGTTATTCTAAGAAGGGTCCTATGGGCTTCATCAGACCACCAGTGGGCTCTGTAGCATAGTAAAAGATCAGACTCCTGCTCCAAGGAGGTAAGAGACAAACCTAACATGATCCAGAACTTTCTGATGATCTAACTTGATGTAAGTATAGGCTCAGAAAACCTAGAAGGGAGATAAGATAGCATGTTTCTTAAATTGCACACCTCTTTCTGCTCAAAAATCCTATGATTCTGAATATCTGCTAAAATTATAAAGAGTAAACAGTGAGTGAAATTCAAGGGGCCCTATGCCCTGCTTTTTTATATAATTGTATCCTCTTTGTTGAGTGACTAAAGATTGAACATTTTACTTTGCATGTATGAGCATAGCCTTTGCCATCTTTATCTAAAATCATTTCCTTCTGAATTAAGACCTCAGAGGGCAGCCAATCAGCTGAATTTTGGGAAAGTGGCCCCAAGAGTGGGCCAGATCCTGATATTATCTCTTGTAGTAGTACATATCATATGCCACCTTGGGCTGCCTACTGCATCTGATCCTCTCAAGCATCCCTCAGCTCCACTCTGGGGCCCATTTGGAGGGCTGGACTGTACCAGCACTCCTGTGTACGTGGCCTTCGTCCTGTCCCACCTCCTAAGATGGCTCCGTTCCAACATCTGCTGGAGCCAGACTTCTAATACTTCACTCTCTTATCGTCGAGCATTTTTCCCACATCAAACAGTCTTTGCCTCTTAAAGAATTGTAATTCTGCCTCTGTCTTGCTTAAGGATCCAGGAAATATTTAAGCACTGTTGAAAAATCAAAGTATGACAGACATAAGGAAAAATGTATAAGCTATGTATGTAGAAGCTGGACGAGATTTTATAGAATGAATATACCTGTGAAAATAGCATCTGGATGGAGAAACAGAACATTACTATGCCCAGAGGCTCTCTGGCGACCCCTTCCTGTCCCCATTTCTCCCACCCCACCAAGGGTAACCACAGGGCTGGCTTCCGACTGCACAGTTTAGTTTTGCCTGGTTTTTCCTACTTTAGAGACATGAAATCCTAAGTACTGTATTTGTATCTGGCTTTTTTCGCTCAACACTGTGTTTGTGAGATTCAAGTTTCTGGAAAATTTTAAACTCAAAAGTTCAGTTCTTGTTTATCCCTCTTGAGGGTTAGTATGGGGAGAAGAACAAAAACATTCCTTTTAGAAAAGCTGACTTTCAGGGGACCTAGGAATCCAGTTTAGATAGCACCGTTTTTCTATTTGCTCTGTGTTTTCTTTTTCTTAGAAATCAAGCTCTGGTTCTAATTCTGTTTCCTGTCAAGAGTTAGGGTTGAATACAACAAAGCTATGGGCGCCTTGCAGAGAAATCGTGTCTGAACTCTTGAAAGCAATGATACTTAGAAGTTAGGCTTTACTACCATTCAGAGCCACCAGAACATCATATCTTCACATTTAAAGTATACCGGGGTGTGTTAAATATATTACTTGTTTAAAATTCTTTTTCGTTGCTGCTTTTCTGTGTCACTTGCTGTACAATGTTAGATGAGCAGAGTCACCACGGTACAGTGGGAAGAATGCTGAACACGGCCCAAAGACAAACATTTCGTTCTGAACACAGGCCCACGCAGCTGCCTCGCACCAGTTCTCTGTGCCTCAGTTGCCCTGTCCCTCAGGCTTGCTTTGAAGATCAGAATGAGATGATGTATTGATACAAGAAAGGCTTCACAAACTGTGCTGTCCCACAGTTGCTGTCCCCACATCACCCCTCTCCTTCCACGCTTGCTTGGCGTATTCACAGGAGACTATACTCCTCTGTCTGCTTCCTGCTTCTTCTCCATGACCTTCTCTCTGCTCGATTGCCCATTTTCCTTTCCTACCTGTCCTTCAAAGCCCGGCTCAAAGTCTAACATTTTCATGACGTCTCTGCCTTACGTGTGCCCACTCCTTTCTCTCTCTTTGGACTCCTTTTGTCCTCGTGGTTCATGTAATACTCTTTTGCTTGATGGTCCCTGTTTGTTTGTTTGTTTTTCCCCTCAAGTAGGTTACAAATTCCATGGAAAAAATGGTGTCTTTCTTTGGGGGGTGGGGTAGTCCACCATCTTAAAAAGGACACGGTAGGCATTTCATGCATAATGTTGATTTGCTTGGGAGTTTTTTTTTTTTTTTTTTTTTTTTTTTTGCTTGGGAGTTTTTTAAACAGAAGGGACAAAAATCAGTGGTGTGCTGGTAGAAGTCCTGATCGTTTGCTGATTCCCTTGGTGTAAATACTTCCATCGTGGCTGATTTCAAGTTACCAATATGATGTCAATTAACTCAAAAAATTCCTGACTATTTTAACAGTTAGTTCTTATGGGCCAGTGTGAGCTGGCTCTGGTACCTCACTAAACAAAATGTTATAAATAAGAAGTCCTTTTTTAGGTGCTTTCACTGCCGAGGGCCCAGGTTCAATCCCTGGTCGGGGAACTAAGATCCCACAAGCCGCATGGCATGACCAAAAAAAAGAAGTCTCCTTTAGAAAAGAAAATGTATTTTATACTTTCATCCTTCTGTCCCCGAGCACCCAGTACAATGCTAGAAAATAACAAATAATAAACGTTTGTTGGCTTAAAAAAAAAGTAGTCCTTTTAAAATAAACATTATAACCTTCTTCCTGATTCATAAGAAAATACGATACTTGACTGTGGAAAAGTCATTCTGTTATTTCCTAATCTCCCAAAAGAAGGTTGGATGTGAGCATTTTTCAAGAAATAGATTTATGTGGACAGATGCTAGAAGCCAGTGCCTAATTTTTCTGAAGCATCTTGCTCTGTCTGTCAAGTATGGCAAACACCATAAAGTGATTCATCTGTATCATGTGTGACATGATGTCACCTTAGTTAAAAATACTACTCTTCTAACCAGAGCTGTGCTGCAATTTTAATTTTAAATATGAAGAATGTTCCTGCAGTGGAAACTTTATTTCCAACCTGTTGAAGCTTTGGGTAGAAGGCTCTTAATCAGTGAGGTGCATGAGAATGGTCTTGAAGCTGTAGGACATTGGTCGGAGCTTGAGGGTGATGTGGGAGGGCGGTCAGGGCACCAGGGAGATTTCCAAAAGTGAAGCGTGCCATAAAGCAACCAAAGATCCTATATATCCCTTGAATGTTTTGAGAGATTATGTACTAAACTCTCAACAATATGCTTAAAATCTTACAGGACTCATCTGGCTGGCAGAAAAACACATTCTCTTAAATAACCATATGAAGTTCATTTTAACATAATGATGTCTATGCAGAGAAAGCAAGCTGGTTGAGCGAGGTCAGAAGAAGCTTCTCAAAAGCCTCAAATAAGATTCATCTAAGATGTAATAAATTGGGACTTTTTAACCTAGCCTCAATAGCCAGGTCTTTGGAGGCTTACTATCTCTAGGTCACAAAGAAAGAGCAGGGTGAAATGCACACAAGCATCTGTACAAAGGCCATATTAAGAAATAGATGAACTATGCAAGTTCTAGCTGAGCCCTGATCCTTTGTTTTCTAACCAAGGCAGAACTAGGAACTGACCTACATACCAACCATTTATTTTCTTTAGTTTCCTGAATTAAAAATGAACTCGCTGTACAAAAGTGGCTAGTTTCCACAGGAGGGAAAAATCAGGGGAATGATACAAATGGTTTGCATTCAAAGGACCTCTGTAACCAATGAAAGGCAATTCTCTGGGACTGCAGAACTCAAAACAAATAAAGTATGTGGGTACTTTTGCTGGAAATCACAAGGGTTTGAGATGTTGAAGTCCTAACTAACAGTTATTTCAGAATAACTGAATAAGAATGTGACCTTATTTAGAAATAGGATCACTGCAGATGTAATTAGCTAAGATGAGGTCATACTCAAAAATCTTCAACAAAATACTGGCAAACCCAATTCAACAGCACATTAAAGGATTATACACCATGACCAAGTGGGATTTATTCCTGGAATGTAAGAGTGGTTCAACATATGAAAATCAATGTAAGTATAACACGTTAATAGAATGAAGGACCAAAGGGGGAAAAAAAACCCCACATGACCATCTCAAATGATGCAGAAAAAGCATTTGACAAGATCCAACACCCTTTCATGATGAAAACAACATACTAGGAATAGAAAGAAACTACCTCCACATAATAAAGCCCATATATGAAAATCCCACTGCTAACATCATACTCATTGGTGAAAGGCTGAAAGCTTTTCCTCTAAGATCACAAACAAGATAAGAAAACGTGCTCTCACCACTTCTTTTTACTTTAAATTTATTTATTTATTTATTTTTGGCTGCATTGGGTCTTCATTGCTGCACGCGGGCTTTCTCTAGTTGCGGCGTGTAGGGACTACTCTTCCTTGCGGTGCACGGGCTTCTCATTGCAGTGGCTTCTCTTGCTGTGGAGCACGGGCTCTAGGCGCACAGGCTTCAATAGTTGTGGCACGCAGGCTCAGTAGTTGTGGCTCGCGGGCTCTAGAGCGTAGGCTCAGTAGTTGTGGCGCACGGGCCTAGTTGCTCCGCGGCATGTGGGGTCTTCCCGGACGAGGGCTCGAACCCGTGTCCCCTGCTTTGGCAGGCGGATTCTTAACCACTGCGCCACCAATACTATTTTGAATAGAAGTGATGAGAGAGGACTTCCCTGGTGGTGCAGTGGTTGAGAGTCCGCCTGCCAAAGCAGGGGACACGGGTTCGAGCCCTCGTCCGGGAAGACCCCACATGCCGCGGAGCAACTAGGCCCGTGCGCCACAACTACTGAGCCTACGCTCTAGAGCCCGCGAGCCACAACTACTGAGCCTGCGTGCCACAACTATTGAAGCCTGTGCGCCTAGAGCCCGTGCTCCACAGCAAGAGAAGCCACTGCAATGAGAAGCCCGCGCACTGCAAGGAAGAGTAGCCCTGGCTCGCCACGGCTAGAGAAAGCCCGTGCACAGCAATGAAGACCCAATGCAGCCAATAAATAAATACATAAATAAATAAATTTAAGAAAAAAGGTTTAAAAACAAACAAACAAAAAACCCAAATGGTATTGGAAGTCCCAGCCAGAGCAGTCAGGTAAGAAAAAGAAATGCAAGGCATCCAAATTGGAAAGGAAAAAGTAAAATGATCTCTGTTTGCCGATGACATGATCTTATATGAGAAAACTCCAAAGATTCCATGCCAAAAAATATTAGAATAAATGATTTAGCAAAAGTTGCAGGACACAAAATCAACACACTAAAGTCAGTTGTGTTTCTATACACTGACAGTGAACAATCTGAAAAGGAAATTGAGGAAAAAATTCCATATAAAATGGCATCAAAAATAATAAAATATTTAGGAATAAACTTAACCAAGGAGGTGAAAGGCTTTTACCACTGAAAACTAGAAGACATTGCTGAAAGAAATTAAAGACACAAATAAATGGAAAGACATTCTGTGTTCATGGGCTGAAAGGCTTAATATTGTTCAGATGTCAATACTGTCCAAAGTGATCTACAAAGTCAATGTAAGCCCTAACAAAATCTCAAGGGCACTTCTTGCACAAATAGAAAAATTCATCTCAGACTTCATGTGGAATTTCAAAGGACCCAGACTAGCCAAAACAATCTTGAAAAAGAAGCATAAAGTTGGAAGTCTCAAACTTTCTGATTTCAAAATGTATTTTAAAGCCATAGTAATCAAAACAGTGTGGTACTAGCATAAAGACTGATGTATAAACCAATGGAATAGAATAGAGAGTCCAGAAATAAACCCTCATATATACAGTCAAATGATTTTTGACATGAGTGCCAAGACCAATTGATGAGGAAAGGACAGTCTCTTCAACTAATGGTATCGGGAAAACTGGATATGCATATCAAAAATATGAAGCCGAACCCTTATCTTACACCATATACAAAAGTTAACTCAAAGTAGAAATGCAAATCAAAACTACAGTGAGGTATCACCTCACACCAGTCAGAATGGCCATCATCAAAAAATCTACAAATAATCCTGAAGAGGGTATGGAGAAAAGGGGACCCTCTTGCACTGTTGGTGGGAATGTAAATTGATGCAGCCACTATGGAGAACAGTATGGAGGTTCCTTAAAAAACTAAAAACAGAACTACCATACGACCCAGCAATCCCACTACTGGGCATATACCCTGAGAAAACCATAATTCAAAGAGTCATGTACCACAATGTTCATTGCAGCTCTATTTACAATAGCCAGGACATGGAAGCAACCTGAGTGTCCATCCTCGGATGAATGGATAAAGAAGATGTGGCACATATATACAATGGAATATTACTCAGCCATAAAAAGAAACGAAAGTGAGTTATTTGTAGTGAGGTGGATGGACCTAGAGTCTGTCATACACAGTGAAGTAAGTCAGAAAGAGAAAAACAAATCCCATATGCTAACACATATATATGGTTTCTAAATAAAAAAAAAAAATGGTTCTGAAGAATCTAAGGGCAGGACAGGAATAAAGACGGAGACGTAGAGAATGGACTTGAGGACATGGGGAGGGAGAAGGGTAAGCTGGGATGAAGTGAGAGAGTGGCAAGGACATATATACACTACCAAATGTAAAATAGATAGCTAGTGGGAAGCAGCCGCATAGCACAGGGAGATCAGCTCAGTGCTTTGTGACCACCTAGAGGGGTGGGATACGGAGGGTGGGAGGGAGACGCAAGAGGGAGGAGATATGGGGATGTATTTATATGTATAACTGATTCACTTTGTTATAAAGCAGAAACTAACACACCATTGTAAAGCAATTATACTCCAATAAAGATGTTAAAAAAAAAAAAACTACAAAGAGGTACCACCTCACACTGAAAACAGTATGGAGGTTCCTCAAAAAACTAAAAATAGAGTTACCATATGATCCAGCAATCCCACTCCTGGGCATATACCCAGACAAAACTATAATTTGAAAAGATACACGCACCTCTGTTTTCATAGCAGCACTATTTATAATAGCCAAGACATGGAAACAACCTAAATTCTGATCAACAGATGAATGGATAAAGAAGATGTGGTACATATATACAATGGAATATGACCCAGCCATAAAAAAGAATGAAATAATGCCATTTGCAGCAACATGGATGGATCTAGAGATTATTATATTAAGCAAAGTAAGTCAGAAATAGAACGACAAATACCATATGATATCACTTATAGGTGGAATCTAAAATACAACACAAATGAACAAATCTATGAAACAGAAACAGACTTCCAGACATAGAGAACAGACTTGTGGTTGCCAAGGGGGAGAGAGGGTAGGGGAGGGAGGGATTGGGAGTTTGGGGTTAGCAGATGCAAGCTATTATATATAGGATGGATAAACAACAAGGTCCTACTGTAGAGCACAGGGAACTATATTCAATATCCTGTGATAAACCATAATGGAAAAGAATATGAAAAAGAATATATATATGTATAGCTGAATCACTTTGCTGTACAGCAGAAATTAAATGCAACTTCATAAATCAGTTATACTTCAATAAAATTCTAAAAAATTAAGTCAAAATAGATTCAAGACCTAAACTTAAGACTTAAAACTATGAAATTCTCAGAAGAAAACAGAGGGAAGAGCTTCAGGACTTCATATTTGACAATGATTTCTTGGACATGACACCAAAAGTACAGCAAACAAAAGCAATAATACACAAATGGAACTATATCCAACTTAAAAACTTCTGTGCATTAAAGGACACAGTCAACAGAGTGAAAAGACAATCTATGGAGTGGGAGAAAATATTTGCAAATCATATATCTGATAAGGAATAAACATCTAAAATATACAAAGAACTCCTACAACTCGACAACAACAAAAAACTGAAATAACACGATTAAAAAATGGTCAAAGGACTTGAGGAGACATTTCTCCGAAGAAGACAAATGGTCACCAAGCATAGGAAAAGATGCTCCACATCACTAATCATTAGAGAAACGCAAATCAAAAACACAGTGAGATACCACCTCATACCCATTATGATGGCTAATGTAAACAAACAAACAAACCAGAAAATAACAAGTATTGGCAAGGATGTGGAGTAACTGGAACCCTTGTGCACTGTTGATGGGACTGTAAAATGGTGCAGCCACTATGGAAAAGAATGTGACAATTCCTCAAAAAATTAAATATAGGACTACCATATGAGCCAGTAATCTCAGTTCTGGGTATATATATTCAAAAGAATTGAAAGCAGGGTCTCAGAGATTGCTTGCTTCTGAGGGAAGCAAACTGCTATATTCTGAGTAGGCCCATGGGAGACCTGAAGCTTCTGGCCAAAAGTCCACAAGGAGTTGAGGCATGCCAATAACTACCTGCGTGAGCCTGTAAACCAATCTTCCAGCCCCAGGGAAATCTTCAGATGACTGCAGCCCTGGTCAACAGCTCGACTGCAACCTCAGGCAAGTGTGTGAGGCACCACCCAGCTAAGGCGCTCTTGAATTCCTGATCCACAGAAATGGTGGAATAATAAATGTTTGCTGGTTTAAACTAAGATTTCGGGTAGTTTGTTACGTAGCAATAGAAAACAAGCAGATAACCCTAACATTCTGAATGGAATTCAGGACATTCAAACATAACTACAGAGAACATTCAAACATAACTACAGAGAACATTCACACATAACTACAGAGAACCACCCCTGCTTTTCAGCTCCGGCTGCTGTTTTACATTTATGGGGAAAAGAAGGAGTTCATTGTTTAAAGTGCTTTTTAAACGTACATAAGCATGGCTGTTTTTTATAGTGGTGAGGATGACATACATAGTCAAATATCAGAACTAGAACACACAGAGGATTATATGCAATCACTTCAGAATGTGACCATTGGTACACGAGGGATCAAAATAATGTAAAGTATTTTGAATAATTGAAAAATGTTGACCTCATATACCCTAGCGGTATTTTCATTTCATATTCGAGCTATTCAGATTATATGCTGCATTCACTGGCATCGCATGCTCCAGATCACAGAACATCGCCTCCCCTCGTGATTGGGAAAATTCGATTCGATAGTTCACTGCAATTACAATTTTCAGGAATGACAGGTGCTGAATAATTATGAAAAAATTGCTTTAATACTCTTCCATAAAATGTACATGTTCCCAAACCTGGCCCTTGTTGAGACTGTAACCCCCATGCTTGAAGATGTGTAGACACATGTTAAAGATCAAAAAAAATCTAAATGTATTTTATAAGATTTCCTTTGAATACTTTGGCTGCTTTACAGCGTCAGGCAGAGGGAAATGAGAGTTCTGTGAATCATCTAGTCAACCAATTTTTTTTTGTTTTATTTGTCCCAAATTGTCATTTTAAAAAACATGGAATGTATGGCTCCTCCCTAAGATGAAAGGTTGGAATAGATGCTAGATAATTTTTAAGGTCCATTTTATCTGTCAGAATGTAAGTGTATCTAAGAAGTGACTTGTGGGGCTAAAATGAGGAATCTTAGGGCTAGTCTAGGAGCCCTCTGACCAGCTAGTGTATGGCCCTCTGGGGAGGGGTCAGCTCTCTCTGAGTAGTCAGAATGGAAAGCAGACAGACCCAAAGTAAGATACAAGTTATCCTGATAAGGATGGAATCAATGATAGGAATGTCCTAGAGTCTAGGCTCTTTGTTGGGGTTCCACAGCAGGGAGGCTGGTTTTTCTGAGCAAAGATCAAAGGGAACCCTTGGGCAGAACCCTTGGTGTGTGGCCAATCCATGCAGGAGTCACAAAGCAGCAACAGAAATATGTGTGTGTGTGTGTGTGTGTGTGTGTGTGTGTGTCTGCACATGCATAGGAGGGCCTTTAGGGGCCACTTTATATAAGCACACAGATCTCAAAGAGGGGACAGTAAACACTGGACAAGTTGGAAGGGATGTTTCCAGGCTCCCTTGTACTGATATGTGGCATGCTTAAGGAATCATAACAGAGAAGTGTCTGTCAAGATGCAGCTGGAAAAAAAAAAAAAAAAAAAGATGTAGCTGAGACCATTGTAAAGCAATTATACCCCAATAAAGATGTTAAAAAAAAAAAAAAAGATGCAGCTGAGAAAGGAGGAAACACACCAGTTATTTTATCAGAGATAATTTAATATAGGGACTCAGGGAAAAAGGACTGAGAAGAGAAGGAGGCAAGACTGAGGTAACACAGAGGTAGTCACTGCTTCTTGGAAGCAAGGCCCACTCCTAGGCCTGCAGGAACAAATGGAAGAAAGTGACATTATCAGAACCTAAAGTCTATGAGCAGAGGCTTGCAGAGCTGGGACCAAGGCCTGCGGGGAGGCAGCTACCAGTTGGCTGGGGCTAATACCTTTAAAGAGGTGGAGAATAATACTGGAAATTGGAACCAATTGTTACTGGAAGCAACTGCTGCCGTGGCAAGGCAGCATGGCTGGGATGACACTGACAGGACCAGCAAGCAAAGGGGAAGAATTCCTGGCCTGGCCTCCATCTAGCACCCCTTCCTGGCAGAGCCCAACAGGGAGACAGACGGCAAACGGGCAGTGACATCTGCAGAGTTCCAGCCCCAGCATCAGCGCGCAGAGTATAGAAGGGAGGGCTTGAGACACTACAAAAAAGAGGGGGCTGTGGTCCTAAGTGAACCTAGGAGGAAAGAACAGCAGGATTGGCACTGCTAACAGAGTAGCAGGAAGCCATGGAATAGACACTCATGGGAAAAACATGTAAGCCATGGATTGGACCCCTGGGGGCGGCAGAAGGCACGGGGGCCAGGAGGGTTCAGGACTCAAGTTTGGGTTTGGACGGGGCTCAATTTCAGCCACTGTTCAGTGAAAAATTTTGTGAGAGAGCAGGGTAAGGCTTCATCCATTTACCTAGGCCATTAAGAAAAAGAAATTGCTGCATTTAGGTTTAGCTCAGAAAATAATTCAGAAAAATTTAACTTGCATACATCAAATGGTGTTGGAATTTAGGTGTTAAAATGCTGTGAAAAATGATTAAGAGTTTCCTGACTTGTCACTAGATGAAATCGGAAGTTGATGTCTACTTGTATTCTGGATTTGAGTGAATGGGGTTGGGTGAGTAGGAACTAATAGAACCTCGGACACATGTATTACACCTGTATTTGTATTTGTGTGGTCGTACATATTCACATACACTGGGAGAGAGTTGGTGAAGCAACACTTTAATGCTTCCTTAAAATTTCACTGCGTGAACCATCCGTGGCCGTGCTCTGTGAGCTCAAGTGGCCCCTGATCCTTCTCTCCTTATCTATGATCACGTGGACCATTGTGAACTTTCCCAGTTGGAGGTCCTAAGGCCCCTCCCCACTCCCCTTATAGCATAGGAAAGTTTGTTTCCACTTAGGCAAAGACACTCATTGCTGGGTTTCCTGTAGAACCAAAACATCAAGCCACCACCTAAATGGGGCTTCCCTCTCTCCCCTTGATTTTATAGCACGGAAGGGGAAGGAAGATCTGCTTAGAGAAATGCGTGATTATTTTCCAGCCTCACTGAGTCTGCTGAAAGAGATTCTAAAGAGAACTACCTGTAGCCACAGCTTCAGAGGAAACAAGAGTTTTTGATGCCAAGCTGACCTGAAGCTCAGAAAAAAAGATGCTTTTATGACCCAGAGAGGATGAGTCATAAAGACACAACCATAGTTCCGAACGTAGGATTAGAACTGGAATAAATTGATAACCAAAGAGTATTGCAAAACGTTCTAAATTATATCTTTATATCCTCGATTTTGTTTTACGCCACGGCATCCTCTTTCAAGCTGTCATATCTGCTTTTTAATATTCATGTTTTAACAGGGGCTCCTGTTTTTATAAAGTACAACCGGAAAACCATGTGGTCATAACAAAGCTCCCCTGGTGGCAGTATACCTAATTTCAGGGCACGTTCCTAAGAGAAAAAAACAGCCTTTTGAGCTTTGAGCTTGCAGTTTCAAGATTCAAGTGAATGATAGTAATGCACATAACAAAAGCATGTTGAGAAACTTTTTTCCTCTTTTATTCCTGGCCGTTTCCAAAGCAGTCCCTACTACTAATCTTTCTATTCATAGTTGGGCTCATGGCTAGTTTCACGCTTCATGTCCTCTTCAGAAAAACCCAGGAAGTAATTCTAAACTCTGTCATTTCTGAGTAATAAGATTGGGCTGTGTTTCGTCATAATGTCCAGCATTGATCACATCCAGAGAATGTATAAACTTGTGCTACAGAACGAGGGACGCGTCTGTGAGTAAGCAGTTTCTCATCTTTGGTCTGTTGCACTGGGACTGTTAACGGAAAGGTGGATTTAGGCTCCACGGAGCTTAATCCAAAAAAAGACTACAAAATATTCTCTCGCAATTTTCCCTTTAAAAGTTTTCCAACTGCGGCCCTTTGCCGGTTGTTTATATGTTAAAGCTCCTAAAAGTATTTCCATTTCAGGCTTTTTACCTTTCAATTTGATCTTAGATTTCCCTTGAGAGAAACCTAGCCAAGAGTTCTAGATGCAGTTCCCGGGACTCTGGCCTTCCGTGCTAAAACCAGGCACGTGCCAGACAAGTGCCAGGCAAACCAGGACAAGTTGCTCACCCTGCGGACGGATGGCTGTGTCCCCAGTAGGCTTCTTCGTTGCCCAGATTCAATCTCTCCATGTAACAACGTGTACCAATAGCTTCTAGCAGGTTTGGGGGATTGTTATTGTTATGTAAAAACAAGCAATTTTGTTTTTATGCAAATATACATCTTAATTGTTTAAGGCAGAGGTCAGCAAATCCTGCCCTTCACCTGTTTTTCACATTTTTAAATGATTTTAAAAAAATGATGCAACAAAGATTTTCTGTAGCCTGCTTCTCAAAGCCTAAAACATTTATCAATACTGTTTGCTCCTTTACAGAAAAATTTGCTGATCTCCAGTTTACGATGTATTTAGTTATAGAAATATAGCCCAAACACTAGGCCCATTTTTTGATATGATGAAATCTGTGTCTTACTTACAAACTGCCAAAAATTCCTTTATAAATTCTACATTATTTTGCCATAGAAGGCTTTATAAATTTATGAAAAATATAAAATGTTAAAATTGTTTAATTTTTTTCTAAATTCCTAGTTATCGCCCATAGTTGCTTTTTTTCTCTAAATTGAACGAAACACTAGAAGTCACATAATCAAACCCCTTCATTGTGTAGGTGAGTAAACCAAGGCTAGAGAGAATGATGGGGCTTCACAGAGCTCACTCACAGCTCTGTTGGGGAAAGAGCCAGAACTAAGAATACCCCCTGCACTCCAGCATTCCTTGCAGTATATACCATGTGGCTGTTCTCAGTTCCCCGGAGAGATCTCACTCATCAGTCAGGATGGCAGTTTAAAAATGAATCACTGCAAAATCATTACACACCAGTGTATTCTCCTGGACAATTCCCACCCCCCACCCCCATTAGACTAAGACAGAGAAATGTCCCTACTGTCTCTATGGCGCAGTATTTTCCCAATTTACCCGCCGATTTGGTTGCCTGTGGCAGTCTGTGCTTTAGACCAGGCTTTCCAGCCAGCCTTCTTGCCATGGCAACATGTTAGAATCGCCTGACATGTGTGCGTGTTTGTGTGTATGTGTGTGTTGTCTGTTTTGGTTTTGTTTTAATACCATCCTCGGATATTCTGATTCAACCAGTCTGAGCGGAGCCTAAGAAATGAGTATACCTTTAAGGTTCAAATTGATTCTAATATGAACCACTGTGTTGGAATATATGACAACACTATGTTTTACAGAAAGTAAAACTATTTTCACACATGGTGAAATATCTTCACCAGAGAGCATAACCCTGATTTTGGAAGTATCCCAGGCATGACTGATCCCTAAACAAGAGAGTAATTTTAATTAAGAACTTTAAAGGAAAAAGCTGCATATTTTGCAGACTATAACATAAGATAACTGAAGATGGATGAGGGCAACTCAATTTGGTCTCTATTTTATGTTCCTCTTTATAAAGTCCATTATAATCATCTGCAGTTTTTTTTTCTAGCATCTAAAAACCATTGTACCCCACGAAGAAGGCAGTTATCTAAATTGTATACCAATGGATATCATAACCAGTGACAACAGTCTTCAGAATCTTATTCTGGACTGGCTTGGTCAACATGGAGCTACTTGGAAGGAACAACTGGCATCTCAGGAAAACAATGTATGTTTTTCTTTACATCTGTATCTATTTATATATGCATATGTACATGTATATATAGGATTACAAACATTCTGATTTGTAAATATTGAACTGAAAATATTTTGATCCAGGAAAACATGATATTAAATAACACAAACCTACTACAGCATGTGATCTTAAATGTAAACTTGATTTTATATGCGTATATGTTTGAACAATGTATATTATACCCCAATGTGTCATTTTCTAAGAGGTTACAAATATCTCCAAGTGAGGAGAAAGAATTCTTCAAATTTTATGCCATTTGGAGTATATTTAAGACTCAGCTGAGCGTGAAGTAAAAGACATGCTGTTGGCTGTAAGAAAGTCAGATTACTGTGTGCAGGAAAATGTTCACCCCTCTGTGCTACAATTTTCTAAAATTTTACACCCACTGCTTAGATCAGATCTGTCGATGATGCAGTCAAAGATGAGAAATTATAATTTGGGCCCTACTTCTTTGTCAAAAACTGTTCAGTGTTCTTAATTAATAGAGCAAGCATGGGGATATAAACTTCTCGAGGTGCCCATTTCTCAACAGCAATTTATCTTGATACGAATTTGTAAATTATATTCATAAAGAAGGCTAAAGAGCAGTTTCTCAGCCTTGGCACTATTGACATTTTGAGCCAAATAATTCTTTGTTCTGGGGAGGCTGTGCTGTGTTGCGGGACATTTAGCAGCATCCCTGGCCTCGACCCACTAGATGCCAGCAGCACACACACCCCTTGGTTGTGACAACCACAGATGTCTGCAGATACTGCCCAGTGTCCAGTGGGCAGTATCCCCCCTGGTTGAGAATCCTGCTATAGAACACAGAACACTGGCGTCAACCTGCAGAGAAGGGAAAGCACTTAGGACAACAAAGATGTGAAGTTACTTCTCCGATGAGCGTCTTTTCTCCCTTTCAGTGTAAAATAATAAGACAGCTGATTCCTGAGAGGTCTTGAGCTTCATGATGATATTAGGAACAGGCAACTGACTCTCCTAATTCTCATCAACTTATGTTTCCAATAAGGCTTTCAAGTCTGAAAAAAAGTGTCAAATCCCTTCCAGTCCTGATTGAAGTTAACGCTGCAACTATGTCCTCATTTTAGCTAGAGAGAGCTTTTGACTGGCGCGTGGCTTTTCCTTGTGTCCTGGTCCAGGCCCTGTGCCTTTGGAGGGGGGGTGAGCAGGCTTGAGTCCAGATCAGGTTGAGGGGGTGTGGGGAGAAGACGCCAGTCACCCAAGAAAAGATGTCAACATCTGTCCGTCACTGCAGGCCTGGCCCGCTGATCATTTTTTCTGCTTCTGTAAGCACCAATGAGGTCATGCCGCTGAGCTGTCGCCTGCAGCTTTCCCCACCACTGTGCCACCTCTGATATGCTAATGCAGAAACCCAGGGTTTTGTGGGCTGAAAAGGCTTTCAGGCCCGGTCAGTGGGTCACCAGTCCCACCTTCTGTACAGCAGCTCAGCCTGCGCCAAGAGAGGCTCCTCTTTCCAGGGTCCTTCCTTACACCTTTTCTGTGAGTGTGTGCGTGTGCTTAAGAAGGGCAATTAACAATCTGGATGCTAGAGAAATGGATAGATTATATATAAATTTATTTATTTATTATTTTTGGGTGTGTTGGGTCTTCGTTGCCGCACGCGGGCTTTTTCTAGTTGTGGCGAGTGAGGGCTACTCTGTTGTGGTGCGTGGGCTTCTCATTGCGGTGGTTTCTCTTGTTGTGGAGCACGGGCTCTAGGCGTGCGGGCTTCAGTAGTTGTGACGCACGGGCTTAGCTGCTCCGCGGCAGGCGGGATCTTCCCAAACCAGGGCTCAAACCCATGTCCCCTGCATTGGTAGGCAGATTCTTAACCACTGCGCCACCAGGGAAGCCCTGGATAGATTATAAAACAGAAGGGACGGGCACCTTGAAAACTGCCAAGTGGCGTGTGATCGTCCAGTCCACTCCAGGAAGAAGCCATAAATCAATGGCCTGAATATTCAAATGACCCAATGGTACCGGTTTGTATGGAAACTTGGATGGAAGAAATCTATGCAAGTTCTGACTCCATAATGCCTGGTTCTTCATGGAAATCTACCCGTGACTGCCAAGGTTTAAAAATACCTTATGTAGGTGTTCAGAATCATAAGGTCATAGAATTATGAAATGTTAACTGGCGGAGCATCTTCTTTTTCCTTTCTCTCTTGGCACACTTATTTGCTTATTACTAAGTCTTCAATATTTATTCACTGGATTAAAATCAACAGATGTAAAAGGAATCTTGTAAGGATTCTTCTTCTAGAACTGTCTCTACTTTCTAGAATTATTTAATGATTACTGTGTCTTTATTCAGGCCACACCAAAGGTTTCTTTTTTTATCCAAATAAATTCATACTTAGAAACATTTCCCCACTTTTCATTCCAAATTCTAAAAGTTGCCACTAATACTGTTTACCATTGCAAAGAAATGCTGTTGTTCTCCATTAAAATCTGGACTGCCTGCTGCCCAAGGTTTATTTATAGGCCATGAAGATGCAAAGAAGAACAACACATAGTTTCTGACCTCAGGAAAAACATGGTGACATTGAAGAGACAGTACGTAATACAACGTGGTAAATGCATTATGAAACAGTGCGCGTGGTGCTGAGGGATCACAAAAGGGGGGTAAAACCAGCCGGCGGGAGTCAAGGAAGGCTTCCTAGAGGAGGTGGGTGATCTGAGCGCCAGCTCTGCGCTGCACATTATGTTCTGAGCGGAAGTGCAAGCTACAACCCTGGCTTTGGTAATGCAGACAAACTACCCTTTAGAGAGAGTCAAGAATATGCCGAGGAAGAAACACTGTGTAGCTGTAATGCTAAGCCGGTCCTTTCCGTTTTTTTCTCTATTTAAATGATCTTTCTCTTGAGATATTTCTGTTTAACTGACATAAGAGATGAAATCCATATGGGAGAACAATACATTTCCTCCGTATTTTCTTCCTTATTCTTTGTGACTATCAGCCCATCAGATAGAACCTTTAAATGAATTTATCTTTGATCCCAGTAAAGAGCCCTCTAGTCACCAGATATGCTCATTCTCCTCCACAAATAAAAGGCAGATGTTCTTACCCCAAGGAGAAGCCATTGATTTCATGGACGTGTGGGTTGTTGGAATGCCGTGGTGTGAAATGTGTCTAATCACACTACTTCATTCATTAGCTAGTTGATGAATTGTTTCACTTGAAGTGGCAGTGCCCACACTGTGCCAGCCTCTGGTGATGCAAAGAGGAACAAAGCCACTCCTTGACCTTGAGGAGCTCTGAGTTAGGCACAGGAGACACACATGGAAACAGCCATTTGTGATCAAAAGTGGCAAGTATGTGAGAGACAGGTAATCACTGTTGTAGGGCAACAGGGAGTGAAGCAGTTGTTTGGGATCCAGAGGGCTGGAGTGGGAAGGGGGGTTGGAGGGACGTTTGAACTGAACCCAAGGATCAAGTATGAGTTTTCCAAGTGAAGAAGTTAGAGAAAGGACATTCATGGCAAAGAAGACAACATGGGCAAAGGTTTGGATGTAGAGGAGTGCAGTGGTCTCTCCTATGAAGTGATGAGCTGTATGTACAAAGGAGGCTGAGGGGGAAGAGGGGTTCGGCAGAGACAGCTGGGCTTGGATAGTGAAGCACCTCCAGCTAACGGGGTAAACAGCTTTCTGCAATGATGAAAATGTCTCTATCTGCAACCGAGCGGGACCCTTGGGGCCTTCCCGGGACAGACCCCTCCCGATATCCTGTGCTTTGGCTCCTCTCGGAAGTACCTAGATAACAGTACCTGATGCACATTTCCTGAGTTGTTTTACAGATGTGTAAACCCCCCACCAAACGGAAGATGTTAGCTGCTTGATGCCCATGAGCACAAGCCCCATGCCTCCTGGAGCCTAAGGATGGATAATATTAACCACTGTGACACTGCCCTGTTCCCTCACCATCAATCAGAGAACTGTGCACGAGCTGATCACACACCCTGGGACTCCCCTCCCTCACCTGGCCTCTAAAAATCCTTTGCTGAAACCCTTCAGGGAGTTCAGGCTTTTTGAGCACCAGCTGTCCCGGACTCCTTGCAATAAATGCTGCACTTGCCTTCACCGCACCTTGGTGTCAGTAGATTGACTTTACTGTGCACAGGTGAGCAGACCTGAGTTTGGTGCGATAACATACCTGCATCAAAATCGTGTAGCCGCTAGCCATATGTGACTACTGAGCAACTGAAACGTGGCTAGTATGACTGCGGAACCGATTTTTTACTTTTATTTAATTTAAATGAATTTCAGTTTAAATTTAATAACGCACATGTGACAAGTGACTAGTGATGACCGTAGCAGGGTGCCTAAAGCTAGCAAGTTATCCTGGGAGTAGCACGGACAGGAGGGGTGGAGGCGGCCTACGGGGGAAATGACTCAAGTAGAGAGAGAATAATTCATCTGCTTTTTCAAAATTAGATCTTTAACATCATATAAATTATTTTGACCATGGATTTGTGTATTCAGATATCGCCGATAAATAATATATGGCCAAGTTAGTCAGGATGCCTGCAATGGAGAGGCAAGCCATTTCAGTGTAGAGCTGTGGAACACAGCACTAATCCCACCTCTAGGCTGAGTCTGGGCCATTGAAGAGCGCTTCCAGTTCTTAGTTTTTTATTTCAGAGAGCAGGCCTGCAGACCCTCCCCCTTCCCCCTACTACCATCTCAGAGTTACCAGTGAACTACGTTCTGCAGCCGAGGCCTCGACTGTGCTTCTCTGTAGTGCTTGAAGTGGGGCAGCAATACCTGGAGACATTTTTGGTTGTCACCACTGGGGGGGCGCTACCGGCATCTAGTGGATAGAGGCCAGCGGTGCTGCTCAACTTTCCGCAATGCACAGGACAGCCCCCATGGCAAAGAGTGACTCGGCCTGAAATATCACCAGCACCAGCGCCGAGGTGATAAATCCGGGTCTAGGACAGTGGTTCTCAACCCTCAATGTCCATTAGAGTCGCTGGAAAACATTTACAAAATCTCGTTGCCCTGGGCCTTCCCCAGGCCAACTAAATCTGAAACTCAGGATGGGGCCCAGCCCAGGCATCGTGCCTCGTAAAAAGTTCTCCACCCTGACCTGCCCCCCGGCCCACGTGACTCCATTCTGTGTCTCTCATGGAGTCTTCTGCCAAAACTCTGCCCCCTCTTCGCCCTGTGCCCTGCCTTCTGGCTTAGTCTATTTCTCACTGGGGCTCCTAAAACCTGCCGGACAAAGATAAGGTCTGCGCTTTGCCTATCAAGTGACCGGGGATTACAGAGGGCCTCTCTGGTCAGCCACGCCATACAGTGTTTCCTACCCACCAGGGGAAACCCAAGTTAAAAATGGTTAACAGGAAAGCTAGTTGAGGGAGATAATTAGCAACTATTAGTCCTTTGGCGGCTGTATTCGTATTACATGGGATTACTCAGTAGCAGGAAAGGCCCGCCTTCTGTCAAGTCTGTTTAGACTAATGAAGCAGAACAGTTGTTTTTGCATCTTTTTAAAGTGGAAAAAACACACATCCTGCAGTTGCCCTTGTTAATTTGTTGAAATGTCGTTTGAAAAGATATTTCGACAGAAGAAAAAACATTTCATAGTTTTGCTGAGAGATCAAAACACATTGCCTACATCATCCTTCAATTGTCTGGAGACACAAAAGGGAAACTTCTTATCCTGGTTCCACTTAAAGCTAACAGCTTGGGGGGAAAAAATCAGAGGCCTTTATTGTCTGCAAATTCTCTGGGCAGCCATGTACAGCCCGGCAGTGCAAGGCTTTCATCGGCTCTCCCCCGGGACCTTTGGAAATACAAGTCCTCAGCGCACATGGCTTTGGTTCTTAGCTGTTTTATTCCTTACTAGGGGTCTGACTTGCTCAAGGTTATGTAAACCCGAAGCACCCAGTTATGCTTACTTGGTAGCAGCACACAGGCTCTCAGCCCAGCTTCTCTTTGCTGCATCTGTCTGTCCAGATGGAGGCGGTAGCTGGTCCTCCCCCGGGGCAGCTGAATGAAGGTGTTCATTAACGCGGAGGAGGTGGCTGTCAGCTCCAGAACTTTCCCGTCGAGCTGGAGACAGCGTCCCTGACGTTTTCATCTTAAATACCGTGATACTTTAGGCCAGGGTTTCTCAGCCTCCTCAGTACTGACATTTGGGACTGGACTCTCTCGGCGTCGGTGGGCTGTCCTGTGCATTGCAAGATATTTAGCAGCGTCCCTGGTCTCCACCTCCTAGATGCCAGTACTGCCCCTCAGTGGTGACAACCAACAATGTCTCCAAACACTGCCAATTTGGGGGGAGCGGGGAGAAATCGCCCCAGTTCAGAGCCTCTATTGCCCACCTCCCAGCTTCTAGCCAATAATTCCACCAGGGAACTACTGGAAGACTTCGAGCGTGTGCACCAAGGAGGGAGAGGGTGCGTGATGCGATCAGATTGTTGCCGTGAGAGGGTCCTCGGCTGCTGTGTGGGAAGTGGGGAGAAAAGAAAGAAGAGATTCTACAGCAGCTAAGTCCACAAGAGGGGATGATGGCCTAGATAGGAATTTTAGCGGTGGGGGTGAGAGGGAAGGATGGATTCGAGAAATGTTGGGACAGAGAGCCCCCAGGACCAGTGGATGGACTGGAAAGGGGGTGTGTGGGAAAGATCAGCCCCCAAATGGCTCTTGGGTTGTTGGCCTCAGTGCCCTGAACTGAGACGTAGGACTTTGGAGGAGAAATTGGTGGAACAGAGGGAGAGATGGGAGAGGGTGGGTCAGGACTCCTGCTCTGAGCATGTTGGTTTTGCGATCCCTCCCGATAGACAGTCCCGCAGAGATGCGGAGGAGGCCACCGTGTCTCAGTCTCAGAACTCGGGGGCAAGAAGCTGGGTTTGGTCAGAATAGAGATAGTATTTGAGGCTCGGGGGAAGCAAGTGTAGGTAGAAAAGAACTGAGGACTTATTACTCTTGGCAGCTCTGTAATTTCAAGTTGTTTTCAACCCTCCCTCCCACAAGAGATTAGAGGAAGCAAATTAGAAGCGGGAAGAGGCTCGTGGGGCCTTAGAGTGGCCAGATTTAGCCAGAAGCCCAGTTACATTTGACTTTCAGATAAACAAGGAATCATTTCTAGCCAAGTATGTTTGGGACACACACATCTCATCTGGCAACCCTAAACAGATGCCAGCACACCAGGCAAAGATGGCCGAGTTTAAAGGCTATGAGGTGTGCTCCTGCGACAGAGCAAACAGAACAATGCTTGATACCTTCTTTAGAGAAGCAGCTTCAGAATCATCTGGGATGCTAACAGAAATGCAGAATCTCAGGCCCTGCCCAGACCTACTGAAGTCACAATCTACATTTTAATTGAAGCCCTGGGCGACTGGCATGCTCATTAGAGTTTGAGAAACCGTGTACTATGCTAGATAGAAAATGGCCCCAGAAACTCCCAACATGGAGCGGTGTTAAAGATGTGTAGGAGTATGGTATGCATGGCAACATAGGACTGTTATCACCATTACATCTTCCTTCTTGAGTAATTGAAGCGTCTTTACATACACCAGTTTAACAATAACCAGGAAGGCTCTACTCTGTCATATTACAGTTATATCGGAACCCTTCATACCCAGAGGGGTCTGGGCTTCCCTAACCCTGCCGCTTAGCCCAAGGCTGTGGGTCCCTCGCCAGGGTCCGACACAGTCATGCCATAATTCAATAGGCAACAGTGGTTCGCCGCACACTTGCTACTCTTCCCATTTCTGTAAGTTTTCTCTATGGAATGCTGCTTTAGCAGCACCCCTGCAAATTCATTAGCTGTGTGTCCCGCAGGACCGCCGCAAAAATAGCTCCTTGTCACTGAACAGCCACCATGTAAAATAGAGACCATTCTCCTTTCTAGGATGATAAAACTGAGGCATTGAGAAGTTACCTCATTAATTTTCCCTTTGAACGCAAACAGGGGATTCAACACAGAGAGCCAAGTCACAGAGAAAAAAACCGCAATTCCCTCTGTGCAGAGGGGAAAAGTTAGGCTAATACTTGAGTGGCTGACTGGGAAAATGAACTGGGTTAATCTGATCATCTCCTCAACACAACCAGTAAGTGGCAAAACCGGAACTCCACCCTAGCTGTGGTCCCTGGAGAGGTCCTGCCATGCCCCTAGGTCAGTGAGTCCTACCCTGGGCCACGAGGTGCAATCCTGGGGGAGCTCTTAATCCCGTTGCGGCGCCACATCCCAGACCAGTCCTCAGAGCCCCTGGAGGGTGACTCAAGGACTGTGAAGCACTCTGCTGTATATTTTACCCAGCCTCCTCCCCCAGCCTGAGGCCACACGTCCGCCTTCCTTCCTCAGATCTGCGCTCAACATAAATTAACCAGCTGGGCCAGAGAACGACGGCTATATGACCATTTCACGTTTACGTCCTAATCATGCAATTTCACATGAAACAACGAGACCAGCTTTTCCCTGAACAGCCAAATCCCACCCCCACGCCCACCCCCTTTTCAAAAGGCAAGACAGGAGCTTGAGTTACTCTTTCTAGAAGGACCTCTGGCCAGCACTTGCTGTTCCCAGGCAGCTGTCAAAATCCCACACGTGAGCTTCTATGTGAAATTTGTCTGTCTGCAAAAACGCTGGAGGGGGCATGCAATCTGGTTTCGCCTTCACTTATAGTCAGTTTGTGCTAGAAATAAACTTCCGTGTTTTATCTGACAAGCGGAGGCAGAAAGGAGGCCCTGGAGAAGAGCGGTCATTAATAAAGGCCACACTCGGCCTGCGTGCACCAGGTCAGGGGAGTTACATAGTGAACTACAGAACTTCAGTGCCCGGCAGAAAACGAGCACTGCCCTGACCTCCCGGGTCACTGTGCCCACCTCCCGAGACCCAGCCTGTGTGGCCCAGCGCAGCTACGCAGGACGTCCCGGCTCCAGGGCCATCGTGTGTTGATTGCTCTCACCTTGTGCTGTGCAGTTGTTCAATCTTCTGAATATTAGCCCTGGGTCGAATGTATGCTTAGGGGTCAAATGACCGGGGTTTCATCTTGCTCCACCATTTATATACCTTGTCACGAGGTCTTAGGCTCCGCACCTGCAAAACATGAAGTTTTAAAGAAACTGTAATGTATGCATGTGGCTGATTCACTCTGCTGTACAGCGGAAACTCACACAACATTGTAAAGCAATTATACTCCAATATAAATAAATAAATAAATAAATAAGCTGGAGTACAGGATCAGTTACCAAAAGGCAGTAACTGCACCACATTCCACTTTCCTTTAATTAAAAACAAGAGTGAAGGGCTTCCCTGGTGGCGCAGTGGTTGAGAGTCCCCCTGCCGATGCAGGGGACACGGGTTCATGCCCCGGTCCGGGAAGATCCCATGTGCCACGGAGCGGCTGGGCCCGTGAGCCACGGCCGCTGAGCCTGCGCGTCCGGAGGCTGTGCTCCGCAACGGGAGAGGCCACAACAGTGAGACGCCCGCGTACCACAAAAAAAAAAAAGACATTCATGTGGATTTAAGTAGCAAAGTGTTTCAAGATCACTGCTCTTTGCCAGTTTATTCCCAAACATCACCACCACACAGAAAATCAGAGAAATCCAGGCTAGAACCGTATATAAGAGGTAACAACTCCACCAAAATGCTTAAAATGACTACTATTTTCTGGGATAAAAAAAGCTTTACACGGTGCCTTTATAAGACTACTGTGAAAAACCTCAGAGTGAAAAAGGGCATCATTCAATAAAATATCATATCTTATGTTGGGCAAAGACAATTTTAGGCTGGGAAAGCTTCCATGGTGTGAGAACACAAAGAAAATTTTGATTCCCTTTGGCTTTATGCATCGAACATTGTTTTAAGCATAATTCAATTTCATCTAACTTATTAAATCATTGAATACACACCCACTTCTACCATATATATTGTTTATATGGAGTAAGGCAGTTTATGGTCCCAGACTCCCTCCATTGAAGGCCAAAATTTTCCTCCGCCTGCTGATCCAGTGGCTCTTTACAGAGGAACCTTTGTGTCCATGTTGCCTCACTAGGTATGTTATTTCCCTTGATTTCCTCTCTGGGATGTAGTAACCTGGTCTGGTTTTCTTCCCCCAGATATTTTTCTAGTAAAACAGGCTATTTAAGGCCTCCTCCTGGGTCTGCCTCATTTTACAGTAGTGGTTCTCAGCGGGAGTGATTTTGTCCCCCGGGGATATGTGCCAATATTTGGAGACATTTTTGGTTGTTACAATTTGGCAGGGGAGTGCTATTGGCATCTAGAGGGTCGAGGCTAGGGATGCTACTAAACGTTTTACAATGTCACAGGACAGCTCCCCACGTCAAAGAGCTATCTAGACCCAGATCTCAGTGGTGCCAAGGTTGAGAAACTCTGAGCTAGGGTCAGCGATTACTTCTTTTCCCACCCAGGGGGAGTTTAACATCTCTTGTTCGGTAGGGAAGTTAATAAAACCTCAAGTTAACCTGGGTGCTGACCTTGCTCTTACTTCTCCCTGATTCTAATGGCTGGGGTTCCTGTACTCAACTCTCTATCTTGGTATCCCAGGGATCTCACACCTTGGATACCAGGTATCTTGCTCCGGGGTGGTTCCTGCATGCCCAAACCTTACCCGAGATACCAACTCAGAACCTAAGCTCTGAGATGTCAGATCAGGATCGTGCCGCTGATTCATAGGCAGTGTGAGCTCAAGCTGATATCCTTTCTGCCCTTTCTAGCCACGCTCCTCGTCACCACCTGCTGGCTCCTGCATACCACCCAGCCCTTTCTGGACTCACTGCCAGTCCATCTTCCGGCCCACCATTCCCGACCCACCCCCATGCTCCTGCTATTTGCTCTACTTTCTCATGGCTCCTGTCTGGGGTCTACCAGATGTTCCATAGCACCACTTTCTGAACTTCCCCGCATACAGTTAAGTGTGGTCTGGTCCAAACTTCTGTTTTTTCCCAGCCTGGAAGTCTAGTTTCTAAGACCTCGCTTCTCCTAGTCTGGTCCTTCCTATTGCCTGATAACCTCTTGTTCTGACCTGTGAGATAGATCCAGCTGTATGTTGTTATGCCAGAACAACAAATAAAATCACAGAAAATAAATTCATTAAATGGATGACGACTGGTTTTATGTAGATAAAAATGACAGCCAGGAGAGCCTTTTGGATGAATTTCTCAATTTTCCAGAATTTTTTGATTGGGTTTTTTGTTTGTTTTTTGAGCTACGGTGTAGGGGATCAGAATATGCCACCTCAAAAATATGCCACTTTGGCTTAAGACTTATTTTGAGCTGAAGAAAACTGAGAAACAGCCGATACGAAAAAAAGCTTTCTGCCCTCCCCACCATTTGCCTAAAAGTGGGACATAAAATTCTACTTGTAAAGGTGTCTCCCTCTCTCATACCAGGAAGAGAAGGACAAATCTTAGATTCTTAATCACTGGAGACGACTCTAGACCCTTATCAGCCCAGACTCAGCAATGAGAGGAATCTACATAACAAACTTTACTAAATAACTGTTATCGTCCATTAATTTTGCCCTCTATATTTACTTTCCCATAGTTTGCCACTCCTAAAAGCCTAAACCCCTTTTCTTTTTTGCCTTGTTCCTTTTCTACATATTTACTGTTCTGGTTTTTTTGTTTTTGTTTTTGTTTTTGTTTGCAGTACGCGGGCCTCTCACTGCTGCAGCCTCTCCCGTTGCGGAGCACAGGCTCCGGACGTGCAGGCTCAGCGGCCATGGCCCACGGGCCCAGCTGCTCCACTGCATGTGGGATCTTCCCGGACCGGGGCATGAACCCGTGTCCCCTGCATCGGCAGGCGGACTCTCAACCACCGCGCCACCAGGGAAGCCTACTGTTCTGTTAAGATGCTATATAACCCCGAAGTCCTAACCACGCCACTGAGTTACTCATCACTGAGTGTCTCCCACGTTTATGCAATGTGCTTGTGCTAATAAATTTTTTTCTCTTGTTATTCTGTCTTTTGTCAGTTTAATTTCCAGGGCCCCAACTGCAGAACCTAGAAGGGTAGAGGAAAAGGTTTTTTTCTCTACCCTACAATAGACACAACTGACAAGTTGGCTCTGATATGTTTAGGAAGGCTTCTTAAGAGCCCATTTTGAAGTTCACTATCTCAGTCAAAAAGAAGAGAGGAGGGTTATCAAAAGGCAAGAAGGGAGACTAGGAGAAATGATGACTACATGCAGTGTCTTCGATGGGATCCTGGAACAGAAAAAGGACATTAGTGGAAAAACTGGGAAACCCAAATAAAGTCTGGGGTTTCGTTAAGTATAATGCACCAGTGTCAGTTTCTTCATTTTGACAAATATGCCACAGTCATGAAGATGTTAACCCTGGGGAAACTGGGTGAGGGGTTAAAAACTAAACACAAAGGGGAAATTCGGGGAATTTTTATGCTCTGAAAAAAACCTTTCAAAAAGGTGTCAGGACATAGTTTACGTTTTGTTTCGAAAAGGATGTGACTCCAAGACCACTTTCGTTTCCTCCCCTGTCCAGATTCCATCTCTTAGGTCAAGACTGTGAGGCAAGCATTTTCTACGAGAACCACATACTTGGTCCCCACATCCTTCCTAACTCAGAGTGGTTTGAAACAGATGTTTCCAGGCAACCATTTTGGGACATGATCCACTTCCAGTCTGAGAAGCACACACACCTTCATGTGTATTTGTTAATGTCTTCCAAATACATCACTTTCTATAGTAGTAATAGTGTTCCATCACAAACATATGAAGTCCTGGCTTCAGTGGCCTCACAGAAGGATGCACTGTTATCGGAAAGGGTTGGCCAAACCCCTAGATGAAGATGTGAATTTCACTTCGTGGCATTTTCAGTGTGCGTGAATCCACGTAATCAAATACCCCCGTCTTCAAACATGATTTTTCCTTTCATTCTGGATGGTTACTGCTAGGAAGTTTACCACTGCAGGGGCAGGTACAGATGCATTTGGCAAACTCATTATAGAGGAACTATAATGAAACCCTCCCCTTTGCGAACACCAGATTGTCAAACAATGTGTTGAACATGCTGTCTCCTCACTGTGACATTTTCCTGCAGCTAGGGAGAGACCAAGCATAATTTTTCAGGGAGTAAACTTTCCAGCAAATAAATAAGTACCGAGGGGCTTCCCTGGTGGCACAGTGGTTGAGAATCTGCCTGCCAATGCAGGGGACACGGATTCGATCCCTGGTCTGGGAGGATCCCACATGCCGCAGAGCGGCTGGGCCCGTGAGCCACTACTACTAAGCCTGCGCTCTAGAGCCCACGAGCCACAACTACTGAGCCCGTGTGCCACAACTACTGAAGCCCACATGCCTGGAGCCCGTGCTCTGCAACAAGAGAAGCCACCGCAATGAGAAGCCCGCGCACCGCAACGAAGATTAGCCCCTGCTCCCCGCAACTAGAGAGAAGCCCGCGCGCATCAACAAAGACCCAAGGCAGCCAAATAAATAAAAATTTAAAAAAAGAATATCCACAACTATCTGAAAAAGCTATTAATATACTCTTCCCATTTCCAACTACATATCTGTGTGAAACTGGGTTTTTTCCATATTTTTCAACCAAAACAGTGTTTCACAATGTATTGAATATAAAAGCAAATATGAGAATCAGCTGATTCTATTGAGGCAGACATTAAAGAGATTGCGAAGATGTATGACAATGCCCTTCTTCTTAATAAGTTTTTTATTTTAGAAAACAGTTATTTTCATAAAAATGTGTTAACACATAATGTGTTTGTTATTGTTTTTTGTTGTTGTTTTTTGGGGTTTTTTTTGCGGCACGCGGGCCTCTCACTGTTGTGGCCTCTCCTGTCGCGGAGCACAGGCTCCGGACGCGCAGGCTCAGCAGCCATGGCCCACGGGCCCAGCCGCTCCGCGGCATGTGGGATCTTCCCGGACCGAGGCACGAACCCATGTCCCCTGCATCGGCAGGCGGACTCTCAACCACTGCGCCACCAGGGAAGCCCTGTTATTGTTATTTTAAATGACAATTACCATGTCCAAATGCCTATTTCCCAGTATGCATGACATATAGGTGAGGAAAAAGTCAAAGGGTAAATGTCAATAGAAGGACAACTCTGATTTATTTGAACGATTTACTTACTAATAATTTACTAATCACAAATTAAAACACATTTTCAATCTTGAAAAAGAAGTAATCTGACAAGACTGGATCATGGATGGACTGCTCTTTGTTACATCATCCTCTATATTTTCTATGCTTGAAATACTTCATGATAAAATAAAAGAAGCAAACTACATTGGTAATTGGGGAAATCGAGTGATATTCAAAGTGGGAACCAAAGGGTGAAGACTCCCAAACAATACAATTTTAATAAAATTTATTCTTTACCCACGTGCTTTCATAATTTTTCCCAAACCCGTAATGGAATGGACTTTTCTCTGGAAGCCAGGCCGCTCCTCCTCCCTGCCGGTTTTGTCTTTCCCCTGTCTACATTTACTCAGGGGAGGACAGCAGAGACCCCGAGATGTCCAGTTCCCACCACCCTGCCTGGGGGTCCTCCAGGGCATTCATGACAGAGCTGCCTCAAGTCTTCAGCTACCCCACCTAGCACACACACTCACAGCCCTAGCGATTATTTTTACTGAAGGATTGACTGCTAACAAAAGCCTGCTCGGTTCAGGGCCAAAGATCTGGTTTCCTGGTAGTGCCGGCAGAAAGACAGCGGCGCCAGAGCATACACCCTCTACTTCGGACGTTTCAGCTTCTGAGAACTTCCACCTGCTCCCCTCCACAGAAGTGGTCAAAGACATTTGTATTTTGTGCTTGGTGAAGATGATGACAGAGCTGATAAAAATGCAACTCCGACACTTTCAGCTCTTAAGCCTATCACTGTCCCAAATATTTTCTTAGGGAGTTTGTTCTATTATACATGCAGGGCTTTATTTTAGGTAAAGTTAACGTATAACGAAACACACAGATCCTCAACGTACCATTCCATAAGTCTTGACAAATGAGCAGCGCACCACCTAACCCAAACCCCTGTGAAATAGGTCATTACTTTCACTCCAGAAAGTTCCCCCTTGCCCCTTCCTTCCCAGCTCCAAATCACTACCCTCTCCTCCTTAGAGGCAATTGCTGCTTTTCCCATCTTGTTGAGTTTTGCAGTGTATCTGGGAATTGGGGAGGGAGGAAGCAAACTTCTGAGAGTCCTTATTCATTAGATGAGCTGTGGGTTTATCCTAAGGGGCTCTGCCCAGTCTCGAACTGGAGGCCAAATTCTCACAAGTGGGCTTTTGATTAAGGCCTAACTGAAATCCATTTTCCCCCAAGTTGCTTCTGTTTCCATGGACATAACCCTGGCACTATATCCAGGAGATGTCAGTGCTTAAGGGCCAGAGAGGAAAATATACAGCTAAGTAAGGAAATCAAGACTCAAAGCTTAAAACCTAGCTCTTTTTTGAAACTTATCGTTTTTATGTCTATGTTTTATAACAAGAGGCTACAGACAGGGGATCTAAATTTTAAGCCTATCGCCAACCTGGACCAGCTACGACCTTGGATAAATTGCTTCCCATCCCTGAACTTCTTCCAGCTATAAAGTGAACATCGCTCTATTGATTTCCACTATGATGGGTAGCATAAATCTTGCAGCCACAGAATTGGGGCAATGGCTTGTTTATGTGCATACTCCAGCCTTCCTCAGCTTCAAGGAAAGAAAAAGGGGTCCTGGTCCATGATGTCAAATGAAAGCAAACTCCTTTAATCATAGTACAAGAAGTACTGAAGAGCATGTTCAATGACAAAACTACCCTTGAACTTAAGGGCCACTTCACGGGGGATGACAGATTTCCCAGAATTTTTTTCATTATCAAATAAATCTGGTTATTTTATATTTCCTGCCAGACTACCTTTCAGATGTCATTAGTCAGACATGGAAAAAAGCAGTGCTGCCTTCCCAACTCTGCTGAAGTCACTTCTGTATTCTGTTCATTAGAATGCTCAGGAAGGATTCATTTTTATTTGGTTTACACAATAAAATAGCTACAAATGGTAATGATTCCCAAACAGTACTTTGTTCCCAAAGAATCACACACCAGAACCCTGAGGGGGCTGACTTCTGTGGTGGGAACTCAGCTGGGACGTTTTTTCTAACAGAAGCCAGTTCTGCCTGGGAGGGAGCCATTCTCCTTGGCAGCCCGGGAACGAAAGCCTCCGTTCTCTCCCTGTCGGAACCTGTATCCCCTGTGTGCCCTTTGCTTCCATCCCCTCTTTCCTACTCCTCTCCAGCCCTACTTGAATCCTCGTAGAACCTCAATGTGAATATCCAAAATAAAAAAGGGCAATCAAAAAGTCAAATAAGGGCTTCCCTGGTGGCGCAGTGGTTGGGAGTCTGCCTGCCGATGCAGGGGACGCGGGTTCATGCCCCGGTCCGGGAGGATCCCACATGCCATGGAGCGTCTGGGCCCGTGAGCCATGGCCGCTGAGCCTGCGCGTCCGGAGCCTGTGCTCCGCAACGGGAGAGGCCACAACAGTGAGAGGCCCGTGTACCGCAAAAAAAAAAAAAGTCAATTAAGCAAAAAGGTATAGAAATCCTTTCTCTCCTCTCAGGCCGTATCTGTTTCTGGGTGAACTCCAGATTAGGAGACAAAAAGTCACGTGAACGCGTATTTTATGCTTTTGGTGCCTCCCAGTATTGTGCAAACCTGCAGGGGTTCGTGGAGAGTGTCCCAGCCTGAGATGGGGAATCAAACCCTCAGTGCACGGCTGCAACTGGAGAGTAGGAACACTGAAGAGAGATTTAGGGGTTCAAGCTTCCAGTGCCTGATCTGGGGCTAGTAACCCCCATTCCCTGAGCTTCAGTATCCTCGGCTGGAACTGGGAAATGAGGACCCGCGTGCTTAGAGAACTCATCTTAGACTTTAACACGCATAATTCTTACCTGAGGGTCTTGTGAAAACGCAGATTCTAATACACAGGGCCCTGCATCTCTCCCAAGCTCGCAGGCTACCGGTCTGCAGAGCACACTTTGAAGGGTATGTTCTCTGGTCAGGCGTGTGGGAGGCGCTTGGCTTTAAAAACATCTCTTAAGAAAAATAATCTCTTGAAATCCTCCCAAAGTGCCATGAAGTTGGTGTTACTCCACTTAACATGGAAAGAAACTTGGGCTCAGAGAAGTCAGGAGGACGGCCGGCGTCACGCAGCTGGTGAGCCTCAGAGCTGAAAGCTGAACCCAGAAGTATCTGGCTCCCCAGCAAATGAGGAGCATGAATTAAAGCGGTGCTTCTCAGAGCGGGCTCCTCAATCCATTAGCAACATCACCTGGGAACCTGCCGGAAATGTAAATTCTTGGGCCCCAGCTCAGACCTACTCAATCAGAATTAGATCACTGCTTCTCAGACTTTACTGTGTACACGAATCCCTGGGGATCCCGTTAAAAGGCAGATTCTGATTCTGCAAGTCCAGGGAATGGCATGAAATCATGCGTTTTCCGCACGCTCCCAGGTTCTGCTGATTCTGCGGGGCCCAGGACCACATTTTAAGCAGCAAGGAAGTGGATGATCTTTCCCTCCAGCGGCAATAATGTTGTCTGTGGGTTTTATACTTCACATGCAGATGGGGCCTGGAGAAAGAAGCAGAGAGTATATTCCTGAATTGAACTGCAGAACCGGCTCCAACCAGAAAGCTTTGGATTCAGTCTAAAAATTCAAACACCAAAGTAAAACTCCAAAGACAAGATGAGCAGTTCCTTCAAACAGGAAATTCCTCTGCTGCCTTCAGCACTGCCCTCAGTGCTGAAGTAGGGGACTTCTCTCTCTTGCAAAGAGGACATCTCTCTCTTGCAAAGAGCCTGTTCCCTGGGATTCACAGCCTTGCTCCATCTTTTCTCTGGCTGGCTGGGGGAGGGGACACCCTACCAGTCCATCCTTGTGAAAACAGCACATCCAACCAGCCAGTTGACTCTTACGGAAGAATACCCGGGCCCCAAAGAGCATGCACTTTCCTGGCGTTCCAAGTTCAGGTTCAGTAGAGAAGAGTAATGGTCAATCTCGCAGTTTGTCACTTGAGTGATACCCAGCTCTGCTGACACGTATGCTTGGCTTGGTGTGACCCGGCTTGACTTGTCCTCAGCGCGCCACGAACTCCACCTCACCGGAATCGGTGTGACACTTTCCCCCAGGAAAGGCCTTTCTCCATCACTGGGATGAGGTGCCTTGTTCCATCCACCTCAGCTGAGCCTCTAATCCTTCCCCAGCTAACACTGGATTTTCCTTCTGAACTTACCGCATCTCTCAACACTGTTTCCTTTGTAACCCCAAGCCACAGACGTTGCAAAACCAGATCCATCAAATAATAAAAACCTGCTTTTACTACGACCTCCCTCTTTGGGACATTCATCACTTCTTAACTTGAGTACCTTGAATGTTCTCTTTGCTCTTATGGCTGGCTGCCCATTGACTTGTGTCTACTGATGATTCTGGGAGGTCACAGGGAAGGGGAGAAATCATTTTATATTGGGTTGGCCAAAAGGTTCGTTCGGTTAGTGAATACGTTGTTCAATACGGTTCTTGGTGAAGATGAAAAATGGCTACTTTTATTTAAAACCGAACGAACTTTTTGGCCAACCCAATATTTGTGTACATTTTCTATTGTGGAAACATGGCTAATCAGATGTGCTTGCCTGCCAGGGAGGGCATCAGCGGGGGACAGTTAGTAGGTGACACTCTCAGCAGCTGCGCAGTGAGTGCCCCATTCCCGAGGCCTGTGCCATACTGATGGATCCTATTGCTGCCTCTGCCTCTATTTCTTTGAACTTTAGAATACACTGTGAGGCTAGGACATACTTCTCTTTATTTATTTATTTATTTAAAGAATTAAGTCCAGGAACTTACCTGGTGGTCCAGTGGTAAAACAAAATCCACCTTCCAATGCAGGGGACGCGGGTTTGAGCCCTGATAGGGGAAGTAAGAGCCCACGTGCCACGGGGCAACTAAGCCCACGCGCCCTCTAGAGCCCGCGGGCCACAACTAGAGAGAAGCCTGCGCACCACAAGGAAGAGCCCACATGCCGCAACAAAAAACAGATCCCGTGTGCCGCAACTAAGACCCAATGCAGCCAAAAAAAAAAAGAAAGAAAAAGAAGTCCAGACCCTTTATTTATTTATTTATTTTGGCCACGCGGCCTGTGGGATCTTAGTTCCCCAACCAGGGATCGAACCCACACCCCTTGCAGTGGAAGCTCAGAGGCTTAACCACTGGACCGCCAGGGAAGTCCCAATACTCTTCTTTATTTTTGCATCCATACCTAGCACAGAATCTGGTATGGGGAAGAGTCACACATTTTTATGGAATAAATTTTTAAAACTTGAAAAATATTCTATAACTTCTTACTACTATTGGATGCTGCCTTCATTTCCTTATTTTCCCTTAGCCACCAAAACATGTTGATGTTTCATTTCTAAGACGCTGTAAAATGGAAAGCATTCAAAGCTTGTATGTTATTTCAAGAAATATCTCTACAACCATACCCTTAATCTTGATTAATTTTTATCACTTGCTCTGCATCTAAAACAGTCCTGTCCAGTGGAACTTTGGGCTGTGATGCAAATGTTCTAATAGACACAGTGCAGCGTGGGCCTCAGTCTGCTGTGACTTGGCATCACGGCTGGGTGCCCTGGTACCAAGAGCACAGTCCCTGGTTTAATAGACTGAGTAGGAATGCAGAACCTCTTTAATCAGGAACTTGACTGATGTGATTCCTCAAGAGGAAAGTCAGATGCTACTTGTCTAGGTATAGGGCAATTTTCTTTGACTACACTGCAGATCCATATACAGCAGTTTGTACAGTAAGTCCCCTACGAGCGAGCAAGTTCCGTTCTGAGAGCGCGTTCGTTAAGTCCAATTTGTTCTAAGCCCAACAAAGTTAGCCTAGGTACCCAACTAACACAATCAGCTATATAGTACTGTACTGTAATAGGTTTATAATACATTGGCATCTTTTAAAGTTCACAACTTGCAACTTGGAAGTTTGTATGTAGGGGACTTTACTGTATCTGTTAATCCCAAACTCCTAATTCATCCCTCCCTGTCTCTCAAGCTGTATTCTAAAAAGATTGCCCAGTTGATTGGAATGGTCTTTCCATGAAAAAAGAATAATAATAAAGCAAGGATGTTGCAACCAGCGAAGTCTCGCCAACATTGAAAAAGCAGATTTAAAACTCCAAATCTCTGAGTTCTTCACAGATTCTTAATAATATATTCTAGTCTTGGCAATGAATATTATCATAATATTAATATTGGAAAAAACTGTTAGATTTGCAACTAAGAAATGTTTGCAAAAATTCATACCAGGTCAGCAAGGTACTCTCCAACACGGCGTTTCTGTGGCCTACTTCCATTTGTTATGATATTTCCGGTTATATAATCTTTCCCTAGAGAAAGAGGAGTAAGGTTGTGAATTAGTGTCAGTGGATGTGGGTCTTTCCCTTGATATGAACACTTCATGCAAAATTCTTTCCAGGAGGCATCCTTGGGAGTTCCTGAATTAGGTTACTGTATTGAAAGTTTTATTTTAAATCAGTTGTAATGTTCCATATTTAACTATAAGCTGCAGCCTTATCTCCATTATCTGAACACCAGCAATTCTGATAATGAGAACAGTGTGTCTCATCAAAGTGCAAAATGCTACTAGCTGCTCTAAGAAGAGGGGAGGGGCAACCAGTCTTGAATCAAGAAGTCCCCAACATTACCGTATGAATTAAACACAGAGTAGCACGTGAATTTCAACATTTACCCATTTCTTGTGGAATTGGAGCAAAAATGTCACCCTTCATTTGAAATCTCCCCACATTCTCACAGCGGTTTGCAATCTGAAGGCTGATTCTGCTTATACCAGGGAGCAAGTGATGCACGTGAGCTCCACAGAGGACCGCTGAGAGCAATCCCTCTCTCCTCTTTGAAAGAGAGTCTGATGGTTTGCAGTGTTATTAACTCCGTTTGATGGTGAATTGCTATTTCAGTCACAGAAGCTGGTTTTCAATCTCAAAGGGGGAGAATATGTCTTTATGATTTTTTCGGCTCAAATCAGTGTTTCATGTTGGACTGCTACATGAAACCATGGAAAAAATGAACTTGGAAAAATATGAAAAATGTATGCTTCATGCTCCTAGTACATTTCACTGCCAGATTTTACGGTGATATACAGTGATGGTTGCCATAACAACAGAGCAATCCAGGAACCACAATTATGCATATAAAGAAACTGACAGTGAGGGAGAGCTGGTCTGGTCAGAAATAACTGGCTTGTTCCTAGCCGTCTAGTTATTTCACCTTGTACATCAATTATCTAGAACTGGACTCTTAAAATTGCTGCTCATCTACCTAAACTTTAGGTTCTGAGCTTTTTCTCGTGATTATTCCTAGAATATTTGCGCAGAAGAAGATCAACAAAGTGGGTATGTGTCAGGCTCCTTGATTTCAGTGGCTTAAGAAATCGACATAATTGATGAGACAGCGTCGAAGCAAACCACATAATTAAGGAAAGGGGGAACCTATGTAATTTTGAATTAAATGTCACGGAAGACATGTATCTAAATGATAAGAGGATTGCTTTGGAATAAAATATCACACACACGGTCCACTGTAAGAAATATCACCCTGTGTTTCAACCAAATGGCTGATGGCATTTAGTATGTTAGCACATCAGTGTGAGAACTTAGCTTATTTATTATTCTAAATGATTAGCAATAAAAACACATATTCACAGCCAGCTTACGGTAGGCACTGAGTCAAATCTAAACCATGGCACCATCATTTTCTTAAGAGGTTTTCAAACCAACAGGATGGTTTTTAAAAATTTTTTATTAAAGTATAGTTGATTTACAATGTTGTGTTAGTTACTGGTGTATAGCAAGGTGATTCAGGAATATATATATATTCGGGAATATATATATATATATATATATTCTTCCTTGTTGTTTTTCTATTTTGTATAGACTAGTGTGTATCTCTTAACCCCAAACTGCTAATTTATCCCTCCCTCCCCCCACTTTCCCCTTTGATAACCATAAGTTTGTTTTCTATGTGTGGTATAAATATACAATGGAATACTACTCAGCCATAAAAAAGAATGAAATAATACCATTTGCAGCAACATGGATGGATGTAGAGATTATCATACTAAGTGAAGTACGTCATACAGAGAAAGACAACTACCATATGATATCACTTGTATGTGAAATCTAAAAAAAGATACAAATGAACTTATTTAGGAAACAGAAGTAGATTCATAGATTCAAATCAACAGTTTTGAGAAAGACAGTGGAGTGCTTTTTCTAGTAAAGTTTCTAACTTTTCAAACCTATTAGTGAAAATACTGTCTTCCACACACATGCAATGATTACACATTTTAGGCATTATGCAGCAGCTCTAACTTGAAGGCTGAAAAAGAAAAAGCTGTTGGTGAAAATTCACCTCTCTAATAATAATAGCAAGCATTTATGAGGGACAACTCTGTGAAGATTCTGGGTTTTCCTCACCATTATATACCTACCGTGTAGTTCAGACCCTGTCTTATGGTAGGCACTACATGGTCAAGATAAACAACCTTTCAAGATAGTTTTCCAGCAGTAGAGTTCTGTGATAAGCCGTGTTATTTATCTATTGCTGCATAACAAATTACCCCCAAACTTGTTGGCTCAAAGCAATAAGCATTTATCATCTCACAGTTTCTGTGGGTTAGGAATTTGGAAGCAGCTTAGCTGGGTGATTCTGGTTCAGGGTCCCTTATGAGGTTGTAGTTAGGACACCAGCAGGGCTGCACTCATCAGAAAGCTTGACTGGGGCTGGTAGATGTGCTTCCAAGATGGCGCATTCACGTGGCTGTTGGCAGGAGTCCTCTGTGCCTTGCCATGTGGGCCTCTCCATAGAGCTGCTTGAGTGTCCCCACAACATGGCAACTGGCTTCACTGAGAATGAGTGATTAAAGAAAGAGAGCAAGGAGGAGACCACAATGCCTTTTTATGACCTAGTCTTAGAAGTCACACACCATCACTTTAGTCACATTCTATTTGTTAGAAGTGAGTCACCAGGTACAGCCCACACTCAAGCGGAGAGGAATTAGACTCCACCTTGTAAAGGACGCAATACCAAAGAATTTATGGACATATTTTTCAAGCAACCACATAAGCAAACTTTGGATTTCAGAAAGTAGTGGAGCTCTGGAAATCCAAGATCATAGAAAAACACAATTCAATTTAATTTACCAAAGGAGTTAAAAACATGCCCACATTCAACCTGCCTACACTCTGATGAGTAATGTTAGGAAAGATTGCATCATTCAAAGACTTTGTGTCCTGGTAATATTACAATATATCTGAATAATGTTGAGTTGCCTATTCAAATAATATTGTGTCTCTAAAGTATAATTATAGAAGTATAGCATTTTTCTAAAAGGATCAGGCTCACAATCAGTACCATTATTCATAGGGACTCAAGAAAAAGACAAATACTTAAAACAGAAAAAGAACGTAAGGATAACTGATTAATATCTATAAATATCTCCCTTGCTCTTACCAGGTCTTCAGACAAACGGTGTTATTTTACCTGCAGTTGTCATCTTCTTGCATTCTTAAGCTCACAGCACCCCCAGCCCCTGTTGTGTATTTTTCCAATCATGAAAAGCACCTTATTTAACCTTTGAAATAATCCAAAGCCAGATGTAAGAGGAAAGAAACTGGATTTTTGAAACAATCAAGCTAATTATATTGTTCCCTAATAAGAAGATGAAAAAACAATCATAGAGCTTAAAAATTACCCCAAAACACAAGACAAAGAGCTACCAGTGGAATCAGCTACTCCTATTCTGGGCCCAAACCCTATATCTCTTTTTGTTTTTAACAACGGTTTTTAAACTCACTGTTATTAGAGAAAAATACACATTATTATAGAAAACCGGGAAATATAGAAAAATAGAAAGAAGAAAACAATCACCTCCCAGAATCAGCCACTTTAATGATTGGTATATTTCCTTTACTTTTTTTTTTTTTTTTTTTCTTTTTGCGGTACGCGGGCCTCTCACTGCCGTGGCCTCTCCCGTTGCAGAGCACAGGCTCCGGACGCGCAGGCTCAGCGGCCAGGGCTCACGGGCCCAGCCGCTCTGCGGCATGTGGGATCTTCCCGGACTGGGGCACGAACCCGTGTCCCCTGCATCAGCAGGCGGACTCTCAACCACTGCGCCACCAGGGAAGCCCCTTCCTTTACATCTTTGATTCGTATAGATTTTTTACACTGTTGGGATCACAGCTACATATTTTTACATATGCTGCTTTTTTTCACTTACTAGTAAAGCCAAACATTTCCTCAAATTATTGCAGCTCTTCATAACTGTTTTTTTTTTTTTTTGCGGTGCGCGGGCCTCTCACTCTTGTGGCGTCTCCCGTTGCGGAGCACAGGCTCTGGATGCGCAGGCTCAGCGGCCATGGCTCACGGGCCCAGCCGCTCCGCGGCATGTGGGATCTTCCCGGACCGGGGCACGAACCCGTGTCCCCTGCATTGGCAGGCGGACTCTCAACCACTGTGCCACCAGGGAAGCCCCATAACTGTTTTTGATGGCTGCATAATGGTCCAAGGTATTCATAGCCTTAACCTCTCCCTCTTATTGGATGATTGGAGTATGACAACAACAACAATAACAGCAAACGTTATTTACTAAGCTTGCGTGGGGGGGGGGGGGGTGTGCACACGCCTGTGTGTGCCAGGCTCTAAGTGCTTTAATTCTTACAACTCTAGAAGGTAGAGGTTTTTGGTTTTGCTGTGTTTTATTTTACAAATGGGGAAATCAAGTCACAGGTTAAAAATGGTCAGTGTGGAAGACTGGATTATTGTCGTTAACTCTTCCCTCCCTCTGCTCTGTGACCTAGCATTGCAATAGTGGAGACGGAGCCTGCATCCCCGCGCCTTGACTTTGAGCTCAGCCAATGGAAAGACTGCAAACTTGATTGGAGCTTGAAAGCTTTAAGGGTACCTGAGTGGTGGGGCTTGACCTCTGAGGCTCCTGTGATTCACCATGAGAAAAATGTGCCTCAGTAGCTGCTGGTCCAAGGAGAATGAAGAAACACATGGAGCAGACCGAAAACCAGCCTGCAGCCTGGAACCAAGCCCTCCTAACCTCAGGGGAATCCAACCAAGCCAGAGCTGACCCACAGACCTGTGCATGAAGAAAACAGATGTTTACTGCTGCAGGCTCCTGAGAATTGGGGGGTTGTTATGTGGCAATAACTAACACTATCAGTAATAACACAGCCTTAGTCTGGAGTCCACAAATATCTGTAGTAAGCAATGGACTGTACTTTCCTTAAGCAGTCTTCATGAATATTCATTTTACCAACAAGCTTTTCATAAGAATTGTGCAATTATTAGAATTCCAAAACTAGTCTTCACTGCGGTATTTATAAGCAACATGAATCAAATTGAAAAAGTTAATTTTGCATGGTTGAAGGTGGTAAGAAAGCAAATCACTCATATCTATCACAAAATACATACAAGAGAGGACATTTTAATTCAGTTATACAAAAATTTAAAATCTAAAGCAGGTGACTTGGGAAGAAACCAAGAAGGAAATAACTTTGCCTTAGGCTTACCTTTTGCCTAGAGCCTACCTAGTTTCTTACTCCTAGATTTAGGATTTTTGATTACGACTGGTTGAGAAGGGGTTAAGCACGGGGCTAGAGCCAGTCCCAGCTGATGTTAAAGTAGTGCAGAATAAAAGACAGCAAGACACAAGTCAAACAGAG
Source organism: Leucopleurus acutus (assembly GCF_964270905.1). Classification (NCBI taxonomy): domain Eukaryota; kingdom Metazoa; phylum Chordata; class Mammalia; order Artiodactyla; family Delphinidae; genus Leucopleurus; species Leucopleurus acutus. The sequence continues at coordinate 10,315,410 of NC_139148.1, read as the reverse complement.
GCTGAAGAAGAAAGAAAGGAGAGGCTCCTAGCAAGCCTCTCATATCATTCATTAACACTAGGATTTTATCCTTTGGCTATTATAGAAGTTGATTTTAATCAGGTTTAGTTATCCCAATTTCCAAAGCATTGTCCATGTTTCCATCATATTGAGTCTTTTATAATATTTCAAAATGGATCTAATGTGAAATCCCACTGTTTGTGCAGCCATAACTAAAAACACCCTGACTCCATAGAATTGAAATTATTTTTAGAATGCTAAAAATTCCCCTGGTGCAAGAGATAAGGATGATCATGATATTTCGAAAAGGAAGTGTTTGGTTGGGTTATGTGTAAAAGAAAGACAGACAGACAGATAGACAGACACACACACACACACACGGATCAGAAAGAATTCATCAAGAACCAGGAGGACACAGGTTTATTTTTTCCCAGTATGAATCTGCACAAAGAGTAATTATTCTTGCGATGCATCAACTAATGTCAGTAGAGTCTTTATTAAGATTTTTCAGGCCACTGATGAAAGATACAGAAATGATAAATTTAGATTCATTTTATAAAGCTTTCTAGATGAGATTTAAAAAAGCTAATCTTATTCAAACTAGCAAGCATTGTTATTCAGAAGAATAAACCCTTTGCAAACAACTTTCTGGTGGCTTCTTTTTTTTTTTTTTTTTTGTGGTACGCGGGCCTCTCACTGTTGCGGCCTCTCCCGTTGCGGAGCACAGGCTCCGGACGCCCAGGCTCAGCGGCCATGGCTCACGGGCCCAGCCGCTCCGCAGCATGTGGGATCCTCCCAGACCGGGGCACGAACCCGTGTCCCCTGCATCGGCAGGCGGACTCTCTACCACTGCGCCACCAGGGAAGCCCCTGGTGGCTTCTTTTACACTTTATTTGAACTCTTGTTTTTATAACTAGCGGAAACTTTTATTATCGTGGTATCGTAGAAGTAAGTTTATTTCCTTTAAAGTCTCCTGTATTCCTGGCAAAGCATTAGCTTTATTGAAGTTGTCAGATAAAAATTCTTTGCCAGCTTGAAAAGTCAAACTCTTGTTTCATTTGGGAAAAAAATAACTCTTTGCTAAAAAATTTCTTTCTGTTTGTAACAGATAGCTTTAAACTATGGTTCTAGCATAGCTGTTGCAATTGGAAATGTTGGAGCAATGAGTGAAAGAGACATGCCATGTATGAGTGTGGACTAGAAAATATGAGTATGCAAAAACATAGGTGGATTCAGTCACAGAGCTAGAGAAAGTGCTAGTACAGTGCATCATCCGGTTACCTACTCTTGCCTCCTGAGGCAAGGAAGCTTAAGGGCCCCATGGCCTACGTGGCCCCTTCCAAGGCAATGTGTTCACATGGTGGTGTGTTTTCGTAAAATTTGCAAAAGTAATATATTTCTCCCACAACTAGTTAAGACCACTGTCACTTTCCACTATGACTTCCCTTTCTTGTATCGGGTGGCACTAGAGACGGCCATGGCATTTTTGAAATCTGACTAAGGTGGAGCTGAATGAGGGAGAGTTTGATTTCAGTGGCATATATCTGTATTTCATATTTAAGTTATTACTAGCCATCCTGATGTAGGAATGGCTTTCAAGACTACTTCTACCATCTACTGGGATGACTCCCTTGAAATTATGACAGTGAGGGCCACAGGCAAAAAATATTAATGCGTGCTGTCACACCTAGAAGTACCAGAAGTATGGAGTAGTGGAGGAGAAAGAAGGCTTGAAATACAGGAAGCCAGAAGGTACTCTGTGGAACCCTAACCTTCCAGTCCTGAGACACGCAGAACTATAAGTAGAGGATTTAGTTCTCAATAACCCTAAGTCACAATGGAAGTTCTTTCCCATCAGGAAGAGACTGACAGCCCAGTGTACATAATTATAAAGGCATTATATCATATGAAATATGTTTCATGTGCTATATATTTTCAAATATATGAAATATATTTTAATAGGCTATAGATGTATTTCATTATAAATATAAATTTCATATATATCATTTCACTGTATAATTAAACATATATAAGAAATATATGTGATATATATGAACTCAGTAGAAATATATCATACATAGGATATAGATTTGAAATCAAGAGAAATTATACTGATAGGGAGAAATACGTTATAACTGAAAGATTCTTTGAGATCATAACAAAATCAATAATACACGAAGAGGAAGAAATAAACTTTGAATAGAAGTGATGTGCAGACTCTTGGATTGTTTGCTAATCCAGTTAATGAAAAGAAGTAAATCATGGAAGCACGTTTGAAGAAAAAAATTTCTTGCCAATTTGACAAGAAATACTAATACTGACAGTGATTAACACAGAAATATAATATAGCGGTAAATAAGGACATCAGTGACAAATTGCTAAATGAGTGTCATTAGTTCGAAGAATGTTTCAGATTAGTCACTGTGTAAAGAAACTTGAAATGCCCTGTATCTGAGAGCTTATACATGAAAGAAATGTGATAGGTTTTCCAAACTTGAAAACAGATTCTAAAAATTTACAGGACAGCTTTGGCAGTGAATGTCATTTCAACTTGAAAATGAATTAGGAAGCTGAAAATCAATTTCTAAACTGTCGATTTTTTAAAAATTTAATCAATCATGCTAGATAGAGGAAAGACTTGCAATTTCCGCTACAGAAAAGAATTACAAAATCATAGTCATTTGAAGAGTTGATTAAAGAAAATACAGCCAAAATATGTAAGAAAAAAATTATAGAGCTGTGTCAGGGAGTTAATTAAGATATGTCATTTTTCTAGATTTTGTGATGCTTTTGGTATTTGCTAACTTTTTAATGTTTGTAATTTTTCTCATTCTAAATACATATTTGAATTTTTGTACCTAATTTTGAACTTGTAGTGTTTTTTTCTTAAAAGGAGACCCCCAAAATCGTATAGGTTTCCTGCCCATCTAACAGGCATAAGTAGGCACAAGTGTACACCTGTGCATGAACACACACACACACACACACACACACACACACACACACACACACACAGGCTAACATCATTACTGCTATGCCCCCATATTCTTGGTGACAGGTTTTGCTACCCACTGCAGACATTAGACCTCTGGGATATCACCCGACCCCAAGGGAGTTCTGGTTCACTGAGTCCTCAAAACAGGACGGGAGAAAACCTAAGAAGCTATTGCCACTAGAGAGACCACTGTGAACAAGGTTGGATTTGGCCCAAAGTATCTCTAGGAAGACTCGTTTTCAATCATGGGCACCTCAGGAGTTCCGAGCTCTTTCTGCAGTGTCTGGGGGAGTTAAGTTTGCTCAGATCTCAAGGCCACCCTGGAGGCTGTAGAATCCCCAATGGATCGGCTAACACACTTCCCCCCCCCCGGCATCTTCTGGGCCTTGGAGGGCAGCCCAAGTGCCACAAGTCCCCTGAAAACCTGCAGGCCGCCAGCTCTGAGATCATCTCACACTGGAGAATGGGTAGCTGCTCAGTCCCTGGGGACCATCAGTGGTGGGGAACCTTCACTGGTTCTCAGGGGATTTGTTAATGCTTGCTTTGCAACAAGTTGGCATAAATCCCAGGTAATCCAAGGGCTGGCTTCTGAGGTTGTCTTGTACATGAAATGCAACGCCAGGGAGTAAAAGAGCTCTGCAACCACTTGCTATTTGGCGATGCACCATGCAGCGCATGAGGGCAGGGAGTTACCCTAGGAAGGGGAGATGGTGAGCAGGGCAGTAAACACGCAGGCAGGGGCACTGGTGACTGAGCAAAGTTGAAGGCACAGGGGAGGCACGGCACCCGTGGATGTCGCCCGTTCTGTGAAGGGACGTGCGATTCAGACCTCAGCGCTCTCTCCCCACCTACACAGGCCGGCCCAGTTTCAACCCCAAGTCAACCTTGACACCAATCTCGCCTCCTTCATTAGTTATGAAATCCAATCAAACATGGATAAGTTACAGTTTTGCTGAAAACTGGGGGTAACGAGAAGCCTACAACACACTGAATTCTTTGCAAACATGCTGTAGGGACATGCTTTCCTTCAAATGTCTTCTTCCCACCCCACCTTTTCCTGACTCCGGCCCCAAGCAGCCTCTGTCCCCTTGCTCCCCCGTCTCCCTTCTCTAATATGAAATCTCATCACCAGCTTAACACTCAGGCCTGAGGACTTCCTTCTCCCCAGTGGACTGATAAAGTCTTTTCAACGAACGTCTCCGTTAAGACAGGTCTCTCTCTCTACAGAGGAATTCTGGTCTCAGCTGCTAAAACGATAACTGTTTCTCCATATGGCTACCCAGATAAAATAGGAAAGAATACTGTTGCTTGACCACAGATGTAATGACTGATGGTGTCCTGTCTGAGCAACATATATCATTATGACTCTCTGAATGGGATTTTGACTTTCATAAATCAATTTCAAACTTCAAATTTAGTATTTTCTCCACACAGGCCCATTAAAGGAAATTCAGAAAATGCAGGCAAGTTGCAAGAAAAGAAAACTGAATCAGCATCAGTCCACCTCTCGTATGACTCATCGTTCACATTTTTGTGAATTTTCTCCCAGATTTTATATCCACTGAACTGAGGTTTTGGTTTCTTTGTTTTTCTAACATAGTTTTAACCACACTGCATATACATGCCTACATACTGCTTTGTAAATGTCGATCCTAAATATTTTCCACATTATCACATAGACCTCACAAATATCACTTAAATGTTTGCATGACAGACCCTCAAGTACATAGTCCATGCTATAGAGAACTTTGTTGGCTCTCTATAGCTACTGTAACAAATCACCATAAACTTAACAGCTTACAATAACACACGTTTATTATCTGACAATTCCGGAGGTCGGAAGTCCAGCCTGGATCTCACTGGGCTAAATCCAGTCGCGGGCAGGGCTGCATTCCCTTCTGGAGGCTCTAGGGGAGAATGTTCCCTTGCTTTTTCTAGCTTCTAGAGGCCGCCTGCATTCCTCAGCTGAGACCCCTTCCTTCATTTTCAAAGCCAGCAACACTGTATCTGTCACTTTGCTCCTCTACTACTTTTAAGGCCCCTTGTGATTACAGCGAGCCCACTCAGTAATCTCCCTGATTAGCAATCTTAATTCTATCTGCAACCTCAATCCCCCTTTGCCGGGTAGGTGACATATTCACAGGTTCCAGGAATTAGACATCTTTGGGGGGCCATTATACTCCCTGCCATACTTATCCATTTCTCATTCTTGGACTTTCAGGTTGTTTCTCATTTTTCGCTATGATATATAACATTGTAATAAATGTCATCATTCGATCTACTTTTCCCTTGTTAGGTCAACCAATCTTTTCCAGGTACAGAAGGGAGAAACGGCAGAGAGTAGAGATGTTGGGAGCAGGTATACGGGATGCTGCTGGCATTGAAGAAGTGTGATTCAGCAAAAATAATACTGGGATTCTAGTCTATAGCCCACCAGCATTGACTAGCTGAGCAATTTTAGGCAAGTCACATAACGCATCTGAAAAATTTCCCTGTCTGCAAAATGGGAAAATGACACTTATCCAGGAATTACCACAGGGTCAAATGAGATGATGTAAACGGTGGAGCCACTGCATTACTGGTGTTCATGGTGGTGATGACCATGATTTTGATAATAATCAATGTAATAATTAAAAGTAGATGCAATAACATGGCATTATTATTTTTAACATGTTTACTAATAAGACACCTGGGCCCTCAAATCGTTTATCTTATCTAGATGGAGAAGGAAAAGTCAGAAAAATAATTTTGGTAAGAATCGAGTTGAGAAAGCACACTGTGTTTTGAAGTTTTAATTATTATTTCAAAGGACGCTTCACCTCCTCCCTGATTCCCTGCAGTGCTCCTAGGGTCCATGCAGCTCTGCCATTGCACCAGGGCAGGCTTTCACTCGACGGTCTTGGCACTTGCTATTTCACCTTCCAAGAATGCTCTCCCCCCAGCACCTACTTGGCTCCCATCTCCTTCTTCAGTTCTTTGCTCAAACATCGCTGCCAACACCACCTCCATGGACCAAACTCAATAAAACTGCACTACCACCATGACCCCTGCCATTCTCTATCCTCTTCCTTTCTTTCCTTTTTTTCCCCCAGTATCACTACTAGAATGTACGTTTCAGGAGGGCAGGGATTTACATCTACTTCATTTCCTGCCTTGTGTCCAGTGCCTAGAATGGTGTCCAGTATATATTCTGGACTCAATACTTTCATTAAATGATTGAACAGATTTTAATGCAGTCCGAGCATTTGATCCACTGGGTTGTGAAAAAGAATTTACCAAAGCACTCTCTTTAGTAGTAATTTTCCCCATTAAGGCGTACTCTTCACACTATGATTTGGACAACAATGGGCCCAGGCTGGGGGGAGAGGGGGAGGGGAAGCAAGCAAACACAACAGAGCATATACACTTAGGAAGTCTATGTTGAATAAACCAATGTCTAAGAGGACTGTTTCCCTGACTCTGATTTGAAAAAGTGAAGTATAAACAGAGAGCCATGTTGTGTAGGTGGCTGTGTTTGGAGCAGGACTTTTGCATAAAGATTAACCCAGGTGAATGCGTCACTCAGGCCTGAAAAGCTGTCCCGTGGCCTTTGATTTGGAGCTGTTGTCATCGTGAAGCGACAACTTGGTTTAATGTTGAAAAGCAGAAATGAAAAGAAATGGTATTTGGTCTGTTGGTTGAGTGGAAATCAATTGAGACGCAGGATGGGCTGAACATCGGCAAAGCTTTTCACACACCCGCAGCCGGAAAAGTCTGGGTTGGGGAGAGATCAAGACCCCGCTGAGCACATTCACTCGACTCCTCTGCATGAACTTTTCATGAACTGATTTTCATTGTCCTTTACCCACAAGCAAATGGACTGTCGCCACCACCACACCCCATTCAAACGTGCTGTTACTTTACACTTGTGCATTCGTAACTCTTTTCTAATTTTATTCCCCCTGCTCAGAAAAACAGAACAGCTGCTAGTCCCAGCTTCCTGGCTGTTCTCTCAGCCTCCCCTTCCTTCCTGTCCTTCTCCTGCAGGCCTATGTTATTTCTCTTAAAGCAAGTTTTCAAAACATCAGGATAGATAAAGATCTGAGGGCCATAATTCTTGTATACTCCTTAAGGACTTTTTTTTTTTTTGTCTTGGATCCTGTATCCCAAACAATGAAACCGTGCCAAGAATTTATTTCAAAACTAAAGCCAAGATGTATCCCTGTGCAACCAGCAGCAGATAAACAGCTTTCAGCTTAATCCTAACAAGAACGGGCAAATGGACACTGATACTTGGTTTAGTATTTCACTAACATAATCCCTTTCCCATGCAGTGATACTCTTCTGTGACTTATTTGTGTGTGTGTGTGTGTGTAGGTTTATTTATTCTCCTGGGACATGAGGCTTTTACGACTTTTAGAAAATCCATGTGAATGTTCAAGTGAAAGAAATCATATGTCATGCTTATCTTCGGTGAAAGCACCTGTGCACTGAATGATTTTCACTAACAAAGGTGATCTCCTTCAACCAAAATGGTAAGACAACCTCCAAGAAAATGCGGATGGAACTTATTCACTCGAATCTTACATACTGACTCAGTAATGACCAAGCTTCAGTACTGGAGTTAAGAGCAGACACAAAGGGTCAACCTGAGTTCAGTGGCAGCTCAGGACATCCATTTGGGGCCTGGGTAAATCACTGATGGGGAGAAGTTGGCCAGTTCCAAGAGAGTTCTGGACCTAAGTATGAATCTGTGTGTTGGGCAGTTTATGTGGAGAACAGAATATGGAGCTGGGAATTAGGATCACAACTGTTCAGTTGGAAGATTCTAGATGTGAAGCTCCTTCAGCAGATCCACACCAAGGTTGCTCTTGGGACAATCCATGGGACAGCTAGCTAATTCAGTTTGGGGAAAGAATTAAAAAGCCTCACAACTCCAGATAGCTGGAAAATGGGTTTGATTCCCTTCTGAATGTTTAAATTAGCTCAAAGGGAGAATGAGTGAAGGTGAATGATTCCAAGAAATACCAGGAATTCACCAGCAAAAGGGACTTTGGCAAATGAGGGCCAGAAGTTACTGATGAATTACCGGAAATACTAGAAAGTTTATGTGGACAACCAAGGAAATAACATTTCTTAATCCAGGGCCTACATCTCTCCCCAGGTTCCTGGCATGTGGGCAAAGCTGTGATGGCTGAATAGGGGTGGTTTCGGCAGTAAAGGATTCACAGGAAGTAAAAACTGTCGACATAAATTCTGAGAGGAAGAACTGAGTTGAGCAGCTTTCTAGTCAGTATAGGCCAGAGAGGGACCCAGGAATCCTGAAAACTCTAAAGAATAAGATACAATGAATCAGGGCCATAAAGTAGATGAGGAATTACCCTTCTCTTCTCGAGTTAGCCTGACTCCTGTTGGCTTCTCATTAAGAAGCAGCAAATCTTAGTTAGTAGCATTTTCCAGAAGATGAACATTTTTTTCCATTGAACTCTTTGATGTTATCCAAAAGTCCCTAGGAAAGCAAGATGATATACATTCATGAGCTTTATATGAAAGATTTCAGAAAGTCCAGTAAAAATGTTTCCAGATCTCAAAGCTTTTGATAACATTCCAGTTTCACCTCAGATCTACAGGGCTGTAACTTTTATGTATAGAAAAAGTTACAGGAGTTGCCCAATGATTGGCAATTTTTAAAAGGCTTCATTCACTTGGCTTCCTTTTATTTTAAAATTTATTTATTTATTTATTTATTTTTGGCTGCATTGGGTTTTCTTTGCTGCGCGTGGGCTTTCTCTAGTTGCAGCGAGCGGAGGCTACTCTTCTTGCAGTGCGCGGGCTTCTCATTGCAGTGGCCTCTCTTGTTGCGGAGCATGGGCTCTAGGCGCATGGGCTTCAGTAGTTGCGGCACGCGGGCTCAGTAGTTGCGGCTCACGGGCTCTAGAGCGCAGGCTCTGTAGTTGTGGCACAGGGGCTTAGTTGCTCCGCGGCATGTGGGATCTCCCAAGACCAGGGCTCGAACCCGTGTCCCCTGCTCTGGCAGACGGATTCTTAACCACTGCACAACCTGGGAAGCCCTCACTTGGCTTCTTTTATCGTAAGAAAACTTAGTTTGAATTTACTCAGGCTGTGCATAGGATGGTGCTAAAATGGAAACAGGAGAGAAAAGCTCTAGGGATGTCCCCAGATCTGCCAAGGGACAAGCCCACCTGTGGCAGGAGTTGTTAACAGAAAGAACAGGGAACTCTGCTCAATATTCTGTAATAACCTAAATGGGAAAAGACTTTGAAAAGAATAGGTACATGTATATGTGTAACTGAATCACTTTGCTGTACACCCAAAACTAACACAACGTTGTAAACCAACTATACTCCAACAGAAAATAAAAATTTTAAAAAAAAGAACCCTTGTTGATCCATAAGGCTGACCCAGTTCTAGGGCTTCAGACATCTTGTTGGCATGAAGATCATTTGCAGCAATTAGCATGGGTGCTGTTGACTGGGTTTCCTCCAGTTGGCCCTTTTGGCCACCAAACCAGGGAGCTTCCTCCAATTGCTCAAACTCCTTCAGTTTCATGGCTGGCTTGAAGGACCCTGATACAATGGAAGGTTTGGGTTCTTTTCATATCCTCCTTCACTCCTACCCTGTGATTGTGCTGTCATTTGAGGAAGTTGGAAGTGGCAGAGTTGGGGAATTGGTCTCAAGACGGATTTCAAATTGTGGCCCCAAACCCACATGGGACCCCAATACAAATAATTTTAAAAACAAACTAAACAATTCTAGTGAATTCTTACCCGTGTCTTGCAGCACCTGCCCCAGGTAAGCAAGAGCTTCTGTCTTGTCTCTTCCCGCAGATGTCTGTCTGTCCTTCCATTCTGGGTTAGTTCTTTGCCCTGTGACCTCACTGTCTTATGAATTCATGGAAAGTTTGAACTTGCAGTTTGGCTTTTTGCTATTTTAAGAGTAGGAGCCATACTCTTTCTAGCCCTGTGTATCTCCAAGAAGCAAATGGAGGTCCCTTCCACGGAACCTACCAAAATATAATTGTTTGTCCATGGGTCTCTGTCTCTGGACGGCCAAGTCATGGAGGGCCCAGCTGTGGCTTCTCCTCTGGATCCACAGGTCTGGCCTAGGACCAGGCACAGAGTAGCTGCTCAGTGAAACTGACGGCTACTCTCTGCTGCATTTTCATTTTAAGTAATCCTCTTCTCCCTGGCCTTCCAGCAGTAGCACCTGGGAGCTTGTTAGATATGCAAATTTTCTGGCCCTACCCCAGCTACCGAACCTGAAGTTCTGGGGAGGGGATCTTGCAATCTGTCTTAACAAGCCCTCCGGGTGATCTACTTGAGAACCACGGCCTTAGAGAAAGAAGAGATATGCAACTGCTTCTTTCTGACCCTTTCAGGACAATTGCTATGGCTTTTGCTGAGCAACAAAGCAGCTGAGTACGTGAGGAGCCGGCCCTAAGGGAGGTTTCCAGCTGCAGCCCTGATTTCTCACCCTGGGACACACTGCAGACTCTCATACTCAGCTGCTCTGTACTTGCCCATTGGGTTTCCCAAACCTTGAGTCAGTAACCTCAATTTCAACTTTGGCTGTACATTGGAATCACCTGGGGAGCTCTCAAAAAAAAAAAAATTCAGACCAATTAAATCAGAATCTCCAGGGGTGCGGCTCCTTCCTGTTCTTGTTGTTGTTTTAAGCTCCCCGGGTAATCCCCTGCAGCGAAAATCTAGTAGGGAATCAGTGCTGTGGCCTTGGCTTGGTAGTGATTTCTTTATAAGATAAACTTAACCCCAGTGTTGATTTTTTTGGAGTAAGACGTTTCTCCTCTCTGAGCACCCTCCAGCCCAAATCACACTGCACTATCCACATGTGACAATGAGGCCAGCAAGAATGGGAGCGTTAGTTCTGGGCACACAGACTGCCTACTATTTGGGGTCCAGTCCTGGGTGCACCAGACAACACCCCTTAGCAGAGAGGGTCGTGCAACATTGTGTCTTTGGGATTCAAGAGCAAAGAAAATACACATGCTCTGTAATTCCTCGTTACCCTGGATTTGGTGTCCCAGAGAGACAAAGGTTCTGACAAGTAAGGTGTTTAACTGGAGAATGCGTTTTCACTTTGAATAAATGTCCAGCATTTTGCCTTGGCAGGCCAGCCAGCCTTGAGGCAGGTGAAATAGGTCACTGTTTCTGCTAAACTCTTCCGTGCAGAAGCAGCTCTACCATCCAAGAGCAGACTTGCAAACCTTTGCAGAAGCTGTGACCCATGAGCAAGCTCTCCGCCCCCTGCTCCCTGGTGGTGCCCAGTGGGTGCGCCCAAAGAGACACGTGACCAGGGTCAGGACTGATGTAGCGCAGGGCTGAGACCCTAAGTACTCCACCCCTCCTGTAACAGCCTCTGTGCCCTGCCCTGCTCCGGTGTCACGACCAAAACTCCCCTCTCCTGCCTCTGTGGTTGGCAGGACTGTGGCCTTATCTCCCCCGGCCCCATGTAGCACCGTCATCTGTGCACTCTCATCTCCCACCATAATCTGGTCCTCTGAAGCTGGACCATCCAGTGCCCCAGCCAGACCTGTCAACTGGTTCCATCACACCTGTGCAGTCTTACCTCCCGTGGACTCACGTAGCTCTATCATCTGGTCATGAAAGCCATTTTCCACCTCCTCCTCCTTTGGACTTCGACTCCCTTGGACTTGGACTCTTTCACCCATGGCTTCCTCTTGATGCTTCCTCTGATAATCACAAGCAGAATTGATTGTACTCTTGATGGCTCCAATAGTGCTGTATACATATATCTGTTCTAGCACTTTTCTCATTTTTATCAGGATTGTTTATAATCCCTTCTCCCTCAATAGACTATATGCTCTTGGCAGTCTATTTCTTACTCCTAAAAATATATAGATCCAGGGACTTCCCTGGTGGCACAGTGGTTAAGAATCCGTGCACCCAATGCAGGGGGCCTGGGTTCGATCCCTGGTCAGGGAGCTAGATCCCACATGCAGGCCACAACTAAGAGTTCGCATGCGACAACTAAGGAACCAGCAAGCTGCAACTAAGGAGTCCACAAACCACAAGTAAGGAGCCCACTGGCCACAACTATGGAACCCGCCAGCTGCGACTCAGACCTGGCGCAACCAAATAAATTTAAAAAAAAAGAATACATTGAAAATAGCAAATTCAGATAAAACAAGTTAAAATTTAAAAAGTGTATATATATATACATCCAGAACCTCAAAATACCTGACAACAGTAAGTGCCTAATTAATACTTGTTGGCTCTGCCCAATGGGAACAGAATGTGAGCCACAAATGCAGGCCACATATGGAATTTGAAATGTCTAGTGGCCACATTTTTCAAAAAAGTAAAAAGAAACTGGTGCGGTTAATTTTTTTTTGGATTGGCATCATTTTATTATATTTCTTCAGTGTTTTTTTAAATTGACGTATAGTTGATTTACAATGCTTCAGGTGTACAGCAGTGATTCAGTTATACATATACCTGTCTCTTCTTTTTCAGATTCTTTTCCATTATAGGTTATTACAAGATATTGAACATAGTTCCTTGTGCTATATAGTAGGTCCTTTTTGTTGATCTATTTTATATAGAGGTTAATGTTAATAATAAATTTTATATAACCCAATATATGCAAAATATTATCATTTCAACATATAATCAATGTAAAAAGTATTGAGGTATTTGATGTTCTTTATTTATTTTGCATGAGGTTTTTGGAATGTGGGATGAAGTTTACACTTCCTGCACATCTCATTTGGACTGGCCGCATTTCAAATGCTCAATAAGGCTCGTGGCTACCACAGTGGACGGCACGGTCTAGAAGCTGAAGTAGTGCACTGGAAGTTGAAGGTCAACCTTTCTTCTAGGCCTCCTGGCCAGTGAGAGAAGCCAGGTCTCCCTGAAAGTCTCAGAGGCCTGTGAGAAGGGAGGGCGCATCAGAGGAAAAGACAGCCACCAACCCCGGCAAGGACCTAGGGGGCCCCCAGGGCACAGCAGCCCGGACTGGGAGAGGGGACAGGTGTGGGCCAGGGCAGGGGCACCTCAGAACCAGAAGGGGCAGAGCAGCGATTCCAGGGTTCAAGACAAATGCAACAAAGCGAGCTGTTCCAGCGAGCAGACCACTTGATGCTAACTTGCTCCCACTCGCTTTCATTTTGTGTGTTACGGGGTCAGAACTGACAGGTATGGCAGATAAAGGAACAGACCATTTATGAGAGGCCATTAATCTTAGCCTCACGGCAGGGCTAAAGGAGAAAGCAGACAAGTTCCTCCTCTTCAATAAATCCACCATTTACAAATCCAATGAGAAGCAGTAAGTGAAGGAAGGTCTTCCTGCGGTAGAACAAGTATTTTGAGTGTCAGAGGCAGCACGAGAGCCAGAGGAGGTAAGGCCAGCGCCAAAGCTTTTGGGTGGAGCAAGACTGTTTAGCTCCTTGAAGATGGAATGTTCTGGAAAATGCAAGGGGAAGGGCTGAGCTAATACCTTCAAAAGGGAGCAGCAATTTTTCAGGGAGATTTTCTCTATCTATTGCAAAATAACCAGCAGTAAAGCCATTTAAGGAAAATACTGTACATTTAGTTTCTTTATATTCCTCTCTGGGCTTCTTTCCTGACAAATAGCACTGGTATATAGGAGGAGGGGGGAGCCAGAGAAAGCCAGGGCAAGCAGACTGTTTTCTAGCCTGTCACTGGCTCAGCAAGCAGCCAGTGTCTGGCGAACGCATCACTGATCTGGGGACTGACCACAGGGGTGGGGAGACCCCTGCTCAGGAAACCTTTTCCGGGTGAAAGGGGGAAGGCAGTATTATTTAGCCCTCTACCGCTGTAATAGTAAAACCCTGACCTGCTCGATTCCTCAGCTCTGCTTTCTAGATTTATTTTGGGACAGATAGATAAATTCTTAGACTAAGGCAAAACGAAATATATACAGATTGACCACTTGGGTTGTTTTCATTATTTAAGAAAATTCATCCAAAATTACAACGGCGCTTTTCCAGGCCCTGGAAGATCCTTTTGCATTTCTGCAAAACAACTGCAAAATAGCTTTGTTAAAGAGCTATCAAAACATGGAATGACTCTGGGTATTTTTAGCAAAGGAGACATTTTAAAATAAGACTTTCACTTAATTTATGTTCTCACTCAGTCACCTTCATGTTTCAAACCAAAACAAAATGAAAAATCCTCCATAAGGTTTGAGATCTTAATGATTTAGATCAACGCTATCAGTCTATACTTTCCCAGTAGTTATTTTTTTGATAGATTCAACACTTCAGAGCTGGTTAAATATGAAACAGCACATAAAATACTGGACCGTAGTGCAAACAGCAGCCTGAATGCCAATACTATATTGAAGAGACAAACATGCCTTATAATATGTTCAAAAAATGAAATACCTTTTAAATTAGGAAAAGCCACTTAAATACATGCTAGGTGATTGAAAACACATAGTTAATGATAAGGAACTTTGTTAAATGCAAAGCCAGAAAACAAGCAGACTGACTGACCTAGTAGGATTAATGATGACTTTTAAAATAAAAACATGAAAATACCTTTCCCCTTTTTTGAGTGGGGAAAACAAAAAGACTCCTTTGTATAAAACACCCAACGTCAGAACTATACCCAGCGCCCCAGCTGTTCAAATATTTTACTGCCAACAAATTTCACAAGCAAGTATGCTCCCCTTCGTGGAGGCTAAGGTTTCTCCTGGGTTTGATATTAGAACTTGCTGGGTATCTATACCTTTCCAGATTGTTATGAAATAACTACTACTCCAACTTGTGTCTTTGAGGCTGACATCGAGACTTGAATCAGTCTGCTTTATTATTCCCTTATCAGTTTGGAAAAGCCTACATTGCGCTCTGGGAAATGGTGGTGGGAAGTGGTGGACCGGTCCCACGGACACACCCCTGTCCTCGGGGGCTGCTTTCTTTGTGTGCAGGTTACTGTTGTAACCCCCAGGCCTCCCACCAGTGCTTTACCAGGTAGGTTGGAGGCCACAAATGTAATTTACATGTTCAGATTCCTCTTTTAAGGAACTGTTGTGGAAAAGCTTTTCCATGACTATGGTTCCTGAAGGGAAGTTAACAGTGTAGGTGAGGGGGCTATGTTCTACTTTGGTGGGAATAGGACTGAGTTGACGCCCTGCATTCAATTTGTGCTTTTCCTGGAGTTTCTTTTCTGTTCTTTCCGGAGGAGAAGGGCCGAAAAAGGACCATTCCAGGGCGCGGCGCTGGGCTTGCCACATTTGGGAGCGCCGCCTGAAGTTGGGCGCACAGCCTCCCGCCGCCCTGCCGTTGGGATGGTGGAGGCCGCAGCACTGCTAGGGTTGCATCAGTCCTCCTGTTTGCACTATTTCTTTTTGTGACCATGGCCCCGCCTTAAGTATTTCCAATTGAGAAACAAAACCTCAGGAAACCGAAACTTAACCAGCCGCTCTCGCTTCTGTAATTACGCTTGCTGACCCCCCCTGCAACCGTCCAACCAATCAGACGGCGACTAGTGTCTCTGTTTAAAAGTCAACCAATCGGCGACTAGTGTCTCTGTTTAAAAGTCAACCAATCGGCGACTAGTGTCTCTGTTTAAAAGTCAACCAATCGGCGACTAGTGTCTCTGTTTAAAAGTCAACCAATCGGCGACTAGTGTCTCTGTTTAAAAGTCAACCAATCGGCGACTAGTGTCTCTGTTTAAAAGTCAACCAATCGGCGACTAGTGTCTCTGTTTAAAAGTCAACCAATCGGCGACTAGTGTCTTTGTTTAAAAGTCAACCAATCGGCGACTATGTTTGTACCGGACTATAAAAGAGCTGTACTGAACTCCGCCAGAACCTCTTAGCGTCACCGGCAACGAGTGCGCGGAGGTTCAGGTTCGAACCTGCAATAAATGACCCTTGCCGTTTGGCTTTGACTCTCGACTCTGGTGGTCTTGTGGAGGGGCCTCGCGACCTTGGGCATTTCATAGGTTGGGAGAAAAAGAAAACAAAAAAACCCGAACTCTGGGGCTTCCCTGGTGGCGCAGTGCTTGAGAGTCCGCCTGCCGATGCAGGGGACGCGGGTTCGTGGCCCGGTCTGGGAAGATCCCACATGCCGTGGAGCGGCTGGGCCCATGAGCCATGGCCGCTGAGCCTGCGCGTCCGGAGCCTGTGCTCCATAACGGGAGAGGCCACAGCAATAAGAGGCCCGCGTACGGGGGGGATCGAACTCTGCAAGGGGGAAACCTATGAAAGGATTAGAATAGCTGTGCTAATCTGACAAACCTAGATCTCTCATTCACCACATCTGCCACGACTGGCCTTCTATGCTGAATTTTCTGAACTCTTTTCAAAGTATAAGTTCCAAACAGTTGAAAACATGGCTCATGTCAAAGATTTTAGCCAATTACATTAATGATGGAATCAATGAGACGGTAAAGACATTTCAAGGAGACTTGGAGGAGCTATGTACTTACAGGCATTAAAGAAGAAGAATGTTCGAATGAGATTACTAGGTTAGATATGAAACCGCTCAATGCCCTCCAGGACAATAAAACTCTAATCTTTAGGGTTATCTTTCCCACCCATCAGGAATGATTAGCATCTCAACCAGGCAACATATACATGTTAACGTGTAACTTCCCATAGTCTGGGATCTTATTTAATAAAGAGTAGAGAGCAAGCAAGCAAAGGTAACCTCCCACAGCCTTGTAGGTAGTCCTGGGGTGGGCTTGTTAAGCAGCTCAGTGTTAATGACATTGAAGGGAGAGCCTGAACACTCCTGGCCTTATTTCCAAGATTTAGATCATTTTTCTTAACACTTTACTTATTATCCCTTTCCCGCTCTATTGTGATTCATAATCAAGATGGTACGAAGAATATGCTAGCAAACAGACTTCAGAACGTGCAAGTTTTCCGTACGCCCCAGAAACGTGAAGAATGCAGATGGGTGCATTTTGCGGCTGAGGGTAGGTGGCGTTGGGCAAGGAGACAGGCAAAACTGAACAACCGAAGTAAGTGCCTTTCTCAAAAAACTAACTATAACTGTAGGCTTAATGTGCCCTATCAGAAACTGATACTCTGGTTTGGAAGCAGCTTGTTAACCGTATTTTGACTTTAAATAGCACACTTTGCTAATGGAGAATGCACATGCACTTTTCTTTCATAGAAAAGAGCCTCTTAGTTAATCCCATGTTAATTATACAATGCTATAAATGTGAATTTTCAGTGGGCCAGGGATCAATTGGCAGGAAACTGACACCAAAGTGAAAAGTTGAGCTGGGGTGGGGAGAGGGGGAGCTGCTGGGAAGAAAGGAGGGGAGTGAGTCACAGGTCGTGACCTCCCAGAAAAAGAGGTGATCTTGAACACTTAGAACTGAAGCTGAAGAAGGCTTCTAGAAGTGGAGGAGCCCCTGCCGTGGAGACAGGAGGCCTGAGGAGCAGCCAGTTCAGGGAGAGGAGAGCTGTCCAGAGTCCCAGGGCAGCCCGGATACCAAGCTGGGTTTCGAAAACTAGCAGGAAAAGTGTCTAAAAAGCAGGGACATCATCAGAGGGCCTGGGCGATGGGAACAGTCCATCCTCGCCTAGGAGTACTATTCCACTGAAATCATTTAGAATTGCTGGTGCATGGTGATAATAAAAAGCAGACTGACTCTTGGCTTTATTACTGTGTGGACCTCAATGAAGACCACCCAAAAGAGAACAGACGAAGGCTCTTTATTCAGAGCAAGGGAGTCGGCCACCATCGCTTACAGAGATTCAAAGACAGGCAGAGGAGTGGGAAAGCTTTACAGTGGAAAATAAGGAAGGCTCCAGGTATACCCTGATGGGAGCTTGGTGACATGGGGAAACCGGAGGAGAATGATAAGAAGTGGGGCAGCTTATGTGATTGGTTTGGGGAGCATACTTGGCTTTCTCTGGTCGGTCCTGAGTTGGAAGTCAGGGCAAAAAAATAGAGAAATTGGCATTCATTGACCAAGAAGTCCTGATGTTCTGCGATGATGGCTGTAGAGGTTATGGTTTGGCTTCCTGAGCTGGTTGCTGCAGAAGTCGTGGATCAAAATTCTTCTGTTACATATGGTCTGGCCACTGTCCATTTATATATTCAGTCTCTCAATTGTTTGTGAACATTCTACTTATCCCTTTATTGCCTGCACCCTAGTAGATGACTCTGTTGGCAGGCCCTGCCTATAAAGATATATGGCTGCAGTTGTACTAAAGTTGAACTGAATAGGGATTGATGTAAAAAAAGAGAAATCAGATTTACCTGGTAGCCATGGGCAGGACATGCTAGCCAGGAAGAGACTCAATGATGGAACAATACTGACTTGGGTTTTGGTGATGCACAAACTGAGCCAAGATATTCCTGGCTTGACCACAGTCTCTTGCACTCTTGACTTGTAATTCCCAGTAATTCTCAAACCTGACTGCACACGACTACCACAGTCACAATCAATCAAATGAGAACCTTTGAACATGGACCCCAGGTAACAGAAATTTTTTAAAACCCCCCAGGTGATTACAATGTACAGGAAGTTTAAGAATGAGTGCCCTAGCAGCCCTTGCTACTCAAAGTGTGGTCCCCCAACCACTAGTAACATCTGCATCACATGGGAGCTCATCAGAGCTGCAGATTCCCAGGCTGCACCCTCCATCTACTGAGTCAGAATCTGCATTGTAACTAAGCTCCAGGTAATTAGCACGCACATGAAAAGTTCCAGAAGCATTGCTAAACTGTTGGCTCAGTGTGGCCTCTCTATGGGGAGAAACACTAGGATTATTTCCCATTTTGCTGCCCAGGGAAGACATGCCTTCTCCCCTCCCCCACCTCTTCATCTAATTGCAAACAATGCTAGAGGTGGAAGCACAGACCTTATTTTAGAAAAACTGAAAAATGTGTCACCAGCGCTAGAGTTTTTGACATTAAAATGCATGGTTTGCTAGTAGACGGTGTAATTGCTTATCAAAATTCCCAGAAACTTAAGGGGAAAAAAAGACCAAAAGCAGAAGCCTCTAAAAAACTAATTTTGTCTTTTCCCAGGAAAATCTTTTCTGTTGATGAGTCAAAGAATATTCTATTAGGCTAGCCAAACTCTTGAAGTCTGCCCAAATAAACCAGTGTCCACAAAAAGACCTCTGATTTTTTCATGTTTTAAATGTATGTTTTTGGGAGAAAGGATTTAGAGTCAGATTAAGTAAGAATAATGAAATATTTGTATCTGTCTTCCTGTGTGTGGAAGAGCTAACATCCAGATATTCTTATTTTGGATGTGAGGAAATGAGGTTAAAATTTACTGACAAAGATCTTAAACTAAATCAGAGAAGTCATGGTTATTTCTCTAGAACTTTACAAAAACACAGAGGATAAGACTATAAACTCTACTTTTAATAAAGAAGTTAAATTGTGAGGGTATGGAGTAAGGAAATAACACCAAACACAAACTCATATCCACAGGAAGAAATGAAGAGAACCAAAAAATGGTAAATAAGAAGGTTAATATAACAAACTATAAATATATACTTGCTTTCCTTTTTTCTCTCACCTTTTAAAAAAGATTATATAAAGCAATAATTATAACAAACTGCTTTTTGGTTTCCAAGGTATATGGACATAATATGTATAGCAGTAATAGCACAAAAGAGGGGCACGGAATGGAACTATATAGGAATAAAGTTTTTATATCTTACTGGAATTAAGTTAGTACATAAGAAGTGGATTATGATAAATTAAGATGTATTTTGTAAGCCTGGGAGCCATTAATGACTTAAAGTAAGCCATTAAGAAAAAAACTAAAATAAAAAATTTTTAAATATCATTAAAGAAATGAAAACAATACACTAGAAAGTATCCACTTACTACAATAGAATGTAGTAAAGAAGGAAGAGAGAAACAAGGTACCTGAGACACATGGAAAACAAACAAAACAAAATGGCAGATATAAATCCAACCATATCAATAATAACTATAAATATAAATGGATTAGGCAATACAATCCAAAGGCAGTGACTGTCAGACAGATAAAGAAAACAAGATCCAACTGTATGCTGTCCATAGGAGACACACTTTAGATTCAAATTTTGAAGGTATGCTAATGTTTAAGGATGGGAGTGGGTGTTGGGGGTGGGTACGTTTAACCTACTATGTGTTAGGCACTGAAGTACAGTGACTTTTTGCCTTAACTATAGCTCTTTTGTTATGGAAGACCCTAGCCCTCTAATATGAGGACAACTTCAGTTCCTCCAATGAGCATCCTAGAAGATTCAAACACCCTCCTCTCCTAATCAGTTCAAAGAGGAGAGAAAAAAGATGAGGCTAAAAACTATCAAATTATAATTTTCAAAAAGGTAAAAACAGGGCTTCCCTGGTGGCACAGTGGTTGAGAGTCCGCCTGCCGATGCAGGGGACACGGGTTCGTGCCCCGGTCCGGGAAGATCCCACATGCCGCAGAGCGGCTGGGCCCGTGAGCCATGGCCACTGAGCCTGCGCGTCCGGAGCCTGTGCTCCACAACGGGAGAGGCCGCAACAGTGAGAGGCCTGCGTACCGCAAAAAAAAAAAAAAAAAAAAAAAGGAGTGGTTGTAGCAGATTTTCCAGAAAGCAGCCACAGCAATATTTCTCATCCTTTCCAGAATTTTGCCATTCCCCTACTAAAAGAAGGACTCGATATACACGCTACTATATATAAAATAGGTAAACAACAAGGACCTACTGTAGAGCACAGGGAACTCTACTCAATACATTGTAATAACCTATAATGGAAAATAATTTGAAAAAGAATGTATACATGTGTATGTACAACAATCACTTTGCTGTATACTTGAAACTAACATAACATTGTAAATTAACTATACTTCAATAAAAAATAAATTAATTAAAAAGAAGGATCGATTTCCTTTCTTTGGGAAGGACTGTGAGACAACCCGAAGGAAAGAATGTAGCAGAAGTGGCCTCCAAGGGTAGGTCATAAAGGGCAATATAGCCTTTGCTGAGCTCATCCTTACCTTGGGAGGCTCAGCCTTGGCTCTCAGCCACCACGTTGGCCATATGGAGAGATAACATGGAGGTGTTCCGTCCATAGTCCCAGCTGTCTTTGTCTTTTGGTCTAACAGCTAGCATTAACTTCCACACATATGAGTGAGCAAACGTTTGGATGATTCCAGCCCACAGCCTTTCAGCAGCCCCAGCTGATGCCAGGTGCAACAGAAACCAGATATCCTGTCAAGCGGTGCCCAAAGCTCTTATCTGTGAGTGAAATAAATGTGGATGTTGTCTTACGCCACCAAGATTGGAGATGGCTTGATACTTGGCACTAGGTAACTGAAACACGACTATAATCTCGTTCCACAGTTAGGACAATTAGGTGAAAGGAAAACTCGATTAGAAAAATAATAAGCCAAAGAATGAGAAGAGTGTAGAGGGAACCAAAGCTTTATTAGGTTCTGAAATACGAGGGTTTTGTTGCTACTATTTTTGCCTAAGCTTTCTGGCAAAAGAGGAATATAGTTTAAGGCAGTGCTTATCAGTCTTGAATGTGCTCACAAATCACCTGAGAGTCTTGTTAGGATGCAGATTCTACACTTTGCTGTATCCCTGAAACTAACACAATATTGTAAATCAACTATACCTCAGTTTAAAAAAAAATGCAGATTCTGATTCAACAGGTCTGGTGGGAGCCCAAGATTCTTTATTTCTAACAAATTCCCACGTGATGTCAAAACTCCTGTTCCCGGGACCACACCTTGAAAATTCAGTAGGTGAGGCATCTTTGACGTTTCTGCAACACATACAAATGAGCTTCATAAACTGTTTCTTAAAAGGGTCCTTCGTTGTATAATAAACGCTTAAGGGAGAAGGAAATTTACTAAGCGATCCATGCAGGGTACAAGCAATGAAGGTCAAATACAAAGCTTGCTAGGATTGCCTTGGTCCAGGGGTAGGTTTTAGAATATCTGAGGTTGGATTTCATTTCTTTTAAGCAATCCTCCAACAATACTATTTCTTGTAAATGTACTTTTGATAAGGTTCGCAGAGCAGATTGTTTAAGGTTAATATCCCTGATGTGAACACAGCGCCAGACATTTTCTGTTGCCGATTAAAGGACGATCCATATGTTTCAACCATCAAAAAGAGGGTAGAGGGCTTCCCTGGTGGCGCAGTGGTTGAGAGTCCGCCTGCCGTTGCAGGCGACGCGGGTTCGTGCCCCGGTCCGGGAAGATCCCACATGCCGCGGAGCGGCTGGGCCCGTGAGCCATGGCCGCTGAGCCTGCGCGTCCGGAGCCTGTGCTCCGCAACGGGAGAGGCCACAGCAGTGAGAGGCCCGCGTACCGCAAAAAAAAAAAAAAAAAAAAGAGGGTAGAGTTTAGGTCACCTTATGAAATGGAAAAATGCCAACTCAAAACAGGTATTTGGATGAATGTCCACACAGCCATCACGTGGGGAAGACAAATCAAGAACATATCGTGGAAAGGATCAATATCTCCCTCAGCAAACCGCTCTGGACTATTCTAACCTACAGATAAATGAATGGCCAAAACCTCAAATGTGGGCCACTCAGCACTCAGAGGAACCCCACAAAGTAAGTGTTATCTGCTCTGTTAGGGGATATTTTATACTGAGCTTGACCTTCAAGGTTATGAAAATATAGGCTTTGCCTGACCAGTCAGTATAGCTTAGCCCTTCACCTCTCTCCATTCATAGAGGCAAGGGCTGAGAAAGGAGCAAAAGAAGGTACAAATGACCGAACGCTTTTCTTCACACATTTCACTAAAAGTGTTTGGGTTCTAACAACTGTCAATTATAGACAGAAATTCCTAAAGCCTGCCTGTTCCTCATGGAGAATACTGAATTGAGAAACTGAGGCTTCTACTCCAAAGGAGGAAATAGGTAAAGAATGAAAAAGGGTTATCTAATGAATGAGGTTGGATCCATAATTTGGGGAGAAATAGAATTTAGGTTTCTAAAAACAGAATGGACTATGGTCTGGGCCCAACCAGATGGCAAATACCTAGAATGTAGCCTGGATACAGCACTTCCTGATGGAATTTATATGACAGTAGCTCTAAATCCACACCTAGCTTATAGATAATTCAAAAATTGAAAAGGATGGGGAATCCAGTTGGGGTAAAGTGGTTGAAGAGAGAGGAAACCATCAGAAGGAAGCAGACCATGACCAACATTTTTGGTACAAGCAGAATTAGCTTCTTAGCAGTGAAAAGATTTTTCTCTGTCATTATTTTAAACTCAGTGCTTCAGAAAACCATGACAAATGTTTAGCATAATGAAATAATGGTTTTACTATCAAAATGAGAGACTGTCCATGTTTAGGCAATGAAAGAAAATATAGTTTATAAGTTTAATCTAAGGATCAAAGTGATCTCTAAAGGAATGGGCAGCTTCACCAAATAACGAGATATCTCTTTCTGGAAGAATCTAAGGCTGCATGGACATTTGCTGGAGAGAACGTGCTTGCATTGGGTAGGAATAGGAGCTACATGACATGCAAGGTATAGGTGGAGTCTAAGTTTCTAGGGATTCCCTGTCATCTTCAGTCTGCCACTTGGCATCTGTTTATACCCCAAGAGGAGAATTTTCATACTGAAGTAAATATATTAGGTGGAGCCCTCCGAACCTGGAGCAGAAAAGGCCCCAAAGATCATTTTGTCCATTCTCCTTGTTTTACAGTTGAGGAGACCAGGTTCAGTTTTATTCCCGATGACGCAGTCACATACTGTAGTTATGTAGTTATGTAGTTTTGTGGTGGCAAAGCTGAGATTAAGAGCTTAAATTTCAGTATTTCCAGTCCGTGTGTGTGTGCGTGTGTGGTTTTAGGCAATAAACATATCTAACTGACATTATGTTTTCCACATCACAGTCACCCCTCACAACTCTAAACTTTATTGGTGAGCTTTTGTTGAATGTGGTTCTACTGAGACCCTATCAAGAGACACTTAACTTCAGGAAAAATTTCAAAGATCCACAAAAGTAGAGAATTCAGGTACCCTACACCCAGATTCAACAATTCTCAAATCTTGCCACATTTGCTTTATATGTCCTTTATATGTCCCTTTTAATCTTTGCTGAAGTATTTTAGACGAATCCTAAATGCTGTATCTTATTACCTCTAAATATTTCCATACTCATCTCTAGAAAATAGACCTTTTCTTACATAGAACCACAGTGCCATTCATGCTGAACCAAATGAATACCCAAGACCTAGTCTACAGTCGAATTTTCCCCAATTGGCTTAGAAATCTCAACTTCACCCCCTCAGCAAAAAAATAAAAACCAAACCAAGAAAAGAAGGTAATTATTAACTCTAGAAATAACCATTATAGAAAGGAAATGAAATCATATCTATGAATAATATTTACATAGCCATATAAATACTAAATACTGATGGATAAAAAAATTATCATGTAATTACATTAGGAGGATGAGGAAGGAACAGAGAATATCCTTATTCGGAAATGAAGAGATAATATCTAAAACTGAATATTTAAGAAATAGCAAAATAATCAGGGTTTTGTTTTGTTCTGTTATTCTTGTTTTGTTGGCGACGTGGAATTAAAATACCAGAAGAAACAGCTGAAAGATTTGAAAATGGCTGCCGCTGGGAAGACAGACTATGCAGGACGAGTGAGGACAGAGGAATAATATTTTTTAATGAAGTAGAGTTGATTTACAATATTGTGTTAGTTTCAGGGGTACAGCAAAGTGATTCACATAGAGATGTATATTCTTTTTTTCATTCTACTCCGTTATAGGTTATTACAAGATATTGAATATAGTTCCCTGTGCTATACAGTAAATCCTTGTTGCTTATCTGTTTTATGTATAGTAGTTTGTATCTGTTAATCCCATACTCCTCATTTATCCTCCCTACTCCCTTTCTCCTTTGGTAACCATAAATTTGTTTTCTGTGTCTGTGAGTCTGTTTCTGTTTTGTATATAGATTCATTTGTATTTTTTAGATTCCACATAGAAGGGATATCATATAATATTTTTCTTTGCCTGACTTACTTCACTTAGTAGGTCCATTCATGTTGCTGCACATGGCAATATTTCATTCTTTTTTGTGGCTGAGTAATATTCCATTGTACACATATACGTATATATATATATACACACACACACACTCATCACACCTTCTTAAGCTAGTTGTCTGTTGATGAGTGCGTGGGTTCATTTTATGTCTTGGCTATTGTAAATAGTGCTGCTATGAACTTTGGGGTACACGTATCTTTTCGGATTAGAGTTTTCGTCTTTGCAGATACATGCCCAGGAGTGGGATTGCTGGGTCATATGGTAACTCTGTTTTTAGTTTTTTAAGGAACCTCCAAACTGTCCTCCATAGTGGCTGTACCAATTTACATTCCCACCAACAGTGTAAGAGGATTCCCTTTTCTCCACACCCTAGGAGAGATGTTTTTAATTGGGTTCCCTTTTCTTCACACCCTAGGAGTCATGTTTTTAACTAACTATTCATGTGTAGCTTTGTGCATATGTAACTTTGACAAAAACAAAAGTAGCATATCTGTGTCTGCCACTGATTGGTCCCCTCAGATCACTGCTAGAAAGCAACTCTTCTCTCAATATATCCAAACACAAAATATCAGCCATCAGTCTGGACTGGTTGTACTGTGGTTCTGGGGCACATCAGCCATCCTAGACTCTACCTCCACCATCATATTGCATCTTGGGGACTGCCTTTGCATCCCTCCTGTGTAGAGTCAGTGGTTTCTAAACCCTCAAACTTCCTCTTTCTTGGTTTAGTACCTCATTTCGGTGGGGCCCCTCCCCTAGTAACTTTCAAAGAAAAAAAGAGGGGATGAAAAGTTCAAAATCTTTCAGGTCTGAATATATCATTCTTATCCTCACACTTGATTGCCTGACTGTAGGGTAGAACATAGCCAAGGATTCCCATGCAGGATTTTAAAGCTACAACTCCCTGAGTCTTTCAGGTTGCTATTGAGAAGACTGATGTCTTGTTTATTCTCTGTGCCATTATATGATCTATTGCATAATTTTGTTTGTGTGGAAATGTTGAGGATCTTCTCTTTAACCGTGGTGTTCTAAAATTTCCTATTGATATGCATTGGTTTGGGTTGATTTTCTTTCACTATGCTGCTCACTTAGGGGAGCCTTTTCAATCTGAAGGCCCATGTTCTTCAGTTCTGGGAGAAATTTTCTAATATTTTCTTTAAGATTTCTTCCCTTATATTTTCTCTGTCCTTTGTTTCTGGGATGGCTGTTGTTTACATGCTGATCTCCTGGCCTGCTGGTCTGATTTTCTTTTTTTATCTGTTCTCTCCTCCATTCCATCTCTTTACGTTTTTATTCTACTTACTGAAAGATTTCCTCAATTGTATTTTCCAGAATTCTACTATTATTTTAAATTTGTTTTTATGCTTTTAACTTCTAAGCATTTAGTGAATGTTTCTTTTTTGTAGTGTTCTGTTCTTGCTTCGTGGGTACAATATCTTCTCTTCTACCTTTGAGAATATTAATTATAGCTTTGTTATTATTTTTATTTTCTGCTTCCTGCACTGTCTCTGTTCTTCCAAATTCCTTGCTTGTTTTGGTCTCTGCCTTTTCTGTTGCTAGCTTCCCTCAAACACCTGATGACCTTTGCCCGCCGGCTCATATTTAAGAATGAGGCAGATTGGAAGATCCATGTGTGAATAAGTTTTTTTGTTCTTGGCAGACTTGAATATAGGCTGCTCAGTTTCAGCCACTCAATGGTGGGATCCCTGGCTCTCAGTTTCTTTAGGTATTTTTCTTGGGCTGATCAGTGATTCCTGAGAAGAAATCTTTGATTTCTTGCCTGGGGTATATAAGACTGCCCACAGAGCTCTGGGCTCAAAGTAGGGAAGGGAGTTGGGCATGTCACTGTTAACTGCATAGATGTTCACTTAACCTTTTCCCCTTTATAAATAAATGAATGAATGAATGAATGAATGAATGTATGTATGTATGTATGTATGTATTCATTCATTCATTCATTCCAATTCTTTTCTCAGCTCTGTTTGAAATCTCAAGTTCAGAGTCCCCCTGCTTCTTACCCACAGTCTTCTGCCATGATGGGGAGGGATTCTGGATCCTAACTCCTTCCTTATGAGTCCTGCCCTCTTAAGCCCCACTGCATCTTCACTTGTGGAGGTAGCTGGTAACCCAGGTCCTGCACCTGGCTGGGGTTGCACACAGCAATCGTGTTCTACCACCGCTAGCTCAGGTTTCAGTTTTCATGTGTTTTAGGGCAGTTTCTACTCATATAACCACTGTCCACCTTCTAAAATGTAATTTCCTGCCATCTCTCATCCCATTGTCTTTCTTACATGTTTTCACCTTTAAAAAATAGTCTTCTAATTTCCATTTTAGTAGGATTTCGTGAGGAGTAGAGGTAACTGCGAGTGTTCAATTTACTGTGTTTAACCAGAAGGCCAGTATATCTATTGAGTTTATATTTTTATTTCCTAATTTTTACTGTGTGTCTGGGGGGTGGCTGGTGTGCGCATTTGTATCTGTTAATTGCAGTTGTCTCCGTATCTGTTACTAGCCGTTTACACTTTGGTGGGAAAATGACATGGTTTATTCACATTCTACTTCCTACACTTTCTACTGTTTTAATATTTTGTTTTGTATTGTTTAATAAACATGTATTATTTTTATAATCTGAAAAAAAAATTTATTTTGAAAAAGACATTAGTTCATCAGTGACATTTACTTCCTGTGGTTATTCAGAAAAAAAAAACAAACAAAACAGAAAAGAAAAGAATACAGGTAGGAGAAATAAAATGAAATCTTCAGAATGTCAGCAATGGAATTTAAAGTGTCATGAAACAGAAAGACAGTGGTGTCTTTTGTTAGTATTTTGTTCCTTTTACTAGATGAGATTCTGTATATGAATTCATTAACAATTCATTGACATTTGATTAAGTGCCAGGCACCCAGCTACATCCTAACATTACAAAGCCATAAGAAACCCAGTCCAGCAGAGGAGAGAGACATGTAGACCAATGATTGCATTAGAGACTTATGAGTGCCAGAGTACAGACACGAACAAAGCTTTGCTGATGCAGAGACACAAAATATTAGTTCTTCTGGGGTAAGAGCGGGTGGGGGGATGGGTTAAGAAAGTCTTCACAAAATGACATTTGAAGTCAATCTTTTTACCAAGTTCCCCTTGCCATCTAGTGGCTTCTGCTAATATGTCGGAAATAACCAAACAGGTTTGTTTGTTTTTCTTATTTCTGGGTTTCTCTTTTCCTCGCATTTTTAAATTTAGAAAAATGGAAACATATGTATTTTTAAAGCATACAACCAGGGCTTCCCTGGTGGCACAGTGGTTAAGAATCCGCCTGCCAATGCAGGGGACACGGGTTCGAGTCCTGGTCCGGGACGATCCCACATGCCGCAGAGCACCTAAGCCCGTGCGCCACAACTACTGAGCCTACGCTCTAGAGCCGCAAGCCACAACTACTGAGCCCACGTGCTACAACTACTGAAGCCCGTGCGCCTAGAGCCCGTGCTCCACAACAAGAGAAGCCACCACAATGAGAAGCCCGTGCACCGCAACAAAGAGTAGTCCCCGCTCGCTGCAACTAGAGAAAGCCCGCGCGCAGCAACGAAGACCCAACGCAGCTAAAAATAAATAAATAAATGAAATAAATAAATTTTTAAAAAAGCATACCACCAAACAGAGTAATGAGAGTTATTTTAGGGAAAGATTTACTTCTCCATTCTGACTAGAAAATCTACTATTCACCCACCAGGAGTTCAAATTATTATCAATAGGAAAGAGGAGGGATATTCGATATTAAACAAAACACTTTCATTTTACATATTAGGCAACTAGGGTAACAAACAGAAAGATAGCAGGTACATTGTTTATGGCTTTGGGGAACAAAGCCAATTTGATTTGCCAGTTTGGCCATAATAATATTGAAAATTTATGTTACTTCTTCTAAGGTTTAGCATCGCCAGAATTTACTGGTAAATTCAATGTTCTGTGGAGGAAATACATTTGCACAATACAAAACCAAGAATGTATGATTGTCATGCAGGGGAAAGCTCCCTGGCATTCCTGCCTGCCACATCCCAGTTCCTACCACCCCTGGGGTAAATACTGTTCTTTCATATGCCTTTTTTCCCCCAGAATTTCCACCAAAAAAACAAACCAAAACACTGAATGTTGATCCTTATTTCCCAGTTTTTATGCAAGAGTTGCTTCTGACAAACACTAAAGTTTGGCCCAACAATATTAATAGCATCTAGAGTTTAAATTAACAGCAGTCTTTTAGTTAAACTTTAAAGACTGAACACCAACATTTATCTCTGATCCTCCCACAAACCCATTAAAATGATAACAAAAGATAAAAACACTAAAACTTCACAAAGATACCGAGAACGGGAACAGTGAAACCAGGCAGCATGAGATACCCTGATAGCTTTTATTATTTGTTCACTATTATTTGTTCCCTGCCTGTACTTGCTCCGCTTTCCTAAAGATAGAAATACTTCTCCATCCCGTGTACTCTGGACACGGCCATTTGACTTGCTTTGGCCAAAGTACCGTAAGCAAATAATACAGAAGACGTGTCTGAGCAGAGCTTTCGTGCCCTTCTGTAGTTCAGTTCTCTTCTGTCTTTCGCTGGGAGAACTAAATTCCCCAGATGGTGTCTGCTCTTAAGCTTGAATCCCAGATTTCAAAAACACACAGAGCCAAGCCCAGCAGAGCTAGCAGAGAAACAGCCCCTCCCGGGACTTAGACCAAAACAAAAAACAAAAAAAACCCAAGAACAAAAAAAGTAAGCCATTGAGATTTGGTGGGTGTCTGTGGCTACAACAACAGCTCACTAATGCAGATGCCAACATTTTTGGGAAGTCGAATAACGAATTATGGAGTGGTACCAGGAGAAAGCAAATATCTCACAGATCTATAAATACAAATATCTATAGACATGTATCTATAGATACTAAATAATAAATGTATTGATACTAATATCTAGAGAGCTACCAATATTAAATCTAACTCAACAGAAAATCACTCCACACCCCACAGTGAAAGTCAACTGTCATTGAGCCCCACCTCTGCTCACAAAGCTAATTTTATTTGCCATGCTTTAGCCTTAAATCTGAACACACAGCCAAGGAAAGCCTGCAACATGAAAGACAGAAACCGAAACACACACAAATGAAGGAACTTGTAGGAGACAAAGATGAATCAGGAAGAAGAAAAAGCTTAAAGAAACTAAAATTAATTTTCTCGGAACCATAAGCGACAGTAAACGTGAAACAAGATTATACATGAAACAAGATTAGGATGTGTTAAAAGGAACAGAAGAATGTTCCTATAGCCCAAATGACAAAATTCAGTAAAAGGTGTAGACGATAAAGTCAAGGCTATCTCCCAGCCATACTGTCCTAATGAACCACCTCATGGAAAACCACTGACATTATCCATAGCTTCATGAAGTTATGCAACTAAATGGCCCAAGAAAGAAAGAAGAAAACACAAACAAATGGAAGATGTGAGAGGATAAGAAATAATCTGTCTAGCAGGTCCGCTGTCTAATAAATAGAACTTCCAGAAATAGAGAACAGGGAAAGCAGAGAAGGAAAATCATAAAATATGAATATATTCGAAAACAGTAGGCTCTCCAGATGAAAACTCACTGAGAGCAAAATAAATAAATAAATGCAGTAAAAATAAATAAGAAACATGAGTGACATCCAGGCATTGTGAATTTTCATACCACCAGGAATTTTTTTTTAAAGTATGAAAGCTTCCTGGTAGGAGGTATGGATGTGGGTGGGCAACATACAAAGGATTAGGAGTTGGATTGACCTTGCTCTTCTTAATAAAGACAAAGGATGCTAGAGGTTGAAGGAGCTATGTCTTAAAATGTTAAATGAAAACTCTATACCCAGCCGAAGTACCAGGCAAACAGTTTCAGACAGAAAAATGCTAAAAAATGTACCTTCCATATATTCTTTCTCAGAAAAACACTGGTGGATATGCTCCACGAAAATAAAATAAACAAGCCAACAAAAACAGTGAAGGAAGGGAGGAAGAAAGGAAGAAAAATATAGCATACTGGTTATATTTTGCTATGCAATAAATCACCCAAATATGTAGTGGCATAAAAAAATTTATGATGTGGTCAGGAATTCAAAAAGGACCCAGCAAGGATGGCTGTTTTCCATGATATCTAAGGTCTCAGGTGGGATGACTCAGATGGCTGGGAGTAACTCAGATAACTGGATTTGAGGCTCATTAACAGCTTAATCATATTTCTATTACTTTGCGGTAAACAATTAAAAACACCCCATACTACCCAAACCAGATGGGAATTTAAATAGGGTTTAAGGACAACTAGTCCTTAAATTGATAAATCCTTGTGGATGTTGACAGAAAATGCCTTAGTTATTCTCAATTTGTTGCTCCCCATCTC
The DNA here is from genome assembly GCF_964270905.1 of Leucopleurus acutus. NCBI lineage: Eukaryota > Metazoa > Chordata > Mammalia > Artiodactyla > Delphinidae > Leucopleurus > Leucopleurus acutus. Next base: position 10,284,003 of record NC_139148.1, on the reverse strand, counting down.
GAATTACTTATTCTAGAAGAAGGCCTGATAGACGCACCTCCCAAACCAGGCTCCTTATCTGCCACCCTGCACCCACCATACCCGAATGCTCTCCTCCCATCCTATTTCCAATCTTCTTGTGGAACTGGCACCACGACTACCCAGGTGTCCAACCTGAAAGCTTAAAGTACTGTTAGACACCTTCCTCTTCCCCTTTTCAATGGAATAACCAAATCCTGCCAGAATTATTGCTTCAATTAGCCCCATTCTCTCCAAGCTCTCCCTTCAGCGTCTTGTCCTCTGCCCCTTGCACTACTGTAATAGTCATGCACTGGTCAACTAGCCCCCAGGCTTCTGTAACCCCAAGTCCATTTTCCACATGACTGACGGAGTTAGCTTCCTATAACCTAACGTCGACTGTATGACTTCTCATTTAAATCATGTACTCAAAAAGCCTAAACTAAGGCTAACAAGTTGCCTTACAAATCAAATTTCCTAGCATTTTTACAAGTAGCAGCACAACAGAGGCAACACAGCTTAGAAACCTGAAATCTGAATCTTGGTTTTGATTCCTGCCCTCAACACTCTCTAGCCTGGGTGCTGGGCACTACGTATCTGTGCTATAGTTTCCTCACCTGTAACAACAATAACAACAAAAATACTGATTATAAGGATTCAATGAGATACAAAGGAAAACATCTAGAATTGCATTTTCCAAGAAGGAAGCATTTGAGAAATGCTAGATGGTATCACTGTTAATATTATTATTGTATAAAGATCTCTTATCATAGACACTCTGTAATGTGCCAGTCACTGTGCCAAATCTTATTCAGCTTTAATTCCGTTATATAACCGCAAAGCTCCTAGCACATATTAGAGATAAAGCACATATTTTAAAATTAAAATATCTATTGTTTCAGTCTCTGAAACCAAACAATATTAAATGCAAATGTCACAAATTCTACAGAAGTTAAAAGAAAATATTACAGTTCATGCTTCTAAGATTCCTACAATCCCACCTAAAGCCCTAAAATGAATTTTCCAGAACATGCTGGATAACATATATTTTTTCCTAGTCTAAGTAAGTAGCCTTCTTTGATCTGGGTTTAAAACTGAACTAGATCCAAATGCCGCTAAAACTTTCAGTCTCCTGTTTTCACATTCTTTAGAGCCAAAGCTTATTATTTCCTGACGTTTTTAGTAGCTGGGATATACATCATCTACTTTAGCCTAAAGAGTACAGTAGAGTTGAAAAGGAATCATAAAGTACTGCAGAGGAATTTTGTTAAGCAATTGGTAGATAAAAGATAAAACAGCAAAGGGAGAGATCTTATTAGCTAAGTGATTAACATATCAAAACAGCTGTTTTCTCAGGGCTCGGAGATATGGTTTGGATTTGGGCCAGCAGCTCTTTACGATTTAAATTAGGTTTGTCAAGTGGTTTCCGATTCTTCCAACAGGGCCCTGAAGGTCACCTGGAGGCACCCGAGTGCAGGCCACCATTTCAAAGAGGTTTTTACTTGGGTCATTTGCACCCGTATTGATGAAAACCAAATGGCAGCAGCGGGCCTTGGATTCCTTTGACTGAATCTAAAGGAAAGTGAAGCAGTGGGTTGGTCACCGTGTCATCTGCAGCAAGTCAAAGTCTCCAAAAGGCTCAGAGAAGGGTTTCAGTCCAGGGGATTCAATCTTAGATGTGGGCTGGACTTCAGTTGAGAGGGATTTCTTAAGAACTCCATGTGGCTGAGATATGACAGAATTGCTGGGAAAGGGAGTTGGAAACTTCCAGGGGTTTGTGTCTGTCATTGTCAATCAGCCAGTTTAACAAATTGCATTTATTATTACATCGCTGTTGTTGTTGTTTACTGATTATAAGAAAACACGGGAATTTGTAAAATACAGAGAAGAGAAAGAAAAGTAAAATTGCCTGCCACCCAGAGATCTACTACAACCAACATTTTGGCTTATTTTCTTCCTTCCTTCCTCCCTCCCTTTCCTTTTTCTCTCCTTCCCTCCTTCCTTCCTTCCTTCACATCCACCCATCCATCCATCATCCACATGGCTCTTTTTATCCATCTATTTATCTATCTCTTTATATAGTTATATATAGTTCTATATCTCTGTAGTTTGTTACATAAGTTTTGCATTGTCACTGATTTTCAGATGTTTTGACTCTTATCCTCTAATTTGCAACCTTTCATCTGGGGGATCTTCTGGCTTTGCTAGGCAGAGTGCCCCTTGGGAATTTGTGGCCGTTTATTCTCTGTTAAAAATTCCTTGCAATCAAGAATTTGGTGTTTTTCTTAGTGTAACTAAAACAAAAACAGAAGATCACCCAGAACCAGAGGAGTTTGCACTAGATATTTTTTTTAGGTTTCTGCCCACAGAATTATTGCCATGTTCCACAGCCTGGCCTCTGCTCACTCTTGTCACATCCATCCAGACACGGGCCTCTGGTGGCTCCTTGGTCTCTAGAGACTGTTTCTTAGGGCAGGATTGGAAATGTCTCTGCCAAGATGCCCACAGAAGCACCTTGAAGGGTAATTTATAATTAGTAACAATAAATAATGGTGGTTAACATCTTGATAGGTGTTATAATTTTTTTTTTACAAATTTTTTTTCCATTTGTGAACACAGCATATAGATGGTTTGCATTGTGAACCAAGGTGCCTTGAGTTCTATTCCAAATTTGGTCTCAACCATTGCCTTTCACTAGCACTTGAATTCTCTGGGCCTCAGTTTCCCTACCTATGAAAGGGAAGGGGAGGCAGGGGATGCTTAGGGGACCAGACGCTCGCTGAGATCATTCCCAGATCAGCAGTTACACTGTACTCTGAAGATTGTGATGGCCCTGTATTGGCTGGGCATTGAGGCATTCTTTCCATCAACCACCAGTCAACAGTGAACCTGCCACGGGCGCACACGCAGAAGGAACCTGAGTATATACTAACCTGGGGGTGGGCAGGTGGACGGAGAATCCAGGGTCTGTTTTCCCCAAGCAAAGTTGTAAAGTCTGGTTATGTTGGTCCTCTGTATCTCTCCTCGTCCCTTGGGTGAGGTAAGCTAGGCAAGTAGAGGGGTGTGTGTGTGTGTGTGTGTGTGTGTGTGTGTGTGTGTGTGTGTATAGACAGATATGAAGGATAATTTATTACACACATACCTCATGGGACACTGGCACTGGTCGGTACTTCGTGAATAACCCCAGAAACAAACATAAGATGGAGCAATGGCTGGAAAGAGCAGACACCACTGAATGGGCCCACGAAGGCCTCGTACAAGAGCTGCGGTGTTTGCTCCCACAGGCCAGAGGCCATGAAAACAATGTGTTTCCTGCTTTCAAGGGCACACAGGTTAGTCCTCGTGGCTCCAGGCCTGGCATTCAGCCACAGCTGTCACCCTGCCACGTACTCAGGGGTGGGAGGGGAAGGCAGCTCCTGGGAATAGCTTCCTGTCCCCGCAAAACAATTTCACCCCCAACCCTCATGGAGGTGGGCTCCTCCAAACTCCCTTGTTATTGACACAGCCAGCCTGCTGTGATGCATTCAGCAAATACTGGGCACTCGAAGGCTTTTGTGCTTCTCGTTTAACAACGACTGAGAGTTGATTCCCTACTTCTACAGGACTTACAAAACAATGTGGAAAGAACAAATCCAAGGCCACTTGGCAAGCAGGTGGGGGTCAAGCCCCGCATACTTTAGCACACACCCTGGCCCGGTTGGAGCCACAGTGCCAGGATTGCTAGCCCACCCCCTATTCTTACACAACTCCCTGTCTGCCCCTTTGCAAGTGCCTGAAATTTCCAGAGTTGAGAGTCATTCCTTATATGTATGTATTGGGGCGTCCCCTAATTAAGATTCAAATCTTAGGGCAGGAATAGCACTTTGGGCTTTTATCAAACATTTACCTTAGTGGAATATTCTTCCTCATACCCCTTTCTGAGAGAATTAGCTAAAGCCAGGCGTTCCTGGAATGAGGCAGGAATGACACACCTCGCCAGGCTGTCAGAGAAGGAGGGAAAAGACTGGTGGGGGGGAGGGGGAGGGGAGGGGAGGGGAGGGGGGCGGGATTTGCGGAAGACAAACTTCTCCTTATGGTTGGTCCCGCTTTCAGCTGACTAGCCAGCCCAGGTTGCGACTTTATTCCTTCATCTTCTTGGGAGTGTGTTTGAAATACTAAGCAATAAAGAGTCTGGGGGTTGACCTGTTTAATTAAGTGGAGGTTTACGCAAACTTATTTACCTGCTGTCTTCACTGATTCTTCTGCCTCCCTCCATTCCCTAAACAGAAGTAGCCCCAGGGACTCACCGGCTCCCTTCTTCCTCTACCCTCTTCCTCCATTTGGGAAAATCTCACTTTTTCAGCTTTAAGTATCACAATCAGTAGCCTGCACCTCCCAAATGTCTCTCTAACCCAAGGGCCGGCAAACATTTTCTGCGAAGAGCCAGAGAGAGTATTTTAGGCTTCTCGGGGCGTCCATCTCTGTTGAAACCCCATCTTCACAGCATGAAAGCAGCCAGAGACAACATGTAGGTGAATGGGGATGGCTGTGCGCCAATAAAACTTTATTTATGAACACTGAAATTTGAATTGCATGTAATTTTCACTTGTCACACATCTTTTCCCCCAACCACTTAAATATATAAAACCTATTCATGGGCCTTACAAAAGGCAGACTGCGATCCACTGTGATCTGGATTTGGCCTGAGGGTGGGAGTTAGTTAACCTCTCCCCAAATTCCACTCCTCCCGCTGTCCAAAACACCCTCAGCCTTGACATTTATAATATGAAAATCACCCTGTCCTTTATCCACCCCACACAATAACTGCTCTTCCTAACTTCCTTATTTCTCTGAGGATGCCAGAATTTTCCAGGGACCCAGGCTGGAACTCTGAGGGTCACCATAGTTCCCGTATGTCATCTCTTATGCAAAACCAGCGTCCCAGTCCAATGGCTGACCCTCACGCACTGCTTCTAGCATCTTGCCTTCTCTCCTGTGCAAGATGTCCTGTGCATCCAAACTACTGATACTTCTCCTAGAGCAAGACTTTCATCATCGAATTCCCTTCAGTGTCTCTACCTTTTCCCGCACACATTGAGCCAGCCTGCGGGACCCTCTGCTTGTCTACATGCAGTTTCCCCTCTGCTGGAGTTTCCTAGTTTCCTCCCTTGCTATTTCCCTACAAGGATCCTCTGTGCGAACCAAAATGACCAGACTTCAGCAGGTGAAATCAACATGCAGGGGGAGGGGGATTCCTACCGCTGTGCCTTTACTCCTGGTCTCCTCCTCTCTCCCCCTACCCGAGCTCCTTTCCCTAAACCCATGGACCTAACAAAAGGCTCACAGCCAACCATGACAAGATACCACTTCACACACACTAGGGTGGCGAGCACAGAAAGGCTGACAATAAGTAGCCTTGGCGAGAATGTGGGAAAACTGGAACTCTCATATAGGGCTGCTGGGATGTAAAACAGTGCAGTCACTTAGGAAAATAACCTGGCAGTTCCTCAAAAGGTTAAACATATAGTTATCGTATCACCCAGCAATTCCACACCCAAGAGAAATGAAAACATAGGTCCACACATTACAGCAGAAACTAACACAACATTGTAAATCAACTCTACTCCAATAAAAATTAATTAAAAAAAACACATAGGTCCACCCAAAAACCTGTCCACGAATGTTCATACCGGCATTATTCATAGTAGCTAAAAAGTAGAAACAACCCAAAGGACCACTAACTCATGAATGGATAAACAGGAAAGGTCACATATTGTATAATTCCATTCATACGAAATGCTCGGAATAGGCAAATTTATAGAGCTAGAAAGTAGATTAGTGGTTGCCTAGGACTGGGGTGGGATTGAAGGAATGGAGAAGGTAACGGGTCACTGCTAATGGGTATAGGGTTTCTTTTAGGATTGATGAAAATGTTCTAAAATTGATGGTAGTGATTGCTGCACAACCCTGTGAGTACACGAAAACCCACTGAACTATATACACTTTTAAATGGGTGAACCATATGGTATGTGAATTATATCTCCATAAAGGTGTTTTTTTTAAAAAAAAAAAGGCTCGGGCTTCCCTGTTGGCGCAGTGGTTGAGAGTCCGCCTGCCGATGCAGGGGACACGGGTTCGTGCCCCGGTCCGGGAAGATCCCACATGCCGCGGAGCGGCTGGGCCCGTGAGCCATGGCCGCTGAGCCTGCGTGTCCCGAGCCTGTGCTCCGCAACAGGAGAGGCCACAACAGTGAGAGGCCTGCCTGCGTACCGCAAAAAAAAAAAAAGGCTCATGACCAAAGCAGATCACTGTAATCTGTTAAAGATTATCTTCATTTTGTAGCTACATTATCATCTGTTCCACTCATTTGATATTATACACTATCTTATGATTTTTTTCTGCTTACGTTTTAATTTCCCAACTACTTTGAAATTCTCATACTTTTGCATATCAATGCCTGTGTCTGTTGATTTAATTCAGAAGAGAATTCCAAGTAGTTAAAATAACTTAAATCGAACCAGAGCTGGAGATGATAGCTTATAGAGTATGGGTGTGTCAAACACAACTCACAAGGACCATATTGACATGAAATGATGAAGTGGGGAAGAAAACAATCTTTGGTTTCACTCGTGAATTGACGTGTCTTGCTTTTACTATTGTGCGTGCCTTGGACGTGGTTAACTGGGCACGGGCTGTCTCTCTGATCCACTGCAGAGTGCCTGGAAATTAGGATATTTGGTTATGCTTACGTTGCAGTTTCCCCATTCATAAAGCCAAAGTATGATGGAATTATATATATTTTTTAAGTTACTAATTCACGACTACTATGAACCTACTATGTGCATAGTGTTGGATCCAAAGACTAAGCAAATTCAGTAAGTAATAAATGACCATAGCCGTCAGCTTTCTATATACTAAGCATGAGGCACTCTAAACCCTGTTTGCTAACAATTTGTTTCTTTCAAAAGGTTTATATTTGGGACATGGTTTCTGGGAATATATCAATTAGTAAAACATTAAAGTGTGTATCATAGGTCTATATTCAACATACACTGACTAGGTCAGCAAGAAGTTAAGGATATGGGAAAAAATAGAATCCTATTTGTGTATAGCATTCTCTAGAGAGTATACATGATCCATTCCATAAATTATATCCAAGGAAATGCTCTCAACACAAGGGTTAAGGTACCTTAGTAGTATTCAAGGGTCCCAAAAGAACTTTCTACCTTAGGATACTACTCAGAGTAAAGATGCAGCAATCTAGTAAATTATAAGTTTTAATATGAGGGAAGTATTTTAGGGAAGGTCAGAAATCATTTGCCTCTCAAGTATCTTGAATTGAATCATCTAATTCTCAGCAAGTGAAAATGCAAAGTCAAAGCTGTAGGTGCAGCAGAACCCTTGGAAGACCAGCTTCCCACAGATTGTCTTACAGCCTCATTTTCAAGATTCCTCAAATCCTTGAGGACCACCCAGGGCCTGGGCAAGCTTGCCAAAGCTAGAGTTCCTACCCAGAGGTGTGGGGTCTGGGTAGTTAGTAGTTAGTAGAAAACTTAGTTAGTAGAAAACTTAGTAGAAAACTAAGTAGAAAACTTAGTTAGTAGAAAACTTCAGCTACTTGTGTGGAATGTCCTTTCTATGTATCTGCCCTGGGAACCCATTAATGGTGGTGACCAAGGATTCAGGAATTGGAATCTTCACTAATCACAGTGGCTTTACCTTAAAGACTGAATGAGTTTCCTACGGCTACTGTAATGAATTACCACAAACTTAGTGGCCTAAAACAGCACACACTTGTTCTCTTCCGATTCTGGAGGTCCAAAGCCTGACTTGGCCCTCACTCGGCTAAAATCAAGGTGTCAGCAAGGATGGTTTCCTCTGGAGGTCTAGAGGAGGCTCCATCTCCTTGCCTTCTCGAGTTTCTAGAGGCCACTGGCATTCCTTGGCTCATGGCCCCTTCTTCGTTCTTCAAACCATCACATCTTCCAATCTCTCTCTGCCTCCCTTTTATAAGAAGCCTTTGATTACAATGAGCCCACGAGGGTAATCCAGGACAATCTCCCCACCTCAAGTTCCTTAATTTAACCAATCTGCAAAAGCCCTTTTGTCATGTGAAGTGACATATTCACAGGGTTCAGGGATTAAGACATGGATGTCTTTGAGGGCCATTATTCAACCACAGAAACACAACAAAAAGGAGGCCTCCTTGAAATATTAGGATCACCAACGTCACTGCCTCTAAACACCTACAATAGTCTGGGCATGGGCAGTCAGCACTCTACACCCATCGTTTCGTGTTGTTCTTAAGCAACACTGGAGTTGAGCGCTGGTTCACCCATTTCACACATGCTAACACTGAAGCTCTGGGAGGCTTAATGACTTGTCGTCAAGAGTCCCACAGCCGTGAGTCCCGCCACCTCTTACTGCAAAGGCTGTGATTTCAAACGCTATCAGAGAATTCTGGTTGGCCTCTCACGGTCACTACAACCATTTCCTTCTGGGGTGGTGGGAACACCTCGTTCTCATCATCCCACCTTCTGCTGTTCAGTCTGATGCAGCCCCCAGGTCTCGTTGCCAACCCAGTGCCCAACAAAGACCTAGACGGGTAAGGGTGACACAGCATCTAGCCCACCTGTCTGCCTCATTGTGGAAGGGGCTCAGTCCTTCAACATTTGTTTAGTGTCCTCTATGCACTAGTCATGGTACCAGGTCCTGGCGGTTCAATTTTATCACAAACCATTCTGTACAGGCATAACTCGTCTTATTGTACTTTGCACTTTTTTTTTAATTGCTTTATCACACTTCACAGACATTGCATTTTTTTTTAAATTGAAGGTATGGGACAACCCTGCATTGGGCAAGTCTATTGGCGCCATTTTTCCAACAGTATTTGCCCACTTTCTGTCTGTGTTACATGTTGGGAATTTTCACACTATTTCACACTTTTTCACTATGATTATATTTGTTCTGGTGATCTGTGATCTTTGATGTCACTATTGCAAAAAGATTATGACTCTCTGAAGGCTGAGATTGATGGTATTTTTTAATTAAGGTATATACACTCTATTTGAGATGTAATACTATTGCCACTTAATAGACCACAGTATTGTATAAACATAACTTTTATACGGACTGGGAAACCATAAAAATTGTGTGACTTGCTTTATTGTGATATTTACTTTACTGCAGTGATCTGGAACCAAACCCACAATATCTGAGACGTGTGCCTGTATATTGCTGATGCCACACCTACAGCACTTACAGTTTTAATAGTACAACTTGTCTTGTACTTTATGATTTAAAACAAGTAGTTATCATTGACTCTAATTACCGGTGTATTTAAAATGCACAAGAAGACGAGATATAGATACTTAAGATTTAGTCATTGTCTTTTCCCTACCAAGCCAATATTCTTTGACTTTTACTTAGTTCACTAATTTTACGTAATTATAAGTAAAGGTTCTTCCTTATTTCCAAAGGGGAAACTGGGGCACAGAACGGTTATTTGGTCCATAAGCAGGAAGAAAAATAACCCAGGGGGATCCCAGTCTAAGGCAGCCACTTGTAGAGACGGTGAGCCAGCCCTGAGAAGGGTCCAGATTGGATAAACCATGTCTGCAAAGGATGGCTTGCCCGGGACTGTGACAGGCCACTTGAATTTGCCTGCCTGGTTTATTTGGACTATGCCTAAAAATCCTCAGAATACCCCAGAAAAGCCCAACTCATCCCTTTTTTTTTTTTTCGGTTTGCCCACACATCACAACTTGAGGGATCTTAGTTCCCTGACCAGGGGTTGAACCCAGGCCCACGGCAGTGAAAGCACCGAGTCTTAACCACTGGACCACCAGGGAAGTCTCCATCCCTGTTCTGAGACTGGGCATATAAGGTTGCTGGGGCCAGAGAGTGTTTTGTTTTGTTTTTTTAAGATTGATTGATTGATTGATTTAATTAATTTATTTTTGGCTGCCTCAGGTCTTAGTTTAGGCATGCGGGATCTTCGTTGAGGCATGCGGGATCTTTCGTTGTGGTGCATGGGCTTCTCTCTAGTTGCGGCGTGTGGGTTTCCTCTTCTCTAGTTGAGGCGTGCAAGCTCAGTAGTTGTGGAGCACGGGCTTAGTTGCCCCACAGCATGTGGGATCTTAGTTCCCTGACCAGGGATTGAGCCTGCGTCGAACCCTACATTGGAAGGTGGATTCTTTACCACTGGACCACCAGGGAAGTCCCCAGAGAGTATTTTTTAAAGATGGAAGAGACTTGAGCATCTCTCTATGTTAAGGGGGGTAGAGGAAGCAATTAAAGATAGAAACGAAACAAGAGCCACAAACTAGAAACAACCCATCCACCAGGAAAATGGATAAACAAAAAGTAGTGCATCCATACAACAAAATACAACCCAGTAATCAAAAGGCACCACCGACTGCTACACGCAACAATGTGGATGAATCGCAACATCATTATCCTGAGTGAAAATGGCCGGACACCAAAGGGTATGTGCTGCCTGATCCCATTTACATGAAATTCTAGAAAATGCAAACTAACTTAGAGGGACAGAAGGTAGATCAGTGGATGCCTAAGGTTAGAAGCAGGAATGAAGAGCAGAGAGGTACAAGGGAAGTTTGGGAGGTAATAGAAATATTTTGTATCTTGTTTGTGGCGGTGATTTCATATCAAAACTCAACAAGTTGTACACTTTAAATGGATGCCATTTACTGTGTATAAGTTATACTTCAATAAAACTGATTTACAAAGAGACAGGGAGGTTCCTTGGGGTCCTGTGGACTGGAAGGGGAACCCCTCTTCCACAGAGAAGTAAGGGAAAGAGGCCAAGGCAGAGATTGTTCCAGGTCCATCCATAGATGGGGAAAGAAGAGGGTGGTTAGCCACCGTTTATTTGTCTGAAAGCTTCTGCAAAAGCTCCCTGCATTCCTCTCCCCAGCAAAGAGCCTCCTTTGAATATGCGCATTCATGTCCATCACCGTGAGGTCAATTCAAACCTGAAGAGGGAGACTCCTACGGCCACATCTTAACCTGCCCCGTGTGCTATCCAGGTAGAAGATTTGCGAGGTCTAACCTTAGACCTCTAAATTCAGCCCACCTTCAGTGTGGCATTCCCGTCACATGGAGCCCCTGGGAGCCGCAGCACGAACTGGCTAATGTGTTCCTAGTGGCGTTTTTTTTGATTTCTTCCTGTGCTGCTTTAACCACTGGCAGCTCCAGAAGCCAGAGAAGGTGGGTGTAAAGGCTTAATCAGAAAGCTTGGGGCTGGGAGGGGAGCCTGAAAGATAGGGATCTGTAAGTGCCTCCCTGGTTATCAACTCTCTCATTGAACCACTTACTAGAGTCTATCTGACAGCATTTTGCAATACTGAAGACAGAGCCACAGCAATCAGACTACAAAGAGAAGCACAGGCTTCTGGAAAAGGGCTCCAAGTCTCTGAAGAGATATTAGCTTTTGGCGGCTTCCATTTCTTTTTGTGCTTGTTTCCTTTCGGTAGCTACTGGAGATAGACTGTGTTTTCTCTACACACCACTAGGCAAGGGCCAAACTAGGCAAATTTTGATTTTCCATATAGCTGGGGGCATGGGCCTAAGGCTGGAATGCTTCAGTGAGGAGAAATACTCGATTGCAATTGTTTTTCTCAGTCGTTGAATAATATCATCCTCATGCACTTGAAAAGAACGTGTATTCCCGTTTTTGTGGATGTAATGTCCCAGTATAAACCATAATGGAAAAGAAAATTAAAAATGAATGTATATAGTATGTGTATAGTTGAGTCACTTTGCTGTACAGCAGAAATTAGCACAACACTGTAAATCAAGTATACTTCAATCAAAAAAATAAAATTCAAAAAAATATATCATCCTCAGAACACGTTTTCTTAGTTGCTATCTAATATCTGGTGTCTTCTGATATTAACAATAATCTTTTTATCCTACTGGAAAATAACAGGAAGTGGTGATTAAGTAGAGAAACCAAAAGTCCTTCCCCTCGACAGTGCGCTAAACTGAAAGTCCCTCACAGGCACAAGTTTCTCACGTAGTTGGAAAGCCAGGCAGGGTCTCCACCCCTGGGTTACAGGAGATGAGTTGGGTCGTGCAGCTTCTCCACTGTAGCCATTTGGGCTTTTACAAAAGAGTAATGATGTGAGACCCCCAAAGAGGACCCCAAAAATGTGACAATGCCTGGGAGGATAAGCATGCATGAAGTTGCCATTTGGGACTCACCGCTGTGGTGAAATGCAGCCTATTGTCTCTCACCACCCACCAAAGCACATGCCTGCCCTCCATGTAAAAGTGAACAGGCTCCCGAGCAGATTGAAAATAGACACTCAAAAAACACTTGTTTTGTTTTTCAGTTCATACAGCATTATTCACAATAGCTGAAAGTGGAAACCACGTGAGTGTCCATCAATGGATGAAGGGATAAACAAACCGTGGCCTAGCCACACAATGGAATGTGATTCTGCCATAACAGGGAATGAAGTACCGACACGCTACAACAGGCACGACCCTCAAGACTTAAAGCTAAAGGACAGAAGCCCGACACAAAAGGTCACATATTGTACGATTCCATTTGTATGAAATGTCTAGACTAGGCAAGTCCACAGAGACAGAAAGCAGATTGATGGTTGCCAGAGGCTGCAGGTAAAGAGAAATTGGGAGTGCCTGCTAAATGGCTATGGGGTTCTGTGACGAAAAGGATGAAACTAGTTCTGGAACTAGACAGAAGTGGTGGTTGCACAACATTGGGAATGTACAAAATGCCACTGAATTGTACACTTTTGAGTGGTCAGTTTTGTGTTATGTGAATTTTACCTCAGATTTAAAAAGTCCCAAGTCAAAAGAGATTGTCATGATGTCACATAAAAACCTTTTTAATGTGAATAAAGCACTCAACAGTAAAATACCAAAGAAAAAGTTACTATTAAAAAATAATACTGGCAGGCAGATGTATTCAATTCAGTTAATACTAAGTGAGCCTTCTATGCCTCAACTAGAGGAGGAAAGACATGGAAATAAAGCACGCCAGGCTGTGACGGGGATGGGAACGGGGGGACGGAAGTAGGGGTAGATGGGAGGGGAAGTAGGGGTAGTCGGGCGAGCTACTTTGCCCAAAGGGCTACCAGCACGATGGGGGACAGACGCTGACAGCATGCCTTGCAGCACCTGGAGGCCACACCCTGCCTCATCTGGAATCTCATGGAAAAGGGAATTAGTAAGGCAAGGAGCTCAAAGGCTCAACAAAGAGTACATGTTTACGGAGTTTAGAGGTGGAAAAGCTGTCCTAGGCCAACTCCACGCAGGCTGAAGGAGGGCACAGAGTAAGCCTGAGTTCTAACTGAGAATCAGGAGTCAGGGCTTCTCGTCCCTGATTGGGTCACTGCATGACTATGAACTTGGTCAAGCCATCTAACTTTCTGGGTCTTGGTATTCTTTGCTAAGCGCTTCCCAGACTGAGCTGACATCACCCATGTCTGTGGAGCATTTAAAACATAAAAAACGTCCTTAGGGTTGGAGAAAAGGCCCCCTACAGATTAACCAGTTCCCCTCACAGAGAACCAGTGGTTCTCAGTCTTGAATCCCCTGGGGCTTGTTAATACTCAGATTGCTGGTCTCCATTTCCAGAGTTTCTGATCCAATGGGTCTGGGGTGGAGACGTGAAAATGTGCAGGTCTAACAGGCTCCTGGTGGGGCCGATACCTCACCACACTTTGGGAACCACTGAGATAAACTAAACTAGCTGTTACCAACCCTGGCTGGTCATTAGAATCACCCGGAGAATGTTTTAATAAAAAAATACCAGGGCCTCACTCCATATGTAGTGAGCCAGGGATCCTGCAGAGTCTAGACCCTTCTGTCCAGCTCTAGATCCCGTGCTGCTTCTGAGGGGTGGGCCTGGGGCTGGGCTCTTACTGTGAGTGGGATTCAGAAGGTGGGACAAGAGAGAGAGTCATTCTCACTTGAGCCAGAATGAGCAGGAGAAAAGCTCCAGGTCAGGAATCATGGAACCATGACCCAACTCATCTTAGATAAAATTTACTGACCCATCACTGCATATATTTAGCACCTTAAGAAGTGAGGGAGGGAGATACAATAGGAAAAGAAAAGTGCCTTTTGCACAGAGACACTTGGGAAAGGCCTGAGGAAACTTCACACAATGTTCCAGACACTGTCAGTGTTGGTCTGCCAATATTTATTCCTGCATGCTTTTTATTTTTCCCAGAACTAAGTCTAAATAACAATAACAGCTTTCACATAAAAATATCGTAGCATAAATTCTAAGGAATGAAATCCAATTTACTGACGTCTTAACATAAAGCACGTCCTGAGAGGCCGTTTCATGGAGTACCTGGGAGAATGATTGTTCACTGTGTATTTCGTTGGTGAAAGGGAGGGAAGGAGGCTTTCTGTTTCCCTGGTTATTACTTCCTAACTCAGACATCTCACAGTGCAAGTGCCGACCTGCATCTCTGACCTTGCTTAGAGTAACTCCTGCTGATTATTCAGATATTTGACCTGGACTTGCCAGTTCAACCTTAAATCATCTGCTAGAACAAAAACAACAGGCAAGAAGGTCCTGTTGCTTGAGAATAAAACAGGATATGTTTGCTGGCAGGCAGGCATGTAAAACATGGGTGTCAAGTGGTAAACTTCCACGATGTGTCATTTAAAAATTCTCCCGAGTTAACCTGGACCAAATGACAACCCCCCTTCTTGCCCCCAACCTTGCAATAGGACTAAACCACCCAGATTGTCTTCTATACAAATGTGAGTGGTGTGATCATAGAGCTAATGGCCTGGCTTGGGGGAATTCTCCCCGGTAACTACCATGTTTCATAAAAGTGCTCTTCCAGAAAAGTGTACATTCCTTGAAGTCACGCCATTATAAACTTTAGCTCCCCATGGCACTCAGCACAAGGCAGAACACAGCACATTCACAATTTACTTCTCTTTTTCACTCAAAGGAGTACACAACAGAGTCCTTGGATGGTCGAATCGGTTTACTCACTAATGAGAAAGTGCTGCCTTAAATCTACATCTTTAATAGTTCCATGGCAACCATGTTCTAGATCACCATGTCACCCCTGGATTTTCCTTGTGACCCTGACTCTCTCTCATCTTAATCCACTTTACTCTACAGCCATAGAATACAGCCATTCTACGCCTCATGAACCGAGGCAGTTGGGGGAGTGGAACGAGGGCTGCCCAGGAGTCAGATATGGGTTTGAGTCTCGGCTCAGTGTTGGGTCGCTGGGTGACCCCAGCCCTACCAGTTAAGCTCTTCCAGTCTCCATTTCTTTATCTGAGAAATGTACGTAACAATATCCAACTGAGCCATGTCTCATCTCTCCAACTTGACTGTTAGCAACATAAAAGCAAAGACAGGGTCACCTGTCCCTTTGGTCTGCTCCATATGTTACCTGCCGAGCACCCCAAAAAGCTAATACTTGCAGAACTAGTGTTTGGAGGAAGAAAGGGGCGAAGGAAGAAATGAAGAAATGAGTCTAGGGTTCAGGAGGAAAGGAAAACTCAGAATGATTTTTTTCCCATTTTCTTCTAGTCTGTGTTTTCTTGGCCTAAGGACAGAGGATTGCAGCAATGTTTGTGAATGTCAGCAGGGAGGGTGATGTCTGTGCAAGCCTGCGGACCTCAAGAGAAGCTCAGAGATTTTGGAAATCCATCAGCCTGATGGCCAGCGAGGGAGGCTGCTAGCTGTACAGCCTTACAGTGTCCGTCTTTGAATGCAAAAAGGAGTGCTTGCTGGCGAACGATGTTTGCTAGGTATTAACAAATCCTCAGCAGAATGTGATGTGCTAACATATCAGATATGATTGTTGTGTTTGTCGTCGGCCCCTGTGAGGGAATTATGGGAAGACTTCTCTTAAATGCCAGAGACCAGACCGTTTTCCTGCCTTCCCCGGTAGATAGGTCCCACGTGAAAGTTACTACGGGAAACACTCCCTACTGAACCAGGAGTCATGTCCGTAGCCTGGAAGGTTCCAGCAGCAATGCTATTATGCTCAGGGACATGGCCCTCTGGGATTTCATCCAAGCTGGAGAAAGACAGCCTGGGGGCTGGGGTGGGGAAGAACATTTTATAAGCAAGACTAAAAGAACTGGGTGTTGATTCATTTACATTGCTGGAAAAAAATCCCAACAAGGTTATGACTTAGTCAGATGAGCAAAACCGACTACCTTTTAAGCTCCAATATGCTCAGGAATAATTGTGTTACGTCTATAGAGAATTCATTTTCAAGTCATTTCTTGGGGCCAGTGTGCATGAAAAGCAGGCTGTCATTGTGGTGCAGGTAACATGAGAAGTACCAAGGACGTTGGAAAGAGCACCATTTTGTGTCAAAATGAATGTTTAACCGGCAGACTGATGACACACGTACAGGAATCACAGAGCACGTTGGTGACCAGAAGTTTCAGGTAACTCTTTGGACTGAGAAATCGCTGCGGAACAAAACTATAGTAATAAGTGGGAGAAAGATCAAGTAAATGTCTTCAGTGGATTTTCTAGAAGCAGAATTTATGACTGGGATTTAGGTCATGGGAATTATGGAAGTACTGCTCTCAGAAGAAAAGGGGCGAGGGAAGCGAAAAGAGAGGAGGGCAAGGGTTCCACCTCAGCTCGGCGCCAGGCTGATCCCACGGGGAGCTCTGGCACAGGAAGGGCATCACCTAGTGGCACCTGGAGGCAAGCGGCCCGCCTTTGGGACTCCGGCTGGCTGTGGGCTTCACAGGGGTGGGCAGGTACATAATCTCCCAGCCAAGGCACCTCCCTTTGGCCAGGAGCAATTTTCTGGAGGAGGGTCAGCTGGGGGCATGCAGCAGCTGGCGGAGGATGCGCAAGCCCAACGAAGGGGATGTGAGTGGGCCACTCGACTCTAGTCGTTTACCCAAAGCCACATCCTGGTTAGCGGCACGGTCAAGACTAAAACGCGTCTCTCAGCCTTGCCACGGACTCATCAGGTCCATTTTTTATAATGGCAATACCTACCGCTACACCACCCTTTATAAAGCATTTTCAGATCTATGATCTCATATCATGACCACCATAATCCTGGGAGACAGACAAGGGCAGACATCCGTGTGCCCTTGACATGGAGGCTAAGAAAGTGATCTGGCCCAAGGCCACATACCTGGAAGTAACAGAGTTGAGACTAAACCTTATTCCGAGGGTACCACCTCTTTTACGGGTCAGAAGAGGTATAGAATAGTAAGGCACCATTTAGCCCTTTATGTCTACTGACCACAGGGTTGCTGTCATCGATTTGGTTTTGTCCTATGCCCCTTGTATGAGGACCTCCATTTGAGCAGTGGCTTACTCAAGGAATATGTAAGTTCCTTGTCATGCATCGCCAGCCCTGGTGTGGGGTTTCTGGTTTCTCTTTGTAACTTTTGATACCAACCCTTAGTAATAAGAGAAAAATAGTCTATTTTTATAAAATGACTCAGATGTGTCAGGAAGCATTTATAAAGCTTGGAATGTTTTAATACTTTCCTGATCTGTATGCAGTAAGGCATCTGAATGCAATAGCTAATATGAAATTCCTCCTCATTGTGGGGTTTAAATTGTGCTTTATACTTTCCTTGCATTTCTATTTAATCTCAGTCGATCCTCACGTGAGCTGAATTTGTGATCACTTCCTCCGCTGTTGGCGGATTTATGGGGAGCTCTCTCGGCTTTTCATCTTACTTTCCTCCTCCATTCCCTAAGCCTCAGAACTTTTCTAATTATCTAATGGTGCCCTACACTGGCATCTGGATATCCAGAGCCTGCTCCAAACTCTCCCGTGGAATGTTCCTATCTTTGATGAGGTCACCTGCACAAGGACACCGTGGAGTTTTACAGAGGGAAGACATTGGTTCCAGACCACGGTCCATCTCACGCTGACCTTATGAGCTTGTAGCAAAAAAGAGCATGGGTGATTACAACTGTGCATATCCTTTAACCTAGCAATTGTTACTTCTTACATCTATTCTAGCGAAATAATTATAGATATGCCCAAAGCTTGGATTATAAGCGTGTTTACTCCCTCAATTTTTACAAGAAAAAAAGAGATTGTTCAGGGACTCCTAAGCCTCCAATAAAAGAGGAATGGTAATATAAAATCTATTAGATCCAGAGGATAAAATAAGACTCATCTCTCAAACTGTGTATCAGAATCCCCGAGAGGGCTTGTTAGATCAAACACAAATTGCTGTGCATCACCCCCAGAGGTGCCGATCAAGGAAATCTAGGATGGGGTCTGGGATTTTGCATCTTTACCAAGTTCCAAGGTGATGTTGACACTGCTGGTCCAGAGACCACATTTTGGGAACCACTGCTGTACAGGAACATGCCGTGGTATGTAGTCTCTATTAGTCTGCAAAAGCAAGTTATGTGACAAAAAGCGCTTTAAACCTATTTTGGTAAATCAATCCAATACTTTAAAAGTTAAAAGGAGGTTAATTCTGAGTTACATTTGAGTGGTAGGACGGATTGCGGCGCGCGCGTGGGGCAGTATCTCCCCACTTCCTCATTTTTCGCACTGACTCAGAACTCATAGACCTGGGCTCAAATCCCTCTCCAGCTGTCATCTGCTGCGTATGATACCGAGCAAATTAGCTAACCCAAAACAGCCCCAACTTCCTCACCCAGAAACAGACAGTGACACTACTTACTTCGAAGAGATATTTTAGCTATTAAGGGAAATAATGTAACACTCATGTGTACACTCATTTAACAAATATCTGTGCAATTCCTACTGTGCCCTGAGCACCGCACTGGGGAAAGAAGGTGAAATGACGAAGACGACTCAGTGTCTTGACTTCATTCACCCACTCCCCTTTATCTCTTCCCCTGTGCAGAGATACTTCGGTGAAAGCACATCTCAAAATAATCCCAAGTTTCCAAACCTCTGATGTATGGGGTCTCGATATTTTTTCCATTTCCATTTGCTGCGTGAAGTGAGTCAAGCTGCACTCACATGAGACCCGTCCTGGACCTGTAGGCGTGGCCCTGTCTCAACCTGGGTGAAGGGTTCCTGCTGCTTTACGGAGGGCCTGGAAGAATTAACATGTCCAAACCCCCGCAGGCAAAGTGAGTCTGGATCCTTATCAAGCTCCTCCGAGCACAGCCTCGGAGGGAGAAAAGTGCCCTCCAAGAGAAACATGCTTAAGAACCCAGACGTAAAGGTTCCTCGTTCCATCAGTGAAGGCGAGGAGGCAGAATTCTTGCTATGACCCAACACTAAACAAGGGTTTGAGATCCTGGGGCCATGTTGTCTAAAACCCACACAGCACAGGGGCGCACAGACCTCCAGGGTCGGGATTCACCCCAGAGATATTGTGCTAATAGAGAGGCTTGGACCTGTGGTTCTGAAGAAACTGGCCTGCCCTGTGCCCAGTGGGAGAGGCCCCAAGGAAACTGTTTATGGCCACAGAGCCTGGCCTTCCTGGCCTCCCTCTTGGCCAAACTGCTGGCCTTATCTCTTGATAGCTCAGTATGTTTACTCAACCTGCACTGCACCTGGAGGTGCTGCCGGCGGTGGGTGTGTCTTAGTGCCCTCACTCCAACCTCTGGGCCTCCAACTATTAAAAGAAAAAGAGGAGGGGGAGGAAGCTGGATCAAACCTTTGGAAAGACAAACCCCATAAAACTCAAGAGGAAAAAAAAGGGAAATAATTACTCTATTTTAGCAGACCATTTTTTCCCAGGTATCTTAGGCTTTATGTTTCCTGGCATATTTCTTAAACTTCCAGAATAAAGTTGTAAAAATGCTCACCAAATGTCACCACGGAAGGAAGGAAACACAACTCACAAGACAGGGGTCAATAAAATCCAAGGTGGATATAAGTTCTACGGCATTTCCATTTAAGGGACTATTAATATCTAAGTGAAAACTACAGCACAAAAGGAACCTCCATCATGCAATTTTATGAAAGCCAGAATCTACTCTGCAAGTCCTCTAGAAAACAATGAAAAAGATAACCAATCTAAGAATCCTTTTTTAAAAAAATTTTGAGATATAATTCACATACCACAAAATTTACTTTTTTTTTTTTTTTTTTTTTGCGGTACGCGGGCCTTTCACTGTTGTGGCGTCTCCCGTTGCAGAGCACAGGCTCCGGACGCGCAGGCTCAGCGGCCATGGCTCACGGGCCCAGCCGCTCCGCGGCGTGTGGGATCTTCCCGGACCGGGGCACGAACCCGTGTCCCCTTCATCGGCAGGCGGACTCTCAACCACTGCGCCACCAGGGAAGCCCCAATTTACTTTTTTAAAGTATAAAATTCAGTGGTTTTGGGCATGTTTACAAAGTTGTACCACATCACCACTTTCTAATACCAGAACATTTTCATCACCCCAAAAAGACACTCGTACTTCTTAGCAGTCACTTCCCATCCCCTCCCCCCCAGCCCCCCAGCCCCCCAGCGCCTGGCAATGACTGATCTGTTTTCTGTCTCCATGCCCTTGCCTCTTCTGGACGATTCAAGTAAGTGGAATCATGCAATATGTATTCTTTTGTGACTAGTTTCCTTCACTTAGCGTAATGTTTTCGAAGTTCATCCACATTGTAGTATTTCACATCCATATCGTTATTTGACGCCTTTTCATGGCTGACAATAGTCCACTGTATGGACATACTACATTTTATTTATTCAGGATGAGATAAGCCACAGGTGGCTTTTTAATCTGCATTTCCTGATGATTCACCTGCCTGGGTGGTCAGTGGTGTTTACAATGTAATGTAAAAAAGTTATTATATTGCGGGAGATAAATTAGGAATTTGGGATTAACAGATACACACTACTATATATAAAATAGATAAATAACAAGGACCTACTGTATAGCACGGGGAACTATATTCAATATCTTGTAATAACCTATAATGGAAAAGAATCTGAAAAAGAATAGATATATCTATATCTATCTATCTACCTATCTATTCAACTGCATTGCTTTGCTGTACACCTGAAACATTGTAAATCAACTATACTTCAATAAAAAAAAAATAAAAGTAAATTAAAAAAAAATTTTTTTTAATATATAAAGAGGTATGTTTAAACAATACAGCCTGCTTTGGGCCAGGCCTCCAGGTACCCACCTAGTTATCTAGTAAGTGTCCATTTAATCACCTCTATACTAAACACACCGTTTAATCTATCATACTACTCTGTATGATACAGGGACAGCTGAAAGAATGTCCCTGATAGAAGGCATGTGATGCGCTGTATCTATGAAGCTCTTTATTTTCAAACTCAGCAAATTGCTGAACTGGGAGGTAAACAGCCAACTTTCAAGTGCAAAATGTCACTCAACGTATATTCAGATGTTGAGATATTCGGGGAATTGAATGTTAAATGTCCTAGTAAAACCAGAGAAGATATACAGATGGCAGATAAGCATATGAACAGATGTTCCACACCATATGTCATCAGGGAAATGCAGACTAAAACAACGAGATACCACCACGCACCTATTAGAATGGCCACAATCTGGAACACTGATACCACCAAATGCTGGTGAGGATGTGGAGCAACGGGAACTCTCATTCATTGCTGGTGGGAAAGCAAAATGGTTCAGCCACTTTGGAAGACAGTCTAGCAGCTTCTTACAAAACTAAACATACTTTTACCATACAACCCAGCAATTGTGCTGCTTGGTATTTACCCAAAAGAATTTGAATACTTATGTCTACACAAAACCCTGCACACAGATGTTTATAGCAGCTTCGTCCATAGTTACCAAAATTTGGAAGCAACCAAGTGTTCTTCAGTAGGTGAATGTCTAAACTGTGATACATCTGGACAATGGAATATTATTCAGCACCACAAAGAAACGAGCCATCAAGCCATGAAAAGACATGGAGGGTACTTAAATGCCTATTATTAAGTGAAAGAAGCCATTCTGAAAAGGCTACAAACTTGAAGATTCCAACTACATGATGTTCTGAAAAAGGCAAAGGTATGGAGACAGTCAAAAGGTCAGTGGTTGCCAGGGTTTGGGAAGGGGGTGGTGTTGGTTAGGAAATGATGAATAGGTGGAGCACAGTGGATTTTCAGGGCAGTGAGGCCACTCTGTATGATACTCTAATGGTGGATACATGCCATTATACATTTGTCCGGACCCACAGAATGGCCCAAACCAAGAGTGAACCCTAGTGTAACAGATGGACTCTGGGTGACAATGTGTCAGTGCAGTTTCATCAACTGTAACCAATGTAGCGCTCTGGAGGGGGATGTTGACAGTGGAGGAGGGTGTACATGTGGGGAGACAGGGGGTGTATGGGACATCTCTGTACCTTCCCCTCAGTTTTGCTCTGAACCTACAAGTGCTCAAAAAATAACATCTATTTAGAAAAAAATTCTAGCAGAATCCTTGGCACTGAGCATGCCCTTGTGAATACTTGCTGATAAGCAGGCCATTTTTCCTCCAACACTTTGGTCTCCTCCCAGCAAGACCTTTAAGTCTAAAATACTGTGTCCACGTGTGAGCAGTCTGAGGGTTTCGGGACCACTAGTTTTAGTCCAGCGTGCTGGGTTCAAGTTCTCATTTGCCATACACCTGTCTGGGACTCAGTTTCCTCACCTGAGAATTGCAGAGTTGCCTTAGGCTATCTCTAAGGTCTGTGAGCTGGGTAGGGTCTAGACAAAAGTCAGTGTATAACGCTGGCTTCCATGACCTTTACCGATCTCTCTCCACCAAAGGGATATTTCAAACCCAGTAACCACATTTTTCAAATCAAAATGCAAGGTTTATTATCCAACAAAGGATTTTTTTTATGTTTGAGGAGTTGTCTGAGCTCCCTGCTTCCATGTGTGTTCGATACAGAAAAATTGGAATGTTTAGAAATACATAAATAAGTAAAATTTCTTATCTTTTCACTCAGAGTAATCACGAAGATATTTTTCTCCTGGCCTTTTGGAAATTATCTATTTCGAAGTCTACCTTCTAACCTAGACTGTGAATACCACGTGTTTTCTCTTATCTTCCCAAAGCCTGAACTTAGTAGGTATCCATTAATTTTTTTTTTTTTTTTGGCCACACTGCACAGCTTGTGGGATCTTAGTTCCCCAACCAGGGATTGAACCTGGGCCCACGGCAGTGAAAGTGACAAGTCCTAACCACTGGACCACCAGGGAATCCCCACATTAAATTTTTGACTTAATGACTCAATTAAGTTTGCATGGCAAAATATTTTAAATTCCATGCCATTTCTATAATTTATGGAAATAACAGGGAAAACTGATTGAAAACAGTTGCTCCATGTCAAGGACCAACCTTCGTTTGGGGCACCAATTAAAAGCTTAATTTTGAAGAGTTGGCCATTGAAGATCATTTTTATAAAGATTTTTTGGGGAGAGAGGGGCAGAGGGAGGGTTACAGAGGCCACTCTATAAGGAAAGCCAAGGCCCCAGAATTCAGGGCCTCTGTACTTTAACAGAGAAGGTGGCATTAGTTGCGTAATCAAACTTCAATCTCCTGCAGACACAGCTCTTTTTTCTTTTTGAAAAAGACTTGAATTTTTTAAAGCAGTTTTAGGTTCACAACGAAATTGAGAGGAAGTACAAAGATTTCCCATCTACTCCCCCCTCCCCTACACAGGCATGGCCTCCCCTATAATCAACATTACTCACCGGCGTGGTACATTTGTAACCACTGATAAACCCACACTGACACATCGTCATCGCTCAAAGTCCGCAGTTTACCTTAGAGACTCAACTGCTTCGTGTTGTGTTCAGTTGCAAATAATCGAAAACCCAACTTGAGTGGCTTAAACCTAGAAGAATTCATTTTCTCATACAACAGGAAGTTTGGAGCTTAGCAGTTGTCAATATTCAGATCAAAGAGTCCCCCCTCACTCACCACCATCCCAGCTGGGGCCGCGTCCCTGCAGTTCTCTTGGCCTTTCCCTCACTTTCCAGGTTCCAAGCATTACTTGTGCATTCAAGGCAGGAGGAAAATGGGGAGAGAAGAGGGAAGGGCCACACTGGCCAGCTCAGTCTCTTTTCATCACAGAAGCAAAAGCTTTCCAGAGTTTACTCCTGTCCCAAGAAGACTTCTTAGGTCTCTCTGCCTGAATCAGGTCACATGGCTATTCATAGTTATAAGAGGGTCTGGGGGACAGAGCAGGGCATACTGCTACTTCAAGCACAGCTGAGGTTATATCAGCCCGGAACAGGGGGATGGATGGATACTGGCATGCAAGTAATGGTACTTGTCATATACACTCCTAACAACCAATGGCTGTGTGGCTCCTTCCAGGATTTGAATGACCGGATGTGTATAAGGCACCCACTTCAGTTAGCATCCAGTGTAGGGTAGCTTTCATAATAGTGATAACTACATTTGATTATAACAAGCCGTTTTAACACACAGTTTTTGTTCATCGTTCAACAATTCTGCAGAGTAGGTACATTAAGTCTTCTCATCCACACTGTAGATGAGAAAACCGAGACAGAGCGGGGACAGCTACATGGCAGACACAGAATTGGAATCGAACTCTTGTGCCTCCAAAGCTTGTGTCAAGAACTGCAGTTCTGTGCCTGCCTGCTTAGTCAGCACTGCGTGTTGAACCTTTGCTAAGGTCACAGGACTTCAAATACAGAGAAATGAATGGGGTCAACTCAAGTTGGGAGCCTGGGGAAGGCAGAGTCTGTCTGTGGTTTCCTCTGCCTGAGATGGCCTGTGGCCTTTTGGTTTTGTTCATTGCAACATTCCAAAGGACTTTCTGACTGCCACCGTGGGCTAGCAAAATGTTGACTGAGGAGCTGTGGCCAGTCACACCCCTCAAAACCTCAGATTACGATAGGATATTAACACACAGTGCCCTGCAGATTGCTGGTCTACAATCTAGCGAGCTGCTGGGCGAAGAGGGAGCCACCTCTGCCTTGGGTGCATGGCCCAAGCTTGCTGTTAGAAAGACAAACCCTTGGAGATCTCTTATTTGAAATACTGGGGTTTTCCTTTGGTTGCCGAAGCTTTTCATGACATAGGGCTTTTGGGGAATTATGAGGGGATTTCAGACACCAAGACACATAAAATCCCCTTCCACTGGACTTTAGGCAGAAAGCCTTACGTGTGGCCCTGTGAAGAATATTTATACAACGCTTGGAAATAAGCAAAAGGATGACAGCAAGTCCTTTCAAAGTCATACTGAACCACTGTCTACTGAGCCAAGAGTATTGAATTCTCTCTGGAAATGCATCTTTGTTTGACTTACTATTTACCATCGATTAGGACCAGACTCTACCAAGTTAGATATTAACACGTGGAGTGATAAGTTACAAATGATTTTTGTCCAGTAGAGTTGCAAATGATTTCTCTTTGCGAAAAAAGATAACCTCAAAGGTTACAGTTGTATTGCCTTGTACGACATAAAGCAGTTTTGTATTTATCTTTGCAATCATATTTTAACATTCTTTTTTCCACTAACTATATAGCCATCCGTCTCTCCCATACGCCATTTCCTCATTAGTGAATTTAATATGGCTTTGATATATGTTCTCCATAGATTTGTATAAAAATCCTATTTCTAGCTTTTGGACGCTTGCGTTGGCAGTGCCTCGACAATTCTTATGGAGAGAAGCAACTGTAGTATAAGGAATTTAGCAATGTGAAGATTATAAAGTGCGAGGAGGAAAATCCCACTGGGAGTATATATGCTATTTGACTTTATCCTTGCCTACAGCTGTCCATAAACACTGTGTAGAAGCTACTCCTCACAGCGTGTTGGTACTGGATTCCAGAACAAAATCAAAATAAACAAAACAATGCATAATGAGAAAGCCCTATGCAAACACATGGAGGAACAGAGAAATTACAATTTTAGAAATGAAACGGAATCTGCTGGTGGCGGCCACCCAGAGAGCACCCTTCTTGCTTCTAAAATCTGTCTCTCTACAGGTACTTGCTTTCTTTCCAAGCCCAGAGCCTATTTTCAAGGCCATGTGCGTTGGATGGAATTTCTTGTGCAAAGAAAAACAAACTGCCTAAAGTATATTTTACCCTAATCTCCACAGTAATCACTGCAAAGATCCAGAAGCCAGTGCCTTCTCGAACGGATACCAACCTCACACAGCCTTTACTTGTCCCATTTGAGGCCTCTGGTCCACCAACAGGGACTCGCTGACATCCAGGTTCTAGAAACAATTGCTTGCAATCTAGTGATAAAAGAGTACAAGTGTATTTCTGTCCTCATTTTAACATCTTGGTAGTGCAGCTGAGGGAGTACGGGCAGAGAGAGGAGTATCTGAGAAATAAACAAATATGTCCTGCTATTTATGGTGCGCGCAAATGTGCGTGTGTATATGTGTGTAAAAGAGGGCTCCTGTTTGAGGCTACCCTTCAGTTTTGGCATTTCTCCTGAAACTTAAACAGAGACTGTGCTTTGCTGATAAATTTGTTACAAAAATAGTAAACACCTAGACCACATGATTGCATGAGTTCCTGCAGTCTGACCACACGTTCCCACTAAGGCAGTTTCATGTGGGGAGGTTGGGAGTATCCAAACAATCGGTTTAACCCCAACAGTAATATTCCACCGAGAAAAACGCCTAACCCCTGAGATTCCCAGGATATTTTCCGTCAAATTGGTCACAGGAAAGGACTCTGGGATAATCCATGTCAGAGTTCTGTTATGCAGGCTGTATGCAACTTACAAATGCCTGTAAATAGTAAGCCCACGTGATAACATTGTCGTTTATGTCTGCAATCCACTGACTGTCTCTGTCACATTCTAGACTCTCAAACATTTTGCCTCTCACTCAACGAAAAACACTACGAACTATATATATAAGCACATTTCTTTAAACAATTGGTGTTGCTTAGTACAGGGCCGTCATCTCTCTCACTAAAAAAAAATTTATGTATTATGTTATATCCCTACATGTTAACTGGTAGGAAGTCACATATATGGCAGAGAAGCTTTGATTGTGTCTGTTCTAAGGCAATGGATTCGTTGTCTTCTCCCTGATATTCTCAGATCACTGTCCCACCAATGTAGCAACTTTATTTTAAAAACATACTATAAAAATGTTTTAAATACATAAATTTGAAAAATAAAAAAACAACAAAAGAAATTACTACACTGTTGGGGGGAATGTAAATTGGTAC
Source organism: Leucopleurus acutus (assembly GCF_964270905.1). Classification (NCBI taxonomy): domain Eukaryota; kingdom Metazoa; phylum Chordata; class Mammalia; order Artiodactyla; family Delphinidae; genus Leucopleurus; species Leucopleurus acutus. The sequence goes on along the minus strand of NC_139148.1, from coordinate 10,256,921 downwards.
AACCACTATGGAGAACAGTATGGAGGTTCCTTAAAAAACTAAAAATAGAGCTACCATATGCAATCCCACTCCCGGTCATATATCTGGAGAAAACCATAATTTGAAAAGATACGTGCACCCCAGTGTTCACTGCACCACTATTAACAACAGCCAGGACATGGAAGCAACCTAAGTGTCCACTGACAGAGAAATGGATAAAGAAGATGTGGTACATATATACAATGGAATATTACTCAGCCGTAAAAAAGAATGAAATAATGCCATTTGCAGCAACATGGATGGACCTAGAGATGATCATACTAAGTGAAGTAAGTCAGACAAAGACAAATATCACATGCTATCACTTATATGCAGAATCTAAAGAAAAGAGATACAAATGAATTTATTTACAAAACAGAAACAGATTCACAGGCTTAGAAAACAAACTTATGGTTACCAAAGGGGAAAGGTGGGGGGAAGGGATAAATGAGGAGGTTGGAATTGACATATACACACTACTATATATAAAATAGATAACCAACAAGGACCTACTGTATAGCACCAGGAACTCTACTCAACACTCTGTAATAACCTATATGGGAAAAGAATCTGAAAAAGAATGGATATATGTATATGTATACCTGAATGGCTTTGCTGTACACCTGAAACTAACACAACATTGTAAATCAACTGTACTCCAATATAAAACAGAAATTAAATTTAAAACATTTTAATAAATAAAATAAAAATAAAAAACAAAAAAAGAAATTTAAAATTAAAGTAAAGATAAATTAAAATTTTTTTTAATTAAAAAAAGGATGTTAGATTGACCTGACATTACTCCTTCCAGAGGGCCATCACTTGATGCTGATGGCTGGTTTTTCTATTAAGAGCTCAGAAATCAAACGTGCGATAATTATGTTAGGCTCTCATCCATTGGTTAATGGTATTCAGAATCCAAATTCCGACCTTCAGTTTTCTGGTGCTTACTCCATTCTGAGTCCTCAGTGGTGAGTTAGAGGGCTCAGGCTAAGTTTTCTCAGTTCCTTAAGATACCTCTTGTACCAATAAGGAGACTCAAAAATCTTTACAAATACTATCATTCATAAATTTTGGCAATACCTGGAAAATCAAGCCACTTTCAAGTATGTTATATGATTCTCATCAAAACTTTAACTCTCTTGTCTGCCTCGTAAGGTAATATTCCCATATATCCCTGTTGAATGCTTCCTTCTCTTGTCTAGAGACATAAGACTTTGCTTGTTTCTACGGCTTTTTTATTGAAATAACCATGTTAGTTCTTTTGTTTGCCTTTCTGATCTAGAACATAATCATTGTGCTCTCTATTTTCTTCTTTTTGGACAATATTCTCTGAAACAGTTAATGGGCAGGATGAGATGGCCATGTGACTTGTTACACATTCCCCCAAGGCACAGTAAACTGAAAAATGAAAATCTAGTTTTGAAATGGCTTTTGAGTATCTTTTTCTTAAAATGGGAGAATCGATTATATAATCATCTCTGGCACAACTTCTGACTCCTTTTGCAATATCATTCTTTATATGACTCAATGAAGAAAAATAATGGTCGACATCCTTTTTCCACAGCTATTTCCCATGCAGAATGAAGTCACCAAGGACTATTAGACCAAAACGCTCCAGGTTTTTTGGAGAACTTTCCATTCACCAAAATCTCCTAGCAGCCTTCCCCGCCCCCCTGCTTTTTTTTCTAGCACTGTAAGATGCAAGGGTAAAAACAAAACAAAATATACTATGTTATTACCTCTTCTACTCTAATCGAATTTGTACTTCAATGAACTCTTCAAGTTTCCTTTAAATTTTCCAAAGAAATTTCAGAGCTTAACACTTCTTTCAAAACCCTGGACCAAAATTCCCTGGTAAGTTTTTTCCCATAAAAAAGGCTTACATGCTTTTCTGTCCATTTGGTTTCTTAGACTCCATATTTCTTATGATACTTGCTTTCTCTTCGTAATGCTTTGGATCTATACAGACCCATGGAGGGATTCTTTCATAATGAAACTTGCACACAGCATAGCTCTTGTGTTCCATTTTCTGAAATGACCAGAGATGCTGGTTGCATTCAGGGTTGTGTGCTGGCCCCTCGTCTTCTCCTTGAGCTGGCTCATCCCAATATTGTAACCTCCATGAGGGTAGGGACTGCTTCTCTCTTGCTTCTGCTGTATCTCTAATTCCTAGCCCAGTACCTAATATATAGCAGTGCTCAACCTGCGTTTGTTGAGATAATGAATTAGTCCCTTCCCCTAAAGATCACGTATAGAGGGGGATGGGATAAATTGGGAGATTGGGACTGACATATATACACTACTATGTATAAAATAGATAACTAATGAGAACCTACTGTAGAGCACAGGGAACTCTACTCAATGCTCTGTGGTAACCTAAATGTGGGAAGGAAATCTAAAAAAGAGGGGATATATGTATACGTATAGCTGATTCACTTTGCTGTACAGCAGAAACTGACACAACATTGTAAAGCAACTATACTCCAATAAAAATTAAAAAAAAAAAAGATCACGTATAGAGTATGAGCCACTAACTTCTTTAAAGGATCTCAAGAGCAGCTAAACTTTGCTGGGTCAGGGTCTAGAGACACGGATCTGGAGATTTTGGTGTGTCCTAAATCCCTCTGGATATGCAATGAAAGCCATGGACATTCTGCTCAGGGAAGGTTTAAATGCCCACGTGCAAAGGGTCAGCTGATGATTCAGAGAATGACCGATTCCCTAAGTCCCATTCATGGGCTCTACCTTAAGAGCTTCTTGTCTCAACTGTCCATGAATGATTATCTGTGATGAGACAATGCCCGGGATGGAGGGCCCAGAAACGGGGCTTCCCGAGTGGTGGGAACGTGGGGAGCTGAAACAAAGACTTAGAGGTCACTGGCGGCCAGTGGAGGCCATGGGCAGACTGTGAAGAGCTGGGGTCAAGGAGAAAGCTGAAGAAGCTCTATTGAGGAAGAAAAAGTGGGGCAATAAGACTTACTCAGCACAGAGACATTCCCGCAAACATACACTGTAAGCAGGATTCTTGGGGTGCCCTTGAGTTGAGATGTGGTGTTTAAGAAAAGGAAACTGAGATCTGGAGTCACCAGCCCTAGACCTTCTGTGCAGAGTGGGAAGGAGAAAGAATTAGCAGGATAAAGGAAAATCTAACTCAAGTTGTCACACTTTCATTGAACACCTACATTGTTTTGACCAGGCTCGGAGCTAAGGACAAAGCAAGGACACTTTATCACAGAGTTCACATGGCTGCCTGTCCTGTACACCACATTCCCTCATATAAGAGCAGTGGTACGCCACCAGGAGCAGTTTCATTCCCCAGGGGACATCGGGCAATGTCTGAAGACAATTTTGGTTGTCATAGCTGAAGGAGGGGGACATACTTCTGGCATCTAGTGGGTAGAGACCAAGGATGCTGCTAAACATCCTACATGAGACAGGGCAGCGCCCACCACGAAGGACGATCCAGCCCAAGATGTCAACAGTGCCGAGGATGAAGAGCCCTGCTGTCGGGTAAAGGCTCTGTACATGCTTGTCTGCTCCTTCCTGTTTTTTTGTTTGTTTGGTTGGTTTTTTGCGGTACGCGGGCCTCTCACTGTTGTGGCCTCTCCCGTTACGGAGCACAGGCTCCGGACGCGCAGGCTCAGCGGCCATGGCTCATGGGCCCAGCCGCTCCGCGGCTTGTGGGATCCTCCCGGACCGGGTCACGAACCCATGTTCCCTGCATCGGCAGGCGGACTCTCAACCGCTGCGCCACCAGGGAAGCCCCGCTGCTGTCTGTTTTACCTGACACATGGGGAATGAGGGTCGTTACCACGAGAAAAACAAACGGGGAAAATTTGCGATTCCCTGGGCACAGTCTTCAGAGGAGGAATTCCACCGGCTCCCGTGTTGTGGGAGCAGAAAGTTACCCCAGGCGCAATGAAACAGTTCTGGGAGCTCTGTGTTTGGGGTAAATTTCATCAGAAGTTGCACTCAGGGAATACCAGCACATTTAAAATTAGCCTAAGCCAAATATCGTCGGAGCAAAAGGGCAACTGTGGTGCAACAGTCACCATGGAACCCATCCTGAGCTAATCTGAAATAGCTTCTGCACGTGTATGTCCCCACCTCCCCCTCCACCCAGCAGTGCAGCTACTTGGGAAATACTGGGATGCTCGGCCATGTTATTCCTCTGCGTGGGCGGGAATTTGAAGGGCCTGGAGTTCTGAAATACCGTGGCCCATAAGCCCAAACTGCTTATCTATATTTGAAGATGACTGTGCTTCCATTTCAATCAACTTTCTTCAAAGCATTGAGTCACTGAAAGCAAGAAAGATGTGCTAGCTGCATGTACCTCCTCTGTTTCCAATTTTATGAACTGGCAATGAAACAGACAATGAAGAGCTTGGCCCTTAAAACACTGCCAATTTTGCTCACTTAGAGTTCTTGCCCTTTTTTTCTTTCCTCCGGAACACTCTGCTTTTATTGTTAGAACACCCAGGGAGGTCCGTGATCCTGCAGGGTGCTGTGACACGGCTGGAATTCTTGGGAGCATGGTCCCCTAGCCAGGGAAGCTCTGGGAGATGGTCGGGGCCTGGGAAGCACAGGTGTCAGACAGAGATCTGAAAGTTTGTGTGGAGCGCTTCAGCGGGGTCCCAACTGCTGCCTTCACCCCGGCTCTTCCTTCTCCTCTTCTGAAAAAGCCTTTATGTCCCAATGTCCCTGTCAAATGTGCAACAGGACACAAGCAGATTATCTGAAGTGGAGCTAACCAACGCTCCTCCCAGCCATCAGGTGTACCGTCCACCAGGTCTGCGGGCATCCCTCCACGTTCTGCAAGCCGGTGCCCCTCCGTCCCATCACCCCACCTCCTGTAGGAGCACAGGGCACTGGCAGTGGTTTTGAGGCAATGTGATTTTAACGGTGTACAACAGCTGGTCCAAAAGTGATGATTATTCTGATGTTTTTTACTGACCCTCTCACCAAATAACCTCTTTTGGTGGAAATAAATTAATTTTATGAGGTCACAGAAAGATGTCCTGGTTAATAAATTTACTCTGCACCTGCAATTAGGTGATGGTTTACAGAAGCCTTAAAAGAAGAATCCCAGGCCAAAGAGCCCGTGTATCTTGTGTGAAGTTAGTGCTATGGAGAGGGGAGAACTAAACAAATGAGGCGCTTGGAGAAAATGAATTTCGTAACTTCAGAGAAATTCCTACAGCTAAGGCTGCGGAGGTTAATGGGCATGTGGATGGCGACAATGGAAGGGAATCTGATAGATAATTATGCCTGATGGGAAAAGAAATATGCAAAAGAAAAATAAGCTTAGAATATCTAACGGAAGAACAGAATAGCCGTGCATACTCAAAAGGCACACGTGGGTTGTTGAAGATGCATGTTACAAAGATAAATGCTACATTGAAAACAGTTTGAGCTATGCATGGAATTATCCCTCCATGAAAAAACCCCCACTACATTCTTGAAGCTACACGTACAAACCAAAGTGCTAAAGAGCCTCAGCATGAGCCCTTATTATCATCATTATTACCAGAATAAAAGTACGTAGTTTAGGATGTTTCACTGAAATGAATCGTTCAGAATATATTCCTTTGCAGAAAATTATAGCTTATGTTTCCAAACTCTTGCTACGACTATGGTCAGCCTTCGGAGCTAAAAGAAATAAATACAAGATGAGGGGCAACTAAAGGAATTTAAACAAATAGGGAAATTCAGCTACTTGAAGCTGACACAGGAAGTTGATGGTTTCACATTCACAAACTACACAGCCCTAGGAAATGAGGATGTATTACATACTGAAAGCTAACGGGGGGGGGGGGGGGGGGGGGGGGGGGGGAATGACACGACATTTGCAGACCACTTAGAACAGTTCCCAGGGCACAGCTTTGGTTTCCTTTAAAGCTGCTGTCATAAGCACAGGAAATCTGGAAGCCTTTTCTACATCTAAGTTTTATCATTACAATATATGAGAATGTGGCCTTTGGCTGGACTCACAGAACTCTCACATAGAGGTCGGCAAACTAGGTATGGCCCGTGAGCCAAAGCCTGCCCACTGCCTGTTTTTGTTCAGCCTGAGAGCTGAGAATGCTTTTTACATTTTTTAATGGTGAAAAGTCAAAAGGACAATAATATTTTGTGACACATGAAAATTAATTGAAATCCGAACTTCAGTGTCCATAAATAAAGTCTATTTGGAATACAGCCCTGCCCAACAGTTCACATATTGTTCCCAGCTGCTTTTGAGCTACAAAGCAGAGTTGAGTCCTTTCCACAGAGACCCTTATGGCCTGCAAAGCCAAGAACATTTACTACCTGGCCCTTTACAGAAAACATTTGCCGACCGCTCCTCTAATATGTAAAGATCAGCTTAATCTGAAAGTAAAAGTACCAAGAAAACCAAAATGGAGAAAAAAGAAGAGAGGAAAAATGCCTCGTTCATGAGTTGATTTTCATAAGCTGCACTTGAACCTCTCCTGCACATCTGTACCTGCTCTCATGACACCCTGGCCACCTCCAATTAAAGAGGGCACCCTCCCTGCAAACCTTATCATTCTTTCTGTTGTGTGATCTGTGTAAAGCTCAGGTGTGGTCTGAAATTTGATGCGAAACTTGGAATTAGTTCTTATTTCAGCTGGTTGAGGTTACCTAGGTTATACAACAAAGCAAAAATAGCTGAAATATCTGTGTAAATGAAAAACAAATGTATGCAGAGAGGGAGCAATCAGTTTTCAGAAGAAAGAGAAAAGTTCTTTTGCATGGCGTTCCCCATTGGGAATGAGCTCCCTGGTGTTAAATGAAGGGGGAGGAATGGAGGGACTTTTGTGGGTCCCAGCGGGACTTCTCAACAGCCAACAGAGTAGAAAATTTTATTGTTGATTGTGGGCTGTGGCAAAGTTTAGGGTTGCCTGTTTGTACTGATACCGTGAAGGTCAATGGGTATTTTGGTAACAAATTCCCATGCAACTTCACAGTGGTGAGAGAATGGTAACTTTGGGGATTATCCCCATGACATGTTTTGTGATTCTTTTGCACACTTTTTTTTTTCTCGAATTCAGATGAAAATGAGCATCAAGGCGTCAAAAATGCCAGAGGATGATGCAACCAGTTATAGACTTTCGCTCTTCCAACTGGGGTCCACGGGCCAGCAGCATCAGAATCTTTTGCGAGTTCTTGGAAATGCCGAATCTCAGCCCTCCCCCTCCCAGATCTGCTGAATCAGAGTCTGCATTTGAACAGCATTCACAGATCATCTGAACATACAGTAATATTCGAGAAGCACTAACCAAAGGAAATTCAGGAGACTCAGGGTCTTAGAGATACAGTTCTGGGTTCAAATGGCGCTAATTCACTGGTGGCCTTGAGCAAACTCCTCACCATCTCGTTGCCTTGGTAGTCATCTCTCCCAAGTGGGCCTAAAATCATCTTCCCCCAATTTTTGAACAATCCCCTCACTATCCCATGAGATCATGAACATGAACCTGCTTGAAAGAGTATTAAGTACTCTATGGTTACGAGATCTTGTTAATGGCGAACATCTACAGACCTCAATCATGTGTCCTGCTCTGTGCTGACGTCTGAAGATGGGGCTTTCAGTTCAGTCTCACATAAACTATCTGATGAGAATAGTCCTATCAATTTCACCTTATACATACAGAAACTGAGCCATGGAGAAATTCAGTGCTTCACCCAAGGTTGCACATCTCGTCCATCCCGGAAGTGGAGTCTGAGCCCCTAGGCTATGTTCTTACGCCTGAACTACACTGCCTCTAAAATACAATACCGAACAGTGGGAACAGGAAATTATTATCACAGAGGACAGTTTAAAAACCACTGCACAGTGAGAACAAAGGCATAACATGTTTTAAACTCTTTCTGTTTTTTAATCTATGAAAAGGGGAGAAAACTTTAAAAAGAGAACTTCCCTGGAGATTAATGGCGCAAGGTCTCCGAGCACCCAAACCAGTTGAATGTGTTATCAAAAATGGTGGCCAGCTGGTCTCTGTGACTTTGCTTCTAGTAGGTAAGTGTGAACCCGATGACTGGTACACGCAAGACGCAAGGAGATGCCCCAGGATATCCACTGAGATTCACTGTATCTCATACTTACAAAAATAAGTAGTTGGAATCACAGCTGAAGGAAAATGAAATTTTAAGCATAGAAAGTTATAGAGCTCATCCTAATCTTACAATTTAGTTCTAAAATGTTGGAGATATAAAGGTATTTTGTACATTTTGCAGGATCTACTCTGATCCCTTTGGCAACAGAAACTTAAAGCTTCCAGATAGTTCTAAACAAACGTAATTTGGAGACTTCTTAAAAATTCCCCTAGTTCTTGGATTTGACCTTAATGTCTTGCTTGTTTTGTGCTGAGGACTATTCTAAGAGCTTTTCAAATATTAACTCAAGTATTAACCCTCTCAACAACTCTTTTTGTTAAGTGATACTATTAATTCTACATTATGATTTAGATGAATTGGATTATTATTTAGCTGAGCAGGCACAGATAGGCTAAGTGATGCTCCTAAGATCACACAGACAGTATCTTGTAGAACTGGATTTCAAACGGAAGCAGTGGGTCCACACTCTCTACTCTTTATTATTACCCTAGAGAGCCTGCAAGTAAAGCTACCTCACAGGGATCTTTTGGTTTTTTGACTTTGACTTTAATATGGTCACAAAATGTATTTTTAAAGGAGGATCTGAAGGCTGCATTGGTAAAACATTGGTGTTTTCTTCTTAAAAAAATAAAGGGCAGCTGTAATAGCTTTGGAGAGTCCGTGTGATGAAGGACCATGTGGACGAAATCACTGCACCCACATTTTTAGTCTTACTGCATGGCAGCAGTTCTCAGTGTCGGGGGAAGGCGGGACATCTCATCCCCACCCGCCAGGGGGATGCTGGGCAGACAAAATTTCTGGAGACAGTTTTGATTGCCACAACTTGGGTTGCTACCAGCATCTAGTGAGTTAGAGGTAAGGGCTGCTGCTATACATCCTACAGTGCACAGGACAGCACCTACCGCAAAGGATGAGCTGACCCCAAATGTCACTAGCACTGAAGTTGACAAACCCTGCTCTGTGGGAATAAGGGTAGATGGCATTTACTGGGCACTAGTTAAGAATATGCACAAAGACCACAGACCAGAGGAGAGGGTGTCAGATGTTAGACGTGACAGACAAGCAGACAAATAGTTACAAAACCAGGAGGAACATGCTGGAATGAAAACTGTGCAAGGTGCTTAAAGGTACACGTGAGGGACAACTGCCAACAGCCTTCAGAGTGACGCCAGGGCTGAGTCTTAGAGACTGACGGGGGCAGGTTCACCGCAGATAAGAACCTGCAGGGCAGAGATTTGTAGCAACATGGTTGGACTTAGAGATGGTCAGACTCAGTGAAGTAAGTCAGACAAGGACAAATACCATGATATCACTCACATGTGGATTCCAAAAACTTGATACAAATGAACTTATTTACAAAACAGAAACAGACTCACAGACTTAGAAAACAAACTTATGGCTACCAAAGGGGAAAGGGGGGGAGGGATAAATTAGGAGTTTGGAATTAACATATATACACTACTATATATAAAATAGATAAACAACAAAGACCTACTATGTAGGAAAGGGAAGTATATTCAATACCTTGTGATAACGTATAATGGTAAATAACATGAAAAAGTATATATATATATATTTTATATATATATATATAAACGGAATCACTTTGCTATACCTGAAACTAACACAACATTGTAAATCAACTATACTTCAATTTTAAAAAAAAAGAACCTGTAGGGCAGAGAAAGGGCAGCATGGGGCTTGGGTTTCGTTTGTTTGTTTGTTTGTTTTTTTGCTAAGCCTAGACACCCAGTTTTAGCTCTGGCATGGCCCATTGCCTGCTTTCTGTCTTGACCTCTAAGGTATTCCCTTTCTTACCCTTAAGGAGATCAGTGGAAACTTTTGGAAAACCTGATTGCACGCTGAGCCGGACTGGGAGCTCATCAATGCAGAAAAGCTCTCTGCTGAGTAGAAAGCACAGCAGAATGTGATCACAAGTAAATGAGCCATTAGACATGTTCAGCCCTAGATTAGGATGCAGAGCATTCTGATTGCAAAAAGTGGTGGAGATGTAAAAGCTCTGATTTATCCGAGACCATTAAAAGTTTTAAGGGAGGGCTTCCCTGGTGGCGCAGTGGTTGAGAGTCCGCCTGCCGATGCAGGGGACACGGGTCTGTACCCCGGTCTGGGAAGATCCCACATGCCGCGGAGCGGCTGGGCCTGTGAGCCATGGCCGCTGAGCCTGCGCGTCCGGAGCCTGTGCTCCGCAACGGGAGAGACCACAACAGTGAGAGGCCCGCGTACCGCAAAAAAAAAAAAAAAAAAAAAAAAGTTTTAAGGGAGCAAAATATAGCATCAAGGTAAGGAGCTAAAGGGTAATAACAAGAGAAGCTTCCCCAATCTTCCAAGTCAGCTTTAGGAGAGCAAATGCATGAAAAGATTATGAAATCTTCTGATGCTAACCGTTCTCCATTATTCAATTTGTTCTTCACCCTGCAAAGGGAAGAGGTTCAGCCCAAGGGGTTGAGAGGCTAGCTAGCGTGTGGAAGCCGGACAGGCACATGGCTGACCCGCCTGAGTGTTACTGTGGTGACGTGTTTTGGTCATTGTTGTGAATACAGTGACCTCCTCAGCAGACGTTTACATTTTTTGGCGGAAGTCTTGGGTTCCAAGTTATCTCTGAATCCTCAGTCTCGGCAGACATAGAGGAGACGTAATTTGCCACATGGGGCTCCTCGAACCAAGGTGACCTTCGGAATCTTCCTTCCCGAAGTTTAAAGCCAGAGCTAGCACTGTGCAGGGGTGTATATCTGTGGGGAACGTGGGAGTTTGTTCTGATCAAAGTGAATTTGTCATTTTAGTGAAAGCGTGGGCTCCCCTGGGTTTAGGTGCTCTTGTGCAATGGGGATGGAGAGGTTTGGCGAAGAGGCTGGGACAGAAGCATCACCCACTCTTCACTTGCCCCCTCACTGCTGGGAGTTTTGGTCAAGGTCACTCGTTTTTCATTTGCACAAAGCAGCGGGTACAAATAGATTGCTGATGAATCAGCTTCTCACTGAAGCAGCATTTCTCCGTGGAAAACAGCTTCCTTCTTCTTTGGGGGCAAGGAGCATGTCAAAACCATGTGCTTGAAGGCCTTTCTGCTTTTTCCTGCGATTAGTTCTGGATCTCAGAGAACCATGGTGGGCTGCTAAGACCCACGGGGCTGCTGCAAATAATGTATCCTGCAGTTTCACAAAGCTACGGGGATTGATTCAGAAGGTTACATGATGTCAACTCCGAATTATATTCTGTCTACTTTTCATTTAGGGAAAGTTTCTTTCCAAGTATGAGTGAAAGGCTTTTAAATGACACCCTCTTATTCCCAGAGATCTTTTAAAGTTCTTGGATTTGCTGGAAGTGAGGCAACACAAATACCAACCCAATAAACATGTTGGGAATTCTCTAAAAATCTGCCAACGAACTGCTTTCCCCGCTGGAAGAGAAGGTCATGACTACAGAACAATCTGAACTCCCCATGCACCCCAGCCTTCCAGGCCCAGGCTTGCCTTTAATGTCTAAATAAAAGAGCTCAGGGCTCCATGGCGCATCCCATAGGAAGTCTGGCGCCCATCCTAAAATTTCAGAGCATCGCATGGGTCACTTGCCTCCTTGCTCCCAACTCCAGCCCCAGCCTCAGGCCCCGTGGGTCTTCCTCAGCCTATTCAACACATCCTTTTTAGGCTTCTTGACACCCTTGAAGTGGGCAGCCACCATCCTCTTCATCCTAGCTCCTTGTTTTCTCTGAGTCATAGAGTTCCTAAATTCTCAACTTGAGGACCATGTGGGAAAGGAGGGGGATGATTTAAGTTGTTCTTACACAGTTCTACCTCCTTTTGTTTCAGCCCTTCCACATCAGACCAGTTTTCCCGTGAGAGAGGCATCTATCTGGGTGGTACCTTTAACCTCATGAAGTTCTGGGCCAAAATTTTGAAATTACAGGTCTTCTTTAAAGGCTTTATCTGTTTCCTGTTCCTGGATCACATCCTTAGAGAAAGGAGAATCCACCAAAAAATATCCTCCTACCTCCTTTCAGATGAACCCCCAGGGCTCAGCGACTAGTCACTCAAACAAGGAAATTAAAGGTTTGTGCGGTAATCAGTCAAACCCAGGAGAATGCAGGTTTCCAAAGGATCAGATTTCAGTCTATTTAAATTTGTGTCCCCAGCACCTGGAACATGACTGGCCCATACTTGTGGTCAAAAAATATATCGAGTGACTGACTGAAAAAATGAAATAGTGGCCAATGAATAGATTTAAAATTCATCTGTCTGCTGATAATGAATTGAGCTATGAGTGTGTGCCAGGAACTGAGACAGGCAGTGTAGAGTTTTCCAAAATACAACAGTCCTGACACTTGCACCTGATGAGCTCTAGTTGAAAAAGGAAGATAAGACACATACACAATTGCTTTAGTCAAAGAGAGACCTTGGAGGTTGTAGTACAGAAGGCTAGACAAGAGATAATGGCAGATCGCTTTGGAGCAGATGGGGAGAAACTCTTAGGTCAGGCCAGCAACCTGTGGAGTAAATGGAATCCTCTCACTACAGAGGGATTTCCTTTAGGTTATAAAAATAATAATAATAATAATCCCTTTAAAGCCATCTTTTGCTACGTCATTAGCATTTGTACAAATGGCTGTATCCTTTGATTGACAGGTTCTGTGGATATTCGACGGATATCGACATTTTAACTATTGTTTTCCACCTTGGAGCTTAAAAATAAGCTGCACTGTAGTCCACCAAACACCTTTTCCCAAAGCAAAAGACAAAGAGACAAGTTCACGAGAAAGTGAAAATGTCTGTAGCAAGTCTAAGCTTCCACTCCAAGCGATCATAACCGTCCCTCTCTCCTTAAAGAAAGGAAATCGTTCTGGTTCACCGGGTGACAACATGGATGCTCCCCCTTTATTGACGTATTAAGCTAACATTAACCAGCAAAGCATAATCATTTGCAAAAGACAGACACTGACTGGCGCCGCTGGATGACGTGGGTCAGTCTGACCCTCCGGGGGTCCAGAAGGCCCCTGGGAATGGGCAGAATGGTGGGCTTTGAAGCACACAGCTTCCTTCCTGTGAGGTTGTACTCCAAGCTTCAGATGCAGCCCCGCTTTCATCTCTCAAGGAGGGTGACGGGGGAGGGCTGGGGAAGCATCCTCAGGAAAGTACCAGCAAGTAAAGGGGCAGAACTCTTAAGACTGGAGTTAGATGTAAGGACACCCAGCAAGCCCTTGCGGTACCTGAGTGGGAGAAACCTGGCCCCCTCGTACACGTGGCTGCAAACCTGGACGAGCCAGTTCTCCCCACAACGTATGGAGAGTTTTCTAAATAGAACTTAATTCCTTTATATGTGATTAGAGTAGAAGGTCTTTTAGAGATATTAAAAAAAAAAATACAGGTGCGCATTATGAAGAAAGTAAAAATCAGCTACAAATTAAACCCCCATTGTAAGCTCTGCTAATTTTTTTAGTGTCTTTTCCTCCAATTTATGCCTGAGTGTGATTTTTTTTTTTCTTTTTCCACAGTTCAGACCATTTTGTAGGTACTGCTTCTTCTCCTTTTCTGCCCTCATTGAGTCCCACCCGATCTCTATTTGCGGAGTCTGATGACATGTGAAGAAAGAAGCAGATGGTAAACCAGGGAGACAAGCTGGTGTTGGTGGATGGAATTCAGGGGTGACCAGTGCTGGCATCTCAGAGCCCCCCAGGAGAGCCCAACTGCAGGGCACACAAACCAACGAATTTTTGTTTCAAGAACCGAGCAGTTTCAACCACAAACACTCACCATCCAGGTCCCGGTCTCTCCTCCGCCAGCTTCCTGCTCCGGGTTGCTTTGGTAGAAGTCAGCTCACTGCCAGGTCCTTCTCCCCTGAATGTCAAGTACAATTCAGAGTTAGACCTTTCCAGCAGCCTCAGAGATGTGCTTGGAAGAATGGATCAAGACGCACTTGGCATATTTATAACTTCTCAGACTTCCCACAAGGAACACATGTAAATATTTTCAGAAGTGGTGGAGATGTAAGAAAATTTATTGTCAAAGATCTTGAACTCACTCTTCTAACTTGGTTCCCATCTTATAGTTTAGAATTAATGGAAAACATGGGGTATCAACCAAATCTACTCAAACAGACCCATGCATAAACAAATCCTTCTTATGTGTGATAACTGAAAATGGTTCATCAAAATGTAATAAATGTTAAAAATGCTTAGTCCCTAAGAGCTTCAAATGGCTCCAAAGGTCCATCTCCCCCCCTCTTTTTGGCCAGTTGGATATTTATTAAGCATTGCCTTATGGAGAGTAGATTTGAAGACATTGGCTCCTGTAGGGTTTTTTGCCCTATATAATGCAGCCATTGCAAGGGAGATGACGGCATATATAATGATTTATTATGAGAAAATATTTTATTGAAAGATTACTTCGTTGGGGCACAGTGCGGATGGAACAAAGCTGCAAGAATATAGAAGTGAGCCATCGGTACATTTTTGTAAATAATGGAGTTATCACAGTTGAGTGCCTGTCATTTTCCAGGCAATGTTCTTAGTTTTAACTCATTTAATCACCATAATACTATAAGATAGATCTTATTAGTATACCCAATTTAAAGATGATGAAACTGAGGCACAAAGAAGGTTAAAGAACTTAGCCAGAGTCACAAGTTGAAAGAGACAGTTAGGACCCAAAACCAAGTAATCCGGTTCTATAATCTCTGCTCCTAACCACTATGCTATACTTACTGGACTATACAAGATCTTGAAAAGGTCTGTCTGCTTCCTTTATCCAATAAAAACTCAGGAAACATCTATTAAACACTTACTGTGTGCCAAGCTTTATACTGGACCCTTTGAACACAATGGTCAATATAATGAGATACCTGTCCTTGAGGAGCGCATTCCAGTGGGGAAGACAGATAAGTAAAAGAGCAATTCTAGTATCACTTTACCTTCCAACAGAATCAAGTTCAAGCAATTCCAGGCAGATCAGAATCAACACCATTCGGAAAACTTGAGGAATAGGTTACCCATGCAAAGATACAGGTGGGCCTGCAGAGGGTGTACCTGACTACCAGCCCATCTTGAATGAAAGAGCCCAGAGGCCCACTAGGTCAGCGCTTGCTGCGTCTTTTCTGCTGCGGGAAAGATTGTGTGAAAACAGCCTTGCACCATGGAGGTTAAGAGAGTGGAGGATAAATGTTTTACAGAATCTCCCTCCCACAAAACTCTACAAAATTATGGACCGTAGGTGAGCCTGCCCCTGCTATTTCTACCTAAAGCTTTTTTATTTTTTTTAACTCAGGCAATGAACTGTAAAGGGGAATCAGGGTTGTAGACAGATGTGATAGGAAACATATAAGAAACTCCTTATAAGAAACTAAAAATATGTTCTATTTCTCACCATCACCAAATACTTCCCTCCACTCCTCTTTCCCTATAAAAGCGAGTCCTTCTGCTTTTGGTATGCAACTTGGCTCCTGAAACAGGCTGCACCCCAAATGGCTGCCTGATGCCAAGTTGCCATCTATGAGGTCTCCTTGAAATACGCTACATAATTCCAGAATTGCCTCACGGCTAATCTGGTTTGTTGGAAGGCCTCTGGACAGGACTGCTCGGCTGATCGTTCATCCTGGAAGACCCATCTCCTAGGATATCTCCCATACCCACTTGTAGTAAATACAGAGGTGGCCAGCTCTTCACTCTTAGTCTTTTGTAGATTGTTTTAACTAAGGAAAGTTTGGGAAAACGGTGCACTTGGTAAGATTTCTTTCAACAGGTCATAATTGAGCAATTGCTAAAGGTCATTGAGAGCCAGCAGGTGGAGCAGATAAGGAGGCCCTATCAGCTTTTCGGCCAGTTGTGACTTCCACCCTGAATTTAAAACCTGTTTACTCTTAGGAAAAATCCAGGCCCTCCTCTCTCTGCTTCTACTGGAAAGGGCAGGGCAGGTTTAGGCTTATCAGTCACACATTTATTTTTCCTTGAGCCCATGAAGGCTGATAGCTCTTGCAGCCAAAACGTGATGGAAAGGCTTAGCAGCCTATTGCCAAAGTATCCTGTTTTCTTCAAAGCTCATCTCTTGAGACTGGATTCAGCTCTGAATTTTACCAGGCCCTTCCAAGCATGGGGGGCATTGCTCAGTTCTCCTTGAAGGCCTAAGAACGGAAACATCCCCACTTTTTCTTGGAGAGCAGAGGGAATGTGTTTGCAGTTTGTCCTTATTTGGGCTCAGTTTCCTGCAAAGGCTTTTTTGAGTCCGTTTCTCAGGCCAACAATAGCCGACACAGCAAATTCATGTGCGGAAACTCTGTCTGGCTTTGGTCTGTTGTCTGTGTTTTTAAATATAATTGAGCTACTTTATCACCATTCTACTTAGTAGCCACCCACGTTTGGAATGCCTCCACCTGGAGTGACACTCATGCCTTTTTATTCCCATTTTAGAATTTGTTTAAGACTTTAGAATTTGTTGTTTAGGGTACAAGATGGATAGAAGATGGAAAATATCAATTCTTTTTTTTAATTTTTAATGACATTTCTTGCTTTCTAATTTCACAAGCAATACATATTCATGGCAGACAACTAGAAATACATAAAAGCATAAAGTAAAGCATAACTATCAGCCACAATCCCCACCCTCCAGAGATAACTACCACTGGCATTTTGACGCATTCCCTCCCTGTGTCTACATATTTTTTTAAATTGAAATATAATTGACCTACAACACTACGTTAGTTCCAGGTGCATAACAGAGGGTTCCAATATTTATATACACTACAAAATAATCACCATGATAAGCCTAGTTACCGTCTGTCACCATACAAAGATATTACAGTGTAATTGACTATATTCCCCATGCTGTATTCTTCATCCCTCTGCCTCATTCATTTTGTAAATGGAAGCTTGCGGCTCTTAATCTCCCTCACCTATTTCTCTCCTCCCCCCACCCTCCTCTTCTCTGGCAACCACCCGAGAAACTAGCAGTTCTTGATAAGGCCATCTACATAATATATGAGGCGAGTACAAAATGAAAATTCGAGGCCTCCTGTTCCAAAATTATCAAGATTGGTGAGACAGAGAGTGCAGAGCATTAAACCAAGCCCGGGGTCCTTCTGTGTGCAGGACCCTGCTTGACTGAACAGGTCCCATGCCCACGAAGCCAGCCCCAATTCTGAATTATTCACAGGCAATCTGAAGGCTATCCAGGCTCTGTGTTTTCCCTCATCCACTTCCCTGCTTGCTGGCTTCGGACAAATCTCTGGCCCTTCAGAAACTGCTACGTTAAACTGTGGACTGGGAAAATAAATGACATAAAATGAAATTTATTCATTTGGCTAAAGGCATTTTGTAGGGGACAGGTAGAGATACTTCTCCATTGCCTGATTATTTCACTTGTCCTTACTGTGAAATAGTGTGATAGAATGGGAGAACGGTAAAACCACTCAAACGAAATGCAGATCCTCAAAGTTTAAATATAGGATTACCATATGACCCTGTAATTCCACACCGAGGTATATGCCCAGAAGAATTGAAAACAGGGGCTCAAACAGTTACTTAAACAGCAATGTTCAGAGCAGCGCTGTTCACAGTAGTTAAACGTGAAGACAACCCAAATGTCCATCAATCGATGAACGGATAATTTGCGGTTTATGTATACAATGGAATATTATTCCACCATAAAAAGGAATAAAGTACTGATACATGGCACAACATGGATGAACCTCAAAAAGCCAGTCATAGAAGGTCATATATTGTATGATTCTATTTATATGAAATGTCCAGAACAGGCAAATGCACAGAGACAGCAAGCAGACTGCTGGTTGCCAGGGGCCGGGAGTATGGAGGAATGGGGAGTAAGTACCCATGTGTATGAGGTTTCCCTTTGGGGTGACGAAACGTTTTGGAACTAGATGGATGTGTTGGGTGCACAACACTGTGGATGTACTAAATGCCACTGAATTGCTCCCTTTTAAATTTTATGTGAATGTTACCTCAACTTCTCATTCTAACATAGTAAGCCAGGTGAGCAATCCTGCTCCGTGAACGTGTGACGCTGGAAAAAGGCCCAGAGCTTCAAAGCTATCGTCCCCAGCGATCCCGTCATGACATCTGAAGTCATGACCATTAGAATCACTTCAGAAAGAACCTGCTTCACTGCAAACACGTTACGAGGGGAGTGTGACACGTCTGTACCCTGATGTACACTGACCTATTTCACTGTTGGTGACTTTTTAGGCCATCTCGAAGGGCTCTTCTGGGATGCAAGAAGAGGGTTCAGGGAGTAAAGTCCAAGCGTTGGAAGTTGGGGGCCTTGGCTTCCCGGTCTCTGCTTGGTTACCGTGGGAGCATCACCGCGATCCTCTAGGTCCTGGTGTGCCCACCAGCAAAAGGAGGGAGCTGGCATGAATGTTCCCTAAGGTTCTTTAGGACTGCTGACTGTGTGCCTCAGATTGGAGCACAGAAGGGCCTTGCGGAGGCCCAACGGTGACGGAAGGAACCAGAATGAAGTAAAAAGAGGGTAGGAAGGCTTAAGAGGTTTCTGCCTGGGGCCCATAAGAAAACAGGGGATTGGAAAAGACAAGAGAATCAGAGGCCTAAAGGCAAACTTAGCTTATTACATGACTTGGTCTATGGAGAAGAGACTAATTATCCAAGTTCTAGAAAGCACTATTTATGATAAGATATATAAGGCATGAGGTAAGAAGATGAAGTAATGAGATCTAATATATAAGCCATCCATCACCATCTAGGAATTTTTTATTGGTATTACAGAAATTCTAAGATGAAAAGGCAAGCAGGTCAGGCATGGGTAGAGGAGGCCCTTGCCACTCAGCATCAACATCACCTGGGAGGTTATGAGAAATTCAGAATCCCAGGCCTCACCTCAGACCTACTGAATCAGACTCTGCACTCTGACAAGACCTCCGGGTAACAGTAGTGCACACTGAAGTTTGAGAAGCACCGTCTTTGACCATATTTCTGGAGACATTATCTCACTGCATCCTTATTTGCTCTCCTACACTCAGCCCTCTGCATCCCCATTCAAAATCTTTCCCAGCGGAAAAGAACCTGATATTTTAGTGACCAGAGAGAGCCTGAAATGAAATATGCGCACTGGGGGCGTCTGTGCTTTCTGGGCCATGGTAGTCGATCACTGTAAATGGGGATCAGCTGCTCCAGTTTTGAGCCAGTGGGCTCTCTTGGGCCATTTAGCTGCTCACAGCAAGCCTTCAGAATCTAATAAAGCTTCTAGAACATGGGTCAGCACATTTTTCCTGTAAAGGTCCAGTTAGTCAACGTTTGTGGCCTTGTGGGGACACCGTATGTCTTTGTCACTGCTATTCAACTCTGCCTTATAGCTTGAAAGCAGTCATAGACAACATGTAAACTATCACTCCTGCTGTGTTACAATATAAAAGTTGTGGACACTGAAATTGGAATTTTATATAATTTTCATATGTCATGAAATAACCATCTTCTGATTTTTTTTTTTTAATCATTACAAAAATGTACAAACCATTCTCAGCTCACAGGCCATAAAAACAGACAGTGGGCTGGATTTGGGGCCATGGGCTAGAGTCTGCTGACGCCTGTACGACAAGGAAGGTAGTCAGCCTGGGGAGAAATTATAGGGAGAAGAAGGATAGCATATTTCCTACTCAAAGTTTGGAGTGGAAAATGAGGGGGAGAGAAGCACGGACGTGTAGAATTTAACTCTTCGTTTAGGTTTTGGACTGTGATGGGGGAACACTGCAAATCCCCATTGTTTGTGGGCTCTGATACAGATAAGCCAAAGAGAACTTATCACCCAACAGCACTGTGGAACGCTTTGGAAAGTTCACACAGAGCCACTAAAGAGTTTCTGTAAACAAGTGAGAAGATTACAGAAGTGAGCAAAACGTAATACCCTGAATTCTTTCTTTTCTGAGGATGTGATATAACTTGAACTCATCTAAAGTAGACTTTATATTTCATCATCTATTAAAATTCTGTGGCTAAAGAGGCTGACCACAAGTCAATGATACTCTGGGTGCCAAGCCACTCACTGCAAGAACTTCTAAGTCCTGTAGACATGAAATAGAAGCCAGAACCACTGTGATTCTATTTTTCCTTAATTAACTTTTTTTTTTTAATTTAACATCTTTATTGGAGTATAATTGCTTTACAATGGTATGTTACCTTCAGCTTCACAACAAAATGAATCAGTTATATATATACATATGTTCCCATATCTCTTCCCGCTTGCATCTCCCTCCCTCCCACCCTCCCTATCCCACCCCTCCAGGCAGTCACAAAGCACCGAGCTGATCTCTCTGTGCTATGCGGCTGCTTCCCACTAGCTATCTGCCTTACGTTTGTTAGTGTGTATATGTCCATGACTCTCTCTCGCCCTGTCACAGCTCACCCTTCCCCCTCCCCATATCCTCAAGTCCGTTCTCCAGTAGGTCTGTGTCTTTATTCCTGTTTCACCCCTAGGTTTTTCATAACATTTTTTTTTCTTAAATTCCATATATATGTGTTAGTATACGGTATTTGTCTTCCTTTTTCTGACTTACTTCACTCTGTATGACAGACTCTAGGTCTATCCACCTCATTACAAATAGCTCAATTTCGTTTCTTTTTATGGCTGAGTAATATTCCATTGTATATATGTGCCACATCTTCTTTATCCATTCATCCGATGATGGACACTCAGGTTGTTTCCATCTCTGGGCTATTGTAAATAGAGCTGCAATGAACATTTTGGTACATGACTCTTTTTGAATTATGGTTTTCTCAGGGTATATGCCCAGTAGTGGGATTGCTGGGTCATATGGTAGTTCTATTTGTAGTTTTTTAAGGAACCTCCATACTGTTCTCCACAGTGGCTGTATCAATTTACATTCCCACCAACAGTGTAAGACGGTTCCCTTTTCTCCACACCCTCTCCAGCATTTATTGTTTCTAGATTTTTTGATGATGGCCATTCTGACTGGTGTGAGATTATATCTCATTGTAGTTTTGATTTGCATTTCTCTAATGATTAATGATGTTGAGCATTCTTTCATGTGTTTGTTGGCAGTCTGTATATCTTCTTTGGAGAAATGTCTATTTAGGTCTTCTGCCCATTTTTGGATTGGGTTGTTTGTTTTTTTGTTATTAAACTGCATGAGCTGCTTATAAATTTTGGAGATCAATCCTTTGTCAGTTGCTTCATTTGCAAATATTTTCTCCCATTCTGAGGGTTGTCTTTTCGTCTTGTTTATAGTTTCCTTTGCTGCGCAAAAGCTTTTAAGTTTCATTAGGTCCCATTTGTTTATTTTTGTTTTTATTTCCATTTCTCTAGGAGGTGGGTCAAAAAGGATCTTGCTGTGATTTATGTCATAGAGTGTTCTGCCTATGTTTTCCTCTAAGAGTTTGATAGTTTCTGGCCTTACATTTAGGTCTTTAATCCATTTTGAGCTTATTTTTGTGTATGGTGTTAGGGAGTGATCTAATCTCATACTTTTACATGTACCTGTCCAGTTCTCCCAGCACCACTTATTGAAGAGGCTGTCCTTTCTCCACTGTACATTCCTGCCTCCTTTATCAAAGATAAGGTGACCATATGTGCATGGGTTTATCTCTGGGCTCTCTATCCTGTTCCATTGATCTATATTTCTGTTTTTGTGCCAGTACCATACTGTCTTGATTACTGTAGCTTTGTAGTATAAACCAAAGTCAGGAAGCCTGATTCCTCCAGCTCCGTTTTTCGTTCTCAAGATTGCTTTGGCTATTCGGGGTCTTTTGTGTTTCCATATAAATTGTGAAATTTTTTGTTCTAGTTCTGTGAAAAATGCCAGTGGTAGTTTGATAAGGATTGCATTGAATCTGTAGATTGCTTTGGGTAGTAGAGTCATTTTCACACTGTTGATTCTTCCAATCCAAGAACATGGTATATCTCTCCATCTATTTGTATCATCTTTAATTTCTTTCATCAGTGTCTTATAATTTTCTGCATACAGGTCTTTTGTCTCCTTAGGTAGGTTTATTCCTAGATATTTTATTCTTTTTGTTGCAATGGTAAATGGGAGAATTTTCTTGATTTCACTTTCAGATTTTTCATCACTAGTGTATAGAAATGCCAGAGATTTCTGTGCATTAATTTTGTATCCTGCTACTTTACCAAATTCATTGATTAGCTCTAGTAGTTTTCTGGTAGCATCTTTAGGATTCTCTATGTATAGTATCATGTCATCTGCAAAGAGTGACAGCTTTACTTCTTTTCCGATTTGGATTCCTTTTATTTCCTTTTCTTCTCTGATTGCTGTGGCTAAAACTTCCAAAACTATGTTGAATAAGAGTGGTGAGAGTGGGCAACCTTGTCTTGTTCCTGATCTTAGTGGAAATGCTTTCAGTTTTTCACCATTGAGGACGATGTTGGCTGTGGGTTTGTCATTTATGGCCTTTATTATGTTGAGGAAAGTTCCCTCTATGCCTACTTTCTGCAGGGTTTTCATCATAAATGGGTGTTGAATTTTGTCAAAAGCTTTCTCTGCATCTATTGAGATGATCATATGGTTTTTCTCCTTCAATTTGTTAATATGGTGTATCACGTTGATTGATTTGCATATATTGAAGAATCCTTGCATTCCTGGAATAAACCCCACTTGATCATGGTGTATGATCCGTTTAATGTGCTGTTGGATTCTGTTTGCTAGTATTTTGTTGAGGATTTTTGCATCTATGTTCATCAGTGATATTGGCCTGTAGTTTTCTTTCTTTGTGATGTCCTTGTCTGGTTTTGGTATCAGGGTGATGGTGGCCTCATAGAATGAGTTGGGGAGTGTTCCTCCCTCGGCTATATTTTGGAAGAGTTTGAGAAGGATAGGTGATAGCTCTTCTCTAAATGTTTGATAGAATTCGCCTGTGAAGCCATCTGGTCCTGGGCTTTTGCTTGTTAGAAGATTTTTAATCACAGTTTCAATTTCAGTGCTTGTGATTGGTCTGTTCATATTTTCTATTTCTTCCTGATTCAGTCTTGGCAGGTTGTGCCTTTCTAAGAATTTGTCCATTTCTTCCAGGTTGTCCATTTTATTGGCATAGAGTTGCTTGTAGTAATCTCTCATGATCTTTTGTATTTCTGCAGTGTCAGTTGTTACTTCTCCTTTTTCATTTCTAATTCTACTGATTTCAGTCTTCTCCCTTTTTTTCTTGATGAGTCTGGCTAATGGTTTATCAATTTTGTTTATCCTTTCAAAGAACCAGCTTTTAGTTTTATTGATCTTTGCTATCGTTTCCTTCATTTCTTTTTCATTTATTTCTGATCTGATTTTTATGATTTCTTTCATTCTGCTAGCTTTGGGGTTTTTTTGTTCTTCTTTCTCTAATTGCTTGAGGTGCAAGGTTAGGTTGTTTATTCGAGACGTTTCCTGTTTCTTAAGGTAGGATTGTATTGCTATAAACTTCCCTCTTAGAACTGCTTTTGCTGTATCCCATAGATTTTGAGTCGTTGTGTCTCCATTGTCATTTGTTTCTAGGTATTTTTTGATTTCCTCTTTGATTTTTTCAGTGATCACTTCATTATTAAGTAGTGTACTGTTTAGCCTCCATGTGTTTGTATTTTTTACAGATCTTTTCCTGTAATTGATATCTAGTCTCATAGCATTGTGGTCGGAAAAGATACTTGATACAATTTCAATTTTCTTAAATTTACCAAGGCTTGATTGGTGACCCAAGATATGATCTATCCTGGAGAATGTTCCATGAGCACTTGAGAAAAATGTGTATTCTGTTGTTTTTGGATGGAATGTCCTATAAATATCAATTAAGTCCATCTTGTTTAATGTATCATTTAAAGCTTGTGTTTCCTTATTTATTTTCATTTTGGATGATCTGTCCATTGGTGAAAGTGGGGTGTTAAAGTCCCCTACTATGATTGTGTTACTGTTGATTTCCCCTTTTATGGCTGTTAGCATTTGCCTTATATATTGAGGTGCTTCTATGTTGGGTGCATAAATATTTACAATTGTTATATCTTCTTCTTGGATCAATCCCTTGATCATTATGTAGTGTCCTTCTTTGTTTCTTCTAATAGTCTTTATTTTAAAGTCTATTTTGTCTGATATGAGAATTGCTACTCCAGCTTTCTTTTGGTTTCCATTTGCATGAAATACCTTTTTCCATCCCCCTTACTCTCAGTCTGTATGTGTCTCTAGGTCTGAAGTGGGTCTCTTGTAGACAGCAAACATATGTGTCTTGTTTTTGTATCCATTCAACCAATCTGTGTCTTTTGGTGGGAGCATTTAGTCCATTTACATTTAAGGTAATTATCGATATGTATGTTCCCATTCCCATTTTCTTAATTGTTTTGGGTTCGTT
Organism: Leucopleurus acutus; assembly: GCF_964270905.1. Taxonomy (NCBI): domain Eukaryota; kingdom Metazoa; phylum Chordata; class Mammalia; order Artiodactyla; family Delphinidae; genus Leucopleurus; species Leucopleurus acutus. Next base: position 10,232,479 of record NC_139148.1, on the reverse strand, counting down.
ATTGTAGGTCTTTTCCTTCTTTTGTGTTTCTTGCCTAGAGAAGTTCCTTTAGCAGTTGTTGTAGAGCTGGTTTGGTGGTGCTGAACTCTCTCAGCTTTTGCTTGTCTGTAAAGGTTTTAATTTCTCCATCAAATCTGAATGAGATCCTTGCTGGGTAGAGTAATCTTGGTTGCAGGTTTTTCTCCTTCAACACTTTCAATATGTCCTGCCACTCCCTTCTGGCTTGCATAGTTTCTGCTGAAAGATCAGCTGTTAACCTTATGGGGATTCCCTTGTGTGTTGTTTGTTTTTCCCTTGCTACTTTTAATATGCTTTCTTTGCATTTAATTTTTGACAGTTTGATTAATATGTGTCTTGGTGTATTTTTCCTTGGATTTATCCTGTATGGGACTCTCTGTGCTTCCCGGACTTGATTAACTATTTCCTTTCCCATATTAGGGAAGTTTTCAACTATAATCTCTTCAAATATTTTCTCAGTCCCTTTCTTTTTCTCCTCTTCTTCTGGAACCCCTGTAATTCGAATGTTGGTGCGTTTAATGTTGTCCCAGAGGTCTCTGAGATTGTCCTCAGTTCTTTTCATTCTTTTTTCTTTATTCTGCTCTGCAGTAGTTATTTCCACTATTTTATCTTCCAGGTCACTTATCCGTTCTTCTGCCTCAGTTATTCTGCTATTGAGCCCATCTAGAGTATTTTTCATTTCATTTATTGTGTTGTTCATCATTGTTTGTTTCATCTTCAGTTCTTCTAGGTCCTTGTTAACTGTTTCTTGCATTTTGTCTATTCTATTTCCAAGATTTTGGATCATCTTTACTATAATTATTCTGAATTCTTTTTCAGGTAGACTGCCTATTTCCTCTTCATTTGTTAGGTCTGGTGGGTTTTTATCTTGCTCCTTCATCTGCTGTGTGTTTTTCTGTCTTTTCATTTTGCTTATCTTACTGTGTTTGGGGTCTCCTTTTTGCAGGCTGAAGGTTTGTAGTTCCTGTTGTTTTTAGTGTCTGTCCCCAGTGGCTAAGGTTGGTTCAGTGGGTTGTGTGGGCTTCCTGGTGGAGGGTACTAGTGCCTGTGTTCTGGTGGATGAGGCTGGATCTTGTCTTTCTGGTGGGCAGGTCCACATCTGGTGGTGTGTTTTGGGGTGTCTGTAGACTTATTATGATTTTGGGCAGCCTCTCTGCTAATGGGTGGGGTTGTGTTCCTGTCTTGCTAGTTGTTTGGCATAGGATGTCCAGCACTGTAGCTTGCTGGTCGTTGCGTGAAGCTGGGTGTTGGCGTTGAGATGGAGATCTCTGGGAGATTTTCGCCGTTTGATATTATATGCAGCTGGGAGGCCTCTTGTGGACCAGTGTCCTGAAGTTGGCTCTCCCACCTCAGAGGCACAGCACTAACGCCTGGCTGCAGCACCAAGAGCCTTTCTTCCACACGGCTCCTTAATTTGGGATGATTCGTTGTCTATTCATGTATTCCACAGATGCAGGGTACATCAAGTTGATTGTGGAGCTTTAATCAGCAGCTTCTGAGGCTGCTGGGAGAGACTTCCCTTTCTCTTCTTTGTTCTCACAGCTCCCAGGGGCTCAGCTTTGGATTTGGCCCCGCCTGTGCGTGTAGGTCGCCGGAGGGCGTCTGTTCTTTGCTCAGACAGGACGGGGTTAAAGGAGCCGCTGATTCGGAGGCTCTGGCTCACTCAGGCGGGGGGGGGGGGGGGGGGGGGGGGGGGGATCAGGGAGTGCAGGGTGGGCCTGCAGCGGCAGAGGCCAGCGTGACGTTTCCAGCCTGAGGCGTGCCGTGCATTCTCCCGGGGGAGTTGTCCCTGGATCCCGGGACCCTGGCAGTGGCGGGCTGCACAGGCTCCCCGGAAGGGGGGTGTGGATAGTGACCTGTGTTCGCACACAGGCTTCTTGGTGGCGGCAGCAGCGGCCTTAGCGTCTCATGCCCGTCTCTGGGGTCCGCGCCTTTAGCCACGGCTCGCGCCCTTCTCTGGAGCTCCTTTAAGCAGCGCTCTTAATCCCCTCTCCTGGCGCACCAGGAAATAAAGAGGGAAGAAAACGTCTCCTGCCTCTTCGGCAGGTCCAGACTTTTCCCCGGACTCCCTCCTGGCTGGCTAGCCGCGGCGCACTAACGCCCTGCAGGCTGTGTTCACGCCGCCAACCCCAGTCCTCTCCCAGCGCTCCGACCGAAGCCGGAGCCTCAGCTCCCAGCCCCGCCCGCCCCGGCGGGTGAGCAGACAAGCCTCTCGGCTGGTGAGTGCCGGTCGGCCCTGACCCTCTGCGCTGGAATCTCCCCGCTTTGCCGTCCGCACCCCTGTTGCTGTGCTCTCCTCCGCGGCTCCGAAGCTCCCCCACTCCGCCTCCCGAAGTCTCCACCCGCGAAGGGGCTTCCTAGTGTGTGGACACTTTTCCTCCTTCACAACTCCCTCCCGCTGGTGCAGGACCCGTCCCTATCCTTTTGTCTCTGTTTTTTTCTTTTGCCCTAACCAGGTACGTGGGGGGTTTCTTGCCTTTTGGGAGGTCTGAGGTCTTCTGCCAGAGTTCAGTAGGTGCTCTGTAGGAGTTGTTCCACGTGTAGATGTATTTCTGGTGTATTCTTGGGGAGGAAGGTGATCTCCGCGTCTTACTCTTCCGCCATCTTCCCGGAAGTCCTCTTCCAGTTTTCTGATTGCCAGTTATTTAATATTCTGGTCAAAGACAATGGAAGCACTATTAAAGTATGGCATTTTGACTGCCATTGGAAAGGTCAGGTTTCAAACAGCAGTGCACTAGTTGTGCTCCGATTAACTTCTTGATGTGCACTTCACTACAACCTGGTGCTAACTTTGTGAGCTTGTAAATAAGTTTCCAGGAACTTAAACTCTTTGTGTTTAAAAGATATTCAGAACACTCTTCATTTTCCACTGGAATTTTTAAAAAAAGAACTAAAGTAGCTTGTTATTAGGGTTACTTTCGGTATAAGAAATCCATAGACATAAGAAGAGACACTGGGAATTCCCTGGCAGTCCAGTGGTTAAGACTCAGAGCTTTCACTGCTGAGGACCTGGGTTTGATACCTGGTTGGGGAACTAAGATCCCACAAGCCGTGTGGTATGGCCAAAATAAATAAATAAATAAAATCAAAACTAAGAAATAAAATTTTTTTAAAAAAGTAGTGATACCATCTCTGAAATCGACCATCAAGAAAAGGAGTCCAACGGTGCTTTGTGACAGCCTGGAGGGGTGGGACAGGGAGGGTGGGAGGGAGGGAGACGCAAGAGGGAAGACATATGGGAACATATGTATATGTATAACTGATTCACTTTGTTATAAAGCAGAAACTAACACACCATTGTAAAGCAATTATACCCCAATAAAGATGTTAAAAAAAAAAAAGAAAGAAAAGGAGTCCAAGAACAAAAAATTTCACAATTTATATGGAAACTCAAAAGACCCCAAATAACCAAAGCAATCCTGAGTAATCAAAACGTCAGGTAGCAGGCTCCCTGACTTCACACTATACTACAAAGCTATAGTAATCAAGACAGAATGGTACTGGCACAAAAACAGAAATATAGATCAATGGAACAGGACAGAAAGCCAGAGATAAACCCATGCATGTATGGTCACCTTATCTTTGATAAAGGGGGCAAGAATATACAATGGAGAAAAGACAGCCTCTTCAATAAGTGGTGCTGGGAAAACTGGACAGCTACATGTAAAAGAATGAAATTAGAACACTCCCTAACACCGTATACAAAAATGAACTCCAAATGGATTAAAGACCTAAATATAAGGCCAGACACTATAAAACTCCTAGAGGAAAACATAGGCAGAACACTCTTTGACATAAATTGCAGCAAGATCTTTTTTGACCCACTTCCTAGAGTAATGTAAATAAAAACAAAAATAAACAAATGGGACCTAATGAAACTTAAAAGCTTTTGCACAATAAAGGAAACCATAAACAAAATAAAAAGACAACCCACAGAATGGGAGAAAATATTTGCTAATGAAGCGAGCGACAAGGGATTAATCTCCAAGATATACAAACAGCTCATGTAGCTCTATGTCAAAAAACCAAACAACCCAATCAAAAAATGGGCAGAAGATCTAAATAGACATTTCTCCAAAGAAGACATACAGTTGGCCAAAAATCACGTGAAAAGATGCTCAGCATCACTAATTATCAGAGAAATGCAAATCAAAATGACAATGAGGTATTACCTCACACCAGTCAGAATGGCCATCATCAAAAAGTCTACAGACGGGGCTTCCCTGGTGGCGCAGTGGTTGAGAGTCCGCCTGCTGATGCAGGGGACACGGGTTCGTGCCCCAGTCTGGGAAGATCCCACATGCCGCGGAGCGGCTGGGCCCGTGAGCCATGGCCACTGAGCCTGCGCGTCCGGAGCCTGTGCTCTGCAGTGGGAGAGGCCGCCAGGGTGAGAGGCCCGCATACCGCAAAAAAAAAAAAAAAAAAAAAGTCTACAGACAACAAACGCTGGAGAGGGTGTGGAGAAAAGGGAGCCCTCCTACACTGTTGGTGGGAATGTAAATTGGTGTAGCCACTGTGGAGAACAGTATGGAGGTTTCTTAAAAAACTAAAAATAGAACTACCATATGATCCAGCAAGCCCACTCCTGGGCATATACCTGGAGAAAACTCTAATTCAAAAAGATACATGCACCCCTATGTTCATTGCAGCACTATTTACAATAGTCAAGACATGGAAGCAACCTAAATGTCCATTGACAGCAGAATGGATAAAGAAGATGTGGTACATATGTACAATGGAATATTACTCAGCCATAAAAAAGAACAAAATATGCCAGTTGCAGCAACATGGATGGACCTAGAGATGATCATACTAAGTGAAGTAAGTCAGACAAAGACAAATATCATATGATATCACTCATATGTGGAATCTAATTTTTTAAAAAATTATATAAATGAACTTATTTACAAAACAGAAACAAACTCACAGATTTCAAAAACAAACTTATGGTTACCAGAGGGGAAACCGGCGGGGGGGGGAGGGATAAATTAGGAGCTTGGGATTAACATGTACACACTACTATATATGGAACAGATAACCAACAAGGACCTACTGTAATATATAGCACAGGGAACTCTACTCAATATTCTGTAATAACCTGTATGGGAAAATAATCTGAAAAAGAATGAATATATGTGTATGTATAACTGAATCACTTTGCTGTACACCTGAAACTAACACAACATTGTAAATCAACTATACTCCAATAAAATTTTTTAAATTAAATTAAATGTTATAAAAAAAAAGAAAGAAAAGGAGTCCAAAATTTGATGGAAGTGAAGGAATTGGCCCCTCTTACCTGGCTCTGGAACTTTCTCAGATAACTTGTTTCAGAATGCAAATCATAGGGTACACTTTTATCCCAAGACTCTACCAGCTTTAAGGCCAATTAAGATTTGGGCAACTTTCTCCTATTAACTAAGACTTTTTTTTTTCCTCCCAATTATGTGAATGTTTGGAGTCTAAATTGACGGAATATATAGAAAGTGATTTTTACAAGAGAGATCAGGAGTTTGCAATATTCAAATTCTTTGATATCATTATTCTCTTTTTTGAATCTATTCTCTGGAAAACATCTAAACTATAGGGAAAGAAAATATAAGCCCAGGGACTTCCCTGGTGGCGCAGTGGTTAAGAATCTGCCTGCCAATGCCAGGGACATGGGTTTGAGCCCTGGTCCACGAAGATCCCACATGCTGCAGAGCAACTAAGCCTGTGTGCCACAACTACTGAGCCTGTGTTCTAGAGCCCACATGCCACAACTACTGAAGCCCGCACACCTAGATCCTGTGCTCTGCAACAAGAGAAGTCACCACAATGACAAGCCCTCGCACTGCAACGAAGAGTAGCCCCGGCTCACTGCAACTAGAGAAAGCCCGTGTGCAGCAAAAAAGACCCAATGCAGCCAAATAAATAAATACATTTGTTTAAAAAAAAGAAAGAAAATGTAAGCCCAAATATGTTTATCACAGCACTACCACATATTAGTACAACACTGTAAGTGATCTCAATTTACAACAAAAGGAAATGATTGAAGTAAATTAGAATATGATCATATCATGGACTATTATTCAGTCATTAAAATGTTTAGCAAGTAATTATTTCAGTTTGTGAGGTGACCCCTTGAGGTACTAAAACTTGAATATATATCTTCTAAATTATCAGATGGAAAACTCACATGTTCATATATTTTAAAATTAGGAAAAATAAGGGAACAGAATTAAGACCAAACATACAGGGAAATTTATAACAATAGAGATAAATGAAACATATTTTTTTAAAAAAGCAACTCCCAGATTGAATAATAAAGAAAAAAACCAACTTTGAACTCTGTGATATTTATAGGAGATGCATTTAAACCAAAGTGACTCTGAAAGTGAAAGATAAATAAATTGAGGGAAGGAAGGAAGGAAGGAGGGAAGGAAGGAAGGAAGGAAGGAAATAAGGAAGGAAGGAAGGAAGGGAAGGAGGAAGGAAGGGACTCATGATATTATAGTCACAATGTTGTACAACCATCGCCACTATCCATTTCCAGAACTTGCTCATCATCCTAAATAGAAACTCTGTACCCATTAAACAATAATTCCCCATCCTTCCCTCTCCTCAGCCCCAGGCAACCATGATTCTACTTCCTGTCTTTATGAATTTGCCTATTCTAGGAACTGTAGGGAATCCTACAGTATTTGTCCTTTGTGTCTGGGTTATTTCACTTGACACAATGTTATCAGTGTTCATCTATGTTATAGCATATATAAGAATTCCATCCATTTTTTATGGCTGAATACTATTCCACTGTATGAAGAGACCACATTTTGTTCATCCTTTCACCTGTTGATGGACACTTGACTTGTTTCCACCTTTGGGCTCTTCTGAATAATGCTGCTATGAACGCTGGTGTGCAAATATCTGTTTGATTTTCTGTTCTCAGTTCTTTAGGGTATGTATCTAGGAGTGGAATTCCTAGATCATATGATCATTCTATAAAGTGAATGTAGTTTTAATCTTAGTGGAAAGTAGGGCCTTCTAGACAAGACATAAAATCCAGAAGCCATAAAGGAAATTATAGATATAACTACATAAAAAATATAAACTTCTTTATTTCAGAAAATCTCATTTCTAAAGCCAAAAGACCGAGGAAAATATTGCAACACATATGATAGTGAGCTCACGCAAATCAATAAGAACAAGATAGATAATCCAATAGAAAACAGGTAAACAGGAAGTTTCTGGAGAGGAGGGGAAGGGAGGGGAAGAAAACAAATAACCAGTGAACTTCTGAAAAGACACTCTCACTTATAATTTAATAATTATAAAAGCAAAACAACAACGAGATACCATTTTTAAGCTATGGTAAAGTTAGTTAAAATTTTACAACACCCAGTAGTGGTAAGGATGTTGGGATAAGTATATACATGGGTATATACGTTTTGGTAGACATGTACATTTTTTCAACATTTTTGGAGAACAATTTGGTGACATCTGTCACAGTTTATATGGCACATAATTTTTGTCCCAGCAGAGAGGGAGATACATACATAAGAGAAAGTTTACTGCAGCATTGCTTGTAATGCTAAAATGGTGAAAAGGTTTATCATTACAAGACTAAATCAGTTGCGACACAGCCAAACAATGGAATGCATTCAAAGATAATGGGAATTAAGTTACGAAGAATTCAGGCTCTGTCATCTTCTCTGCACCACCCCCAACCAAGGATTCTTTTCACCAGGTTTTAATATATTTGAAGCTCCCTAGAATGGTGCTTGTGCATGCGTGCGTGCGTGTGTGTGTACCAGAATCTTCTACTGTAATTATTTTCAACTGCTGCTCCTATTTTGTTTCTTGTTTTGCTAATGTCACTGCCAGGAGCCTTAAAGGGAAGTTTCTTCCCCATGATGCTGCCATCTGCCAAAGAGAACCTGGGTTTTCCGGAAGTTTCATGGGCCTTGCACTCTCAAGAAACTACGAATGAATGCACAAAAACCTGGGCATCTTTGGGACCCTGGCATATGCCACCCCTGAGATCGACCTTTACCACTGCCTGGGTCCTGAGTTGATGTCCCAGGATGTAAGCACATCCTTAGCTGTCTTTCCGCACAGCTGTGCTCCCTGTTGCCTGAGATCTCTTGCCCTCCCTGAGGCCAGGAAAGCCCATCTCTTCTCATTTGGGAGTGTGCATCTCAGAATCTCTGAAATTCAATCATTACTCCCAATAACTTGTTCACAGTTTCAAACAAGAGGCCAAAAGGATTCTGCGTTCGACATGCAGCTAAGCTTTGGCCCACCACATCATGACCTTTGCTAGATATGCTTGGACTCGCTCCCTCTATTAAATGCAATTAAACCAAATCTGTGTTTGATATTAATATTCTCCTGAACAGTGATAAAAGAGTGTAATCTTTACTTGTGTCCGATAGCTGTTAATTCCTAGAAGCAATAGAATGCGGTCTGGGTAAAACGTCAAAAGCTTACATTATTATTTACATGATAATGCACTCCTTTTGTAGTATTAGTGAATACGTATTTTGCTGGCCTCATTTTCCGAGCATGCATAATAAATCCAAAGAAAAAAACTGTGTGCTAATTTTAACTTTAAAATTTTAAGTTAGTGATGTCTATCTGGTTTTATTAGCTATAATAGCAATCTATTTCTGCCCTAAGAGTTCAAGAAGAGAACACTATTTAAAATACAAGTTGGATTACATAACTGCTGGGTTTTGCAACCTTCAAAGATTTCCCATTGTCCTTTGAACATAATCCCAAAGTGCCTGTAATTACCAGTGTCGACTGCCAGACCTCTCACCCTCCACTCTCTCGGAGATCCCTTCGGCCTCTTGGACACTCAGTCCTCCAGGTCTTCTCTCATCCCTGGACCACACACGGCCTTTCATGCCTGAGGGGCTGTGTTTCTGTTCTCTCCACTCCATCACTTTTCTTTTCCCTGCTTTTATTGAGGTATCATTGACATCTAACATTGTGTTAGTTTAAGGTGTCCAATGGGCTGATTTGATACACGTATATATTGTGAAATGATTACCACAATAGGGTTAGCCAACAGCTCCATCACCTAATTACCATTTTTTTTTTTTTTGGTGGTGAGAAATTTAAGATCTACTCTCTTAGCAAATTTCAAGTGTATGCGTATACAGTATTGATAACTATACTCACCATGCTGTACATGAGATCCTCAGTACTTATTCATCTCATAACTGGAAGTCTGTATGCTTTGACCACCAGCCCCTGGTAACCACCATTCCACTCTCTGTTTCTATGAGTTCAGCTTTTTGGGATTCCACATATAAGTGGGATCACACGGTATCTGTCTTTCTCTGACTTATTTCACTTAGCATAGTGCCTTCCATTAAGATATAATTCACAAACCATATAATCCATCATTTTGAAGTGTACAGCTCTGTGGTTGTCAGTATACTCACAGCAGGGTGCGACCATCACAGCCATCAATTATGGAACATTTTTATCTCCCCAAAAGGAAACTCCACACCAATTAGTAATCCCTCCTCACTCCTCCATAGCCCTAGCTCCTGGTAACCCCTCCTCACTCCTCCATAGTCCTAGCTCCTGGTAACCCCTCCTCACTCCTCCATAGCCCTAGCTCCTGGTAACCCCTCCTCATTCCTCTATAGCCCTAGCTCCTGGTAACCCCTAATCTACTCTCTGTCTTTATGGGTTTACCTATTCTGGACATTTCATATAAATGAAATCACAATACACGGCCTGTGGTGACAGTGTTCTTTCACTCAGCATCATGTTTTCAAGGTTCATCCATGCCCAGCCGTGGATGCTGTATGTGTCAGTACTTCATTGCTTTTTTTTTTTTTTTTTTTGCAGTACGCGGGCCTCTCACTGTTGTGGCCTCTCCCGTTGCGGAGCACAGGCTCCAGACGTGCAGGCTCAGCGGCCATGGCTCACGGGCCCAGCCGCTCTGCGGCATGTGGGATCCTCCCGGACCGGGGCACGAACCCGTGTCCCCTGCATCGGCAGGCGGACTCTCAACCACTGCTCCACCAGGGAAGCCCGTCATTGCTTTTTATGGCTGAAAAATCTTCCACTGTATGAACAGACCACATTTTGTTTATCCATTGATAGCTATCTGGGCTGTTTCCATTTCTTGGCTATTATCAATAATGCTGCTATGAACATTTGTTTACAAGGTTTGTTTGTTGATTCCAGCCACCTTCATGAGTGGGAATATCTCATTGTGGTTTTGATTTGCATTTCCCTAATACCTAATCATGTTGAGCATCTTTTCCTGTGGATATTCACCATCTGAATAGCTTCTTTGGAGGAAGGTCTATGGGGAGTCTCATTACTCTTTATTACGAATGTATCTATCTACCTATTCACTTGTTTACTAGCGACCTCCCCACTTCACCTCCCTCTGTCAGTTGTGTAACTTAATATGCAGACATAAGTAAAGAAAACCCTGTGTCCACAGTGAGCCAGTAATGCCTGTGACCCTGGCAGAGAAGCGCACGCCTAGCTCCCTCAGATCCCCTCCCTCTTTCCGGCCCTGCCTGCCCCCCATCTGCTGATCTAATGTGAGTCATCCTTTGCTCGCATCCCGACACACCCAGTCCCAAATGAATACTCACTTCTTGTCTTAAAGCTGCTACTCTAATTGCTGAAGACCCCTCTCTCTCTCTCTTTGCAGTAGGTTAAAGTTCAGCCTGCAGAATATTAATTCTGTATTTTGATCCCCAGGGCTAGTCTCTTCTCCTAAGGCAGTTACTATTTTCTCCTACATAGATCTAAGGACACAGGGGGAGTCCATCTCTCCCGCAGCACAGCAAATATGCCTCCCCCCTCCCTGGAGTAACCAGGCTGATTTTATAGACTTCCCTCATTTTTACTATGAGAGTGAACACCTTCTAACCTGATCTTACCCCAAGGAATGTCTGCCTAGTACTTTCTTACTGAACAGTCATCCATTATCAGTGCTCCCCACTCTACCTTCACCACCTGTCTCGTGAGGAAACAGAGGTTTAAATTGATCTGCACTGTTTAAAACAATGAAATATCCAGTATCCTGTGATAAACCATAATGGAAAAGAATATGAAAAAGAATATATATATGTATAACTGAATCACTGTGCCGTACAGCAGAAATTAACACATTGTAAATCAACTACTTCAATAAAAAATTTTTTAAAAGAATGACAAATATTATAAATAACCTAAATAACTCAAGGGAATGAGGTGAGAAGCAATATGGCCGGGTGTTACGAACTTGGACTCGAAAGCCAGACCATCTGGGGTTGAACCCCAGATACCAAGTTAATGAACGTCTTCTTAACTCAGTTTCCCGGTCTGTAAAACAAGAGTACTCATAGGACCTACCTCACAGAGATGGTGTTATAGTGCTTAGAACAGAGCCAAGCACATAGGAAGCATTCCGTGTTAGTTGTTAATATTTACAAGTCTACCGTGGAATACAGTTTGACCATTTAAATGGATGATGAAGATGCATATTTACTGGCGCGCAAGAAGCTTTACAGTATAGCACTAACTCAAAGCAGATGTCAGGACAGCAGCCATTTGGAATATGCATATATCATACATGTGTGGGGCCACGTTAGAATATATACCGAGGCTAACGGTAGTTTTTACTGAGTAGTAGAATTTTAATTGATTTTATTTATTGATCGGTCTTTTCCATATGTTCCCATTTTCGACATTAATTATGTATAACTTGAATAATGTTTCAGAATAAAAAAAAGAATTCTCTGCTTACCTCATTGAATCCTGTGGCTTCCTGGTTTCAGGTCCTCTTTGTATGCGAGGTACATAAACAATTCTATTGTTAGGATTGTTTTGTTGGCTAGCCCTGCGGGGGATGGATTATATTTAGAGAGAGCGGTTAACCACTTTGGCTTTAGTCTTCTTACATATTTATGTTTCCATAAGTTATCTCCTCCCGTGAAAGCTTAAGGAGGCACAGTTCAGCTCAAGCAAGCAGTAAAATCCACACATTTTGCCTCCGGGTTCCAGGCTTTTTCCTACTCCACCATCTTTAATTAAAGATCATTGATCACTTGTGTTTGCTAGAGCACAGGTGCCCTAATTACCCTAGAAGATTCGTTAACTAGTTGTGATTTAAAGAAACATCCCACCACAGTATTGAAACAACAGGCCTTTAAAATGATTTCAGCTGAGAGGTACCAACAAGTTTGAACAATAACATTTGATTAAGACAGAAAGGTCAGCCCCAATTGGTTTCTGTCTGTAGCTAAAACTTACATCACGCTGGTTGTAATTTTGCAACGTCAGAATAGTTTGTCCAATTCAGGAAAAACCTCAGACCGACTGATTGTTTGGTATTATACAGTCCAAACATCTGGATGCCTGGATTCTATGAAGCTGGCTGTTTTGTTGCTACTGTCTGTGTTTCCTTTCCTGTAAAGAATGGTAATGATGCAAACCCCAGCATCCTCCATGGATTTGTTTGAATAAGTTCTGCCTTTGTCCAAAAAAAAATGTTTATTGTAAAACCAAAGACATTCCACACGTCCCTGGTGAAAAGTTCCACACGTCCCTGGTGAAAAGTTCAGGGTGACTTCCAGTAAGTCCAGAGGGTCTGAAAATCATGGACTGGAATCTACCACAGCACCACTGCTGGCAGCCCAGGACTTGACGTAAGGAGAAAATGTTAGTATTCAGGATCAAGGTGAAAAATTTATTGACATTTATTAGTGTGCAATAATTTACTTGTTTATCAGCCACCTTTTCCCTCCAGTGTCTATTCAAATGAAGTATCACGCCTGAAAGGCACTTTTTTTTTTTTTTTTTTGCGGTACGCGGGCCTCTCACTGTTGTGGCCTCTCCCGTTGCGGAGCACAGGCTCCGGACGCGCAGGCTCAGCGGCCATGGCTCACGGGCCCAGCCGCTCCGCGGCATGTAGGATCTTCCCGGACCGGGGCACGAACCCGTGTCCCCTGCATCGGCAGGCAGACTCTCAACCACTGCGCCACCAGGGAAGCCCTTGAAAGGCACTTTTAAAAGATGTCTTCCCAAATGAAGACATGCCTATAATAGCAGAGAGCAAAGGATGAAGCAATGGGCAAATGTTCAGTAAAAATGTCCTAATATTCCTGCATTCTTGGTGTTTCTTCTCCTTTTCGTCGAGCTGTGTGGTAACGTCTCCCTCTTCTGACTTACCCCACGCGATTTTGTGTAGTGTGGACGTAGACTTTGCATTGTGACCACAGTAGACACCACACATGGTCAGTGGCCTTAGAGTTTCAACGTTTCTCCAAATGTCATCCCGAAGCCGCCTCTATCAGGATAATCTGGCTGCTTGTTGAATACTGCAACAAGCTGCACCTCACCTCACACTTACTGAATAAACATTTCTAGGAGCAGAGCTTGGAAATCTGCATGTTCATCAAACTTTCCAGATTATTCTATGCACACTATAGTTACAGACTGAAGTGTCCACTGTTTAGGCCAATATTCTTCTTTCAGGAGACTGACGTTAACCCACAGCCAGAGTCCTATGAATTAGACCAAAGCCAGTGGCACCTCCTAGCTCCCTGCCTTGCTGTCCAAGATGCTGGAGGGATTAAGAGTGGGGCAAGAAACAACCCTAGTCACTGAAAATGTGAGTGTCCAATAGGACCCCAGTAAGAAAAATGAAAAGTCAAGACAAGATTGGGAGAAAATATTTACACATCATCTGTCTGATAAAGGACTCACATCCAGAAATATCTAAAGAACTCTCACATTCCAGTAAGAAAAACAAAACAAACAACTCAGTATAAAAAGAACCAAAAGATTTGATCACACACTTCACTAAAGAGATGCAGATCGCAAATGAGCACAGGAAGAGATGTTCAACATCATTAGTCATCAGGGAAATGTGAACTAAACCCACAAGGAGATGCCACTACAAACCCATAAAAGTGTCTGCAATTTTTTCTAAAAACTGACTATACTGCCAAGGATGTGAAGCAATTGGGAATCATACGTCACCAGTGGGAATAAAATGGTACTGCCACTTTAGAAGACTGGCAGTTTCCTTTAGGTTGAACACGCACTTAGCATACAACTCAGCATTCCCACTTCTAGGATTTACTCATGCAATGGACTGAATGTTGCTGTCCTCTCAAAATTCATGTGTCAAAATCTTAACCCCCAATGGGACAGCATTTGGAATTGGGGCTTTGGGAGGTGATTGGGTCATGAGGATGGAGCTGTCATGAATAGGATTTGTGCCCTTATAAGAGGGCTCTCTGGCCCACCCTCTTTTTTTGAATATGAACTTCAGTTCAGGTGATTTTTTTGATCCAGAAAACACCTATCTACACAGCAGGAGAGCAATGGAAAAATAAATGTATAACAACGACAACAAAATAAGAAAAAAAAGAAGATATTGAATCACTCCCATTGTTTTAATTTCCTAGTGTCAAATACGCAGCCTGGGTGATTGACATTTCTTACTTGCTGACTCGGTCTGACTGGTGCCACAAAGACATGGCCAATTTTTTCCCCATAAACGGGAAGAAAGGGGCAAAGGACAGTATGAGGATTTTAGGGAAACCAAGGAAATTATGAGATACAGATGAAGTAGATTAGATCCCAGAAGTGGCATCTCAGATTCTGAAAGAAAGAACCAAGGAACATATAATTGCACCAAGCTGCCATTCGAGGAAGAATAAGATGCACCTCATGGTTAAAGATAAAAGTTTTAAATAGCAAGAAGGATGGGATGAAGTTAATCTGAAAACAGTTAAACCTGGTGCATCATTAGAAAAATTGGTGAAACACCTACTTGGGTGAAAGGAATTTGACTCGTCATGAATAATGGCTGTTGTAAACTACACCTCGTGGAAAGACAAGTTTGGACATTTCTCTTCTTTCCTTCGGCATCGCAGCCTTCATTCTCTAGTGTCATGACAACACTACAGGGTCTTAAAATAGTTTCCCCTTCTCTAGTCACTTTTTTTTTCTTTTTTTTTTCTAGTCACTTTTGCAAAGCTGCTTCAGGTTTCTAGAATTCAGTGGCACTCAAGTGGGGAGCAGCTGACGCTCAGGAATGCACTTCTGAAGAAAGGTGGCAGCTGGGAAAGCAGGGCAGCTCTCTTTGTGCCCAGGGATCAGGAGAGCTGTGAATCTGGCAGGGGAAGAAGATGTCTTCAAATACTCAGAACAGACACCACAGAAGGATCTGATTGCCCTTGGTCTACAGATGCCACATACTCCTCGCTGCCTGCAGCTGCCATTTCAATCAGGGCTTCATTACAGAGCAAATTTTCCTCTTAAAGTATTTTCTTTCATAGGAATCCTGTCTGTATGAGCACTGTGTTCAACCCCAATGCCAGGGAAGACCAGCTGTAAAGATACAGGTTGGTGTGAGTGAGTAGAACATGACATGAGGATGTTTTAAGTGGCTGGGCATTTGTTCTAATTTTCATGCTTCCTGGCTCCCCAACCTTCTCTACCACTGATCCAATTAGCCACGCACGAAGCACTGTATTTCTTTAAGAAATTACTATAATGGATGGAATTGGGAAAATAAGTATAGAAAGATTGTTGCTACTTCTCTAAAAATTTGTTTTCTTATATCTAAATCACAACTAGCGATGCTAATTTCTGTAAAGTTAACCAGCCACCTTCCCTGTGGCCCAGCAGTTTTCTTCCTAGGTACATAACCACGAGAGATGGAAACACGGGGCCGAAAATACAACGCTCGTAGCAGCTTTATTCCCAATAGGTCCAAACTGGAAAGCGTTCAAACGCTCATCAACAGAAGAATGGCTAAACAAATTGTGGCATACCCTTACAGTGGAATAATACACAGTTTTTGGAAAAAAAGAAAACAACTACCGATACACGCAACCACACAGATAAATCTCAAAAACATTATGTGGAGAGAAAAAAGCCAGACGCCAGAGTATGTTCTGTATGAGTTCAGTTATATGACGTTCAAGAGTAAGCAAACCTAGTTCATGAGGGTCACTGCGGTGTGAGGACGGTGGGGAAACAAGGGAACTTGTTTCTGGGGTGATTGGAAAGATTCTATATCTTGATCCAGGAAGTGGTTACCAGGAGGTATATATAGGTAAATAATCAAGCTGTACACTTAAGATGCATGCATTTTACTGTATGTAAATTATACCCCAGTTGAAAAACAAAGGACCATCAGGTGTCCATGTCCAGTTGCTGCAGGCCTGACAGAACGTGCGGGGATTTCTTACTTATAAGCATCAGACTTGGCTTTGTGCTGCTTGACCACCAGGCAATAAAGAGAACAAAGTAACATTTCTCATAGTTATAGGACGGAGGAGGCACACATTCACCATGGGTTGAGCACCATGTGCTTGGTACTGTGCTGGGGGCCTTGGGAGGCTTAACAATCAATCCAACAGCGTTCCTGCCTCCTGGGAGCTTACAGTCTAGTGTAGAACATACCGCATGTACACTGACAGGAAATCAAGGTAGAAAGTGACAGGTGGCTCCAGGTACGGTGGAACCAGGCACTGAGATGAGCAGGTGGTTTGCCCAGCAGTCACCGGGAATTGCTGCCTGACAGAGGCAGAGGGAAGGTAGGCGCCATGTTTCCACAGGCAAGGGTGATTCAGAGGGAGTGTGGTGCAAAGAAAATGGACATCCTCTCCTCAAATTCTACCCCATAAAGGCTGTGGCTTTGTCTGTGTTGTAAGAGTTTGTCCCTCGGCCTCAACCGATCAACATGGGGGCTCAAGGAGTGGTAGGGTATTTTAGTTTCCTAGGGCTGCTGTAACAAATTACCATAAACTTGGTGGCTTAAAACGAGAGATTTATTTGCATGGTTCTGGAGGCCAGAAGTTTCTAATCCGTATCACTGGGCCAAAATCAAGGTGTGGCAGGGTCACTCTCCCCTTGGAGGCTCTAAGGGAGAATCTATTCTCTGCCTTTTCCAGCTTCTGGTTACTGCTCTCATTCCTTGGCTGGTGGCCCCATAGCTCCACTTTCTACCTCTTTTATCACATTACCTTCTCCACTGTGCATGTGTCATACCTCCCTCTGCCTCCCGCTTATAAGGATACTCCCAGTGGCATGCAGGGCCCACACAGATAATGCAGGATCGTCTCCCCGTTTCAAGATCCTTACCTTAATCACATCTGCAAAGACCATTCTTTTTCTTCATATAAGGTAACATTTACAGGCTCCAGGGATTACGACCTGGTCTTTGGGGGCCATTATTCAGCCTACTACATAGGGCCAGCCCATACCTTGGTCCTGACCCCTGTAAACAGAGGCCAACACTGACCTCTCGCTGTCAGGAAGAAAGATGCAGTGAATTAAAACCCGTAGGCATAGTTCCACCTTTTCTCTGTCCCGCCTTCTGCCTAGCTGTAGGCGCTGCTGGCTTCCTGGTTGCAGACTGTCGCTTTGAAGAAGCCCCAGACAGAGCTTCCTCAGAGCCGCAGGTGGGGTTTCTCACCACAGCACTAGTGACACGTGGCGCTGCATCATTCTTTGTGGTGGGGCCGGGGGCCGCCGTGTGCACGGCAGGGTGTTGGGCTGCCTCCCTGGCCACCACCCACTAGATGCCAGGAGCGCTCTCTCTCCAGCTGCGACAACCAAAAATGTCTCCAGACATTGCCAAATGTCCCCTGGGGGCCCAAACTGCCCTGGCTGAGCACCGCTGCTCTGCACGGAGGACAGGGGGCCTCTCTGTGGTCTCAGGGGAGGCTGGGTTGCGTAGCCATCTCCCTCCTGTTTCTCAAGGTCTCCTCAGTTTTGAAGACACAGCCGACCGTGTACCGGGTCTCTGCTGTAGCCCACACGTCTTTAGTCTCACTGAGGAAGGAGGACCTTCTAGAGCTGGGTTTCCTGAGACTGGGGCCCTGAGTGAGGGGCTCAGCTGCTGGATTGCAGGCTCCTCTCTGACCAGACAGTTCTGGATGCGATCTCCTAGGGGGTCACTGGGAACTTTCCCATCCTCAGGCCTGAGACAAGCCAAACAACCTCACAACTTTCTTTCCATAGGGTCCTGAGAGTCGGAGACAGTCGATGTCTTAGAGATTGGAGTTCCTGGCGCCATTGTGTACTACTTAAGGCCTCTCTGTTCTTGCCTGTAAACATAGGAAAACATCTCAATGGAGTGAGGGGCTTGGGCATCTGACTGCTGGGGCGGCTTCTTAGGTCCACTACTTCTAAGCTCGGGCCCCTTGGAAAGTTATGTAACTCCCTGCGTCAGTAACTTCATCTGTAAAACGTGGATAAGAATAGGATTTCCTTTGTGGGATCATGGTGAGAATGAAACGGACGGTGCATCTAAAGCAGCTGATAAATATTCACTGGAAAAATGTAGAATGAAGTTTATCGTATTTGTGTCATCTCTCTCTACAAGATTTGATGATCCTTTTTAAGCACCCCTTAAGGAGAAACTTTAAAGGATGCATTTATTTCCCAGAGGCTCTGAGGAACGGGTCTCCTACACATCATAGATAAAATGCAGTAAAGCCCGCGCCATGCCTTCACCATCCCCATAACCTCCTGAGCCACCCCTGGTTATTTACTTAAACAAAACTAGTTTCTGTTTTCTATGTATTTTCAGGTAAATGCTAACAAGCCAGAAGCTGCAATTGAAGCTTTAAAACAAACAAAAAAAATGCCCCAAAGGCATTAAGATAAGATGTCTTTCATAACTGGGAGAAAGACACATACTTCTCAGAGCCTTGCTTTTCAAGTGCATATATTATCAATCTAGTTGAATGAGGTAAGATAACTACCAAATATGGGCAGGACATACTGCGAAACCTCACTTGTGATTGGCTCTTCACGTTGCCCCCAAAAGAGAACATTGTGTTTTCAATGGTGGTCCCAGGAAATCTTGAAATCAACCGAATGGTGTTTCAAACTTGACCGTCATTATTTCAACCAGAGCCCCAGGCCCACCACTATTGGCTGCTGGAAGAGCCAAGCCCTGAATAGGGGCTGACATTTCCAACCCCTGTTTGACAGAACTTAATTAGCAAAGAAGCCACACCCCAGTGTCGGAGACATTTGAGTCTCAAGAGCTTTCGATCCCAGCATTGGGTTGAATTTCACTTTCCTTTCTTGCCACGCTGCCAGTTTGTCCTTCTGTAAGCCGACCAGCTTAAACACTCTGCAAAGGCAGCTACAGTTCAGAGGATTTTCAGAGCCCCATCAAAAGGCCGGTGCTTGTAAAAGGATGTGGACGGGGTAGCTTCAGCTGGCCCCTCTCAGCGATGGCCTGACACGATAAAATGCTTTGCAGCTTGAATTGCCGCCAAGTGTTTTAAAACTCTGGCGTTTGTTCCAGGCCTTGTGTAATTCTTTGTTATCGGCAACACAGGCACTCTCTTTGCTCTTGTGATCAGATCACGAGTCTCTTGCACAATCACCCCAGGAACTCTGGAAGGATGAAAGCTATTAACCCCAGCCTCGTTCTGTGAGCAACCCAAGGCCTCCTTAGATAGCTACACTGTGGGCTGGGGCTCCCTATCAATCATTTGCACACACTGTCAGTCCTCTCTCCCAAACCTTTGATAAGCACCAATTCAACCACAAGTATCCCTTGGGAAGGCGATGGATATTATTATCCCCAGGGGAAAAGCAAACAATGACGCTGTCAGTTCCGGCCAGAAGCAGAAGAGGGCCAGGATCGGTTCACCTCGAGCTGCCCACTGCACAGTGCCCACTGACTGAGTGACCTCAAAGGTCAGCTTATACATTCGCTTCCCTCTGTGCAAGAGCTAATCACTTACGCAGGCGCCCTCCCCTTACTGAAACCTCAAACCCTCCTTGGCTACCCTGTCACGAACCCTGACTTGAAAAAAGAAGTGTGGGTTTGGAGGACCTAAGGGAACTTTTGGATGACGTATATGTCTTTTTCATGTTCAAGTTGAGGGCATTTTGTGCTGGTCACTTTGGGAAAGGTCAGTCATTCTGCCAACACAGTCCTGGAGGGGTCATTTCCTTCTAGAGCAACCTTGGGAAGCACCCTCAGCTGCACCTCTGATCAGTTTTCCTCCTGGATGTTGAAATTCCTGATAGGGAGCTGGTCTGTGCTTTTCATTCTCGCTTGAGACACTGCACAGGCACTATTAGTCCTCAGTACCAAGGATCCTTTCATAATAAAGAGCAAGAAAACCTTATGTGACTGTAAACTGGTATAGCCATTTTGGAGGGCAGCCTGACAATGGGCATCGACAGCCTCAAAAGTATTTACACCTTTTGATCTTGAAGTTTTTACTTCCAGGGTCCTACGTTTGGCCAATATTCAGAGATACAGTCTAAAGTCTACGAAAAGAGATGTCCAGTACAGTGTTTTTTATCCTGGAGAAAAATTGTAGACCTTTGAAGCGTCCCTCAGTAGTAATTTTTAAATATATATGGCATGTTCTTACAGTGAACATAGCCATTAATAAACCACGTTGTAGGAGAATGGGGGTAATGTAGCTAAATTACCACATAACATGAAGAAAGATGGGAAACAAAATTGAATATCCAGAATGACCTAGGTTTGTTAAAAAAAAAAGGGACACGTGTTTATGGAAATATGCAGAGGTAGAGAAAAACACTACAAGGAAATACATCACAATATTAACAGCGGCTTCAGCTTGGCTGGGGAGGAATTAGGAAAAGAATATCCTTAGTTAATTAATTAATAACATGAAAATGAGAGCAAAGCAAGGTACTAAGAGGCCAGTGGACATGATGGAGGTCCTGAGGCCATGTGCACTCTCCACTCCGCTGCTTAGAACAGGGTTACCCTGATTCCATAGAACCTCTGCAGGGGGAGGGGGGAGGCCCTCCTTTCACACTCAGATATGGAGACTGAAAGCTCGCCCAGGCCTGTGGAGAAGGAGGTAGCTGCTCTTGCATGTGAACTGAGGGGCAGTGGGCTGTGAGCATCCTCCCAGCTGACTGAGAAAATGCAGGAGTTCCAAGCTGACTAGCAGAGAGGGCTAAGAAACAAGGCCAGGGCAGCTGGTATCCAGCTGAGACAGTCTTCTGTTTCCTTGAGTTCACACAGGCGAAGAGGAAGCCTTCATCGACCGCAGAGCACAGTGAAGCAAACTCTGTGCAGAGCGCAAGGAGGGGCCCCAGAGGCCCCAGAGAACCCCGATTTGGGGACCTGTAGCCGTGGCTACAGTGCTCTCTTATCTTCAGGAAACTGCTCACCCTGAGCTCAGAACTTTGACACCACTGGTCACTGGTCGCCAGATGCTTGTCCTTAACGGCACTGAATACGTGTCCATTGTCGTTTACAAGAAGAGAAGTCTCTGCCATTCCTTGGGGGATATGCTGAGCTGACTTGGGAGGTCTGATGAGAACGTTACACAAAGCCATGCTCTCCTCCGTGCTCTCTGATTAGTCTTTGGTGGGTACCGGACTCAGCAGGAGAAGCTGCCAACCTTCTGGCCTCACAAACCAACCTGCCCATGCCAGTCCCATCGACTCCATCTTGGACAACTATCTCACCATCGGTCTGTCATGTTCCCTTATCTCAGCCCCATGCTTCCTTGGAGGTCCCCCTGCCAAAGTGCACTGCTTTTAGCCCCAGAGATGTCCCAACTCCTCCCTAAGGCCTCGATGGACCGGCTCCGCTGGATCTACAATCTCCTGTCTATTGTCCTGTGTTATCTGTGTGCTGATGGGGAGACTGACTGATGGAAAGTATTCACAAATATCTTAAAATACAAAGTACAAGTTCTTCTTTCTCCTTGCTTGGAAACAGCACACAGGCAATGCAACTTGTACTCTACTGTGCAACCCTACTCAGGAGCCACATGAAACACGAAGCTTCTGGGGTGGGGTGGGGGTTCCTGCAAGCATGTGAGAGATAGTCGTGGTTTGAGGGCAACAGTCAGGTAGATCTGGCAGCCGGAAACGTTCACACCAGACACCCTTTCTGGCTTCTGTCTAACTCTAGTGTTAAGTTAGACACTGTCCTTTTGCTACTTGGACAAAAGTCATTTGATTTCTCACACTGTATTTATTTTTTCTGATTGCAGCCATGAAAAGGACGGCAAACTGGATCCAGCTGAGGAGAGGCCTGGGTCTGGGGCCTTTTCCCAGCTGCTCTTAAAGAATTCCTCAGATTGAGTCATTTTTCCTTGAGCCACAATCCCTCAAAAACTTCTAAAGAGACCACTTAGAGAAGGAAGAGCCCCACTCTACTAAGGCAGCTGAGTGAGCCCTCCTGGGAAATGAAGCTAAAAGAGAATACCTTTTAGCCGCCTGCTCTTAGGAATCTGGTCTTAATGCCAATCGTTGTTATTTATCACTACTGAAGACGTATTAATGGTGAGCCTGAGAGGCCCGAAGATGATCAGACTCCTAGGAACCACATGTTCAGATCCCAGTGGCATTTGGTCAGGTTTTCCCCTTCCGAGGAAGATGAAGTCCATAATTTAGGAGACAGGCTCACAAGCTTTGCAAGCAGGTTACACTTCCATTATGAAGAAAAAAACCAACCAAACAAAAAAACCCCTCTTGCACCACTGATTTCAAATACAACTACACTGCAAGACTGCAAGATGATGGACCTTGCACAAGGGTACCGAAGATAGAGGGGAGCTTTTGTAAATATTTATATATTTCTCCACTGAGGGTTTTTGTTTATTCCTAAACTTTAGACAGAGTTAGCAAAGGGAACAGCTGGTGCACAAAATCTCAAATGGAGGATGGTTTCTCTCCCTCCCCTTCTGATTTCTCCATTCCTCACTCTAAAATCACACACTTTGATAAACAACCCAAGAGACATTTGTAAATTGATAATGCTCAGCTTTTAACAATTCCCCTGAACAGCCAATGCTCTACTGTCTAGTTAACAGTCGAGGTGGTGGCCTGTCTTCTTAAAAGTCACTAATGGTTTCCTAAACCCACATTCCCGTCCTCCTATTAACCTTCTTTCTTGCTCAACTGTTGCTAAGATGAAAATAAACAAACAAATGAATGAATACATCAAATGGGATGTGGGTTTGGGATTCAGTGCCTTTTGCCCTCATGTCTGATCCAAATTCAAGCCCCAAAACGAAGGAAAAGGCAAGACAAAGTCCTGAGTAAAAGAGAGACTGTAAAACTATTCCTGAAAGCAGCTGCAGAAGGAGTAACCTAGATAGCCACGTGTTCTGGGTGGGAGGGTGTGGGCCGGGGAGTGAAACTGATGGAGAAACAAATCAACCCCGCCCTCCCCGGGGGTCCTGCAGGCCCCCCCACAGCCCAGGTGGGTTGCCTCACTCCCTACAGGCTGACTTCCGGTGAGAGACTTCCTGTCGAGGAAAAAACCCGTGGTGGTTTCTGAGTTCTTGCCCTGTGTATTCTGTTTTCAGCTTTCAAGAGCCTGTCATAGAGAAGGCACTACACACTGAAACACTACTCTATTTTGCATACAGATTTGCTTGGAAAATTCTAAATTTATTAACATTCAGACTGATATTAAGATAGACATATTACTGTCTGAGCAGGGTCTGCAAGGCCTACTTGGACCTAGAAGTAGACTACAGTTAGATAAACGCCCAATCCCAACCATTTCAGAATAACAAATAGGTTTAGATGCTGGAGGAATAATCAGTTCTCCATCACAGATGTCCTGGTTTCATTTATCTGGTGAAGGAAAGAAGGTCTTAATTATTTACAATCTTTCTGTAGCAGATACTGATTCCTTTCTCTGTTGGATTAAAGCACAAGTCCAAGAGTTGATGAGCTGTCACTTGTCTGCTTCTAAATTGGTAAAAATAACTAAATAGAGACTTTTGGTGGTATGGTGAAAATCTCAAGGTTAGGCTGTACTAAACTATTTTTGTCCTATTGTTTCTTTAGTTTAACCGTGACCTTGGAGGTCATAACCTGTGTTTTACAGAAGAGAAAACGGAAGACCAAGGTCACACAGATAAATGGTGACCCCAATTGTCTTAAAAGCCCCAATCTCCCAATTACTGCGCTTTGCACAAAACTCTCCAAACCATGGGCAGGACTTTCTGTATTCACATTCTCAAAGGATCGTGGACTTCATATTTCAATAACAGTCATTAAGTTTCCTAACTAGGAAGAACAACCCACATAGCCAAGTGTTCTGGGTGGGAGGGTGTAGGCCGGGAGTGAAACTGGCAGAGAAGCAAACAAGCCCGCTTTCCCCGGGGTCCTGCAGGGCCCACCCCCCCCCAGCCCAGGTGGCTTGCTTCCCTCCCTGCAGGCAGACTTCCGGACAGAGACTTCCTGTCCAGGAAAAAACCCATAGTGGTTTCCCTCTTCTGGCCAACAAATTAGAAGAACCAAGGGTTCAGGCCGACTGAAGCAGGCAGTGCTTTGTTGGCCTTGCATGTATATATATGTCACTTATTGCCCTGCATCTAAAAACAGTTTTAGCATAAATTTCAGCCTTTCTCCTTAAACTGGGGAGAATGATCAAACAAGCTAGATTTCTTTTTAAAAAATCTTTTTAATGTTTCACCCTCACTTGCCATTTCAACAAATTTAGCCAAGAGATGCTAATGCAGTTATAAATGTTTATTATTCCAGTGGTTTCGATAATTTTATTGGGAACATAATAGCCTCTAGAGAATGGCAGAAATTGCAGCGAGACGTATTTAAGGAGATTGCTTACAGAGTTGTTTTTTCAAAAAGGTCAGGTTTACATTTATTCAATGATTTTCTGTGGGGTGGGAAAGAGGAAGGAGGAAACATTACTAACTAGGTTGCTTGGTTTTTTGTTTTATCAGACTGTTGTCCTGGTTGATTCCACCAACTGAGGGATGTTTCAAACGGGTTTATATTTAGGATGTGGGTTGGGATGGGGGTTTCTCAGCCTTGGAACTAGTGACATTTTGAGTCAGGTCATTATTCGTTACGGGGCTGCCCTGTGTTTGACAAAATGTTTAGCAGCATCCCTGGCCTCTGTCTATTAGATGACAGTAGTAATGCCCACCTCCACGTGTTATGACAACCGAAAATGTTTCCAGATATTGCCAAAGGTGCCCCTGCCGATTTGCCCCTGGTTGAGAACTACTGAGTTGGGCAAGTTTTGGAGTCTCCCAGGCAGCTTTTGCCGTACATCATAAGAGCTCTAAGAGGAATTGGCTTCTCTGGATATTTTTTGCTTGGTTTATGCTCCAAGGGCATATGAAAAATTCTAAGTGACGCTGTCTGCCTCACAGCATCACTAATCCTCCATCCAACTCTCCCTGTGAAAACAGACGCCCGCTATTATTTGAGGAGAGGTTTCAGTTAATCAAGGAACGCGTTCCTATCAACTTGCTTTACATCAAATAAAGAGAAGTCATTTTTCTTTCACCATCAGGCACGTTTCTGCTCTTGGTTACAAGATGTGGGTATGCATGTGGTTTTTAGCTCCTGCGTCTTTGCTGGTCTCTGAACCGGCCAGTTCTGCCTCAGAAATGCAGCATTTCCTACGTGGCTCTGGTCAGAGCCCTCTGCAGTACAGGAGTCGCTAATATTGGGTCATGCTATTTTTGCATTCTCTGAAATTACAACATTCACAAAAAATCCCACCTCCCCTCTGCTTTTTGAGCTTTTTTTTTTTTTTCCCCTCAAATGGAATCCATATGGGTGGTGTGTCCAAGTCAGTGCCAGGACAATGGAATGTGGATTGGTGAAGCATTCCCCTAAGCCCAATGAGAGTATGGTAACTGATGGGGAGAAATCCTCCCGTGTCCAAAGCTGAAACTTTGTGTTCAAGAGCTCTCCTACCAGAATTCCGCACTAAGTCTTATCTACCTGACACATTCTGGTACTCGGATCCTCAATTTTGTTATGCTTGAGATAAACAGATGCACACAAAAATATGTTTTGGCTTCAATGTCAGTATTGAGAGAAGGAGAGGTAGGATTTCTTGTTTGCTTTTGCATCAGACAGCAGCAATACCAGCCACTATACAGATCTAAATTAATAGAGACGTCCCAGCTGTAAAATGTAATCGCTGGAAGCTCACGGTGCTATTTTCTAATCATAGATCTCCTTGTGCAAGGCCTGTGTGCACGAGTCTGCGACCTGGCTTTCCAAAAGCAACTTCCTGCTCAGGGACAAAAATATTTCAGGCAGAGATCTATTTCTAAATTCTTGTCCTTTCTTTTCTCTCTCTTCCTTTTTTTTTTTTTTTTCCTCAAACTTTCACTCCCCTTGTGACAAATCCAGTTGTCTGACTTGAAATGCTAATATGCGTGTTCTTTGGACCTCCCACAATCACCCAGGCCTGGCACAAATGTGATAAATAAATGCAAACACAAAGAGGTTTTATATTCTCCCCTGTCCCTCCCCCACATATAAGCTGTAACAACCCCAACTGGCCCTGAGAAAGGGGATAATGCTATTTGTTGAAAAATGCTATTTGTTAACTTTACCCAGTAGAAAATGTCTTCCAGTTCTACCACTTTCTATAGTTAATAACTTTTAATCCAAAGGACCTCCTTCAGGTTCAAAACTCAAGTGGCTTGTGACAAAAGAGAGAAGAGACTAGAGGGAAAGAGGAGTTTCTGGAAGTTTTCACTTCAACCGAAATTCTTTTATGCCTTCATGAAGTATAAATACTGGCAGAGAAGAAAAAGCCATAAGGGCGCTTTACCATTAGAAAATGCTTCATTTTCTGTGGATGTTTCCTTCAGAATCCACCTAACTGAATCTGTTTGAACATGTAATTTTTTTTTTCGGTACGCGGGCCTCTCACTGTTGTGGCCTCTCCTGTTGCGGAGCACAGGCTCCGGATGTGCAGGCTCAGCGGCCATGGCTCACGGGCCCAGCCGCCCCGTGGCATGTGGGATCCTCCCGGACCGGGGCTCGAACCTGTGTCCCCCTCATCGGCAGGCAGACTCTCAACCACTGCGCCACCAGGGAAGCCCTGAACATGTAATTCTTTGTTATTTGATTCTGTGGACCTTTTTTGAAAAATCAACACAAAGTGGGCCCAGAATGCAGAAGCAGGCGAAAATCCTTAGTGGAGCTACATTCCAATGGCGGGGGGGAAGAAGGAGAGAAAGAGAACAAAAGCCACAAACGGAATCAACCAGTCAGAGCAATAAGTGGAGCAGAATAAAGGGAAGGGCACTTGGTGCTGGTGTAACTGGAAACAGGATGGTCAGGACAGGCCTCCTTGAGACATCTGAGCAGAGACATGAAGGGGGTGAGGGAGGGAGCGCCGTGGGTGCTGGGGAGAAGCGCCGTCCAGGCAGAGGGAACAGCCAGCGCCAAGGCTGGGAGGGTGGCAGATGGCTGACACAGAGACGCAGCGTGCACTGAGGCCAGCACACCCAGTAAGGGAGTAGGGGCAGCGGGGGGGGGGGATGAGACCAGGGGGCAGCAGATCCTGCAGGCCTTGGCAGACCACTGTAAAGACTTGGCCTCTGCTCTCAAGGAAATAAGGAGCCATTGCAGGTTTTAATTAACAGTTCTTTCTTTTTTCCTCACTGAGGTGAAATTCACGTAAGAGAAAGTGACCCACTCAGTGGCATTTAGTACATTCAAAATGTTGTTCTCACCTCACCTCTATCTAGTTCCAGAACGTCTTCATCATCTCAAATGGAAACCCCCCTCCGCATTAGCAGTCATTCCCCACTTCATCCTCCCCTTCAGCCCCTAGCAACCACCAATCTATATTATATCTCTATGGACTTGCCTCTTCTGGGTGTTTTACATAAATGGAATCGTACAGTACGTGGTCTTTAGTGACCGGCTTCTTTCACCTGGCATGACATTTTGGAGGTTCATCCATATTGTAGTATATGTCAGTACTTCCTCCCTTTTTATGGCTGAGTAATAGTCCATTGTACAGGGAGACCACAATTTGTTTAGCCACCCATCAGCTAATAGACATTTGGGCCATTTCCACCTTTTGGCTATTGTGAGTACGCTGCTATAAACATTGTAGGTTGTTAAGTAACAAAGGGACATGATCTCACTTCCATTTTATACAATACATGCAAGGCTATTTTATTCGTAAATTCGATGTTAAATGGTAAAAGTAAATAAGTGAATGAGTGTTTCTCCCACCGTATTCATTAGATCCATCCTTCTGCCATGTGCTACCGACTGCTTGGCTTCTTAAAATCCTTCTGCCATGTGCTACCGACTGCTTGGCTTCTTAAAATGTCATCTAATCCCTCCAGAACCATATTTTTAAAAATAATTTTTCCCTACCATTGGCAATTAAAGGCTGATTGACTGTTAAATACAAGAACCCTCTCATTATCCAAAGAATTAATGTTTTCCAAAATTGACAGGAATTTTTAAGAAGGACAAACAATGATGATGAAAAATGAAAATTCTCCAGCCGAAAGGGAAAATCATTCTTGCTTGAAAATAAAAATGAACCAAATGCATCATGGTGTCTGGAAATGGATCCTGAAACGGGGAAAAAAAGGACAGCCTTGGTGTCCCTGAGCTCCTGAGGGCAAGGCAGTGCCTGACTCAGAGGAAGTCTTCATCAGTCGGGCTCACCTTCCCTCCTCCACCAAATAGTTCACGTGTCTATGACCCGCCAGACATTGCTAGGTGGCAGAGAGCAAAGAACAATGACACATTTTCCCCCTCTGTCACAAAGCAGCTGTGAAAACACAATGGGGCCCAGAGGCAAGTACCTGGAGCCCCGGGAAGCCAAGCCCCAGGCATCAAGTCTCTTCCCGAGTTTAGAACGCGCTTCCGGCTCCCTGGCTCTCCATCTGCCAACCTGTTTTGAGTCACAGAAATCATTCTGATAAGGAAAATGAACGGTGTTCCGGTGACACCATCTTCCCCTGTGTGTGCGCCTTGGTGTGGCTGGAAAGGCAGTGGTGGGCTCGGCTGATCTCTGAAGTAAAAGCCCAAATTGGAAGCTCTTTCCTTTTCCAGCAGGGAGCCTCCCCCAGATTCCGCCCTGTGAGTGCTGTGAAGAAGCCGAGGCTGCGGCACTTACTGCGCGCCCAGCGGCGCCTCTCCATCACCCCCAGAGAAGCAGCGTGTGCCTGTGTGATTCCCAGAACAGGTTGGGCCAGGGACGAGAGGGATAGTGGGGGGGCGGAGAGAGAGAGAACGCCCCCCACGTTTTTAGCCAGGCACAGTCAGGTTAAAAGCATCCAGCCTTGAGGAGGAAAGAACACCCCTAAACACAATTTCCAGCCTCTGCACCGTCTTGGCTGGGGGGAGGGGGGAGGGGAGAGGGAGGGGGGAGGCGGGAGAAACAGGCCAACGTGAAGTTTAGGGCATCCCTGGCTTCTGACTCCGTCCACATAACCTCTGATGGAAAAAGTGACTCTCAGAGGAATTGGAAATCATCCAGAGCTTGCTTCAGGGGTCCCCTCCCTAATTTCCCCAATTTGAAAGGGGAAGGGCTGCTTAAGAAAGGATTCTTTTCTAAGGATGTGTTGAAAGTTTGCAAAATATAGCAGTCTGCGCCATCCTATATTCTGGGGTCCCCTGTACCACGCCCAGGCCACTTGTTGGGGGAAACACGGCGCTGAGAAGTCCAAATGCATTGACCCCACTGACAAATAAAGACTCCGGTTTTCTCTTGCCTCCCATCCTTGGCCCCTGCCGTGTCCTGTGCCTGGAACAGTGTCACCTACCCACACTCCATCCTGGCTTCCAGCAGCCCAGCCAGTGTTGGCCGGCAAGTCTCAGCTCTTAAATCAGTTCCTCTTCCCTGTTCCCCCCATCCACAAACAAACAAAGCCTGCTAATTAGATTAGGCGCCCATTCTGAGCCCCCTGCATCTGCCTTTCTCGGAAACTTGATCACAGTCTGTTCTAGTGTTATAGCTCCGCCAGTGACATGGTACCTGGCAAGAAGTGGGCAGGTAGTCAATAAATGTTTTTTTGAATGAATGGATGAATGAAGTTATAAACAGTAAGTATCTTAGTGGGCACAATACATATCCCCTTACAAAACACAGAGCTATATAGATGATAGATAGGTCGAGTTAAATAGACCTCTGATTGGAGTTCATGATCTCCCTCAGAACAAGTATTTAAAGTTTTCATTTTACCAGCAGGCCTCACACCTGTAAATGATTTGCCCAAGTCACAAGTGATAAAGTCAAGTTCTAATTCATGGGGATAATATTCTGTATATTACTATATGTATATTTATAATTTTCAGGTTCATTTTACTTGAAATAAATATTATGCTGCTAGCCTTGGAATTAATAACATTAATCCTATGGAGAATATATATTGAATATAAAAAAACAGAATTGTAAAGTTAGAAGAAGCTTGCATGCTCATCTGGGCCAACTCCATCATTTTACAAATGAGGGAATAGAAGGCCAAAGAGATTAAGAGACTTGTCCAAAGTCACAGAGCTGCTAGACAAGAGGTGGGAATGGAATCTAGACTTTTCAGATGCTAAATTCAGTACTTTTCCTACCATACAACAAAGACGATTGGTTATGAACAAATTCTTTGAACACAGCGTATTTATACTTGGGCCTGCTGTGTTTATAAAACCACACATACCCAGACCTCCCAGAATGATTCCTGTTGCAGAACTCCTATGCCAGTTTCAGAGCGCAGGGTCCAGTGTGGTGACAGAGTTAAGAGTTAGCTCTGAGGTCAGATTACCTGGGTTCAAATTCTAGCTGTGTGACCTCTGACAAATCACTTAGCCTCTCTGTGCTTATTTATCACCTGTAAAATGAATATAATGTTTCTCATCAGAGAGGGTTGCTGTGAAGATTAAATTATTTACTACATGTAAAGTGATTAGGAGAGTGCCTGACTCATACTAAGTGCTAGTAAATGTCAGCTTAAATCATCTTGGTTTAGAAGACAGCTCACTGCATATACATGGAGTCACCGGTAGTTCACCTGAGCTGAGGAGAGTAGTGATGGGAAACGGTCATGAGAAGGCGTTCTGGGTGCTGATATAATCTTTCCTGATCTGGTAACTGGTTCCATGTTTATGTACAGTATGTAAAAATCTATCAAGTTGATCCCATATGATTACCAAGAACTGTGAATGGTCTGATTTGCCTCTACTTGCAAGTTGACAAGGTGGCCTGCAGATTCTGATTCTGCATTTAGATCTGGGGTGAGGCCCGAGCCTCTGTATCTCTGAGAGACTCCCAGGAGATGTGGGTATTTCAGCTCATGGAAGACCACACCTTGAGTCATGAGGGGCTGGGAAACTCTCTTTTTCAGGAACTTCTCACAAGACTGGATTCCACCAAACATGCTGTAGCTCTGCTATTGTGTCCTATCTAATATGGGTGGGGGGAACCCACATAAAATTCTCAAAAGCAACCTCTCAATGATTTGTAATTCGGGTCACTCGAAGCTGAATAAATGTAAAATGTAAAAATACTAGAATTCCTAGGAAGGCCTAACATGACAGAAGTATTTCCTACATTGTAGGTAAAAATCATGAATGAGGGCTGAAGAGCAATGAAATGCTAATTTTGCCATAAATGATAACCAACAAACACTAAAACCAAGTGAATGTGATTTTGAGAAACAGATGAGACCTAAGCTAATGAAGGCCTGAACTGACAGAGGCTAAGCTGCTGGTGGAAGATTTCCTGAGCTTCAAATGAAATGGGGAACTTGAGCCACCCTAATCCGAACTGGGCATTCCCCATAAATTAGCTCCATGGACAGAAAGCTGTTTCTGGCTTTCACACAGCCCTGGGCAACAGGGCATCAACAGCAGTGGAGCAGAAAGGACTCAGCTGCACTTCCTCCCATGCTTATCTTCCTTAAGAATCCAATTTCAACCTTGGCTACACTTTAGAATCAATGGAGAAGCTTTGAAAATACTCTTGATTGCCCGGGCTCTTCCAGACCAGTAGACTAGGAATCCCTTGGGGCAGGGCCCACGCATCAGTAGTTGTAAAAATCCCCCCAGTGATGCTGATGGGAACTGTTACCCTTAAGCCTCCGACAGACCTCGGTGAAGGAAGTGAAAGGCATCGCA
Organism: Leucopleurus acutus; assembly: GCF_964270905.1. NCBI lineage: Eukaryota > Metazoa > Chordata > Mammalia > Artiodactyla > Delphinidae > Leucopleurus > Leucopleurus acutus. The sequence continues at coordinate 10,200,592 of NC_139148.1, read as the reverse complement.
GAGTGTAGACAGAGCATAAATCACCCAAGTACACACACTTTCCCCTCTTTCACACCTCTGATTCTGCTACTAAGAACCACCAGGTTTTGAGAATAGAGACCAACAGAAGCATGGTTCATTTCCTCCTAGAAATCACCACGTCTCATCTCTCTAGAGCTCATGTTAGCACCAATGTTCTCATTTTTAGGGAATCTGAGCACAAAATTGCCTATCGGGGACTTTGGAGGATACTTGACTGGGGTGAAATTAATGATAGCTCATATTTCTGACAACTTGAGGATGACATTATCTCCATTATTATGAATGATACAGGAATTCTGCAGGATCATATGCTGTTCAGTGAAGATGTCTGGGTTTGGGTCACAGCTTTCTGTATTTACCAGCTGTGTGACCAATTTGAGCAAGTTACTTCACCCCACGAATCCTAATTTGTTCACACATAGGACTCTGTAAAGTTCATAGAGTCGTGAGGAACATGAATAGAAGGAAGTTCGTGAAAAGGACTGTTCACAGTGTCCAGGGCCTAGTAAGCCCTCCATAAATGCCAGCTATTTTTATAAGGTGATTTGTTCTCATTCAAATGCATGAGTCATAGACTGGTGCTGGTGTGTGGATTATTTATTACTCTCCTTAATTAGATATGTAAATTGAGAGTAGATGTTGAGAAACTTTTATACTAATTTGGCAGAGAAATTATATGTCTATTAAATCTAATAATGAAACTCTTAGGCTTGCATTTTGTATGTCCTTTTATTGAATGTTTGTAAATCATTTTTATTTCACTTTAGGAAAGTATTGCTCTGTGGGCTGGTATTTTGTATGTCTTTTGATTTAATTTTTCTAGTCATTCATTTTTATTTCATTTTATGAAAGTATTTTTCTGTAGATAGACTGGAGATTAAAACACTGGTTCTTCACAGAGAGTTTGAGAATAATTGGTTTAAAAATAACTTTATAAATACTGTGTCATAGAAATTAATGGAAAACCCACTGCATTTGTTTTCTATACTGTATAACAAACTATCACATCTTTACCGGCTCAAAATAACACCCACTTATTAGCTCACAGTTTTCTTGGGTCAGGAACCTGGGCTCAGCATGACTAGGCTCTCGGCTTAGGGTCTCACAAGGCTGCAATAAAGGTGACAGCTGGCCTTCAGTCAGAGTTTGGTTCCTTGAAGCTATAGGACTGGGATCGCTGTTTTCCTCCTAGTTGTCGGCCAGGGGCTGCTCTCAGCCCCTAGAGGTTGCCCACAGTTCCTCGCCACATGGCCTTCTCACAGACCCTCTCCCAACATGGCAGCTTACTTCTTCAAGACCAGCAAGGGAGAGTCTCTCACTTCAGTCCCCTAACACAGAGTCTCAGGCAATGTAATCAAGAGAGTGCCATCCCCATATATCCGGAAAAGATGAAAACCCTAATTTGAAAAGACACACGCACCCCAACGTTCACAGCAGCACTATTTACAATAGCCAGGACATGAAAGCAGCCTAAATGGCCATCAACAGATGAGTGGATAAAGAAGATATGGTACATATATACAATGGAATACTACTCAGGCATAAAGAAGAATTAAATAATGCCATTTGCAGCAACATGGATGGACCTAGAGATGATCACACTAAGTGAAGTAAGTCAGATGGAAAAAGACAAATATCATGTGATAGCACTTACATGTGGAATCTAAAAAAATGATACAAATGAACTGTTTACAAAACAGAAATAGACCCAGAGACATAGAAAACAAACTTACGGTTATCAAACGGGAAAGGGGGGGAGGGATAAATTAGGAGTTTGGGATTAACATATGCACACTACCATATATAAAATAGATAAACAATAAGGATTTACTATATAGCACACAGCACAGGGAACAATATTCAATATCTTGTAATAACCTATAATGGAAAAGAATAAAAAAAAACACAAGATAGGTATATACGTATAACCGAATCACTTTGCTGTACACCTGACACTAACACAATATTGTAAATCAACTACATGCCAAGTAAAAAAAAGAGAGTGAGTGCCATCCCATCACCTTTACCATATTTTATTGGCTGGAAGCGGATCACAGTTTTCCCTGGCACTCAAGGGGAGAGGATTATATAAGAATATCACTCATTGGAGGTCACCTTAGGGTGTGTCCACTGCACCCATCTACAGATCATCCTATTTTAATGGGTTGAGGCTTCCAACAGTAAGCCACCAATTACCATATATATATATATATATATATATATATGGCAGCAAGAAGCGTGTATCCATTTACAAGGAATAGATTAAACAAATAGTAGAGAAGTTGGATAATTTGATACTCAAATAACATTAGACATAAATAAACCAATCTAAGACCTAGTCCTGCCAACCTGCATGGCACGATTTTCAAATACTACATAAAAAAAGAAATGTTACTTTTGATTTCCACCTTTTATAATGCTGATGCCTCCGAAAAGAAATTGGCATGTACGGCGCATTTTTCTGCAATTATTTTCTGATGAGTATGGAGTTCAACGTAATTGTCCTTGAAATGGGGTATTTAAGAATGTGAAAGCTAATGACCATGTTAATAATGGTGATTCCCAATAAAGATCTACTTATCCTCATACACTCCCTGAAATATAATGCTGTAGCTGGGGAAATTACTTTAAAAATCTCTTTTAGTCTCGGCTAATTTTTATAGACTAAGGGTTAATTGAGGGGGACTTTTTTTGAAAAGCCCACTTCCCTATCTAAATCTACTTGAAAAATCCAGAAAGGGCCTGCGCTGCTATTTGTTCACAGCAGGACTGATGTGCTCGTGGAATTATTTTCCTTCGGGAGAAGTCCAAGTTTGACAGAACAACAGCGGGGAGAGCCCGTTTGTATACCTACAAAAGGTACCTCGCAACTTCAAGAACTTTGGGGATGGGCTCGTATATAAATACACAATGAGCGGATGAGAAACACATCCCTCCAAAGGAGAGCGAGCCATCAATAATGGAGCACAGCTAAAAACATCGGATGGGTGGTTGTGCAACAGAAGTGATTGGGTCAGTAACAGCTCCTTCTGAATTTTAAAGATTTTTAATAGTGGAAGAGGATATGGGGCCAGGGGTGGAGGGGCTGATACGGAAACAAGTAGAGATTATTTTAGGGGACGTCTGTTTGAGCCATATAATATTGATTGGAAGACTCCCAACTCTGCCTTCAGCAGAGAGAAGGTTGATCTATTTACAGAATAGCTGTGCATCGCCAAAGCTTGGTTTCAATACATTACTCCCAAATACCTCCCTCCTGACTTTTGGAAATACATCTTTTTACTGAGACACTTTGCCAGAAGTTATCCCACTGGAGCGCTTCACGATCTCACCTCTAACGGGGTAATGGAGAGACTGTCTTTTACACTCTTGTGGGAAAGTTTTGAAAGCCCCCATTCTGCTTAACTGTGTGAGATCCCTAGGCTGAGGGGGTGTTAGTTTGGGGGAGATGAAAAAGAATAATGAGCAGCCGCAGAGCTCAGGGAGATGTCTTGGGAAGGGCATTGCTGAGATGCTTAAGAACAGCAAATAGTGTCCAGGAGCTGAGAGAGGCACCAAGGAAGGCATCAAAGAACGCACCCCAGCTCTTCCATTCTTGCTCTAGTTCTTAGAGCCCCTGAGGAGAAACACTGTAGGGCTTTAAAGTTACCAGCTGATTAAACTCACAAAAAGCTGAATTCAACTCTGTAGAGCAGTGCTCTCTATTGGAAATATAACGTGAGCCACAAAAGCGAACCATATATATAATTAAAATTTTCCAGGAGCCACTTTTTTTTTTTTTTTTCCCGTTACACGGGCCTCTCACTGCTGTGGCCTCTCCCATTGTGAAGCACAGGCTCCGGACGCGCAGGCTCAGCGGCCATGGCTCGTGGGCCCAGCCGCTCCACGGCATGTGGGATCCTCCCGGACCGGGGCACGAACCTGCGTCCCCTGCATCGGCAGGCGGACTCTCAACCACTGCGCCACCAGGGAAGCCCCAGGAGCCACATTTTTTAAAAGTATAAAGAAACAGGTGACATTAATACACTACATTTTCTTTAACTCAATATATCTAAAATATTATCATTTCAACATGAAATCAACATAAAAATTACTAGACGTTTTATATTCTTTTTTGTACTAAATCTTCAGTTAGGTATGTATGTTACACTTACGGAATATCTGAACTTGGATTTGACACATTTCAGTTTCTTAATAGCCACATGTGTATACTGTATAGAAAACGGCAGCTATAGACAATGGTTCTAACAGATCTCCGGCTCGATACGGCATGTTTAAGACCACACATTGGCAAGGTTGCTGAACATCTAAAACACTAGAGAGTAAACCTGGAACATTCTTCATGGTCTTTCATGGAGAAAACAATCAAGTAATTTATTCAGGAAGAAAATTGCCAGGACTTCCCTGGTGGTCCAGTGGTAAAGAAACCGCCTTCCAATGTAGAGGACACGTGTTCAATCCCTGGTTGGGGAACTAACATCCCACATGCTGCAGGGCAACTCAGCCCATGTGCCACAACTACTGAGCCCGCGCACCTCATCTAGAGAGAGAAAGTCCGCACACCACAAGGAAAGATCCCGCATGTTGCAGTGAAGATCCCACATGCCACAACTAAGACCTGACGCAGCCAAGAATAAAATAAATTTTTTAAAGAAGAAGAAAATTGCCTACAAATAAATTAACTATCTTTAACATATGAGGTACATCTGTGCATGCTTATATAAAATAGTTTCTGGGCGCTTACCCTAGAAATACCATATTAATTATGGACATATATGTACACACACACAATGTTCAGATGTCCTGAATTTCACAAACCATAACTGATTTTGGAAAACTGAAGCAATAATCTTTGTCATAGCTTCGGTGTACTAAGGTGACAATTTTTTTTTTCCTTTTGGACAGTTTTGCTTTATGCGTTCAGACAGAGGTGACAATTATTAATGTCCCCATTCTACAAGTGCGTAAGTTGGTACTATTCTCTCAGGGACACATATGGTTTTTGGCTTCTGCTATGGACTGAATTATGTTCCCCCAAAATTCATATGTTGAAGTCCTAACTCCCAATGTGACTGTATTTGGAGATAGGGCTTTTAGGAAGAAATTAAGGTTAAATGAGGTCTAAAGGTTGGGGCCCTAATCCAGTAGCATTGGTAGCCTTATAAGGAGAAGAAGAGAGATCTCTCCCATCCCCCCCCAAATTTGAGGAGAGTGAGAAGGGATCTCACCAGGAACCAAACTGACTGGCACCTTGATGTTGGACCTCCCATCCTCTAGAACCGCGAGAAAACACATTTCTGTTTTTTAAGTTGAAACAAGTATTTGTTATGGTAGCTTAAACAGACTAATATAGCTTCTACTTCTTTTTGAGTCAGAATTCAGCACCAGAAGTGGATCTTAACAGTGGACATCTATAGATAAACTGTACATCCATCACTAGAATTACTCTGCACAAGCTGTCTGTGAATTACTCAATTCCAAGTTGTAAAGCTGACTCATCATCAGGAAACTGAAGCCTGCAAAGGCAACTGCATCTTCCAGAAAAGAAGGTCTCCCTGCCTCTCCCGGATGATATTCCCTTTTGCATTTCTTCTGAAACCATCAGCCTCATTCAAAAGTCATTTGGTTGTAGGGAACCAAAGTCTCTCAAAGTGGTTTAAAAGTAAACGAAGAATTTATTAGAAACAAATGTTCAAGTATTTCATGGAACACAGAGGGCTGCACACAAGGGTTAGAACTAGAATACCAACAGACTCTGGGAAGACTCCCTGTGGGCTGCAGTGTCTCCTTTTTCTCTTCTCTCCCTGTGCCTGCTTCTTCCTTCTTTGTCTCTAAAACTGACTTTCTCTTTCTGTTTGTACAGTGTCCAAATGTGGCTACCCTAGTCACAAACATCGACCAGAATCACTTTGTCCCAATTCTACCTTCTTAGGAGGGGGGATCTGATTGGCCCAGATGATAATACTTCCCCACAATCAAATATAGTTATTAAACACAGTCATAGCATTTCGACAAAATGAGAAAATTCATACTCTACAATGTGAAGTGAAAGGTGCTAAAACCAATTGTATTCATCGTGTGAGTGTGACTCTACTAAAAACGCTTTGAAAAAAGATACTAAGAAAACATTCTAAGATATAAAGGGGTTATTGCTTGTTGCCTAAAAACAAACTCAGCAAAATTTAGTGTCATACAGCAATAATTATTTATTATTTCTCATGATTCTGTGGGTAGGCTGGTCTTGGGTGGTTTTCCGTTCCATGTGACATCAGCTGAGGTCACAAATTCAACTGCACTGAACTGGTGGCTAGGCTAGGCTAGGCTGGAAGGTCCGAGAAGGCTTTTCTCACATGTCAAGACACCTTGGCCCTCCTCTGTGTGGCCTTTCCACGTTACTAGCTTGGGCTTCCTCACAGCATGGAGTCTCTACATAGTCAGACTGTTTACATGGCAGCTAGTTTCCCGAGGGAAAGTGAAAGTTGCTAGGCCTCTTGCAGTCTGAGCACAGCAGTACCTTTTTAGACTTCTGGTGGTCAGAGTGATGCAGGACATCAGCCCAGATTCCAGGGGAGACAGACCCCACCTCCTGAAAGGCAGAAGAGCATGTGCATACACGGAGAGAAGGAACTGATGGCAGACATCTTGGGAGACCACCAGAGAGGGATCAGAATCTTGGTGTTTGCCATTATAAGTGAGGGCATATTTTCCAGCTTCATTTTGTTTTTCTGTACTTACAAATTCTTCAATGAGCACCGTTTTAATAATAATAGTAGTAGGTTTTCAATGGTGTTAAGTTCGTAATAATAATTTATTAACTGGTGCCACGTTGAATGTCGGCAATAAATAGATCAAGGGGAAGATGTTTCCACGCATTTGAAGACATGACACTTGCTGGGAAATAATGTCTACAAGAAATTCTTGGCTTTGCCTCTCTCCAGAGTAATAAAAACTAGCCACAATGGCAGCTGAAACACAAGAGGAAAAATGTATTTCTTGCTGTCACCTAAAAATAAATCCCTGCCTTAAGTACTCTGATTCCTGGTCATGTAGCTTCTCTTGTGTTTGTACGAGGACTATGGCCTACATCCCTGAGAATAAATATAGACTCACCCGCCCAGTGGCTGTGAGCATCTTTTACATGAGACCTTGCTCTGATACAACCAGTCTGACAGCCAGTCCGGGGCCAAAAGGCTCCCAAATGTGATGTCTGTTGGCTGCGGCTCAGCAAAAGCAGTTTCATCTCCTCTAAAAGATCTGAGTATTCATTCCCTGCCCTGAGCCTGCATCAGTATTACTGACCGTCCAATTGTTCTGGAACTCACAGGGGGCGAGATCAGATGAGCTCCTTTCATCCAAGTAGCTGCAACTTCTATACACAGGTGACACTGTGCCCTCTCTCGCCTTCCCAGCTTTGTCTTCCACCAGCGCCTTTTCCACAGACCCTCCAACCATATCTATCACTTCACTCTTTCTCCAGGAGATGCACCTGCCCAGGCTCCGACTTATCCAAATCACAGGATTGCCCTTCCTTCCCGGCTGCCTCCAGACCAGGTCCAATCCCCTCTCTCCAGGAACTTTCCCTCGACCTTCAGGTCAAATTTTTCTCCTCCATCCCCATGTTCCCTAGCACTTTGCTCTGCAACTCTGCCCTCAACGCTGGAAATGGGAAGAGGACAAAATTCTAAATCCCTGCTCTTGGAGAGCGCTCAGTCAGGGGTAGAGAGATGTGATGTAATATGGTGATGGTCACCATGGAGCTCTATTTGGGGAGCTATGAGCCCAGAAGACGGGGGCACTTGGTCCAGCCTGGGCCTCCAGAAAGCTGCCTGAAGGAAAAAAGCATGCTGGGAAGAGGGCACAGCAAGAACACAGGCACAGAGGCAGGAAAGCACACGGACTGGTTTTACGGTCTGTGCCAGGTTAGAGGAGGACGCATCGTTGCTCACCTCTGCAGCATGAAGGCCTCCCGGACAGCAGAGGCTCATCTTTGTGACTCAACACATGCCAGGGCTCACGCAGAAAGGAAGTGACCTACAGTCCCAACTATACCCAGGGGGAGCCCTGGGGATGGCTGAAACCCAAGGTACCGTGTGCCTTACTCTCTCAATCTCTTCCAAGGGAACAGCGGAGTTTCCCAGAGGCTCCACGGTGTATGTCAACAGACTGAACGCAGAGCTGATGATGAGCGAACGCAGCATCTGCTGTGAAGTCAGTGATGAAAGAGATTTGCAACAATGTAAAACATGGCCACTCTTCTCATTACATGCTTTTGTGTTTAGGAAAATAGAGCTGATTTTTTAAAAATAAGAACACGTCATGTTAACACACAATGAGCTTATTCTTATATTTAAATATATTAATAAATAAATATTTTTAAATTTCTCAGGTTTAATTTCTACTATGGTCAATTTGGAGAGATTTGGCCCACATAAAGAGAAGCTCTTTGAGGTCCTTGATAAATTGTAAGGGTACAAAGGCGGGCTGGGACCAAAACTTGGGGAATTGCTAGTATGGTCAGCCCTGGAGCCAGATTCCTTTGGTTCCAATCGTGGCTCCTCTAATGGCTAGCTGTGTGACCTTGGATTAGGTTCCAAACTTCTCTGTGCCTGTTTCTCCATCTGTAAAGCTGAAATAACAGTAACAATGCCGCTGCAAGGATTAAAGGGTTCATCAGGGAAAGTGCTTTGGAAAGGTGCATGGTGCCTGGTCAGTGTTCAGGAAGCGTTAGAAAACATTAATGTGCACTTGCAGAAGCACTAGTGGGCCCTGGGCACCGTGCTAGCCTCCAGTGACATAAAGATGACTAATTCAAGGTCAGCGTCCTCAAGGGACCCACAGCAGGGAGAAAGAGCCCAATGAAACAGATCACATGTGTACAGACTTGGCCAGGACCTTCATAAAAGGAATTGAAACATCTTGCTTCAGCAAGAGATGCTGCTGAGACAAATCCCTCACTGAGTCCAGAATGTTCTGAACTGACATATTTGTCAAGAACGTTTACAAAGCTGAGATTTAATGAAAGAAGGGCTGCCTGGGAGTCTGGTTACCAGGGACACTCCTTTTATGACTTGCTTTAGCAACTTATTTCATAAACAGCAAACATCTGCTGTGTTCTTGGCACTCTGCTAGGATTGAGGGTCATCAAGATGATTAAGATACACCTCTTGCTTTGCAGGAACTCCCAGAACTGAGAGGAACACAACCTGACCATTATTATGCACCACAGAAAGTACATGAAAAGAGGCGGTGAAGACACTTCACCTCTCTGATCCCCGTCCTTCACCTAACGGATGAGAACAGCACTGCATAACAGAAGTTCCTTCCTGATCTAAGACCCCAGTCCTCCATTCAACCGTTATCGATCACCTCAGAAACCACGTTTGGAGTTTGAGGGTCATTTGTCAACATCATTAATTTCGAGAGAGCTGTGTTCCATGAGCAATAATATTCCCAGTTTATCAATGGAGCGATTGGGACCTGGGCAGGTTAGAATGTTGTCCAAGGTGAGTCTACATGTTTCCTCCTTTGTATATTTCCCCTCCTTGTACATTTCCCGCCTTGTATATTTTTTGTGACAAAAATCAAAGGGAGGCACTCCTCGATCTAACACAATGTTATTGTCTTACTTATTTAGTTCATTTCCTCAGATAACCACAAACACTCAGTTTTTTCTTTTAACATAACGTGATATATAAGGGTTACACAATTAGGCATAATACTATTCAATTTTATTTTAGAATTTGGACTGTTAACCTCCTGTATTTTGTAATGGTACTACTGGAAATGTCTGAAATTAGCTAATATTTACAGAAGGACGCCAGAACTTGATTTTATTTCTTCCCTGGATGCAGAGAAACACCAGAGCTGTCACTTATTCTTGTATGGAGAACACTGATTCTAATCACTTGAGTATTGTATTTCCAGCTTAAATGTCCGTACACTCATAGGAAGCATTTTGCTAATGTAATGCTTTGGTAACCAGCCAAGGCTAAATGAAATTTAGGACAATCAAATGGAAGAGAGTCTCAATAGCAGTTTTTAGGCTGTCATTTTTTTTTTTTTAAATGAAACAAAATGTATAAATTTGGGGAGACCTGTTTGGGACCTAGTCCCAGCCCCTGGATCATTACTGACTCAATTCCATGACCTATATAAGGCCTCCTTATTCCTATTTCTCCATCACTAAGTAGGCAACGTTATATGCGATCACCAATGGCCCACCTTTTTTTTAAGTACTGGAAGATTCTTAAGGTAAAGTCTTCAAGTTGGGAGTACTCAATTTTTACAAGTATCATTGTATTCCCACCTAACATATACCATAATCATGGAATGATGAGCCCCACATAACCAAATTTTCCAGAATTCTCAAGTCTGTCAATTTTGCCTCTTGCCAAAGTACCCGTGTCTGCTTACTCCCCTTGTTCTTGCAAGTCGCTTTTAATCAGCGGCTTGCCATTTCCAGAGGCTTAAGCAATCTGATAATCCATCTTCTTGGAATTATGCATGACACAAGAGCAATGAGGTCTGAGTCAGGGCCAAGCCCCATTCAGCTTGAAGGATACACAGGCTATTTTACCGTAATGAGTGGAATCTCAGGGTCAGACAGTGTCCACAGGTAGATAATCAAAGTGCCAGTCTCACCACATCCCTATCAGTAAATCATCGGTTTCATTCTGTCAGTCTTTATTGACCCAAGAGCATGGTTTCACACAGTCAGACTCACAAGGCTGTCTCTCTACCAGCTCAGGCTAGCAGACCTTTTCAACTTTTCCTTGGATGACTCATCCTGTTTACATTTTCTGTCTGAGGCTCAAGATAGAAACTCTGAACTTTAGATAAAAGCTGTTTTCTCTCCTTCTCACCACAAAGCTCATATCAAGAGACTACCTTCCTAGGAAAGCAAACTTGATGATACATCTGGGAAGGGAGCTCCCTGGGTGGATAAGACAGAAGATAAGAATGCCGAGGAATGTGCTAGGGGGGAGGCGGGCAGACTCTGGGCTGAAGGTATAAGGCCACAGTTCCCAAACATCAGTACTCTCAGAATCCCTGGGGACGTTTGGTAGAAATACAGTTTCCTGAACCCCACTCAGAAATTCAAATTCGGAAGATCTGGGGTTCAGCCAGGAAAGAGCAATCTGAATTCATACTCTGGGGGTTTTTCTGATGGGAGAGGTCTGAGGACGACCCTGGGAATGGAGTGCAGAGAGCAAGCAAACAAAATCAGACAATGCTTGGGTCGCCCTTGGAAGGAGGTGAGGAGTCCTCGTTCTGACTTGGAGCAGTATCTAGACAAAAGCCGGAAAAATTTGCTGGCTGAAAAGAGAAACATCAAAGGCAGAATAAAGAGCACGCAAATACGGAGTATTCGAACTTCCTGTAACCGCATTTAATAATAAAATTTTGGCAACAAAGATAGCTACTAGATTCACTCCCAGATTTGAAATGACACCAGAAAGGGTCTGCATGCCATCTAGGAAATGGTGTTTAAACACACACACACACACACACACACACACACACACACACAAGTATCTCAAAGGGACAAAGTTTTTGTGAGTCTTTAATACATGAAGAGCACAAATAGCACCCGAATGGATAGTTTGATATGGGGCACATTCAATTTAGCACAGTTACTTTAAGTCAGGAGGTTCTTAGCTCAGAAATCATTTTTAGACAGCATACTGGGGACCCCTCACCCATCTCCCAGCATCCCTGGCCTCCGTCTTATAAATCTCAGTCCCTCCAGGAGCCCCATAACCCAGATTCCCCCTTACTTACTTCACCTCATCCAGATTCCCATCCCCTGAGAACTGCTCTGCTGTCAGGGAAACAGAATTTAGTAAACATCCACCCGCACTACATGCTAACCCTCCCCAAAATGGGAAAAGCAAGAAATTTGTCAATCCAAAGGAATGACCCTTAATGATCACTGCATTTTATGGAAGGGGTCTTTTCTCCCAGACTCTCAAGTTGTCTGGCCTAGATGACATTTGCTCTGTCTGGCCAGAAAAGGCTAATTCTAGCTGAAAGTCACCATCGCCTATTTCAACGCTGTGCCAGGCACCATTCTAAACCCTTTAGTGTACTAACTCATGTAATCCTTACAACAATTCTAAGAGATGAGCACAATTATTGTCCTGGATTTACAGATGAGGAAACGGAGGTGTAGTGGGGTTCAGTAACCTGCCTTACTAAGGTTAGCATGCCTCCAAAGGGGTGGAATTACATCTCTTAGCTCCACCTTCTACTGTCTTCAAGATTGGAAGTAGCCCTGGACTCTACTAAATCAGTTATAACTGCATTTTTTTCTCTGCAGGTGAGAATTATGAATTGCCAGTTTCTCTAGACATCACTGATTATTTCCCTTAAATGTGAAAAAGAATCACTTTGATATTCTACTGCTCGCCTGCCCAAACTCATCTCTACCACCTGCCCTACATCGTCATCCCCAAAGGACTCCTTGAAGGCTCCTGCTCTGTTCTGGATCACCCCAATTCTCAGCCTCAAAATAAGGGTTCTGGAAGCTGCTGTGCCTGGTCTCAAGCAAAGTTCCAGTTACGTTTCCCAGGCTAAAAAAAATATCTCAGGCCTAATGGTAATTATGCATTATTAATTGGATCCCTGCTGATACTCCTCTATTTCCAGCCAGGCTAAACCTTCCCCTGCCTCTTTCTCACTTGGTATGGCCATGCCTGTAAGACTTATTAATAAGGGAAACCTGTCTCTAAGCAACAGCCCTGAAGGCGGCAGGGCTGAGACACAGTTGCACTGATGCAGACGGCCTACATGAGGAGTGTGCTGGTCACCGGGAGGACAGAAGTCTTCCACGAGTCATGGAGCTCCAGGCTTCAATTTGGCAGGATGACCAGGGAACACACAGTCATGGTGGCCCGACGCTGGCAAGGCTGGTTAAGGAGCTCAGAGTAACCATTGAAAACACAGTTATGTCTCCAGAATGGTCAACACCAGTTAGTCAAGAGTGTGAGTGATACTCTACCTCCTCTATCTTCAGCTCTTAATATTCTCTCCAAAGCAAGACACTCTGCAGGCTAATGGATTTTAAATTGATGACACTGATGTCTCAAAACAATGTTTTTGTGTGCTTTTCTTTTAGAGAATTTCTAACATACAAAAGAGTAGTCGTCAAAATAATACAGTGAAGCCCCAGAACTCATCACTCAGCCCAAACAACCGTCAGCCCTTGGCCAATCCTACCGCATCCACGGCCACATCCTCCACCACCCCCTACCAGACATTCTAGTATTATATCCAAAAATATTTCGGTATGTATCTCTAAAATAGTGGCTCTCAGTTGGGGGTGAAGTTGCCTTTCCCCCTACCCTGGGGACATTTGGCAATGTCTGGAGACATGTTTGGTTGTCACAACTGGGAAAGGGGTCCCACTGGCATCTAGTGGGCGGAGGCCAGGGATGCCACTAAACATCCTACAATGCACAGGACAGCCTCTCCCCTCCCCCAACAAAGAATAATCCCCAAATGTCAGTAGTGCTCAGCTTCAGAAATCCTATTCTAAAAGATAAAAACTTTTTAAAAAGCCTAAACACAATGCCATTTTCACACCTGAAAATAATTACTAATATGTTTTAATAAAGCATGGGGCGCCCAGAACAAGAATTGAGCCTTTCATGCTTATGGTTTTTATTGCAAAAAGATCTCCAAGAGATGTATATGAAGGTCTTAAAGTAGCTTACAATGAACTCATGGGGCGTCAACGAACTCATCTACCCACAAGCTACTCCAAGAATATCAATTATGGTTCTCATTTTCAGATAAAGTGAGTAAAAGGAGGCGTGCTACTCTATAATGTTGCTTCAAGTCCCCTCCTCTGTCAGCCCCCACTTCTGTTCATGGACTTTTGAAAATTCATGGAAGAGTACAGTTGAATTAAAAATCAGAAATTATCTGGCCCAACATTTAGCCTTTCAGATGAGACCCAGAGAGCTTCTCTACTTTCCCAAAAAACACACAGCTGGTTGCATGTAAGTTTTTACAGAATTCACTGAAATATTTTTATTCCATTTCAGCTTTTTTCACAAAAGTTCCTAGAAGAAATGTGCAAAATATAAAATATAGGAAATAATTTGCTATTTGCACATTTCTGGAATACTAAAAATTAAAAATAATACAAATATGCCTATTTTATTCCACTCAAAATGCAGGGTCTTATTTCCGTTTAGGGCAATGGGTAATGTATGCATAAGGACCCCAGATTGGGCAGGAGGAACCCATCTGGCTGGATGAATGATTTGAGCTGGTGAGCAGTGCTTTGATGGGCAGGAAAAAGTGGGATCAATGAGGGTCCTGAAATATAGGGACAAAAGCCTAGTCTTCATTGCAGTGACTAAAATGGAGCTCTTGAATGTTGCTGAGTTCGCAAGTGGGAATGGCAGGTTAGTGTTTGGATAGGGAGAGGGTTTTAAAAAAAACAGGTATGCCAAAAAAAGTAAACATGGGGAGGAATTATTCCTACTACATAGAGGCTAGTTAATTAAATGCCACCCTACATGGAACCTACATTCAGAAAACCACAAGCACTAGGTGACGATGAAGCATCATTGCTATTGCTGGGAATCATTAAGAATAATAACAACATACGCCAAGGGATGGAGGTTAGACAAGGTTATAAGGAGCTAACCTGCTGCTTTTAAAGAGGCACCAATAAAGAGAATCATAAATCCTTATAATGTCATTCCAGAAACAGAACTGGAAAACTCACAGTGGTGATCAATTCTCATTACTTGTTTATTTGGCTATGGGACTTTGAACTCTCTATTGAGGGACAGTTCCCCATTGTGTGGGTCTTGGTAGATTTCCCAAGCGGAAAGGCAAAGGGTGTCAGATAATTCCCTCTCCCAGAGTCCTCTGTGACTGGCACTTGAGCACGTGACCTAGGCTCAGCCAATCAGAAAGTCCCACCTAGGACTTTGAGTCTTGAGGGAGGCGCGCATGAGATGATTCTTGGTGGCAGCGGTGAAGTCGGGAGCCTAAAGGTGTGGGGAGGTCCAGGAGTAGTGGAGTCAGCAGTGAGGCCCTAACCAGAGCACAGCATGACCTTGGCCTTGGCCATCAGGCCCACTGTTGGTTGCTGTTTATTTTCTGTACCTGATCTCTCATTTTCTGGTGATTATAATGAACTACCCATGTCTTCATCAATTCCTTTTTTGCTTGAGTTATCCAGAGTTGAATTCGATATTTTATAAACAACAGTTCTTACATCCTGTGTCATTGCAGAAAGACCATCCAATGGACATTTAGAATGGCCTGAGTCCTGAGGAATAATCAATAATTTAGGGCAGGGCTTCCCTGGTGGCGCAGTGCTTGAGAGTCCACCTGCCAATGCAGGGGTCACGGGTTCGTGCCCCGGTCTGGGAAGATCCCACAAGCCGCGGAGCGGCTGGGCCCGTGAGCCATGGCCGCTGAGCCTGTGCGTCCGGAGCCTGTGCTCCGCAACGGGAGAGGCCACGGCAGTGAGAGGCCCGCATACCGCAAGAAACAAAAATAATAATAATTAGGGCAAAGGCTTGCCTGAGTATTTGTAATACTAGTAACAAGACTTATTCTTCCATATCTACATGCCAAATAAGCAAATTCACGATAGTTTTTGAAATAGCAATCGTTAGCATTTATCTTGTCTCCTCTACGTTCCTGAAATCACCAAGCCCCATCTTCACAATGAAAGTTCAGTGTGTCTGTGAAGAGCCTCCCATAATCAAAGATGGGGATAATAAAATCCAGTAGAATTATAACATGTCGTTCGCCAGCGAGTGCTATAAACACAAAATGGCTGTGAATCAGCTCACACACTGTAGAAGAGCAAAGGCTCTATTCTAAACTATTCCAGGGACACCTCCCCTGATACAGGTACCTTCCCTTCCTAAATATCAGCATTGGCTTTCATGCCGGTGTGAAACATGCAACAGATCACTAGATTTAAAAATACACGCCAGTTGATCCCGTTTTTTTTATGTCAAGGATTTGCACAACTAAACAATAATATAAAAATACCACATGTTTATACCAGCAAAGGAAAAAACAACATAAATAGCCACCAGGAGGGAAATGATGAAAAAATGCTATCTCCATACAATGGAATAGTGTGCAACCATGAAATAAAGCAAATATGCATGTAATCATACATGAGAACACCCAAGGTTCAGCATTAGCTTAAATAAAAGGCAAGTGCAGATGTGCAGTGTGATGCTATTTATTTGAAAACAGAGAAATATCAGATGGTATGCTTCCATTCACAAGGTTGTTGAGGAGGAAACTAACTGATGTCATTTACATATAAATTCAGTAAAAAAAAAAAAATCTATATGCTTATATAAGGCAGTGTTAATATCCCTCTGAGGAATGGGACTAAAAGCGGGTGAACTGTCATTTCTTTATCCTAAGTCCATATTTTTTTTAGAATTAAAAAAAAAAAAGATCCCAAATGCCATGATTGTACTGCATAGAAAACACTGATGCAAGGCTGTGGCCTATTCAAGAAACTCTTCCAAATGCGTAATTATTATGCATAGGTAGTGTGATGAATGGATTATACTGATTTAGAGCAATACTGACTTGAAGTACACTGTAATTCTGATTATTTATGTAATTATTACTCATAATTAGTGTGATGAATGGATTATGCTGATTTAGAGCAATACTGATTTGAAGTACACTGTAATTCTGATTTTATGGGACTAAGCTAGAAACTCTTGGTTTTTATGATTTTTTTTAACATCTATATTAGAGTATAATTGCTTCACAATGGTGTGTTAGTTTCTGCTTTATAACAAAGTGAACAAGCTATATGTATATGTGCATATCCCCTCCCTCTTGTGTCTCCCTCCCACCCTCCCTATCCCACCCCTCTAGGTGGTCACAAAGCACCGAGCTGATCTCCCTGTGCTATGCGGCTGCTTCCCACTAGCTATCTATTTTACAGCTGGTAGTGTATATATGTCCATGCCTCTCTCTCACTTTGTCCCAGCTTACCCTTCCCCCTCCCCGTGTCCTCAAGTCCATTCTCTACGTCTGCGGCTTTACTCCCGCCCTACCCCTAAATTCTTCAGAACCATTTTTTTTTTTTTAGATTCCATATGTATGTGTTAGCACACGGTATTTGTTTTTCTCTTTCTGACTTACTTCACTATGCATGACAGACTCCAGGTCTATCCACCTCACCACAAATAACTCAACTTCATTTCATTTTATGGCTGAATAATACTCCATTGTATATATGTGCCACATCTTCTTTATCCCTCCATCTGTTGATGGACACTTAGGTTGCTTCCATGTCCTAGCTATTGTAAATACTGCTGCAATGAACATTGGGGTACATGACTCCTTCTGAACTATGGTTTTCTCAGGGAACATGCCCGGCAGTGGGACTGCTGGGTCGCATGGCAGTTCCATTTCTAGTTTTCTAAGGAACCTCCACACTGTTCCCCACAGTGGCTGCACCAATCCACACTCCCACCAACAGTGCAAGATCCCCCCCACCCCGCCAACACCCTCTCTCCAGGATTCACCACCTGCAGACCTTTTGATGATGGCCACTCTGACCACTGTGAGATGACACCCCACTGCAGCCTTGATCTGCACCTCTCCAACGACCAGCGATGCTGAACATCCCTTCAGGCGTTTGTTGGCAATCTGTGTATCCTCTATGGAGAAATGTCCATCCAGGTCTTCCGCCCATCCCTGGATTGGGTCGTCCGTTCCTTCAACATTGAGCTGCATGAGCTGCCCGTACATTCTGGGGAATAAATCATCTGTCAGCTGCTTTGCCCGCAAATATATTCTCCCATTCTGAGGGTGGTCTTTTTCTCTTGTTTATGGTTTCTTTTGCTGTGCAAAAGCTTTTAAGTTTCATTAGGTCCCACTGGTTTTTGTTTTTATTTCCATTACTCTAGGAGGTGGGTCAAAAAGGATCTTGCTGTGATTTATGTCATAGAGTGTTCTGCCTATGCTTTCCTCTAAGTGTTTGATAGTGTCTGGCCTTACATTTAGGTCTTTAATCCATTTTGAGTTTATTTTTGTGTATGCTGTTAGGGAGTGTTCTAATTTCATTCATTTACATGTAGCTGTCCAGTTTTCCCAGCACCACTTATTGAAGAGGCTATCTTTTCTCCACTGTATATTCTTGTCTCCTTTATCAAAGATAAGGTGACCATATATGCATGGGCTTATCTCTGGGCTTTCTATCCTGTTCCATTGATCTATGTTTCTGTTTTTGTGGCAGTACCACACTGTCTTGATTACTGTAGCTTTGTAGTAGAGTCTGAAGTCAGGGAGCCTCATTCCTCCAGCTCCATTTTTCGTTCTCAAGACTGCTTTGGCTATTCGGGGTCTTTTGTGTTTCCATACAAATTGTGAAATTTTTTGTTCTAGTTCTGTGAAAAATGCCAGTGGTAGTTTGATAGGGATTGCATTGAATCTGTAGATTGCTTTGGGTAGTAGAGTCATTTTCACACTGTTGATTCTTCCAATCCAAGAACATGGTATATCTCTCCATCTATTTGTATCATCTTTAATTTCTTTCATCAGTGTCTTATAGTTTTCTGCATACAGGTCTTTTGTCTCCTTAGGTAGGTTTATTCCTAGGCATTTTATTCGTTTTGTTGCAATAGTAAATGGGAGTGTTTCCTTAATTTCACTTTCAGATTTTTCATCATTAGTGTACAGGAATGCAAGAGATTTCTGTGCATTAATTTTGTATCCTGCTACTTTACCAAATTCATTGATTAGCTCTAGTAGTTTTCTGGTAGCATCTTTAGGATTCTCTATGTATAGTATCATGTCATCTGCAAACAATGACAGTTTTACTTCTTTTCCGATTTGTATTCCTTTTTTTTTTTTTTTTTTTGCGGTACGTGGGCCTCTCACTGTTGTGGCCTTTCCCGTTGCGGAGCACAGGCTCTGGACGCGCAGGCTCAGCGGCCATGGCTCACGGGCCCAGCCGCTCCGCGGCATGTGGGATCTTCCCAGATCGGGGCACGAACCCATGTCCCCTACATCGGCAGGCGGACTCTCAACCACTGCGCCACCAGGGAAGCCCTGTATTCCTTTTATTTCTTTTTCTTCTCTGATTGCTGTGGCTAAAACTTCCAAACCTATGTTAAATAATAGAGTTAGAAGTGGGCAACCTTGTCTTCTTCCTGCTTGTAGTGGAAATGGTTTCAGTTTATCACCATTGAGAATGATGTTAGCTGTGGGTTTCTCATATATGGCCTTTATTATGTGGAGGTAAGTGCCCTCTATGCCTACTTTCTGGAGAGTATTTATCATAAATAAAAGGTGTTGAATTTTGTTCAAAAGCTTTTTCTTCATCTATTGAGAGGATCATATGTTTTTATCCTTCAATTTGTTAATATGGTGTATCATGTTGATTGATTTGCGTATATTGAAGAATCCTTGCATTCCTGGGATAAACCCCACTTGATCATGGTGTATGATCCTTTTAATGTGCTGTTGGATTCTGTTTGCTAGTATTTTGTTGAGGATTTTTGCATCTATGTTCATCAGTGATATTGGCCTGACAGTTTTCTTTTTTTGTGACATCTTTGTCTGGTTTTGGTATCAGGGTGATGATGGTGGCCTTGTAGAATGAGTTTGGGAGGGTTCCTCCCTCTGCTATATTTTGGAAGAGTTTGAGAAGGAGAGGTGATAGCTCTTCTCTAAATGTTTGACAGAATTCGCCTGTGAAGCCATCTGGTCCTGGGCTTTGGTGTGCTGGAAGATTTTTAATCACAGTTTCAATTTCAGTGTTTGTGATTGGTCTGTTTATATTTTCTATTTCTTCCTGGTTCAGTCTCAGAAGGTTGCATTTTTCTACGAATTTGTCCATTTCTTCCAGGTTGTCCATTTTATTGGCATAAAGTTGCTTGTAGTAATCTCTCATGATCCTTTGTATTTCTGCAGTGTCAGTTGTTACTTCTCCTTTTTTATTTCTAATTCTGGTGATTTGAGACTTCTCCCTTTTTTTCTTGATGAGTCTGGCTAATGAGTCAATTTTGTTTATCTTCTCAAAGAACCAGCTTTTAGTTTTATGGATCTTTACGATTGTTTTCTTCATTTCTTTTCATTTATTTCTGCTCTGATCTTTGTGATTTCTTTCCTTCTGCTAACTTTGGGGTTTTTTTGTTCTTCTTTCTCTAATTGCTTCAGGTGTAAGGTTAGGTTGTTTGAGATTTTTCTTGTTTCTTGAGGTAGGACTGTATTGCTATAAACTTCCCTCTTAGAACTGCCTTTGCTGCATTCCATAGGTTTTGGGTCGTTGTGTTTTCATTATCATTTGTTTCTAGGTATTTTTTGATTTCCTCTTTGGTTTCTTCAGTGATCTCTTGGTTGTTTAGCAGCGTATTGTTTAGCCTCCATGTGTTTGTATTTTTTAGTTTTTTTTTTTTCTGTAATTGATATCTAGTCTCATAGCATTGTGGTTGGAAAAGATACTCGATATGATTTCAATTTTCTTAAATTTTCCAAGGCTTGATTTATGACCCAAGATATGATCTATCCTGGAGAATGTTCAATGAGCACTTGAGAAGAAAGTGTATTCTGTTGTTTTTGGATGGAATGTCCTATAAATATGAATTAAGTCCATCTGGTCTAATGTAGGTCTTTTCCTTCTCTGTGTTTCCTGCCTAGAGAACTTCTTTTAGCATTGGTTGTAAAGCTGGTTTGGTGGTGCTGAATTCTCTTAGCTTTTGCTTGTCTGTAAAGATTTTAACTTCTCTGTCAAATCTGAATGAGATCCTTGCTGGGTAGAGTAATCTTGGTTGTAGCTTTTCCCCTTTCATCACTTTAAATATGTCCTGCCACTCCCTTCTGGCTTGCAGAGTTTCTGCTGAAAGATCAGCTGTTAACCTTATGGAGATTCCCTTGTATGTTATTTTTGCTTTTCCCTTGCTGCTTTTAATATTTTTTCTTTGTATTTAATTTTTGATAGTTTGATTAATGTATCTTGGCATGTTTCTCCTTGGATTTATCCTGTATGGGACTCTCTGCACTTCCTGGACTTGATTGACTACTTCCTTTCCCACATTAGGGAATTTTTCAACTATAATCTCTTCAAATCTTTTCTCAGTCCCTTTCTTTTTCTCTTCTTCTTCTGAGACCCCTATAATTCGAATGTTGGTGCATTTAATGTTGTCCCAGAGGTCTCTAAGATTGTCCTCAATTCTTTTCATTCTTTTTTCTTTCTTCTGCTCTGCAGTAGTTACTTCCACTATTTTATCTTCCAGGTCACTTATCCATTCTTCTGCCTCAGTTATTCTGCTATTGAGTTCTTCTAGAGAATTTTTAATTTCATTTATTGTGCTGTTCATCATTGTTTGTTTGCTCTTTAGTTCTTCTAGGTCCTTGTTAAACATTTCTTGTATTTTCTCCATTCTATTTCCAAGATTTTGGATCATCTTTACTATCATTACTCTAAATTCTTTTTCAGGTAGACTGCCTATTTCCTCTTCATTTGTTTGGTCTGGTGGGTTTTTATCTTGCTCCTTCATCTGCTGTGTATTTCTCTGTCTTCTCATTTTGCTTAACTTACTGTGTTTGGGGTCTCCTCTTTGTAGGCTGCAGGTTTGTACTTCCTGTTGTTTTTGGTGTCGGCCCCCAGTGGGTGAGGTTGGTTCAGTGGGTTGTGTATGCTTCCTGGTGGAGGGGACTGGTGCCTGTGTTCTGGTGGATGAGGCTGGATCTGGTCTTTCTGGTGGGCAGGACTGTGTCCAGTGGTGTGTTTTGGGGTGTCTGTGAACTTAGTATGACTTTCGGCAGCCTCTCTGCTAATGGGTGGGGTTGTGCTCCTGTCTTACTAGTTGTTTGGCATGGAGTGTCCAGCACTGGAGCTTGCTGGTCGTTGAGTGGAGCTGGGTCTTAGCATTGGGATGGAGATCTCTGGGAGAGCTCTCGCTGATTGATATTACGTGGGGCTGAGAGGTCTCTGGTGGTCCAAATCCTGAACTTGGCTCTCCCACCTCAGAGTCTCAGGCCTGACACCCGGCCAGAGCACCAAGACCCTGTCAGCCACACGGCTCAGAAGAAAAGGGAGGAAAAAAAAAGATAGAAAGAAAAATAAAATGAAATAAAGTTATTAAAATTAAAAAATATATTTAAAAAATTTTTAAGTAATAAAAAATAAAAAGAAGAGAGCAACCAAACCAATAAAAAAAATCCACCAATGATAACAAGCTCTAAAAACTATACTGAGATAAACATAAAAATCAGAAACTAGTCAGTCGCATACAGCAAACCCCAAGTCTGCAGTTGCCCGCAAAGTCCACTGCCTCAATTTTGGGATGATTCGTTGTCTATTCAGGTATTCCACAGATGCAGGTACATCGAGATGATTGTGGAGATTTAATCCGAGGCTCCTGAGGCTGCATGGAGGAATTTCCCTTTGTCTTCTTTGTTCACACAGCTCCTGGGGTTCAGCTTTGGATTTGGCCACTCCTCTACGTGTATGTCACCCTCTGGTGTCTGTTCTTCACCCAGACAGAAGGGGGTTAAAGTAGCAACTAATTAGGGGGTTCTGGCTCACTCAGGCTAGGGAGAGGGAGGGGTATGGAATGCGGGGCAAGTCTTCGGTGGCCAAGGCCAGAGTGACGTTACAACAGCCTGAGGCGCACTGTGTGTTTCCCTGGGGAAGTTGTCCCTCCCTGGATCACGGGACCTTGGCAGTGGTGGGCTGCACAGGCTCCCGGGAGGGGAGGTGTGGATAGTGACCTGTGCTTGCACACAGGATTCTTGGTGGCTGCAGCAGCAGCCTTAGCATTTTATGCCCATCTCTGGTGTCCGTGCTCATCTCTGAAGCTCATTTAGGCGGTGTTCTGAATCTCCTCTCCTAGCGCACCCCAAAACAATGGTCTCTTGACTCTTAGGCAGTTCCAGATTTTTTCCTGGACTCCCTCCCGGTTAGCTGTGGTGCACTAGCCCCCTTCAGGCTGTGTTCACGCAGCCAACCCCAGTCCTCTCCCTGGGATCTGAACTCTGAAGCCTGAGCCTCAGCTCCCAGCCACCACCTGCCCTAGCGGGTGAGCAGACAAGCCTCTTGGGCTGGTGAGTGCTGGTCGGCACTCACCTAAAAGAACTTCTCTAGGCAGAAGATTTCTCTGTACAGAAATCTCTCCACTTTGCCCTCTGCACCCCTGTTGCTGTGCTCTCCTCCGCGGCTCCGAAGCCTCCCCCCCCCGCCCCGTCTCCGCCAGTGAAGGGGCTTCCTACTGTGTGGAAACTTTTCCTCCTTCACAGCTCCCTCCCAGAGGTGCAGGTCCCGTCCCTATTCTTTTGTCTCTGTTTTGTTTTTGTGGGTTTTTTTGCGGTACGCGGGCCTCTCACCGCTGTGGCCTCTCCCGTTGCGGAGCACAGGCTCCGGACGCGCAGACTCAGCGGCCATGGCTCACAGGCCCAGCTGCTCTGCGGCATGTGGGATCCCCCCGGACCAGGGCACGAACCCGTGTCCCCTGCTTCGGCAGGCGGACTCTCAACCACTGCACCACCAGGGAAGCCCTTGTCTCTGTTTTTTCGTTTTTCTTTTGCCCTACCCAGTTATGTGGGGAGTTTCTTGCCTTTTGGGAAGTCTGAGGTCTTCTGTTAGCGTTCAGTAGGTGTTCTGTAGGAGTTGTTCCACATGTAGATGTATTTTTTATGTATTTGTGGGGAGGAAGGTGATCTCTGCGTCTTACTTCTCTGCCATCTTGAAGGTCCTTTCTACCAAAGGTCCTCACATACCAAAGGGGAAAGGTTGGGGGGAGGGATAAATTAGGAATTTGGGATTAACATATACACACTAGTATATATAAAACAGATAATCAACAAGGATCTACTGTATAGCACAGTGAACTCTACTCAATATTCTGTAATAACCTATATGGGAAAATAATCCGAAAAAGAATGGATATATGTACATATGTATAACTGAATCACTTTGCTGTATACCTGAAACTAACACAACATTGTAAATCAACTATACTCTAATATAAAATAAAAATTAAATTAATAAAGATTATCCCAGTAATTGCTATGGTGAATGCTAATGGCCAAAGATTATCTCTGCGTCACAGCTCCTTTTGCATTCATGAACTCATATAGGTTCAAAGTTCAAGTGTGTTGATGAATCCTGACTCACCTGAAATTTGAACACAGAACACTGGTGATTCAGAGACGGTTCAATACTAAACACTGATTAAGTCTAAATGACTAATGATCAATTATTTTAAATCATAAAGAGGACAGCAAATGTCTATGAATAAAGCGCTTTTAGAAAACCATTTCTGGGATGGCCTTAGGTAAATACAGACAAATTTTCTTAACTAAAATGTCACTGGGGGCCGATAAATGATTACTTATATTCCGGTTGATGGATATTTAGCAAGGAACGAGGAGGCAGAGCACCATGACTCTGGCAGTCATTCTATTTCAGCTCAAGCTCAATGACTTTCAGATAGGAGGTCACTTCATTGCAATACGGGGGTTGCATGCCTTTACCCTAGAGCGAGATGGCTAGAGCGCTCTGTCCTCCCCTTGAGGCCACCTATGTGACATCACAGACCCTGGATCTTGTTTCTGAGGTGCATGGATCTTGATCGTCAACCTAGACTGGGATGACCAGGCCCAAGAAAACACTCCTCTCATAGGAGACTTGAGAGTGACAAATTACAGAAGTGTCATGTAGCCTGGAAAAAGTCATCTTGGTTTGGAGACAATACTGCTTCAGATACTCTACAGATATTTGTCCATGTCTATGGATATTTGTTCATGCCTCCTGCATTTAATTCAGACCATGCGGTCACCATATCCAAAATGGTGCCCAAGGGAAACCTTCAAGGCACTGGATCCAGGCCTAAAGCCCCTACTTCCCAAAGAGACTCTAGAACCTCTTAACCTTCTTCGAGTCTGATTTTCATTTGCGGTGGTCACAGGTCCAACCATTCAAGTCTATCATGGTCCCATGGATCTGAACCCAAAGCTCAGGACACTGGGAAAATTTCATCGTTTCTTTAGCAGTTTGAGTTGACATAAAGTAATCTTGGGGGCTCCTCTGGTCAGCGAGTCTTCCAATCCTTCCATGGCTGCCCTGCGCACATTCTGTACTGAAAGATGTCATCAAAAATCTACTGTGTCCCTCTGGGTTGGTATAGCAGCCTCACCCCAGAAAAAAAAAAAAATGTCCCTCTTAGACATTACTTGGAAGAATTTTCAACCATGCCAAAGCTGAAGCTGTGAGTGTAGATGGCAATGACATGCTAGGTAGCCTGGGAGCGTGGCTTTGGCCTTGGAGCCTCCGTGACAGGGCCTACATGGGTCCAGTACCATAATTTTAAAATAGTGTGGGGGATGTGTGGGGATGAGCAGGGAGGAAGATGATGGGAGTAGATTACAGCTCCAGGAAGAGGCACCTTTTCGTGTTCAAATGGGGTGAATGGGAGGAATTGTGATGCCAAGATATGTAAATATTGATTGAAAAATCAGTATAAATATCTTTCCTTTTTCAAAATTATTGTTCCACCATCTTTGTGTATAGCCAGTTGCAAGCTCAAAAAATCCGAGTGTCTCAAATCGTTTCTAATTTCTCTATAATCGGTTGCTTGGATCAACAAAGAGGAAATTGGGAAATTTAATTTTCAGCAGGAAACTTAATGCATAACAAAAGAATAGTGGGGGTGGGGAGCAGACAGAGGAACACAATGGTGTGGGTGCGTTGACCCATCAAACAATTATGCAAACAAAGGCCCTTGGAGCTGGTCTGACTCTGGCAAACAGCCATTGTTGTCTTTGAAACCCTCAGTGACATTGTTGAAATCATCTTCAGAAACAGGAAACGGCGTGATACTGATTTTCGGGCAACCTCATCCTTTCTTGTGAACTGGCAACCTGGCTGTGAGCTGTTAACTCTGATTCACACTAAATGATGGAGGCAGAAACAAAAGTATTTCCTTTTCACTTTAATCTCCACGTTTTCAGAAACAGCTCTGAAGCTAAGTCACTTCTGCTCATTAATGTACCCAAGAAACATTCCTGAAATGAGGCCCGTACAGAGGCCAGACATGGCTTTAGCTCTAGTTTCCATCTGTCGCTAGAATGGGGAGGAAAATCTGCCTCAGTGAGAGAGGAAATTCAGTGGATGATGAGGGCTGTACTAGGTAATCAATCATTCCAGGAGGCATTTCTGCTTTGTCAGAACAAGGCAGCAGATGGGTGTAGAAATATAATGGAGTGTCTGTTTCTTCATCTTTACATCAAGGAAGTTGACCTAGAACAGGGGTTGACACACTTTCTGTAAAGGGCCTGATGGTAAACGTTTTCAGTTTTGCTGGCCAGATGGCCTGTCGCAACTACTCCACTCTGTCCTTGTACCACAAAAGCAGCCACAGACAATAAACAAATGGGCACGGCTGTGTTCCAATAAAACTTTATTTACAAACATAGGTGGCAGCAGGCTGGAGTTGGTCTCTGAGCCATAGCTTGCTGACCCCTGATCTAGATGATTATATTGATACTTCATTCTCTCTGTTAAAATGTACTTTTGAGAGACAGAAGTTAAAACACCAGCATGCTCTCTTCCTTCCTGGCACTGGCTTCTTTTCCAAACTGCCCTGGCCCTAGAGGGAGGAACTCTCTTTCCCTCTCTTTCTCGGTATCATCTATCCACTGCAATCTGACTACTCCCTACACAGTCCTTCAGAAACTACAAAGCAAAGACCTCTGGTGACCTCCGGATGGTCAAAGCTGTGGGTGCCCATCCAAGTCTCAACCTCCTTGACCTCTATGAGTTCTTTGAATTGCCTGACCTCTCTATAACTCTTAGAACTCAGTCCTCTCTAGAACTCTGGACCCAGCTCTCTGGCTTGTCCTCCCACCTCTGGCTGCTGTGTCATGGTCTGTAGTGCTGCTTCCTTTTCCTCCATCTCTGCCAGGGTCAGCCTTAGCCATTTTCCAGTGCATTCCCCCTGACATCTATCAACCATCTCCTCTCTCATGGTATTTGAGATCTCTTAGATAACTGCACCTTCATCTACCCCCATCCCTGAGCTGAGAATCATGGAGTCATCTTTGACCCCTCACCTTTGACCTGCAAGCTGGTATATTCCCACTTCATATATTGCCTCTCCCCTCCCCCACTCCGAGTCAGTCCATGGATGTAAATGTCCTCAGATGGCAATCACCCTCCACTGAAAGACCCAGATAGTTATTCAGACAATCGAATGAAACTCTCTGAAAAACGGAAATTAGAAGCTAGTGAGAAAAACAACTTTTTACTTGAAAAGAGTAGAGTATTGGAGTGTAGGGAGTTGTAGGACAACTTTCATGGGCTGTAGGCACGTGGCCCTTCACGAACTCTTTCCTCAACAACAAAAAATATTAAAAATTATATTTTATGACTACGTTGGTATGAAGGCAAGTACAGTCCAGGCTGGATTATATTAATTTTTTTCCTTCTGATTTTTAGAAGAAACTGAAATAATTTTGTGGGCCCTCAGCTCCGTGCCTAATGGAAAAATCGCTCCTGGGGATGTTTGTCAGATGTTCATAAAAGCACAAAAGTTCTTTTAAGAAAACCTAATCATGTCAGATATTTACTGTTTTAAACTGTTTATCCTGCTTTTAAAGAAAAATGTAATGAATGTCTGCCAACAGGAAATGTTAATATGAATATCGGGATTATATTCATTCACATCATATAATATTTGGTGACACTGAGATACTGATATCAGGATGAGAAAATCATTTTTTTAATATATTAAAATAATTTATGAATGATAGAAGTAAATCAGCATTCTGATGATGCTGTAAGTCATTTCTTTTTTTTCCAGCTTTATAACTGACAAATAAAAATTGTGTATATTAAGGAATACAATATGATGTTTTGATATACATATACATTGTGAAATGACTGCCACGTCAAGCTAAGTAATATTTCCATCACCTCACAGTTACTACTGTGGGTTTTTTGTTTTTTTGTGTTGAAAACAATTGAGATCTACTCAGCAAGTCATAAGTATACAGATCATATACAGTATGGTCACCAAGCTGTACATTAGATCCTCAGAACTCATTCATCCTATGTAACTGAAACCTTGTACCCTTTGACCAACATCTCCTCCTTTCTCCTAACACCTATCCCCTGGCAGCCACCATTCTACTCTCTGCTTCTATAAGTTTAACTTTCTTAGATTCCATATATAAGTGAGATCATGCAGTATTTATCTTTCTGTGTCTGGCTTATCTCACTTAACATTATGTCCTCTAGTTGCATCCATGTTGTCTCAAATGGCACAATTTCCTTCTTTTTTAAGGAAGAATATATATATGAATATAAGAATATATATATTCTTATATATATTTATATATATATAATTATATATTATTCTATATATAAGAATATATATATTCGTGTGTATATATATATATATATATATATATATATATATCACATTTTGGTCATCCATTCGTCCATCAATGGACATTTAGATTGTTTCCATTTCTCAGCTATTCTGAATTGTGCTGCAATGAACATGCGGTGCAGATATCTCTTCCAGAGCCTTATTTCATTTCCTTTGGCTAAACAGCCAGAAATGGGATTGCTGGATCATATGTTAGTTCTATGTTTAATTTTTTGAGGAATCTCTAGACTGTTTCCATAATGGATGCACCAACTTACATTCCCACCAACAATACTAAGGGTTCCCTGACAAAATAAATATTGATATGCTTTATTCATGCTTTAATAATAAAATGAAAGCCAGCTATCACCTCTTTCTGCAACCACTAGAGAAGGCATCAATCTCAAACAAAAACTCTGGCTATTCCATTCTATACATCACTTGAATTTGTTGCGTCTGTTTCATTCAAGTACTTCACTGTTTCATCCAGCCAACACTTATTAAGCGTAAACCTTATGCCAGGAATTGTGCTAGGTCCGGCAATACAGCCGTAACTACTGTATCTTCTATTTTAACTGTGACATTTAACACTGTATTAATAGACCTCTCATCAGATTATTCAGAAGTTGCCATTAGCACAGTCACCTCAAATGTCCATAATAATAAAGATAAGAAGTGGCTCCGAAAATGCAAAAGTGATTTAGACTTTGCCCTAAAAGGCATTTTTTTGGATTCCTGGTGGGATGGAGGAGGTGGGATTACGAGGAAGGGGCATCAGTGCCTTGCTAGCGATTAGGCTTACATGGCACCTGAATTCCATTCCGCAAGAGCAGGGAAGATGAAGAATGTTTTAGGCCCGAGCTTCTCAAACAAAGGGGTTTTTGAAACACGGGAGATTATTCATTTTATACTAAGACAACACAGACCTACTGGGGAGCGGAGGCAACTTGTTGTCTTTAAAACGTGGAGCTCACACCCTTCATTAAATGTGTGACGTGTGGAATGAATTGAGTTTCTGCATTTAGAACCTCTGGCTCCCAGGAGAAGCAGATGGCCCTGGGAGGAAGGGCCTGGCACAAAGGGCACACACGTCACATGTCAGCTCTCTCATTCGTTGGAGACAATCCCACCTGTAACACCAACAGTTGACTCAGACATACTTTGGAACGAACAGCTGCGCAGTTGTCTGTCTTATGTGGGGCAGGGGCACGGCGTGCGCGGAGGAATAACGGCGAAGAAATGAGTCTAAGATGCCTGAGCTGGACGCAGGTTACCATAGACCAGGGTGGCTCCATCTCAGCCCTAGTGGCATCTGGGCCGGGTCATCCTTTGAGAGGGACGGTCCTATGCACTGTAGGATGTTTAGCAGCATCCCTGGGCTCTACCCACTAGATGCCCTCACTCCCAGATGTGACACCAAAAAAAGCCTCCAGACACTGACATCTGTCCCCGGAGGGCAAAATCGGCCCCAGTTGGGAACCACTGCCCTGGTGACCTGTTAGACCGTCCCGAGAATCAAATGACAGAGAGTAAGTGAAACTATCTGGTAGCCCCAAAAGCCCCAACCCAGGGGTTCTCGGTGCAGCCGGCCCATTTCTGTCCCTGGGGAGATTTTAACGTCCTGAGGCCCAGGAAACATGCCAGCTCAGTTAATCAGAAACTCAGCAGGTAGGACGGAGGCAGCAGCGTGATTTGGCATTCCCCCAGTGATTCCGGGGGCCAGCGATGGGGGGACCCCTTGCTCTAAGCAGACGTGTCATTCTCAGGACTGGGTGGGTTAACTGCCATTTGATGGGAAAGCCTGGGCCTGCGCCCCTATATGAATACACAGCACTCATCCACCTACAGACAAAGGCAGCATTTGCTGATGGCCCACGATGGGCCAGCCGTGCACTGAGTGCTGGAGAAGCAAAGTTGACCAAGACTGTTCTTGCCCTCCAGGGAATTCTAATCTACTAGCTGGAGATACTCCTGAAAAGCCCACTGAGAAGGGCCCTGACAGAGTTTGCACAAAGGAGCACACAGAAGAGGGGCATCAGTCGGGGAGGGGTGCCAGGGAGAGGAGGCTTTCTGAAAGAGATGAATGCAGACATTATCCTTAAACAGTCAGAGCCTGAAATGTGCCGTGGCATTTCCAGTAAAAACTTTTGCCAAGGTGGGGAGACATAAATTAGGAGTTTGAGATTAACAGATACAGACTACTATAAGTAAAATAAACAAGAACCTACTTATAGCACAGGGAACTGTAAATTTAGTATCTTGTAATAACCTATAATGGAAAAGAATCCGAAAAAGAACACACACACACACACCATGTTGACTCAGTTATACGTATATATGTATAACTGAACCAATTTGCTGTATGCCTGAAACTAACACAGCACTGTAAATCAACTATACTTCAATAAAAAGTTGTTTGCTTTCGGCGGGGGGGGGGGGGGGAGACTTGGTAAAAACAAAAAAAAAACACCCCACAACTTTTGCCAAGAGCCTAAGAATTGGAGAAAATGCGGAAATTTAAATGAACATGAAACACTCAAGCACCTAGAGGACTCCTGGGAGTGAAACCTCCATCTCCTGCACTACCAGCCCCATATGATAAATCAGCAATGTTTGCTTGGCCATCAGAGCTTAAATCACTAATTCAGGCTACAGAGCATGGATGTTCCCAGCCTTTAGCCCCATAGGCACATCTAAGACTTCTAGATGTTCTCAAAATGAGCGGTAGGTTTTGTCTAACATTTCTTATTAAAAATTTCAAACATAATACCAGGTGGAAAGAATTCTATAGGGAACACCCACGTTCCCACCACCAGATTCCACCATTGACATTTTGCTATACTTGCTTATCCATCCACCCGTCTTTCCCCCTGTCCGTCTACTAATCCAAGTTGTACATTTTTTTAAGTTCATTCTCAATGAGTGTGATAAAAGAGTGAACATTTTAAAAAGCCATTCCTAATTTGTTAACCAGCATTATTATTATTTGTTGGCCAAGTCACATAACCATGTGGAGACCGATGTTGGGTGTGGGAGGAGTCAGGCCTTGAGTTGTTAGAAACCAAGTCACTAAATTACTGTACTTATTCTAATAATTCTTGAGAAATAGCCTTTAAATTTGCTTAAACATTTCCTGTGGTCTTTGCAGATAACCTGTAGTGGAAAAAAAAATTGAAGTGACCATGTGCGTCCCAAACACTTTGGTTACTTCACAAAATGTATGTGAAAAATGCATTTGCAAGTGTTTTAGCTTCCTTAAGCCAGCGTTGCCGCAAATACACTTCCTCCCTTTACAAAGGCTTAAAGATTTTCCTATTGAGTTGTTTCTTTCTGAGAAACAGCTCACAAATACTCCAGCTGAGAAAAGAGATAAATTGCCCCATCTGAGAAATGAGAAGAATTTCTTCAAGGTTTTCTAGCTTGGACACTTGGAGTTCTTAAAAAAAGGCTTTGTGCCTGTCAAACACTGCAGAATCCTTTTTTTGGTTGTTTCTAGGCGGTTGTGCCGGAGAAGTAGCTCTGTAATCCTCATTTGTCTCCACCTGACATCTCATCCTGCTTTGTGGCAGAGAATTCTTCCTTGATGTGACATTCCTTTAAAGAAGAAATGAGCTGGCATTGAATTCTTAGCTGAATACTGCTTGTTGGTGTGTGTGTGTTTTTCTGATTACAGAACAGGCCTGGAATACCATTTTCAGTCAAACTCCTTGATGAGGCATTTGCAAATTGTATTTCTCCATATGGGCTATAAAATAGTAAGAATGGTTGCACAAAGCAATCAGCAAGATTTTTCTTCTTTCTTAACTGTTCCACATCTGTAGCTTGAAACAGAGAGAAACCTGAGGCCATTATGGCTTAAAATTGTCCAAGATGTCTCAATGGCTAATTGGGGCGTCAAGTGGATGGTGGGGAAATGGGACGAGCTGGTGGGGTTTAGTGTCAGTAGGCTGGGATTCCCTTCGGGTTACTAAGAACTCCCGGATATAAAGGTAGGCTGACTTGAAGGGGGAAGATGGTTTCCAACCCTGCAATGGAAATGATCCTGTCGAGACAAATCTTGACACAAAAGTGTAGAGGTTGAGTTTCAGGTTGGGGCAGAACTTCCCAGGGTGCCACTGTGCCTGTGCTTAGGGCTGGAACCTATGTTGCCATGGGAGTGGGGCTTTTCTGGGATGAGCAAGGGAGTCCGAGTGCTAGGAGTGAACAGTGACAAAGGAGGCACAGGCGCAGTCTTGGGGACCGGCGTGGAGATGGGGAAAGAGCCGTAGACATGATTGATCGTTCCTGATCTCTGGGGCTAGGGACTCTCACATTTCCGAGCCCATCATTTTAGGCAGAACAGACACTTTGCCCAATGGAGTACAAAAGGCCTGGATAGATTCAAATCTATCCTTAGCATTGCTGGTCTAGAAGGTGGAAAAGGATTTTGAGAGTTTCTTAGCAGAAGAAATGGGTTTACGTCTACAGCTGAGGGGCCTCAGGTTGGTTGCTTCTTCCTGCATGACATGAGATGGTGGGGGGCACCCTCAGCCACCAGAGCCCTGTGGCTGTGCTCTCTGGGCTCCAGTGAAGGTGCAGGCAGAGGATCAGCACAGGTTGGGGAAGGGCTCCTCCGTGGAAGAGCAGGTGAAGGAGACGTGCCCAGGAGACAGGCAGGGCGAAAGGTGAGCTCTGGGTGCCCCTGTTGTGGTTTCCTGTTCTTTGTTTCCTCCTGAAGCAATGCAGTTCATATCATGGTAAACTCATCACCAGGCTGAAGCAAACCCGGGTTGCAAACAGACAGAGAGCACGTCTCCTAGAACATTCTGCCTGCTCCAAGCTCCTGCAAGCCATTGGCTGGGCAACTCTTCAGCTTCGCAGATTCACTGGAGAATCATGTCACGCCCGGAGTGAGTGACCGAAGTAGGAGAGGACAAAATGAAGCACCCTGAGTCTGTGGCAGGTCCTCCAACCTGGTATTCAAGCCCGCCCAAGATTTGTGAATTATCTCTAGAACTAGAGAATTTCTAAAAGCAGAGAATTAATATATCCTTATAGATACCTTAAAGCAACCAGGCCTCAAACCAAGTGATTATTTTCATTCATCCCACTATCATGCTGAACACCCTTCATAATCTTTTGACCCCTCTTTTCATGAAATTGAATGTCCAGAAATTGTTGCCTAAGACATCCCTGGAACGTATCTTGATCCTGTGTTTATTTACTTATTTATTTAATATTTATTTATTTGGCTGCGCCAGGTCTTAGTTGCAGCGTGCGGGATCTTCGTTGTGGCATGTGGGATCTTTTAGTTGTGGCATGTGGTACCTAGTTCCCTGACCAGGGATTGAACCCGATCCCCCTGCATTGGGAGCGCAGAGCCTTAACCACTGGACCACCAGGGAAGTCCCGATCCTGTGTTTAAAGAAGCCATCTAACATGCAAAAACGCCCACAGAGCAAAGTGGAGATGAGAAAGGCTAAAGCAGCAGAAAAGAGAAAACAAATGAACAACTCTTAAAAGAGACTGGAGAGCTATTGAATAGGTGTCATCAAATACACAGCAATTTCCAAAAGGGAAATTCAGAAGTTGCTGAACCCATCTGCTCAGCTATTGCAGTACTGGCTGGGAGTGGAGGTCGGTTCAGAGTGCTGGGGAATAAAAAGATTCAGCCCCCAGAAAGCCAAGACTTATAGCTGATAAAAACCAAAACTGGGGCTTCCCTGGTGGCTCAGTAGTTAAGAATCTGCCTGCCAATGCAGGGGACACGGGTTTGAGCCCTGGTCCGGGAAGATCCCACATGCCGCAGAGCAACTAAGCCCGTGCGCCACAGCTACTGAGCCTGTGCTCTAGAGCCCGTGAGCCACAGCTACTGAGCCTGCGTGCCCCACCTACTGAAGCCCATGTGCCTAGAGCCCGTGCTCCGCAACAAGAGAAGCCACCGCAATGAGAAGCCCGCGCAGCACAACGAAGAGTAGCCCCCGCTTACCTCAACTAGAGAAAGCCCGTGTGCAGCAACGAAGACCCAACACAGCCAAAAAAAAAAAAAAAAAAAAAAAAAAAAATCTGTAAGAAGGATCAAAATTAATTGATCCTGACCAGCAAGCCTATGCTCTCAAAGGAGAAATTTGCGATCTTGAATTTAATACCATTTTAACCACCAGAGCCAAATTCATCAAGAATGTTCGGAAGGGGGACTTCCCTGTTGGTGCAGTGGCTAAGACTCCATGCTCCCAATGCAGGGGGCCCAGGTTCGATCCCTGGTCAGGGAACTGGATCCCACATGCATGCTGCAACTAAGAGTTCGCATGCCACAACTAAAGAGCCTGTGTGCCGCAACTGGGGAGCCCACTCGCCACAACTAAGGAGCTGGTGAGCCACAACTAAGGAACCCTCAAGCCATAACCAAGGAGCCCACCTGCCACA
Organism: Leucopleurus acutus; assembly: GCF_964270905.1. NCBI lineage: Eukaryota > Metazoa > Chordata > Mammalia > Artiodactyla > Delphinidae > Leucopleurus > Leucopleurus acutus. The sequence continues at coordinate 10,165,772 of NC_139148.1, read as the reverse complement.
AATGAGACCCAGCGCAACCAAAATAAATAAATACTTTTTAAAAAAGTGTTCATAAGGAACAAAACAAAATTTTATGTTGATCTTCCTAAAGAATGTTATCAAAGAACATTTTCTGTTACCATTCCAAGTTAAAAAGCTTTATTGTCTCTGTTCTCTTGTTTCCTAACTCCTCTTACACACATTGTTTGTATTGCATGTTTCCGTGTTTACTATGGATGTTAAGGAGACTACCATTCATTCTATCACCTTGTTTGAGAAATGGTTCTCAGTAACAAATCCTTGAGGTTTAAAAAGCAGCTATGGTTAGGTTAAGAGCTCTCCGTCCCCCCTGATTTCAGCCTGCGCTGCTTTTCCAATTCACTGGGATGTCTTTCCTTTGTAAATCAGGATGCTTTTCCCTCTGGTGATTACTGGGGCTGACTGGTTTTGCTCTGCACTTCCCTGGAGGACCCTGTCTTTTCTTTGGCTAACCTTCTGTTGCCCTTCCTTATTTGTAGATCACTGAGGGAGACAGGTTTCCTTTGAATGTCATTAACACTTTGTAATTGGCCAGGAAGAGAACAAGAATACCAAATGTCCCTTTCCCATCATGGGGCCAGCCCTGTTTTGTTTTTCTATCCTGAACCCCAAGCAGGGAGTGAGTGGCCCAGATATAACGGCCCCTCTAGGCGAAGACTGATTAATATCATGCAGAAGTGAAATTTGCACGGTGCTCTAGCAGCTCTTGACCTGTCCGGCTCAGGACTCAGCAAGCTTATCTTTTGAAAACCACAAAAGGACTGTGGATTCACTATAGTGACAGCAATGCTACTGAGAGGCAAAATGCAGCAACACCCAGGCTCTGAGTCAAACAGACTCAGGCTCCAGGGGAGGCCTGGGTGACGTACACTTCTTTTTTTTTAAGTCAGGTGGTGAGGTATAACTTACATATGGTAAAACTCACCAAGGCCTCGTATTTGGAATCGCACTTTCCTATAATCCTTGGAGGAAACTGCACCACATTCAGAGTCAGGAAGCATGGACCCTGTTCCCATTCCCCCCCGCCCCCCACCAATGTCACTTAATAGCTCTCACCTCTGCGTGGCTTCTTTTGTAACATATGAGTTGAGCTAGGTGCTGGTAAGGGCCCCTCTAGCTTTTAAGAAGTCCATAGTTTTATGTTTTAAAGTCTTCCCCAAAGATCTTTAAGAATCGCGTGAGTGAAGTTTGCTGTTGAAAGAATGAAGCTTCTAGAGCTCAAAGTTTCATTTTTACAGTTGCTGCTGGGAGACTTCCTAAGCATGTTGGCGCAGAGTTCCCACCCCCTGCTTTGAAACTAACCTGCAGCCCTACTCCCCACCTTAGTCACCCCAGTCCGCAGAGGTGGTGGGAACAGGAAGTCAAGTTTCTCAGAAAGTTCAGGTTGCCTTGGATGGGTGCCAGATGGCGCTGGAATCAAAGCGCTGCAGGGAGACATAGAAGGTTCTCCTCCTCTGGTTACAGAAACGCTCTCCTTACATTCCTCCCTTAAACCTTCCTAAGCTTAAATGCGAAAACCTTTCTGCAGCTGGGGAAAGAGTCCAGCATTCTTTGGTTATGGATTTGGGGCCCTGTTCTACCCATTTCCGAGCGAGACATTCTGGCTTGGCTGAACTTTGTTTGCTTTGCCTTGTCTCTCCTCCCCCCAAACCAAATAAGCGAAGCACACACATTCCCGGGTCCAGGCTTACAGCGGGAACTGAAATGGGACATTTACTAACATAGCGTGACCAACTTTGAGTTTTTGGAGAGTGTTCCCCCCATTTAAAATGCTCTGGCTTGATTCCCACAGTTGGGGAAGGAGACAACGGCGAGCCCCGTCTCTCCTCTCTCCTCCAGGTGGACACAAAAGCTGCATACGTGCGAGCAGTTGCAATGCAGAAATCACATTCTCTGACTCCTGGCCATTTAAGGCAGCCTTAGTTTTGTTTGGTTTGGTTTGGTTTTTGAGTCCTATTGGAAAGCTGATTTCCATGGAATCTTGTGAGACTGACGGAGAAAATCACACCAAAGTCTACATTCTGTGCAGTTTATGGAAGCCGGTCCCAATCTGTGCTGCATCGTTAGGATGGTGTCTGATGACATTTTACCTTGTTCTATTATTTCCAATTTGCACATGTTAACTTCTAACATACTATAAAAGTTTTAATTGTGCTTATAAAAAAGAAAAATAAGAATCAAAATGAGCACGAGAATCAATAACTCCTCAGTAAAGCTGAAAAATGCCAAATGTCCATCTCCTCTCATTAGAATATAAGGGCGTGAGAGCTGGATTCATGTCTGTTTCCTTTATTTCTGTATCACCAGTGCCTAGAACAGTGCCTGAGGCCTAGTGTTGAACTGATTAAACAAGGAGGCCCTTAGATGGAGGCGGCTTTAATGCCCTGGTGGCCTACATAAGCAAACCAAAATCTCAGCCTGTAAAGGCCTCAAGGTTACCAAGTTGAAACCTAAGGACGACCAATCCCACACAGCCATCTAGGCCTGAAGCTACAACCAATCAATCATTTCCTTATTTTGCTTCTGCCTTTTCACTATAAAAGTCTCTCCCTATGCTGCTGTCAGTGGAGAGCTCCTGACCACTTCTGTTTTGGTGCTGCCCCATCAAATCAATTTTTGCTCAGTTAAACTCAGTTTATCTCAGTTTATCTTTTAACACTAGTAAAGGCTCAGTCGATCTTTGCTGAATGATTGAATACGTGAATGAATTAATAACCTCTCATAGAATCTTCTGGAAGAGATTTTTTTTCAGCAAATCCTTAAATAATACAAGTATTTATTGAGTCTGTGAGGTGAATCAAACAAACAAAAAAATAATATAAAGAAACAGTAAGAATGTGTCCACTGACTTATCTATCCAGGGAAGTAACAACTAAGTTTCAAAAAATAAACTATATGAAATACAGCTCAGGAACAAAGAGAAATGAAATATTGACACTTGAAACATCATGGCTTTCAAAATAATTATGCTGAGTAAAACAGGCTGGGTTTAAAAGAGTATCTACTGTATGATTTAATGTATATAAAATTAGTCTATAAAATACAATTGATAGTAACAGAAAACAGGTCAGTGGTTGCCTGGATCCTGAGAGTGGAGGGGGAGGGATTACAGACAGGTATCAGGAAATACTTAGGGATGATGGCCATGTTCAGCATCTTGACTGCGGAGATGGTTTTACAGGTGTGTGCATAAATCAAAACTCATCATACTGCACATTTTAAATACATGCAGTTTATTTTATGTCCATTACTCCTCAATAAAGCTGGAAATGCAAAAAGAGTACATTCTAATGTACCAAAATCAAGAACTACCCACTGAGTAAGTAATTAACCCAACAGAATTAATCCAATAGGCACTCCATGAACCGGTGTAAACGAAGTACCTTTATGCTTGTCGTGATACATCTGAGGTGTCTCTTTCAGAAGCAAAGGTGCCATAACTATGATCCATAGACCTTTTGCTTTATAACCTGCCTCTCCATCTCCACCTCGAACAGAAGAACTGCCTTGCGTTTTAATACTCATTCAACAAGTATCTGTTGTACTGTTTTGTTTATGAATTCATTTTCAATTTCCTCTGATCTGTCTGAACTCGTGGCCTGTCTTCCAAGCTGTTAGGTACCCACCTTCACGGCCATCCGCCTCTCCAGAAAGCTTACCTTAACATCTAGTGATTTTAAAATCTAGGGTTTTCTCTTCCAACCTCCAAATCATTGATAAAACTATGCAGAACACCAGGAAGATGAGGAAGAATTTCCCAGGTTGTTTACTAAGAAAGCAATCTCTGTCACTGAAATCGCGCAGCTTCGCCACCAAGCTGGAGTCTCACGAGAAGAGGCTTCATCTAAAAAGAAGGTCTGTTCCCAACTGGCTCTCCCCTTGTTTTGCACTCAATCAATAAACCTGTGTCAGCTCAGGGAGAAGGGATATGGTGTAAGTAGGAATAACTACTTAAAGTGAAAAGAAACATGAGATGTTGATCTTTGCTTGACACAAACCTCTATCACTTTTCTGCTCAGCATTCTTCCTTGCTAGGCTTCCCCACTTTTCCAGATGGTGCAGTCAGTTGCGTCTGGGCCGTTCCCATATGCATTGTGGTTTACTAGTTCATGTTCACGCCCTGGTCATCTCATGACCTGGCATACCAGGGAGCTGTTTTCTCTTTCAGACACTCTTGGGCCACATTTTCATCGCCTGCGACATCCTCGCTTTTAAAAAATTCTATGTGAAATCATCTTTCCCCAGTGGGGTTAGTTAAGGGGTGACTGCTAAAGAGACAGCAAATGTTCTAGAGTCCCGGGTCCTGGGTTTGAGTTCTGACCTTGTAACCTTTGACACTTCAGGATTGCTGATGACTCTCAGAGCCTCCGTTTCTTTATCTGTAAAATGAGGCCATAATACTAACCTGCATTGTATTAAAGTACAAGGATTTTACTGCTACCAACCCATGTTTTATTAAAACAGCAGGAATGAATTCTGCCCAACACTGAGTAAAGGCTGACTAATGGGTTCCTTTCCGTCTCACTGGTGGTGTGAATTCAGCCATTTGCCTTCAGGAAAATCGTGGGTTCATCAGTAGTTTGTTTTTGTTTGGTTTCTTGGGGTTTCCCCCACTTCTTTCCACTTGGACAGTTACTAAGCCTAAGGGGGTCTTGGTTGGAGAGACAGATAAATCTCAGATGCTAATGGCTTTTACTGCTACTGATCTAATTACACAAAAGCCTCTGGGGCCTGCCAGGCGCTTCATTACTTGTGTTATATCTAAGACAGTGGGGAAGTCTGGTGGTTTCCTTGGAAATACCCAAGTTCAGAGATTTAGATCACGGGTTTTCTGCAACTTTCCTACAGGGAATCAAACGTGTCCAAGTGACTGAAGTTCTTGCATTCAAGTCCGCTTTTGCCTCGCTCTAATCACTTACTAGTAGCCTAACTAGTGCTTTACGGCTGTGGTCCAGATTCAATTGCTTTGCGGATAAAATGGTTTCTCATATGTATTTTTAAAATGTATTTTTTAATTGAAGTAGAGTTGAATTACAATGTTGTATTACTCCTGTACAGCAAAGTGACTCAGTTATACATATACATACCTTTTGTTTTCATATTCTTTTCCATTATGGTTTATCACAGGATGTTGAATATTGTTCCCTGCGCTATACAGTAGGACCTGCTGTTTATCCAGTCTCTGCATAATAGCTTACATCTGCTAATCCCAACCTCCCACTCCATCCCTCCCCCACCATCCCTCCTCCTTGGCAACCACCAGTCTATTCGCTATGTTCCTATATGTATTCTTACATCAAAATCAATCTCTCTCTCTGTCTCTTTCTCTCTGTCTCTTTTTGTTTTAATAAAATGGCCCACATTCATGATCTGCAGAAGATGGCAAAGGTGACTCTTTTGACCTGCTGTACTATATAATCTGTGCACCTTTCCGCTATTAAAAAAGAAGATTCTTGAAAAGACCAAAGAGAGAGGTTGGAACCAACTCCCTTTCCTGCCAACCCAGGCTTTCTCCTAACTGTGGCCAGTCAAGACCCTTATTTGGCGCCCAGACCCACTCCCAGCACCCGTGGTTTCAGGTCAATAAGGTTTTCTTTTTACACACACAGAATTTTAAATTATTTTTGCAATCTAATCAAACCTTCATAAACAACCATCCATGTACAAGTTCTGAAAGTCTTCTTTGGCAGCGGAAGTATACTCAACCACTTTATATTTGCAAACGCCCACCAGTGGACACAAGAGCTGAGCTCGGAGAGATGGGAAGGAATGGAAAACTCATTAGCTGCCTATTGAATTCAAAGGAAAACAAGCATTTCCCCCAGATGCACAGGCTGAGGAGTGCTATTCCTTTTCATGTGTCAGCACCCAAGGCTCTTGCTTATTCTAAGACTGGAAACACACGGGGTATCCTCCTATTCTCCTCTGGAGGGGAGGAAAAGAGAACAGGTGGGATGAAATGTGGGAGAGGAAAAAGGAAGGACGCCCACAGTGCACTAGAAGGGACCCGCTACATCCCTTGAAGATAAGGTCCCACATTGAGAATGGTGAGTGTGAAGCTGGGAATCTGCTGACTTGGTAAACAGCTGACTCATACCCCCGAATTGAATAGATTTGATATTTGCTTTTGTCTAGTTGCCCAGCACTGTTCAGTGAACCATGGAGACCCAAGGGCCATTATCAGTCACTTCCTGTCACCCCACCATCTTCACACCCTCTCTCCATATGGATCCCACAGGCCCATCCTTTATCAGTGATAGGGTGAGAAAGCTGTTTGACAGAAGTACTCCAGACTCCCCTTTCCTCTGACTTTCCGCAATTCCAACATCTCAGATGGGTTGTGGCATGGGGCCAGGGAACACAGCATGGATGAGCCCGCAGAGCAATCCGGAAAGAGAAGAGAGAGGGGTTCTTGGGGAAAGAGGAAAATCCTGCCTGGGCAGGCTGAGCTCTGTCTACACAACAAAGCGACTGGCCAGAAAGGGAAAGATGCGTTCAGTTAAAAGCCTGTTACTCCCAATGTACACAGCAGCACTACTCACTACAGCCAAGACGTGGAAGCCACCTAAGTGGCCATCGACAGATGAATGGATGAAGAGGTGGTACATATACAACGGAATACTACTCAGCCATAAAAAACATAACAATGCCATTTGCAGCAACACGGATGGACCTAGAGATAATCATGCTAAGTGAAGTAAGTCAGACAGAGAAAGACAAATGTTATATGATATCACGTATATGTGGAATCTAAAAAAAAAAAAAAAAAGATACAAATGAACTTACTTACAAAACAGAAACAGACCCACAGACATAGAAAACAAACTTATGGTTACCAAAGGGGAAAGGGGTAGGGAGGGATAAATTCAGAGTTTGAGATTAACAGATGCACACTACTATATATAAAATAGATAAACAACAAGGACCTACTGTATAGCATAGGGAGCTATACTCAGTATTTTGTAATAACGTATATGGGAAAAGAATCTGAAAAAGTGTGTGTGTGTGTGTGTGTGTGTGTGTGTGTATACATATATATATATACACACACACACATATACATACACACATATATCTGAATCACTGTGCTGTACACCTGAAACTAACACAACATTGTAAATCAACTCTACTCCAATAAAACACAGCAACCAAAAAAACCTGTTACTGTGTTTATTTGACACCAAATCCCTGATTTGAGTGGCTTCCATTCCCTTCTATGGAGCAGTTTTTGACTCAATCGATCCATTGTGGTTTTGCTGTAGAAACAGCTTCATAGCAGAATTTGTGTAGGTAGTCAGGTCGTGGAAATCTGATCCCCAAACCATTACGGAATCATGAGATGAGAAGAACAAGAGCTGCAACAGTTTATCGAAGGTCTAAAGCAAAACTGGAAAGAATCAACACTGAAAATCGGAGCCTTAACTGGCACCCAAGTCTTAACTGGCACCCGAGTCTCTTTATCCTGATCCTACTCAGGTTAAAACGCAGGTTGACCTCACAACCTGAGAATCCCCGGGAATCAGTCCTGTTCCAAGGAATTTTCCATTTCAGGTAAACAAGCTGTTGTTCAGGGAGGGGTGAGGGTGCTGTTTCCTTTCAAGTTACTCTTATCTTTTATCAAGGCCAAGGGCAGAGCAGTGGTGACTGTAAAGCAGAGCAAACACAAGAGCGTGCTATCAGAACATGTTCTCACCCAGCAGGCCAGGCCTGCGGTATCTGTGGTCCTCAATCCCCACCCTCCCTTGCTAACCCATCACCTCTACCTGCTCCCAGCTTGTCACCCAACGTAGACATCCAGCCCAAGGCCTCTTTCCCAAACTTATTAGAAGGATGGTATCTCAAAAATGATCCTAATCATTATACTGTAATATTCTTATTACGAAGCATCAGATCACCCCACTCCCTGCTGTTGGCCATCCACTGCCCGAGAATCAGACGGCGCCAAGACAAGGCCCATGGGCTTCTTCCCCATTGTTCGCACCCCATGCCCACCCAGCTGTCCACATAGGTCTTCTCTCCTTCCCTGCAGTGCAGTGAGCAGTCGCTTGCCCTCCTCCCACTTCCAGGGCCTTTGCACTTGCTGCCCTTCAGTCTGGGACACTTTGGCCCCCCAGTTATCTCATGGCTGGCTCACTCCAGTCATCTTGTCCCAGCACAAGCTTTCCTTCTCGAAGCAGGGCTTTCCCAGACTACTCAAAACAAATCTACCGCTCCTCTAATTCCTTCCTTCTCCATCTGTTTATCACATTCATTGATATTATCTTCATTCCTTGGTTGACCTGCTAATTGTCTGTCTTAGAATTTATTCTCCTAAGGGCAGAGATCTCGTCTGGCTTTTTCAAGCTATATTTATTGAATGAATAAATAGCAACACACACAGGCCAGCCATCTCCCACTGACTCCCTACCCAGGATTCAACTTAGAGGTTTTCCATTTCTAGAAACTTCCAACCCCCCCCCCGCCACCGTTTCCACACACACACACATCTCTCACACCACCTCACCCTGCCCCATCGTCCCACTCTCTAGGAGTCCTGGATATACCTAGCTTCACACTTAGCACAAGGAATTGCAGTCTCTCTCCCAAATTCCTCGAGCTTCCTTTGAATGTCTGATGCATATGTGAATCTCTGGCATATGCTAGGCCCACATGCTCAATAAACACTTGTCAGATGTATAAATAAACTAATGAATTAATCAAAGGGGCTTATGAGCACAGCTGAGGGCTTATTTTTATGTAGGGTTTTACTGGGAATCGGCAAACATTTTCCGGGAAGGCCTAGACGGTGAATATTTGAGGGTTTGCTGTCCGTACAACGTCTGCTGCAGCTACTGCTCTCTGCCCTTGCAGCAGGAAAGCAGCCACGGGCACCATGGAAACGAATGAGCAGGGCTGTGTTTCCAGAAAGCTTCATTTACAAAAACAGATGGTGGGTTGGATTTGGCACCTACCTGGTTGAGACCCTTAAATGTATTGCCTTGCTTAGCCCTAAAACACCTTGAGGTACATATTAGAATTCTTTCCCCCTTGGAGAGGAAGAAATTGACACTCAGAGGGGTTGAGTAACTTGCTCCAAGTGGTAGAGCTGACCTGTCCTCTCCAAAGCCTATACAAAAAGACCCAAGGAATAATCTAGAAAGAAGGAGGTGCTCATCATCTGGAGAAGACTGAGGAATCAAAGATGATCAGCAAACTGCTATTTTTCTTTTTTTTTTAAAACATCTTTATTGGAGTATAATTGCTTTACAATGTTGTGTTAGTTTCTGCTGTATAACAAAGTGAGTCAGCTCTACATATACATATATCCCCATGTCTCCTCCCTCTTGCGTCTCCCTCCCTCCCACCCTCCCTATCCCACCCCTCCAGGCGGTCACACAGCACCGAGCTGATTTCCCTGTGCTATGCGGCTGCTTCCCACTAGCTATCTACCTTACATTTGTTAGTGTATATACGTCCATGCCTCTCTCTCACTTTGTCACAGCTTACCCTTCCCCCTCCCCGTGTCCTCAAGTCCATTCTCTATGTCTGCGTCTTTATTCCTGTCTTACCTCTAGGGTTTTTTTTTTCCCTTAGATTCCATATATATGTGTTAGCACACGGTATTTGTTCTTCTCTTTCTGACTTACTTCACTTTGTATGACAGACTCTAGGTCCATCCACCTCACTACAAATAACTCAGTTTCGTTTCTTTTTATGGCTGAGTAATATTCCATTGTATATATGTGCCACATCTTCTTTATCCATTCATCTGTTGATGGACACTTAGGTTGCTTCCATGTCCTGGCTATTGTAAACAGTGCTGCAATGAACATTGTGGTACATGACTCTTTTTGAATTACGGTTTTCTCAGGGTATATGCCCAGTAGTGGGATTGCTGGGTCGTATGGTAGTTCTATTTTTAGTTTTTTAAGGAACCTCCATACTGTTCTCCATAGTGGCTGTATCAATTTACATTCTCACCAACAGTGCAAAAGGGTTCCTTTTTCTCCACACCCTCTCCAGCATTTATTGTTTGTAGATTTTTTGATGATGGCCTTTCTGACTGGTGTGCGGTGATACCTCATTGTAATTTTGATTTGCATTTCTCTAATGATTAGTGATATTAAGCATCCTTTTATGTGTTTGTTGGCAATCTGTATGTCTTCTTTGGAGAAATGTCTATTTAGGTCTTCTGCCCATTTTTGGATTGGGTTGTTTGTTTTATCGATATTGAGTTGCATGAGCTACTTGTATATTTTGGAGGTTAATCCTTTTTCAGTTGCTTCATTTGCAAATATTTTCTCCCATTCTCAAAGTGCTTTATTAAGAACACTTAGGGTCAACAAGAAAGTTTAAAATGAAAGATTCTTTGTTGTTGTTTTGTGTGTTTTTTTGATATTTGGATATGTGGAACATTCAAATGATTTGAAGGAAAAAAACACTTCCAACATGATGTAGATTTGGAGAGAGTCTTAGGCTCTTGCCTGGCACAAAATGCTAAGATGTCCTGAGCCGTCTGTGCCTGGAAGCCTGGAGGGACTGGGGGTTCAGGGGAAGGCAGTGGCCAGCGTGTACTGAGACCCTGCCCTGCACACTTAGTCTCACCTGATTCTCAACATTCCCCCACATTCACATCAGCGATGACCCTTCATTAACAAGAAAAGGGAAACAGTGCAGACCTCTCTGTGGACCACAGCAACCTGCCTGTGGGAGCATATTAATTTGGATGTGCCAGAGAAAGTGACTGGATTTGACTTTAAAGAGAGTTCCCTCGTGATTCTTTTCTGCCTTTATTTCGGCATCCTGTAAAAATTATGAGACATAAAAATAAAAAACATGAAAAGTCTCTTAATCTTAAAGCATAAAGAAGCTAAGGCAAGTTTGGATTTATACATTCAATTGGGTATAACTTGAGAGTCTTCTCCCTTGGAACACGGAAATAAACACTGTCTATCTAAGCCAGGGCATGCAATGGTAACAATTCCATAGGGTCTACTTTGACATTGGGTTTCTATCTGTTGACTAGAAGGAAGGAAGGGAGGGAAAGAGAAAGAACTTGGCTCTGCTATCCATGGCTCTGTGGCCTCAGGCAAGTTACTTGACCTTTCTGTGCTTCAGTTTCCTCTTTGTAAAATGGATACAATGATTCTTAGACTTCAAAAGGCTTTTATGAAGATTAAACAGAACCTGTAATCTAAGATGTCATTCTTATGAGCCGCAGTTCTCCTGGTCATTACAATCAGTTGATGAGAGGAACTGTGAAATCATAAAATCGTTAGAGCTACAATGGACCTCAGATTCTAACCCCTCTTTTTAAAAATAAGGCAACTGGGGCCAGAACACATTTGTGACTCATAGCATTTATACACAAAGCTGAACTATCTTTACATAGACCAAACCCTTTAGGAGGTTTAAAAAAATGTTTTCAACTCTGTATTGAAACGGCTGTACTTTTAATTCAGTAACATAATATGCTTCGCATGCGTAACTTTTTACAGATAGCTTCTCCACACATCTTTCCAGTAAAATGGTACGCATTTGAGTGAAAAGACCAGTTGGTGTTTTAGAGTTTCTTGTAGAGCATTCCAGCTTGTTCCTAGACCAAGCCGGAGGGATTAAAAATGATCCCTTGGAAAAATCTCATCCAACTGATTATTGCTGTGTGATTATAAGTTTGTACAATCTTTTTGAAGTGGTTTTTCTTCCCCCTCCTCAATATCTATTAAATAAAAAATGAGTAAACTTTCTGAACGAGCGATTTCACTCCAGAAAATATATCCTACAGAATTTCTTGCGTAAGTGCACATAATCCAGTACAAGGATGTTTACTGTAGCGTTATCAGCTTTCCATAACATTAAAATATCCTTCAGAAAAAAAAAAAATATCCTTCAGACACCGCATTTGAAAATGATGGCCCCTCTCCCATTTTGTTATGCTATCATTGATCTGAGGGCCTTTGCTTGGGTGTTCAGGTTATTTCAAACTTTCTCTTGTTACAGTTGGATACTACAAATATCCTTGTGGGGAATCTTCGTGCAGAACAGCTTCTCTGAAGAGAGAAAGACGGTGAGGAGATGAATATCTTATGCTAGAACACACACCACATCATTCAGAGAATGAAAGAGACAGCACCATTGGTGAGTTAATTAAAACCCACTGCCCACTGCATGGTGTCCTCTGATAACAGAGAGGGTAGCCCTGGGGCATAGAAAGCCGCTCCTGACGAAGAAAGGAATAGTCCCAGGACTGGCTGGGAGTTCCTCCAGCTGCTGATCTGCCAGAGGCTGATTCTGTGGTGATTCATGGAGAGCAAATGTGCCCCCTGGTTCTGATTTTTAAACTACCCAGGGATGAGCACATATGGAGATTTTACTGTGCAGAAAACCTCCTATGTGCTTTATCCAGGGTACAGGAGGAGGAAACGGAGAGGGGAGATCGCCTGGTGGTAACTGTCACACAACATCCCAACTGAAGGACTGTAAAGAGGCGAGTGGAAGTGAGGATGACAAATCAAATGAAGCCTCTCTTTCCGCCTTGTAAACCAGTTCATGTTCCTCAGAATTGAATCTACGAGTCGACCTCGGTAATGGCATTGCTGGGAACTGAACCACGTGTAGCAAAATAAATGTAAAATTCATTTTAGAACAGAGCCATCCATTGTAATCACTGACGTCATAGTGTAAGTTATTTTTAGGGGGAAACCAGAAATAGATGGATCATTTTTACCTACACCGTATCAACTACACTCTCACCGGGCCATTAACAGCTATGTCAGCCCTGAGAGCCCCACTGGGGGAAACGAATACAGGTTATTGGAAGACCAAAGTGTGTGGAAAAAGTCAAAGTAATTATTGACAATATAGAGTAGGTAGGTAAGTCAACTTTACTGAGTCAATTCATTCACTGAAGAGAGAGAGTTTATACTAATGTCTCTGTACCAGTTTAGAGGTAAAATAGAGAAAGGCAAAGAAAGAACTTTTAAACTCAATGTCATTCTGTATGTCAGTCTTAAAAATAACAAAAATTTTCAACAGAAATGATACGGTACTCCAGTTTTTAGCACAGAGGAATTATGGTGGGTGGCTTTAAGATAGTGAGCTTCTCATTCCTTTTCTTTTTTTGTTTGGCCGTCATGGAAGTCTGTGTTTGTGGGGCAATTCTGAGTGGATCTGCTCTAAGGATTTGTGTCTGACTTCTCAGCCCAATATTCTTCCAAGTAGCAGAAGCAGAGACGGAGGGGTGACTTTACTGAATGTGAATTAAGCAAAAGCACATTTCTTAAAATGAGATTCCATCGGAAAGACATTTATTGGAGATGGACTCCAAGCACTGGGTAAGGCATCAGGTGGCATATTTTCATTCTGTTCAAATGAATCTTTGAATTTGAAAGCCTACCTCAAGCCTTATCATCTTGGAAAGCATGCCATGAATGACTTTTTGACCCACCCAGGGAGGCTAGAGGGAGACGAAAATATGAGTGAAAGCTGTCGTCCAATGGTCTGAGACGGCTCAGAGAGGAGTGAGTTATACAGAAAACGAAGCGTACTTTCTGAGCAAGCAATGCTTCCTTCACTTGACTCTGAGACAGCTACTTCATTTTTCCGTATCTGAGTTTCCTCATTAAAATGGAAGACAAAAATTCCTGCCTGAAGTATGGCTGTGTGTGTGGCCAGTGTCGGCTCCATGATGGCTGCCCAATAAGGAGGACCTACTTCTTTCTGCTCTGTCCCTCTGTGCCTCTTCAGGCCCAGCTCCCAGCAGCCCCCAGATGGCTTTATTCCTGTCCGTGTAGCCCCAAAAGCTCTCCTCAGTACTGTCAATGGAAAACTTGGGGGGAGCGGCTCAGTGTGAATACACCTCGATGGCTCATCAGATCACTCTGATAAGGGGTCAGAGTAGTGGAAACTGTCCTCCTGATTATTTTGCATAGGAGACAGGTTGGTTAAATAAAAAATGATACATTCAGGATGCTATATATTTTCTAACACACGACCATGCATACAGCCTTTTGTCAGACTCTGTGGAATATGTACCAAAGTGAAATATGGTGGAAACCAGACCAAAAAAAACAGAATTATGCGGTAACAATGGGATATAATTTGAGCCCCAAAATGGAAGGAGAAAGATGGTGGACTGAGGGCAGAGAACGGCATTTACTCTTTCTTGGTGTTTTAACATAACACTGTAAGGATTCACCCAACCAGCTCTCTTTATTTTAAATCCCATAAAAGACACTAATGTTATTAATACAGTAATAATAATGATAATAGCTAAATGCACTCAGTCCTCTCTGTCTGCCAGGCAACATCCTAGATGCTCTGCCTGCATGACCTCGTTAACGCTCTCTCAACAACACTTTGAGACTGCCCTTATCATTCCCATTCTAGAGATGAGGAAACTGAGCCTCGGAGAAATAAACTCACTTAACTCCGCACAGCCAGGAAGCAGGATCGCGGCTACTGGGGCCCAAATCTGATGCCAAATCCAGCTCTCTTTTCCCTGTACCACATCACACCAGAGAAAGGAGATGCACAGGGTTTTGGAACTGATAGGTGTTTGCCATTGAGTCCAACTTTCTCTCTCTAAAGGGATGGGAGGAAATAATATTTCTGATTATATCGTGAGTGTGCCCCTCCTACCATCTCTCGTTGTGGTTTCTTCTTTATGTCTTTAGTGGTAGATGTTTTCTGGTAGGTTCCAGTCTTTTTTTGTCAATGGTTGTTCAGCAGTTACCTGTGATTTTGTTTTATCAATGGTTTTTCAGCAGTTAGTTGTGCTCGTGAGAGGAGATGAGCTCAAGGTCCCTTCTGTTCTGCCATCTTGCTTGGATGAGGAAATAATATTTCTGAGCTGAGATGGAAAGTGGGACCTGACTTAGCTGGTGAAAGGCTATGAATGGCGGTGGAGAGCCATTCCAAGAAGGCCTGGCTGTGGTTTTCCCCCTTGAAACTGGTGACAACGGCAGAACAATAGTCCCAAGGTATCTGGAATCTGTCAAAGACCAGTCAATATAAATGATGTGACAAGAGTGATATTTAATTCTACCATGAGCATGCATCAGAGAGAAGGTCCCGAAGGTTTAAATTCCAGTCTGTGAAAGGCAAGTATAATGTGCAATTAATTGAGGCAATAGAGGGAACTTTCCCTCAACAAATGGACCTCTTACGTCTTCAGCATGAACTTCCTCCAGAAGTAATTGAGACATGGGAAGATGCTGTGCTAGTTGCCCCTGGCTGGGCCCTGCACCCCATCATACCAGAGGAGGATCCTGCCTTCCTTACATTTCCGAGACAAGATGCCCAAAGGTGAAACTGTCCTACATTTCCCTGCAAAAAGAACTCGGGAGCCACGTTCCCTGGAGTCTACAGAGGACGCAACATGGTATAGTTTGCTGGCCTCCAAAGCCTGCCCCCAATTCTGCAAGCCTCCAAACCTGAGGTTAAAGGGAACAAAGCAGGTCTGTTCTCTTTTTGCCTTTTCTTACTTCCTTATCCACTGAATCCCAGCGTGAAAAACGAGCCTACGGTTTCCTTTCCAGTGTTGTCAGTGGGCAGAATGCTAAGGACAGGGCTTTGTGATGGAGCCAAAGTCTGGGGGAAGAGTCCAGAATGCCACCTGCTGTGATGAAAAGAGCCAGAGGTCACAATAGTCAGGGGCCACTCGAGATTGGTGCACTTTGCAGGGAGGGGAAAAGAGCCCACCGCTTACAGACGTTTGCAATGGAAGAGAATAAGCCACCGCATCGCTGAATCAATGCAAGTGTCAAGAAGGACTTCTCATAAAGATTCTCAACATTTTCAAGGATCTGAACTTTGAAAGATATCCTTGGGAATACAAGGCGTACATCTGATGCCTGCCCTGGAGCACTTAGATTCCAAAAGAGAAATAAGAAACCAAATCCTGAAGTTTACAGAGGAAAGAAGCTAGCAGGGCAGACTTCGATTGCGAGGAGAGTGGTCCCCTCAGTATTTTGTACTGCCCGCTGTTAAGGGAGTTGAAAACCTGGGATTTTGTCCATAGTCCGTATCTTCCAAGTACGGAGGTAGAAATTGCCAACCATGCAATTTTTTTGGTCCAGATTTTTTTTATTATTATTTAACATCTTTATTGGAGTATAATGGCTTTACAATGTTGTATTAGTTTCTGCTGTATAACAAAGTGAATCAGCTATACATATACATATATCCCCATATCTCCTCCCTCCTGCGTCTCCCTCCCACCCCCTCATCCCATCCCTCTAGGTGGTCACAAAGCACCGAGCTGATCCCCCTGTGCTGTGCGGCTGCTTCCCACTAGCTATCTATTTTACAGCTGGTAGTGTATATATGTCCATGCCACTCTCTCACTTCGTCCCAGCTTACCCTTCCCCCTCCCCGTGTCCTCAACTCCATTCTCTACGTCTGCGTCTTTATTCCTGTCCTGCCCTTAGGTTCTTCAGAACCTTTTTTTTTTTTTGCGATACGCGGGCCTCTCACTGTTGTGGCCTCTCCCTTTGCGGAGCATAGGCTCCGGACGCGCAGGCTCAGCGGCCATGGCTCACGGGCCCAGCCGCTCCGCGGCATGTGGGATCTTCCCGGACTGGGGCATGAACCCGTGTCCCCTGCATCGGCAGGCGGACTCTCAACCAATGCGGCACCAGGGAAGCCCTGTCAAAAGCTTTTCCTGCATCTATTGAGAGTATCATATGGTTTTTATCCTTCAATTTGTTAATATGGTGTATCACATTGATTGATTTGCATCTATTGAAGAATCCTTGCATTCCTGGGATAAACCCCACTTGATCAGGGTGTACTATCCTTTTAATGTGCTGCTGGATTCTGTTTGCTAGTATTTTGTTGAGGATTTTTGCATCTATGTTCATCAGTGATATTGGCCTGTAGTTTTCTTGTGACGTCTTTGTCTGGTTTTGGTATCAGGGTGATGGTGGCCTTGTAGAATGAGTTTGGGAGGGTTCCTCCCTCTGCTATATTTTGGAAGAGTTTGAGAAGGAGAGGTGTAAGCTCTTCTCTAAATGTTTGACAGAATTCGCGCCTGTGAAGCCATCTGGTCCTGGGCTTTTGTTTGTTGGAAGATTTTTCATCACAGTTTCAATTTCAGTGCTTGTGACTGGTCTGTTTATATTTTCTATTTCTTCCTGGTTCAGTCTCGGAAGGTTGTGCTCTTCTAAGAATTTGTCCATTTCTTCCAGGTTGTCCATTTTATTGGCATAGAGTTGCTTGTAGTAATCTCTCATGATCTTTTGTATTTCTGCAGTGTCAGTTGTTACTTCTCCTTTTTATTTTCTAATTCTGTTGATTTGGGTCTTCTCCCTTTTTTTCTTGACGAGTCTGGCTAATGGTTTATCAATTTTGTTTTTCTTCTCAAAGAACCAGCTTTTAGTTTTATTGATCTTTGCGATCATTTCCTTCACTTGTTTTTCATTTATTTCCGATCTGATCTTTATGATTTCTTTCCTTCTGCTAACTTTGGGGATTTTTTGTTCTTCTTTCTCTAATTGCTTTAGGTGTAGGTTAGGTTGTTTATTTGAGATGTTCCTTGTTTCTTGAGGTACGATTGTATTGCTATAAACTTCCCTCAGAACTGCTTTTGCTGCATCCCATAGGTTTTGGGTTGTCATGTTTTCACTGTCATTTGTTTCTAGGTATTTTTTGATTTCCTCTTTGATTTCTTCAGTGATCTCTTGGTTATTTAGTAATGTATTGTTTAGCCTCCATGTATTTGTATTTTTTACAGCTTTTTTTTTTCTGTAATTGATATCTAGTCTCATAGCGCTGTGGTTGGAAAAGACAATTGATATGATTTCAATTTTCTTAAATTTACCAAGGCTTGATTTGTGACCCAAGATACAATCTATCCTGGAGAATGTTCCATGAGCACTTGAGAAGAATGTGTGTTCTGTTGTTTTTGGATGGAGTGTCCTATAAATATCAGTTAAGTCCATCTTGTTTAATGTGTCATTTAAAGCTTTTGTTTCCTTATTTATTTTCATTTTGGATGATCTGTCCATTGGTGAAAGTGGGGTGTTAAAGTCCCCTACTATGACTGTGTTACTGTCGATTTCCCCTTTATGACTGTTAGCATTTGCCTTATGTATTGAGGTGCTCCTATGTTGGGTGCATACATATTTACAATTGTTATATTTTCTTCTTGGATTGATCCCTTGATCATTACGTAGTGTCCTTCTTTGTCTCTTCTAATAGTCTTTATTTTAAAGTCGATTTTATCTGATATGAGAATTGCTACTCCAGCTTTCTTTTGATTTCCATTTGCATGGAATATCTTTTTCCATCCCCTCACTTTCAGTCTGTATGTGTCCCTAGGTCTGAAGTGGGTCTGTTGAAGACGGCATTGTTTTTGTATCCGTTCAGTGAGCCTGTGTCTTTTGGTTGGAGCATTTAATCCATTCACGTGTAAGGTAGTTATCAATATGTATGTTCCTATTACCATTTTCTTGATTGTTTTGGGTTTGTTATTGTAGGTCTTTTCTTTGTCTTGTGTTTCCTGACTAGAGAAGTTCCTTTAGCATTTGCTGTAAAGCTGGTTTGGTGGTGCTGAACTCTCTCAGCTTTTGCTTGTCTGTAAAGGTTTTAATTTCTCCATCGAATCTGAATGAGATCCTTGCTGGGTAGAGTAATCTTGGTTGTAGGTTTTTCCCTTTCATCACTTTAAGTATGTCCTGCCACTCCCTTCTGGCTTGCAGAGTTTCTGCTGAGATATCAGCTGTAAACCTTATGGGGATTCCCTTGTATGTTATTTGTTGCTTTTCCCTTGCGCTTTTAGTATTTTTTCTTTGTATTTAATTTTTGATAGTTTGATTAATACGTGTCTTGTCATGTTTCTCCTTGGATTTATCCTGTATGGGACTCTCTGCACTTCCTGGACTTGATTGACTATTTCCTTTCCCACATTAGGGAAGTTTTCAACTACAATCTCTTCAAATCTTTTCTCAGTCCCTTTGTTTTTCTCTTCTTCTTCTGGGACCCCTATAATTCGAAGGTTGGTGTGTTTAATATTGTCCCAGAGGTCTCTGAGAGTGTCCTCAATTCTTCTTTTTTCTTTAAAAAGACTATCCTCTTTTCATTCTTTTTTCTTTATTCTGCTCTGCAGTAGTTATTTCCACTATTTTATCTTCCAGGTCATTTATCTGTTCTTCTGCCTCAGTTATTCTGCTATTGAGTCCTTCTAGAGAATTTTTAATTTCATTTATTGTGCTGTTCATCATTGTTTGTTTGCTCTTTAGTTCTTCTAGGTCCTTGTTAACTGATTCTTGCATTTTGTCTATTCTATTTCCAAGATTTTGGATCATCTTTACTATCATTACTCTGAATTCTTTTTCAGGCGGACTGCCTATTTCCTCTTCATTTGTTTGGTCTGGTGGGTTTTTCCTTTGCTCCTTCATCTGCTGTGTATTTCTCTGTTCTCTCATTTTGGTTAACTTACTGTGTTTGGGGTCTCCTTTTTGCAGGCTGTAGGTTTGTAGTTCCCGCTGTTTTTGGTGTCTGCCCCCAGTGGCTAAGGTTGGTTCAGTGGGTTGTGTAGCCTTCCTGGTGGAGGGGACCAGTGCCTGTGTTCTCGTGGTTGAAGCTGGATCTTGTCTTTCTGGCGGGCAGGACTGCGTCCGGTGGTGTGTTTTGGGTGTCAGTGAACTTAGTATGATTTTAGGCAGCCTCTCTGCTAATGGGTGGGGTTGTGCTCCTGTCTTACTAGTTGTTTGGCATGGAGTGTCCAGCACTGGAGCTTGCTAGTCGTTGAGTGGAGCTGGGTGTTCGCATTGAGATGGAGATCTCTGGGAGAGCTTTCGCCATTTGATATTACGTGGAGCCGGGAGGTCTCTGGTGGACCAGTGTCCTGAACTTGGCTCTGCCACCTCAGAGGCACAGGCCTGACACCCGGCTGGAGCACCAAGACCCTGTCAGCCACATGGCTCCTGTTGTGAGAGGATCCACATTTCATCTGGAAAGGACATAAATCTGGCCATCTCACTTCAGGCCTAGCCCATCCGCCTTTTTTCCCTTTGTGCTTAGTCTGTTTCACTTGCTCATAGCAGGCCCCGTGCATAGGCCTTGCCCCCAGCCCTTCAGACCAGAGTTCCTCGTGAAACAGCTGAGCTGACACCTCAGCTTGGGACGTGCGCTGAAGCTCTGTGGTCTAGATTTTTAAATGTATAACGTGAGCAAGACATCTGATGTCCCTTCAAATATTTTTGTTTGAAAAAGCCTTTTGACTTTTAGTTGTGTCAGCTCAAAGGAGGGAGAGTTCAAAGGGAAAGAGAGGAACTCTCAGTAGAACTGAAGGGCAGAGGTATGGATATGAGGGGGGAAAAATGTCTGAGTTCAGGAAAGCAGATGGGCCAGTCCTGGAGACCAGGGTGGCTGGTACAGAAGCTTCCTGAAGGATGATCGTGGGGCAGCAGACTGGAAAAGATGCTGGGTGGAGACTGTGCAGGGCCTTGAACACAGATACAAATGGTACTGCGTGTCATGGTGATGTGCGCTGCTTCCAAGGCTTCCAGTGCTTTCCTTCCCTGTAGTAACTTACTGTTTTCGTACCTTTTATTCTGCCATCGTGAATATATATCCATATTGTCTAAGCAAAATAGTTACCACTGGTTAAGCAGTTTATAGCACCAGGCACCGTTCTACTGGCCTCATATACTGCCTTCCTTAATTTTTACAATGACCACATGGCATACATTGTACTACTCCTCTCATTCAAGATGAGAAAACTGAGGCACAGAGATGTGAATTAATTTAGTCAAGGTCACACAGCTAGTAAGTGGTCCAACCCGAATTTGACACCACACTGTGTGATGACACAGCCCCACCTCTATCCTCTAACCTGAAAGATCCTTTTGCTGAAAAAAGTCTAGATTTTGGAGTATTCACCCAATGAGATATCCAGGAAGTCTCTGTGGTTTGTCACTGCATTTTGCATGTGCAAACCTAACCACAGTAGCCCTCATCCTCAGAAGGATACAATACAGGCAGGTGAAAATGTCTCCCATCAGGCTTGAAATATTGTTTCCCAATTCCTTGGCTGACCTGCCAAGCAAATCTGCAAAAATGATTTTCATGGCGTTTGCGACAGAGTTATATGATAAGAAAGACATAAACTTAATTCCTTCTTTCACGGACCACACTGGCTTTTGTAGCTCCTGGCTGTGTAGTGACAACTCATAACATGCCACAGGGCCGCCCCGCTGGGTTCTTATCCCTTTCAGCCCTTTGAATCCCCAGACAAGC
This sequence comes from Leucopleurus acutus, assembly GCF_964270905.1. Lineage (NCBI taxonomy): Eukaryota > Metazoa > Chordata > Mammalia > Artiodactyla > Delphinidae > Leucopleurus > Leucopleurus acutus. Next base: position 10,144,532 of record NC_139148.1, on the reverse strand, counting down.
AAAGAGCATTCGTAAGAACACAGGAGATGCTGCATATTCGATCATAGTATATATAAAAGATATTTCTGCAATTAAAATAAAAGCTTGATCGTGTCTGCAACAGCCAGTGCAAGTGTCCCATTCTTTTCCCTACATCTGTGTCACTGCACTGTAGAGGTCATTCACTTGTGTAATGTGGAAGAACCAAGAGTGCTGCTTCCGCATTGTCCCACAAGGTACTGCAGCCTCCCAGCTGTTATGAAACAGCGTTAGCGTCACAACAGGAAGTACAGTCCATGGCCAGTAAATAAAGCCCTTCCTTCCCTTTTAGCAGGCCTCAGAACTTCCTCATCCTCAGTTCCAAATCCTTTTACAGATGTTGACTTAGGAGTTTTGATTTTCCTCTCCCTTTCTGAGCTCCTTTAGGGGTCCAACAGTATGAATCAGGCTTCTGTCATTTACCCCTCCCTTCTTTTAGGTTATAAGTAAGCAAAGGGACAAGCAATATTATCTGCATTGTTCCCACGGAAAGCTTGACATCATAGAGAAAAAGCCCACTTGACCGTACCCATCTTTCTTCTGTAAATATTTTGAGTAGGACTTTATCAACACCACCTTGCCCTTGAGTTGGAATTTCCCTTTTAATTTACCCCTGGCACTCCCTGTTCAAAATCAAGCCAGGGAAGCTGAAGCAGGCTTCCCTGTATTTTGTATATAAATCTCTGCAAACATAATAGAAAGTGTAAAAAGAGCTCTGTAAATAGCTGTTCAAGCTCACAATTCATGCCAGGCAAACGGGGGAAAAATACTAATGTGTCGGTGATTATACACGAGAAGAAGGAAAGAGGTTCCTGAAAAAGCGTTCAGCTAATAAACATTTCTTTCTTATATCCAAGAATGTGCCATTGTTCCAGAATTTCTATATAGGTGCATTCGATTTCTATCGCTGCTGTAACAGATGACCACAAACTTAGTGGCTTAAAATAACACAAATTTTTCATCACACAGTTCTATAGATCAGAAGTCTGGCAGGGATCTCACTGGGCTAAGATCAAGGTGTTGGCCACGTTATGCTACATTCTGGAGGCTCTCCGTGAGAACCCACTTCCTTGCCTCTTCCACCTTCTAAAGCTGCCTGAGTTCCTTCGCTCACGACCCCCTTCCTCCGTCTTCAAAGCTGACCCTGCCAGGCCAAGTCCTTTTCATGCTGCCACCTCTCTGGTTCTCTCTTCCATAGTCACATCTTCCTTCTTCACTTTTGAGGACCCTTGTGATTACATCAGGCACCCCCAAGCACTCCAGGATCATCAGGTCATTTCTAAGTTCATCTGATAAGCAATCTTAATTCCACCTGCAGCCTAAATTCCCCTTTGCCTTGTCACGTAACATGTTCACAGGTTCCAGGGTTTAGAACATGGACATCTTTGCAGAGCCATCACTTTCTCTACCACAACAGGCAATATATATTGTTTTATATGTTTTTTTCTTAGTAGCATAACGTTAGTTCTCTTTTCACTGAGCCAAGACCCCCATATTTCTAGCAATTCAAAAGCAGGAAAAGTGTTCTTTTAAGATACATGAAGTAGTGAAAACAATAGCCGCTCGATTACTCATTGTATCAGGTAATATAGTTACTGCACATTCATCTGCTTTCTGAATTCTTAGTAGAGCCCCGTAAAATAGACAGTGCACATGAGAATGTTCTCATGTATGGTTGAAAAAAGTCTGAGCTTCAGAAAGATTCAGGTTCACTCAGCTAGTGAAGTCACACTGGCTTCCAATCAGCCGTGAAAGGCACACTTTACCCCGCCTCCTCAGCCTCCAGGGCCTCACCCAGGGAGGCCTGCCCTACACCCCCACCCCCCACCCCCCGCCGGACCTCCACTCCGGAGCCTCGACTTTCTCTCCTCTTTAAGTTAAGCCCACCTGCCTAGTGAGTCCTGGTGCTAAATAGCTGGAATGCTGACAGCCCTCCCAGTCTTGCCTGGCCCTCGGCATCAGCCCTACACGACTCCCAGCTCCACTACTAAAGTCCAGAATTGCTCGTGGCCTGTGCAAGTTGAGAATTTTTGTGGAAGACCCGACTACCAGAGCGTTGATGCTACATCTTGGCCTCTCCACATCAAGAAAGCGAATTCTCATGAGAGAACAGAAGTTAAGCTTTGAATATGGAAAGCAGAACTTGGGAACACTTTGGTTGAACCCGACCTGAAATCCCGTAGGTTTTCAACACTGCAATTTCTTCTGACATCAGTGGACACCCTGCTTTTGGAGACAGAGCACTGCTTTCAACAGTGTCGGGTCTCTCTCCCTGAGACACCCCAGGATCATCTCTGGGGACCAAACTGAGGCCGTGTGTCAGTCAGCCGGTCCCACTTCCCTGCAGTCATTTGGTTTCAATGGAGGAAATGGGTCCTCGCCCCACTAGTCAAACCTCTGCCTGGATAAGAGTCAGCAGAGAAGAGGGGAGATGATTCCCACCAACAAAACGAATAACCAACACTGAAAGTGAATGATTTTCTATCTGGGTGCTGACATGGTACAGGTTTTGGGGTGTTTTCTTGTGCTTTCAGCCTGGGGAAAAAGGCACTTTTTTTGTGAGTTCTTTGCTATAAAATCAAATAGTTCAACCAGCTACCATGTAGCTAAAGAAAAGAAAGATTGGTGGAGTTTCTTCCTAATGAGCCCTGCTTGAAATCACACACACACACACACACACACACACACACACACACACACACACACACACACACACACACACATTCTCCTAGTATTAGGGTACTTCGTTTCATTGTTTTTGGAGACCAGGACATTGGCAATATAGATGCTTAGAACCAGGCAATGATTAGCTCAGCACCCCGCAGTATTTTCTCTTTCCTATTGAAGTCAAATTGGGCAGAGCCCTGTTTATCACCTTCCCAGACCCCCCTCCCAGCCCACTCGCTAGCTAGGCATGACTTCTGACGTTCCCGGGTGCCTAGTACATTTATCCTCACCGATACCTCTGCTCTGCAACCCAGAGGCTCTGTTTGCAAAGCACACTGGTTGTGAGCATCCCATGGTGGTATGTGAACAGCCTCGACAGCTAGACAGCGACTGCCTGAGGACATTTCATCTCTGCCTCTCAGAATCCAGCCAGGGTCCTGCACAGAACGGGTGCTCAGGGAGGCTGGTGAAAAGATCAGCTACATTTGTGCAAGTGGAGGTTTGCTAGAAAAAAGCTACCAAATGCAATATTATACCCTGGACTGACTCCTGGGATAGAAAAAGCACATTAATGGGAAAGCTGATGAAACCCAAATAAAGTCTGGTGTTTGGTTAATAGCATTGCCCCAATATCAGTTTGTTTTGACAAACAGTTGGAAATGTCAAATGTTAACATCAGGGGAAGCTGGGTGAGGGGTATATGGGAACTCTCTGTACTATCTTTGCAACTTTTCTGCAAATTTAATCCCAGAGCAAAAAGTTTACTCAAACAAAAACAAGTATGCTCACTGGCTTTAAGGGCATGGCGACATTGTAAGATCAGTGGTACAATAAGAAAAATGGACTGAACTTTTCCCGCCCCCCCTCCCCCGCTTCACCCCCCTCCTGGGGCCTGGCTCACTGGGTAGAGGTATAGAATGGCCCTATCAGTGGGTGTCCGCTCAATATGCCACATCTGGAAATGTGGACAATTCAAAGTACAAAAGATTTAGCCATTCAAAGTGATGGTGAGAAGGGCCATTGGAACTAAAAGGGTTTTTTTTCCTTGGACTTCCCAGAATCTCCCCCTGGAAACAGTTGGCATTTGCCAAGCCGAGATCACAGTCTCACGCAGAAAAGCCAGGCCTGCGATAGCTGGGTTGCCTCACAGCCTCATCCTTGAGACACTGCAATGGACTGAGATTTGGTGACAGAGAAAAGGGCGTTTGCCTTCACTATTCCCTTCCCCAAGGCTGGGAGGCTGTCACAGACTGGACCTGATATTGACCAGGAAACTAGCCTTTGTTTCCCTGGGTGGCTTATCCAGCCCGTAGAAAACATTCTAGTAACTGATAAGAGAAGTGCACCTCTACTTGCCACCCCTTTAGCTCAACTTCAAACAAAAGAGACCAGTGAAAATTCCCAGAATGAAGTCCAACCTTCCGGGCCATTTCTTGGGGACTCAGAGCATTCCACTTGTCCTTCCTGAGAGTGTCAGGGAGAGTCCAACTGTCCTCTGGGGAACGATCATCATCCCAGTGAAACCAGTCTTAACTATAGAAGGAGTAAGGCAGCCTCCAAGATTTTGGCAAACGCCGAGAAATCCAAAGTCAGCTATCTGTCACCCACTCGTCACCCCATCCTCACATCCTCTGCCAGATCTTACTGAACACAGACTAAATGGCCCAAAGTCTCAGACTGAGATGACGCCCCACGGAGCTGTGAAACCCTAGGCGCGCCAGAACTGCTTTTGCCTCCCCAAGAATAATGGGAACTATTTAGCCTTTGCCCACTTAGAGATGTGAATTCAATTTTTTCTTATCATGACTGTTACACCATTTTCCTCTGAGAAGCAACTGAGCTCGCAATTGGGGGCTTAGTTCTCCCTAGCTCAGCCAGGTCACGGTGGGGGGACGGGGGCTGGCCTTTCCCTCCTGAGCTGCCCTCTGGGGCCCCAGAACACGCGTTCATACGCGCAGGGCCAGCCCAGGTGGTGGACAAAAGACTTGCCATGGTGGGTAGCAAGTAGGTGCAAATGTAAAGAGCCACAGAAGGCGGGTTTTGCAAGAATCCTGCTCTCGCACTATTGACGACAGCCAGGACACAGAAGCAACCTAAGCGTCCACCGACAGATGAATAGATAAAGAAGATGTGGCACATATATACAATGGAATATTACTCAGCCATAAAAAGGAACGAAATTGAGTTATCTGTAGTGAGGTGGATGGACCTAGAGTCTGTCATACAGAGTGAAGTAAGTCAGAAAGAGAAAGACAAATACCGTATGCTAACACATATATATGGAATCTAAAAAAAAAAAAAAAAAAAGGTTCCAATGAACCTAGAAGCAGGACAGGAATAAAGACGCAGACGTAGAGAATGGACTTGAGGACGCGGGGAGGGGGAAGGGTAAGCTGTGACGAAGTGAGAGAGCGGCATGGACATATATACACTACCAAACGTAAAATAGATAGCTAGTGGGAAGCAGCCGCATAGCACAGGGAGATCAGCCCGTTGCTTTGTGACCACCTAGAGGGGTGGGATAGGGAGGGTGGGAGGGAGACACAAGCGGGAGGGGATATGGGGATGTATGTATATGTAGAGCTGATTCACTTTGCTGTACAGCAGAAACTAACACGACATTATAAAGCAATTATACTCCAATAAAGATGTTTAAAAAATTTTTTTTAAATTAAAAAAATAAAGAATCCTGCTCTCTACAGACTGTTTCTGCCACCTTTCCCAAACCAAGTCCCGGTTCACGCTTGCGCCTTCCTTCAGGATGGCTCAATCAAAGGATCTTAACAGTGGATAGCGGCAGCTCCTCACAGAGGAAAAGCTCCAGCATGGGGCAGGCTTTTTCCTATTATTATTTCCCAGCCAAGGATGCAAGCTTTCATTTGCAGACGCAGACCGAGTCACCCTTGCACCCGAGATTAGCACGCAGGAGTCTCAGCTTGCAGTCTGGCGGGGAGACGCTTCCTATATTATTTATGCAACGGTAACCCTTACTCACTTCCCTCCCCGAGTTTCAGACACATGCACCCCTTTTTCTCTTGGCATAAACTGTGTGGCCTTGGTTGGCTCTTCCATCAAGAGACTTTACCATGTGGCCCCGGCAGCGGGCTGAGCTAACCCCGAGTCTGAAACATCTGTTTTTTGCCCAGATAATTACGTGCCTAACACTGTAATTCAGGCTTCGCACTGGTGTTTCATAACGTTTTCTTTTTTTAAGCTGGATTCTTCCAAAGGAGGGGAGTAGGGCAATAGGGAAGGGAAGAAAGGAAATGCCAGCTTTGACTCTGAGGTTTCTCTTGCAGTTGTGCTGAGCAAAGTGGAGCAGAGGCGCCTAGACCCTCGCTACTCAAGTGTGGTCCATGGACCAGTAATATGAGCGTCACCGGACTGCTTGTTGGAAACGCAGAATCTCGGTCCCCAGCTAGACATCTTGAATCGGAACCTGCATTTTCACAAGATTCCCAGCTGACTCTCGTGCGCATTAAAGTAGGAAGTGTTCTGAGTGCTTAAGGACCACAGAGTTGATGAGGTCAACTCTAGACCACTCCGAAGTCACCAACTGGTAAATTAACCCTTTCTACATCTTAGGTACCATTACTGCTGGCACAAGTTGGTACAGGAATAGTGTTGAACAATTTATTTTGTACTCGTAAGAAAATCAATACAAACTGATCGCAAAGGGAAGAAATGATAGACTTCAAAATCGGATGGCAGCAGCTCATTTCCAACTGGGGGCAAGCTGAGGATGGAGGCAAAAGGGAAGAGCATTGGTCTTGGGTCAGGAGAGTTGGTTCTTATTCCCAGGGGGCATAGCCAGCTGGGGGCCCTTGGGCCATCTCTCAGTGCCCCCATTTCTTCATCTGTGCAGAGGAAGAATGGTGACTAGACTTAATGATTCTTACAATCATAATGTGTCTAATAAAATAGCACGGATCCCCACGCTCCCATTCTCTCTCCATCTCCTTCACATTATTTTACTTTTCTCCAAAGCATTTATCAACATGCCTGGCATATTATATATTCCTTTTTTTTCGGGGCGGGGGGGCAGTCAGTGTCTCCTTGCTAGAATGCAAGCTCCCTTGGGGCAGGAACTCTGTATTTTAGTCGCTGTTTAACTCCAAAAGTTGGAAAAGCCCCAAGCATACAGCAAGCTGTAGGAATCAACCTTTCCCATCTCTAACGCACCAAGAAGAATCATGAATATTTGTTATTAAATGGTTCCCCAAACTTTCTAAGCCCAAGAGAAAAACCAACATTACTTTCAGTTCTTATTTCATGATTCTCTAGCTACATCTCTTCATTCATCTCTGCACACCATCACATTATGTTACTTTCTGCATAAGGTCTGACTTCCCTTGAACTCTTACTCACAAATCTGTATGTCATGTTTTCTTTAGGTACCTTTGCAAAACTGACGATGTTTTAAAACTTCGTTGAACACACCAGTCAGAATGGCCATCATCAAAAAGTCTACAAATAATAAAAGCTGGAGAGGGTGTAGAGAAAAGGGAACCCTCCTACACTGTTGGTGGGAATGTAAATTGGTGCAGCCACTATAGAAAACAGTATGGAGGTTCCTTAAAAAACTAAAAATAGGGCTTCCCTGGTGGCGCAGTGGTTGAGAGTCCGCCTGCTGATGCAAGGGACACGGCTTCATGCCCCGGTCTGGGAAGATCCCACATGCCGCGGAGTGGCTAGGCCCGTGCGCCATGGCCACTGAGCCTGCGCATCCGGAGCCTGTGCTCTGCAATGCGAGAGGCCACAACAGTGAGAGGCCCACGTACCGAAAAAAAAAAACCTAAAAATAGAGTTACTGCTATGATCCAGCAATCCCACTCCTGGCCATATATCAGAAGAAAACCATAATTCAAAAGGATACATGCACCCCTATGTTCACTGCAGCACTATTTACAATAGCCAAGACATGGAAGCAACCTAAATGTCCACTGACAGACGAATGGATAAATATGTGGTACATATACACAATGGAATATTACTCAGCCATAAAAAAGAATGAAATAATGCCATTCGCAGCAACATGGTTAGACCTAGAGATGATCATACTGAGTGAAGTAAGTCAGACAAAGACAAATATCATATGATATCACTTATATGTGGAATCTATAAAAATGATGCAAATGAACTTATATACAAAACAGAAAGAGACCCACAGATGTAGGAAACAAAATTATGGTTACCAAAGGGGAAGGGGGGGAGGGGTAAATCAGGAGTTTGGGATTAACATATACACACTACTACATATAAAAGACATAAACAACAAGGACTTCTGTATAGCACAGGGAACTCTACTCAGTATTTTGTAATAACCTATAAGACAAAAGAATCTGAAAAAGAATATACATATGTGTATATCTATATATCTATATAGATATGTATTTAAAACTGAATCACTTTGTTGTACACCTGAAACTAACACAACATTGTAAATCACACTTCAACACTGTAAATCACTTCATTGTAAATCACACTTCAAATAAAAAAAAAACCTGTTGAATACATCATATGCGCTCTCCTTATTCATCGCTCACAGAAAAAGAGGTCTTCTCCTTGGGGTCCAGTATTTCAACAGGAAAACTAATTTTCCCTTCCCACGAAAAATCCAATGAAAGCTTAGAAAGGCACTCATGGGCAGATCAGTAACATCTTTCAAAAAGCCAGTTACAAACACACCAGGCCTACAAGATGTTGTCTTTTATAGACTCTTCATTTTTCTAGCATGCAAAAATATCAGAGGACTAGCTTGAGATGAATGGTGACTACTATGGAAAGTCAGGAATGGCTAAAAGAGGAAAAATTCCCCTGTAGTACTGTCATATGTTTTCCTCATTAGTTCTTCCTGTTTAAACCCTTAGCATTCCTCTCCATCTTCTCTTCACACACCCAAGCACATTTCAGACCTCCCTCATTCCCTGATCGGTTTTTATATTTCATTTATGGGCTGGTGCGACAAAATCCTGTGGAAAATCATGCAATCACTTGCCTAGAACACATTTGTTGGTCTGGACTCAAATGAATTTAAAAGTTGCCAAACATACTATTTGCAGGCCGTGTACTCACACCCCTTAATGACAGGGATCTCTGCCTTGGTCGGAATCTGTAGGAAGCGATGGTGATGCACCATCGTCCACCATTCTTGGTCCCAGCATTGTCACACTGCCCAACCCAAGTGTTACTCATCCCACAGAGCTACCTGGAAGATGCTATTGCGTGTAACATCAGTCCCGACAGTTTTCCCTTTTAGCACTGTTTTTTTAAAATTTATTTTGTTTTGTGTTTTCAAATCTTGAGGCCCAGAACTCATCCTGATACAGGCAGATGTGGCAGCATTAGAAGTAGGTAGGTTGTAAATGTCCACCAACAGGTGAATGGATAAAGAAGATGTGGTACATATATACAATAGAATATTACTCAGCCATAAAAAAGAATGAAATAATGCCATTTGCAGCAACATGGATGGCCCTAGAGATGATCATACTAAGTAAAGTAAGGCAGACAAAGACAAATATCATATGATATTGCTTATATGTGGAATCTAAAATAAAATGATACAAATGAACTTATATACAAAACAGAAACAGACCCACAGACATAGAGAACAAACTTATAGTTACCAAAGGGGAAAGGTGGGAAGGGGTAAATTAGGAGTTTGGGATTAACAGATACACACTACTATATATAAAATAGGTAACCAACAAGGACCTACTGTATAGCACAGGGAACTACACTCAATATTTTATAATAACCTATAAGGGAAAAGAATCTGAAAGAGAACATATATATGTACATATGTATAATTGAATCACTTTGCTGTACACTTGAAACTAACACAACACTGTAAATCATCTACAATTCAATTTTTAAAAAAAGGTACAAAAAGAAAGGGAATATGACAAAGCAAAAAAAAAAAAAAATAGAAGTAGGTAGGTTTGCCAAGAGCCTACGTGGATACACAGGCCACCATGTTCTATTTCTCTTTGTTCAACAATGCCTCCGCTTATTCTTATTTTTTCTCTTCTGGCTTTGAGCAATGATGTGTTTTGTTCCAAAACAGAACCACCAAAGAAAGGAGTTGTGCATTGCTCATCCAACCTCAGGGTGCTCTTTTTGTAGGATTCTTCTGCCCACTCACTGTTTCATATGCGAAAGCATTTAAATTCAAAACTCACTAAGTCAGAACTGAAACTATGTGGGTTTCAGGTCTCCTTTTCCATTTGCCCTTCTTTAAAAACCAGGGAGTCCTACAGGGAGATGTGCGTGTGTGCCAGGAAGGGTGAGCGAGAAGGCTGTGGGGTGCTGTGCTGGAACCCATGGTGCTGTGGCTCGCCTATGCATCACAGACCTTTAGAGGTGGAAAGACCCTGATCCAATTCCATCGTTCTACAAATGAGAAACTCAAAGCCAGAGAGAGGGACCCGCCCAAAGTCACATGGCGAATTAGAAGCCAAGAGCAGACCCATACATCTTGGCTGCAGTTGGGTGCCCTAATCTAGATCTATTTGGCCTCCTGTTCCCCAACAAGATCAGAGAACCATGCAATTAAAAAAAACCCTTGAAGCCCATGGCAAGTCCCCACACACTACTTAATATGAAAGAGCATCTCTACCTATTTTTAAAGAAGGCAACACAAGCCAGAATCTAGACCTAGTGAAGAGTTCTTAGTAGTCCTTATACAGAGAGATCTGTGTGACTCCCAACCCATTCTACGCAACCACAGTTCAGGTGACTTACGTTCAACATCAAGCAACTAGAGAAGTGAAGTACTGAGGAGCCTTGGGAGCTGAGTTAACTGGGACATTTTCTTGGTAGAGGTAAGGTTCTGGGGTCATTGCTAATTAGATGAAGAAGTCCCTAGAAACCATCCCATGAGGAAGGCCTCGGTGACTCTAGTGGGTCGGGATTTTCCAAACAAGTTCATACCAGCCACATGTTAAGAGCCAAATAACAGTCACAAAGGAATCCAAAGGGGAGCTTCTGTGCTGAGAATGGATGGGGCCTTTTCAACAATTTTTAGGATAACTTGTTGACAAGATGACTGTAAAAACTGTGATGAAAAGACATTAGAAACAAACGATTTTCAAGCGAGACTAAAGAACAGGTGGAAAAAGTGGTTAATGGGGCCTTTTTTTTTTTTTTTTTTCACATGACTATTCCAGCAGCCCACGGGTCAGGCCTGGACCCTTTATCCATCCAGCCAAGGAGCCCTGATGGTCCTTTCAGGAAGGAATAGGTCTCTGCAACCTTTATGCTCATAAAAAAACTGAAAGACTGCAACAGTAAGAAAAGAAAGCCAAACAAGCTTCAAAGGCCAAAGTCTGCAAAGATGGAAACCGTTAATTCACGAACATTTGGTCAGATTCTTACTAGATGGAGGTCAGAGGTCCTTTACTTTGTACTAAAACATAAAATTAGTTGCAGCAACCAGAGATGTGTTTGAAGGGTCAGTGCAGTGACTCTTCCCAGGCAGAAGTTGATCAAGAGGATGAACCAAGCAATGCATGAACAGCTGGTCTCTGCCTCTGAGAGGAAAAGACGGCTTAATTCCCATCCCCTGAAATGAGATGCTGAGAAGCAATTAGAAAACAAGGCGGGGAAGCATCCAAATGGCTAAGTGAAAACAAGCAGAGATTCTCTACGAGGGGCCTCAGATTCCTGCAGGCTCACAGTTATAACAGGGACTGAGAGATTCAGTATCAAATATGTATTTTCCCAGTCAAAAGAATGCAATGCCCTAGCTAGAAGATTCTTTTTAAGTAAGTTTCAAAATTGTAAAAATAATCATAGTATCTTACGGCAGGCCACAAAAATTTGAGGATACCAAAAAGGGGTCGCTTTTTAAAAAAAGTACAGAACTGCTGACAGAGCAATATAAATGGAAAACAGAAATTAAATATATCAATATAAATGAAAAATATATATGGACAAGGAGAAATCAAGGGATTGTCATAGAGGAGAATGAGGATGAAAGTCCCGGAAAAGGAGAATTTGAATGCTTCAGCTAATTTCTTTGTGGTCCCCCCCCCCAAAGGTAGAGGGTTCTATTGGTTTTATAAGGACGGTTTGGTTAGCAGAATGTGTGAATAAGGCTAAGGTTTGGAGGAAGAATCATCGAAGTCTCTGAAAAGGGCTTTTGTTTCCAACCCAAAGGGAAAAAAATCTGAAACTTTTTTACAGTACTAAACAATTTATTCATATACTGCATATATACGCACAATGACAAGAGAGAAAAATCTTTGCAACTTTGGGGCCTTAATTTTCCGGTTCTGAAATGACCTAAACATTGTCATATTCATTCCAGAGACAAAAAAGTACAGTTTAATGAAATGAATCGTTACATTTTTGAAACGTTTAGCTTAAAGGCCATAGAAATGCAAATGATGAACAGGAAGTCAGGGCTGCCAAACCACTGAGGTAGCTGAAGGCAGATTTTCTCACTACATCTCCAGACACATGGAAAAAAGGAAAAGGAAGGCTCTAGAGATGCACGGTCTAGTAAACTTCTCAATGTAATCTCAGGAGTACAAACAGTACTACGGACCCAGGAACTCGTGATTCAAATCTAACGTTATCCAAAATAGAAGAATTCGAAGGACAGATTAGTTAGATTAGAAAAATAAGCAGAGATTCTCTACTCTGGGTCTCAGATTCCTGCAGACTCAGAGTTATAAAAGGGACTTATCCCTGTTACGGGAGGGAGAAGATTCCTGAGTTCAACAAACACCAACCCCACCATCTCTGGTTGTGTGGGACACAAAGGTGAATAAAATGCACCTTCTCCCTCAGAGCTCACACCTGGCTTACATTTTTAAATCTTTAAGGTTTATTAATAAAGGAAAAAAGAAAAGAAAACCTTCAAAATCAGGGAGAGGAAATCTGAAAGCATTTTCTATTTTCTTGTGCTATGCTAGTTTTTTCCCCCCAGCTTTATTAAGACGTAAAAGCTAGATTTTTAAAAAGTCACTCTATTTTATGTTGTCTTTAAAAAAAAAAAAATCGCACGCTGGTATGAATACAAGAGAGAATTCTAAAAACGTAGGTTTGTGTATTTAACCTCATATTCTATTAAAGAGCTAAAACAAATGGATTTCAATCAGTGATATTGGAGCTGAAGGCTTGAAGTTCATTATCAGCCTGTCTGGAAATGATTTGCTTGCTCTCTGGGGTTCCTGATTTTTATTTGCATGTGTTTCTGCCCAGCGGCTGAAAGGTCGGCAAGAGGAAACACTGTTGCAGGGCCCCAGTCCGTCTCATTCTTGAGAAACAGCTGAGCTGGCTCCTGGGACAGGCTCCTGCTTCTAGAATACTGTGGGCTTGTCAAGCCAGTCATCATAGCCACAACAGCACTGCCATTTCAAACACCAGATTCAATGTCATTTTTTTTTGTTTTTATTCCATAGCCAAAGAACAGACAGCAAACACAGACACTTTTTGCCTGCTATTTTCAAGCCTTTCTTAGCAAGTCTTGGAAGAATGTATGAGCAGGCGTTCCTGCTCTGTCTGAAAAAAAAAAACACACCAAAAAACAGCAGTGCAGAAGAGTGCAAAAGGTTTCACTTCCTTTTTAATCTTTACTGAGCAGAAAAGAACAGCTTGAAAATGGTGTCTCTCGGGAAGAGAGAGTCACTTCCTGGCGGCCTTTGTCAACAGAGACCCTGCCACGTGACCCATCTTCAGACAGTATAGAGAAGCACGGTTTATTATATCTTCCATGGAAACACCCAATTAAGTCATGTGGAGTGTTGACTTAGCATCCTTTCCCGAACATTCCAGGGACTCTGACAGCCAAATGGTGCAGCCTTGGGTAAAATGTACCTCTCTGTAAGGTTTTCAAATGTGCTCTAAGGAGTCCACCCACGGGCCAGCTGCTTAAACGGTTCCAAGAGTCCAGAAATATAAGACTAAAATTGCATCAGTACCACGTGGATTATTCCTCTTAACAATAATGCTGCAGGTGGTACAAGTTACATATCTATATCTATATCTATATTTGGTCATTAAGAAAAATGCCACAAATGTCTAGAAGGAAAAGAAGACACTCATAAAATAGTAGTCATCAAATTTGAGAAGCTAATAACACAAGATACTCACTCTCAGATTTTCTTAGTATAATTTGCAATACCCATTGGCAATGTGAACCCCTAGTCACATCCACCGCTTCTCCGCTTTTGATAAATGCCATGGCTTCCTAGTTTTTAAAGAGAGAAATCCTAGGTGTAATGCTGAGCTTCAGATAATAATAATAAAGGTGTTTTATCCTGTTTTGTCACTGATTAAAAAGAAAGTGAGATGAGCTGAATGGGAAAAAATACAGCTGGGGATCACTGAATGAGAAACTCACGCTGGAGGAAACGTGTGGGCGAAACTGAACACTTGGTTCAGAGGTGAAAACTGCATCTGACTGGCTGCTTGCAATTTCGCCTTCCAGATGGCAGTTGGACTGGTTGTTTTTCCCTCCAAGAGACACGGAAGAGATTGACAGAAAGCTGGCTTACTCCTACTAGACGCCTTTGGTTTGGCTGTTGGTAAACTGGAAATCGAGTTAACCACATCTGCTGAATGACCAGTCAATTCAACCTCACTCTTGTTCTCTTGTAGAATTCGGCAACCCGCTGAATGGTTTTGACCAGCTTTGCCAGAAGATGAGTTAGGCGTATGGGAGTCGATACAACTTTGAACGATGCTTGTCACAAGATTTCTAGTCCCTGGGATAGGACTGCAAATCTCTTACGGCCCGAGTCCCTCTGTGTTTCCTTTGTGTGTCTTTCAGTGTCTTACCCATAACAGGCGCTTCCTAAGTGTGTGCTGAATGAATGAAATCTGCTCGTGTCCCACCCATCCCACCCCTCTAAATACACACATATAAATAAGCAAATAAATCAAAAGGATAAACAATGAGTCCATGGAAAGCCCAGACACTTTGTGTCCACATAGACTTCCACACTGTCAAACACCTGGATGCTTGGAAACATCTGGATGGTTGCCTCCATTATTCTATGTTCCTCCAGTGATTTAATGATAAAAATAGATTATATACAGAGATAGATTCTGAAGTAAGACAAGAAATGATCTACCAATCCTATAGTCCTTTTGTTCCTACGGTCTAAAATAATTCCTATTTTATGAAAAATTTAGCAAGATCTGGATCTGCTACTTAGGATGGTTTGCTAGTACTTGACAATGAGACTCAGAATGTTGCTGTATGTTGATGTCATTTCCCTCCCTCTCTCCCCCCTCTCTTTTCTATAAAATTTTAGAATAGTTAGCTCTTCGGTTCACTCTGATAGGAGCTCCGAGGATCCCAAAGCACCAGGCATGTCCGAGAATTCCAGGATGGCTGAGTTACTGGACCTACAGCACAGCCCCGGCTCCCAGGAATTTTCCTTTCCCAGGCTCTCCAGGCACCACCCACAGCCATACCAGCCACTCTGCAGAGCGTTCCTCAGCCGGCAGGCCCTCTCCCTGTTACCAGACCAGAAGCCATTCTGGAGAATAAGAAGCCAATATAAGGAGAAGACAAAAGCCCGCAGTGTGTGATTTCTGTGCCCATTGTTGTAAGCACGAGGTAACGTGGGGTTGTGGATTTTCCACAGATCAGCAAGTCTGTAATCAAGGGAATCTCTCTGTCTTTACTTCCAAGGACACAAGCAAATTGAGAGCGGTGTTTTTCTGAGGGGTCACCTTGTTTGGGGGGGTTTGTTTTTGTTTTCTCTCTCCTTCCCTTCAGAGAGGAAGGGCTTAACACAGGCCTTTAGCTTGTGACTAGGAGGTAGGTGAGAATTATCGCTCAGTACAGAAACTACAGGTCCTGGGTTAGATATTTGTATTTCTCCATTTGCTACACAATACTTTATCAAGATCTTTGGCAAACGTTCTTACACTCTGACTTTCTCTATTGGTTTCATATTAACAGACCTTACCTTAGATCGGGGAAGAACGCAGGGGCCACGTGGACAGATCAAATGTTTGTCAGGTTCAAATAGTTCTGTGGGTAACAATAAAGAGAAAAAAATAATTTGGTTAAGCAGTGATTTGACTTTAAAAAGAAGATAATCACATCCATTAATCCACAGACAATTATTAAGCGTGTACTTTTGTCCAGATTTAAATTCAAGCAACATTTATTCGGTGCAGACGCTTTCACAGACGTATCTCACTTTGTGTTCAAGCACCATTTACTGAACTAGCTTGCTCTCAGTAAGCCCTTTCTACTATAAAACCAGGATTAATTTGCATTCCTAATTCCTTCCTCTTGTCTTGCTTTCTTGAAGATCCTGTGATGCACGTTCTGGCAATGTCCAATATCATTTTTCCGTTGGATGAATAGAACGTCTGTATGTACAAAAATGAATGAAAATATCTGACACCTGTTCACCACTTGCTATTTGCCAGTCACAGTTCCAGACCCTTTGTAAGTATTATCTTATTGAATTCTGGCACCAGCCTGAAGCGGTAGATGCTGGAACGCTAAAATGATGCTACAACGATCTCCAGTTTACAGTTGAGAGCACGGAGGCATGGAGAAGTTAAATTACTTGTACATTCACACAGCTAGTTAGTGGAAGAAGTAAGATTCAAAGCTGGCTCCCTCCGACTCTTGGAGTCATGCTTCCCTTGCCTGGTGTGAGAGCCAAAATTCTAACATGGTATCTATGATCTCAGCCCCCTGGTGTTACACCACGATTAGGTTATGTTATATGACAAAGGCAATGGATGTCACTCCCTTGATTGTGTGACATCATATGACAAGGTAGAAGGGAATTTGCAAATGTAACTGAGGTCCCAAATCAGTGAACTCTAAGTAATCGAAAGAGTGATTATCCTGGGTGGGTCTGACTTAATCAGTTGGGCATCCTCTAAAAGAGGGCTTAGGCCTTCTCTGAGTCAGAGACTCTTTCCTGATGACCTTGAAGAAGAAATCCACCATGGGTTTTATAGCTTCAAGGAAAAGAATTCTGCCCCCAAACTACTTGAACTTGGAAGGGGACACGAGCTTCCAGATGAGACCACAGCCCCAGCCGACACCCTGACTGCACCTCTGTGATAGCCTGAGCCAAAGATCTAGCTACACCATTCCCAGACTCCTAATGGATAAAAACTGTGAGGTGATAAATATGTTGCTTTAAGCCATTAAATCTGTGGTGATTTGTTATACAACAGAAGAAAATTAAGCAAAAAACAAGTATGTGAACTATCTGATGACACAAATAAAACTATCAATAAAAAGTCTGGGGCTTCCCTGGCAGTCCAGTGGTTCAGACTCCACACTTCCACTGCAGGGGGCACAGGTTCAATCCCTGGTTGGGGAGCTAAGATCCCCCATGCCACGTGGCAAGGCCCCACCCACCAAAAAAAGTTTGATACCCTATAAGGGAAAAGAATCTAAAAAGAATATATATATACACATATATGTATAACTGAATCACTTTGCTGTACACCTGAAACACAATATTGTAAATCAACTATATTTCAATAAAAAAATTTTTAAAAAGTTTGATCGCACAAATATGTAAAGAATGTATTATGTATTTATAAATTATATACACGAGATTACCCCCAAATAAAACATTAGATAGCCACATACACACACAAACCAGAAATTACAAAGTATAACCATTGTTCTTAGCCACGTCCGTCCTCCACCACTGACAAGGTTGTAACAAGTACTGAAATTCTAACCTTCGTTATCCCCTCACAAATGGACTAAAACCTGCCCAAAATAAAAGGAAGAGGCAGGCTTTTGAGAACCTGACTATAGCACTTCTAGGGGGCCATTCACGGAAGGACATAGACTCAGCCTTTTTATGGCCCCCCCCCCAAAGTATGTGTGCTTTGAGACCCTAAACATTCAAAGGTCATCGTGATCACTGCCTACACCGACCAAAGTCAGAGCTACGTGACCCCTCATCCAGCAATCAATCAGCAAGGGTTTGTGATGGCCTAGGGCTGCATGGCTCTGCTTTCAGGAAGGGAAGCATGCTACTCCAGAAAAAGCGCATTTTGGCAATAGATAAAATACGCCCTGGATCCTTGGGCTCTATCCTTCAAACATTCCCACTATGCAAAATTTAGATTTTTGATTTTTGTTTTCTACTTTCACCTCCAGATTTTAATTTCCCCCACTTATGCAAGATGCTTCGCTAGAAATTACATCACATGAGAAGTTTGGTTTGCATCCCAGGCTAGTTCATTGCAGTGATTTTGCTATGTCTACCCACTTCATGCTGGGCCTCAGTTCTCTTTCCAAAAATAGCTTTGTCTGGAAGAGGAAGCAGCAAACGTTTTCTGAAATGGGCCACACAGTAAATATTTTCTGTTTTGCAGGCCATATAGTCTCTGTCAGAGCTACCCAACTCTGCCACTGAACATGAAAGCCATAAGCAAGCTGCAAATGAATGAGGGCGCCAATCAAACTTGATTTATGAACACTGAAATGTGAAGTTCATATAATTTTTACACGCCAAGAAATAGTATTCTCCTTTTGATTTGTTTTCCAGTCCTTTACAAATACAAATGCCAGCCTTAGCATTCAGGCTGTAGAAAAACTGGTAGCTGGCCATATCTGGCCCTCAGGCCAGAGTTTGCTGACTCTGGTATGCAGAGAGATATTATCAGAGTTAATGAATTAATCGTTATAGAAGATTTTTCTCTTTTTGAAATGAAAATTTTCTGGATGAAAAAGCAGCAGTATATAGACGTGTATTAAATTAGCAAAGATGTCCTTATAGTGGTCAGGTTTACAAATCATGACACATCTTCAAAGGGGAGGCTGATTTTACTTTTGCTAAGGGAACTTGTTGTGCATTTCATTCATTCAAGAAACTCAGTCAACCGGGACGTACCTTGTGGTTCTCACAACTAAAGACCCAGGTAGTAGGTTAAAATTACCATGGAGTCCTTTGCACTATTTGACATACACACATCAGCATGTATGAAAAATAAACCATGTGATGGCAGAAGCCTTAAATGTGATTGGTGGCAATCAGCCGAGATAATCAAACCGGAAGTGACTCAACCAAATCCAGATCTCTGCCACCTTCAGATAACCATGGACAAAATTCAACTGTCCAAGTTTTCCTATGTCCTCGTTCATCACATTGAGATATACACTTTCGTTCTCAGATACAGCTGACTGTAGTGCCATGCTGGCATTATGTTACAAAACAAACAGGTATAACTTTAAAGATATAAAAGACTGGACTAGAGAGTTTGCATATTCTTAGAGAAAGCATCTCTTTAGCCAATGGGAAACATGGAGAGTGGCAATCCCATTTTCCAGAGTTCAAACTTTTAGGCACCGAATTACTATATATATATAATTTTGCCTTTTTACAAACCTCGAAAGAAAGAAGGAAGGAAAAACATGAATCATTTTTATAGAACTAGATAGAAAACTATTCTCATGATTTTGTGTTGTCCTGTTTGCATATCAGAGTTTTGCTGGATTACACCAATTTTATGCCACTGTATCCTCTACAGTGTAATGTGTTGATGGATAATGAAAAACCAGGAGTATCCACTTGGACGGTCTGGCAAAACTCAGTTTAGAGTAAATATAAGCTCTCTGGAGATATCTACCATGAGGAGTGTTCTTTTTTTTTTTTTTTTTTTAAATTCTTCCCTATGGCCTCCAAGGGCCAACTCTGTTCCGGGATCCAGGTTCCCCTCAGTCCTCCCTCAGGGCCCTCACCCTGACTCCAAGCAGGACCTAGGATTCTCTCCCGTGCCCGCCTGAGACCCCGCCCCTTACACCCCCTCCCCAGCGTCTCTGAGACCCGGATGTCAGGAAGTGCTGCACGTGCTCACCACGCCCTATGGCCTCCAAGGGCCAACTCTGTTCTGGCGCCTAGTTTTCCCTCAGTCCTCCCTCCGTGCTCTCACCCTGACTCCACGCAGGACCTGGGATTCTCTCCCGTGCCCGCCTGAGACCCCGCCCCTTATACCCCCTCCCCAGCCTCTCTGAGACCCCGCCCCTTACTCCCCCTCCCCAGCGTCTCTGTGACCCGGATATCAGGAAGTGCTGCACGTGCTCATCCCGCCCTGTGGCCGCCCAGGGCCAACTCTGTTCTGGGGTCCAGGCTCCCCTCAGTCCTCCCTCAGGGCCCTCACCTTGACTCCACGCAGGACCTGGGATTCTCTCCCGTGCCCGCCTGAGACCCCGCCCCTTATACCCCCTCCCCAGCCTCTCTGAGACCCCGCCCCTTACTCCCCCTCCCCAGCGTCTCTGAGACCCGGATGTCAGGAAGTGCTGCACGTGCTCATCCCGCCCTATGGCCTCCCAGGGCCAACTCTGTTCTGGGGTCCAGGCTCCCCTCAGTCCTCCCTCAGGGCCCTCACCTTGACTCCACGCAGGACCTGGGATTCTCTCCCGTGCCCGCCTGAGACCCCGCCCCTTATACCCCCTCCCCAGCCTCTCTGAGACCCCGCCCCGTACTCCCCCTCCCCAGCGTCTCTGAGACCCGGATGTCAGGAAGTGCTGCACGTGTTCATCCTGCCCTATGGCCTCCAAGGGCCAACTCTGTTCTGGGATCCAGGTTCCCCTCAGTCCTCCCTCAGTGCCCTCACCTTGACTCCACGCAGGACCTGGCATTCTCTCCTGTGCCCGCCTGAGACCCCCGAGGAGTGTTCTTTTTAAAGCTCATTGTTTGTTTTAATCCAATGGAAAAAAAAAAAAGATAAAAACTGAGGAATAAGATCTATAAAGAAAAAGCACAAATATTAAGAGTGGCAAATGGAAAAGGGCAGTCAGGGGATGAACTGAAAGCCAAGTTCAACTTTCAGATCGTCCTGGCAAAACTGTCATTAAAGTGAAGGATTAAGGCCCACCTGAGCACAATATCTTAAACTCAGTAAGTCTTAATGAAAAATCTACTAGTATATGTCCTTACAGTGCTTTCAAATACAGTTTTCTGTTTATATGACTACAGATACACACGTGAAAAATACAGAAAAGTACAAAGAAGAATATACAATTAAAAACCGAATCCACCACCTATTACTAATGCCTTCTGTTTTTAAGGAGAAGGGCTACTATTTTCATTATTGCAACAAAAATTTCAAACTTTTTGAACTATAACAGTCAAATAAAATTAATAACCCAACATCTAACTATAGAACTATGGAAACTCTAATCTAGAAAAGTCATGACATGACCAAGACCACCCAGATTCTCATATGTCCAATCAGGATAAGAAATTAGTATTCTCTAACTTATAGCCTAGTTCTTAAAGGGCAAAATCTTTCAGGCAGTAATCCCAAGCAAGAACCAAAATTTGTCCTCAGCCCTGGAAGAGCTGTGATTTACAAAATACCAGCTTCTTTGTAAGATGAGACCTTGATGCCGAAAAGAATTAGTGTTCCTTAGGTTTTGTAGCGCTCTAATTAAAGAGGAGTTTTAGACTTACCCCCCAGAGGTTTTAATATTGTTACTTTAATTTATAGCTGTTCTTTAATTTTAATAGTCAAATGAAAGTTTTAATTATAGTCAAGCAGGTCTTCATATGGAAAGATGGCACTGCTGACTCACCTTCCAGAGACCACGTGTTTTCAGTTATTTTCTGGGGGTGGAGGTAACCGCACTGAATATTTTACCCATCCTGGTTCAAACAGCATACATTTGTCCAAGATCTCTCTAGACAAAGCTAGGACCGAGACCACATCTACAGAAATACACAGAATTAAGCTGCCATGTCAAATCAAGAGCCTTGATTTTAGCTGCTTTATACACCAAGCAGCCTGTCATAAGCTGTTACAAACAGAACACTTCCTTATGTTAACAGATGGTCTGTGTACTAACAAGATATGAGGAGTACTGAAATGTTAAAAACAAATCTAGGGCTTCCCTGGTGGCGCAGTGATTAAGAATCTGCCTGCCAAGGCAGGGGACAAGGGTTCGAGCCCAGGACGATCCCACATGCCACGGAGAAACTAAGCCCGTGCGCCACAACTACTGAGCCTGTGCTTTAGAGCCCACGAACCACAACTACTGAGCCCACGTGCCGCATCTACCGAAGCCCCGCGCTCTAGAGCCCGTGCTCGGCAACAAGAGAAGCCACCGCAATGAGAGAAGCCCGCGCACCGCAATGAAGAGTAGCCCCCACTCGCCGCAACTAGAGAAAGCCCGCGCGCAGCAACGAAGACCCAACACAGCCAAAAATAATAAATTAAAATAAATAAATTTTTTTAAAATCTAAAAAAAAAAAATCTAGGTCGAATACTTGGTAGCCAATTAA
Source organism: Leucopleurus acutus (assembly GCF_964270905.1). NCBI lineage: Eukaryota > Metazoa > Chordata > Mammalia > Artiodactyla > Delphinidae > Leucopleurus > Leucopleurus acutus. The sequence continues at coordinate 10,122,603 of NC_139148.1, read as the reverse complement.
AAGATGTTATCTTTTGTTGTTTTTGTTCACTTTCTTTCAATAAACTTTATATTGTTTGTCACAACTAAGAAACTAACAAGGCTACGTTACTGTTAACTAAAGCAAGACTTCATTCCAATTTCACCTGTTTTTCCATTCAATGTCCTCTTTCTGTTTGAGAATTCAATCCAGGATTCCACATTGCGCTTAATCATCAAGTCTTCTTAGTCTCCTCTGGGCTGACAGTTTCTGCATCTTTCCATATTTTTTCATGAACTTGACAATTTCCAGTAGTGTCAGCCAGGAATTTTATACAATGTCCCTTCATTTGGGTTTGCGTGATGTTTTTCTCATTAGACTGAGGTTATGTTATGCATTTTGGGAAAGTGCCAAAGTTCCCTTCTCTTCATAACATGTCAGCAGGTACCTGATATCTACGTGACATCACTGAGGATGTTACCCTCCATCACTTGGTTAAGGTGCTGTCTGCCAGGTTTCTCCACTATAATATTGCTGTTTTTCCCTTCCCTGTCCATACTCTATTCTTTGGAAGGAGTCACTAAATCTAGCCCAGTGTGGGTGGGAGCTGGGGAGGGATTAATCTTGCCCTCTTGCAATTCAGTTTTTTTTTTTTTTTTTTTTGCGGTACGCGGGCCTCTCACTGTTGTGGCCCCTCCCGTTGCAGAGCACAGGCTCCGGACGCGCAGGCCCAGCGGCCATGGCTCACGGGCCCAGCCGCTCTGCGGCACGTGGGATCCTCCCAGACGGGGGCACGAACCCGCGTCCCCTACATCGGCAGGCGGACTCTCAACCACTGCGCCACCAGGGAAGCCCAATCTTGCCCTCTTGGATGGAGAGTATCTAGATACATCACTTGGAATTATTCTGTAAGGAAGATGTGTCTCTTCTCCCCTACGATGTTATTATCTCTTCATGCCCAAAGCATGGTGACCAGGCAAATTTTCATTCAGAGAAAACTTCTTTTGAAACTCAGCAGTTCATTAGAGAGCCATTATGATGAACATCAATTGTTGCCAGACACTGAATGCTCTGTTTTTAGGAAAATTTCACCTCGCCATCTAGGAGAAATGAGACATTTCACTGTCTAATTAACAGTGAACTTGAGGTGGAATAAGAAACAAGAGAGTAGGGAAAAAAGGAGTGAAGAGGGTGGAAAGGAGAAGAAAAAGGGTCAGGCCAGCTGAAGTGCCCACCCACTGGTATAATGAGTTATTCCCTGCCACGTATGCCCACTCAGCGGGAGGGAATTCCTCCCAGGTCACTAGCTGTTCAGGTCAACTTACCTAGAGACAGGTTTTTGCCTGGTTATTAGTCCACTAATCAACAGCCATTACACCTTATGCATTTGATGCAAATGTATGCATCTCTGACTTGTAACAAAAACGGTTTTACTTGGGTGTCAGTCTACCCAGTCTACCACTATGGATAAACTCTACCTGAAATGATTAAGTGGTTTAAATAATTATAATCAACTACACGTATTATCATGGATGCACAAGTTTAGCTTTGTTCACCAAGCCCTTTCATTGACTGGGAAAATGTTTTCTGATATATGACAGGTCAACATCTTGGTTCTCTTGTCTAGATTCCTTTTATTTCCTCTTTCTCATTTTGTTTTTGCTGTTCTCCCTTTCTTATGTATTTTTCCAGGGGATTTTACAGATTTCTTAATAGATTTTTCACCAGAGCTTTACTATCCTGGGGAACCTCTCTGCAAATCCTGTTTTCTTTTACCCCTTTGTACCCCCATGGAAGACATGGGCTACTTGCCTTTAGAACTCTGCTGACTTTTGGCACCTGCAGAGTTACACACAGACACCCAGCCTCCACCCCCCTCCCCCGTGTGGGAAGTGGTTCTAGACTTCCCTTTTAAACTAGCAGGTGCCGTGGTCAGAGGAAATCCTGTCATCTGGTGAGGGAAAGACTAGTGACTTGGCTGCATCCCACCTGGTGAACCATCTGGCTGAAAAGGCAACAAATCAGTCTCTGGGAGGATGCCTGGTTTTGTCCCTTTAAAGCATCCCTACGTGGCCCACGTTATAGGATCCAAGGAGCCACAACACCCAACGTTTATGGTCAGCAATGTGATAATTATGAAGACTTTGATTCTATTAGATCAGAATACATCTCCATCCTCCCAACGTGGAAAGTGGCAAAGAAGTTGACTGACTATTCACAGTCAGGGCCAAGTAAGTAGCGAGAGAAACAAACAAGGAGACAGAGCAAGGTAGAGGATGCAGAGATAAGCTGCTGCCAGTGGATGATGCTCGCAACTGAAAACAATGTTTTAAGTAATGAACGAGTTGTGGATCTAGATGCCAAAGTACAGGAAGTGCAGACCACATGATGAGCTGCACCATTCAGTAAACAAATCCAGACTGTGAGAAACTTTACAAGTCAAATACCCCAGGTACTTCAACAAAAAGAAACTGTAAGGAAAGGGAAGCACCAGAGGGGGGATCTGCAGATGAAAAGACACAAGTTTTAAAAAATGACTCAGACTCAATTTGCATTAAGTTAGAGTATAGCACCTAGGGGTGCACACCCAAATGATAAAACCATAAGAAAATGAAAGCAAATTATTAGTATAAATGTACAGAAGGGGTTCATTTGGGGGTGCTGAGACTGGAATGGAGCCCAGGTAGGCTCCTGGGGTAGGTGGCCAAGTTCTATTTCTTGACCTGAGTTTCCATTAGAAGAGTTGGATGTTTGCCTCATAATAACGCATTAAACTCTATGGTTGTGGGTTTTTGTAGTTTCCTTTTTTCAATTTTACAATAAAAGGTTAAAATGTCTCTAGTTACCAATAATTATAACTTGGGAGGTTGCACATTTACAAATCCCTATCTCTGCCTTCTCTTGAATAATTGGAAGACTTGGCAACACTGGATCCGTGTTTCCTTATGGTTAAGTGGCTTGAGCTAAGAAGGGGCTGCTTCCTCTCTCGACAGAGCTTGACCTCTCCAGTTATTTATGTGACCTGTGCTGGGCACCTGTAAACACATGAATCTGTGACCCCTGGGGTGGGGAAAACTAGCTCTTTCCTACACCTTTCACTGGCAAGATTCCTATACGTTGTACATAAATTCAATAGAAAACGATTCAACTCACATTTCTCAAGCACGTAGTCCACAGAGCTCCACGCTAGGATCTCTTCTGTCCCTCTCCAGCCCAGGAGCCTCCAATCTGGGGGAGGGAAATCGAGATTTAGGTAATTACCCTACTCCAGAGAGGGGTAGACTCTAAGTCTTCATAGAAAGTACCAGCAGAATGCAGTGGGGATTGCAGGAAGACAGAATCAATGTGAGCGAGGATCTAGGGAGACTTCTTGGAGGATGTGAAAGGACTTGGGCCTTGGAAGGTAACTGGGATGAGGCTGGGGCATGGAGGGAAGAAAGAGTCTGATGGAAGGGAAAGTCTGAACCCAAGGACACGGCTGGAGGTTGTAGAGCAATGTTTGGATTAGATTCCCAGTGCTGGTGAGTGATGGATGTGACTGGTGAGTCACAAGATACAGCTGACTTGTCAAGTTACTTGAATGATAATGATGCCATTGACCAAGTGGGGAGGACAAGTTCTGTAGACAGGATGACTTTAAGCGATGATCACGTGGAGATGTCTAGCCAGATGGAGCCCGAGAGAGAGTCAGATGGAATCCAAAGGAATCCTAGAGTCATCAGGTTAAAGAAACTTACTAGGTAAAGCCATGGGGAAAGGAAGAGCATAGACAAGGAAGAACGCAGACGAGGAAGAGTGTAAGCTCAAGGTTGGCTCATTGCACAAACCAATATTTAAGGGATAGTAGAAGAAGTACAGCCAGAGAAAAAAATGAGTGAAGAGAAGCAGGAGAATTTAGGACCAGGGGAGACACTGGAATGACCATCCAAATAGTGACAGGTGGATGAGAGATGAAATTTTCCAGGATGAGGGAGGACAGACCTTGTCTACTTGGCCATTTAGATTAAAAAAAAGGGAAAGGCTATTTGGACATCCATGAGAAGTAGCCATTTATTTTTCCTAACTAAGCAATGTCATTTATTCTCATGCAGATTTTCTTTAAATTTAAAAATAACTGTGTTGACAGGTTTGTTGCATCTTTACATTTCCTAAGTTGATATTTTTGATTAATTTCAATGAAGCATCTTCTACATTCTATGTCAATAGAGGTGTAAAGCCCTCAAGAAGAGTTGAGAAGAGATGGCCAGTAACCATCATTTTCTTTTTTTTTAATTGAAGTATAGTTGATTCACAATGTTGTATATGCCATCATTTTATATTTCCACCATAAAGATGGTACCTGTAACATAATCAACCTCGAGAGCATAGATTGTAGTAAAATGTAGTAAAATAATTAGGCAGTGATGAGTCATGAGTATCTATGACCTTCACTTTTAATATAATTTATTTTGTTGTCCGTTTATATCATTTAATTTTTAATAGTGGCTGTGTTTAGCAAGCAGCTCTCAAGTTTCTAAAAAAAGTTTAACATCTGGAATGGCTCACAAAAAACTGGTAACTAGCTACTTCGGGAACATGGGCTGGAGGTTCGGAGAACTTTTTCATTCACTCTATTCTATACTGAGTGATTTATTTTAAATAAACAGATGTGTATTACTGTATAATAATTTTTAAAGTTTAAGAATACCATATTAAATACCAGTTGTGTAACGAGAGGAGAGTTAAAAATATATATTTGCTTTCACGTATACGTTGGAGGCTAAACAAGAAACTAGTAAAGAGAGCAAGGGAAATCTGTTGAAGGGGAATATACTTCTCATATTGTTTTAATATTTGAACCAGATAAATGTGTTCTCTGTTCAAACAATTTTAATAATTAAAAATACTTTTAGCAGTGGGGGAGGGATGGATTGGGAGTTTGGGATTAGCAGATGCAAACTATTACATAGAGAATGGATAAACAACAAGGACGAACTGTATAGCACAGAGAACTGTATTCAATATCCTGTGATAAACCATAATGGAAAAGAATAAGAAACAGAATGTATACATATGCATAACTGACTTACTTTGCTGTACAGTAGAAATTAACACAACCTTGTAAATCAACTATACTTCAATGAAATAAATTTTAAAAATAAAAACTACAAATAAAAATACTTTTAAAAGGTCAACCTCGGGCTTCCCTGGTGGCACAGTGGTTAAGAGTCCGCCTGCCCATGCAGGGGACGTGGGTTCATGCCCCGGTCCGGGAAGATCCCGCATGCCGTGGACCGGCTGGGCCCGTGAGCCATGGCCGCTGAGCCTGCGTGTCCGGAGCCTGTGCTCCACAACGCGAGAGGCCACAACAGTGAGAGGCCCGCGTGCTGGAAAAAAAAAAAAAAAAGTCAACTTCTATCCCCCATGTCCCCAAAATGGGAGAAAATTTGTACTGTTTATGATTACATACTGGAGACTCTGCCTCTCCTGAGGACATGCTCCCACTGAAAGCAGAGACTTTTTCCTGGTTTCCATGACAAATATGTGGCCAGGGCATCTTGAAAATGAACCTGGGAGTGACTCACTGTCCAGATAGGCAGCTGCATCAACACCGGCCTCACGACTCAGATAGGTAGGGTGCCACGGCTATAAGCAAACAGCAGTATTCAGGTGAAGACATTTTTTCCAGGTAGAAAGTGGAAGAGAGCCAGACATTCTTGAAGCTCTATCCATCCATTATTCCTCTCATACTAGTGTTGGAAATGTGTGTTTGACTAATCAACAGGTGATGTTTGTTCAAGGACTGCTGAAAGGCAGGCACCTGACCGAATTCAAAGCCCAAATTCTGAAGCCACTTCCTGGTTCTCAAAGAGCAGAAACTTCTTCCCGCGGCGCAGAAGCAGAAGTGCTGAAGGCCGCGCCCAATGATTCCAGTGGTGCACAGTTTTCCTTTATCACGCCAACGTCTGTTGTCCATCAGGAGCCCGAAAAGCATCTGCCTCTCCCGTCCTTCTACAAGCCCTTGCTGGAGCCACTAATGACGAAAAATTTCTCTTCCAATCAGGGGAACTCCATGAGATGTGCGGTTGATCAAAATTAACGTTAAAGATCTAGTTTGAATTGAATGGGAATGCGATTTACACATATGCCTCTGTATTCTTTTGAAAAAGCACAGCCGTGACACGTGAGAGTGTTGATTGCAAACAAGCCCTAAGATGACTCTTAAAGATGAAATGACAGCACAGGCCTGCATCAGCCGTATCTTTTTTTTTTTTTAAGATTATTTTACTTTTTAAAATTTATTTATGTTTGGCCGCTCCTGCGGCATGTGGGATCTTAGTTCCCCGACCAGGGATCAAATCCACATCCTCTGCATTGGAATCGCGGAGTCCCAGCCACTGGACCGCCAGGGAAGTCCAGCCATATCTTTTTTCTTTTTTTTTTTTTTAATTTTTATTTTAAGGAGTTCCCCGATGGTCTAGTGGTTAGGATTCGGTGCTTTCACTGCAGAGGCCCGGGTTCAATCCCTGGTCGGGGAACTGAGATTCCACAAGCCGTGCAGTGCAACCCCCAAAGAATTTTCTAAAATACCATATTGGAGTATAGTTGATTTACATGCATCAGCCGTATGTTGACAGGGCCTTTGAAAAGATTCCCTATAACATGACATCTCTACAATGTTGAGTCTCGTCAAGCAGAACAAGCCCACAGGCCTACATAAATGAGTTGCTTTTATTTTCCATTTTGTTGGCATATAAGTTTCGAAATGGCATTCATTGGTTTAGACGTCTAAGGTGGAACACATAAAAATCATGTTCACGTTAGAAGGAATGACAGAGTTAGAGATTCGCCTTTTTGCTGACATCATAGATAGCACGGGTTCGGACAAGCATCACCCATAAATGCTGAAACCACGTGGTAAAAGTTTGATGAGATACAGGAGACCTGAGTCTCAAAGTATCTCCCCACAGGTTATTAATGACAAAGGGAAAACGCTAGTTTCCCAGCAGAGAAAGCTGGTGGCAACCCTGGGAACAAGCGGTCCCTCGTCACCATCAGCAATGGCACAACTGGACGTCACGTGCCTCTCCTGTGAAACACCGAGGACACGACATCCCTCACCGGGCGCTCCTACCAAAATGATCGGATTCTACCCGTGAAAAAACAGGAGGCAAACCCAACTGAGAGAAAGTTGACAAACCAGCTGGTCTGTATTCTTCCGAAATGTGAGAGACAAAGAACAGCTGAAGGCTGGTTTCAGATTAAAGAGGCACAAGAACTAAATGCCTCTCGTGAGCCTGCACTGGATCCCGGTGAGGAGGGAAAAAAAGGCTGGCAAAGACATTAACGGAGCAACTGGCAAAATTCAAATCTGGGCTTCAGCTTCGATGATAATAGCAGTACACTGGATGGTCCATTTCCTGAATTCAGTCTTGGTACTGTGGTTCTGTAGGAGAACGTCCTTATTATAAAAGCCACCATGTATTGAACACCTTTAACGTACGAGGTGCACGTATTTCTTTCAACCCTCAGGAGAAGCCCACACGTTGGGACCCCTTCCCCACTTTGCAGAGGAGAAAAGAGAAGCTCAGAGCAGTTATGAAGCATATGCAAGGCTGCACAGCTAATAGGGAGCTGACCAGGAACAAGAGACAAGTCCAGTGGTGATGGCATGGAAGACTGTATCTTGTGTCTATTAGCACCTGGGAGGCTGGACAAAGGAATGGAAAACAGAGGCTCTTGGAGGAGTGTCAGAACTGGGGTGTACAGGGCGACTTGGGAAGGGCCTGGGGAGGTGAGACTTTTAAATCAATGCCAAGTGATTGACGAGTAGTGGGGGCTAGACTGAGAAAAGGCAGGAAACGAGGCCATGAGGAGGCAGGAGGCTGGGGGATGGATGTCTTGATAAATGTGCCTCTGACTCACACTGAGAAAACATCTTACATCACAGGCTGGTTAAACACACATACACACTCTCACATAAATAACTGAAACAAAGTTTGATTAAACAGTAACCTACCTTTACCATGCAGGACAGCCTGGTCCTTCCCGTTCTGTTGCTCTTTAGTGATTTGTTTTGGCTTGTTCAGTTTTTTTGCTTTGCTTTGTTTTCCATGCTGGCAAGAATCAACTAAACTGATTTCCTGAAACTGGAAGGGGACAGGGTGGCTGTGGTTTGAAAACCAGGCTCTAGGGTGTGGCCCAAGCTTGAGGGGGCGCTGGATTGGGGGAGTCAAGGTTAGAATGGCAGTCAGCTCTCTAGTTTGGAGACCACCCTTTCGCCTTTCTTTCCTCAGCTAAGCCTAAGCCCCTCACAGCTCTGTTTGCCTGGTCCTGTGATCCAAAGCCTTAACCACGCCTGCACCCTAATGAAGCCCTAATTGGAAACACCTGTAGTACCAAGCATGGCAGCAAGGCCCCAAGTCACAACTGGCCTTGGTCAAGCCAAATACCTGAGAAATTCTAAACATACATAGACATCAACATACATAGGCGTCAGCTTCCAGGAGAAGAGGAAAGAAAATACATCATAGCTGTTTCAAGGGGATACGGTCAAAAGCGTTGCCTTCCTTGGGGCAGGCAGTCCTTAATGTCTGGGTTAGCGTCAATTGACCTCACCTCTTTCCGATCTGAATAATTAATTCTTTGCTACTTGGGTTGAGGACCTAAACAGATGGACTTTTTCGCATCCATCTCTCCTGACGAGAAACTTCATAACCTATTTCAGAAAAGCAGGCCTGAGTAGATGAAGGTTCAAAACATTAGTTGCCAATATGTTTGTTCTTGGTACATGTACGTATTCACGCATCTCTGTGATAACATGGGGCTTTTAAAGAGAAAGTCAGTGGAATCTTCGAGGAATACTTTAGGCATATCTGTTTGGCTTCAAGAATTTATGTTTGGATATAAGAACTCACGGTGCTTTTGTCTTCCTAGCTGAAGTTAAACAATAATTTTTGAAATGATAACGTCAGGGTTACATATTACAATCCTTTCTTCAAATAACCCAGTTTATATTCTTTTTACTTTGTTGTTTTCTTTTTAATTTTCATGACTGGCCTCTCCAATTACTTCTACTACTATATTTACTTATTTTCCCAGATGGTGTTTTGCATTTGCCTGGTGGACATTTCCAATTACTGTACCAGAACAATTGTTTTATCCTATGACCACCTGTGTTCCTCACCTCTGTCATCATAGTAAACATACAACCAATCCCAAACCTTTGCTGTTCCTTCCATTCCATTCCCCTTGGTCCCCACTCACTCACAGCTCCTAGAAGTTTCTTCTTAGGACTCCTTATATCATGGAGTAAGTTTCTGATAAATATGAAAAAACTGCAATTATCCTCTCTCCTCCCACAAACCCACTTCTTCAGTAAAATGTCTCTGCCCACAGAGCTGATCACCAGTTTACCACTTCAACCATTGTGGTGTAACTAGATCTATGGGTCATGATTCCTAGTGGGTTAGATGGTGGCCCCCCAAGAGCTCTATCCCCGTCAAATCCCTGGAACTTGTGAATATTGACTTACTTGGAAAAGGAGTTTTTGCATATTTAAGGATCTTGTGATGAAACCATCCTGGATTGCCTGAGTGGGCCCTAAATCCAATGGCAAGTGTCCTTAGAAGAGAAAAGAAGAGGAAAAGACACGGAGAAACTCATACATGATTGAAGACTAGCTTTTTTTTTTTTTTTTTTTTGCGGTACGCGGGCCTCTCACTGTTGCGGCCTCTCCCGTTGCGGAGCACAGGCTCCGGACGCGCAGGCTCAGAGGCCATGGCTCACGGGCCCAGCTGCTCCGCGGCATGTGGGATCTTCCCGGACCGGGACACGAACCCGCGTGCCCTGCATCGGCAGGCAGACTCTCAACCACTGCGCCACCAGGGAAGCCCTGAAGACTAGCTTTTAAAGTACAAACTCTAGGATAAGGCACTGCAAACCTCAGAGATCCCACCAAAAAAAAAAAAAAAAAAAAAAAAGTCATTTTAACCATTTCAAATATATTAACCCTCTGTCCACACCAGTATAAAAATTGGAAGCAAATCAACATGAAAAGTGTTTCCAATATGGAGGTGTGACAGCCTGTCTTGTTGAAATGTAGACCAATGAAAGTCTGATTTATTACCTTCTCATACTCAGTTAATGTCACATGGATAATCTGCTTTGTCGATGACAAGTATGGGTAGCCACTTCTTTGCCCTACCCTCCAGGTAGCTTCATTCCGAACAGGAAGAATCTACAAACTGTCGTAAGTGCGCTAAGGGATTTTACTTCTGATAGCTCCTAGTTGCCAAAGAGCAGTTAATAAACTCCTTAGCCAAGCAGGAGGGCCCTTTACAATCTGCTTGCCGTGGATGTCCCAGCCCAAAGTATTACCTGGCAAACATGGAGCTCGGTGAATTTTTTGGGTAAACGAACCGATCTATGGCTCATGCTGTATGTGGCTGTTCGCTCACACGGGTCTGCCTCTCCCATCAGGCCCGGCTCTGATTCCAATTCCTATCCCCAGCAGCTAGGAAAGAGCTGGGTACACAGGAGATGCTCAATACATGTTTGCTGAATAAATAATGATTTTTTTCCACCCTCCATGCAAGCCATGACATTTGGTTGAAATAAATGGATGACAGTCGATATATATAATATTATGTATATATAAATAGTATATATATTTAATTTTACGAAATATTTTTGTTTCTAGATTGGGAAAACACTATCACAAGGTCTCTGTGTAGCCAAAGGGTATCCAAAGGGTATCAGCCACTTACAGAGCTCAGTATGGTAATGAGGAAAGGCATAATTTCCTGTGGCTTGACAATAATGGGACAGGAATAGCTCCAACTGCTTTGAATAGATCATGAACGTAACCTGTCCCTCTCTGTTGAGGCTCAAAGCTCTGGAGTCCTACTAAACAGAAGTGACCCAGCCGTCCGTCAGCCAGGTGCTAGGCTTACAGATATCCTCACGTGGTCGCCATTTTGCTACATTCTCTGCGGATTTCAAAATTTGAATGACTGTTTTTGCCTCTGACAATCTTAGTCAAATTGGAGAAGGAAGGTTGACAGAGGAAGGGTAAGGATTTAGCAATAAGAAATGTTTCTCTGGACAGACATAAGAAACAAACTATGGTTACCAAAGGAGAAAGCTGGGGGGAAGGGAGGGGATAAATTAGGAGTCTGGGATGAACAGATGCACACTACTATATATAAAATAGATAACCAACAAGAACCTACTGTATAGCACAGGGAATTCTACTCAATATTTTGTAATAATCTATAAGGGAAAAGAATCTGAAAAAGAATAGATATATATGTATATATAACTGAATCGCTTTGCTGTACACCTGAAACCAACACAACATTGTAAATCAACTATACTTCAATAAAATAAAGTTCAAAAAAAAAGAGAAGTGTTTCTCTGGAAATCCAGCATCTCAATGATAAAATCCTAGAAAAAGATAGATTTTAAAATAATACCCAGGCAGTCCATTCCTAAGTCTTGGGCATTCCTCATAAAGGACTGTCAAAAGATAAGAGGCAGGAGTTATTATGCCCAATCTTTCTATGCTGATAAAATTTTTGATTGTGATGCAAAGAATCAGGTGGTTTCCATCAAATGTCACTCACCGTTGAGTTTTCGAAGAGATTTGAATGGAATCATTATAGAGACATTTGGAAAAAAGTCCACACCAAAGCAGAGCAGAGATCTTCGCACTCATTTGAAAATACAAAGCCCTTAGGTTTGACATTCACCCTAAAAATGGAAAAGAGTAACTTCTTAGCATTTTCCACTCAAGTTTAGATGAAAAGGGCATCTTAAGCCAAGGGAAGACACGCAAGGGCAGGGACTACACTTTTTTTTTTTTTTTTTTTCCGGTACTTGGGCCTCTCACCGCTGCGGCCTCTCCCGCTGCGGAGCGCAGGCTCCGGACGCGCAGGCCCAGCGGCCACGGCTCAGACCCAGCCGCTCCGCGGCATGTGGGATCTTCCCGGACCGGGGCACGAACCCGTGTCCCCTGCATCGGCAGGTGGACTCTCAACCACTGCGCCACCAGGGAAGCCCAGGGACTACATTTTATTTACGACTCTCTCTGTGGCAAATAAAATACCTGGCATGTACTGGGCAGGCAATAAACACCCGTGGAGTGAACGAATGACCCAGTGCTCTGGCTTATTAATATGTAGTTGACTGTAAGCGTTGATTCAAAATCAACACATCAAGGATGGTGGCAAATTAGCATTCAAAGCTCTTTAAATATATCTGTAAAAGAATTCTTAAATTTCACAAATGGAGATTCCATATTACCTGTGAATTTCCTTTTACTATATTTAGGTGGATATTAGCAATAAGTATGGAGAAGAATGTCCCTGTATAGTCTCCTTGATTAAAATATATATATATATTAAATATATATATTTTAAAAATTGTGCTATCATGATATTCACATACTCAAAAGTATGTTCAAAAACATGTTAAATGAGGTCCCCATCAATTAAGAGGGGAAGAGAGTCTGTTGAAGCTCTAGTATTGGTCCACTACTATGCAAGGCATACTATTGGGTGTAGAAGAAAAAATACACAAATGTGGAGCTTCCCTGGTGGCGCAGTGGTTGAGAGTCCGCCTGCCGATGCAGGGGACACGGGTTCGTGCCCCGGTCCGGGAAGATCCCACATGCCACAGAGTGGCTAGGCTCGTGAGCCATGGTAAATATAGGTCTTAGAAACGTATCTTCTTCTTAGCTTATTTCATGGCACATCTGTGTCTTAAATTTCTAATTTAGGCCCTTCTCCTTACGTGCAAATAAAATATAGTTGAACTTCAAATTGATGTTTCATTCTCTTAGATTGGTGTGTAAGCCACTCTCAAAAAGTGTGAAGCGCTTTCAATGCTATGAAACAATGTTTTCAGTTTGCATTATTGAACTAAAAAAAGGCTCAAGATTTTTCTTTTTCTTTTTTCGGCCATAATGTTGTTTCTAAAACGTGCTGCTCTTTCTAGTAAGCACAAAATTGGCCCCATATGTTTAGAAAGAATAGAAAATTATTTCATTTTGTGTCTTGAGGTGTTAAGATGCTTCTTTAGGGAAATAAAGAGATCTTCCCGGTATATTTCAAGGAGATATTATCTAACTCACAGGACTGTGGGAGGGGATGCAATGATTATCAGGGGTGGAAGAGACCCTGCACCGGGGAGGGTTTGTTAAGACTTCGTATGCCTCCCCCCAGCTCCCCCATATACACAATCCTCAGAGATACAGCCCCAAAGCTATGCTGCTCTCCTGGAAGAATAAAGTAGCTTGAAAATTCCATCCATCGGAAGACTGAAAAGTGTGGCTGTGATGGTTGAGGAATTTGTGAGGTTTAGAAATGAAAAGACTGTCCCAAACAAGCCTCTTTTACTTCCTCTCTTTTTGCTTTATTCTTCCTGCTCAATTCAAAGTTTGCTTAAGTCCCAGCCCAGACCGGACTGTATGACCTTCGGCTTGAATATAAGCTCCCTTGGCCTGTTTCCTCCTGGGGGTTTGCGGGGGGGAGAGGGTCGAAGATGCGGTGGCTAGGGTCTCCTGCAATTGGAAGGATCCCTCATTCTAACGGTGACCCTCAGGTCCCCTTCGTGCTTGTGAAAAACATTGTCCACTCGAAACTCCTCAATAGCAGAGGTATAAATCCCCATACTGATTCATAAATACTCCAGCCATCTGGGAAGACCCTCTCTTGGGAAGAAAAAAGAACTCTCTTCCCCCATCAAAAAAAAAAAAAAAGCAGCCTCTCCTCCCCACTCCCACCCTGCAACCGTGTCCAGGTGCAGCAGCGAGGTGTATACAACGTGATACATGCAGAAGCTTGTCAATTTCCCCATACCACACACCAAGCGCCAATCCTTACCAGATTTTTCATTTTCTTTCTTTTTTTTTGGGGGGGGGCTACGTTTGAGCTTTGTCCTCCCAGGAGAAAGGTCTTCTCTCCCATCACTTGATTTCATGATTCACCCCTTTCCCCTTAACGCTCACTTTTATTTAAAAACTGAGGAACAGTCGAGTTGTGTGCATTCCTTACAATCTGATTTCATCTCTGCATTGTTTGAAAAATGCACAGAGCAAACAGCTACGTGGGCTTGGTTTATCTTTGTGCCATGGACATTTTCATTTTGCCCACACCCTTCCTTACAGGCAGGAGGAGAAAATGCAGGGCTGGAGGGCCAGGCTCCACCTTGAGAAGGCTCCCAGACCTCTGTGTGCTCATTGCTCTTTTCTCGATGAATCCAGCAGGCAGAGGCCTCTCAGGTTTGGCAGTTGCCTGCACACATCCCCTTTCCTTGCAATGCAGAGTCTTCTAGGTGATGGTCTGGTTGATTGTCTAAACCACAGATAAATGGTTTCCTGTGCATTTCTCAAAATAAGTGTCGAGCCAAGGAGATGAAATCAACCGGCTTAATAATCATCAGCAATTTGCCCTCCACCCTCTCCTTAAAATTGGATATTTTTGCAAGTCAGTTGTGGGGGCGGGGGGCGTGACGGCAGACGAGTTTAACATTTGCATTGTAAATCTTAGCTAGCTTTGCTGAGCTATTAGATCAACTGTCACTAAATGCTTTTTCCACTTAGTAAAATTAACTTATTCTTGAAAAATTTGCACCCTTCCTTATATAAGGGAAGAATCCATTAAAGACATTTGTTAAGACATCACTTTTCCTTTAAAAACTTGGTACTCTTATTTCCCTCTTTCTGCACATTAAACGCCCCCCAAAACAAGGGCTTGGCTTTTACCCACCACTTAAAATAGGCATTTCAAATGATTGAGAAGTTATCAAGGACTCAACGAAGGTAAGGCCTGACTGTAGGTGAGCCAATTAAATCCTATCAGATTTAAACAGCACAAATTCCATTCTTGTCCGGCTGGTGTCCTTTAAATCCGAAGACAGTTTTCAGTATCCAAGTTGAGAATTAAGTCATATTCATTAACCGTTAAGTGCACTTATAAAAGCCATCTTAAATATTGAATTTGAACCAGCCGTTAGACAAAGAGGAAGCACATATCTTCAATCCTTTCATAAAGCAGCTGTTAAAAATGTCATTTTCTCCTTATCTGACAGGACTGATAATTGTCTAAATAACTCAAGTTTGACACCTGAAAGTGTGCTGTGACTTACCACCACCTTCATTTTCTTGATCAGATACAATAAATTCAGTGTCGGCTTAACAAATAACAGACCCTTCAACAGTTAAGCACTGCAAATGTTTCTATCAAAGTTCGCGTTCAACGCTAGATACTAGGAATTCAATGACCCTAAGAAAATGATCTAATTACCTAGTGTAGACGAGCTATTTCACATACCTGGATGAAACCCATTTCTGTGTCGTTTTGCCCAAATGACCAGGTGTTTGTCATCTATCGCTCCCCAGGGCACCCACTTGACCCTTTTGCAAAGATTTCATCTGAATGAGCCGCTCCTTTCAGAGACCATACCGTCACACCAGCCAGGTTTTAAAACTTTTTATTTGCATATTAAAAAAATTGTGCATTCCAATAATTAAAATCATTTGAACAACAACAAAAAAAATGGCACTGATTAAACTGCATTTTACAGCCCGCAGGACACCCTGGACCAGCTTGCTCTTTACTCTAGATTTCACTGTCGTCCCACCCAGCCTCCTTCACCAACATGCAAGTTCTTTTCCTTCCCTGCCAGCCAGACAGGCGGATGGGAAGCAGGCGCGGCCTTCGTTGTCAGTAGTTCTCCATTCTTTGATGTGAAAAAGGGCAGCACAGTCACTTAAACTTGATCCAACCTCTTTGCATCTTACAAAGTTAAACAGCTAAAAGAAGTAAAATAAGAAGGCAATGCTCGTGGAATGTACAGTGCATATTGGCGGCGCACGCCTCATTACGACTCGCCTGCTTGCTTCTCCTGTTCAATCGCTGCGACCGGAAAAGAAAAAGACAAAAAAAAAAGATGGAGGGGGCTGGAGATGCGAATTCAGTATAGCCGAGCATAGGATTTCAGTACTTTCGTTTAAAGACATCTCTCCTCATCAGACAAATTTCTACAAGCACAAATAGGCATTCCACCATGAAATATTTATGTGATATACATTTGAACAGAGAAAAGGATAAAAGCATTTGCCTATTAATATGGTATATTAAACGCTCAATGATTAGATTATTAAAGCCCCGCGTTTGTTGGCTGCAAGGCAATTTTCAATTAACCTTTCCATGCCGCGTGAATCACAAAACTGTCAGCTCCTCCCCCGCACTTCGTGCACCCACCCCAATTCTCCCAGCCCCTCCCATCCTCTCCGACCCACCCCGCCACTCCCGCTCGGCCTTTTCTAAAGAAGGGGGGTGGGAGGGAGGCTTACTTTCTTGTGAAGGCAGTGGATTTTTCTCTTTCGTTTCTGTTTTCTTCAGTTTCGACTTATCGAATTTCTCAATCTCAGCCATATCGGGTTTGTCAGACATGGCTTCAGAGGAAGCTGCAGGTACAAAGCCAAGAGCGAGATTGAGGGCGGGCCACCTACCCTCGTCTCTCCCGACTCAGAAACGCGCCTCTGCCCTCCTGTCTCCTGCCGGAAAACCCACTTTGCCACCTTCCGCTTTCATTCAGGGCTAAAGATCATCCTCTTTCTACAGGAGAAAGAGAGAGCCCCCCCCTCCCCGCCTTTAGTATTTCAGAACGCGGAGGGTCAAATTGGGAAGATCGCCCACACAAGGAGGCCGAATCTTTCAAAACAGTGAAATTAACCACTGTGGGTTTGTTACTTGCAGCGTTTCAACATTAGAGAAAAGTGAAACCATTTCAAGCTTAAGGGGAATAAAATCGACTTAGAGTTCTTAAAATGAAGCCAAGGCTGCACAAAATGTTTCCGTTTGCTATACGTGGCCTCTTCCCCAAAGATGCGAGCCGTCCTGCTTTCTTCTCTGCTCACAAAGGCGGCAGCTGCTGCCGGGCGCCACCGACCACCGCCCTACCCGCTTCCTTCCTTTCGCTCAACAATGGAGCCAGCCGCACACAAAGCTGTCCCCACACCCTCTAGATCAACGCTGATCTGCATTTAGGAGCGACTCCGCAGCTCTGCACACATCCCCCTGCAAGAAGGGCGTTTTAAACATTTCATAATACAGCCCAGCCGTCTTAAACCTAAACAGATACAGCCCACGAAGCCATCGGAGGCGAGAGAAAAAATGTGTCTGTGAAGCTCCGGGCCTTGGTGGGTGTGAGCCGGAACAAAGGATCTTTCTGTTCCTGATTCATCATCGCCTAAGAAGCGATGCAGAATGCTTTTCTTTGGGCGGGGGGGAGGAAAGAAAAGAAAATGTTCCCTTCGAAGCTCCCATAGCAAAATGCGAAATTTTTAAATATTTAAAAAACAAAAAATCACCGAGTTCCCGACCCCGTTACCCAGCATCTGGAAGGGTCCAGCACCCCCAAGCTCCCCAGGGGCCGCCTTTCCCAGGAGGACCACTCTTGCTCGGCTTCACGGATGCGGGCGCGGGGCGGGAAGGGGAGCAAAGGGCAGGAGGCAGGGGCCCCCGGGCTCACCGGAGCGAGTTACGAGCGAACGAGGTCCGACCTGCGCAGTGGTCGCCGCCGAGTGCCGGGCAGGGCCCGGCGGGCGCCGCTATATGCGCGCTCCTATGTAAATGAGGTGACGTCACCGCCGGCGCGCTTAACTCCTTCGCGCCGCGTCTCCGGAACGGCGTCCGGGGCCTGCCTGGCGTTGGGGGCCCACACCCTGTGTCCACCCACGCACCTAACCGCAGCGAGGGCGGAAAAATAAAACGCGCAAAGCCCACCCTGCAACACTTCCTTCATAGTACATTCCCCCAGCCCCTTATGTCTGTTCTGTCATCATGGATTTTTGCAGCAGCCGCGCAAACCTGTTCTTGGGGACCGGAGCGTGATAACTAAGGGCCTGGGTGGTACCTAGGGGGGACTGGCATTCCTTTACTGCGAAGCTGCCTTTGTCCGTTGCAGACATCCCCAAGCCAGGGTGAGGTGTCCCTCGCCCCAGGGCCTCGCCCACTGCAGCGGTGCGATTCCCGTGATTTCAGCTTTCAGGCCAGTGGAAGCCCTACGCCCCACCCCGGCCTTCTTTGTCTCCTCGCTGGCATTCTCCTAGACTTGGGTGGGAAGTAAAGCACCCTTAAGTGATTAAAAAAAAAAAGTTTTCTCACTGTAACATGCATATTTTTTAAAATGCTTTAAGTTTGGTTAGCACCCAAATCAAATAACCGGAATATTTGCGGGTTGGCGGTGAATTTACCGGGAGTTTATAGAGTACATCGCCTGCCTCTTAGGAAAATAAGTCAAGTTCAAGCTCTGCTATTGACTTGCTGCCGGACAAGGAAGAAGTTCTTTTACTTTCCTGTTCCTGATTTTCCTAAATTACAAAAGTGATTGCCAAGGAGGCCCAGGTGGAAGGCCAGAGACTGCACTCCCATTATCTCTGAAATCTGAAGATTCAATTTAAAAATCGAACTCCGTATTTTGAAAGGCGTCTTTCGAGCAGGATTCCATTTTGAAGTGCGTTTCTGAGTTACATCCGGAAATATGGGAGCTCTAGGTAGAGAGGAGTTTTCAAAATGGCACCTGACTCTGAATACTAGGGACCCCTCCCCTTGGGCTGAAATCAGTTACAAATACCATGGGGGGAGGAGAGGGGAGCTGCACATGGCCTGTGAAGGGAAAAAGAGCCAGGTTGTGAGAGTTTTCACATAAAGCAGTATGCACAAAACCCCTTCCCCCTCCCTGCGCCCTCAGAAGATGTTTCCAGAAACCCCTTTGCTAATCTTGTTTGTGGCCGAGGCTTTTGTCTCACTGGGGGTTGGAGTCAATTGTTATATAGACCCATGACAGCCACTGCAGGAGCACCTCCGACTTCCCCATTTCTGCGTCCACTAGACTTCCTTCTTCCTGGGGAGGGAGGGGTACAGGGTGGGCAGGGGCAGGTGACCGTCTGGTTCCCCAGTTCACACTCTGCTGGGTCGCTGTCATTCTGCTCCCGAATGAGGGCACTGGACTTTTTCATGCAGGCACAGTATGTCATCTCTCTGGTTACACGTCCCCCTGACCCTCCCCTAGTTGACTGGCCCAAGAGTCCACTTCATCGTGGAAACTCAGGAAGGAGCGTGCAGGGTGGATTTTTGGCCCTTTGCAGCCGTCAGGTGCTTCGTGCCGACACCATTTCTGTCGGGTTCTGGGAGTCCATTTCCCCTCACCCAGCTGCTGTCAAGAATCACTTCTCTCCTCCCCGAGTGTCCGGATGACACAGGTATGACACTAAGGCTCCCTGCTTCTCCCCAAGGCCTTCTCCTCAGGCCTTGCAGCGCAATGTCTCCGAAGGCAGTGGCGGAGTAGAAATTTGTAAACCCTGGACCATTTTTCTAGTTAGGCAACAAGCAGCCTTCCTTCTGCCTGTCTCTTTAGAAATGGATAGAGAGGAAGGGAAAGAGAAGGAAGCAACTCCCTGAAAGGAAGAGTGGCTGCCATGTTAGGCTTGACTTGTGGACTTTCCGGGGGTTCTAGGAAGAATGGAACGGGCAGCGGGAGGCAGATGGCAGCAAATGCGAACTCAAGGAATATTCCCGAGAGTTGTGTGACCCTGGCCTGTGAATTAATTTTTCTGTGTATTTTCTCATCTGTGAAATGGGATCATTCAGTACTTAACCTTCCACGGTTGCTGGGAGGCTGAAATGCTTCAGACAGTGTGTGACAGTGTTGTTACTGTTTTGCTTTGTATTATTATTTAGGATGGAGGGTTGAGGAAAAAATCCTCAGTGTTTGGAATTAATTGCACATTTTAGATGTTTTTGTATTAGTTCCTTCTCTTTTAAAGTACCAGTTTACTGAGATTTTCATGAGATCTTTTGCTAATTTTTCAGCCAATAAAATTTCAGTCAGGCATTGTAATAGCGGCTTTATGTTTGTTTTCGCCTTTCATGACCAGGGCCTTTCCATGAGGAGAGGTTTACAGATACGGAAACTGAGGCTTAGAGATCCAGCATTGGGATAACTCAGCGAGTAGCCACTCTGTACTATTGACGCTGAGAAAATTCTTCACCCCCGGGGCGGCCCTGGGTCTGCACCTGAGACTCACCAGGAAGAGCGGGAGGCAGGCTGCCTTGTGTCTCACAATGCCTGGTACATAGTAGTTGCTCAGTTAGCAGTGAAGGATGGCATGGAACTGACTGGCTTCAGTGAGGAAGGTCCTTGCACCTGGCTCAGCCCCACTCTGCACCTGTGACTCTAGCCACCTTGCTTTCTTCTCTTCAGTCCTTCCAGTATTGATGCTTCAGACGTCAGAGATAATTCCTGCCTCCTGGAAGCTACCGTCTATAATGGGTTAGCACGTGCTGGGTCACCAGTTCTCAATCCCAAGAAAAGACAGAGGCTTGGAGGGACAAAAGAACGGCGGCGTGTGCCCGGGGCTCAGGACTCTCCAGCGAAAGCTGACTAGACAGCCCACCTGAGCCAGGCCCTGTCTTCCTCTCCTCGGGAGGCCACAGACCCCGTGAAAACCATGCCAAGAGAGCCTGCGCTGGAAGGTGGCCACGTCGAAGCCTGTGCCCAGTGGAACCAGGAAGCGGTGTCAGGGCACACTGTGTTTTATGTTGCTTTCCAGGGCGGGCCGGGGACAGATTTGTAGCTATTTCCAAAGCTGGGGAAACAGCCCTTGAAATCTGAGTTCAGGAAAATTCATCCTATTATTTTTAACCTATTACATTTTACGCAAGGCACTGGCCAGAGAAGAGGAGGGGCAACGGGGACTAAGCAAGGCTCCCGACCGACTCTTTGCTTTCTCAGGCCCAGGTCCCTTCGTCCACTTTTCAGGGCCTCCTTCCATCTGCCCCCACCTGCCTCAAGCCACTTTCCCGTGACCCTGCAAGCTCCATCTGTTCATCTAAATCTCCTTAAAGACCCAGCCCGAGTCCAGCCTTGATGACAGGGAGGTGATATTTAGTGGCCTAGCTGTATGTCAGACCCTCTGTTGAAGCCCTTTGTGTACAACATCTGATTCAGTTCTCACCCTGTGTAGTGGCTGCAAATATCCCCATTTTACTGCTGAAGAAACTGAGGCTCAGAGAATTGAAGCAACTTGCTCAACATCTATCTACCAAGTCTACGTGCTCTCACGGAGGCCCGTCTCTACTAGGATTCCCAGCTCGGCGGGGGTCCACGTTGTATTCCATGCAATGGAACAGAAGGCTCCCTCAGCCAGGGGGCTAAAGAGGAGGGGGCAGTACCAGGAGAGCAGGGAAGGTCAAAGAACAATCTCGAAAATGTCGGACCCTGGGCTGCTCAACTTTCCTGTCCACTTTGTTGATCTGATGGAATCTTAGAGCCAAGGGGAACTTACAGGGGATCTCATTCAACCCGGTTCCCTTCTGTGGCTTGAATTCACCTCTACGACATCCCCTCAAGTGGTTCCTCAGCCCCCTCACAGCAATGGCAACAAAAAGAAGGCAGAGAACCTTTGAGTACATGCAGGGGGCGAGGAGTAGCTTCCTTTAGCCTGGGGCTTGCATCGAGTGAGAGAAACTGACAGAGGAAATAATGTGGAGAGGCAGGCAGGGGCCAGATAACAATAACAACAATAACAATAATAACAACAAGAACCACCACAACAAAAGCAACCGCGGCAGCAGTCATGACCATAATAATAGCAAACATTTCTTGAGGGCTTACCATAAAGGGGGGAGCTTTCCATGTGTAATCTCCCCAAATCCCTGCAGGCATCTCTGACAGAGGCACCCGAAGGCCCCCCATTTTGCAGGTGAGGGAGTCTTGGAGAATCAGATAACTTACCCCAAACCACACAGTGAAAGCCTGAGGCAGTGTCTGAACCCGGACTGGCCGGCCTAGAAGCTGCCTCATTTAAACACTACAGTTTTCTAGAATCCTACCCTAAGGCCTTTAGACTTTTGTTCTGTAGGCCACATCAGGGTAAAGTTATATATTCCATCTCAAGAAACCATCCAAGGTTTCCATCATTAAAACTTTTAAGCGTAGATATCATAGTAATAGATCGTATCGGTTAAAAATTTTCAAATGATTTCATTACAGACGCCCAATCTGCCCTTTGCCTGCTCCTACATAGCCTGGCACACTCGCAATAAAGGGGATTCTTTATCTTGAACGGTGGCGTTTTCACACAGCTTTTCACTACTTTAATATTTTTCCCAGCAGTCATTCATATCACAACGGTTAAAACAAAATTAGTAGGTCAAACAACGTATCGGAAGGGGGGGGCACTGACAGCCTCCTGTGTTAAAAATGAAACTATTTATTCCGTTGTGAAGCAGAACTATCATTAGCAAGCAATAAGTGTTCATATGTTGTAATGTGCTTCTTCGCTGGGCGTCAAAGCTTTTCTGTAGCATATAGTTCCCAGGTCGTCAGCAGAAGGTGGTTAATGGCTTTGTGGGGAGAAAAATGAAGCTCAGGTGGGCAATGGCCAAGTGGCCCAAATTTGGGGGGACACCTCACGTGGGCTGACACCTTCGTGGCTGACCCTGGCCATTTCCCCTCCCCGAGGCTGGTTCCTGGGGCCTGTGACCCGTGCTGTCGCACAAGGCCCCACCCTCACAGAGGCCCTGTGCTTAGCTTTAATGCTCTGCTGCTGCCATCTTGAAATTCTTCATAATTCTGAACAAAGGGCCCCACGTTTTCATTTTGCCCTGTGTCCCCAAGTTATGAAGCCAGTCCTGCCCCTTTCATTCTCATTCCCTCTGTGCCCCCAGTGCCCCTGGCTCTTCCTAGGACCCAGGAATGGGTCCATCGGCTCATCCGTCTCTTCCTCTGCCTAGCACGCCCTCTCTCGTCATTCCCACCCAGCTGCCCAAGAGTGGAAAGTTTGAGCGTGTGCACGGGACAGTTCAGCCTCTCCACCGTGTGCTAAGCTTCGATCTGAGCCTAGTTGTCCTTGGAGCTGGTGACCCGGGGAGGTCACCACCTTTTCCTAGGACCTGTGCTGGGTGCACATACCAGGTCTCTTCCCTTCCTTTCTGCCACGTTAGTTTTTCCTGTCTGACGGATGCCTGCAGTAATCAGCTTACTTGCGCATCAGAACTGACTGGCACATACCAAGGCCAATGAAGGAGCGAGCCTTTACCAGCACGTTCACCCACTTCCCCAATTCTCTCTGATGCCCACCCTCCCTGGAGCCTTCCCAGGGAAAGAATCCCATAGACATAATTTCCATCAAAGCAAGAAGAAGAGGAGGATGTCATCTTTTCACACAAAGGCCCAACATGGGGCAAATGAAAGCACCAGGAAAAAGAGAGTTGAGTTCTAGGCTTATACTGTGCAATTTATAGCCAGGAATGAATTGTCCGAGTTGGTCAAGATGATATGGACAACTGGGATTCACAGACACTAAAATGACCAAATCTCACTTTAGCAAATAGATTTAACTAAAGATGTAAAAGCTGATCATATTCTTCACAAAGTTAAACACTGAATATCCATACGACCCGGCAATTCCACTCCTAGGTGTATGCCCAACAGCATCGAAAGCATGTACTCAAATACTTGTACTCTTGTTCATAGCAGCACTATTCCAATACCCAAAAAGTGAGAATGGTCCAAATGTCCCTCAATGGATGAATGGATAAATGAAATGTGGTCTAACCATACGATGGAATATTATTTAGCCATCGAAAGGAATGAAGCGCTGATGCATGCTGCCACGTGGAAGGACCCTGAAAACCTGCTAAGTAAAGAAGTCAGATACGAAAGACCACATATTCTGGATTCCATTCATGTGAATCATCTAGAATAGGCAAATTCCATAGAGACAGAAAGGAGATTAGAGGCTGCCAAGGAATTGGGGAGGGAGGAAAAGGGCGTGATGACTTAATAGGTCCAAAGTTTCTTTTACGGTGATGAAAATGTTTGGGAACTAGTTAGAGGTGGTGATTACACCGGACTGTGAATGTACTAAACGCCACTGAATCGTTCACATTAAAATGGTTAATTTTATGTTATATGAATTTTAACTCAATTTTTTAAAGGAAAAAAGAAAAGGAAAAGAAAAGAAAAGTGAATCATAGTCCTGTTTCCTCACAACCCAAGGTCTGGTTATGAGGAAATGGGAGGCGAGTCAGGGTGGAGTGAGCTTTGCGGTTCTTAACTCTTTTTGTGCCAGGGCGATCTGAGGAAGCCTCTAGACCCTTTCTCAGAATTACATAAAGGCAGAAAATAAAAAACCTGGGATCACGAATGAAAGCAATTCTATTTCCATACAGTTACCAAAAGAGTTGTAAACATTGTGATGCGGTAATATACATGCTTCCTTATGCATTAAATAGCACAATCTACGAGGAGGTCTCATACCCAGCATAAATTCAAAATAGTGATGAGTGTGCAGTGCAAAACATGAACAGATATGAAAATATCTGTGATTTCTGTTGTTGATGCAGTCACAGGAACTGCTAATAACAGAGGTTCCTTGCTGTTACGGACTGAGCGTTTGTCTGAATGAAGGCGGGTGTCTACAAGCCAGGAAGTGGGCCCTCACCAGACACTGAATCTGCCAGCACCTTGGTCTTGGACTCCCCAGCTTCCAAAACTGTGAGAAATAAATGTCTGCTGTTGAAGCCACCCAATCTATGGTGCTTTGTTACAGCAGCCCGTGCTGACTAAGGGATGTGCCTACGTGCATACGTGAAGGAAACGCTTACACTCAGGTAGAGGTTAATGAAAATAAAGATGTAATTTTTGTCTAAGTACATGGATTCTCTCCAAAGACCACTTGAATGACTGTGGACCCCAGTCTATCTCAAAGAGAGGTCTCTTGAACTACAGGAAGTCACCAACAGGGTTTCTGAGAGAGAATGGAAGAGATGGTATGGCTGCCAATAAACCGGATAAGCCACTGGAGAACTCTGCTTTGGAAATTTAATTGACTATTTCCCCCTGCCCACTCTCTGCATGGCCTAAATTCCACAGTCGAGAGCAGCAGGTTACCTAAAAAGGTTTAGGCACCAGCTCAGGGGAACCAGCAAATTGGACAACAGTTGGGAAAAAAATTAATTTAAATTAAAAAGACCAGTTTACAGCTTACAGGTGTCACCTTACATTCCGGGCTTCAGTAATTCTTCTGTAATACATCTCACATGTATCTGGTGTTTCTCAACTTTATCAAGGCATTTTCTCATTTTGGTTGTCATTTTACCCTTCAAGCATCCTTATGCAGATAAAGGGGCTAGGTGCTGGCATCAGTCTTTCGCAGAGGATGAAACTCAGCACAGAGAGGTTTAGTGACCTGCCCAAGGGTATTCAGCTGGTCAGCAGAGCCAAGACCACCAACCCAAACTCCTTACTTGCAACTGTGGGCCCCTAGTCCTTTAGGCATGATTTTAGGTGCTAGAGCTCAGATAACGCATGTGCGTGCTTGGCTTCCAAAGACCTAAAATGCCTCATTCATGAAAATGGCTTGCCCGACAAATTTACACACACGCTCTCCCCCACTTATTTTTACTACTTATGGTCCTTGGCACAAAGAGTTAGCATACATTTGGACTTCAGTCTATTTTTCTATCTACATCCAGACAGGGACATAATTTTAGTTTGGGCCAGGAGGAGGTATTTTAACGTCTGAATTTTCTATTTTGTACTCTACGGCTATGTTTGCAGAAATGCCTTACTTTTTTAGCTAAAATACTTAATCTGGTTTTGCATAAGAAAGAATGCACTGGCCTTGGTCCCCCGTTCCTGGGAGAGAGCCTCTAAACTTTTGGAATTTCCCAAGTGTTTGGAGTGTCTTTGTTATTCCTGATGGGCCCCTTGGACCACACCTGATTGTTTATGATAACAAGGTGACTTACAGAAAAGCTGCAAAAACACAATGAAGATTCATCAATTGGTAATATTTTGCCACATTTGCTTTATCATTCTCTGACTCTCGCACTCTTTATCTATCATCTATCTTCTAAACGCTTTGCAAATCTGACAACTTTTACCTCCAAATAGTTGGTGCACATTTACTAAGAGCAAGAACCTTTTCCAGCACAGCCACTGCACAGTTATCCGTGCCAAGAAATTTCACATTGCTCCAACACTGCTATCTTAGCTACGGACCTAATTCACATTTTGCCTATTAGCCTGATAATATCCCTATAACAATTTTTCTTTTTCTGATTCAGGTTTCAGTCCAGGAGCATGTATCACATTGAGTTGTCATGTCCCATTAGCGTCTTTTCATTTAGAATTTCCTCAGCCTCTCTCGGTGTTCAATGACACGAATATTTTTGAAGACGACAAGCCAGTTGTTTTGTGGAATTTCCCTTGAATTAGGTTTGCCTGATGTTTCCTTGTGATTAGACTGGGGCTTTGCCTTTTTGGCAGGAATACTACACAAGGGATGCTGTGACCTTCTCGGTGTCTCGCATCAGGAGGCACGTGGTCTTGGTTTGTTCCATTGTTGGGGATGTTAACTTTGATCATTTGACTAAGGTGTTCTCTGGCAGGTTCCTCCACAGTGAAGCCATTATGCTTTGAGATGTGCTTTTGATTGTATCTCTGTTCCTTACATGGTGTGGCTCTTTCAGCGGTCTTTGAAAAGAACTCTTAGCTCAGTAATACCACAAAGTGGGTGGCTTACAAACAACAGATATTCCTTACAGTTCTGCAGGCTGGATGTTGAGATCAGAGTGCCAGCATGGTCGGGTGAAGGCCCTCTTCAGGGCCACAGACTTCTCATTGTATACTCACATGGCAGAAGGGCTAGGGAGCTCTGTGGGGTCTCTTTTATAAGGGCGCTAATCCCATTTGTGAAGGCCCCACCTCCTGATACCATCACATTCAGGGGCAGGATTTCAACACATGAATTTTGGAGAGAACACAAACATTCAGACCATAGCAGTCACTCATGGTGGGATGAATTGTAACCTCAAAGCAGGTGAATTACTCTCCCCACTGTGCACAAACCCAGATGAGATTCTGTACAGCACTGAAGGACATGGAGAAACCATGTCAGCGCCATCCCCGCTTACAAGTAACTTAGCTGTCACTTGAGCAATACCATAGTATTCAGAGTGTACCCCGTTTCCCAAGGAGAAAAGTTAAAAAGATAAAACATGGCAAATATATTTTCACGAAGTAGATCCATGAGGGTCTTTCCTTATTAGACGCTAGGGAATGGGGTAATGGAGGCTGCTCACTCAACCTGCTTGCTGAGCCTCTCAGGATATAATTCTGTCTCAAAGGGCAGACCAGAAAGTTGGAGGATTCCCTTCCACCAGTGCCCTACACAGTGTTTAGAGTCTCAGAGGGTCTTCAAGTAGCCTGGCATCTTAGGTGTTTGTGAATCATCTATTAGTTGAGGGGAATTTACTCTCCACCTGTCCTGCTGGGGGACGTGGGCTGAGCCACTGGAGGGATTCGTGGCTGACAGTAACAATAACGAGGCTCATCCGTGGAGGGCTTGCCAGAGCCAGACGCTTCTGCATTCCACTAACAACCTGGTTGGGTAGGTAGAGTGAACATCTGTTTTACAGAGGAAGAAACCAAGGCTCAGAGATGTAACACGCCCAAGGTTGCTCAGCGAGGGAGACCAACCATTTAATGTGACAGTTTAAGTTGTCTTTTTCAGCATTTGATTTGCATTTTCCACCCTCAAGCAGGGGTGGCGAGTAAGGAGAAGGTGAGATTTCAGATACCGCAAAAATTGTTAATTGGCCTTTGACTAGGTCAGTTGAAATCGGTTTTTTATTTTGGGGGGTGTTTTTTATTGTTTTTTTGCTTTGATGGGAAACACACTAACATTTGTAGCACTAGATACTCTGTATTGCTCTGCTGGATCCTCTCAATAACCCCATGAACTTGGTCTAAGGATGGATGCTCATTTTACAGATGAAAAACCGAGGCTGTAGAGTTTGGCAAGTGGCTCGTCTGGTTCCAGAGTCTGCTCTCTAAGCCCCTCTCACTGAGCCAAAACTGATGGAGGGAGAGATTCCCCCCCACCACAGGAGGCTTTCAGATGCGAATCGAACAAGGAACCCTAGTCTGTCCCTTTCAGACTGACAATCTGAGAAGGTTGGATGATGCCTCAGGTTGGTCAGAATGCAGGGGAAGGAGAGCGAAAGCAGCTCTCACAGGCCCTGGTGGGAAGTATAAATCCAACTTTTCAGGGGTACCAGTGGCTCTCCAAGCATTTCCAGCGTGATCCAGCGATTCCACTGTTAGAATTGTTTTCAACCGCCGTATTTGGACACAAAGATATCTACGTCTGCATCCACATACATACATATATATATATATATATAATACATACCTAAGTATATATTAATTAGATCAGTTAAATGTAGGATAGAATACCCAAACAATGGAAAATGATGCAGCCATTAGAAAAAGATTGGGGCAGGTTTATTCACGATGCCATGGAAGGATGTCCAAACTATACTCTTAAGCGGAAAAAAGAGAACCTTAGAAAGAGTGTATGGTCTCCTCTGTGCAATAAAAAAGTCAGGGGTATTGAGACAATTTCCAGAAGGGAGTTTTAAGAACTATGAATAGAGGTTACCTCTGGGGAAGGGAAATGGACAATCCTCTATTATTTACGTTTTTCCCAGAAGCATGTACTACTTTTATATTTTAAAATATTTTAAATATCATTTTATGTTTTACTTTCATCTTTTATATATTTAAAAAAACATTACTTATGTTGATGGTGGGGAAGGCTATGTACGTGGGGGGCAGGGAGCATATGGGAAACCTCCATACCTTTCACCCAGTTATGCTGTGAACCTAAAACTGCTCTCAAAAGTAAAGTCTACTAAAAAATATAAAATAAAAAACTATATATTATTTTATCCTTTCCTGCCAAAAAACTTCATAAAACCAACACAAAGGGAGTTGAGTATGCATTTGAAAGAAATCGAATGTGACCTTGAACTTGGGGTTTCTTCAGTAAGAAAACACCTTTGAAAGGAAGTGAAACAGGCAGTCAGGACTGAGTAGGGGCACTTCCTGCTTATGTGCACTTGAAGGAGCTTGTGGTTTTTTTTTTTTGCGGTACGCGGGCCTCTCACTGTTGTGGCCTCTCCCGTTGTGGAGCACAGGCTCCGGACGCGCAGGCTCAGCGGCCATGGCTCACGGGCCCAGCCGCTCTGCGGCATGTGGGATCTTCCCGGACTGGGGCACGAACCCGTGTCCCCTGCGTCGGCAGGCGGACTCTCGACCACTGCGCCACCAGGGAAGCCCGGAACTTGTGTTCTTAAAGGGGCAGGAGGACAGTTATTGTCAAGACTATGGCTCTTATAATCCGAAATCAAATTGGCTGTAGACAGGTCTCCAGCAGACCTCCGTTCTAGAAGGCAACTCAAGTACAGTTTAGTCAGCCAGCCCACCGCAGGCCCAGTTCAGAGCCATCCTTCATGAGAGCAGCTGTGCCTTGGAGGCTTTCCCATAAAATGTGAGCAAAACATTGCATTTTGGTGAACTGAACTATATATTAAGTGAGGTTGGGAAGCTGCTCCTGGAATCATATAATGATGTATGTGTGTGTCTGAATATCTATGGATTGGATATTCATTTTTAGATGTTGCCGTTATTTTGCATCTGCTAGCTCATTCTTGCCTCCTGACAGCCCAGTGAGGGTGTCATAAGGAAGCTGGCATCCCATTTAGAAGGGAAGAAATGGGACACGTGGTAAGTGACATGCCCAAGGTCTCTGGGTGTGTAGCAAGGCCAGAAGCGGGTCCCAAGCCTAGAAGGTTGGCTTCTGGTCTGGCGCCCCTGCAGGGGAGGAGCCGTGGTTTCCTGGGGTTTCCTCATCCATCTGTCCGTTTATGTGCAAGTAACTTTCCACTGACTTCTCCTGTGCCTACCTCGAGGGTTAAGTGCCCATGGAGCACTGCGGTGGGAGTTCTGACCAGGGAGGCATCCACATGAGTAGTGGATGGGGGAAGCCTGGAAAAACAGGTGAGGCTGGCAGGGATGGGAGTGGCATCTTGCCACCTCTCTCCGCCTTGAATCCATGCCCCGAATCCATGCCCGTAATCCCCAGTGACTCCCACTTGGCTACATTGTGGGCTTCAGATCCTGGGAGACAAAAAAGAGTGGCACAGAGGAGGTGGGGCGTGGGAGATGGAATGGAGCATCTTCACAGCCCCTGTTCCTTCTCACGTCTGCCAACTGCCGCTTTCCCCTGCGAATTATAGGACAATCGCCTCCCAGGAAGCTGAGCAGAGAGGCTGCACACACCCGCCCTGCAATCGCCATCATTACTGACATTATTGACATGATTCTGGTGCCCTGGTGAAGACTGTGTAGCTGGGCCGTGCTCGTTTCCTGGAGAGTTCCTTGTGCAGGCTTAAAGGAAGGCTGTCTTCTCCCTCTTCCCACCGTTTCCCATCACACCCCAGCAGAGATGCTAGGTTTAGCTGGTAGAAAAGCAGAATGTCGCAAGATTGGAATTTCAGATAAACAACAAATAGCTTTTGAGTATAAGTTATCCCATGCAATAGCTGAGACATTTATATTTAAAAACGATTAGTTACTTATCTGAAAGTCCAGTTTAACTGGGCATCCTAGAGTTGATCTGGCAATCGTACCTTGAGGGGGGAAACTTAGACCCATTCACAGGTTGATCCCTACTTCAGTTGTCTGTCCATCCAGATGCACCCAAACACAGACAGACAGACAGACAGACTGAGACACACACACACACACACACACACACACACACACACAGAGAACAGAACTTAGTAAGTTTCAGGCCTCAGTTCTCCCTCTAGGGCCTCCTGCCAGCCCTGCCCCGCTGGGTCCTCTGAACGAGGAGAGAGGGGGAGGGGAAGGAAGAGAAGGGCGGGGGAGGGAAGAGGAGGGGTAGCTGAGAGCTCAGACAGCCGAGCAGATGGGAGCCGCCCGCAGGATAAACAGGCCTGCGAGGCTTGGAGCCAATCCACCAATCACGCCCGTGTTCAGACCCAGAGAGCCTGTGTGTCAAGACAAACGAGCCAAAAGACTTCCCCACGCTCCCTGAGGCCTGGATAGGCCTGGCTGGATCTGTGCAGTTAGCCAAGGCTCCTCCCCCGCAGAGGCTGGCTTCTGCCCGGGCTTCTGGTGGCCACACAAAGGCGGGATTCAGAACCAGCAGGCGGGGAGACGCGGCTCCTGGGCACACAGAAAGTTTCAGTACTCTCGCCCCTCTGTGCCTTCCTGGTCTCACTGGGCAGAGAATGACTGGGAGTCCACCAAGGGCCAGGCAATGTGCTAATGGGACAAGAGGACGCCTGCCCTTGCATTCTCTCTTTCTAATCGACTCGATCGATGTTTAATTTACATCAAATGAAATGCACTCATGTTAAGTTACCGTCCGTGAATGTGGACGACCATGTATGCCAGAGTCACCATCATCTTGGTCGAGATACAAAATATTTCCATCACCCTAGACAGTTCCTTGTCTCTCAGCCATTTTAGAGACTTGGCCTTAAATGGTGCCCTACTGGGGGAAGCTCTGACTTCCTGAAGCAGGATACAGTCCTCACACCCCCTGCCCCGGAAAGTCTTCTGTTGTGACAGTTGTTCCCCTCGCTGCCATTTGTTTGTTCCCTGTCAGGCTGGGTCTCCTCGGTGGGCCTAGGTTTCATTTCTCTTCGTATCTCCGGCACACAGACACATCAGCCCTGAAGGAATAATGCTTGCTGAATGCTTCCTGGGGCAGAGAAGTCCAGCCCTGCAAGCGGGGAGTTATTGTCATTAACGCGGAGAGCTCGAGAAACAAAGCAAGTTGCAGCCACATCAAGCCCTCAGCCACTGCAGCCGCCCTGACTGTGCACCCTGAGGGGATTCAGGATGGAGAAAAGCAGGACATTGGCCCTCGATAGCTAAGGTATATATCAAAGGCATGATCTCAATGAGCCCAGATTCTTGCATCTTCCCATATAAAGAAAACTGCTAAATTCGTTAACCTGAGACGTCCGGTTTTCTTTAACAGTGATCTTTTAATGTTCTGACTACCTGGTATTTTTGCAAAAACTCCTATATATCCTGGCTCCCCCTCCTACCTCTTTGGAGCCGTCCCTCAGAGCTTTCTGAGAGGTTGTCTCCTGGGTTCAACTCCGCAGTTTGTGTGCCGAATAAAACATAATTCTCAACTTTTAGGTTGTGCTTTTTCTTTCTTTTTTTCAGTCGACAAGGCTATGTTGGAGGACCAGCCCACAAGTCCTTCTCTCCAGGCCTCCAAGGCAGGCGGAAGGCTTAACCCAACCTCATGACCACAGTGTCAGCTGATGGTCCCTTCATTCCCACTGGCGACAGAGAAGTAATAATAAAGATAATATGATAACTTATATAGATGCTTCTGATCTTCTATGTCATTCAGGATCATCATAGAAAATCTGGAGACTATGATGATAACTGACATTTATGGCCTGCTCACCAGGCATGCCAGGGACCCGTCTAAGCACTGCTCATTTAATCTTCAGAACAAGGTGATATGGTAGGAATGAGGTAAGAACTAGTATTGTTATCCCCCTTTACAGAGGGAACCAGCTTACCTAACTTGTCCAAAGTCCCATCGCTAGTAAGTGGGAGTTGGGATTTGAACCCAGGCAGTCGGGCTTGAGGTGGGTCGCTCCTCGGGCCCCTACCCAGTGTAAAAGAAGAATCTGGGAGAGAGTTGGAAGAGGATTTCTTTTTTTCTTTTTCTGGTTTTCTTTTATTCTAATTGCATAGTTTGTTTCCTCTGAAATTTACAATTACGGTTATATAATTATACGCAAGGAACACAATCAAAGAACTGATAATGCCTCTGAAAACTGGACTGGAATATTTGGGGGAAAATCCAAACTGAGAAATGACTGAATGTATGGCCAGTGACAGCTGGTCTTTTTAGGAAGTGAAATCAATTTTTGTCTTCTCAAAAACTTCTTCTTCCTGAAGAAATGTGTCCTGTTTGCTACATGCTCAAAAGCAACGTTGGTGTAGGTGACGACACCCACCCCAAGACACCCCAGAAAGGCCAGGTCATCGGGCATCAGAAGCTTTTCCTTTTCCCCCCGTATCCAGATTGTAACCCAAACTCGTCATTTTGACTTACCTCAAAATTGTCCATTTCTCCCCATTTCCCTGCCTCTGCTCCAGGAGCCCCTCATCACTGTGCCCCTGGAGTGTCATCAGAACAGCCTCTTCTAGGGTGTGCTCTTGCCCCGGCCTTCCCTGCTCCACACTGCCCCCTAGGGTTAGTTCCCTGACCTGTGTCCACATCACCTCCTGCTTCTAAGCCTTCCAGCACTTCCTATCACCAGCAGGCTAGAGGGCAAGGGCCTCTCTGGCTGGCCTGCAGAGCATCACACTTGGAACGTGTACTATCTACCAGCACGCTTCTGCTTCCTCCAAGTCACCAAAGCTGTAGCCACAAGGGTTTATCATCCCTTATGTGTATTCCTCTCCATGCCTCTACTTCCAGACCACTGTGCATACTGTTCCTGCTGCTAAGAATGCATGAGTCTCACTTCCAACCTCACGACAACCTGAGGAGACAGCCATTGTAGCACAGATGTTAAGAGAGAAGGCTCTGGAGTCAGACGGCCCAGGGTCACATAGGAGCCTGGCGCTTAGAAGGGCCCTGTGCTTGGTCTAACGTTCGGCTGCCACCATCTTGAAATTCTTAGCCACTTTGAA
The DNA here is from genome assembly GCF_964270905.1 of Leucopleurus acutus. Classification (NCBI taxonomy): domain Eukaryota; kingdom Metazoa; phylum Chordata; class Mammalia; order Artiodactyla; family Delphinidae; genus Leucopleurus; species Leucopleurus acutus. Next base: position 10,089,036 of record NC_139148.1, on the reverse strand, counting down.
GAAAGGCACTGGGCTCACAGATTATGTAATGGTCCTGACTCTGACACTGACAAGCTGTGTAACTATAAAATAAAGGTAACAGTAAAGGGCTTAGAACAGGGTGCATGACACTGGGAGTGATCAATAAATAAGACACATCGTTATCCCCCTCACACACGAGGAAACAGGCTCAGTGAGTTCATCAGCACCGCAAGGCTGTCACGTGATAGAAAGTGACATAATTCACTTTCACTTCTCTGTGACTGTGAACTTTCCTATGTAGCCCTGGCTCTTCTCAGCACGTGATCACATCTGCTCTCAGTGTATTAACTATGTGACAGTAGTCAAGGCCCGTCCATACCTCTTCTACTCCTTTTTCTAAAGCCTTGAAAGTTAGCTGAGCACAGAACTGGTAGTTCTCACATTTGATAAATGAGGACAGAGTAAATAAGTGACTGGCCTAAAAGCTCAAATCCAATTACCAGCTTTGCTGAAATAAAGATGGTGGCATCAGAGTCTGGGGCTCCTGGCACCCACTCATCAGGCTGTCTTGAGCCAGAACCCTGTTCCCTCTGCAAAGAGGCTAACAAACACACGATGGCCTGGGGGGAAAGGCTAATTACGGGGCCAATGGGAAGACATGTAGCCTTGATCTTTCTTGCAGCTCCCAGATTGCACTGCAGGAAGTGGGGTAGGTAGCTCCAGGTGCTACCAAGAGATGCTTTTAATTGTCCTGTAGCTGTGACAGCTCAGCACCATGATTTCTGGTGATGCTGAGGTGCAGTACTATTGCTAATGTCAGCATTCATTCACACATTCATACGTTCTGAATCTAGTTATTATGTTCTGGTCTCGGGGAAGGTACCACGCTGGCAGAAAGTGACACAAAAGTGAGGAGAAAACTATCTTGCCTTTAGGGATTAGAGAAAAGGCTGACAGGGATGCCAAGAATTATAACCATATGGTAAACACTAAAAGCCAGGTATTATGGGAACTCAGGGGTGAAAGCAAAGGCCTACAAAGGGCAAGGGAAAAAAGACTCCCTCAGGAGGTGGAACGTGAGCTGTGACTTGAGGGGTGACGAGGCCTAATTGCCAGTCCACTGTATTCCTTTCCTATGGCTGCTGTAACAAATGACCACAAACTTAGCAGCTTAAACAACACAAATGTATCGTCTTACAGCTCTGGAGATCAGAAGTCCCTCACAGGCCTCACGGGGCCAAAATCAAGGTGCTGGAGGGCTGTGTCCCTTTCTGGAGGCTCTAGGGAAGAAGCTGCTTTCTCGCCTCTTGCAGCTTCTAGAAGCCGTCCACATTCCTTGGCTTGTGGCCCCTTCCTCCATCTTCAAAAACAGCAACATTGCATCTCTTTGACTCTTCCCCTGTAGCTACATTTCCTCTGGTTCTGCCTCCCTCTTCCCCTTGTGAGGACCCTTGGGATTACATGGGCCCCACCTGGATAATTCAGGACCCTCTCCCTGTTTTCAGGTCAGCTGACTAGCAACCTTCGTTCCAGCTGCAACTAAATTCCCTTCTGCCATGTGACCTTCATATTCATAGGTCCCAGACAGTAGGATGCAAACATCTTTGGGGGCCATGATTCTGCTTACTGCCCCCATTTTATAGATTACTTACTGTGTGGCCTTGAGCAGTTTGTTCTAGACTCTCTGAGCCTGAGGCTTCTCATCTGTAAAACGTAGAAATAACACCTGCCCTGCCCATCTCACAATGTTGCCCTGAGAATTTAATGAGATAGTGTATGTGAAAGAGCTTTAAAAAGAGTAAAGCCCTATGTTGGCATATATATTCCTACGGGGGGATGGGATGACAAGGATGTAACCTCTTGTGAGCATATGCTACATTCTAGGCAGGTTCTACAAGATGGTTTATCCAAGATGGTCCACATCTCTTCCCAGTTCCACATTCAGTGACGTCACACTGGTATCTTGAAATCAGCCACGGTGGGAGCATTGACACTACGGAAATTGGCCAACACTACAAATCGGGGGGCTTCCCATGCCCCGAACCAGTTGTTAAACTTTCCCAGCACATAACAGCTTTATCCCATTTATTTAAGACAAACCATCCGACATGGTTATGATTGCCTTAGAGTACAGATGAGCAAGGTGAAGCCCGAAGCCAGTGATAAACCTGCGTAAGATCACGCTCATGGCGAGAGGCGGGTGAGGCCAGCTTGTCACGTGCTCCAAGGCTCCGGTCCCTCCACCACACCCCACGACCATGCTACACCCCACCCCCCCACCAACTCTGCCTGCCCTTGAGAGGTCAGTTAGTCTAACTGTCCAAGAGAATCATGGGACTTAACAGCATGTTTAAAAATATAACCATCGGGCTTCCCTGGTGGTGCAGTGGTTAAGAATCCACCTGCCAATGCAGGGGACACGGGTCTAAGCCCTGGTCCGGGAAGATTCCACATGCCGCAGAGCAACTAGGCCCGTGCGCCACAACGACTGAGCCTGTGCTCTAGAGAGCCCGTGAGCCACAACTACTGAAGTCCACGTGCCACAACTACTGAAGCCCGTGCGCCTAGAGCCCATGCTCCGCAACAAGAGAAGCCACCGCAGTGAGAAGCCCGCGCACCGCAACGAACAGCAGCCCCCGCTCGCCACTAGAGAAAGCCCGCGCGCGGCAACGAAGACCCAACGCAGCCAAAAATGAATAAATTTATTTTTAAAAAATGTAACCATTGGGCTTCCCTGGTGGCGCAGTGGTTGAGAGTCCGCCTGCCGATGCAGGGGACACGGGTTCGTGCCCCGGTCCGGGAGGATCCCACATGCCGCGCAGCGGCTGTGCCCGTGAGCCATGGCCGCTGAGCCTGCGCGTCCGGAGCCTGTGCTCCGCAACGGGAGAGGCCACAGCAGTGAGAGGGCCGCGTAACGCAAAAAAAAAAAAAAAAAATGTAACCATCAATCTAAGGTGGTAGGCTTCACCGTCCAATGCGAAGGTTCAAAGGGACGTGATGCAAAAAAACTGCCAGATCACTCAAAAGCCGAAGTGCAGCATGGCTTCCTCTTAGGCAACGTGGAAGTATGTGAAGGTCAGCAAATACAACCCCTTCATTCACAGATGGATAAAGTAAATAACAGGCTGGTATTCTTTGGGAGCAGTGAATGGAGGCGATTTGAGAGAGAAAAAAACTGACTTTGCTTTATGCTCCATTTAAATCAGGTTCCCATTTCTCTGACCCTGTGCTAACTGTTCCTTCCTAAGGTTGGGGTTTTATTTGAAACTTGCTTAAGGCAGGAGGAATCTAGCTCGTGGGCGTGGGGATTTACTTAACACAGGAGCAAAGGCTCCCATCTAACAATGGTTCCCAGTCTTGGTTGAGCACTAGAATCACCCGGGGATCTTTGAAAACTCCAACTACCCAGGTTGCATTCAGACCAGTTAATCAGAAGCTCTGGAGTGGGAAACTCCCAGCTGATCCCCACGTGCAGCCCAGGAGAGACCCACTGCAGCCCAGTTTATTTTCCTCACTCCCACTTTACATTTCTGTTTCTGGGGTTTCCTGCTGTTTATAAAGTGTCTGTTTGAGAAAAGCTTAGCATCCAGTTACAGTTGGAGGCCCTGGCTGGGCAGGAGGTGAAAGGCCTCAGAACATTTTCTAGAACATGTTTCAGGGAATAAAGAAGCCCCACACTTAGAAAACCAGTTCTCCCAGCCTCGTGTAACTTCACCAGGAGCCAATAAAAAACTGGCACTTGAGTTTACTGGTTCCCGTCTAGATTGATTAAACCTAGAAATTGCTGGACAAACCATGTACGGTTTTATGAGAGAGAGCCCATTCTCTGATGTGCACCGATCCAGACTTTTATCAGCTCTCTTAGTCTCAACACATTTGCTCTGAGGCTGTGGTAGTACTGGTTGGAGGAGGATTTGAGTCCTCAGGCAGGTGAGAAGCTAGATCTCAGAGTAAACAATAAGGGTTTCCACACCCTGAGATCCTTGTGAAGCGAAAACCAAAGCTTTAGGCAGACCGCGGCTGCCACCTGTCGGCGGCGATGGGTGTTGACTGCTGTGGCAGAGTGAGTCGCACGCCCCCAGGTGGAGGTCAGTCCCAGCTGGACCCCGCTCACGCTGTCGCTCCACATTCACCAGCAATGCTGCAGGCAGAAAGGACTCTTCCTTAAACGTATCAGACGGGGTAATGCGAATAGGGAGACACACGCATCTAGTAGTTTACATTGTCTTTGGACCACGTTCACTTGCCACTTAAATGAGCCTTCCTTTTGTAATGTTTCATGTTCTGTGATCAGAAAATCGTGATCATGTGTCCAGATTAGGGCCTAACTTGAAACTTCTGGCCACTGGAGGCTGGGAAGGTGTGCAAAGCCATCCTGATGAGTTGAAGGGGCAGGGAGACCAGAAAAAGCCAACCTGTCACAGTAGCTGTTTGCTCAAACTATATCCCTTCAACATTGTTCAAAGGGATGTCATTAGAAATGCATTCGTTTGGTTTTAAGATACTGCCCCCCGTTAAAAAACCATGGAAATCTCTGGAAAGGTTAACGTGTGCATCATTTATATAACAAACATATTCATCGGATTACTTTCCAGAATTTCACTCCGCATGTTTTAAACAACCGCTCTAAGGCCTTCTCACTATTTATAGAATTGTCAGCATTTCTGGGTTTATCGTATGTGGAACTATGGAGGGCTCCACTGCTTCAGTGAAAATGGCAGCCACTGAGGCAGGGCTGGAAGAGAAGTAATGGAATATCAAGAAGTATCGAGAAGGCTGAGTCGCACATAAAGTGAACGTGTCACTTTCTCCACCAAACTAGCCACTTTTAGGCCATGTGCATCATTTATACAATAAACATATTTATCAGTTCACTTTCCAGAATTTTATTCCACATTTATTAAACAAATGCTCTAAACTGTGCTTGGCACTTGGGAGGATACAGGTGTGAGCACATTGTGGTATAAATGTGGAATAAACTCTCTCCTGTTTTTTCCAAGTTTAATGACAAAAGTGGGCAACTTTTTATAATCCGTAGCCAATGGATAGAGACTTGGACTCTAAGAATTTAGTAAGTTTTCTTCTTGATAGGTGTAGCATATAAACTGTGGGAGGGGGCGCTACTGGCATGTAGAGGGTAGAGGCCAGGGATGCTGCTAAACATCCTACAGTGTACAGGACACCCCTCCCCCAACAAAGAATAATCTAGTCCAAAATGCCAGCAGTGCCAAGGCTGAGAAGCCCTGCCCTAAAGGCTCCCACCATCACCCAAAGTCAACAAGTCAAAACTGAAAACCAGTTCTCCCCAAAGTGGCCTGATTTTACAACTGATTCCTCATTCTCCTCCCAAATCTGTCAGCCTAAACCCTGGAAACCTTCCTGGGCTTCACTCCATAAATCCATTTAGTCTCCAAGGTGTGCGGATTTTTGCCTTAGAACCTGTTTCTGACTCATGTCTTCCCATTCTCCTGAATCTAGTCAAGTATCACTCTGCAGTATCATTTGTCCAGGATCATCTCTACTGGATTTGTACTCCTGGAGTTCAGGAATCCTGTACTTGCATCTTTCAGACCTCTGTGTCCAGTACCATGCCCAGTGGGTGGAACATTTAGGGAGAAATATATAGAAATATATAAGGAGAAAGATTTCTGGATCAATAAAAACAAATTTCTAACAATTAAAGAAAAATGTATACATAAAAGTTAAATGCTTTTTTTTTTTTTTTTTTTTGCGGTACGCGCGGGCCTCTTACTGTTGTGGCCTCTCCCGTTGCGGAGCACAGGCTCCGGACGCGCAGGCTCAGCGGCCATGGCTCACGGGCCCAGGTGCTCCACGGCATTTGGGATCCTCCCGGACCGGGGCACGAACCCGCGTCCCCTGCATCGGCAGGCGGACTCTCAACCACTGTGCCACCAGGGAAGCCCCAGACATAAATTTTAAACTTTCTTTGGGAAGCTCCACTCAATCATCGTTGTTACATGCTCCTTATCTCTTAATTTGCTTATTATATACATGTCAAACAATAAGTTCTAGAGATCATAGGTAATATGTGGGTTATTACAGCCTGTGAAGCAGTTTATTTTCTGCTCCTTCCCTCAAATGCCTCTGAACTGTGGCTTTTCCCACTCACCCCATCCTTCCTGTTCTTTCTCTTTCCCCCCCCCCACCACTGAACACAGCTAATACCTGTTCACCTTTAGCTACCTTTTAGCCTATGTGCTGAACCAGGAGAAGGAATTCCCTCTAAGGAAATCTTCAGGATTTTGTCTTTTTTGTGTTTTTTTCATGAGGTGACGCCTTTCAGTGGCCCTGCCATTATAAAATGGAGAGTAGGAAAAAACATGTAAACAGAAACAGAGAAATTGCTGTGTCATGCTCTCATTTTCCTCACAATTTCCTTGTTTTAAATTTTATTAACTAAATTTCTTAATATCTACTAAGCAGTCAATGATGACCATCTTTATGTATAGATACTTCTCCACATATACTATATGTATACATTTTACATACGTGTACACATTTCATATTGGTTTCCAATGTAAGCAATATTGCTAGAGTGTCCAACCTTGGTTAGATCTGGTTGGCTGATTCAAAGGTGGAAATTCTTCCAAGATTAGAGACTAACTGCTTTAGTCATTCCCACTGGATCTGACATCTTTGAAAGCACAATATTCCTTAATAAGTCCCTAGAGAGCTCGTTAAGCCGCAGCAAAGTTTAGCCCAATCAATGGAAGTATCATGTCTGTTTTCAGTTCATGTCAAGTACTAAAATTATCCTTTGCATGGCCAATGATGCTTTAGAAATGAATATTAACCGCTTTATCCTATACCAAAGAAGATTCTATCATTTTTACAGTTTCATTATTTATTACTTCTGAATTATAATCTGCTTTGTTGTCACTTCTCTCTTTAGAAGCCATAATGTCCCCTCTGGAGACCCGGTAGGGCCAGTTCAAGGAGGCAATCAGCTGGATATAAAGGCCTCAAGGCACGTGGCCTAGACTATTATTTTGGGGGCTTTTAGAACAGAACAATCCATGGCAGAATAGCTACTGTCGCCGTGTACCCGGGAACATTTCCAGGGACTCACTATGTTGGATGACTCTCTAGCAGGCCTTCAAATCCCTCTTGGAGATGGAAATGCCTGTTAGGAATACTCTGATAGCCAAGCCGTTCCCAAAGCTATTTGACCTCAGGAGAATTTCTGGTGGAGAACACACTCACTGTTATTATGTATCTGTTTGTGGATCATCATATGATCTCTATACTGTTGCACTCAACTGACTTCTTCGTCTATGCTGCACTTGCTCTGAATCACAGCCCAACAGTCAGAGAAGAATGCAAATGATTCTTGCCTGGGCGCAGAACCTCATGGACTCGGCATCACGGCATCCAAGGTGGTTGGCGCTATATAGGACCCAACTGACAACCACCATGCTTGCTACTGGGAGTGGGAAAGGGGGAAACGGAGGGTTAAGAAGCTCCCCACCACCACAGGCACTGCAGTGTGATATATGACAGTGTGACCTCCTGCTTATACCACATCTGTCCTGGCATGCAGCTGGAGAAGTCTATCTGAACCTTCATTCATGCATTCATTCATTCACTTGAAAAGTATTTACTGAGAAGTTTATTGTGTATCAAGCATGGTAATGAACACTGGGGACAGAAGGATGGATCAAAAGACACCTTCCCTCGTCCCTGGAAGCCACAGTCTAATGGAAGACCCATGTGTTAATAGCACTCTATCCATTTCTCTATCATCTACACAATAAAACTAGTGATCAATGCTAAGATGATAGTATAAGGGAGATTTAGAGGTTAGGGAATAGCCTCTGTAAGTGATATCTAACCTCTCCCTGTAGGATGAAGAGGAATTAGGTAAGTGAAGCCTGGAGGAAGAGGTGCCTCAGGGCAATAGCATGAGTGGAGGCCCTGACGCAAGAGGGTTTGGTGCGTTCTCAGCGTGAACCAAGGCCTGTGATGGGGACGCTTAGAGAGGAGGCTGGTGGGGCAGGAGAATGGGAGGTTATGGAGAGCGTTGTGTGCCTTGTTTAGGAATTAAGATTTTAAAGTTAATTCAGTACTCACACCTTTTACACGAATCACTGGCTACTACTGAATTGCAGGGACCAGAGTGGATACCAGGAAGCCAATGAGAGATGCTCGTAGCTTGGATAAGGCATGTTGATGATGGAGATGAAGACGGAGGACAGATGGGAGACAAATTTAAGAGGTGAAGTCAAGACTGCTAGATGAATGGTTGGGTGTGGGGGTGAGATGCAGGAGTCGACAGTGAGCCTCGGGTTTCTGGCTTGGGCACCTGCATGTGAGCTTTTCCTGCAAATCCAGACATCGCTCTTGGTCATCTCTGAGCTTCTGGTGTCATCATTACTGAGATAACTAGAGACTTATCCCTAAAATAGTCCAGGTAGAATGTCAAAGGAGAGGAAGACTGGGAAGGTAAGACAGAGGGGTCTTTTTTCTCTACTAGAAGTGCGTTTCTCACTAGAAATTAAAAGGCTCAAAAAATAAACAGCTTCCCAATGGCAATATTCTACTATCATAAGTGGGGTTTTTGTTTTTCTGTTGGAACCTCTAGTCTCTTCCCTTTGCACACTGAAGGGACATTTATAAAGACCATTTTCCATTTTGAGTCTTTGGCAGAGGAAGTCCTGAGATGCCTCCTGCAGGTTCAAAACACAGTTATCCCTTCCCTTGTTCCCCTAAGACTACAGTGTGATTGCTGAGTAAGACATGGGGCTTTACCAATTTCCCCATTCCCTGAAAGCACTCAAGGGCAGAAAGGAAGAGAACACAACTGTGCAAACTTCTTTTGTACTCACGGGAAATAATGGATACTATTATGGTTTTAAGTTCAAGGATAATGACGGTGGAAACCTGGCCATATCAGTATAATAGCTCTATTAATAGCTGAGAGGGAAATTGCCTTTATTCTTCCAATATTCATAAATGACTTTCCCTTTCACAAGGGCATTTTCAACTTTTGTGGAGTTCTGAGTGATTTCTAAAGAAGAAAAGCCATGGTTGTTGTTATGAGTTGAACTGTGTCCCCCCACCCCCAATTTTATGTTGAAGTCCTTCCAAACTCCCAGTACCTCGGAATGTGACCTCGTGGGGCTTCCCTGGTGCCGCAGTGGTTGAGAATCCGCCTGCCAATGCAGGGCACACGGGTTCGAGCCCTGGTCCGGGAAGATCCCACATGCCGTGGAGCCACTAAGCCCGTGCGCCACAACTACTGAGTCTGCGCTCTAGAGCCTGCGTGCCACAACGACTGAGCCCACGTGCTGCAATTACCAAAGCCCGTGTGCCTAGAGCCCGTGCTCTGCAACAAGAGAAACCACCGCAGGCTTCCCTGGTGGCACAGTGGTTAAGAATCCGCCTGCCAATGCAAGGGACACGGGTTTGAGTCCTGGTCCGGGAAGATCCCACATGCCGCGGAGCAACTAAGTCCATGTGCCACAACTACTGAGCCTGCGCTCTAGAGCCTGCAAGCTACAACTACTGAAGCCCGCGCGCCTAGAACCCGTGCTCCGCAATCAGAGAAGCGACTGCGATGAGAAGCCCGTGCACTGCAGTGAAGAGTAGCTCCCGCTCGCCGCAACTAGAGAAAGCCCGCGCGCAGCAACGAAGACCCAACGCAGCCAAAAATAAATAAATTTTAAAAAAAGAATGAGACCTCGTTTGGCAATAGGGCTGTTGCAGATCACATTAGTTAAAATGAAGCCATGCTGGAGTAGGCGTGGACCCTTAATCCAACATGACTGGCGTCCTTATAAGAAGAGAAGTGACACATAGAGGGAAGGCAGCCATGTAACAATGGAGGCAGAGATTGAAGTGATGCGTCTACAGCCAAGAAACGCCAAGGACTGCCAGCAAATACCAGGAGCTAGAAGAGGCAAGGAAGGATCCTCCCCTACACGTTTCAGACGGATCACTGCCCGGTAGACACCTTGATTTCAGACTTCTAGCCTCTGGAACCGTGAGACAATAAACTTGTTTTTAAGCCACCCAGTTTGTGGTACTTTGTGAGGGTGACCCTAGGAAACTAATACAGTTGTAATGTTAGAAAATAACGTAGAGATCATGTAGTCCATTCTGCAAATGAGGAATCATGCTCAAAAGGTGGAGTGATTTGCTATGACCAGACCCGGGCATTTTACAGAGGCCAACAGAGATCAGTGCCGAAGAGGGATTTGGCAAATCTTAACCAGCTCCAAGAAAAAAGCAGAGGACCAAAGTGAGCTGATAGAGAGGACTTCAAGAGTGAAGAGTAGAAATGCCAGGAGCTTCAGACATGGTGGGGCGATGCTAGAAAAGCCACCCAAAAAAGGGCAAAGAAGAGAAATAAGGCTGTCAGTAGATCCACAGAGTTGTACAACCATCACTATAATGACTTTTAGAACATTTGCCTCGCTCCAACAAGAAATCCTGTTACCATTTGCAGTCACTTCCCATCTTTTTACAATGCCCCAGCCCCCAGGGAACCACTTATTGCTGTCTCTATGGACTTGCCTATTCTAGACATTTCCTATAAATGGCATCATACAGTATGTGGTCTCTTGTGACAGGCTTCTTTCACTGAGCATCAGGTTTCCAAGGCACATCCATGTTGTAGTGTGTGTCAGTACTTCCTTCCTTTCTAAGGCTGAATAATATTCCGTTGTATGGCTATACCCCATTTTATTTATCCATTGGTTAGCTGATAGATTTTGGCCATTTTGGAACCAACACGTATAAGTTGTTCAAAGAGCATTTGTCCATTAAGTAGAAATTGTGAATTGAAGAAGATAGATGAGATAAAAGGTGAGATATCCCAGGCCCGATACTTTTGTATTCTCACCACCAAAAATGATAATAGGGGAGGATGGAGCCTTGAAAAAGATAGAAGAGGTTTGGAATGTGTGAGGCCTATTCTATCTCAATAGAAGGGGTCTGCGGACCTAATTATAGCTAAAGTGTTAATGCTCTAACTCTTGGCTCCTTTAGGATGTAGCAATGAGCATTGTGTGGAGGGTTTCCAGTACTGTGGTAGGACCAGCTGGAGCATGGAGGCCTGGCAGACCTCCCAGAGAGTCCTTCACACACACAGATGTTGACTGCTGGAACACAGCTGCTCCTTCCCACAGCCCTCTCTTCCTTCCCCTCTTTCACCCCGAGGAAACATGCTCACCTGAAGCCCGGACTTGGAGAGGGGAGAGCAGGCCAGTCACCATTGGTCCAACGACTCCGCACAAGTGTGCTGTGACACAGTGACATCTGGTGCACACAGGAGGTGCTCCCTCAATTTTTGTTGCATGAACAGTGTAAAATATTTGAGTAGGAACCAGCTGCATCAAAAGAATGGAGACTGCCCTCTGAGACGGAGTCTCCACGTGGCAGGAAACGGTACTGAGAGTGCAGAGAACGCACCCCAGGGTGCGACTCAGCATCAGTCTGCAGACCACTTTATCACTGCACTAAACTTAGTCTATAAAGATAGGTATACGTGAACACGAAGATATAAGTATTTTAGAATTATTTGTAATACCAAAAGATTGGAAGCAATCTAAATGTTCAGCAATAAAGGATGGGGAAAATACCTTCTGATACATTCGTATAAGTCAGTACCATGCAGCCGTTAGAAAGAAAAATATACACTGAGAAATTTTAAGTGAAAAGAGCAAAATGTAGAAGAGTAGTATAGAGTCTGCTCCTTTATAGTAAAAGAGCAATTAAAGGCTTAGATATGCAAACTGAAAGCTTCTAGAAGTTGTGGCAGAGACTGCTAGCTATCTCCCAAATCCCTTCTCTTGCTTCCACAGTTATATTTGAAATATATATATTTCCCAGCATACCTTGCAGTTATGTGGCGTCAAATAGGTCCTCACTAATGGAAGGGGAGCAGATGTTTGCCGCTGTTGAGTCTAGGCCTTAAGACACTGGTCTGAGTATTCTTCCTTGTTATTTTTCCCCCTGCCTACAGTGGGAACCCACCCTCACTGGTGACCCTGCCTGGACGATGGAGGTGATGCCAATTCCCTGGGGGACAGCAGAGCAACAAGAGAAAGGAACATGGGATCTTGAATGGCCATGTAGAGCAGAGCTGCCCTGCCAACCCAAACTATTCTCATTGGAACTGTTATGGGTGTCTCAGTCCGTCCAGGGTGCTATCACAAAATACCAGAGATTGGGTGGCTTATAAACAACAAACATTTATTTCTCAAAATTCTGGAGGCTGGGAAGTCCAAGATCATGGCACTGGCAGATTCAGTGTCTGGTGAGAGCACGCTTCCTAGGTAGCTATCTTTTTGCTGTACCGTCACATGGTGGAAGGGGCAAGGGAGGGTTCTTGGACCACTTTTATAAGGGCACTAATCACATTCATGACGGATCTGCTCTCATGACCTAATCGCCTCCCAAAGGTCCAACCTCCTAACACCATCACCTTGGGGGTTAGGTTTCAACATGTGAATTTTGGGAGGACACAAACATTCAGGCCATAGCGTATGGGATAAAGAAATAAACTTCAGTATTGTTGGATCTCTTGGTTACAGCAACTGAGCCTTTACACTTATAATACAAAAGGATACATAAGAACTATTTTTTTTTTTCCCGCGGTACGCGGGCCTCTCACTGTGTGTCCTCTCCCGTTGCGGAGCACAGGCTCCGGACGCGCAGGCTCAGCGGCCATGGCTCTCGGGCCCAGCCGCTCTGCGGCATGTGGGATCTTCCCGGACCGGGGCACGAACCCGTGTCCCCTGCATCGGCAGGCGGACTCTCAATCACTGTGCCACCAGGGAAGCCCTACATAAGAACTTTTAACAGTGATTGGCTCTAGGAAGCGAAGTCGTGTTGGGAGGGAGACTGAAATTTAATCATACATCCCTTTGTAAAATTTGAATTTTTAAAAGCTTGTATATGGGTGTTATCATATATTCATTTAAAAATAACAGAAAACAAAACAATGCTTTCTCTTTAACAAATTAGAGGTCTGGGAGACACCGCTTCGGCAAAGATCCCCGGTGCTCTCCTTACTTGCTGCAAGTAATAATCCTTCCTTCTCCCGCAAAACATAACAAAACCAACCAACCAACCAACAAAATTACAGTTCTGATTTTTCCATAATGGTATCTTAAATGAGGAATGAATGAGTTTCAAGAACAAATGTTTTTATTAACCATTGATTTCACTACCTTCACTTTATGAAGATGTTTGCTAAGGAAAAGGTAAAATTGTTTGTGACTTTCATTAACTTGTCATTCTGTCAACAGGACACTGCCGAAGTATGTGAGCTTAACATAGACCTGTAATCACTACCACTGAAAACATGTACATTTTTATTTTACCAAAACAATCAGAGAACACAGGAATGAGCTTCTACCAGACAACAAGTTAATGTGGCATCCACAGGAACGAGCTGTAACTGCACCCCACCATGAATGGTCCTGCTTTTAGATATTTGTCTTCATGCCTCAACAAATGCAAGCATAAATACCTTTCTATTAACATCATGGGCACAGAACAGGGTTCAACGTGACAAAGCTAAAATCGTCCTTGACTGATTTCCACTTTGTCCATGTTACACTAAGACACATCATTTCGTTCAGTTCCTTAGAAACTCATATTTAAAGGTAACTCATGCTGCAAGATTAATTAAGAGACTGTACTTAAGGTAGTAAGGTGCACTGGAGATTTTTCTTCTTTTCATTCTAAAGGGACTTTACTTTCTTACGCTCGAATAATTTCCAGTTATTTTCAGTTCAAGTTCATAAGGTACCTCTTCAAGATTCATACTACACTGGATAGAAGATGCTATGGACAGATGCAGAGGAACCAAGGGGTAGCAGAGGTGGTAGGGAATGCCAACATTGTTACATGTGGCAGAACTGCATAAAGGGTACCGACAGGTAGGCATTCTGACATTACGTCTTCTGAGTAGGAACTAAAGATAGAATTTCTCTGTTAATAATTATCTTAATGTACAAACTTTATGAAAACTGTTCTCCCTTTGATTTCTACCAAAGCTTTTTCTTCCTAAGTATTCTCCAAAAACCCAGTGTTGATGGTATTTTATTTTATTTTTTAATCCCCCGGGCTTTTATTTATTTTTTAAATTATAGTTGATTTGCAATGTTGTGTTAATTTCTGCTGTACAGCAAAGTGACAGTTATATATACATTCTTTTTTAGTATTCTTTTCCATTATGGTTTATCCCAGGACACTGAATATAGTTCTCTGTGCTGTACAGTAGGACCTTGTTGTCCATCTATTCTACATGGAATAGTTTGCATCTACTAACCCCAAACTCCCAGTCCCTCCCCTTCCCCCTTGGCAACCAAGTCTGTTCTCTGTCCATGAGTCTGTTTCTGCTTCGTAGATAGGTTCCTTTGTGTCATATTTTAGATTCCACATATAAGTGATACCATATGGTATTTATCTTTCTCTTTCTGACTTACTTCACGTAGTATGATAATCTCCAGGTGCGTCCATGTTGCTGCAAATGGTGTTATTTCGTTCTTTTTTTATGGCTGAGTAGTATTCCACTGTATATATGTACTACATCTTCTTTATCCATTCATCTGTCAATGGACATTTAGGTAACTTATTTTATATTATAGATCTGTTTCCCTACTGTGTATTTATTATATGCTCATGATGTGAAATGAAGCACTTTAATCATTAATATCATGATTTACAGCAATAGCAATTGACAGATACTCCAAATGCTTCTAATTTAGCTACACACTTTTATAAAATGGTTAAGAAGTAAAAAAAACAAAAGCAAAACACTTTAAATACCATCCATCTTAGCCTTTAAATGGCATCTAAACCTTAGAAGTGAAATATTATAGCCAGTATTTATAAAAGTAATTGTAAAAGAAGGACTAATGCAAACACAGCGTAATATAACCACATGGCCATGGATATATGATAAATCTAAATAGCAACTTAACATCAGAAGTATCATAGTTGCAAAAGTTCTGAGATATTGAAATGAAGGTATAGTAGGCCAACTGCTAAGATGGCCACAATGGTCCCCTCTCCTGGCATTCACCATTTATGACCAAGATGGGAGGCTCAGCAAGGCTATCACAACCGCCCATCTCGGTCATGGACCACTTTTCCAGGACTGAGGTGATCACTCCCATGGAGCTGGCAGGGCCGGTGATTTAACTCTAACAAGCAGACTATGGCCAAGGTGATGGGTTATCACTTCCCTGATTAGACTACAAAGATGGCGACTTCCACGGTGTCAGCAATCTCTCTCTCTTGTTGGCTTTGATGAAGCAAGCTGCCACAGCAAGGAGTCCACATGGCCGGGAACTGAGGGCAGCCTTGAGCCAACAGCCCAGGAAGAACTCAACCCTGAAAACCACCACATGAGTGTGAGCTCAGAAGTGGACGCTAACCCTAGCAGATGCCTGTGGCCCTGGCTGACACGGCGATTACAGCCTTTGAGAGGCCCTGAGCAGAGGACCCAGCGATAAGCCACGCCTGGACTCCTGATCCAGAGACTATGATATAACAAATTGTATCATTTTAAGCCATTAAGTTTGGGGGTAATTTGTTACACACCAAGTGATAGCTAAGACAGAAGGGTCACTGCTGTGCATTCTTAGTATGTTGGTGAACCCAGACTTAACATCAGTTAGTACTGCTTAATGGAATCGACATACAAATTGTTATACCGTGAATCATTTGCAGTTAAGACGACATTTTTCAGACTCTGCCAAAACAAGCCTTCCGCCTTGGGGTTGTCGGGCCACTGGAGGATGGAGCTCTTGCAGATCCTCTGCCGCAGCCTCAAATACTGCGAATGCTGCAACACTGGCTCCAGCAGAATAAAGACAATCACATCCATATTCTCATCGATTAGCCTCTGCAAGGCCAAGTAGAAAGCTGTTTTAAAGTTCCAGTTTTTGGCATACTTTTTGGTTAGAACAAATATTGTTTTCCTGCTTTGGTTGATGCTCTGCATGAGGTTGTCGATGATGGCGAGTCCCGGGTCCCAATCCCTTTCCTCTAAACAGAGGAGCACATTTTTGTCCTCACTCTCTTCCAGGTGGAAGCGCAGCTCATTGATCACCCAGTCCGTGACAGAGGCATCTTTGGTGTCATAAGAAACGTAAGCATCGTAGAAAGTCTGGGATGTGGAAAGAGACCTGTAGCCTTTTACCTTAGCTAAGCACACATGATAGAGAAACCAAGCATCCCAGTAAAACCAATGATGAGCCAGGGCAGCCAGCATAACTGAGATGGTGACAAAAAAGGTGAAGAAACAGAATATTGCCGCAATGGTATCTGAAACACAAGTTGTGAGCTCTAGACTCACAATACTCTTGCCTTGTTGATCCCCAGGACTGGCGCAAATGACATCTGTCAATCTGGGAATTGTGACGTTCAGATTCCCATCCATCCATTCTCGAAAATCTCCGATGTCACAGGTACAGTCAAAAGGGTTTCTACCTAGTTCCAAAATGGCTAACTTGGTGGCGGTCTTAGTTTCAAACGTGGATTTGTTGATCATCTTGAGCTGGTTGGCACTTAAATCGAGGTGTGTCAGACTGCTGGCTTCGGAAAGAAAGCCGGACGGCAGGTGGGAAATCCTGTTTTGACCCAGGAGCAGTGTCTCAAGAGAAGATGTGAATTTCGATAGGCTGTCAGTTACAAAGAACAGCTCGTTCCCACTTAAGTCAAGCAAGCAGAGATGAGGAAACTGCTGTAGTAATGACCAGTTAAAGAAATTTAACCTATTATCATTTATATATAGTTCGGTGAGACTCCGGGGCAAGTTAAGGAAGGCTTCATCGGGGATACGCTGAAGGTTATTAGAGGCTAAATGAAGCCGTGTCAGATTGCTGAGATATTTAAAAATTTGCCAGTACCTGACATCTTGAGCATTCCACAAAAGGTCAAGGCGGTTTCCACTGAAAACTAATTCTTCCAGGGACATGCTTTTCAGGTATGGTTCTGTTAAAGTAAAAATACTATTGTAGCTCAAGTTTAAAACTTTCAGCTGAGTTAAATTTTGAATAAATCCTAGACGGTGTGTTACCCCTGCTATTCGGAAGTAGTGCGCATTGTAGCTCAGATCTAGAACTTCTAACAATGGCAATTCGCTGAAAGCAGCGTCATCGTCGAAGTCTAGTCTGTTGTTTGTCAAGTCCAAATACTTGATACCACGCAAAAGTGAAAACTCAGTTCCATTTAACGCTTGACCGTTGCCATTTGAAGACAGATTTAAACAGGAAATGTTCCTAAAACCTTCAAATTGCTTTATCCCAATAAAGAAAATACTGTTCAAGCTTAAATCTAAGGCTTTGCCGTAATTGGAACATTGTGGCTTTATCAAAGGATTGGTGTCATGATAAAAATTCGAATGTGGGTCAAACTCAGTAACTGCTGACCGTGGCTTAAGGATATGCCTTTGGAAAGAGGAGCCATTTGCATTTTGTTGCTCGGTATCACTGACCAAGGGTGATATTCTGTTTTCGGACAAGTAAATGATTTTCAGGTTGGAGAACGACTGGAAAACGGTAAAATCAATTTGCTTAATAAAATTAACGCCCAAGTTGATAGCCATTAAATTTGAGAGGTTCCTCAGGGGCTGGAAATCTTCGTTTCTAAGTTCCTGGAACACATAACCTCTTAAATGCAATATCTGGAGAGATGTAAGCTTTGAAAATTTTTGAGAAATATTAATGTACTGTGGATATTTTTTCAGCTCGTAGTTGTAAGATAAGTCAAGTATTTCTAAGGAGGGCAGTTTTGCCAAAAATTCCCCAGAGGCTATTTCGTCCATTAAATAGTTGAATTCGAGATGCAGCACCTTTAGATGATGCATGTTGTCAAACCAGGTCGCAGGAACCTTCCGGAGCGAAGTGCTAGAGAGGTTTAGGTAGCGAAGTTGGGTCAGGGTTTGAAAAGCAAGAGGATGTATCTGAATTGAAGCACCTCCTTTGCAAGGTATGCAGGGAAATGGCGCGTTAAAACATCTCGGGCAGTTCCCACTTAAATCTAGTACTTTTAAATTTCTCAGTCCCTTGAAGTCTTCTTGACTGATGTTTTTGATCTTGGTGTTGCTAAGATAGAGCTCTGTTAGGGAGCTTGGCAGTTTGGGTGGCACGTGGAAAAGGGGATTAAAAGATAATGACAGCACCTTCAACTTGGTAAGGTTTTCAAAGGTTCCATCTTCTACGGCAAAGGTTTCATTACAAGCAAAGTAACAGTTCCAGCCCAAATAGAGACTTTCCAGATTCCTAAGTCCAGAAGTGTTCTTTTTCGTTAACACAGTTATTCTATTTTGAATTAGACTAAGTTCTTTCAAAGATTTTGGCAAACCAGCCGGTACTTCTTGTAACTGGTTGTCTTCAAGCAGTAACTCCCTTAGGTTTTTTAGGTTGAGAAATGCCCCGTCTGTAATAGTCATACCGTTCTTTACAGCAGGATTTTCATTCTGGGGCCACAGCTTGACGTTATGGTTTAGATCGATCTTAGTCAGATTTTGCAGCCCTTGAAATGATTCATTTGTTATGCGTCTGATGAAATTACCAGATAGGTCTAGTTCTGTCACACTTTTGTCCACTGTTTGGGGTACCTCGTGTAATCGACGATTGTTACATTCTGCAATAACGGAGCCATTTCGTTTTGTCTCATCGCAAGGATAGCTTCTAGAATAATTTGCTTCAGCGAAGAACTCACAGGAATCAGAGATTAGCAGGAAAAGGCAGGTCAGAAGCAAAAAGTGAAGAGTCATGTTTTCCTAAAGAAAATCAAAGTGGAGTCACAATATGAGAGGGGCAATATTTGCCGGGCATTTCATGATGAAATTCACAGTGCTTCAACCATACTTGGCCTGAGTTTTGAAGTGGGAGTTCTCTTAACTGTTAAATACACTGCATTAAATTAGGTTCCAAACGATTTTAGTTTTTGACCGTGTTCAGCTTCATGGTGCTCAAAGAAGTGAAAGATGAAGCTATCTGAGATGTGATGACAAGAAAACCTGAAAAGCTTTTGCAGAAGCACTCATCAAGATGCCTCACCACCATAACGGGCCTGATGCTGGACCCTGGCTATGGTTCACGCCAGATCTATAGCACAGTAAGCTATACATCTGTCGCTTCGACCCATTAGCATAACTCGATGAAACTTTGGCCAGTCCCAAGGAGAGTCCAGATCTGGAGATGACCTTTTACCTACACAGCATATATTTTATTGGTACTTCCCACAATTTTTCTATACCTCTATGATGGTATGTATCAAATTCTCTTATGTCCTAGCATGAAAGTGGACATTTTCTGTCGATAATAATAGCAAACAAAGTGTCACGTTTTACGCCAAACGTAAACATTTTCTCACCCATGTTTATGTTCCCAGTAACAAACGGGACAGGTTCTATTATTATCCACATTTTGTAAGTGAAGAAACAAACTCAGAGACTTAACTAACTTTCAGAAGGATAACACACTGTAGAGGGGAGACGAGTCCATCTGATTCCAACATGGCATTTTTAATCACTAACCATCATGCTACACAATCTCATTTTGAAATCTTTATGCCAGAACAGTTCCTCAAATGTAGACAGCACTCAAAAAATGTTTTCTAAGGAGGCTACTATTTATATGTCCCTTATCATACAAACATTGGCATGAATAGCTGTTCTTCTGCTTTTGTAAACTTCTGTGGGGAAGACATGACGTTTTATATTTTTATGCATCCTTTGTAACATTTAGTAGAGTGCCTCACTTTCTGCGACTCTTTCAGGGGCTGAATATATTATTTTGGTAATTATACGAAGCAATGAACAGATTAATGTGATTGGTATGATCAAGGGTTATAGTCAAAAAAACTCTCAAAATCTTATTTCGCCGGGTGTGGAGACCAATCTTTACTAAACTATTTTTCACTAAAGCCCAACTCACGTCCTTATTGTGAGTTAAACCAAGTACGTGCTTTCTTTTTAAATTCTCCTGGAATTCAGGGTTAGTGAACTAACAGTCACTGCCATACCCTTCCTATATTAGAAAAGAGTTTTACATGGATGTTGAGTATTCTGAGGATCAATAATTACTGCCATTTGTAACAGCTAAGGAAAAGCCAGCTCCTTATGAGATGAAAACTAAAGTGGAACAGAACTTCCAGACATTTTCAGTCTCTCGTAGTTATTTCCAACTACAGCACCATCAAGGTGCCGCTGCTTAATGTTTAACTTTTACTAAAAGAAAGCCCTGCTTTACCTGGTGTGATAGGCAGAATTTTAAGATGATTCCTATGACTTTTGCCCCTTGGTATTACTCCTGTAATTATGTTACATTATGCGACAAAAAGGAGATTATCTAGATGGCCCTAATCTAATCATATATGCCTTTAAAAGCAGAGAGTTTTTTCTGGTTAGTAGCAGAAGAAGAGTCAGAGAGATGGGAAGCAGGAGAAGAATTGGACACATAACTGCAGACTTAAAGATGGAGGGGGTGGGCCCCTGACAAGGAATGCAGGCAGCGTGTAGAAGCTGACAGTGGCTCCCTGTTGACAGTTAGTAAGGAAATGGGGGCCCTGATCTTACAACCACAAAGAACTAAAGCTGACTGACAGCCCAAATGAATTTGGAAATGGATCCTCAGCCAGAGCCTTGAGATAAGAGTCCAGCTGGCCAACACCTTGATTTTAGCCTTATGAGACCTAAAGCAGAGATCCCAGGCAAGCCTAACCCACAGAAATTTAAGCTAATAAATGTGTATTGTTTGAAGTGTTTCAGTTTGGGGTTATTTGTTACACAGCAATAGAAGACTAATACATCTAGGTGGGCTTCCCTGGTGGTGCAGTGGTTAAGAATCCGCCTGCCGATGCAGGGGACATGGCTTCAATCCCTGGTCCGGGAAGATCCCACATGCCGCGGAGCAACTGAACCTGTGCGCCGCAACTACTGAGCCTGTGCTCTAGAGCACCAGAGCACCCGTGCTCTGCAACAAGAGAAGCCACCGCAATGAGAAGTCCGCGCACCACAACAAAAAGTAGCCCCCGCTCACTGCAACTAGAGAAAGCCTGCGCGCAGCAACGAAGGCCCAACACAGCCAAAAATAAATTAATTAATTAAAAAAAAAACACTTTAAAAAAAAAAGAGAACTAATACATCTAGAAAATGTGTGTTAAAAGATGATTCACAGCTTGAAAATATGCAGCTTTTGCAGATGCCACTCCAGGTCTCAAAGTTCTACATCTCCACTGGGAGACACAGGTGTGCCAAGGAGGTAACGAAGCTCGGGGATGCAAGGAACTTTGGCAAGTAACCCAGGCAATATTATGTTTGCTCAGCACCTAAGCAGATCTAAGACTATGTGACTTCCAAGTGTGAACATTTTGGAAGTTACTTCCTGACTCTTCCTTGTCCTCTCCTAGCTAGTGGGTGGCCTTGGGGGGGTCTACTTGATGACACGCACAGCTTATTAGTTAGCTCTACAGTCTAGTGGGTTAAACAGACGTGAGTGAAACACAACATTACGAGATTTCAACGGTGACACAAAGAAGTAAGTGACACTAGAAGAGCCTAAAAAGAGGAGGATTTGACCTCTTCACAGAGGCTGGGAAAGGTTTCCCTGAGGAAGTGGAACTTGAACTGTGATTTTAAGGTTGATTTGGCATGTATAAAACAGAAAGAGGTCAAAAGAATGTCCCAGCGTATGCAAAGGTCCTGCGTGTATTCCTTTGATTTTCCCGTGCTGTGCCTTCAGAGGAGCCCTGGACAGGAATCAAGAGGGGCATGGTGTGGGCCTGAGACAAAGCACACCAGGTTTCAAGTCCTCAAAGTCGACTGAAACCTGCAGAGAACTGCTTGCAACAGTAGGACTCAGAATAAGAAGCGGGGCTAAGAGGATTGGAATGGCACGGGAGAGATGACAAACAGAGATGTTGCAGAGGTCCTCAGCATCTCCATGTCACTACAGTCAATGGACATTTTTCAGTCCTCGTCTGAACGAGCACGTGAATGTAAGGGACTGAAAGAAAGTCAGGGATGTTAAGAAAAGATGAGAGTGGATTTTGATCTTGATCTGAGGAGCAATGCAAGCCTTTGAAGGTGGTACCATGCTCATTATTCTACAGTCATCACTGGCAAGAGGGCACAGGCCTTCAGGAGCAAGGTGATGGTAGCGTGAACCAAGTTGGTGGCAATGGAGATAAAGAGAAATGGATTCAAGAGATACTTAGGAAGTAACACTGAGAAACATGGCAATAGATTATAATGGGGAGGTTGGATTATGAGGGAGAGGGAAGAATTCACGGTGACTTCCAGGTTTCTGGTCTGTGCAACTAGATGAATGAGAGAGAGAGTGCCATTCACTGAGGGAAAAGATCATTTGGAGCTGGGGAAGCGGGGAGTGAATAGTATTAATTAAATTTGACATGCTGAACTTGAGCTGAGTTTGTGATCTTCCAGTGGAGACATCCAGTAGGCAGTTACATATGTGCATCTCCGACTCAGAGGAGAGTTCTGGTACAGGGATGAATTTGGGAGTCATGACAAGTACAGCCATGAGTGTGAATGAGATCATCCAGGGCAGTGTAAGCCATAAAGGATCTTCCACATTTCAGTTCTACAACAACAATTTTAGCACCTGTTTTTCTAGTACTTTTATGATTTCATTTTCTTCTATTGAAATATCTTATCCCACTGAAATTGTTTTGGCATAAAATGTGAGGTGGGGACCCACATTATTTTTTTCTAAATGGAGACCTGGTTGCCCCACCATCATTTATTGAATAATCTTTTGCTCACCAATCTGATTGCTCCCTTTATCATATGCTAACTTTCCTATGTATTTCGATCTATTTCTAGACTCTTACTCAATTTCGCCAATCTCTTCATCATTCACATGCTGGTACCACATGTCTTAATAATTACAGTTTTTAGGTATGCTGGCATCTGATAGGGCAAGTCCTGTTCATCATTCTTCTTTTGTGAATGGATCACTCCTATCTTACCTTCTAACAGGTTCTCACGGGTGTACACTAAAACTGTAGATTTCTATATATTAATTTTATACCAAATCGCTATACTAAATTCTCTGATTATTTGGAATAGTTGCCTCTCCATGTGATTTTCTTGGCTAAGCAATTAAACCGTCTACAAATAATGATGATCTTATCACCCTTTATGCAATCTAATTTATTTTTATTGTCTAATTGCATTGCCTAGTTACTCCAGAATCATGAAAAAATAATAGAGCAGAGGTCAAAAAAAAAAAAAAAGCAAAGACTGACCAGTTAAACCACACACAGATGTAAATTCTGCCTCACAAAAAGCACAGTAAGCAATGCCAAAAGTGAAATAAAGTAGGAGAAAGTATTTGCAGTGCATATCACAGATAAGGGGGTGATATGTTTGATATGTAAAGACTTTTTAAGCATAACTGAAAAGACAAATTATTCAATAAAAAATGAACAAAAACATATTAACAGACAGTTCACAGAAAGGAAACACAAATGGCTCTTAAACAAAGGAAAATATACTCAACTTCACTCAAAAAATTACACTGAGATACCATTTTTCACTGATTCTACTGTGTAGGTGAGGCCACCTCTAAGATGGAGAGAAATCTGTAATATCTATCAAAATTGGAGAGATATACGTAGACTCAGCAATTTCAATTCTAGAAGCAGATTGTAAGAGAGACCCTCACATGTACAAATGCCTATATACAAGGATGTTCCATGCAGGGCTGTTAGCAATAGCAAAAGACTGGAAATAATCTAACTGCCTATGAGTAGTGATCTTGTTAAATAAACCAGGATGTTATATTCATACAATGGAATACTATGCAGCAATTAAAAAGGAAAAGGTAGCTCTATATTCACTTATTCATTCATTCAAAAATATTTATTAAGCATGTACTTTATTTTGGGGACTGTTTTTTTTTTTTTTTTTTTTTTTTTTTACAGTACGCGGGCCTCTCACTGTTGTGGCCTCTCCCGTTGCAGAGCACAGGCTCCGGACGCGCAGGCTCAGCAGCCATGGCTCACGGGCCCAGCCGCTCCGCGGCATGTGGGATCTTCCCAGACCGGGGCACGAACCCGTGTCCCCTGCATCGGCAGGCGGACTCTCAACCACTGCGCCACCAGGGAAGCCCCTTGGGGACTGTTTTCAAGCTGGGAATATAGCAATGAACAAAACAGATGAAATTACCTGCCCCTTCGGAGGTTACATTACAAGATGTTAGATGGTGGAAAGTACTAGGGAGCAAAATAAGGATGGGAAAGGGGATGGTCATGTAGACTGCCCCTCAGTTGGGATATGTCTGACGTCTTTGTCATGATTAGACTGGGGTAATGGGTTTGGGGGAGGACAACCTGAGAGGTCAAGTGCCACTCGAGTCACAGCTCACCTAGGGCACATACACAACTTTCACTGTTGGTGTGGACCCTGCACCTGGCTGAGGCAGTGCTTGTCAGCTTCCTATTATACTTTTTAATTATAGCTTAATAAAAAATTTTTTAAATTCATTTTTAAAAGTCCCCTGGGGAACAGATGGCCAGGTGGTTGCAGACTCTTCTCTTAGAGTGGTAAACAGAGTGCTGTTGGTAGGCAAGACACTTTTATGTGGTTACTTGGGGGGGTCCAGAGGACAGGGCGGTGCTGTGCAGCCTTCCTAGCCTCAAGTTAAGGCCTCAACATCTAATTCCAAACGCGACTCTCACACAACACTGAGCAATTGAGGAGAAAAGCCTCTAGGAGGCGCCGGAGACCAGAAGAAGAGCCTTTTGACACTTCCGGAGGAATACGGCCTCTCAGAGAAGCTGAGGCAACTTAAAACAAAGCTTGGAACATGGAAATGAGCAGAACATTGCAGAAAGGATTTCTGAGTGAAGAGCTTGAGGTTCCTAACTCCACCCTCCCGAAAATGTGTCCTGAGGTAAGAACAGGAGTTGACAAGTTCCAAATAACTTCAGTTTGAAGAGAAGTACATGGACAGGAAGAGTGGGAGGCGGGGAGCAGGCAGTTAGCAAAGATGTTGAAGAGAAAACCCTGATTGTTCAAGCTTCTCCATCCACCTCAGGGCCTCACAGATGCAAAACGGACTGCAAGGGCTCAGAAACATTCAACGGGCTCTGAGGTGAGACAGCAGAGCCCAAAGCCCTGGGCAGCAAGAGTCACACCCTTCCAGCCAAGTTCCTCCTCCTGGCCACACCCATGCCTCTGGCTTCCAAAAGTCTTGGCTCCAAAGGACATCAAAGGGAACCAGGTCCCAGAGAACTAAGAAGGATACTGGAGAGAATTTATCCCCATTAAGGTGTAACCAATGAATAAAAACCATCCAGCCTGGCAGAAGAAAAATGGCAACTCAGCAAATAAAATAGAGAAATGGCAACTACGCGGAAGAAAAAGAAGAGAAATGGCAACTCTGTAAATAGAGGGAGAAGGGGCAATTATGCAAATAAGGTAGAAAGTAAAACTATGCAAATAAAACAGAGAGAGACAGAGAGAGAAAGAAAGAGAGAGAGGAAGAGAGAGAGGAAGGAAGGAAGAAAGAAAAGAGATTTCTGTTGTTTGAGGCTGACAGCTGAAGGCGCCCATTAAAGTGAGAGCAAAGGGCTAGGAGCCTACAAGGTGAGAAAGGGCATGAGAGGAGACCACAGCAGACAAGGAATGTGTATGAAGTTGAGGAAGATGGAAAGCAGGTGGATGAGTGGTAAGTGGCCCAGCAGAGCAGAGAAGGCTAAAGCCAACCAGAGCGAGGTCAATTCACAGCATACAAGCCCAGAAAGGCTCCGGGGCCGGCGGGCAACAGTCAGGGCGGCGGTATGCCTGGCAGGGCTGCACAGGGGACGGGTTGAAAGTCTGCATGAGAAGTTAGACCCCTCCTGATTCACTCCCTGAGACTTACTACCTCGAAAGGTTGAATCCAGAGCCTTCGATTCAGGAATTCAGGCACAAGTGAAGGCAGGGGCAAACTGTCAAAAAGCAAACAGGAGGGTTAAAGCACAGTGTGTATCTGGAGCGCAGAATCCCATCCCCTTCCCTCCTCTGGCTCTGGGGTCTCTGACATCCACCTGGTTTATAAACGCCCCACTCCAGCACCCCAGGCAGGAGATTGGAGCATCTCATTGGGAAGATGGACAGGCACAGCAGCAGGGCCATGAGTGTAAAATTTAAGGGGACCCCCAAAAATGCAGTCATCAAGATGAATATAGTTTTAAAAAAGTAAAGTCCCTGATGGACTATATATCAGCATTAAATAACAACAGAATCGGACCCTGCACTTGCAAAGCAGTGTTTCACCTGCCTCACCCCATCCCAGCTCTGGTTCCAAGAAAGCTTGATTTACCGAAATAGGCAACCAGCCTGAGGACCAGAGTTTGCCTATTTGATTTTTAAAATACAGCACTAAGATATTATGTATGTTGATTGCTGAGCTTTTGGGGACCCTATCTCCCTGAAATTCTTCACCAAACCAAGTGCTTCACTCTCCTCACCCTAGCCCTGGCCCTGCACCACAACAAAGATCCCCAATCACACTGGCACACCCTAACCAGAAGCTGGCTCCCATCCTACGCTGGGACCTATCGTTGGGAAGGCCAGTCCTTGCAGCTGAAGCTCCTCATTAGCTGTTTGGTGTCTCACTCCTGAGTATGAAATAACCGTCAGCGCCAGTCACCTGGAATTCACCCAGCATCAAAGAAAGATGGACACAAGCAAAAAGAAAAGACAAATCACAGACACAGCAATTGATAGAATCAGGTCTTCTGGCACCCAGGACAGTGGTTGATGCTTTATTTTCTTAATGCAGATCCTGCCTTGTACAGATGCTCAATCCTCCCTCTGCAATTCTGAAATCCTTAAAAATCTGAGCACCAGAAGATTTTCGGGCTTTATCGTAACTTATTTGGCAGCAAAATCTGATCCAAACTGACCTAAGGCTAGTATGATCTTTATTTATCCACTTAGCAGGAGCCCTCTGGTTTCACGGCAGAAATCGCCATTGTGCGTAATCATCAGGGCTGCCGTCGGCCCATCGGAAGTATTCTCTAATAAATCCTGTATGTACCATCTTCTCTTGCTAAAATACAAATTCTGAGCTTTGACACAATTCTGGCCTACAGGTTTCAGGTAAGGGACTGTGAGTTGATATTTAAACCTCCTTCACTGGAAACACATTAGCGATTCCTGAATTGTCCTTGGCATATATTAAATCAGAAAAGAGAACGTGGTTGTCAATGGGACCAAGTTATGACTTTCATGGGTCTGAGATACTTTGGCCCTCATGTGCCCCTTCCTCCATAAAGAAAAAAAATAGTAAAAATTATATTTTATGACCACGTTGGTATAAAGACAAATATAATCCAGGCTGGAATATATTCATTCTTTTGCTGATTTTTAAAAGAAATTAAAATCTTTGCTTGAAGTATCATGGGCCCGAGGTCCTGTGTCTTCTGTGCCCAAAGTGAGACTGGCCCTGGTTGTCAATGATGGCATCTTGGGGCTCAGATCAGGTCCCCAGAAACTCGACAAGATAAGTAGGAGACACTTACTGAAAAGCAAGGTAAATATTAGATTGGGAGAGGCTGAAGGGAAGGCCGAGGGTTGAGTGTAAGTGGCAGGAAAGAGGACCAGAAAAGGAGAGTGTTGCAGGTTGAATTATGTCCCCCCAAAATGACATGTTGATGTTTTAGCCTCTACATGTGAACGTGATCTTATTTGGAAATAGGGTGTTTGCAGATGGAATCAAGTTAAGATGAGGTCGTACCAGACTAGGATGGGCCCTAATTCAATGACTGATGTCCTTACAAGAAGAGGGAAGTGTGGACACAGACACACTTCGGAAAGAAGACCATGGGAAGATAGAGGCAGAGATTGGAAGGATGCAGTTACAGGCCAAGTAACGTCAAGGCCTGCCGGCCACCCCCAGAAGCTGGGAGAAAGGCATGGCCCAGATTTTCCCTCTCAGCCTCCAAGAAGGAACCCACCTTGTTGACAACACCTGGATTTCAGACTTCTGGCCTCCAGAATTGGGAGAGGATAAATTTCTGTTTTTTTGAGTCACCAGATTGGTGGAACTCTGCAACAGCAGCCCCAGGAAACAGATGGGAAAAGCAGAGAGCAGGGGAGTAAGTGCTGACCGGTGGAACCCACTGCTGAGACAAGTTCAAGCTGCCAGAAAAAGCCCTTTGGTCAGGCCAGTGAGCTCAGTGCATAGCACAGCCTGCTAAGGATGACTGGGTCTACACGGTCTCAATCTTTCGCTGGGTGCTGCCTTGGAACACACAGAAAAAAAAAATCAAGACCCATTTCTTTAAAGAAAGCATATGGGGCTGCCCTGGTGGCACAGTGGTTGAGAATCTGCCCGCTAATGCAGGGGACACGGGTTCGAGCCCTGGTCTGGGAAGATCCCACATGCCGCGGAGCAACTAGGCCCGTGAGCCACAACTACTGAGCCTGCGCGTCTGGAGCCTGTGCTCTACAACAAGAGAGGCCGCGACAGTGAGAGGCCCGCGCACCGCGATGAAGAGTGGACCCTGCTCGCCGCAACTAGAGAAAGCCCTTGCACAGAAACAGCCAAAAATTAATTAATTAAAGTACCCTTAATTAAAAAAAAAAAGAAAGCATATGAATCACACGCAAAAATGAAATTTGTGGGCTTCCCTGGTGGCGCAGTGGTTGAGAGTCCACCTGCCAATGCAGGGGACACGGATTTGTGCACTGGTCTGGGAAGATCCCACATGCCGTGGAGCGGCTGGGCCTGTGAGCCATGGCCGCTGAGCCTGCGCGTCCGGAGCCTGTGCTCCGCAACGGGAGAGGCCACAACAGTGAGAGGCCCGCATACCGCCAAAAAAAAAAAAAAAAAAAAAAGAAATTTGCTTCACTTCCTGCACCCTGCCGAATATAGCATTGCATGCTACTGAGGAAGTAATTTCACAACCGTTTTTCTGGTTTCCACGGCAAATCAGATCTTTGGTTGGGTCCATGGTATACGATAAGCCCATCCTCTCCTTTGGGCTCTGAGGGAACCAAACGGCACAACGAAAACAACCTATCTCAGTCCCCACCTACATCTTCCTTTTCACCTTGGGCCCTAGTGGACACCAAAAACATAACTGTGAAAGCCCAGTGCAGTTTCAGGAACAGCTCAATAAAGCCTGCCTTAGCTGAGTGCACCCTGGGAGTCAGAGTGAGCCCAGGAGCCACGCTCAGAGCCCAGCCCATGGGGCGAGAGCTGTAGGCAGGGCAGAGACCACAAGTGCAGGGTGCAAAGGCAGCAAACCCCACCATGCGAGGCTAAAATAAACCCTGCAGGTTTTACCATAACACAATCTAGGGTGAAGGTGGTCTGTGAGGCATCTACAGCTGCCTTCCTGGAACACACAACTTTTTATCTTTTCACACCCCTTTCCTAGCCTGCAAGCAGCGATGTTGCAAAGCTGCCCCCTCCCTCCTCCCTCTTCGAAAGCTTCCTTTGCTAAGAGGTGATTTGCCTCAGACCATCTCCCCAGTTGCACCCCTTCCTCAGAATAGAGCCTGCTGATGCCCCCCTGACATGAAAGGATCAAGGGCACCTATTGATTATAAAATGTGATGAATCCGCCCAACTGAATGACTTAGCTGTTTGAGCATGACGCAGGATTCCACCAGAACTAAATGTTTGCCAAACTGGAAATATTTCTAATTTTTCATGGGTTCTGATGTTTGCAGTTGATATATTGATATTATGTATATTGATATATTGATATTATTGATATTGATATATTGATATTATGAAAGTAAATTAATAAAGAAATGGCTGGGCACACAGAATTTGTCACCTTACATGAGATTTACAGTTAATAATAGATACTTGACTTGATCCATTCCACGTTTGATGGATTCACTAACAGCTTTGGAAGACAAAAGAAACCACTACCACATTAAATGCACGTACCGATTTCATACACATAAAAATATGAAAAATTATGCTGTTTGAATTCCAGGAAATACGGTAGCGTGTGTTTGTTGAGTGCTTTATCATGAAGCAAACACTGGGAGCACAAGTCATGCATTTTCTTGTCTGAGCTTCATAAAAATCAGTGAGGTGGGTGCTATCATAAGCCCCCATTTTACAGACATGGAACCTGAGGCTCAGAGGCTCATCTACCCAAGGTCACTTAGATGGTAGGTGGCAGACCAGAAAATTGAGCCTAGAGGTACCCACCTAGTTAACAAATTGGTACCAAGTGGCTGGTTGGCAGTGATCTGGTTTCAATTTTTGGCCGAAACACCAAAGCCATACCTGGAACCTTCTGGAATTAAATGCTGGGGGTATTACCCACCTTGCCTTTCCACTGATCAGTCTAACAGAGAGCACTTCCAGGTGCTCTGTAATTCCACAGAACAACTGGAAATCCACTGATTCTAGACATATTCACCAGCTAGTGGCTCTTCGTAACCACCTGAAGAGTCAACACAGCCTGTATTGCTAATGCCGATCCAGAACCATGGGTTATGCGTTTAAATGTACTGTGTCTGCATAGCCCTGAATAGTTCTAAATTGGGGATAATACTTTAAAAACTAACAAATCCCTCAACTCCATTTAGTAACTCAGTTGAACTCAAATGGTACTTCACTGGAATGACATCCCCCTCAGTAGACCCCAGAGGTGATGCTGAGACACACAAATAATATCCAACTGAGTTTCCAAGCCTGACCCTGGGTCATGACGTCCTCCCCTGCGAGACATACCCTGATACTGTCAGTCTGGGTTTCCATGGGACTGCCTTCTCTCTCATCAACCCCCGTGCAGTTTGCAGGACTATTACATGAAAGAATGAGAAGCAGAATGAAGAATGGACTTGATCAAGTGCCCTCGCCCTGATCCACTGCCTCGGCTTTTCAGATAAGGCATACAAGGAACTTTGATTTTGTTTTCTGGAATCAAGCTAAGGGGCTAATGAATAAGCTTTGGGTCTTCCTGGAGGCCTTGTCAGCCCCTAAAAAAGTCTGTGCTCCTTAAGGAAAGGACCAAAAGAGCTGTTCAGATGCTGCCCGAAGACAGTGGCCCTCAACTTCAGCTGCCCATTGAGATACCTGGGAAGTTGAAAAGCTACGAATGCCCCAGCCCACTCCAGAGATGCTGATTCCATTAGTCTGTGGTTCAGCCTGGACAGCGGGATTTTTTAAAGCTCACTCTGTGATTCTAGTATACAGTCAAGGCTAAGAACCTCTCCCCGAGGCCAGGAGTTGGCTAGGTCCTTGCCTTCCACCCTCCACCAATGACGGGGCGGGAGGGGGGCATTTTCCCAGTTTAGTTTTATTTTATCTTATTTCCACTTTCTTATAATACAATTATATTGGCTATCACAGCAGTTTACAAATATCAAGTCAAAATTGGATACGTTCAAATGCAATTCCATCTATGTCATTGGCCCTGCTGGCCTAATTCCTTATGAGCCCTTGCAGTCATTTTGTAAAGCATCGATTTCAGGGTAGACTTAATTTACTTTCAAGGTCTATAATGTGCATCACTGGATACAAAAAATGAACTTCAAGAGCTTATATATACATTAAATACTGGTAAAAAAAAATAACTCCAAGAACTTCAATAAGCACTAAATGAGCGTGGAAAAAAAGATACTAAGGTAAATGTGGGATGGGAGTCTCTTGAAATCAGTCTTTGCAATGGCTCTTAAATCTCATTCAATTTTCTAGAAAACATACCATTTTTAAAAAATTGTAAAGGTTTTCAATCTGACAGTTCCTGACGGTAACAAAAGCTGACCACCTGCTATGTCTAAACACTATAGAATATGATTACGGAAATAGTAACATCTTTACTTAAAAACTCTGAACAAGAAAAGTAGCAATTATGAATACACATTAAGCTCCTGGTAGCAGATGAAGTTTGGGCTTTGCCCAGGCACTAGCAAGCGGCCCGGAGTGAGCCAAGAGAGGCTGTCCTTTTCTGTGCAAAGAGCAAAGGACAAACACCTCCCCACCTGCTTTACCCCCAGCCCTTTCACTCTAGATGAGAATACCATTTCTGGCAGGACCAGAAAGTCATACCCCAGTTCAATTCCTAACTTGGAATTTGCTTCTTTTCCTCTTGAAAATGATAAGACCACTGCATTTGATTTTTGAAATTTCCTGCACACTGGACCACTCTGTCTACATTTAGAGTTGCCCCAAGACTTCGCCTTTTTATATTGATTTGCCCATCCATCACTTTCTTTGGTCACACCATTTGCCACCAAACCCTATTTCGGGGTCAGAAATCCTCTATTTTCTTGGAAAGCTTTGTTAAAAGAATAGAAGGAGCTTACCACTCTTCTGGGGTCGTCCTTCCTAATAGCTCATTCTAGAACCTGCAGTGCTGCGGAGTGGTACCCGCTGTGCTACGGGTGCACATGGACAGAAACTAACCAACTTCCTAAAACTGGCCGCTTTACCATCAGCAGAACCTCGCCTGTGGTTTGCAAAAGCTTATGTGGGAAGAAGGGAACTTGTGATTTCGTAACTGTTGCCAAATCATTTATTGACTATGCTGTAAAATTTCAAAACTGAAATGGGGGCGTGTAGGAAAAAGTCATTTATAAAATGATTTAAATATAACCCGAGCCAGATCGATCCGGTGCATTTTTGTTAGTTTGGGTTTATCTGTGTGTACGTGAGGGCGGGTGAGGGGTGGCTAAAAGGATCCTCAGCAAAATGTTAAGAGCAGTGAGCTCTGGGAAGCAGGACTGGGGGGAAATGAGGGAGAAATGGGGAAATTTTTCCTTTTCCTTAAAAAATTTTAGTGTCTTTTCTTCAACTTTGCCACAAATGTGTACTTGATTTAGGATTGCACAAACTCATTTTTTCTCATAGAATTCATGGATGTAGTTAAATAACATCTGCACCGCTTCGTCTTTGTTCCACACATTTCCGGGACAGCACATGGTGAGGTGGGCATGGGTCCCTCACCAGGCAGTGGCCACAGAGTGCGCATCTCCCTCCTGGGTGTCCCTGCACCTCGGCCAGTACCCGGCACGTATTATAAGCTCAATAAATGTCCACTGAATGAGTGAGTGAATGGATGAGCAGAAGCATGAGGCAGGAAAATTTAATTTCCTGATTTGCTCTGATAAGTGAATTGGATTTTAAGCTCTCACAGAGAAAGCCCTGGAAGGTTTAGCCACAAGCAGGAGTCAGCAAACTCCAGCGTGTGGGCCAAATCTGCCCAGGGAGTAGAGAATGATTTTCACAGATGAACATTTGCCATCGATCTGATGAGACAGAACACTAACTGTAAACTCCAATGAGGCAAAAAGTTAGCATCCCCCCACCAAAGAATCCCATTCTTCTCATTATTAGACCTATATTACAAAAAAACTGCATTTGATGATTATATTTTAAATGTTATCAATGAAATAATTGTGTAATGTGCTTTTCTCTTATTCTATAAGTACCTACATAATGCCCTCAGTTGGCCTCTTGGCCTGCAAAGCCTAAAATGTTTACTTTACAGAAAATATTTGCTGACCCCTGGCCAAAAGAATAGTCTAGAATGGGATATAATGTGCTTCATATTGCCTTCCTCTCCTTGAACCGGAGGAAACCACATTGGGGACAGGGTGGTAGGGACTGACATTTCTCTCTCTCTCTCTCTCTCTCTCTCTCTCTCTTTCTCTCTCTCTCACACACACACACACACACACACACACACACACACACACACACACACATTATTATCATTTTTCCCTCAGGCCCTTGGTCTGCCTCTCTTGCATAACCTCTGTAAGACAATGTACGGGCTTTGGAAACCCTCTAACCACTGGTCCCTCAGGTGATTCAAGGCGTGACACATGGTGTGGGAAGGGATTCCTATGACGTCAGAGAACACGGCCCGTGGCTTCGTGGGCTCACCAAAAACCTGGGTAATAGTCACCTCAAAGACCTCATCTGGCCGCCACGCAGCCTCTTGCTTTCTCTTGAAACATTTGCTTGGAAATAAAGTTTAAGAAAGTAAGTCAAAATGACCACCAATATTGGAGTAGTGGAAAGCGACCAGTGTTTCTAGAAAAGCCAGACACACAGGGCCTGGCCTTCAGGCCACAGAATGTCGGCCAATCGTAGACCAGGCAGCTGGGATCACATAAAGCATGGCGCACACTTGGGTTATACTTGCCAACAGTCCAGTGCCCATGCCAGGCAAACAAGAAAAATGAGCTACTTAATTAAAATCAAATGAGCCATCACAGGTTTTTCCACAAAGCCAGTAACCATAAAAGATGAAAATGAAAATGGAATTGACACCAGGTCAGGACAGTCACCGCAAACCAGAAGTTTAGCCCACGTGGAAAGCAGTCCGAGGATCCGGCCCTCTGCCCAAGCCCAGAAACTGGCTATCAGGGGCCCAGTCTGCTCTCCCGGCTCTGCCCTGTGAGGGCACAGGGCTCCGGGCAGCTCTTCCCTGGTTCTTCCCTTTGCCATCCACGCGGACTCAAATCTTTATTTCGAAATGGAGATGATCGGTCATCGAGTGCTTCCACCTAGCAAGCCTACCAGACAGCACGCACTTCCCAGATGCACAAACCACCCTCTGGGGTGCTTGAGCCTCTCTGAGCCTCAGTTTTCTCAGCTCTCAAACGGGGAGAAGAATAACAGTATCTTTCTCTTACGGTGGCTTTAAGGATTAAATCATGCTTGCGGAACCCTTAGAACGTCCCTAACAGAGTGAACACTCAACTAGCAGAGCTAGGATTATTGTTACTACTCTCATTGTCATGGACTTCACTCACCTCTAGGCTGTTTCCCGCAGTAGGCCGGGAGGGCCACTCAAGGCGCTGGCTGTGACCCTTTCCTCTGGCGTCAATGAGCACCAGTGCACTCGTAGGGCCGCAGATGGCTTCAACCCATCAAGGCTGCAGTGAAATCCCGCGTGTGGACATACCGTGAAACCCTGGACATGGCTCAAGACCTAGGACAACATCAGGTGCTGGGAATCAGTTGTTTGTCCAAAATAATCAACATGAAATACAAAAAAGGCTAAAGCGGAAGGGGTGTTGTAAAAGAAACATTTCTCAAGCAAAGGATTTGGATGAAGAAATACACAAAAGGATTCCTCTACACAAGGCCAGATCTGATATGAGCCTGTCCTGGTTTTAAACTGAGGTGTAGAGCTCCTGAGGGGACAGCAAGCTGCCTTTCCCGATCAGTGCAGACACAGGTGACATGGGCCGCAGGAAGCAGGTATCGTCGGTCTCCTGATTCTCCTGCTCTGGTTCGCTAAATCCTGAGCCCCGTAACCCACTTGCCCTGACTTACTCCTACCCCGCTGCGCGCATCCCCACTGCAGAAGTTCTTGTCCATCTGTACTATCATTTCTCGTTTCAAACAAAAGCTTAAAGTGCTAGTCTATAGAATGCCTCAGTTCCCATTAGAAAATGGCAGCCTTCTAGATGCAAAAGTTTGCTGAAAGCACTCTTCCTGTGGGCTGATGCAGCCTCAAATCAGGGCACAGAGCTACATAAGAGGAGGTAGGGCTGGATTCCAGGCTCACTTGGTCATATGGCCAACTACCCTTGAGCAGTGGACAACCTGTGCAACTGTACATGGTGGCCCAGCTAAACCAAACTGAAACTCATTTCATCATGATGAATGGGACCATATCCTTTCAATAGCATCCCTGACTACCCAGAAACAGGGACAAGGCAAGGTCCCTGCAGTCCTCTGCAAATTCCCTTCTTGAGTCACTCACAGGTTGCAGACCAGTTATCTGAAAACCTCGGTCTTTCCATCAGCTGAAACATCTTCCTGTGTTTCCTGACGTCAGTGTCCCCCAGATGATGGGCCAAGACATCAAAAAAACCCAGAGCACTCTACAGGTGGAAGGGCCCCTTATTTCATGGATGAGAGAACCAAAGCCAAAGGTCAGGAGTGCAATGGTGCTGGAGAGGACTCTTGGAATTCTCACTGCTCCATTTCTGCTTTTGTGTTCTTTCTCCCTTCGTGAACGCCCTAAGTGAAGAGTCCAGCAGTATCAAGTGCTCCATCAATATTTTGAGAAGAGGATGAGGGTGGGTTTTCTGGTCACATCAACCTTTTGTTCTTACTTCCCACCTCTTTTATTAAAATCTCATCATTATCATCAAGTTTCTCTTTCCAGTGACAGATTGTGTATACACCAACATTAATTCTTGCTGCTCCAGGTCTGCCAAAGCACATTTAGGTCTTGACAGATGTCCCTAGATCAAAAGGGATGAGTGAAGCAGAAAAGCCCCCACTCGAGACACAAACATCCTCCTCCCTAATGAAAACTGAATAAAGTATGGTGTTTAATTGATAATAATGTATCAATATTGGTCTGTTAATTGTGACAAATGTACCATAATCATATAAGATGCTAACGATAGGAGAAACTAGGCATGGGGTACACAGAAACTCTGCGTACTGTCTTTGCAACTTTTCTGTAAATGTAAAACTATCCTAAAATTTAAAAGTTTATTTAAATATTAAAAATAAGTGACTATGTAAACTGAGTAAGGTTAAGATTCTCTCCATATGTGTCTATATATACAAATATATGTAAAATAAAATGTGAACTTTCTTGCTCAAAACAAGAAGAGGAAAGACAAAGCTGTTTTCAAAGGATCAAAGGCAGAAGGTGTGGACACTCATGATGTGTCCAGAAAGCAATGAACACAACGAAGTGGGCCATCGTGGTCCTTATCTCAGTCCTGGTTACTTGCACAGGGCCTGGCATACAGTAGGGACTCAATAAAAATTCCTTGTTGAGTGAAGGTGATGGAAGTAGAGCTATCAAAGAAGCCAGACAAAGAGCAGTCCAAGGAAGAGGCAAACCTGGACCAAACAGTACTGGGAAAAACAGAGAGAAGAGGATGGTTCTTCTAGAATGCAGCTCTTAACACCTCAGCCACTGCCCTCCACCCTACTTGCTTACAAAAGCTCTCCAGAGGATTTCCCATTGCCTTCAATATAAGGTCTAACTTGCTTAGGATCACCAACAGGACCCTTTCTGATGAGCTCTGTCTCCCTTCCCAGCTCTTCAAGAGCCAAGCCCCCCTCTGACCCAGCACTCGTCTTTCAGACACGCTTGCATTTCCCCTTCCAAGTCCTGCTCATGCACCCCTCTGGGCGCACGCTCACATTGCCCCATCTCACCAACTCTGAGACGCGTGTCTGAATCAGTCCCACTCACGGCTGGGGTGGACCTCCTGCTCTGTGCTCCCAAAGGGCCAAGCCATCCTCTGCTTCCCTCTTTCAAGGCTCTTATCATTTATTAATTGACTAGCCCGTGCCCCACTCTGGATGGGGGCTCCCTAAGGACAGGCATTTTATCATTTTATCCTTGAGCACCCACCTCAGTGGCTGGGGGATAGTAGAAGCTAAGCTCAGTGTTTTGGGAATAAAGGGAGGGAGGGATGAAGAGACAACGGAGGAGGGTGGGAGGGGAAGAAAGGATGTGTTTCGTAGCCATGGCTGACCCTTAAGCAGAGCTTACTATGTGCCAGGGATATTTCCTTGATTAATTTCTTTACCTCTCCCAGGAACCCAGTGATGGAGGGACTATTATTCCCAATTTATTCCCAATTTTCATATGAAGAAACTGAAGCACAAAGAGGTTAAAAAAGTCATGTTCCTGGAGGAATCAGGCTCCCTGACTTCAGACTATACTACAAAGCTACAGTAATCAAGACAGTATGGTACTGGCACAAAAACAGAAAGATAGATCAATGGAACAGGATAGAAAGCCCAGAGATAAACCCACACACATATGGTCACCTTATCTTTGATAAAGGAGGCAGGAATGTACAGTGGAGAAAGAACAGCCTCTTCAATAAGTGGTGCTGGGGAAACTGGACAGGTACATGTAAAAGTATGAGATTAGAACACTCCCTAACACCATATACAAAAATAAGCTCAAAATGGATTAAAGACCTAAATGTAAGGCCAGAAACTATCAAACTCTTAGAGGAAAACATAGGCAGAACACTCTATGACATAAATCACAGCAAGATCCTTTTTGACCCACCTCCTAGAGAAATGGAAATAAAAACAAAAATAAAGTAATGGGACCTAATGAAACTTCAAAGCTTTTGCACAGCAAAGGAAACCATAAACAAGACCAAAAGACAACCCTCAGAATGGGAGAAAATATTTGCAAATGAAGCAACTGACAAAGGATTAATTTCCAAAATTTACAAGCAGCTCATGCAGCTCAATAACAAAAAAACAAACAACCCAATCCAAAAATGGGCAGAAGACCTAAATAGACATTTCTCCAAAGAAGATATACAGACTGCCAACAAACACATGAAAGAATGCTCAACATCATTAATCATTAGAGAAATGCAAATCAAAACTACAATGACATATCATCTCACACCAGTCAGAATGGCCATCATCAAAAAATCTAGAAACAGGGCTTCCCTGGTGGCGCAGTGGTTGAGAGTCCGCCTGCCGATGCAGGGGACAAGGGTTCGTGCCCCGGTCCGGGAAGATCCCACATGCTGCGGAGCGGCTGGGCCCGTGAGCCATGGCCGCTGAGCCATGGCCGCTGAGCCTGCGCGTCCGGAGCCTGGGCTCCACAACGGAGAGGCCACAACAGTGAGAGGTCCGCGTACCGCAAAAAAAAAAAAAAAATCTAGAAACAATAAATGCTGGAGAGGGTGTGGAGAAAAGGGAACACTCTTGCACTGCTGGTGGGAATG
This sequence comes from Leucopleurus acutus, assembly GCF_964270905.1. Lineage (NCBI taxonomy): Eukaryota > Metazoa > Chordata > Mammalia > Artiodactyla > Delphinidae > Leucopleurus > Leucopleurus acutus. The sequence continues at coordinate 10,050,401 of NC_139148.1, read as the reverse complement.
TGAATTGGTACAGCCACTATGGAGAACAGTATGGAGGTTTCTTAAAAAACTACAAATAGAACTACCATATGACCCAGCAATCCCACTACTGGGCATATACCCTGAGAAAACCATAATTCAAAAAGAGTCATGTACCACAATGTTCATTGCAGCTCTATTTACGATAGCCCGGAGATGGAGACAACCTAAGTGCCCATCATCGGATGAATGGATAAAGAAGATGTGGCACATATATACAATGGAATATTACTCAGCCATAAAAAGAAACGAAATTGAGCTATTTGTAATGAGGTGGATAGACCTAGAGTCTGTCCTACAGAGTGAAGTAAGTCAGAAAAAGAAAGACAAATACCGTATGCTAACACATATATATGAAATTTAAGAAAAAAAAATGTCATGAAGAACCTAGAGGTAAGACAGGAATAAAGACACAGACCTACTGGAGAACGGACTTGAGGATATGGGGAGGGGAAAGGGTGAGCTATGACAAAGCGAGAGAGAGGCGTGGACATATACACACTACCAAACGTAAGGTAGATAGCTAGTGGGAAGCAGCCGCATAGCACAGGGAGATCAGCTCGGTGCTTTGTGACCGCCTGGAGGGGTGGGATAGGGAGGGTGGGAGGGAGGGAGACGCAAGAGGGAAGAGATATGGGAACATATGTATACGTATGACTGATTCACTTTGTTATAAAGCAGAAACTAACACACCACTGTAAAGCAATTATACTCCAATAAAGATGTTAAAAAAAAAAAAAAAGTCATGTTCCTCTGGCTCCAGGACTGTGCTCTTAACCACTATCCAATATTCTAACTAGGCACAGGATCTCAGGGACTTATAAAAAGTCACCTAATCTGGCAAAGAGAAGATTATTGGTGACACTCAAGAAAGTAGTTTTGAGTGTGGTAGAATCCAAAGCTGGGTTCTAAGGGGCTGAACAGTAGCGGAGGATGAGACCAAACATGATCACCTCCCAGCACCAACCCCAGCACACCAGATGAACTTTCCAGAAGGACTGCACTGATGACCATTATCTCGGCTCCAACTCCACCGTAAGCATGGACCCATGAGCCAGGAAGCAGGTTTCTCTGCAGTCTTAATCCAATCTTTCCCAATGGTCCCTCTCAATAGCTGGGGACCTCAGTCCTGCTCTTCAGTTGGCGTGGCCGCCCTTCACTCCTTGAGAAGGGCCTATGCCTTTCCCAACTCTGCAGCCTCTTGCTGCGCCTGTACAGGTCTGTCCGTGCCCCACCTCGCCCCAGCGCTGTGAATCACAGGAGCTTGCGTTCTGTGATGGGTGGGTGCCTCTTGGCCGTGAGCATTTGGGACACAGCTGTCGGTGTCCTGCCCATCTCAACTGGCACCCACGTGGCCAGGCCCACCCAGCAGATGTGCGCTCTCTGTATTCAGTCCCCAGGCCCCTCCCTGCCTCGTGGCATTTCGTCTCCTCTGTGCCAGGCACCCACCTAAGGCACTACCCATGTACATTTCCCATTGTGTTTTGGTGGTTATTAAAATCTCCACTTTTAGAGAAGGAAGCATGCTTGCAAAGGTTCAGTAATTCGCCCAAATGAACCGAAAGCTCTGTAGAACTTGTCACATTCTGCCCTGGATTATATCTTGGTAGGTCCATCTTACATTCTCTATCAGACCGTAAACCTTCTGAACCCAAGTGCTCTTTTTTTTTCGGCCACGCCACAAGGCTTGTGGGATCTTAGTTCCCCAACCAAGGATTGAACCCGTGCCCTTGGCAGTGAAAGCACAGAGTCCAAACCACTGGACTGCCACAGAATTCCCCCAGGGGCTGTTTTATTTGTCCAGCTTGGCCCTGTATACTTATCGGTTGACAAATGTTGGTGAAAATGAATGGGGAGCACAGAGGATTATATTAATAGAATTAAGGGACGTTTATTATATGTAAATCTTTTCTGATTATAATATTATCAACATTACATAGTTCTAAACATTCAAATTCAGGAATGTACAACATAGATGAAAGCCCTCCAAATTCCACTCCTCAAAGATAATGACTATTAACAGTTTGGTCTGTGTTCTTCAAGATTTTTCCTACGTATGTACTGACATATCATCACAAACAATTCTTTTACAAAAATGGGATCATATGATATATACTGCTCTTTACCACTTTTTTTCACCTAGCACTATTTTAGATACATAGATCTGTCTTATTATTTTTGTTTTGTTTTGTACCTAATAGTTATGTTATATACATTGTATGGACATAACATTTTATTTAATGACTCTCCTACTGACTGACACTTGGGTGTCCTAAATTATTTTTATTGAAGTATAGTTGACTTACAATATTGTGTTAGTTTCAGGTGTTTTACTTATAATAGCCAAGACATGAAAGCAACCCAAGTGCCCATCAACAGATGACTAGCTTAAGAAGATGTGGTATAGGGACTTCCCTGGCGGTCCAGCGGTTAAGACTCTGCGCTTCCACTGCAGGGGGCATGGATTCGATCTCTGGTCAGGGAACTAAGATCCCGCGCATGGTGTGGCAAAAAGAAAAAGATGTGGTGTGTGTACACACACACACACACACACACACACACACACACACACACACGCTGGAATATTACTTAGCCATAAAAAAGAAAGAAATATTGTCTCCTGAATGTCACAACAAACATCTTTGGAGGGAAAATAATTTTAGAAGAACCACGTTCTGGTGAGGAGAAGCACCAGCAGGATGGAAGAGAGTGATTACGCCACAGATGGAGCACATCTGATGAAGCAAGTAGGCAAAAGGGCGTGAACCAGGAGCGGGGGTGGGTGGACTTGTAACTTAGGAAGGGGAAGAGGAAGGGACACCTAAGGGAGGGCCACCGCTCCTTGCAAACAGGATAGGCTGTTTGGGGAAAGAATCTTGGTTTTGTGAGCTGGTGCGGAGGACAGTTACATACAACATATTTTGATGTTGAGGGGAGGGGATTTGAAGAAGTGCACGTCAATGGGTCTCCAATTTCTTTGTCATTGATATAGGAGGTGAGGTTGGGTACTGGGGGGGAGCGCGGCTGGTGGGGGGGCGGGTATCAATACTAGAGGCTGAGAACATGCGAAAAGATTTGGGGGACAGCCACTTAATTCACATAGATGAGGACACTCTGAAAGCACGAGAACATTCTCTTAGGTTTGAGGCCCCGGGCTGGGTATGGAGAGGAAAACTCCAGAAGGTCTTAAATGGATTCCTCACAATCCCCAGGACCCCTTCTTCCCTCTCCGCACACCAACTTGTCTTTCTTTCCTCTTTCCTTCAAATCCTCTTTTCCCAATCTTCATCTCTCTCAACGTGGGGCTTTTAGAGTTGGAGGAAACCATTTCTGTTTCTCCCTTTCTGGATCTGCCACCTCCAAGGGACTTCAGAACCGCCTTCAGGGTCAGAAATTACTTCTGGAAGACCCAGCCCATGGCAGAGGAGTTAATAACCATCCTGCCACCAGGTGGCGCACCCTACCCAGTATTTCCCTTCCTGAACAGGCAGAGGAGTCCTTTTTGTGTGATATACATGGGATAAATTGAGTATAAAATTTTACACTGCTGCAAAGGTTAATAAACTACACATGTATAGGGGCTTCCCTGGTGACGCAGTGGTTGGGAGTCCGCCTGCCGATGCTCGGGAGGATCCCACATGCCGCAGAGCGGCTGGGCCAGTGAGCCATGGCCGCTGAGCCTGCGCGTCCGGAGCCTGTGCTCCGCAACGGGAGAGGCCACAACAGTGAGAGGCCCGCGTACCGCAAAAAAAAAAAAAAAATTTACACATGTATAAAGGTCTTATTCTTCGTTTGGGGGCCGTTTCAGGTTATGGCAATCCAAGCTTCCAAATAAAAACAAATTTTATTCACAATTTGCCATATGGGTCTCAAAGGTTTACGATGCAAGAAAAGCAAAACCATGAAGCTTTTGCTCCCCCATTTGGGAATAGATAGAAAATTTTAACTAAGTAATGAGCTAGAGAAGTGTCAATTTCATAAGTTATGGAAGATGTGAAATAAAGCTCAGACTTCCCTGTATCTATTCTAAATTCACTTACTGAGTTAGATTTTGAGAAAACAAAACAAAACCAGATTACAAAAGAAATATTGCCAGGTGGAAAATGTTCCAAGAGTAGAACAGGTATCCGGTGTCTACCAAATGCGAGGTACACAAAGACAGCTTCATTTTCTGTGAATCGAGTTCATTTCTGTCCCTGAGCTTTCATCCTACCTGACTCTTCCGAAGGTTAACTCAGACCCTTGCCTCCCAGGAATTGTACACAGTTTCCGGCTCTCCTGTAGTGACACACGGGGGTGTGTCTTCATCTTCCACATGAAGTTGGCAGGTCCCCTCTTTTCTCTGAATCAACAGGCCTCCCCAGCCCTCCCATTCCCTTCCCTCTTGGCTTCTCTCTCCAAAAAAAGGTGGAGAAGCAACCTCGCCTTTTGCCATTCCTGGAGACCCAGATGTCCCTGAGTAGCTTTACCTCCACAAACCCCTCATGATCCCCTAAGACTATTAGGCTTTTAGAAGACAAAACCCCAAGAACTCACTTACCCCGCACATGTCCCCCGAGGCAATGGGCACAGAGCTTAAGGTCAGCGTGAACGGGAATGAAGGAAAAGGAAAGAAAACAGACGACAATCTCAAAGATGACTGAGCCTCCTAGTGCGATCTTACCCCCTAGGGCACGGTTTTGCATCTAGATCACGTGCATTGGGATCATCTAGCTCTTATTTAAAATGCAAATGTCAGGACTCAAGAAACTCAGGAGCTCGAGCGCAGAGCCAATGAAGTTTGAGGACCACTCAGTAGCATCAGCAGCCCCCGGGCCCAGCTTGTTAGAGATGCAAATTCTCAGGCTCCAACTTCAGACCTACCGAATCAGAAACTGATGTGAGACCCAGCAATCAGAGGTTTAACAAGCCCCTCAGGTGACTCTGATGCACGCTCAACTCTGAGAACCGGTTGCCTGCATATTGGAATCACCTGCAAGATTTCAAATCCAAACGCCCAGGCTCTCCCCCAGACCAGTTAAATCAGAAGCTTTATCGGTGGGGCCCAGGCATGGGGATTTTTGAAGAACCTCAGGTAATTTCAACGACAGCCAAGGTTAAGAACCACCAAAGCAAGTGGGGAAACAGATCTGAATCACCAGGACTGTCTCACAATAAATATCTCCTCCCTTCTGGGATAGCATGGTATTGTCCCCAGCCTGAGACTCTCTGCAGTTGTAGCCCTTGTTATTGATGGGACAGGGTCGTCTTACACCTGTGTGTTTGCATGGATTAAACCCTTAAATATAGGACTTAAAACCCGTAAAACTCCTTGAGGAAAACATAGCAAAAAACCACCTTGACACTGGTCAGTGTTTTTTTGGATATGACACCAGAAGCACAAGCAACAAAAGCAAAGATCAGCAAGTGGGACTACATCAGACTAAAGAGTTTCCGCACAGCAAAGAAAAACGTCGGCAAAATGAAAAGGCAATCTATGAAACAGGAGAAAATACTCGCAAACCATCCATCTGATTAGGGGTTAATATCCAAAATACATAAGGAACTCATACAACTCGATAGCAAAAAGCAAACAGTCAACTTAAAAATGGACAGAGGATCTGAATAGATGTTTTTCCAAAGAAGACATACAAATCGCCAATAGGTACATGAAAGGGTGCTGGGCATCAGTAGTCATCAGGGAAACACAAATCAAAACCACAATGAGATAACCCCTCACACCAGCTAGAATGGCCGTTATCAAAAAAACAAGAAATAGCAAGTGTTGGCGAGGATGTAGACAAAAAGGAACCCTTGTGCACTGTTGGTGAGAATGTACATTGGTGCAGCCACTATGGAAAACAGTACGGATTCCTCAAAAAATTAAAAATACAGTTACCATATGATCCAGTAATTCCAGTTTTAGGTATTTATCCGAAGAAAACGAAAACACTAATTTGAAAAGATATCTGCACCCCCGTGTTCACTGAAGCATTGTTCACTCTAGTCAAGATATGGAAAAAACCTAAGTGTCCACTGATGGATGAATGGATAAAGAAAATGTGATATATATATATATATATATATATATATATATATAAAATTCAGCCATAAAAATGAAGCAAATTCTACCATTTGGAACAACATGGATGAACGTGTAGGGCATTATGCTAAGTGAAATAAGTCGGACAGAGAAAGACAAATACTGTACGGTGTCTTTATTGGTGGAATCTAAAATAGTCAGACTCAGAATCAGGGAGTAGAATGGGGTGAGGGTGGCACTAAGGCAAATGGGAAGATGTCAGTCAAAGGGTACAAACTGTCAGTTATAAGATGAGTAAGCGCTGAGGATCAAATACACAGCATGATGATTACAGTTAATAAAACTGTATTTCACACTTGAAATTTGCTGAGTAGATGTTAAGTGTTCTCACCACACACTGCCAAAACTGGTAACTATTTCAGGTGATGGATGTGTGGTAATCATTTCACAATATATACATATATCAAACCATCACATTGTACACCTTCAATATATACAATTTTTATTTGCCAATTATGTCTCAATAAAATTGGGGAAAAAAGAAAAAGAAAACCGCCCGTCTAGAGTAATACACGTCAACAGCACGTCCACTGATAGAAACACAATTAGTAAAAATATTAAGATTCTGTTTACACCAAACTATACTTCTATGTCTTCTCTTATGAAAGCCAATTAGTTGCAAACACATGTTCATTTGTTCATGGGCACTAACCACCTGCATGAAAGTATAAAGTAACGGCTGTACTTGAGACTTTAGTAAAATGAAATTCTGAAGCCATCAAGTACCTTGAAAACAGGAGTGCAACCAGAGTTCTGCTTTATGAGTTTGGAAATTGCACTTTCCTGTTTAAATATGTGACATGTTCAACCATATGTGGTTCCTTTAAATCTATTTCTAGACACTAAGTATATTTAAGGCAGTCACATGTAGCAAACCAGTTGTAGATACAATTGCACAGCATCTTGTTTCCTCTCCTTCACTACTAAACTAGCTTAAAGACTTACCTAAGTCTCTGTTAGCAGACTTTAATGTGTGTGTAGGAATCGCCTGGGGACCTGGGGCTCTTGTTCAAACGTAGGTAGATTCTGATTCATGAGGTTTCGGGTGGGACCTGAGACTCTGTATTTCTAACAAGCTTCCCGAGGGTCACTTCCATTTCTCTCAATTAAATGGGCACTTTGCAGTCCTCATCTTCATCTCCGTGGCATGTGACACCATCCTCATCATCCTTGCTTCCTTGATTTCTTAGACACTGCTCTCCTCGTTTTTCTTCTATCTCTGTCTCCTCCTTTTCATTGTCCTTTTCAGGCTCATCTTCTGCCAGCTGCGAACAATTAGAATTCTTCAAAGCTCAATCCCCCTCATCTTTCCATTTACTCCATACCTTGCCCTTAGCTCAGTGGTTCTCAACTGAGGGGAGGTGTATCTTGTCCCCCAAGGGACGTCTGGCAGAGTATTTGTAGTTTTCACAACTCCAGGGGAGGGGAGGGAAGGGGCGATGCTCGTGGCGCCTAGTGGGTAGAGGCTGGGGATGCTAAATACCCTACAATGCACAGGACAGCTCTCCCCTCAAAAGCTCCCCCCACACACACAGACACCTCATCCCAATAAAGAATGCTTTGTCAGTAGCGCTGAGGTTAATAAGGGCAGTGCTTCTTAAACTGTAAAATGCCTGGCAAACACCTGGGTCTGTTGCTGAAATTCAGATTCTGATTTATCAGGTACAAAGTGGGGCTTTTCTAAGGAACTCCCAGGAGGCGCTGACGATGTTGGTCCAGGGACCACTGTTTGAATAGCAAGTCCCTAGACTACATCATTTCTGCACAAGGTGTCCGTCACTGTCATTGCTGCAGGAGACTTGAACTACGCATCTCTAGCTCAGCTCTCTTTCTTAGCTCCATAGACTGTGGCCAACTACTGACTCAGCATCTCCAGTTTGGGTATTGGAAAGCTCCCCAAATCAATATTACTAAGCCACACTTGTGATGTCCTGCCTCCAAATACGGTCCTCTTCCAATGCTGTCTTGTCCAGTTAACTCATTTTTTACATCTCAGCTCAGGCTTTCCTTAGACAGCCTGCCCCTTCTGTTCCCCAACCGGACTCAGTTCTCTGATGTGTAACATGAGAATTACATAATCTTCTAGAACATTCCTCCTTTCCTTCAAAGCACTTGAATCCCCCTCAACACGACTATCTGATTGATGAGTTTCTGAATAAGCTCTGGGGAAACAGGGAATATTTCTATTTTTGCTCACCAGGGTCTCCTCAGCCCCTAGCACCATGCCTGGTCCATGGTGCGCACACAATAGTATTTATTGACTGCCTGAATAAAATGAATGAATGAATGAATGAGTACAACTGACAGCTTCTAAATACTACATCAATATAATGCAGAATACAAATTCTAAATAACTACATCCTACACTATCTCATAAATGCTGAAATTATGGAACCCAATCAATAATATAGAGTCTTAGAAATGATACCTCTAGCGCCCCTGAAGGTAAGGACTCTCTATCTCCTGTAAGGATGAGAAACCTGTAAGTTTTGGTCTTAGGCTTTTAAAAGAAGAGTCTTCTTCATTTCATGAATCCAAGCATGGCCTGACGTTTTACAGACTAATTTATTAGTATAGTTCATTTAATTGAGATTTTACTCATTTATCATTGATTCAGAATGGCACTTTGGAAGGAGTTTTCTCTTCTCTTTACATTGTGACATCAACTCCTGAAATGGGGAAGGATGGTGACTAGAACTTCTTTCCTTTTACCCCTTCCTACGCTTCTCACGGGAGACAGAACGACTTGTCGGATTGGCGACAGTGGGGAAATGGTCACTGCGCCTGTTTGTTCCAGTCTCCTCCTGGCTCTTGTTCTCTACGGGCAGCCCGAGCAGAGCAGAGCACACCCCCTCCTTGTTTCTACCGCCCTGAGGCAGGGCGCCCTCGCTCTGGGTTGAAAGCTTGTATTCCTTCTTTTCTATCTGTAGCTGGGCGGAGCAACTCAATGGAGCCAGAGGGGTTGGAGAGTTATAAGACGACAAACGCAAGCTATTGGCATCAAATTTAGCAAATGCTGGGTCTTAACCCCCACCTGACGTCGGTGTGTATTGCTCAGCTGGAGAGAGGTATAAGTAACCAGGCTTCCCGCAGACCCCAACAACTCTGAAAAGTTCCCTTTCTAAATGGAATCCTAAATTTCCAAGTGAACTTCACCAAGGCTGGACTTGGTGCAACTTTGGTGTCCAGCGCCGCTTAGGGAGAGATCAACCCTGCCCATCACATTCTCGGAAGAAAGCACTTTATACTTTTGTATATAAACCTCGGTATGGTCTCTCTCAACAGAGCTTTCTAAAAGAAGTTTTATGAAAACAGGCTATATCAGGAAAAATGTAAACTCACGTGTGACAATGGAGAAAACCAATTATACCTAGAGTCAGTGGGAATATCAGGAGAAGGTGGGGAGGGGTAAGAACGGGAAGAACTCAATTCTGATTCTTGGAGGTAAAGAAGCGTCACAGGGTCCTATGCAAATGAACATGGCACTCCTTCGTACTTCTGGCTTTTCTTCTTCTTCTTGCAGGATCATAGGAAAAAGCAGAACTAGGGAAATATGGGAACTTGGATCAAGAAAAAGGGACTTTCCTCCGATAAGTTTTAAGCAGGAAGTGGTCAGCGTTCTCATGGTAGAAAGATTATGGAAAATGAAAAAATTATATTTAATAAAAAGCCTACAGAAATGAACTCTGGGTATCTGAGACATTTCTGGAAAGTCTGATGGACTTAAATTCAAAGAAAATGAGAGGAGACCAAATAGTGATTGAGAATACGTAATGCATGGAAGAGCTAACGAACGAAGTATCACCCTTTAAATTAAAAAAATTTTAATATACGATTATAATACATGAAATGTTGAGCATAAACTTTATACACAGCAGAAATGGCTAGTAGAAGAAAATTCCCAGATACTGTATGCTAAAAGAAAAAGATTAGAAATATTCACTGTATGAGGAATGTTCTATATATGTATAATAGCAAGTGAGCATTCCATCATCTGTGACTTGCTTAATGTTGCCTGTGGGAAGCGGGCATGAAGCCCCCAAGCATCATGTCCACCCAGAGACAGTTTACATGAACTCACAGTTCAGTAGGATGAAAAAGACGGCGAATCCTCAAACTATTAAATTACAGCAGGCTTTAAAGATGCCATTTATGGGCTGGGGTGGGGATGAGGGGGTGGTGGAGGAGAACAGTTAGTAGTTAGATTATTCAGAAATAGACAGGGACAGAGTGCTCAGTGAGTGAGACTGGAATCGAGAGAGCGACAGAGGGCACTAGAGAGATGCTAAGAGGGTGTCACTGCTACAAAAACCACGGTTTAACATGGGGGTCATGCTGTATGAAAAGAGGAAATGTGTCATACGGAAAAGAAGGCCGCTCACACGGTTAACGCAGGTTTTTCATCTATGCCTGCACGTGCAAAGGGCAATGCACGGCCAGCCCCATCTTGAGACACCAAATCAAAGCAGTGGAAATAAGTGGTCAAAACAAAGATTTGATAGTCTGTGGTCTCCAATATTTTTGACATTGCCGTCTCATCAATAAACAACATTGAACACACAGCCCTCCCTATTTCTGTATCAATACACTGGGTATATGATAAAATAGCCACAGACACACTTTCTAAAAGATGATTATATCTATTCTTATATTTTCTTCCCACACCCCACTTTGGAGACCTAGCCAAGGGTCTCAGTAGCAGACCGGCAACACCCATGAGGTTCCATTAGGTGGCACTCTGCACCGTATAGGTAGAACCACAGTCAGTGTCCAATTCAGTCAGATACTAGGAAAATTACAGTCAAGACATCCTTTAAATCATGAACACAAGCAGCAGCTCTACTGGTCAGGACTTACGGGACTGCGCATCAGTTGTCCACCTGCCTCTGTCTCTACCCAAATCTGCTCAGTGTGCTTGCCCAAACTGTCTTCACATTTCAGCCCTGGACAGAACTGCCAATCCTGTACGGTTCGATTGTATCCCTCCTGAAAACAAGTGCCTAATGGGAAGCAATTTGAGCTGAAGTGCAGCTCCATTTCCAAGCAGTGGGTTAAGAGTGCTGAGGGTTATACACAGAAGGAGAAAGAGAAATTGAGCATACCTGGGGGTTCGGGCTTTCTTTGCTGAAGTGATCCCTGAGTTAACAGTCCCTGGTATCCCAAAGGAAGATGTGGCCCTTCCCAAACGGGGCTCTGCAGAGCAGCTGCTTCAGAAGCACTTGGGCTAGTTTCAGAAATGCAGAGTCCTGGGTCCCAGAGATCAGGACCTCTGGTGTGGAGGCCTGCAACCACATGGTTTCCAAGCTCCTTCGGTGATTCTGATTCCCTGTAAAATTGGAGAAACAGCTGACCTGGCTGGACAGAGCTGGGTCAGTTCGGGGCGGGGCCATCTACTGCCCCTGTGACCTTGGCAGTTGACTTAACATGTCTGACCCCACCTTCATCTCTGAGTTAACCCATCCTCTTTGACACGGGGCTCTTAATACCAGCCTCATAGAGCTGAGGTGAAGATTTAACAGAAGAAATGAAGCCTTGAACTTGGCTTTGCTGCTATTTTAATAAATATGATTCCTTCCCTCCTCTTCCTCCTGCAGCCCCCACTCGATAACACTGTCCCGGTACCAGTGACTTCACCCTCCGCCCTTCATCCTAAGATCCTCCTTGCTCTCTCCTCACCCTGTCATCCCCTTGGGGGCCTGTCCTCAAGAGTAGGAGCCAAATTGGTGATTATTTTAAAACTCATTCTTCTAATTCAGCTTCCTTCGAAAGGCAACTAAATGGTGGGAAATGAGGACCTAGGGCAGTGAGATGGGCACTGTAAACCATTTTATTTAATGCATATCACCTGCTTACAAGGTCCTGCTTGGCGGGCCTCCTCTTGGACCTGGCGCAGGAGTGTTACCCACTGTTCCAGGGTGACTGCAGGACAACAGGCTAGTTCTAACTGCCCAAACAGCCCCCCGACCCCTGCTCTTCTTAGCAGCTTGGTCCCCCTGGACAATGGGCCTCAGATATGGGTTCATGGAGATGTTCCTACAAACTTCTATGGCTCAAGACGTAAGCTCAGGAAATTCACTATTCTGAAAGCCTCTGGAATCTCTGACCCGCTACATCTCCTTGGCCAGTGAGAAGTGAAGTAGTCATGTGTATCATACAAGACAAAGATGGTGCCCTAGTTGGCCGTCTCTGTCTGGCCTTTGCTTCAGGGGTGTCACCAGCCAGAAGGACACTGAGAACCATTTTCTGTGTGTGGAAGCATCTGCCCGCCTCACCCTGACCACTGGCGGGCTCTAGGGATGTGTGAAAACTGCCACGAGGCCACGGGGGCTTCCTGTTATCCTCCAGAACCTAACAGACTCTCTCTGGAGGGTGCTTGTTGTGAGACACTGGGACTCAAACCTCCTCAGTCAGTTTGTCTGGGCTCTTCCAAAACAATTAATATAAATGACGAAGAGGGAGAAGGGATATATACATGAAGAAATACAATCATTGAAATGTCATGGCAAACACGTTAGAAATTAATTACAACCCAGCAGTAGGGTCATCTTGAGGCAGAGCACCAGATCTTACTCAGTTTCTTAACCCACATGCTTGAAAGTTGGGATAAGCTGAAAGAATATGAGTTTGAATGTGACAGAGAGTCCGGCCAGTGTCACCCAGGGAAGGTTTCACCATGCCAATTACAGAAGCTCGTGCTCACTGAAGCAGGTGGGGATTTACTCTGTATGTGTGGGAAAGAGACCAGTTTTAAACCAAAAGTACACACCAAACCACCGCTTCCGAACAGAAGAATCCACCTGCAACAACAGCTCTTTCTGTTCATTCTTGTGTAGGACACGAGGCTTGCCGTGGGTGCCTAAAGCCGAAAAGGAAACTGAGAGGAAGGGGAAGGCAAAAGAAGAGAGATGGAAAAACATATAAAACCCCAAACAGTGTGACACTGCCCTGTTGTCATCTCAGTGTCACCAGCATGGATGGCCCGTGTCACCAGGCCTTCTTCCACACAATCTCATCACAAGTTTGGGACTTTCTCCTCTCTTTGTAACCCTTCTCCTTCACTAGGTTGGTGGGTTGGTTGGTTGGTTGGTTGGTTGGCGCCTCTCGTGTTCTCCTTCATTACATTAACTCAACGACAGGGATTCACTTTCAGTCCTCGTGTTCTCCAGAGAACATCTTTTGAGTCGCCCTCAATCACGTTCTTTGGTCATTTCCCTCCCACACTGATATTTGTACTTCAGAAGATACAAAGAATTCCCAGTGCTTCTTAGGCTCAAGGGCTCGAGCTTCCAGCAGAGGTGACTGGTGGCATGTCCCACTACTAACTGCTCCTGAGGCCTGGTATCCCAAGGCTCTAAGGAGGGATAAGCTTCCACACCAGGCCAGTAAATCTGTCCCATAACCAGTGTTCTCTGCCCACTTGAGGGCGTGCAGGAGAGGTGCAGGACAAATCAAACCTTATCCCCACCCCCGTTTTAAAACTGGGGCATAAATACCTCACAGGAGACGCAACCTGGTTCTCTCTGGTTAGGATGAGAAGGAGGAAGTAAATAAAAAGCATGTTTTATGGGGGTGGAGGGGGACAGGTTCCTGAAAAAGAAGAGTGTGCATCCTTGCTGTCCCCATTACAGTTTCCTTGGAGACTGGGGAACAAGACGCCCAGGTTGTTAAGTCACCACTGCCCCCCTCATATACTCTGTATTCCCTGACTACATTTAAGAGACCAGCTGGACCTAAGACCATTCAGACAGATAGAGCTGGAAGTAGATGTGAGGATGGGGCCAAGAGACCCTGAGTCAGCAGCGGGGCTATGGTTAGACTCATCTTCTCTCCGTTCTATGGGCTGCAAACACTTGCTTTGCCTTATTCTCAGCCTTAACACTTACCTGCCTAATGCTTCCCTTGGCTTGGATCCTAACAGATGCCCAAGTCTTGCTGAGGTACAGCCTCTATCCGAGGAGGAAGGACACACCCTGGCCAGGTTCAGGGGTGAAAGAGGTTGGGAACCCCTTGATGGTAGAGTGGGATTTATGGAGAATCAGGAGTCCCTTCTAGAGCAGCGCCAACCAGAAGCGGGTCAGCTGAGAGCAGGACACTCAGAGCTTGGCAGGAGAACTAGCCATCATGCGCTCCTGGTGGCCTGAGTTGGTGGCTTTTGATCTGTGCCATCTATGAACGGCTCCAATAGAACAGGACTCCACAGAAGACTGTCAGGAGGTTCAAAGAGTGACTTGTCGAGATTACAAAGGAATTAAAATGAAAACCATCTGTTGAAGTGCTTTTGGTCATTTCTTACAACAAACCACTGTACACAATCTCATGTTGAAATACGTTGTGGTTTCTGAGTTGCATTGTTCTCAGTTTCCCTTCCTCTTGATCCATTTCAGATATGTAAGTTGTCTTCAAGTGCTTCATGAATCACCAAAATAGCTTAAACCTTATGTGTGTGTGTGTGTTTTTTGGCTGCACCTCGTGGCATGCGGGATCTTAGTTCCCCGACCAGGGATCGAACCCGTGCCCCCTGCAGTGGAAGCACAGAGTCTTAACCACTGGATCGCCAGGGAGGTCCCTGTATTTATGTGTTTTAATAGAAGAAAGTTTATCATGCCAAAGCCAATTTTTATGATGCTATCTTTGTTTTCACCGAAGAAGGCATCTATGAAGTACAATCAAGTTTATAGAGGTTGTCAGATCATTGGCTCTATTCAATCCAGAGATTAATTTGGGAATTTGTGACTCTTATTAATTGATTATGTGTCCTTTGGAAATAATTTATATACTGTGTATGGATAGCCATCCTTAAAGTAAAACCTTTGGCTTTTCCACATACGAGGAAAATACAGTATCTCCCAGCTCATACTCTCAGATGTGAACCCTTACACACTATCTTCCAAAGGGCACAGACACCTCTGTAGATAACTTCTTTCACGAAATAAAAGCACATTGGTCACGTTTCAAACTTTGACCTCATGCAGATTTATACCCACTTGGAAGGTGTGTCTTCAGAACATCTTGGGCCTTTCTGTTCTTTTTCTGAGTAGTGAAGCCGAAGCTCAAGACTGAGGCTTTCTCAGTGTTAAGGTCGAAAAACCTCTGTTCCTCCCCCGACCCCCAAATTTAAAGGAATCCATGCAGTTGTCATCCCTGCCTGATAATTCTAAATAAATACACGCTCTTGGGGTCCTTCTTCAGAGTTTACCACCAAAATCGTCTAATGTTGATGGATCAAGTTTTCAGATGATTATAAATATACAGTATTAGTTAACAAAGCAGTTTGAAAGATCATTGGATGAGGCAATTTTTCTTTGGATACAGTACTTTTCAATGCAGATGAAAATATTTGTCTTAGCTTGGTTGCTATAACAAAACATCACAAACTGGGTGGCTTAAAGAACAAACATTTATTTCTCACAGGTCTGAAGGACGGAAGTCTGAGATCAGAGTGCCAACACGATCTGGTTCTGGTGAGAGTCCTCTTGTGGCTTGCAGACTGCCCACTTCTCTTTGTATCCTCAGTCCTCTGGCTGCTTCTTCTAAGGCAGTAATCCCATCATGAGGGCTCCACTCTCGTGATCTAATCACCTCTCAAAAACCCCGCCTCCTAATACCATCATATTGGGGGTTAGGATTTCAACATATGAATTTGGGGGTGGGCACAAACATTTAGTCCACAGCAATATTTAAGCAGGTAAATTATCATCAAAGGTGAAGAGCATCATTTTGCATAAAGGCAGAGCACTTTATTTTTCTCCCATTTGTAAGGAGACTATGTCCATCAATGGCAAAGATGTTTCTATTTCCCCACAGAACCCAATAACAGGCCCAGGGGAAACGAGTGAGGAGCACTTGAGCAGCAACCACCTGTTGGGTGCCAACACTCAGTCTGCACAGAAGGGGGTGCTAGATTACACTCAAGCAATTGGTTGAGGAGTTAACTGTTTTTGTTTTTGGTTTATTCCCACTAATTAACTCTGGTGCATTTTAATGTCATATAGGTAGACCCTGAGCATTTTTTTTTACCCTATTTCCACACATACCAGTACTTCTTAAGGGTAGAAATGCAGTTCTTCTCAATTTAGTGACTGTGTGTTTACATAATAATCACAATTCCAGGAGAATCAAAGTGCCATGTCCTCTACTTGCCACCCTTCTCCCAACAGTATTTTATACAGGAGCAGAAGGCAGAGGCTCAACTGCAAATGGAGACAGAGAGAGCTAAGAAAGATGACTTGACGCTTATATAAATCCCAATTTTCCAGTTCCTCTGTCATCTATCGGTCGGTGACTCCTCTCCAATATGGGCAATCTCAGGGCTTGGAAAAGTTTAAAACACTCTTTTGGTGGGACACGGATGAGCCAATCTAGGCAGCCGAGCCTCTCCTTGGTAAGTTAGGCAGTCACATTTTGCAAAGAAGGGCTAGGCTGTCTCTTTGAACACCTGACTGTAGGTCACGTGATTGTCTGTGGCCAGGGCGTTTTTCAGACACTGCCAGAAGTACGGATGAGCCTGTGGGTTTGTTGGCCACTCAAGGACAGAACTCCCACAGAGCCTCTTCCGGAGCTGGAGAAACTTGGACTTCTGAAGGGGCTTCTCAAGGAATATCAAGATAATTACGTCCACTTTTTCATCCATGAGCCTCTGATGGGACAAGTAAAATGCTATCTTAAAATTCTCAGTCTTTGCATACTTGTCTGTCATGACAAACACTGTCTTTTTGCTAAGCTGTATGCTCTGGGAAAGATTTTCCAGAACAGGCTGCCCTGGTAACCAGTCCCTTTCCTCGAGACATAAATTAAAACATTTCTCTCTTGGGTCTTCCAATTTGGCCACCAGCTCATCCAAAACCCACTCTGTCACTGCTGGGTCTTTAGTGTCATACACAATAAAAGCATCGTAGTAAGAATTTGGTGATATCAGACGTCGATAGCCCTTTATTTTGGCCTTACAGAAATGGTAACTATACCACACATCCCAGAAATAGAGATGGTTTGCTGTTGTGATCATCATCAGAAAGAGAGCTGCCGATATGGAAAGTGAGAACAGGACAAAGTTAGTCAGATCTAACTCACAGGTATATAGATCCAGAGACACTACACTCTGGCCCTTGTGTGCTCCTGGTCCCATACAAGTCACATCTGTGGCCAAGTAAGGAATCGTCACCTCTGTATGGTTAACCCACCAGACAAACCACACAGCATCACAGTTGCACAGAAACCGATTGTGATGCAAAAACAGAATGTTCAGGTTGTTGAGGACGTTTTCTGGAAAACTAGTCTTTTGGATAACCTGGATTTTATTTGAGCTCAGGTCCAGATGCCGTAACTGGAAAGCATCTTGTAGAAAATACTTTGTCAGGTGCCTGATTTGATTGTTCTTAAGTATGAGTTTCTTGAGGCTGTGGGAACAGTTGGATAATCTCTCAGGGACAGTCTTCAGTTGGTTGTAGCTGAGGTCCAACGTTTCTAGATTGCTCAGGTACTGGAGTCTTCCCCAGTTGAAAGACGTGAGCCCATTTTTGGCCAAGGAGAGAGTCTTCAGATTTGGAGGCATACCATCAAAAACTCCACTAGGTAAGAAACGCAGGGAATTTTCAGAGATGTCTAATTCCTCTAAGCTCAGCAGATTCTTAAAGAGTTTTAAGTATCTGTTATCACCATCTCTCCATAAAATATCCAAATGATTGCCTCTGAATTCCAGAATTTTAAGAGATTCGCTCTCCATGGTCCTGCTGGTGGAGGTAGCGATGTCATTGTTGTTCATCATCAGTTTCTTCAGAACCTTTAGGTTCTTGGTGAAGTTTAGCATGTGAGTTATTCCTTCTGATTGAAAATAATGGCTGTTACTACTTATATCTAGGACTTCCAGGTTGCGTAGCTCCTCAAATGCCGTTGAGTAGAGTAAATCAAGCCGATTGTTAGAGAAGTCCAAATATTTCAACTCCACTAAAGGCTGAAATTCACTACCATTAAGCGTCTGGCTAATGCTATTTCCCGATAAGTTTAGGCATTTGAGGAAAGAAAGATGCTGAAACTCAGAAGACTTGATAAAAAATATATTATTTCCACTTAGGTCCAAGGTCGGCCCATACTTGTAACAATCTTCATTAAGAGACAAGAGAGAAGGAGGCTCTTTGCTTTTGGACCTGCAACTCCTTGCAAATTCATCATACCTGAAATAATGTAATGCTTCAAGGACGTGGGGCCCATGACCTTCTACAGAAGTTCTCATGTTAGAGCAGAAGCCATCTTCACTTGAATCTCCTGAAGGTGATATTTTATTCACTGAGAGATCTATGAATTTCAATGTTTTAAATTGGTTAAATATGCTGAGGTCAGCGATTTTTATAAAGTTAGTGCCAAGATCAAGAACTTCAAGATTGGAAAGATTATGTAATGGGGAGAGGTATGAACTTCTCAGCTCTTTAAAGACATAGCCTTTGATCCGCAAAACTTTCAAGTTTTTCAGTGAAGAAAATGCATCTGACAGATTCATAAATGCACGATAGACCTGAAGTTCATAATTGAAAGACAGATCCAATTGGACAAGGTTGTGGAGAAGATGCAAAAATTTGGCATCCCCAATTTCTTTGGCCAAGAAGTTTTGGGAAAGATCTAGTTCTTTAAGTTTGTTAACGTTTTTAAACCATCTTTGGGGCACATGCTGAAGAGAGTTACTGTGTAGACGTAAAATTTGTAATTCTGTCAATGCATCAAAAGCATTTAGGTCGATATGTAGGGGAGAATTATTTTCACAGGGTGTACAAGGAAACGGAGCATTATAACAACGAGGGCAATTTCCACTTAGGTCAAGAACTTGCAGTCGATTGAGGTTATTAAAATCATCTTCTTGGATCTTCGCAATGATGTTGTTATAAAGATAGAGTTCAGTTAAAGTAGGTGGCAAAATAGTGGGGACAGCTGAGATATTGTTATCTTTTAGGGAGAGCAATTTTAAATTTGTCATATTTAGAAAAGCATCTTTTTCAATGGAAAACGAAACATTACAAGGATTGCGATAGTAACAGTTTTGGCCCAGGTAGAGTATTTCTAGGTTGGCCAGTTCTGTTAGGTTCTCTTTCATGATCGAAAAGATGTTGTTGGCCTCAAGGCTCAGCAGCTGTAAGCTGGGAGGAAGATCCTGAGGTATTTCTAGAAGCTGGTTTCCATCCAGGTAAAGAGATTTTAAAGAAGTGAGTTTACTAAAGCTGCTGGGTTCAATCTGCAGCCTTCTGGTGCACACATTGTCTTTTGGCCCCGGTCGAACAGGTACACAGTTGCATCTGAAATCGATCTCTACCAGGTGGTCCAGCCGGTAGAAGGACGCTGGAGAGATACCCGCTATATGGTTAATGGTGAGGGTGAGGTTGGTGGCATTGGTGGGAATATCTCCAGGAATTTCTGTCAAATGCTTGTCTGTGCAGTCCACGATCACATGGGCGTTTGGAGCATCCAGAGTGACATCACAGGGCAGAGTTTTAGGAAACCATCTAGCCCCAAGGAGTTCGGAAATTAGGATCATGTTAAAAAGGATGAGAAATTGTCTCTTCGAGGTCCACATTAGAAACACCTGAAAGTATAAGAAAGAACAAATGGCCCTTCTAAAATACACCAAGAATCAGAATTTAAAATTCCCGTTTGCTGCCTCTCTTTTGCTACATTTGAAACTAAACAGTCTGGGTTGATGGTTCTCACTGGTCTAAACAGCACCCCGACCTCCACCCCATGACTGTAGTTGTCAATTACTGAGGTTCATAAAAAACTTAGTTACATATTTAGCTTTTAGCATCTTAGCTTTTCAGTATTATAGCTTTTAAGTTGGGAGAAGCAGCGCTTTCCTCTTCACTGTTATTTAGAATGCTGCAATGGAAGAGCCATCAGTTAGCTGCCGAAGTCTGAAATTTGAGAGGGGTGTGCGGGGGTGAAGGAATGTTAAAATGCAGCTACATCTGGAAAGAAAAACTTTAGTGCAGTTAATGTTTGTTTGTTAAGCCTGCTCTGGCACACATTAGAAGAGTCCTTCACAATACTCGAGCCTCTTAATATTCTAAGGAGGGAAACAAAGGTGATCCATTACCCCCATTTTACAGATTAAGACACAGCTCAGCGATATTAACTGATTTGTCCAAGGTCGCACAACTCGCGCCATTTTGGCACTACTATCTATAAGCCGGGCTTTCCTCTTGGACTGTTCTTGGAAATCATCTCCGAGATGATTTGGGGATGAACGTTTTCCCTACACATTGGGTTTATATTACACAAATTTGGAAAGGGGAGGGTAGAGAGTCAGGGCACTGCCTGGGTGACCCCCAATTGATCAAACAGGATACTCATGGGAAGGAAAAGGGAGGGGCTGTTAATAATTTATGCCAAGACTACAGGCATAAACTAAGACTCCCTCAGGCCAACTGAGACATGTGGGAACCTACTCTTAATGGCGATTCTTGGGCATCCAGGTTTAGCATGAGAGACACTTGCACCCTGGGAAGAAAGACCTTAAAAGGGAACATGGGACACACTTGAAGAGCTTTACTAACCATCATATTAACTCGAGCTTGCCCTGCGTAGAGGGTGGTTTAACCACAGGCTTGCTCTCCAGTTTCAGGACTTGTAGCAGTATTTTCCTCCAGAACACTGGTTTTCATTTAACCGGTGTTTATCCATGGAATGATCCAGCCTGTGTCTCTACAGCAGACTTCCAGCTCCATTAATGCTTCTGTCCTCCCAATTGACTGAATCAACCAGTCATACTGATATCTAATAAACCAAGTGTCTACTTCCCTTAATTCCTCCAATGGAGGGTAAATAAGCAAAATTTCCCCTCAGCTTTCTTTTTTTTTCCGGTACGCGGGCCTCTCACTGTTGCGGCCTCTCCCGTTGTGGAGCACAGGCTCTGGACGCGCAGGCTCAGCGGCCATGGCTCACGGGCCCAGCCACTCCGCGGCATGTGGGATCTTCCCGGACCAGGGCACGAACCCGTGTCCCCTGCATTGGCAGGCGGACTCTCAACCACTGCGCCACCAGGGAAGCCCGAGCCCTAACTTTTGATCACGGTGTCCAAAGCCTTCCATAATTTGGCTCCATCTCCTTGTCTAGGTTGACCTCATACAACTCCCCTACCAGCTTCTCTAATCACTGAGCCCAAGACCAGCTTGCAGTTCCCTGACCTGCAGGCCCCTCCACCTGGAGTCCTCTTCCCTACCATTGCCACCCACCAGAATTCTGGTTATCTTTTAAGGCTGTACTTCTCAATCTGGAGCAGTCAGATCCCTGGGAAGATGTGGCAAAGGCCGGGAGTATGGGAAGCCCTTAGCTAAATAGTGTATCTTCCTTGGGCATCTATCTTACTCAAAGATTCAGGAAAAGCATCCACCACTCAGGGAAGAGGGATTAAGTCAAGATGCGGGGGAAGGGCTTTAGAAGAGGGAAAGGGGATAAGTACAGTGAGCTATTTGTATGGTCCCTGATAACAGGATCCCAGACCCTGAACCCATCCTCAGCTATGCTTCTGTCGGAAGACACGATGGGTTCATGAATCCCACTATCAAAAGGCAACAAGTAATGCTGCTAAGAGTGATATTAAGGACCAGGGAGGTCCAGGCAGGGACCAAATGGATAAATGACAAAGACAAATCATGAACCAGGTGCCCTCTTCCGATCCCATTCCCAGGAGCTGGGTCCAGCAAACCACTGACCTTAACACACTGGAGACCATGACTGTGACATTCGCAGCCTCTATACATGGACATATTATAAATTACAACGAATGCAAAATTAATCAGAAAGTCTTTTTCTCCCTTATTTCTGAACTTTTTCTCGCACCTGTCCACTTTTCTCCTTGTCTGCTACCCCAACCCTACTCCACTTTGCCATGAGGTCTCACCTTGTACTACACACTGGCCTCCGACCTGCTCTCCCTTGCCCCCTTCCTCCTCCACAATTCATCCATCAAGAGCATCAGAGCAGTCTTTATAAACACGAATCAGATCAACTACAACGATTTCTTATTACATTTTGAATGAAGTCCAAAGTCTTCACCATTGTTTATATCGTGCATGTTCTGACTCCAGCCTATCACTCTGACCTTGAACCACCTTTCCCCTTCTTGGACCACACACCAGACATCCGGCCTGTTTTCTGTTCTGCACTTGAGCCAGTCTTGGCACTTGCTGTTCCGTCTTCCCGAAGTTATCTTTCTCCTCCTCTTCCCACAGCCAGGTCATTCTCATCCCTTGGCTGTCTGCTTAAATGACACATCCTCAGAGAGGCCGTCTCTAGGCAACTTTTCTAAATACCCTCCCATGTAAGAATAGTGATAAAGGCAGGAACAGTAGGTAACTTAGGTAGCATTTACCATATGCTGGGCAACGGTTTCAGTGCTTTACATATATGAACTCATTTAATCCTCATAATAACTGCATGAGGTCTTCGACCCCTTATCCACAGCCTTTGGACCTAGATGTGTTTTGGAACTCAGAATTTTTCGGATCGTAGAAGGTAATATGGTGCATGTACCTCGTATTATGTAATACTCCAACTGGAGTCTGGGGCAGCATCTCATAATCAAACACACAAAAATTTGTGCAGTGAAGCACAGGACTGTCCACTCTAAGTGGGATTTTAAAAAAGGAAGAACAACAACTACTACTACTACTACATAATTCGGTTCAGGTCAAGATGCACTTCCAAATGAGTTCAGATCAAGTCGTGTTTGCCATCAACTGAATTAGGACAAAGCTTTCAGTTAGGGGATTTTGGAATTGTAGACCTCTATTATCATTTCCATTTTACAGATGAGTCAACTGAGGCACAGAGAGGTATATGTACTCTGCACTAGACTACTCTGCTTTATTTCTTTCATAGCCTTAAGCACCATCAGAAATTATCTTGTTGATCGTTTATGTGCTTCTGGTTTACGTGCTTACTTGTTTTACATCTATTCTGCATGAAAACGTAAGCTTCAAGGGAGCAGGGTCTTGTGTGTCTTCATAAAAGACAATG
This sequence comes from Leucopleurus acutus, assembly GCF_964270905.1. Lineage (NCBI taxonomy): Eukaryota > Metazoa > Chordata > Mammalia > Artiodactyla > Delphinidae > Leucopleurus > Leucopleurus acutus. The sequence goes on along the minus strand of NC_139148.1, from coordinate 10,027,306 downwards.
TCTGGCACTTAATGCTGCATTATGTTTGCTAAATACATGAATGAAAGAATGAATGCATACATGAATGAATAGTGAAACAGCAAAATAGTTAAAAGAAATTTCTCCTTGGAGTAGGTTCCTTCAGACTACACCCCCAGCCTCCTCAGGGGTCACATTCTCCCTCTTCTATTTGCCCTGGGGTTCCTCGGGGGGAAAGGTTTAGGAAGCTCTGCTTTTATAATGCCCAGTTCAAACCTATCTTCTTCAAGAAGCTTTCTGGGATCAACCCAGACAGAAGCAGTTGCCTTCTCCTCTCATCTCCTACTTCACTGATTACATGTTGAGCTTGTGAAAAGAACTCCAGATGGAGGTTAGATGAACTGGGTCCTGCCCTGCCTTCATAGTTCATTCTCTGTGTACCCTTCAGAGGTGGGCACTGTGCTCAGGAGGAGATCCCCTACAAGAGGATGATGGACACAGAAATAACAATATGGGATACCAAGGACCCAGACAACCTTCCTAGATCAAGACAATGGGCTTGGACTAGGAAATTCCCCAACAGTTCTTTAGCTTGAAACTGTACCAAGTATCTGGTGAGAAATAATTTATTTTAAAAAAATCAGAATTCTACTGACTCATTCATTCTTTCATTTGACGAATATTGATTGGATACCTACTAGGAGCAGCAGATATAGAATCTCTGTCCTTAAAGAGCTCAAAGCCTAGTGGAGGAGGGAAAAAATATACAGATTTAAAATAGAATGTGGGGGACTTCCCTGGTGGCACAGTGGTTAAGAATCCACCTGCCAGTGCAGGGGACACGGGTTCAAGCCCTGGTCCGGGAAGCTCCCACATGCCACGGAGCAACTAAGCCAGACACCACAGCTACTGAGCCTGCGTTCTAGAGCCCGCAAGCCACAACTACGGAGCCCACTTGCCTAGAGCCCGTGCTCCGCAACAAGAGAAGCCACCGCGATGAGAAGCCCGTGCACCACAACGAAGAGTAGCCCCTGCTCACTGCAACTAGAGAAAGCTCACACGGAGCAACAAAGACCCAATGCAGCCAAAAATTAAAAAATAAATGAAAAATAAAATAAAATAGAATGTGGAACACCATTAGTTCTTTCCAGATGAGATGCTGCCACTTGCATATGTGTAGATTAACTGTATGTTTTTCTTATTCCAGGAGTATTTCCTGATACTCCCAATTCCTTTTATTATTCTCAGAGGCTCCAGAGATTGTTCTATATCTATATATTTTTCCCCTTTCTTTCATCTCATAGTGATAGAATCTCCATTTAGAGTTGGGCATATGCCACTCTGAAAAAAGATTATATTTCTCAGACTCCCTTGCAGCTATGACCATATGACTATGTTAAAGCCAATGTGATGGGAGAGGAAGTGAGATGTGTAATTTCTGGGACATGTCCTTAAACAGTGAGACTCTTCCCCTTCCTCCTGTCTACTTCCATCCGGCTTCTTGTAATATGGATATTGTAGCCACCATCTTGGAATGATGCAAATGAGGAAAATGTGCTAGGGTTGGTGAAGCAACAAGGTAGATGATGCAGAGTATGTAGATCCTTGCATGACCTCATAGAGCAGAGTGGAAACAAAAGCTCTGAACTGCTGACTTCTAGGAGTTTATGAGAAATCACAAGATTGTTATGCTCAGCCAGTGTTAATTGGAATTTCTATTGCATGACTGCAAACCTAATTTTAGTGGCGTAGAATTTAGAATGACACAAATGTACATATCTATGAAACAGAAACAGACTCACAGATACAGAGAACAGACTTGTGGTTGGCAAGGAGGGGTAGGGGAGAGATGGACTGGGAGTTTGGGATTAGCAGATGCAGACTAATATATATAGGATGGATAAACAACAAGGTCCTACTGTTGAACATGGGGAACTGTATTCAGTATCCTGTAATACACCATAATGGAAAAGAATATGATAAAGAACATACACATTAATGTATAACTGAGTCACTGTGCTGTACAGCGGAAATTAAGACAACATTGTAAATCAACTATACTTCAATAAAATTAATTTAAAAAGAAAGAAAGAAAGACTCAGGTATTGGAAACTAAAAAACTAGTGACCCATGTTACGCTGTCACAAAAACACTTGATACTACTGTCACCTATGCTACCTTGGAAGGCAGAATACCTGCCAACTGTGACTTTTGTTTTCCCGGTCTTATTGAAATATAATTGACATATAGCATTGTATTAGTTTTAGGTGTACAACATAATGATTTAATACATGTATATATCGTGAAATGATCACCACAGTTAGTTACCGTGCATCACTGCACATAGTTACAATTTTTTTCTTGTGATGAGAACTCTTAAGATCTACTGTCTTAGCAACTTTTAAATATGCAGTATAATATTATTAACTATAGTCACCATGCTGTACATGACATGCCCAGAATGCCAACTGCAACTTTACTCTTAGGGGAAATGGTTTGACAATATTCATAATGATGGCATGTGTTGATGACTTCTTCTGGTTCTAGGCAATCTTATGAGAGAAATGACCTATAGGGCTGAAGTTAGCCTAGCAGGAATGGGAGGCTAACTTTAGCTCCAGTTCTGCAAGCAGGGATAGAAGGAAATATAGCTTTGTTAAGTGAGGTTTTCTCTGCCTGCAGCCTAAACTCTAAAGATGATTAAGACTTCCTTAATTTGGGGCCTTGTGGGGTTGAAAAAGCCAACTGCCTTACCCCAAACAACAGCAGATGTCACAGATACAGCTTGAAGAGGAAGTAAGTGTATGCTCTCATGCATTTTTCGAGCACTTTCCATTAAGCATTTTCTAGCAGACAGTGAACGCCAGTCCAGGGCCCAAAAAATCTGATTAAGAGTGTTGCCTTCCTCTTGACTCAGACAGCCTCTGGGAAGTTGATTAAATTCAGAGAGAAGAACGCTGAGAGAATACAGAATCTTTAGACTTAAATGGTCTAAAGCTGCTCTGGCCAATGTGATAGCCACCAGTCACATGCGGTTGTTTACATTTAAATGAATTAAAATTAAGTGCAATTTTGAAATTCAGTTCCTCAGTCACACTAACCATATTTCAAGGGCTCAAAGTCACATCAGGTTCATGGCTACCGTATTTGAGCATGCAGATACGGGAACATTTTCCATCACTGTAGAAAGTTCTATTAGACAGTGCTGGTCAGGGCCAGGGCTTGGCAAACTTCTTCTGTAAAGGGCCAGACAGCCAATATTGTAGACCAAATTGAGGCTGTTATGTGGCTACTTAAATAACTATTTAGAACATAACGAATTAAGGTGGTCAGAACCATTCTTACCTCACAAAATCAGGTGGTGGGACAGATTTGGTCCAGAGCTCATAGTTTTCAGGCCCCTGGTCTAGACAAAACCTTCCACTTGCACATGGAATTAGCTCTAAGATCCAGGCGACTCAGATACAGAGCTGGCCCTCAGCCATCCTGCTAGCTTACCTTTCCAGGGGTCTTGGTATCAACTCACCCATCGCCCCCTCTAGGTGCCAAACACTCTGAGGTTCACGGACTTGTCTTTACTTGTGATGATGATGCCTGCCACCTCCTGAGCACAAGATAAGTATCTGCTGAGTAAATCAAGGCTTTGAACATTCTTCAAATCCCATGGAAGGCTCAATGATCATAAATAGCAAAGTCTTTCCAAAGATCAGGTTTTTGACAAGGGGACGAGGAGAGACCAGGAGGGTTGGGGGCCTCTAAAAGAAGGGCTGAAATGGGAAAAGAGCCACAGAGGACAAAGGGGATGCAGTCAGAGGGAGGCTGTGGGAAGCAGACCCACAGAAGAGCTCTAGGCAATCTGCTGTCTCAGAAGTTCTGGCCCCTTGAGCCTGAAACCCTAGTGAGAGCACAGAGCTCATTTGTCTCTCCTGGGAACAGGCACACCCAGGATGGGACTGTCCCTGTCTTATACTCAGTCGTTGAGTCCCAGCCCAAATGGCCCTTGGAACGCTGTGTGCAAGGCAAGCCTTCTCTCGGCTCTCTGCGCAGGCTGCCTGGAACTCACAGATGGACCCTGATCAAGCAGGTGAGGAAGAAACCTGAGTCAATGAACAAAGCCTTTCTAAATTTGTTATTTACAGAGAAATAATACCTTTGAGGCTTAAGAACGAAAAGATATTCTTGAGAGGATGATTTTAAAATGTGAAATATTCCTTTATTCCCATGGAAATTTCTCCTTTCAAACCATGGGCAACTACCTGCTTCAGACTGAAGCTAGGACCTTCGCTTCAACTAATGCTATTTTCAAATGTAAGCGTTCGTTCAGCATAACGCCAGGCCTCTTTTTTTTCATTTCATACAAATAATCCACGTTATTTTGGGTTTTTTTGCTTTTTTGGCAGTGATTGCCCCAAACCTAAGTCTTTCAGGAATTTGATTTGTAAAATAGCATAATACACCATAATAGGCCCGGCTTTAGTCATGAATCATAGCTAATTACACATGCAAATACACTGGGTAAATTTGGATGCTCAATTTGTGAGCTAATTGTGGTAAAAATGGGAATGTTTGATTCTGTATGCACAGGTGTTCTGTTCTCTCAATAATCTCCTCCATGCAAGGCACTACGTGAGATACAGGAGGGGAATGATGATGAGTTAGACACCATTCCTGCCCAATTAGGAACCAAATTCCTCCACCGCTGCGTCTCAGAAGCCGTGTATATTCCCAAGCAGAGAACTCTCTGCTTTCAGGGAAATCCACGGCAGGGGAGAAAGAAGAGTTTGTGGGATGGGGTCTAGTCAGGCCTAAAGGTAAGGCTGCCTGCCCACCCTTCAAACAGAAGCTTGAATACACAACCCTCTGAAGAGGCGACACGTGTCCCATTAGATGCCTCATTTTTGTGGCAGGACTGTATTCAGAAGTGTATTCTCCTGATGTGAGATCCATTTTAGATTCCTGCTAGAATGCCTACGGTTGTAGAGCTATGACTCCTAATAGGAAAACACATGGACTTAGATGAGTCTAACTTTGTGCTTTGCTGACTGTTTTTAGCTTCAAGACTTTGCAAGCTCCTGACATGGATGCAATCTGAGGACATAGAAGGACAGATGGCAGGAGGGAGGAAATGAGTTTCAGTGGTTTGAGTTTTGCAACAAGTTAGAGGAAGACCAGGATTAGTCTGACTTCTCATGTTTATGTATTCTGGGGCTTAGCTCCTGTGAACTCAAAGTCAGATCAGGAGTCAGCCTAGAGATTATCATACTAAGTGAAGTAAGACAAATATCATATGATATATGTAGAATCTAAAAAAATTATACAAATGAACTTATTTACAAAATAGAAAGAGACTCACAGACATAGGAAACGAACTTATGGTTTGTTTGGGAAAGGGGGGAGGGATAAATTGGGAGCAGCGGATTAACAGATGCACACTACTATATATAAAATAGATAAACAACAAGGACCTACCGCAGAGCACAGGGAACTCTACTCAATATTCTGTGATAACCTACAATGGAATAGAATGAAAAAAGAATATAGATACACACACACATATGTATGTATGTATAACCGAATCACTTTACTGTACACCTGAAACTAACACAATATTGTAAATCAACTATACTTCAATAAAAAATAAATAAAAATTAAACTTAAAGAAAGTCAACTGCTCTGATGAACATCTACTGACTGAATTCTCCTAAACCTCGATTTTCTCATCTACACACTATGGGGACTGAGCTAACTGACCTCAGTGCTCCTTCCTAGACCCCCAGAACCTCAGGCTGCTGTTCTTCCACAACGGTCTAGGCAGGGCTTCACTGGTGGCACAGTGGTTAAGAATCCACCTGCCTATTGGAAAAAGTGCTGCAATGAACACTGTGGTGCTTGTCTCTTTCTGAATTATGGTTTTCTCAGGGTATATGCCCAGTAGTGGGGTTGCTGGGTCATATGGTAGTTCTATTTTTAGTTTTTTAAGGAACCTCCATACTGGTCTCCATAATGGCTGTATCAATTTACATTCCCACCAACAGTGCAAGAGGGTTCCCTTTTCTCCACACCGTCTCCAGCATTTATTGTTTCTAGATTTTTTGATGACCGGTGTCAGGTGATAGCTCACTGTAGTTTCGATGTGTATTTCCCTAATAATTAGTGATGTTGAGCATCTTTTCATGAGTTTGTTGGCCATCTGTATATCTTCATATATACACTACCAAATGTAAAATAGATAGCTAGTGGAAAACAGCTGCATAGCACAGGGAGATCAGCTTGGTGCTTTGTAACCACCTAGAGGGGTGGGATAGGGAGGGTGGGAGGGTGACGCAAGAGGGAGGGGATATGGGGATATACGTATGCATATAGCTGATTCACTTTGTTATACAGCAGAAACTAACAGAACATTGTAAAGCAATCATACTCCAATAAAGATGTTTAAAAAAAAAAAGGCAAAAAAAGAATCCGCCTGTCAACACAGGGGACACGGGTTCGAGCCCTGGGCCGGGGAGATCCTTCATGCCGTGGAGCAACTAAGCCCGTGCGCCACAACTACTGAGCCTGCGCTCTAGAGCCCGCGAGGCACAACTACTGAGCCCAGGTGCCACAACTACTGAAGCCCGCGCGCCTAGAGCCCGTGCTCCGCAACAAGAGAAGCCACCGCAATGAGAAGCCCGCGCACAGCAACAAAGAGTAGCCCCTGCTCGTCGCAACTAGAGAAAGCCTGTGCGCAGCAACGAAGACCCAACGCAGCCAAAAATAAATAAAATAAATCAATTTAAAAAACAAAGAGGGAGGGGCCCCAGGCCCACGCTGAGGATGCCTACAGGGCCTAGTCGGCCATCCCAACAAGGAGCGGCAGGCCGATCCATGGCAAGGTTTTCAGCCGAAGAGTGCTACGGTCTGACTTCATGTTAGAAGGATCATGCTGGTTGCTGTGTTGAAAGAGACAACGAGGGGAAGGGTGGAAGCGTGGAGACCAGGCAAGAGGCTATTACGGTAATTCAAGCAAAAGCCCCAGCTGGCAGGGGTGGAGGTGGTGAGAACTTGCCAGATACTGGATAGATTCTGAAGGTGAAGCCAAAGCAAATATGACTTCCAAGTTCTTGGAAGCATGTGAGGGGAGGAGCTGCCAGCAGCAAACATTTCTGGGAACAAAGATACCGGTGGTAGTTCCCGGGGCCAAGAGGGTCAAGAGGATATATCTGAGGATGGCAAGCATAACAGCATGTTGTAATGCTGGTGAGAGTGCGGAAAAAACTTCCCCAAACCCCCATCGTGAATAATAATGCCGAAGAAGATGCAGGAGAAGACAGGGAAGGAAAGCAGGGAGGTGACCCAGCGCACTAGCGGGGAGACTGGCTTTGGCAGGGATTATAAAAATTCCATCCTTAGTTTAAGAGTCTGCAAATTGGTTCACCTATCTCCCATCCTCCTTTGAACCTGGGCAGGCTTTTTTCCGTATCTGGAGGAGAGCAGCCGAAGAAGCGATGTTGCAGGACTTGCCAGGCTGGGACAGAAAAGGTGGGAGTGTTTTCACCTCACCAAGCACTCCTTCTCTCGTGATCTCTTTGTCTCTCTCTCCACTTGAACTGGAGCTCTGAGCCACCAGCCTTGGAAGAAGCCCGGGGACAGCACAGCTTCCATATTGGAGAGACCACGTGGAGCCAGTGGCAGCCCGCAGCTGTGGAGTCTCCCCATCCAGGCACCAGAACTGTGCAGGGGTGAGTCCAGCCCCAGACACCGACTGCAAGTGGCGGACACACCCAGCGCCACAGACGCCTCAGTGAACCCAGTCAACCCGTGGGCCTGCCACATATAACACTCCAGGACAGTGGTGGTATCAAGCCAGTGGGTTTTGGGGGGATCTGCTACACGATGCTGGGTAACTGGACAGGAGGTCAGGCAGGACGGGTGGGTGCAGAAGCTCTAGGCGGGCACACAAGCAGAGGGGAGCCAGTGGGCCATCTCTCCCAATTGCTCTTCCAATTCTCTGATGCAGTCGGGGAAGCAGGAAGCTGGGTTATCAGCTAAGAGTGAGCAGCCAGCACGAGGGGCTGGGGGTAGGAGAGGGGAAGGTGGAGAGAGCCCTCCAGGAAGACGAAGTTGGGTGTGATTACCTGGTGGCAGGTAGAACCTCTCACCTTTCTGTATTGCATCGGTATTCCCCTTCTGGTCTTTATTATATAATTTTGCATGGCTATGATCTGGTTAGATTTAATGACTTGCAGCAAAATTCTTCTCCATCCTCCGCTCATCTACCCAGTAGCCAGTCTGAAGGCCAACATACCTGCGGGCTACTATGAGCCAGACTTCAGGGGACAACAGCTAGGTGCCCTCAGCTACCCCTCCCATTTATTTTTAAGATCACAGAGCAGAAAAAAAGCCACGTTGCCTGAGTTGAAAAGGAAGCGCTGGAATATGCATTTCTGGTGGAGGGAGTCACTGAAACCAAGCTATGGAAGCAAAGGATGTCATGGCGCGGGGGGGATCCCGTAAATGGATGGGCTGCGTTGAACCAGAGGTGATGGCCAACTGGAGAATCAGGAGAAAGAAACCTGGAAGAGGCAAGGAGTGGGGAGCAATTGTGGGAAACCCCTGAATTTGAATTCACTAACCTTTTGTCACGTTGCCATGACACTGAATTGTTTGAAAACCAGATGTGCACTGTATGTATCACCCTAGGGGCTAAGGGAGGGGCAGAGAATAAGGGAAGTTATGTGCTATTGTTTTATAGGCCAGCCTCCACTGGGAATTTCCCTAAAAGACTTAGGACCAAATATCCCCTTTTTGCAAATTCTGAAATATTCCTAATTATAGGCTAACCTCTGTAAAATGTTATTACCATGGACATCAAAGTTTCATTATATAACAACCAAAAAATTAAGTACAAGGATATAACCCACTTACTTAAATAAAGAGACTTTGTATCATTTCCCTTCTACCATTTTAGCCCAACAGACCTAGCTTTCAAAATAAAAGAGTAAAATGATATAAAGTTGTCTTACATAAATTAGGAACTCAACAGCTACTATGCATCACAACAGGCACCAAAGACCGTAAGATATTAAATCTTACTTGACATTATACCCTATCCCCCTTTTCACATAAAGCACAACTGGCACATTTTTTTGTAATGGGCCAGTCAGTAAATATTTTGTCTTGCAGGCCACATGGTCTCTGTCACAACTACTCAGATTTGTCCCTGCAGCGCAAAAGCAGTTATAGACAATATGTAAACAAATACACTAACAATAAAGCTATTGTGGGCACGAAAAATTGACTTTAATATAACTTTTATGGGCCACAAAACAGTATCTTCCTTCGACTTTTTCAATCATTTAAAGAGATAAAAAAAATTCTTAGTTTGTGAGCTATACAAAAACAGGTGGCAGGCTGGATATGACCCACGGCCATCATTTGCTATCCCAGGCCTAAACTTTGGTGGGCTTCAGAGATATCAATGATCTATTCGTGGGGTGCAAAGACACTGGTTGGTTCATCTGTAATGACTGTTTTTAATTTCAACACCATCTTCCCGACTTTTAAACCATCAATTTTGAATAATTTAGTAAACGAATTCCTTATTATCTCTCTGGCGATGAAGAAATTTGCTACAGTTAACTACTGTTACTTTGGCATGTTCCCTCTAACACTCATCTCCCTATTCCTGCATCTATTTCACACAGTGAGAAGCAGTTCAGTACTAGCGGGGGCTTCGTCAGTGGAAAGGTTTGATTGTAAATCCTTATTCTGCCACCTAAGCGCTCTCTGACTTTGGTGAATCACTTTCCCTCCTGAGCCTCTGATTTCTCAACTGTCAAATGGTTAGAACGCAGGGCTCTCTTGCGAAACTATTAAGAAAAATAGGTAACCCATTTACTCAGGCAAACCGTCATCACAGATTAACCAACGTTTAGTAAGTGTCTAGCACGTGCATTAAAAACATCAGGAATATACGATACTTAATTTCTAGCTTGCTTTTTCCATTTACCATTATATCATGAGTATTTTCTTATGTCATTCACTATTCTTTTAAGAAATATGATTTGATGGTTACATAACATTCCACTTAATGGGTGGACCACAATTAATTAACCCCTTCCCAACACTGGACGTGAGATATTCCCTTTGCCATGCTGCATAGACTATCTTTGTAAATTGTTTGTGACATCCCTGATTGTTTCTTTAAGAGTTTCTAGAAGTGGAGTTTCCACATCAAAGGGTCTGACCTATAAGTATTCATAAGATTGAATAATTTTCCTATGCTTTTTGGTCTTTTCTATTTCTTCTTTTAAAAGTTGTTTTCACCTTTCCTTATAAAAGATATCCCAATTTTTTTTCAGGAGTAAATTATCATAATTGAAGCCCACGGTGACTGACTGTGTCCCGGGTGGAAGTGTGTGCCGGGCCAGCTTGGTCGAGGTAGAGCAGAGGGGTCTCGCTACCAGAGTCGAGCTGCCCAGCCAAGATCACAAGCTCTTAACCCTCTTGAAGCCCCAGCTCCCTCATCTGTGCCTCACAAGGCTGCTTGGAGGGTGAAATCGACACAGAGACATCCAGCCCTTAGCATGATGCTCAGTTTGTAGTAAGTGGTCAATAAATGTGAGCTCTGTTTATTACGATCAACCCTACCATGCCATCCCTCAAGGGGCAAAGGCAGATGCGGGCATGGGTTGGCCTAAAAATAGACATCTGCGTTTCTAGGAAATGAAACTTTAAGCGGTTGCTTCTTTTGTAACATAGTGCCCTGTGGTTAACTCTTCATTAGACCTTAGACACGAAATGAGCCCAGGCGCCAACATTCAGATCTAGAAGTCAGAGTGGGTTCCTGGTGCAGGCACTCCATTGTGTCTAATTGGGGTGACAAAATAATTTCAAGAAAAGGTCACTGATGTCTTTTTGTGAAGAACTTTAGGCATACCTAATACCGCACAGCACTTGCAAAGGATCTGAACATATGTTTTGTTATCTGAGCCCCTACAACGGCCCTGCAAGGCAACTGGAGAGGTACAGCAATGCTCATTTTATAGCCAAAAAACGTTGAGCTTCAGAGGGCTGAGGTGATACGCCCAAGGTCCCCCAGCTAGTGACTGGGAGAGCCAGCACTGACAGACTCTCTCCTCGACTAAACTTTAGTCAGCCTTCTCTAAGTCACTAGGCCTTGATTTGGGGGCTTTTGTGTCCATGTGGCCAGTTTTAGCAAGAATCCTGTTAGGTCAGTTTAGCCAGAATCCCTGACCACGCTATCTGATCATCCCTGCTATCTGATCAAGTCTCTCATCCCTACCATCCCCCAGGTGATGATATCCCATCTCCCTGGCCTGCTTTCAGCAAGAACCCTGTCAGGTCGGTCCAGCCAGAACACCCCCTAACCCTGATGTTTCCTCTTAGTAATTTTCCAACCACTGACCCTCACTCTGTTCCTGGCCTATAAATCCCCACGTGTCTCTGCTGTATGTGGAACTGAGCCCAATCCTGTACTAAGGTCCCATTTCCCCGACTGCTTTACGTCCGGTCCGCTTCTGCTTTTCTGTGACCGTACGCGAGCCCAGGCTCCTGTATTCCTACTCCTGCCCGTCTGCCCCTGCTGCCACACACACATACTCGTTCAGACGCCACCAAACGCTAGAAAAAGCAGAAAGGAACTTCAGTGATTTCTACAGTTTTAAAGCTGAAAAGGTGAGGTGAAAAAAGTTAGACCCATAGAAGCTATTTCCCCAATTCAAACATCCACTCTTCCTCAGGGTGGGATGCAGTAACTCCTGTCGGAAGTTGCACAGAGCCAAGTATTGATTAATCTGAAATTACAAAATACCCCCATGATTAATCTTGATTGTGAGAGATCATGGAAGAGGTTTTCCTCAGCAAATAACCGAAGTACAGATACTTAAACACACTCTCTTGCCGGCCGGTTTCAGTTCTTCCCACAAAAAAATGACAGATAACACTTTTTAGGGATCTCTTAGCTGTCCTTACCATTTCTAGTCTTCTTCCAAAATGAAACAGAGAGGTCGGGTTGAAGAGAGCAGAGCATGAGAGGTGTCAAGATCAGCCTGAGATGGACCCAATAGCATCAACTAAGGTAAAGAGAAAACACCAAACTTTACATTTCAGAGACAGCAAAGTACTGAAGCTTCAAAGCGTGCTGAGAACATGGCTCTAAGACATGCTGCTGAAAACACCTATTAATAGCATTTACTTCCTGAAAGTTATCTAGACTAGGGACGCACTCCAGAAAACCATTTCTAACATTATTAAAAAATCTACTTTATCTTCGAAGATATGACATTTGAGACTACAAAAACTCATTAGATTCTAAAAGAAATTTTTCTTTTGCATGTGATTTGGGTTCCCTCTCCTCCCCTCCCCTCTCTCTGAGAATGGCTCATAGGTCTAGTTATTTAAATGATCTAAGTTTGTCCCAGTGCTGAAAATACCTTTCTCGGCTGCATGGAGTGATTCGAGGTCTGGAGTCTTCTGAAGTGAAGAGATAGGCTGCAGGAAACCTAGAGTCACAGAGACTCCAGGCTGCCAGCCGTGGAGCTTCCAAGTGCAAAGACAAGGTTAGGGGTTGGGGGGAGGAGCGTGAGTATTTAAGCTATCTCAGACATGAGGTCCGCAGAAGCAGCAGCTTCCTCTTATTTCTACCACCACAATCGGGGCAATGTCATGTCTACATCCAAGCAACCTGGTTGATCGATCTCCTTTTTTCTAGGAGTTTCTCCATCTCAGCACTACTGCCATTTTTGGTGAGATAATTCTTTGTGGCATTGTAAGATGTTTAGCAGCATCCCTGACTTGAACCCGCTAGATGCCAGTAGCACTGCCCCTTGACAATCACAGACATTGCAAAATATCCCCCGGGGCGCAAAAGTGCCCCAGATTGAGGACCACTGTTCTACAAGTATCTTAGAGACACGCCTAAATTTCCCTCATTCTGTCTTAGGCCCAGCTGAAAGGGACTCTGGTTTCTAAGCAGTGGCAGAGCTTCCAGTTGTTTCCCTCACTTCAATGAAACGAGGGCAGCTGCACTTGCAGTCCAGGGTCATGTAAAACCTGCTTCTCAAAGTGCGGTTCCCAGGAGAATCGCTCCCTTTTGAACTGATTATTGGTGCCTTTTGGAGGTAGAGTCAAAATATCAGTAGTTATGTTTAAAGGTCTTTAGTCCGCCCAGTTGCCCTGGAGAGAATTTGAAAACTGCCAAGTATGTCACAAGAAAAACAGCTGACAGCCATCAGGGTTAATCTACTGAATTGAAAAGTCAATAGTGCCCCAGATCAGCTGAAAAACTATTAGATACAATAATAAGTCATCTTTATTGAGAGTTTATTATGAACCAGACACTTTTAACTGCCTAATATGTACGATCTCATTAAATACTAAAAAAATGAAGTAAATATCTTATTATCCTTCTTTTGTTTAAACAAATAATAGAATTAATGCAGAAAAGATACTGGACTTTCCCCAGGTCACATACCATGTAAGTGATAGTCACACAAGCAAAAATCAAATGCCCTCTTAGCAAACCACTTTGCCACACAATCAATATGTAAAAATCAATAGCTTTCTCACATATAAACAATAACTAATCCAGATGGATAATAGGAGAGATTCCACGCAAAACAGCAACAAAAATATGAAATACTTGGGAAGAAAACTGACATGAAACACTTGCAAACAAAGCAGGTGATAGACGGGCAGGGGACAACGATGCCTTACCTAGCAGGCTGCTTGCTATGCATTTGCCCCTCAAATCCACGCTCCATGCCTTCCCACCCGGCTCTGTGTCCCGAGAGGCTGAGCTGTACAAACTTCATCACTAGCTGGCAGATTTCCGGATGGGTTTGCCCAATGGGGAAAAGGTCAGAGTATTTACCCCTGGGCTCCCTCCCTCTCCAATGCTGTGGGATGGCTGCCACCCTGCAATGATGCTCTGGTCAGGTGGTGCTCCCCCCTCATGGCCACTCTTCCTGAATTCCACTAATTGTTCCTTCGCCTTGCCACTTGAAGCCTGTGACTGTGAAGACTCAACCCGTGAAACGCCACACCATTGTTGGGGATTTCCCTAAATCCTGTCCACACTGTTATGAATAGTCACTTTGCTAAACTCATCAATTTCTGACTCAGAGTGTGCCACTTGTTTTCTCTCAGGACCCTTGAAGATGCAAAGAAGATGTAAACAGATGAAGAGAAATAGATGGTTATTAGGGCTAGAGGTCACAGCTGGGCATTTTTCATTTATAACAAAGATTATGGTTATGTTATCCATAAATGTCATCTCCTCTGGATAGTAAAGGGTACATGACCAGATATCTCTCATAAAAATGAGGTATTGGATCTGACTGGGTTAAGACCCCTGGTAAGAATAGTCAGGTAACTTCTGAATGAAAAAGTAACAAAGGGAGGATTCCTCTTCTCGATCTATAAACGCATCATAAATGCTGCATTGCCTACAATGGCATAGTGCCAGTACATCAGTGAAAAGGAGGAGATAGCAAAGTTAAGTAAAAGCACACATGGGAGGGACTTCCCTGGTGGTGCAGTGGTTAAGAATCTGCCTGCCAATGCAGGGGACATGGGTTCGAGCGCCGGTCCGAGAAGATCCCACATGCCGCGGATCAACTAAGCCCATGCGCCGCAACTACTGAGCCTGCGCTCTAGAGCTTGGGAGCCACAACTACTGAAGCCCGAGCACCTAGAGCCCATGCGCCACAACTACTGAGCCCACGTGCCACAACTACTGAAGCCCACATGCCTAGAGCCCGTGCTCCACAACAAGAGAAGCCACTGCAATGAGAAGCCCACACACCGCAACCAAGAGTAGCCCCTGCTCGCCGCAACTAGAGAGACAGCCTGCGCGCAGCAACAAAGACCCAACACATCCAAAAATAAAAATAAATTAATTTTTAAAAAAAGCACATATGGGACATTAAATTCACATCAATGGCAAAAGGAATTATTAAGATAAAGTTGGGCAACTGGCTTAAAGCTTAGAAAAAAATTAAGCTGTAGTCTTACCTTGTTTCTTACATCAAAATTAATTTCATATGGCTCAAAAATTTAAATGTAAGACATTGAACATTAAAAGTACTGGAAGAAACCCAGATAAATATTTTTATAATCTTGAAGTGGGAAAGTCATTCTAAGTATGACAACAACAACAAACGAAGACCAACAGCAACGACCCCAGAGTCTGAAAGAAAACATCAAAAAATTTGACTACATAAAAATAAATCTGCTTACTCATCTATAAAGTGAGGGATGAGGGTGTGTGACCAGTAAAGGCACATCCAGGTTTTATATGGTAAGATCCCGAGGGAATATGATACTATTATGCTTTCTTGTATTGTTATTTATCTTTGATTCTATCTGCTAGGTCCCCAATGATATTGCAGACCCCTTGAGTTAAGGATGCATTGTCCCCAGCATCTCGTTCAGAGTTGGTATTTAAAAATCATTCTTCATGATGATAAAAATGAAAGTGATTATGAAAATAAGAATAATTTGATCACTTAGGTCAGTTTTGAGAAGAAGAGCTAGTCGTGGCCCCCGTGAGCTACCCGCATCTGGGTGACGTCGTGGGCCCAGGCCCCCCCGGGTTAGTTAGCTCAAGAGAAATGACTGGATGAAGAGGATAGAGTGCTTCTATTCATCTTGTGAGGACAGGCCTCTCATTGGCTGGGTTACTACGTTTTCTAAGTCTCACCGCATTTCTTTTTTCCTTTTAGATGGAAATAAAGAAGATTGAAAGGGCCCTTGGTGGAATTAAACGTTGAAGGACTCCTAAGATTAAGTTTCTGAAATTAAAAGGAAGTCCAGGCTTAAGTGGCATCCAGAGTGGTGGGTGAACAAGTATACAGCTGCGTACAGAAACCCCAGGTTTGAGCCCCATTGCTGCCATCTGACTCTGACATAGACATCAAAGGGGTTGAATGGAAACTTAGCATCATACATACTCTCCTAAAGCTGTTGGGAACCTCAATAAAGCCCTTAAATAAATTGCTCTAGTCCAGTTAATGCTGTGTTCCCAGCATGGGGAAGTATAACATCTTAATGCTTCTCTATTTGGGCAAGCATGCGAATGCAAACAGGACCCCAGTGCTTCCCCAATTTCTGTTGGCTGTTCCCACTCCTGCATGCTGAAAGTCAGGGTTGGCTTGAGGAAAAGGAGAGAGAACTTTAATGACAAGCATCATACTATTTTTATAACAAGGTTAAAATGTTAACCCTTTCAGTTAGATACAACCATGAACGCTTTTCAAATAAAAATCTTTACTAGAAATTTTCAAACTAACACAACATTGTAAAGCAACGATAAAACTAATAAAGCTCCAATAAAAACTAATAATAAAAAAAGAAATTTGCAGATACCATGAGCCTGCTCTTTGTAAAGGACACATAGAAATAGAACACAGCTTCCATAGCTCCTTCGTATATAGTATATTTTTAGCATTGTAAAGCCCCAGTGTCATAATTAACCTTGTCTTTTGCTTCATTCCCCCCTCCTTTTTAAAAAATTTTTATTTTATTTTTTTAACATCTTTATTACCCCCCTCCTTTAAACTGAAATGTGAAGCATTTCTCTGCTTAGTCCTGTAAGTTTCATTTTACCTTGAAATGAAAGTGTTCTGAAAAAGTCCTTGACAGGATATGCAAATTCATATAAAAAAAACCCTTCTTTCGTGTTGAGGGCTGGTCCCACATAAATATTAGAGTGTACCAGATGAGTCCAAAGGATCAAATGCTTTGAAAAAAGGCCCTGATGCAAATAATGGAGTGGATGACTTAGTTAAAAAGAGAAAAGGTTATTTATGGAGGTAATGGTCGCTAAGCAGCTCTGCCTCTTGCCTTGGAAAATCAGAAGCAGTTTTGCCAGGTGGGCATTACAGATAATCCCTCTTGCCATTTGGTTTTCGTAGACTCATAAGTGGATTCATTAGTACTGAGGTATAGTGGCAAGAACACTTGCTTGGGATATGAGAGACATGGCTTTGTAATAAAAATGTGACCTCACACCCGTACATTCCTTCATGTTTATCACGCCATTGAGTTAGAAGCACCATCACTCTCAGAGCCTAAGAATAAAACACCTGTGAGGTGTCTATTGTTTTTATTTATTTATTTATCTACCTATTTATTTATTTATTTCTGCATTGGGTCTTCACTGCTGCACATGGGCTTTCTCCAGTTGTGGCGAGCAGGGGCTACTCTTCACTGGTGCGCGAGCTTCTCATTGTGGTGGCTTCTCTTGTTGCGGAGCACGGGCTCTTGGCGCGCGGGCTTCAGTAGTTGTGGCACGTGGGCTCAGTAGCTGTGGCTCGCAGGCTCTAGAGCGCAGGCTCAGTAGTTGTGGTGCACAGGCTTAGTTACTCCGTGGCATGTGGGATCTTCCTGGACCAGGGATCGAACCTGCGTCCCCTGCAATGGCAGGCGGATTATTAACCACCGCGCCACCAGGGAAGTCCCGAGGTAGCTATTGTTAAAACCTGGTTTGCCCCCGAGGAAGCCGATACTTCAAGAAGTCATATATCTAATATGCAAAACCGGGTTGCACATGCTTTTTTTGACTCCACTGCCCATGTTCTTTCTGAAAGTCATCTAATCAGCCAGGACCTCAGCAATTCAACCAGATAATAACAAAAAGTCCTTTTTGAACTTATATTTGACGTAACCGTTCATATTAAAAGCTATCATGTTTCAATGATTTATTGCTGTGTAACAAAGCACTCCAAAATGCATCGGCTTAAAACAGCAACCGTTATATTTGTTCACCGTTCTGTCATTTGGCCGGGGCTCTGCTGGGCTGTTCTGTTTGTCGCGTTTGGGGTTTTCCACGAGACTGCAGTCAGATGGCTTTGTTCGCCTGTCTGGTGCCGCAGTGGGGATGGTGGGGAGGCTGTGACTTCTTGCTCTTTTTCTTTCCATGTGGCTAGAGCGGGCTTCTTTTCAAGGTGATTAGATCCTAAGAGTGAGCATTTCAATATAGATAAGCCCCAGTGTGCAAGCACTACTAAGCCTCGTTTGCATCATCCTTGCTAATGTCCTACTTATTGGCCAAGCCCAGAGTCAATAAGGAAAGGCACTCCAGAAGAACATGAATATTGGGAAGCACGGTTCATTCAGAACCACCAAAGTGATGGTCTACCACTTGTGATATATACAAGAGAAAGGTAAAGGGATATGTATTTAAGGCAAAAACTGCTGTTTCAGATTCTTTGAAGGATACTGGATTGAAAACATTTTACTTTAGAATACTATGCAGCCTCTAAAAGTCATGTATTACAATACTGAATGAGAGAGGGCAGACAGCAGAAGAAGAACTACAATCCTGCAGCCTGTGGAACAAAAAACACATTCACAGAAAGACAGACAAGATGAAAAGGCAGAGGGCTATGTACCAGATGAAGGAACAAGATAAAACCCCAGAAAAACAACTAAATGAAATGGAGATAAGCAACCTTCCAGAAAAAGAATTCAGAATAATGATAGTGAAGATGATCCAGGACCTCGGAAAAAGAATGGAGGCAAAGATCGGGAAGATGCCAGAACTGTTTCAAAAAGACCTAGAAGAATTAAAGAACAAACAGAGATGAACAATACAATAACTGAAATGAAAAATACACTAGAAGGAATCAATAGCAGAATAACTGAGGCGGAAGAACAGAAAGGTGACCTGGAAGACAGAACGGTGGAATTCACTGCTGCGGAACAGAATAAACAAAAAAGAATGAAAAGAAATGAAGACAGCCTAAGAGACCTTTGGGATAACATTAAACACAACAACATTTTCATTATAGGGGTCCCAGAAGGAGAAGAGAGAGAGAAAGGACCTGAGAAAATATTTGAAGAGACCACAGTCGAAAACTTCCCTAACATGGGAAAGGAAATAGCCACTCAAGTCCAGGAAGTGCAGAGAGTCCCAGACAGGATAAACCCAAGGAGAAACATGCCAAGACACATAGTAATCAAATTGGCAAAAATTAAAGACAAAGAAAAATTATTGAAAGCAGCAAGGGAAAAACGACAAATAACATACAAGGGAACTCCCATAAGGTTAACAGCTGGTTTCTCAGCAGAAACTCTGCAAGCCATAAGGGAGTGGCATGATATACTTAAAGTGATGAAAGGGAAGAACCTACAGCCAAGATTACTCTACTTGGCAAGGATCTCATTCAGATTCGATGGAGAAATCAAAAGCTTTACAGACAAGCAAAAGCTAAGAGAATTCAGCACCACCAAACCAGCTCTACAACAAATGCTAAAGGAACTTCTCTAAGTGGGAAACACAAGAGAAGAAAAGAACCTACAAAAACAAACCCAAAACAATTAAGAAAATGGTAACAGGAACATACATATCGATAATTACTTCAAACGTGAATGGATTAAATGCTCCAACCAAAAGACATAACCTCGCTGAATGGATACAAAAACAAGACCCAACAGAGCCAAAAATAAATAAATAAATAAAAATAAGCTATCAAGTTAGATGTGAGATAAATAAAAAGGGGAAAATATCTGCAGAGCCTGTACTCAGATTGCTGTGCATATGTTTTTAAGTTCTCACTCCAATTAAAATTTTAAAAAATGTCTATTTAGGTCTTCTGCCCATTTTTGGATTGGGTTGTTTTTTTGTTATTGAGCTGCATGTAAATTTTGGAAATTAATCCTTTGTCATTTGCTTCATTTGCAAATATTTTCTCCCATTCTGAGGGTTGTCTTTTGGTCTTGTTTATGGTTTCCTTTGCTGTGCAAAAGCTTTGAAGTTTCATTAGGTCCCATTTGTTTATTTTTGTTTTTATTTCCATTTCTCGAGGAGGTGGGTCAAAAAGGATCTTGCTGTGATTTATGTCATAGAGTGTCCTGCCTATGTTTTCCTCTAAGAGTTTGATAGTTTCTGGCCTTACATTTAGGTCTTTAATCCATTTTGAGCTTATTTTTGTGTATGGTGTTGATTCACTTTGTTATAAGGCAGAAACTAACACACCATTGTAAAGCAATTATACCCCAATAAAGATGTTAAAAAAAAAGATAGATTCCTTACAAGCAAATTAAAAAAATTTTTTAAAAAAAGATAAATAATTGCTAATGCTCCTGGGTCGGGGACAAAGGACTTTAGCACTCGTGGCACAGCAGGTACCTGTTCCCTTTGTCCCCCCAATGCCACGGAGTGGCTCTGGGTGGATGCTATGCACGAAGTGGGTTTGCATCACAGCTGAGGAACCCCGAGTTTAGAGAACCCAAACATTTGTAATGGGTTGCAAGCAAAGCTCACTGAATTTTGCCCAGAGGGAGGCACTGTTATTATTAGACCAGACAGCAATCAAACCTGCCACCTGCCCCAGAAAGGGACGCTATCTCTGTCTTACAAAACTATCTACTATCTTCTGCTTGCTATATAAACATCCTTGAAAAGATTATCCAGAACCAAGGCTCTCAGTGTCTCTGCTCATGAGATGTACAGAACTGCAAGAGACCCGTGGAGAACTGTCTCCCCAAATAAGTCCATTTATATAATTCAAGTTAAAATACAATATTTAAGTCACATACAGATCCTTTTTTAATAAGAGTCCCTGGGTGTGGAGAGAAGGGAACCCTCCTACACTGTTGGTGGGAATGTAAATTGGTGCAGCCACTATGCAAAACAGCATGGAGGTTCCTTAAAAAACTAACAGTAGAACTACCATATGATCCAGCAATCCCACTCCTGGGCATGTATCTGAAGAAAACCATACTTTGAAAAGATACATGCACCCCAATGCTCATAGCATCACTGCTCACAATAGCCAAGACATGGAAGCAGCCTAAATGCCATCAACAGATGAATGGATAAGGAAGATGTGGTGCATATATACAGTGGAATACTACCCAGCCGTAAATAAAAGAATGAAATAATGTCATTTGCAGCAACAAGGATGGATCTAGAGATTATCATACTAAGTGAAGTAAGTCAGAGAAAGACAAATATCATATGACATCAACTATATGTGGAATCTAAAAAAATGATACAAATGAACTTACAAAACAGAAACGGGGGGGCTTCCCTGGTGGCGCAGTGGTTCAGAGTCCGCCTGCCGATGCGGGGGACACGGGTTCGTGCCCCGGTCCGGGAAGATCCCACATGCCGCACAGCGGCTGGGCTCGTGAGCCATGGCTGCTGAGCCTGTATGTCCAGAGCCTGTGCTCCGCAACGGTAGAGGCCACAGCGGTGAGAGGCCCACGTACCGCAAAACAAAAACAAAAACAAAAACAAAACAAAACAAGAAACAGCAACGGAGTCACAGACACAGAAAACAAACTTATAGGTACCAAAGGGGAAGTGGGGGGAGGGATAAATTAGGAGTTTGGGTTTAACAGATACACACTACTATATATAAAATAGATAACCAAGGTCCTACTGTATAGCAGAGGGAACTGTAATAAATATCTTGTAATAAACTATAATAGAAAAGAATCTGAAAAAGAACATATATATATACACACACATCTATAAAACTGAACCATTTTGCTGCACACCAGAAACTAACACAACATTGTAAATCAACTACACTTCAATAAAAAAAAGTAGACTCCTTGATTTAACTGCTTTTTGTTGCTGTTGTTTAACTGACCAATGGTGCTGAAAAATACGGTGTTAAATAAAACTGCTTCTATTACTTTTCTCTTGGTTCAAGCTTCCCTCCTAAAAACACTTTTTTAAAGGAGATTCCCATATTAATAAAATCATTGGAAATTCCTTAGATATTAAGGAGTGTGTGCTGAACCCATTATTACAAATGATTAAGTACTGTTAATTTTAACATTTTTTTGGTAATAACTCTATTTTCACCAATGGAATCTTATACTTTGTGTTTCTAGAAAATAAACATTGTCTTTTTCTGTCCATAAAACCAAAGCATTAGAAACAACTCAAATATTCCAAGCTACTAAGTGCCTGGCAATCACAGTTTTGGGGTAAGTGAAAACAAATATCAGAAATTTCTAATCTAGGTACATTTGAATCTTCAGATAAACTGAAAGCTGCTATTCTCTCCAAATGTCTGCAGAGTAGGCATAAGTTTTCAGCTGAGTACAAGAATTACAATTAAGTGTAATTAAATTGATTGTAACTTACTAGAGTCAGAACCATCTTCCTGAAGAAGGAAAGGATCGTCCCCTACGGGATGGTTCAAGCTTAGCTGCACAGTAGTATCAAGTCATCGAGGGCCTTTAATAATCCTGATACTTGGATGCTCCGCAGGCCAATTAAGTCAGAATCTCTGGGGGCAAGGCCCAGGCATCAATTTCATTTTCTTTAACTGAGGTGTAATTGACATATAGAATTATTAGTTTCAGGTGTACAACATAATGATTCAATACTTGTATATATTGCCAAATGATCACCACTATAAGTCTAGTTAACATCCATCACCACACAGTTATACATTTTTTTAAATTAATTTCATTTTCAGCAATATTTTAAAAAGCTCCTTAGGTGGCCCCATATGCAACCAAGTTTACCAACTACTAAACTAGAGGACTTAGCCTTACAGTGTAGTTCTCAAACTTCAGTGTATCAAACCCCGTGCCTGCCACACCCCCACACCCAGAGTTTCTGATTCAATAGGTCTGGGGTGGGGCCCGAGAATTCGCATTTCTCCTAAGTTCCCTGGCAATGCCACTAGTCCAGGACCACACTTTGAGAACCACTGCCCTACAAAATTACCGTCACCTTAAAAACACCCATGACTCAGGGTTGTTATTTTAAATCTCCCCACGTTAGCATGACTATGAAAAAGGACCAGGCAAATGCCGTGAGTGCAACGAAAGACCTTTTTTTGGAAGAAGGAAAGCGAACAACCAAATCTGCAGAAGCAAGCATTCCAGGTTGATGGAAGTTACCGCACCATATTTTATGCTTTCTCTCACTGCCCTGAGGCTTAATGATAAACTCCTTCACCCTCGTGAGATACTGATCAGAATGTTGGAGGAAACACCTGGGCTACAGGAAACACCTCCAGCAGCAGAAACAAGAGGCCCGTTTACCAGCCACAGCGTTTCTTCTAAGGAACAGTGTGACCTTAACTGAGCCGGTCACTTCGTCTCTTTGGGCCTTAGTTTCCTCATCTGTAAAATGAGTCTCAAATGTTCCATCTAACTCCGAAATCTTATCAATTCCACGACATTTGACAAGAGAGGTGAGTTGCTCTATGGTTTGACCACGTTAGACTCTGGCCATCTTATGAGAGTTCAATCACGGAAGGGCCAGGATACCCACCACCTGCAAGGCGCACGGAAATCTCTGCTCTCTGGATGTCACCGTTGAAGTCAGACTAAAATTCAGTCACCTCTTTAAAGATTACCTTAATCAGTTTCTTGGTTCAAACAAAAACATGTCAGGCATATGGATGGATCATAAAATAAGTGGCTTTCGTGTCAGGCATATTTCTTTTTTTGACCAGAACAACTCAGTTTGATAGCTAACAAGCCAAAAGAATAATAGATTCCACAAACTTGTGTGGCCTTGTCTTTTCCCATCCCAACCCTATTTTTTATATATAGGGTGATGTCTCCCATTTCCTTCTTGAGGGGCCTCTATTCTTCCCAAAGTCAGAATTATGCTTTTCAAACATATATCCCCCTTTTTATTTCACACAAATGATAATATGCTGCACATACTTCTTTGCTGTGTTTTTTAAAAAGCGTGTTCCGCCTTAGCAACGGTTCCCCAGCTGTGCAGTAGGGATCTCACCCCAATTCATGGCAGACGTAGGGATCGGTGTTTGAAGCCCTGCATCAAAAGGATAATGCAATTATTTTGGTGTAAAATTTCATGTCGTAGCAAACACTGGTGTTTACGTTTTTAAAGTGACTTATTGCCATTGTCTTATCCACTTCGTTCTAAAATGCTTTTCTACTTGAGAGTGGACCAGGGGCCAGGGGCCAGGATGGATCTCCTCTGGAATTCTGACCTGAACGTCAGGAAGAGGATTAAGGAAGAAGATCCTGGTTAAAATAAATCAGTGGTTCTCAACCGGGGGCGATTTTTGCCCCCAGGGAATATTTGGCAGTATCTGGAGACGTTTTTTGGGTTGTCACAAATGTGTGTGTCTTGGCCCCATGACAAAGAATTATCTAGTGCAAAATGCCAATAGTGCTGAGCTTGAGAAACCCTGAAATAAATTATCCTGATATACACACTATTACATATAAAATAATAAGGACCTAATGTATAGCACAGAGAACTCTTCTCAGTACTCTGTAATGGCCTATATGGGAAAAGAATCAAAAAGAGTGGATCTGTGTATTTGTATAACTGAGTCACTTTGCTGTACACCTGAAACTAACACAACATTGTAAATCAACTATAATCCAATAAAAATTTTTAATAAATAATAAATAAATATGTGCAATTCCCCTCCCTGAGGGGAGGTGTCTGACCCCAAGGGAAAGCTGCCGCCCCTTCCTTCATCCAGCGTCCCTCCCCCAAGCCCATTCTGAACTGCTTCCGTCAGGGACTTTGAAACGTTTACTGAAGATAAAATTGGCTCTGAGGAAAATATGTAATAAACTTAAGAAGCTAATAATCATAGGAAAAAAATGATTAACAGCAGAAGCACACCAGAAATGGCTATGAAATCAATAGAGTATCTTAAACAGGCTTTTAAGCTGGAATAGATGTAGTCATGCACCTTTTAAACAAGCGCTCCTTTGTTCTATTTACATTTTAATGCTGGGTGTGACTGTCTTGGTAGACTTGACATCAATGATGCTGACTGTAGGTTTTTTTTTTTTTTGCAATACCGAAAGAGAAATACACCAACAAAAATACTTTAAAAACCCCCCAAAAACAAAACAACAAAAACCCCGCACTGTTGCCCTTGCTCCGAATGAATGATCATGTCTGCAAGGGCAGGGCGATCATCCTCCCATGTTGCCTACATCACATGCTTGTGTATAAAACAGTCCGTGTAAACTCTAGTGGCTTAATACATGTAAGCCTTGGTCACGTATTTATCTGGTATTTACCTCACAGCCCCATCCTAACACAATGGTCTGCTAGTAACTGCTCCATCAGGAACGAATGGGTGAGTGAGTGTGAGACCCCCTCCTTCACTTTGCCTGTGGAAGAAATCATCAAGGCAGCCCAGAAGACTACAGATACAAATCTTCCATTTGACATCTGTCTGAACCAAAATGTTCATAAGAGTCAAAAGGCAGAGGAGCAAGAGGTATTTCTCAGATGAATTATAGTTCCTATAACTTGCACACATAAAACAAAACACCTCCAAATGACAAGGCTCAAGACTGCATTTACGGTTGCACCAGTGCAAGTCAGTAAGAAATTACTGACTCATCAAAAACCAGCCTTCTTCTGCCAGCTGGGGTTCCTCCATGTGCTCTTTTATTTTTTTTAATCTTTTAAAAATTTATTTATTTATTTTTTGGGTTGGGTCCTCGTTGCTGCATGTAGGCTTTCTTTAGTTGCGTCGAGCGTAGGCCACTCCGCCACGTTGGGTCCTCGTTGCTGCATGTAGGCTTTCTTTAGTTGCGTCGAGCGTAGGCCACTCCGCCACGGTACGCGGGCTTCTCATTGTGGTGACTTCTCTTGTTGCGGAGCACGGGCTCTAGGCACGTGGGCTTCAGTAGTTGTGGCACATGGGCTCAGTAGCTGTGGCTCGCAGGATCTAGAGCGCAGGCTCAGTAGATGTGGCACACGGACTTAGCTGCTCCACGGCATGTGGGACCTTCCCGGACCAGGGCTCGAACTTGTGTCCCCTGCATTGGCAGGCGGATTCTTAACCACTGCGGCACCAGGGGAGCCCTTTTATTCATAGGACACTGTTCATGAATTGTGTCTTCATTGAAGTGTTGCTCTTTGAAGGCTATGAAAGCCGTCAGTGGGGAAATGAACGCACAGTTACTGCCGAGAGGGGTCTGTCCCTTTCAATACTCTAGGAGGCTGCTCTGCAGCCCTGGTCCTAAAAACAGGATATTGAGGCTTCAGGAAATTTCGGGTCCTTCCTTGGTTCTTTAGACGAGAATACTGTCAGTGGCACTTCCTGAGTTCATTCTATAGCAAACATACACTAAAATGCGCCTCCAAACAATCCCTCTGATGATTTGACAAAGTGACACAAGTTCGGTCTAGGTCCTCACAATTTTTCTGTAACTCATGTTCAGTCTTAGCTTCGAGGCAAGAAGATAGTAGATTTAACACTCTCTGCGTAGGGAAAATCAGAGAATCATGCATCCTCAGACACAGAAGGTCAAGTACTCACAGACGTAAGAGTCCCTCAAAGCACAGAAGGGTGACGTCCATCAGCAAATATTTAGGGCACTCTGCCTTCTGCCTGGACTGTTCCCTGGGGTCTCTAAAGTCCACTTATGGCTTTAAAGGCAGCTCTGCTCAAGGACTGGCAGTCAAGCCAGGTCTTGAATGCGTTTCCTAAAGGTGTCCCCCCATTTTCCTCTTTTATCTGTGACTACGGCCTTCAGATTCTACAGTTAATTGACGATGGATTTTTTTAAAACTGTGACGCCACAGCTCGTTGGCACATTGTTGGGCTTGTCATATAGCTTTCTTTGTGTTGCAACTGGCACAAGATCAGAGCCACGCTTGTGAGATTCCTTAGCCAAGGTGGCGCTGGGGATCCAGAACTATCCACATTAGAAGAAAGAGAATTAGAGTGACCGAGCACCCTGGCGTGCCCAAGACTGCAGGCTTTCCTGGGATGCAAGACTTCCAGAGGTAGCACTGAGAAAGTCCCCTGCAAGCCCAAACAAGTTGTTCACCTGATGGAGAAGGAACCATCTTTGCCACATTAGGACCACAGCCTTCAGTTAGTAGTAGTCCAACTATATCTAGCATAGAGGTCATGGCCTGTTAAAACTGCTGGGGACTTTAGCAATCATCTACCCCCTCTTTTTCACAAAGATGCTCAGACTCAGAGTGGTATAGACATTTCCCCCAGGTCACACAGCTTGCTGGTAGCATATCAGGAACCAGACCCTAGATCGCCACAGTCCCAATTTCGGGCACTTTCCACACTGCATTACATTTTTTGCTTTGCCAGTCTCTTTCTATTGCTCTTGCAGAATGAGTTCAGCTGGGTTTTCTTCTGACCACAGGACTTAGCCGTTAGAACAGTGAAAACTGCTGTTTATATTGGGCACTGCTTTTTTTTAATGTTGGGATAGTGAATGGAATCAGGTTGCTGTAAACAGCCTCAATTGGTCACCATCTCCATTACCACACGTCATCCATTCCTGTCATTTCTACAGCCCAGCAAAGTGTCTTCAACATGCAACCATTTGTCATCACCAAATGCTACCCTTGGTGGAGACGGTCACGTGCCAGGACAATGTACCCCTGCGTGGGTGGATCGTGTTTGTGACTAGCTCAGAGGCACATGGATTAGCATCTAAAAGTGCACGAAAATCTTGCTTCTTCATACTTAGATTCTTTCAAAGGGAAGAAATAAGATGCCTGTTCTAAAAACTGAGGTTAATGTACACAACAATCGGTTCTAAGCTCTTTACAGATATCATCTCATTTACTCATCACATCCTCTGAGAGAGGTACTATTATCCCATTTCACATACAAGGAAACTGAGGCACAGAGGGGGTAAGCAACTAGCCCAAAGAGGTTTTGTTGTTGTCGTTGTCTTAACTCTAGTAAGTGGTGGAGTCTGTTTCTGAGCATCACGCTCTTTCAGGAGAGAAAACGAGAGCTCAGAGGTGACAGTAGATCAAACCAATCCAGAATGTGGACTTGGAAAGCAAGGGAAAAGGTGGAGGGCTGTGTTCCCGGGGTGCAGGAGATAAACCAATTAGGTGAAGATCTGCAGTGAAAAGGAGCGAC
Source organism: Leucopleurus acutus (assembly GCF_964270905.1). Lineage (NCBI taxonomy): Eukaryota > Metazoa > Chordata > Mammalia > Artiodactyla > Delphinidae > Leucopleurus > Leucopleurus acutus. Next base: position 9,999,509 of record NC_139148.1, on the reverse strand, counting down.
TCTGTCAACTTCTGCATGCAATGTACACAAAGGATAAGGCAGTACGTTTCAGCCCGAGTTCCATCTTCATTGGCTATCCTCACTCTAACATAGTAAGTACCAGACACCCTGTGCTGTCCTGCTTCAGTCCATGCTGGAGTACAGCTAGTGGTTCTGGAAAATTCTGCCGTGAAGTACCATCGGTAACAGCAGTCCCTTCACAAAGCCCTTTCTCACCTCCCCAGCCTCATTCGACCCTCTGAACCTCTTAGTGTTGCATCTTCCCCTTGGACGCTTAGCCTGTCCAGCCACTAGGTCAGCTGGTGGGTTGGATAGGACCTGCCATATGAAATCAAACACTTCCGAGGAGGTGTGTGTGACAGGATTAATGAGGTGAAACTGTAACGCTGGTGACGTGATTTTGGTGTTTCCATCTCTCCATTTTCTTCCTCCCTTCTATTACATTTTATCCTGTTTTGTCTTAAAACTGTGATCTTCTCCAGTGGACTTGGTTTTAGTTCTTTATATTTCACTGGGACTTTTTAAGACAAACTGTTGTCACTCTCAGCATTACCCACACTTTAAAGCTGAGCTTTCCTGGGAGAACCATAATTAGAAGTTTACTTTGTCCAGGACTTCCCTGGCGGTCCAGTGGTTAAGACCCTGCACTTCCACTGCAGGGGGCGCGGGTGTGATCCCTGGTCGGGGAACTAAGATCCCACATGCTACACGCAGGGTGTGGCCAAAAAGAATTTTTTTTACTTCGTCTCCACGAGAGTAACTTAAAGCATCACAGAATAGGTGACAGTTCCTGGTGCTTCTGAAATCAAAGCATGTGAAAAACTTCTATGGGGCCTACATTTAAGTTTGGTCCATTCTAACCTATGGGTATTGAACACGACTACTCTGATGTATAAACACACAGTGCAATCTTCAATTTTATAGGAAACATCTAGCATTCTTACGTGGCCCAGATATTATGCTTTGGGGCAAGGAGAATGCTCATCAGTTCTTCGGAAACACCTTCAAAATGGAGAAGAGCTGACTTCAGTGAACTTCTGGCTTTTCTGTAACTTTATATGCTGGGCTACAGCCATGATGCGGCAAACACTTCAAGGTACCCATCAGAACACATCACTCCATCAAAACATATTACTCCACAATGATGATACAAAGTATGAAAGAAAGAAGGAGCATGATTTTATTGAAATGTTTTTAGTACAGTGTTGGAAGATCTTCGAATCCTATATTCTAAACCAATACAAGCACTGCAAATGACATAGTTCCTCAATCTATTTGACATCATATCTACCAAAGGAAAGTTATACTACGAACCTCTTTAAGTTGGTTAATGTAACTTAAGTTGGAAACTGAGCAACTTTGGTATATTCATATTTCTCTGGCTCCCCTTTTTGGTTAGATGTACGCCAAGTCAACTGCCATGCAGCAGAGTCAGACAGGAGCAATATATTTGGTGGTTTCACTGAAATGTTTCCGCATAAGCAGCAAGGGACGCACAAGTTCTGGGATTACGCTGCTCTCAAGGCTGTCTTCATCATCTTTCTTGAACTGGACCATCAAATAGTTAAGGGCTACATTGCCGCCGTGCAGGGCTACCTCTAGTCTATTTAGTTGACAGATGTACCAGAAGTACTTTAAAATACAAAAGTGGAGATAAATAACCATAGAAACAATCAGTTCTTAATTCAGAGAATGACAATACCGATTTTTATCTCTTTATCTGAAGATCATTATTTTAAAACTAGCTCTATGTGTTAGACTCTTAAATCTTAGATGAAATGACTACCTTTAAATCAACTGGTTTTAGTCATTGTCATCATGTCCACACTGGGATGCGAAGCTGTCTACCTGCGTGCGTTCATAACTACATTTTCATTTCTCTATGCATAGAAATTTCAAGAAATACAGATATCACTCATTTGTCCAAAATAAAAATTACATACATCTAAATAGGCTCTTCACATATCTCAAATCAACTCTTGTCTAGATAACGTCCATCGTATTGAATAGCTGACCTTAACCAGGCTACACTAGGATTTTTTCTCAAAAGCCCTCTTAAGGTACAGCAAAATGCTAGTCTCTGCGATGACTAAGATGATACTTTTAAACTTTGATTCACCCTCTGCTGTACTGAAGTCTGAAACCTTAAAGACTGTTATTCAGGTTTGTTAACAACTTAAACAGATTTCATTTTTCCACCCACAGAATTTAGATCAGAGACTTTCTTCTCTCCAAATTTTGAGATTCAGCAGAAGGAGATTGTTATTTATTATTCCTGGGCTTTGTCTGTGCAGGCACATTTTCTTCTTTGGGGGCGGAAGCGCTCAGTTGGTTGTCCACCAACGCGCACTTAGGAAAATTCAGAGTTGATGCTTGCCGCCTGCCACCGGAGATGGGCGCGCCTCACTCAGCAGCCGTCAAAAGCCACCTGTGGATAAAGCTATCTCCCCTCCACCATCACTCCTGGGCCACCATTTGAACATTAACTTCATGGAGCAACTAATGTTTCCTTATTTGTCCTTTTTTTTCTAGGCCTTTCTCACCCACACTTTTCAGGTAACTGCTTTAGTTACAATAATCTGTTGCCTAGAAGGCTTGATACTTGTGAGTACAAAAGGCAAAAGACCATGAGATCAACACTAAGGAAATAATATTTAAATATGTATTTGGAGGCACCCACAAACAATTCATCTTTTTCTCATGTTAAAAGCAAAACAGAGATCAGACTAGTAAATGTGAGGGGACTTAGCGAAGAAGTCTTTGTTGTGACGGAAATCCACAACATGAAACTCTTGGAAAAAAGGCAAAGTAAAAGCTAGAGCTAAAAACAGGACATTAAAAAAAACAAGATGGCAGGACATGAGGTGCATCTGGGATGGACACAGCATGAATGTGACAGTGTACTTGCAGACTACCTCAAAACAGTTTCTCTGTCAGCTCTATTGCTGAACATAATTTTGGAATTTTAGAACAAGGTATTTCAGATAAGTGACAGTTACGATTTTTAGAAGTGGCAATAAAAAAATACTGAACTACATTGCCTCTGATATGTCTAATGTTTACCAGAATTAAACGTGTCAGTGGCCATCTTCAGCTACATAAAATTTGGTCCAAATTAAGCATAATAACCAAAATGGTTTCTTGGAAACCTGATCACTAAAACAAATACTCAAAATTCAGGGTATTAAAAATTCTCTAAGGTTGACTTAGAAGCAAAAGGCTAATTCTCTACAGGGTTTCACCCAAATGTCCACAGGCATTATCATTTTATATTTACACAGAGGCTTTAATCTGAGCTGACCTTTGGTAACCCTGAAATACATAAACTGTGAACTTCCACAATGGAATTATAAACTTGAAAGTTGTGGCCTCAAAGCACTGACAGAACAAAGGAAAAAAAGGTCACCTATCAGAACAAATCACGATAACAGAAACATTTCTCATTTAAGACTGTTCACTTAAAGATCAAATAACCACTGCCCTCCCCACCAAACTGAAAATAAATGGTTGGGAGCTTTAAGAGGGGGAAAACCAGTGGCCCTCGGAGTATACAAAGATTTGATGCTTTTGCATTAATATAACTACTTAGTCCTAAAGCTAATAATCAGACAAATGCACGCAAGTCAGAAGCCAGAGCAGGCTTGCTTCCACACCTCACATCCTGGATTTACAGTGGGACGTGGCTGAACAGGTAAGACACAGATTCACCGTTGTGGGTCCTTCGAATCGCCTCGGCCAGGATCATCGAAATGTCAATAACCTAAACACCAATGAAAAGACAGAAAAGAGGAGAAGAAAGTGGGACATCTCAGTGATGTTTAATTGGAAACTTAGAAGCCAGAAAGCCTAGAAACGCTTTCTCCAGCACATAAGATGTGCTACTATCGAACCTCCCCACAGCCATTTCTTCTGAGAGGACTGACAGTTTTGGGTCTGTCTTCAAATTACAATCCTGTACGGGATCCTGGAAGTGAGATTTTTCAGTGCAGATACTTCAAAGGCTTTTCAGGGCCGCTGTTAACCAGAGACATCCTTTACTTTCAGTGTTTGTTGTTTTAAAATTAATTTTACTCAATCATCATGTGGAAGGTTTTTCTCTCTCTTGGTTTCTGAAAACACAAACTGTAACGTCTGACAGCACAGCTGTAATCATCTAACTCCGGGGTCAGCATGAGAACAGCCATAGACAATACATAAATGAATGGGCATGGCTGTGTTTCAGTAAAACTTTATTTACAAAAAGAGATGGTGGGCTGGATTGGGCCCGGGGGCCTTAATTTGCTGACTCTCAACTACTGAGAATCAGACCTGAAAATCTAAGGCATAGCTATTCTGACCATTTTCTAATGAATCTCCTGGTGCCGAATGAACTGTGTTGCTCTCCGATGGATGAGAAATCACGAAGCAGATCACTGATCCACCTTCATGCTCTAATGATGGGCATGTAGGCTTCCAGCAATGAAAGGACTTGCCAAGGTTCACCAAGACACAGAGGCAAAACGAGGACTCAAACCCCTTCAACTTATTTCAGGCCAGCTGGTGTAAAGTGATCACTGCCAACTCTCTGGGGGCCTCCCAAGGCAGGAGGGATAGAAGGAGTAAAGCTAAGAGACCCCTGGCACAGCCAAGCTGCTTGTTTTCCTCCCCATTTAAAAACCTGTGGCAAAATACATGTACCACAAAAGATGCCATTTTAACCATTTTTAAGTATAGAACTTACTGGCATTAACTACATTCCCAGTGGTGTGTAACCATTTCCCAAACTTTTTCATCGTCCCAAACGGAAACCCTGCACCATTAAACACCCCGCTCCTGGTAACCACCACTCTACTTCCCCTTTCTATGAATCTGACTACTCTAGAGCCCTCAGCTAAGTGGAATCTAGTTTACGTATCACACAATATTTGTCCTTTTGTGACTGGTTTCTTTCACTTAGCATACCGCTTTCAAGGTTCATCCATGTTGTTGCAAGTATCAAAATCTCCTTCCTTTTTAAGGCTGAGGAATATTTCATCGTATGAAGAGGCCACACTTGGGTTAACCATTCAACTGTCGGTGGACATTTGGTCATTTCCACCTTTTGGCTACCGTGAACAAGGCCTGCTGTGAATGTTCGTGCATAAGGTTTTGTTTGAACAGCTATTTTCAGATTTGGAGGAATAACCCTAGAGGTGGACCAGGGGGGTCATGTGGTAACTCTGTTTAGCTTTACCACAGCCTGTTTCTTAATGTTCTTTACTTAGGCTTTATTCACTTACTATTTATAACTTTGACCTCTGCTGGCCCCAGCCTTTCCCAGACATCTAACATGTATCATACCTTCCCATTACGGGAAGCTACAACCTCTACTGACATCTGCTTAGCAAGTGGTCACACACACAAGATGCGAGTTGCCTCCCTGCTTGGCTCTGCCTGCAGTGTAGCCAGTACCTGAATCTTGGAGCAGTGTTTCATTTTGTCCTCTTGGGGAATAGTGTTTGTCACAACAACAGCCTCAAAGGCGGCATTATTTATTCTGGAAATAGCTGGCCCAGAGAAGATCCCATGGGTAAGGATAGCATAAACTTTGGTGGCTCCGGCCGAGAGTAGCCTATAAAATAAAAGAGAAAAAAACTAAGTGCACACAAATATTCTTGAAGCATTCTCCCCTCAGTGTGAATTTAAAAGCAATAGTGTGTTCCATAAAGGAAAACAGGGAACCAATTTCACTCACATTTATCAGTCTAAAACAGGATCTTTTAAGGTATGTGCTGGCCAAACACTTTACATTCCCTTAAATCAGGGATTATCAGCCTTGACGTTGGGCCCGGATAATTCTTTGCTGTGCAGCACATCCCTGGCCTCTACCCAACAGCAACACCCGTCCCCTCAGTTGTCACAACCAAAAATGTCTCCAGATATTGTCAAATGTCTCCCAGGGAACAAAACTGCCCAGGTTTAAAAGAGTAAAGCCAAAATGTCACCATGTTGCCATACAATCAATACACAAAACTGAGGTATTATACACTCTTTGTTTCGTTCTGTCTCTGAAACCGGCTGTGCATTCTACCCTCCCAGCACATCTCAAGTCAGACGGGCCACAGTCCACGCGTTCTGCAGCCGTGCATGGCTGGGTGGTGGCTCCCACGCGGAACAGCCCAGCTCTAAGTCCCTGGAAGCCAACGCTGAGAAGGCTGGAGTGAAGGCAAGCCAAGGAAGTGAGGGCCTGAAGAGGCCGAAAGACTGCCTTTTTCCTCCTGTGCTCAGTTTCAGGAGAAGCACCTTCCCTGAACTTCTTTAAAAATACACTGAAAGTTCAACCTTGAAAATGAAAACCAGGCCATAAAGGACCACAGTTTTTTCCCTACCGAGAAAAAAAAATAGGCCTAGAATTGACTTTGGTCTGAAAAACTATTACTAAGCTATCAGTAATAATTAGGAAAAGTGAGCCGAGTTTTTTTAACAGCTGACATTCTTCCTTTCTTAATGAGACGCCCTGACACTCTCCTCAGGGGTCCCAAACCACACGCATACTTGTCCGCAGCATGGCAGATGGTGCCACATGTGTCGGCCATGTCATCCACAAGGATGGCCACGCGGTCCTTCACGTCGCCCACCAGCACCATCCGGTCCACTTCATTTGCCTTCTTCCTCTCCTTGTGAATCAAGGCAAATTCCACATTCAACCTGTCTGCGATTGACGTGACCCTGCTCAAAGACACAGACAGACACGGACTTAGAGAACAAGCTTATGGTTAGCAGGGGGAAGGTGGCAGGGAGGATAGATTGGGAGTTTGGGAGTGACATGTACACACTGCTATATTTAAAACAGATAACCAACAAGGACCTACTGTATAGCACAGGGAACTCTGTTCAATATTCTGTAACAACCTAGATGGGAGAAGAATTTGAAAAAAGAATAGATACATGTATATGTATAACTGAATCACTTCGCTGTATACCTGAAACTAACACAACACTGTTAACCAACTATACTCCAATATAAAATTAAAAGTTAAAAAATATAGATAGGGAAAAAAATTAGACTAATTCTGAAAACGTATTCCCAAAATTATATTAAAAAACTCTAGATTCATTACAAAAAAAAAAAGACACAGACAGATACATCAAACACTGTCAATACAAAAAAACTTGTGTTCTTCACAGCTGTATTTTAGGACTGTCGTGACCAGCCATACTCAAGATAATGCAAGAATCAGGCCTCCCTTGCAAAGCCAGGCCTGGTCTGGGATATGTATTAAGCGATGCAAGGGGAGAAACATGCTAGGATGTGGCCTTGCATTTGTGGCAGCTGGGGAAGAAAGCCAGGGCGCCTTGACCATGGGCTAAAACTCCTGGCTAAGCAGCTGACACTCAACAGGTTAGTGTTCATGGGTACCTTTATTTATTTTTTTATTTTTTTGCGGTATGCGGGCCTCTCACTGCTGTGGCCTCTCCCGTTGCGGAGCACAGGCTCCGGACGCGCAGGCCCATCGGCCATGGCTCACGGGCCCAGCCACTCCGCGGCATGTGGGATCTTCCCGGACCGGGGCACGAGCCCGTGTCCCCTGTATCGGCAGGCGGACTCTCAACCACTGTGCCACCAGGGAAGCCCTTGTGGGTACCTTTTAAAGTCAGGGGCACAACTAAAAGCAAGTTATTTAGGAAATACTAACTGCTCAGTGTAGGGAGCAGCCAGTGGGGACAAAGTCCGGGTGAGCGCAGCCATGTAATCTGTACGCTTAGGACAACGGGCTTCACGGGACACGAGGCCTCCGGACACGGTAATCACAGTCCAGGCCTCTGCACAACTAGGGCAAATGCTCAAAAGTCATCAGCTCTGAAAGGCCTGAACTGGCAAAAGGAGGAGAAGGTGGCAGGCCAGGCTTGCTAGTGAGCCCGGAACATTCCAGATTTTTCCTGTGAAGAATAGACTTCAATGATGAAACAGTGCAAAATAACACCATAGACATAAGGTGACATGAAGATTTTCCCGTTTCACTTTTTGAAATGAGGGTCACTCCTGATGCAATTCAGCTGAAAAACTTTTTATCGAGGGACCAAAACATACACACTCACACACCCTAATTTAGTATGCAGTGACTGGATGATGCAACCTCTGGACGCTTTTTAAGTCGTGGTCCCATTCACTGCGTCCTCCTCAGCTGGTAACCACGAGTGGCGCCCCATGCGTGCTCTGATCAAGCCGAGTGTGGCCAAGGCGCTGAGAGGAACCCACTTTCTGGGGCCAAGAGCGCAGCATGAAGGGGACTGTGTACCACAGGTTACACCTGCTTGTTTCTGAGAACATTCAACAAGTATTTTTTTAAATTGTGGCATATATATAACTAAATAGAATTTGAATGCTGACCAAGATTTTGCCCCATAATCGCCCTAAAACATATACTACTATCTATATGCCAATTTCATAAAAGATAAGCCATTTAAACTCCCATTAAGGAAAGCTAGTTTCTCAGAACACAAGACAGGTTTTTCCCAAGAAAGACTCTTGAACACCTTATGTATGTGCGTATACATTAAAATTCTGTTTATTTGTAAGGACCAGGAAGATCTCAGTGCGGTGGGGAAGCGCCACCACTGGGGCTGAAGTTTGAAGCAACTCAAGTCCAAGCATAACCTGCGTTCTGCCATGTGATCCGCTCTCCTAAGCCTGTGCACAAACACACCAGCAGGGGGCGCGGAGGCCTGCGTGGGAAAGAAGCTCAGGTTTTGGGGGGTTGGGGACAGGCGTGGAACATGACTGGGGGAGCTCCAGCCACTGCAGGTACCCAATGGTAACATCAGAAGCAGAGAATAAAGGAAAATATCCCTGCAAAAAGCCCCCTGGGTTGCGAGAACATTCCTATTTCTCCGCAGGTTCCAACTCTTCTTTTCCTGGTGTATAACTGAGACTTAATACCTATTCCTAACATACGATGCTGAGACAGTGTATCATATAGAAATCTTGGGTGGAAAAAGCTAGGACAAAAATAATACATAGTTTGATTTCCATTTCTTCTGGATACACTATTACATTCTCTTTAAAAGAAAAGAGAAAAAAGTCCAATCTGAATTATTTAGTTTCACCAACTTCCCAGACCAGTTTTACGTTAATACTGACTATCTCAACAGTGGTGTGTTTCCTAAGGTTTATTTTTTTTCTACCCACAAGTGACCTCTTGTGGCGATATTAAGTTTTGTGGGGATACTAACTTGTACCTGGAACAAATCAAGCCTCAAAGTTTTTTCTGTGACAACAAGTTCCAATTTGTCAGATAGATATCTATTTTTCTTGGTGAAATACGACTTCTTGCATCAAACAAAGAAGCCACAGATAATGTCAACTGTACGTATCATGCGTTACCTGCGAGGCTATTTTGTCGGTTGGGGAACAGCTTACTCCAGGATATGAGGATGACAAGAATGTGTAGCAAAAACTGGTGAGGAATGGAGGTGACAAAAAACCGGAAATGCATGCCCCTAAAAAGCCTGCCTCTCCCGGCAGAGGGGGAGCAGGGGTGATCGGAGCGGAACTACTCTGAAGGGGATCTGAACAAAAACAGCATCTTGCTACTGGCCATTTCCTCTGGCTAGCTGACTCTGCATTTTTTGAGCAGGAGTTGGCAAGTAGATGGGGGAGCCTGGTATATAATAAAAGATGGTATTTCAAATCAATGTGAGAAAAATTGATTACTGAATAGTTCTGGGGACAATTCAGATAGCTGAGGACAGGGGGAGTTGGATTCTTAATTCACTCTTTATTCCAAAACAAATTTCAGATGGAAGAAAAATCAAAACATTAAAAAGGAAAAAAGCAACCCTTAAAACATATGAAATCATGGGAGAAGAAAAATGTTAAGGGTGATCCTTCATAAACCCAGAAGCCATAATGTGAAACAGAGATAAATGTGAGTACATAAGCATGTTTTAAAAGTCTTGCAGAGAAGAAAAATACAAAAAGGGAAGAAGTGAAAAACTCGGGGACTTACTTGCTACACACGAGAAGAAAAGATGTCATTTCCTGCCTGCACAGAACTCCTAACAAGCCAGAGGAAGAGGCCTCCAGCTGACAGAACATGCAAAAGGTATGAACAAAATATGAACGTGCTAGAAGGAGCGCTCAACCTTATGCACGCAACTGCAATTTACAGGAGGAGATGCCATGTATCACTCAGCCGATCTGTAAAGTAAAAGAAGTCCGATCATCTGCTGTGTAAGCAAGCCTGTGTACAAAGTCACTGGCATCCATACTTGGGAATGTCAACTGGTCTATCTTCTTTTTTTTTTTTTTGGTACACGGGCCTCTCACTGTTGTGGCGTCTCCCATTGCGGAGCACAGGCTCCGGATGCGCAGGCTCAGCGGCCACGGCTCACAGGCCTAGCGGCTCCGCGACATGTGAGATCTTCCCGGACCGGGGCACGAACCCATGTCCTCTGCATCGGCAGGTGGACTCTCAACCACTGCGCCACCAGGGAAGCCCTATCTTCTTTTTTTTAAATTGAAGTATACTTGATTTACAATGTTGTGTTAGCTTCTGGTGTACAGCAAAGTGATTCAGTTATACATATATATATATTTATATACTCTTTTTCAGACTTTTTTCCATTATGGTTTATTACAAGACACTGAATATAGTTTCCTCTGCTATACAGCAGATCCTTGTTGTTTATCTGTTTTATATATAGTAGTTTTATCTGCTAATCCCAATGGTCTTCTTTCTTTTTTTTTATACGTGAATTTTGAGTTCATATATTTTTTAAATTAATTAATTTATTCATTTATTTAATTTTTGGCTGCACTGGGTCTTCACTGCTGCACGCGGGCCTTCTCTAGCTGCAGCAAGTGGGGGCCACTCCCCGCCGTGGTGTGCAGGCTTCTCATTGCAGTGGCCTCTCCTGCTGCAGAGCACAGGCTCTAGGCGCGCGGGCTTCAGCAGTTGTGGCGCACGGGCCCAGTTGCTCCACAGCATGTGGGATCCTCCCGGACCAGGGCTCGAACCCATGTCCCCTGCATTGGCAGGCGGACTCCCAACCACTGCGCCACCAGCGAAGCCTATCTTCTTTCAAAGACCAAATTTTGACCCTGTCCATCAAAACCTAAATAGCTCATGCCCCTGGACTTGGCAACAGCAGTTCTAAGAACGCATCCTACTTGTACAAGTATATGAAATGTGAAAGTGAGTGTCGTGCTGCAGGAATGTGCCTAAGAACATAAACAACAGCACCTACTAAAGAGGAACGTGAGACTGGTTAAAGGAATCACTACATCCGCACCCAAGGGCCTATCACCCAGCTGCGAAAACCAAGAAAGCAGACCTACTGCACAGCTGGGGAACTGTTGCTAAGGCGGAACATGCTTTGAAAAAAAAAACAGCAAAGAAGTATGTGCAGCATAACATCATCTGTGTGAAATAAAAAGGGGGGGTATATGTTTGAAAAGCATAATTCTGACTTTGGGAAGAATAGAGGTCCCTCAAGAAGGAAATGGGAGACATCACCCTATACATAAAAAATAGGGTTGGGGGCTTCCCTGGTGGTGCAGTGGTTGAGAGTCCGCCTGCCGATGCAGGGGACACGGGTTCGTGCCCCGGTCTGGGAGGATCCCACATGCCACAGAGCCTGAGCGTCCAGAGCCTGTGCTCCACAACGGGAGAGGCCACAACAGTGAGAGGCCTGCGTACCACCAAAAAAAAAAAAAAAAAAAAAAAAAAAATAGGGTTGGGATGGAAAAACACAAGGCCACAGAAGTTTGTGGAATCTATTATTCTTTTGGCCTGTTAGCTATCAAACTAAGTTGTTCTGGTCAAAAAAAGAAATATGCCTGACATGAAAGCCACTTATTTTATGATCCATCCATATGAACCGCCCAGGGAGACAATTCCCTAGACACAATGGAGATTAGTGGTGGCCACAGGCTGGAGGGAGAGGGAGTGGGGAGTGACTGCAAATGTTCTGGAATTAGACAGTGGTGACAGATGCCTAACTCTGAATACACAAAACCCACTGACCTGCGCACTTTGAATGGGTGAATTGGAGGTATGTGAATTACATCTCAATAAAGCTGTTACTAAAAACAAGTTACGCCTTATGCTCCCTCTCAACCCACTTGCTCACCTCTAACCTTCGAGCAGGCCAGTGCATTCGCCTGCAGATGCCACTGTGTGACTTCAGTAAGTTTCTAAGTAACTGCAAGCATCTCCAAGAGAAATTACTCCAAAACGTTGCTCTCATTCCCCTGTTGCCTTAAGCAGACAACACTCTGGGTTGCTTGCACCCGAAGGGGAGCTTTTAAGTTCGATTCTAGGTCCTTAGCTTGGCCGTGGAAGGGATGAGGGATGGGCATTTGCATTTTAAAGTTGTCCCCAAGTTTGATGGTCACCACTCTCTCGTGGCAGGTTTACTAGCGTGCACAGACTTACGAGCATCCTTGCTTTCTCACAGGACTGGTGGACGGAGCTCTCTTTCACCTCTCCCTCCCTGACGGAGGCCCCTGCCCGGGCATTAAAACTTCATTCCGCTCTTCTCCCCGCCAGAGAGCAGCTGCACAGTTCTACAAGGTGACTCTGACTCACTGAGTCTCGGAGCACAGTAAAGCACTCTGCATCAGCGTTCCCTCATCTTCACCCCGATCCTCAACTGTCTGTACTGATTGCTCTTTAATTCCTTGAGTCTCTGTAAAGCCCTCTGGATTTGCTTCTCAGTACGATTATTTATGCCATTCAGTGCACCTGCGCTCTGATGCTTTTAGTGCCATGTCAATTTCCGTCCAGCATCCTCCTTTTACAGCCCAGTAACTGTCCTGTTGAGCCCACGGGGCTCGCTGCCCGCCGCCCTGTTATCTGCAGGCGCTGGCTCTCGGTGGGCTGCGCCCCCTCGGCTTCCTAACTGGGATAGTCAGGCACAATGAGGTGGTCTTCAGCGGGGAGTGCTTACTGAACAGCTGGGCTTGTGGAATTCTCCCTCGGCCGTGGCTCTGTGGCCTGGGGTCAATTTTCCCAGCATCGGGAAAGACTGGCTTTCCTCCCCAGGCTGCAGGGAGGGGTCTCCCTGCCATCTCCCTTCTGTCTGGAGGCCCCCATGAGGGCATTATAGCCTCTCCCAAGCCACCCGCCTCTTCCTGGATCTGACACCCATACCGCAGGCCACCCCGAGCACGGCTGTCAGCCTTCTTTATTTCTGGGCCACAGACATCTCCCTTTCTTTCCGGCTGCTCTGCGGACACGCATTTTAAAATTGTTCTATCTTGGCTTCCATTTCTAAATGTTTGTAGTAAGAAGAACTAGCTTGGTCAATCGTGTTGTTAAGTAAAAGCCTTATTTTCCAATTAGGCTCATTGCTTTTATAATCAGAAATGAAAACTTAAAAAACTCAAAACAGGGCTTCCCTGGCGGCGCAGTGGTTGAGAGTCCGCCTGCTGATGCAGGGGACACGGGTTCGTGCCCCGGTCCGGGAAGAGCCCACATGCCGCGGAGCGGCTGGGCGCGTGAGCCATGGCCGCTGAGCCTGCGCGTCCGGAGCCTGTGCTCCGCAACGGGAGAGGCCACAGCAGTGAGAGGCCCGCGTACTGCCAAAAAAAAAAACCAAAAAAAACCTCAAAACATTCTTTGCTGAAACCAAACGTCTGTATTTTTTTTTTCTTTCATGAATGATGAAATGTTAAAGATGACAGCTCTCTGCTCTGGAGGTGAAGCCTGTTGGCTACTTACTTGCTTATTTGCAAAATAAACTGTTCAGTAATTGAAGACATGCTTCCTTATCTAACACATACGGAAAGGAAAAAGCAGTCGGCAAACACACAAATCTAAATCTGCCTCATGCCGCCTGGGCCTGTGCAGTACCTTTTGGCGCCCCCGGCGTCAGGTGAAACAATGATGCAGTTTCTCCACTCGGTGATGTTCTCCCGAATCCACTGCAGGACCGCGGGCTCCGCGTACAAGTTATCCACGGGGATATCAAAGAACCCCTAAGGGGAGAAGCGGGTGTCACGTTATTGCAGGGTTTTTAAAAAGATCTCTTTCATGAGATAAAACTTGAATTTTTTATTCAAAAGAAGCCTTTTCAACTGACTCCCCTTTTTTTCTTTAAAATTGAAGTATAGTTGGCTGACAAGGTTGTGTTACTTTCAGGTGTCCAGCAAAGTGATTCAGCTATTTTTTTATATATATATATATATATATATATATATATATATATATATATATATATGCATGTATTCTTTTTCAGATCCTTTTCCATTATACAAGATACTGAATATAGTTCCCTGTGCTATATAGTAGGACCTTGTTGTTTACCTAATTTATATATAGTAGTGTGTATCTGTTCATCCCAAGCTCCTAATTTATCTCCCCCCCACCTTTACCCTTTGGTAACTGTTTTTCTATGTCTGTGCAGACGCCCTTTTCTTAATTCAAACAGAATTAAATCAAAAGACAGATATGTTCCAGAAGCAGATTTCAGTTCAATACGGGGACATGGTCTGTTATCTTACGATCAGCTCTATCCTAAGGAATAGGAGAATGGTTTCGTAGATCAATGGGTGAGAGATTTGCTGTTTCTTAAACACCTTATTATAAGCCAAATAAGTCAACATTCACTATATCACAGAGTATGCATAGTGTAATTTGGCCTGTTTACCAGATTACGGAACTAAGTTATGAAGAGTTTTAAAAAACCTACATTACGACTCTCCCATTCTAATTATTTTCCAGAAGTGGAGATGGAATTATAGAGTTTACTACCAAGAAGCCATTCCTGCTCCTCCAAAAGTGAGTAGAGGGAAGGTGGTGCTGGATACAGGCGATATCAACATTAAATATATTTCTAAGTTCAGTAAAAAAGATGAAAATCCAAGAGTTGCCATATACAAACTTAAAAACACATGTAGTGTTACCTCCTTCAAAAATTATTTAACTTAACAGGGCGTTAGGATTTAACCACTTGCACTAAGGCCCCACCATAACCAAGGACAACAAAGAGAATTCTGGAACCTGGATCTGAGAGGCATGCAGGTCCATGGTGATGATGTGATCCGCCCCAGCGACCGAGAGCATATTGGCCACGAGTTTCGCCGAAATCGGAGCACGACTCTAAAATATAAAGGCACGGATTTTATAACAGGGGAGAGATGGAGACCTCCAGGTTTCTCCCACTAAGATTTACAGAAGAGGAATCACAGATGCTTTATTACACTTGAAGAAAATTAACATTAATAATTCAAAATTAATAATTCAATAATTTAAACTTAGTAATTTAAATGATTTCATTATTAATAAAGAAATTTATAGCTTATAATAGCAAAAGATACTCATCCCGTTTTATTCACCAAATATTAATTATTTACATCTACTACTGTGAGACAGTGTGCCTGACACTGGGTATAGAAAACAAATATCAAAGAAGCAAATAATTAAACATAAATACATGTAACATCACAATTTATATAATTCCAATTGTGACAACTGTGCAGAATAATAGGTCCCGGGAGAGAGACAGACAGACAGACAAGAGTATGAAGGACATCAAGTTAAAAGACACTGGTTGTCAGAGGCCCCTCTAAGGAAAGTGCTTTTTAAGGCGAGGCCAGCAGAAGCGGGAGACCAGTGTGGCAGCAAGAGCAGCCCATGTGACGTCATGGAGGCTGAGATCGTATCCAGGGACGGAACGAATCCTAGCGTGGCTACAGGCAGTGGTCCAGGACAGAATGTGAGGGCATGCCGGGAGAGAGGCAGGGGCGCATCCTGCAGAGCCCTGAAGGCCAAGGCCAGCCCTAAAGACAAGTTTCTGCACTACAGCTGGGAGCGAAGGCTGTTACAAATTCGACAAAAACCATATCCAAGAAAGAACACCTTAAGGTGATGGATAATTTGATATTCAGAGAAACACACGCAGCGTGACACCGTATCCTCTCTGAAGGTACCCAACTTCTCCATAGCTTT
Organism: Leucopleurus acutus; assembly: GCF_964270905.1. NCBI lineage: Eukaryota > Metazoa > Chordata > Mammalia > Artiodactyla > Delphinidae > Leucopleurus > Leucopleurus acutus. Next base: position 9,983,595 of record NC_139148.1, on the reverse strand, counting down.
AGGTTCCACACCATGAACGACGGACAGTAACTCTGTCCACGTCAAAACAATCCAAGGGACTACAGAGGCATGATTAGACCTAGGGAAAGAGTTCAGCATTTTGCTGTAAACAGTGTTATTCCTATACACCACAAAAAAGGAAATGTAAGCTTAATAGAAGATTTCATTCAAACTTACAATGTCACATGTCAATTATATCTCAAAGCTGAAAACAAAAAAGATTCCATTCAAAATAGTAACAAATGATCTCTGTTAAATACACACACACACACAGAGTATATTCATGTAAGAACACACAGGAATTATATCACAATGTGAACAGATTATTTTTATTTTCTCTAATAACACCATTCTTTTATAAAAAAGAAACCTATTACTTGATGATAATACACACACACACACACACACACACACACACACACATATTTTTTTCACACACAAAGAATGAGAGGAAACAGCCCAAATGTTACCAGCAGATGTTTCTAGAAAGTGAGATTATGGGGAAACAGTTTTCTAATTTTTAAAGAATTGTTCAACCTGCTCAACTAAGTCACGTTTTCATCGTGTTAGCTCCCCTGCTCTGGTCCACGTTGCCTTTGGGATAAAAAGCCCTCCCGCCAGCGCGGCTCTAGCTACTAAGACCTGGTCTGCCCCACCGCCATCCCTGCGCCTCCAGGAGGGGTCCTCCCCGCAGTGGGGACTGGGCCCACTCTCTCCCTCTTCCAGAGAACACTCTAAGCCTTGCCATCTACACCTGCACACCCACCTTACCCTTATTCCACCCCCATCTCTGCAGACCCAATGTGTTTGATCCTCCAGATCTGGTTCCAATCTCCAAACTTTAAGGTACTCCGAGAAATCTAGAGAGAAATGATCTGTCCCTTCTAAAGGGACACAGCATTTGGTCCCCACCATATGGGACCACCTTATGCCGCCTGCTTAAAGACTGACATCAGAAGATATTTTACGTAGGATGCATAATTCACAACTAGACTATGCGTCCCTCAAGGGCAAAGAATTGGTTTTGGAGATTTCCACATCACCTGCAGTCCCGGCTCTGTATCTTGCACACGACAGTTCTTCGATAAATATTTAATAACAGGATCTCTGTAACAACAAGTTTCCGAGGCTTAGTCATTCACCTCACTAACTATGAGAATTATTGAGTCTTAACAAAATTCCAAGATAATTAAAAAGAACAAATCGATAGCTGGGAATCTGACTCACAATGCTCATCAATTTGGGGCTCTTTCTCTAAGCTGATAACCTACGAGAAGAGTCCTCTGCTCTCCATAGCGTTCTCTCCATGGCGTTGAGCATTTCTTACTTCTGAGAGCCAAAGCACAGGGGTAATTTTTAAATTCATACTTTCTGATCTCCTTCTTCAAACTCTGTTTTCAAATTTGGTTTTTGGACCATCTTTCGCAATTTGCCTCAACCCCCAACTGCATCTTGCAGGAAAAATGATCCACAAGTTTCGACTGACTTTATAGCCAAGACAGAGAAAAATTTGTAGGACATTTCAACAAAGGTAGTCAAGGTACAGCAACCGAAAATAAAACGTTCGACTCCCCTAATGAAAAACGGATAAAGGTCAAATATTTTGTGAGCCAGACCAACCTCGACAAAGACTCTCCAGAGTCCGGATTTTATTTAATGTATCGGCTGCTGCCCCGCTAAAAAGTGTAAACTTCGCAGGCTTTAAAAATTGACGAGATTGTAGAAATTTGTGTCAGCACAACCGTCCTCAATTTTTCCAGTTAAGAAATCAAAAGAAACTATTTGATCATTGAAAATAGAACATAACCTTGAAAATTTGGGGGGGGAAAAGCTCCAAGTCTTCTACCCCCTCAAAAGTAATTATTTCCAGCTGTGCCCACATCATACGGTTTTTAGCAGGGAAGGAAACTAGCAATTATTGACCACCCACTATAGCAGAGGTCAGGGGACTGGTGCCCATGGGCCAAGACAGCCCATGCTCTGTTTCTTCACAACCTGTGAGCTAAGAATGGTTTTTAGGTTTTAAAGTGGTTGAAGACCAATCAAAAGCAGTACTTTGTGACATTTGAAAAGTGTGTGAAATTCATATTTCAATGTCCATAAATAAAGTTTTATTGGAACACGGCCATACCCCTTCGTTTACATATTAAATATGGCTGTTTTCACACCAAATGGTGAAGTGGAGCGATTTCAACAGAGTCCCAGTGGGACACAAAGCCTCAACAATCTGACACCTAGTTCTTTTGGGAAAGAGTCTGCCCACTTGTGTGCCAAGCACTTTATAAATAGTACCAAATACCATCCTTAACTTCCAGAGGAGGAAACTAAAGACACAACGGAACAAGAGTAAGTAACGGCACTAAAGGTCAAACCCAAGTCCACTTGGCTCCAAAGTCTTACCCCAAAACTCAGACCACTCTGCACCACACTTTTTACAATGAATACTATATTGTCATCTTTTTTCCATGTTAGTATTACATTGTGCTGACGTGTCATCATGAAACCTTTCCTTCACTGTCAGAACTTGCCCCTGGTTTCTTGCACATACAAATAAAAGCAAAAATAAAATTTGACAGCTGTGCAGCCTTGCTTAAAAACAAGCAGTGAGGTTAAAAATAATGAAGCAAGCTTTAAATCTGGTTAAAAGGCTCTAGCTTTTTCTGCGCTTCTTTGCAGGTAACTCTAAATAGATCGACTGCGCAGAATTCCATTGTGTCTTAGATGCCATAGACAGTACAGTCCTATGGGAAGGAAAGGACAAGTCTGTGGGGCTCCCCAGGGCTCCTCCAGTGGCTGAGGAGGAGAATTTCTTTCTGAGCCCATAGAACAAGTGTGGCCGACGACTTCCCATCACATTCGAACACTACGTGGCCTTTAGCCTACCTAAGTGAAGCCAAAAGCGGGGAGAAGTGTTTTCCCCCATCACCCTGGGTTTCCTCATCACTAGCCCTGGCTGGTACATGAATTACATATAGGCTCAGGCCATTTCTCTAAGGTGCTTACTAAATCCTTTGTTACCCTCATTTCAAAAGTTTCCTGATACAAAGCCAGCCCAGTTGGTCTAGGGAAAGAAATGAGTAGTTAGAAAAGTTATTAGCAGCAATTTAAAAAGTCCAAAAGCACACCTCAAATGATAGACAAAATTAAAGATTTCCCTTTCGAGCAGCATGGTGAGAGAAACAGTCTCTCTCCTTACTGCAACACGAGTCAGCTTGACTAGAGATAGGTCAGAAATGATGGTGCCAGAACAATCGACATGTCCTGGCCGCCTCCGAGGTCAGTCCCAAAGAGCCAGGCTCTACAAAGGGTGGTCAAGAGTCAGACTCACCTGGGACAGCTGGGTGAACACTTGTTTCCTGGCATCATTATTCACAGAATCCCCTTTCAAGCCCTCAAGTAGCCTGACTTACATGATAAATGATGTAATAATGACACTATCTCAAAGCTTGAACTGTCCCTAAATACCCACTTATTCACACATCAGTGACCTATCAAGGCCCCCTGGAGTGGGCTGAATGGTGGCCCCAAAGATATCAGGTCCTAACCCCTGGAGCCTGTGTGACTGTTACTTTATTTCGAAAGAGGCCCTTTGCAGATGTGGTCTTACTAAGGATTCTGAGATGGGGAGATTATCCCAGAGGGCCCTGGATGCTAGTGTATGTATCCTTAAAGAGGGAGATCCGACAGAGGCAAGAGAAGCCACGTGAAGATGGAAGCGGAGGTCAGAGGGATACGGCCTCAAGCCAAGCAACATGGCAGCTGCCAGCAGCTGGAAGAGGCCAGGAAGGATCCTTCCCTAGAGTCTCCAGATGGAGCATGGCCCTGCCGCACCTTGATTTTCAACTTCTGGCCTCCACAACTATGAGAGAATCCATTTCTGTTGTTTGAAGCCACCCAGCTTACAGTAATTTACTACAGCAGCAATTGGAAACTAACACAGCCCTCTGTGATTCCTTTTTTGCTATGAGCTTTCTCCAACAATACGGCGCACCATTTCTGAACTCCAGATTCCCCCTGCTGCTACTGGTGCCATCTCTCAACTGCTATCATGGCCTTGCTTCTGTGCTGCTGACGGTGACCACATCTTATCTCTTCCATCAGCGGTTAAGTTCAGAAAGTCGTGGAACTGTCTGATTGGAGTAAAAACGAAAAGCAGCTACCATATTGTTTCCAAGAAACACACTTACAGCAAAGCGACTAAGGAACAGTGAAAGGAAGGAAAGAAACTGGTACTCAAAATGGCCCCCAAAAGAAAACCCATCTTGGGCTTCCCTGGTGGCGCAGTGGTTGAGAGTCCGCCTGCCAATGCAGGGGACACGGGTTCGTGCCCCGGTCCGGGAAGATCCCACATGCCGCGGAGCGGCTGGACCCGTGAGCCATGGCCGCTGAGCCTGCGTGTCTGGAGCCTGTGCTCCGCAACGAGAGAGGCCACAACGGTGAGAGGCCCGCGTACCGCAAAAAAAAAAAAAAAAAAAAGAAAACCCATTTCAATGTCCAACAATAGGAACATGGATCAAGAGACAGTTGAACAACACGGTTCCAGGGAACAGTTAAGCCCACTGGGGCTGCAAGAGCTCTGGAGGGCTCTTCGTCAGCGTGGTGACAGAGGGCAATCCTGGCAAGTAGAGGCCAGAGGCCAGGAGTGCCGTCACATCCCCTGTGTGGGGGGCAGGACACCAGCCATGCAGACCATGCTAGTTTCTCTATGCGACAAAGACTTCATTATGATTAAACATAAGAAACAAAGTTTGAAAATACAATATTGGAACAAGAGGTAACTGCCAATCAAATACTTGCAAACAAAAAATGCAGATGTCTCAATATTTGTATCAGTTAAAAAGAAAGTTAGGGTTTTAAAAAAAAAAAAGAAAAAAACAAAAACCAAACAAAAAAACCCAAAAAACAAGTTAGGGTTCCAAATCGTTACACAGTGGGAAAGGGCCAAGTAATAATAAAAGGAGGAATTTACCAAAGAAGAAGCAATGTATCAAATATCTTCATGCCAAGTGCAAAAGCTACTAGAAAAAAAAGGAAAATCTGACGACAAATGACAGAATACAGAATTTACTAAACCCCCTGTTACATGGAAGAGAAATGGTAGCCGGATATGAGCTTCTCTATGCCACAGACAAGAACCAAGATGCTGAACAAGCCCATAGAAACACCCAGATGGGAGGAAGAGCTACGACAACAGACTACACTGATGCGACAAAAGAAATAAACTGAAACACACATAAAACTTGCAAATCAAGTTTAGAATAAAAGCAGCTCCATAAATGACAAGTGGGACGTCATATGCTTCACAGGAGCAGGTGGGGCCTCAGGTCTGGGCTGCTCACAAGCTAAAGTCAAGTCACAAAGTGACAGACACACACACAGCCCCCCCAACACACACCCCAACATTTCACGGCATGTGGCAATTATCTGAAATTCACATTTCAATGTCCATAAATATATGTTTTATGGATTTATGTTATATGGAACTGAAAGGATTCCCGCGGAACCGACCATCTATTCATAAAATACAAGGCAGACAACAGCTGAAGAGTTGCTCCCCATAGAGGCCTGAATGGTATCCCCAAAACTCACGTCCACCCAGAACCTCAGACTGTGACTTCATGTGGAAATCGGGTCTTTGCAGATGTAACTAAGGTGAAGATCCAGATGAGCTCATTCTGGATTAGGGCGGGCCCTAAATCCAGTAACTGTCCTTTTATAAAAGACAAAAGGACACGCAGAGACACAGGAAGGCAGCCATGTGAAGACAGGCAGAGATGGACATGATGCTACCAGAAGCCAAGGAATGCCAGGAGCCAGCAGAAACAGGAAGAGGCAAAGAAGGCTCCGCCAGAGTCTTCAGAGGGACTGCAGCCTGCTGGCAGAGTGACCTCTGACATCTGGCCTCCAGGACTGCAAGAGAGTACATTTCTGGCATTCTAAGTAAGCCTCCCAGTTTGTGGTCATTTGTTTTCACAGGCCCAGCAAAGTAATACATTCCCCTTTCAAGTTCCCCTCCAACTCCAACTTCTCTGATTTTTCTTGAAGGCAGAGGCCGTATCTTCAGTTTTTCTAGAAACTCACAAAGCCTCCTACAGTGCTAGTGTTACAAAAAGAATAATTCAACAATATTAACTTCATTCCTCTTGCAAGGTTAAAAAGAGATAACGGTATAAATTAAACTTGGTATCTTGAGATAACTGTAGACTCATATGCAGCTGTAAGAAACAATGCTGAGATGGTGCAACCTTGCCTCAGGTTCTCACGGTAACATCTTGCAAAACTAAGGTAGGATATCACAACTGGGATCCTGACATGGATACAATCCAGTGGTCTGCTCAGGACTTCCCCCAGTGTTTTATACTCACCAGGGTGTGTGTGTGTGTGTGTGTGTGTGTGTCTTTAGTTCTATTCACCACCACAAAGGTACACAATAATTTCATCCACTTTCATTATATGTAAAGTATAATAATTTTATATTATAGCAATGGTATTTTCATACCTGCAAAAATACACTTTCTCTGTTTCTATAGGTACAAATATTAACGTGATGGCTGGTCCAAAGACAAACCTTTGGTAGAGCCAACCAGAGAAGGCATATTTACTCCATCCTGACAGGAGAGAGCAGGCATTTCCCAGGGATTCAGAGGTACAAAGTGAGAAAATCAACGTAGCCGTTAAGGCAGAGCAGGTTCCTCCAACAGGAGCCCCGCCCCCATACCTTGTCCTTTTTGTCTTGGCGGGCGTAGGGGAAGCACGGGATCACGGCGGTCACCCTGGAGGATGACGCGATCTTGCAGGCGTTGATCATGATAAGGAGTTCCATCAGGTTGTCGTTGATTTCTCCGCAGCCACTCTGGATGATGTACACATCTTCTCCCCTCACACTTTCACCAATCTCGACGCTAGGGGAAGGAACATGCCACCCATTAATAGGAAAGCATCCCTGTGACCACCCCCAGGGTTGTGATTCCCTAGGACTTGGCAGGCAGTGGTCCTCGAGGGTATGACTTCTTCCACTGAGAGGAGACAGAACAAAATCAGCAAAGGGAAAAGTCACACGGGCGAGGTCTGGGGAGACCAGGCACAAGCTTCCAAGAGTCCTTACCCTCGTGGAGTCACAGAGGACGTGTGAATTCCCCCGGCAACGAGCTGTGACAACACACGTGAAGCATGGTCTCCCGGGGAAGCTCATGACTCAGTGCCTGGGGTTTTACGGGGGGCCAGGGACTCGCTGTTAACCACGTGGTTTACACCGTTCAGCAGTGAGCTATTCCCACAGGGAATGGCGGGAAACCTCACGAAAGCTAAGCTCCCAGAAGCCAGCCAAGGGCCACCTTGCAAAGGGGCCTTTTCCATACATGAGGGGATCCCATATGCTCTTCAGAAATTGTCTCAGGCCTGTTACATTAACTCTTTTTGGCTCAATACTGTATTTTAGTTTTTCACTTTCGTTAACGTTCCACATAACACATTGCTTAAAAAACTCCAATCCATTCTGTAAGGCTTAAAACAAACAAACAGCGCAGAGGCAGCCGATTTCAACTCTTGGTCTTCAGATGTTTATTTTCAAAGTCCCTCCTTTGCGTTTGTATTGCTTCATCTGGATTTTTTTTTTTTTTTTTTTGCGGTACGCGGGCCTCTCACTGCTGTGGCCTCTCCCATTGTGGAGCACAGGCTCCGGACGCGCAGGCTCAGCGGCCATGGCTCACGGGCCCAGCTGCTCCGCGGCATGTGGGATCCTCCCAGACGGTGACACGAACCCGCGTCCCCTGCACCGGCAGGCGGACTCTCAACCACTGCGCCACCAGGGAAGCCCGTTCATCTGGAGTTTTCATCCTAGGCATCACGTGTTGACCCCTATCTCCTCCCCAACCCGTCGCCCGCACCCGTGTGCAGCCTTCCCATCTCATCTTGCCATCTTCCTCACATCGATCAGCATTTTCCAACTAAATCTGAGAGCTACAATTTTAACTGTGTCAGTGCCATTCAGAGCTGAGTCATTCAGTAAACTGAAAACCAAGTTCGTATTGCCCTTCTATGCACAACTTTTGGGGGTCTGTTTACCCTGGAGGAAATTATCCAACCTCTTCAACTACTAAGTTTTCCGAGTACTGCATACAAATGGCAGCCTCAACACTTGGCTAACAAACTAAATCCCACAATGTCAACGTCAAAGGCCTCGAGCGTGATCTCCATTCCTTGGCCTGCCCGAGTCTCTCCCTGAGCTGCCTTCTCTTTCCAGCTGTGCACAGCTGTCTCCTGGGGATTGCTTCCACCCCTTTCCTGCCCTCGAGTTCCCACTTTCTGTACCCTTTCTGGGTGCACTTCCTTGTTTTACTGATGGATATCCTCCAGTAGCTTCTTGAGAAAGCAAATAGGAGCTAAAGTCTTTGAAAATTGCCTACCAGGAAGCTTCTGTATTTCAGGTACAGGATTCTGGGGGTTCAACAAGAGAACGAGTCAGCACAACACTGGCATACATACACAGTTACCTGTATCCCGTCTCTTGCAATCAGAAACCCATTATACCCAATGGTATTGTTTTATTAAAAGAGCTAATTATTTCTAAAGAAAATGTAAACACAAATGGCATTTCGAATACCATATAGCAGTCTATCTGAATCAACAGAAGCTTCTACTCAACTTTAAACAGAATAATTAGAAGACAAAAATGCCATTTTTCAAGTTGACAAGATCTGAAAATGAGTTTTGATAACAGTGGGTCTTAACCTCGCACGTGCTCTGCCATGGATGGAAAGAGTACGATGCCAACCTGGGGATGAGCATGTGACAGACCGAATTCTACATACTCCCTCCGATCCGAGTACTAAAGAGCTACGTGTAATTCCTTCGTGAACATCACATCAACTGCGAGGTGAAGTCAATCTGGAAATCACAGTATCATAAAGCTCAGGGGTCAATAATAGCCCGTGAGCTGAGAATGGGGTGGGCAGAATAATGGCCTCCCAAAGACGTCTATGTCCTAATCCCCAGAACCTTTGAATATATATGTTCGTTTATAGGGCAAAGGGGAAGCAAGGTGGCAGATGGAATTAAGGCTACTAGTCAGGTGACCGTAAAACAGGGAGATTACCCTTGATTATTCTAGTTGGCCCAGTGTGATTACAAGGGTCCTTAAAAATGGAAGAGGGAGAGAAAAGAGGTCAGAGAAAGAGATGTGAAGACTGACGTAGGGTCAGAGACGTGCTATGTGGCTGGTCCCGAAGATGGAAGAACGGGCCAAGAGCCAAACAAAGTAGGTAGCCCCTGAGAGCTGGGAAAGCAGGTAATGGATTCTCCCCTAGAGCCTCCAGAAAGGAACACTGACCCATGATGCACTTCTAACCTACAGAACTGTAAGACCTAACAGCAGCAGAGCCACCATGGGTCCACGAAGGCTAAAATGTTGTCTGCCCCTTACAGAAAAGGTTTGCCAACAACTGCTGGTGTTATGACTGTTTAATCCCCGAATTTCAGCTTCTCTGGCCTAGTTTTTCTAAGGAACCTCAATCCCCATATGACTAGCAGTCCAGGGGAAGACAGAAAATACATACAATCACCATGGCAACTTTTCCCCAAAGCTATTCCTGCTTCTACTCATAAAGATGGTCGCGACTGATCTTTACTCTAGGTCTTTTAAAAACTGTGGCCAGGAGGCAGCGTCCACTGCTCTTTACTGACCCTGAAATAAGAAGGCTGATGAGTTTATGTGAGCCACCAACGAATGGGTGTGGTAATTAAAAGACGGGCCACAGACTAACACTTTTCCCATCAAGAAGTGCAGTCTATGGCCTCTTCCCTGGATCTGGGAGGACTCCGTGCTTGACAACACAGTGCGACAGAAGTGACGATGCACTGACTTTGGGGCCCAGGCCTTAATAGACTGGGAGCTGCCACTTCCTGTGTTTTGGAATCCTTGTGCTTGGACCCCAGTTTCCACGCTCTAATAAGGAAGCTCCAGCAGCCCTGTGGGGAGAGATGCTGAGGTTCCTAACCAAGCTCTCAGGCCAAAGCTAGTGCCAACTTACCAGCCATGTGAGTGAGCCAGCTTAGAAGTGGACCCTCCAGCCCCAGATGGACCGTCCAGCCAGCTTAGAAGTGGACCCTCCAGCCCCTCCACCACACAGGACAGAAACAAGCCTTCCTTGCTGAGCCCTGTCCAAACTGCAGGTCTGAGAATCAAATAAACAATTAGTTTCAAACCGTTGAGCTCTGGGGTGACTTGTTACACAACAGATAACCAGAACTTTGGGTCTCAGGATCCAGCTAGCTGCTCTGGGCATGTTCACTGACCAACATAATGGGTTACAATAGACTTTCAGACACCATCATCAGTGCTGTCCTAGGACATCACTGTGCTCCTTCAGTGGCCAATTGTAAAGTTGGAGCCAATGTCTCCCTGCAGAGCTTAAATAATTTAGAGATGAGAAGGCAAAATCATGAGGCTCTGTGTCCAATTAGTGTTTTTAAAATGGGTAATGGGAGGAGCTGAGGACCAGGCGCCACACCAGATTTCTCGTCTTGGTTCAGGGAGAGGTTCAGGAAGGGGCCCCTGGACATGAATTGTATCAATTATCTCTTCCTTTGCCCTTCTGCTTCTCACCTCTAGGACCCCACGGTAAAAACCGGATCACTAGTGCAGTATCTGATACAGTCCTCTTTATAAAAGAATCAACCTCTGGGCCTAGACAGTTCATGGGAAAGAGAAAAGTCAGGAAGTTAACCTTTTATAGTCTAGATATGAAAAACATAAAATGTAACTATATAGCAATTCCCAGACTTCAGGCTGAGTGGTTTCTCACACCTCATGATTTCTAATTATCGAGCGGTAGTTATAAAATACTCAAAACCAAATAAAAATTTTTCCTTGACTTATATGACACTGCCGCCAGGAGACAAACTATCATCCCATTCTTCTGAAAGCTACTGCAACTTGAACAGGACTGCCAGATATTGTGGCATTCAAACATAAATACACTATCCTTCTCCAGAGCCCTGGACTTCCTCTGAGACCTCTGGATAAAACTCTGCCAAGTGGAATTCTTTAGCTGAAGGACTCGTGCAGTAACACCACCTGATACTCATTCACAAATGTTTCTTCACTTATATTATCATCAGGGTTGTGCAGTGGTGATTTCCCACCTGGAATAAGGGTTTCCCATATCCTAACAAGCTGAAAACAGCAACCTCCACCTTCTCTCCATGTAATAATAATAACCCCTCGGTATTTAAGCAATCTTTGCCCACCTCAAGGGCATCAAGATTCTCCTCCGATGTTTCCTCCTAGAAATTTCTAGTTCTAGGTTTTACATTTAGGCCTGCGATCCATTTCAAGTTCATTTTTGAAATGGTGGGAAGTATGGATGGACTTTTTTGGGGTTTTTTTGCAGCTGCCAACAATTGTTCCAGCACCGCTTGTTGGAAATGTTGCCTGAACTGAATCTTTGCCAAAGATATCAAAACGATCGGTAACTTAAAAAAAAAAAAAGAAGATCAGTAAGTGAGTACAGTGGAAGATATTTAAGTGGGGGGAGAAATGGGACCAACTTGTAATTAGTCAAGAGCTGCGTGGACTCAGGAAAGTGGAAAAAAAGGAGCTGCTGGTCCGGCTTCAGAGGGGGCCGCCAGCCTGACTTCACTGGACAGAGGCGACCGCTTCCTGTGGACCTGAGACATGGGCAGCAGTTACATTCAAGCCATGGCCTTGCTGCGGGACACAGCAGAGTCGCAGGAAGACGAAGAAGCTGAAAAGAAAAAGTCCATCATCTCTGAAGCAGAAAAGTTAGCACAGGGGATCCCAGCACGTGGGCCCTGGAGTTCTCAGGTTCTTTAAACCCTTTGCAGGACCACAGCCTCTGGAGAACTCAGAAGTCTGCACTCTGGCAGCTCAGGACTGTCACCTGGGAGCTTTTAAAAAGCCGACCCCGCAGCCCTCGGACCGGAATCTCTGGGGCAGGGCGGGTAAGAGGCACTTTCAACGGCCCCAGGCGAATCCAGCGCGCAGCGAGGGCTGGGGACGTGGGCGGGACGTTCCCTCGCGCGCACGGGGTTTGGGATCGGCCAGGCAGGAACGCGCTCGCCCCGGGCCGTCCCTCCCCGCGTGCCCCGCGGTTCCCGCCAGCTGCGCCTACCTCCTCCCGTGCCCTGTGACCGCCCGGAGGTCGCTCTTCCGGGCTGTGCCCGCCCTCTTCGGCTTCTCCCGGACGCCGCGGCGGTGGCGCGGAGGCCGCGTAGTGGCCGTCCCGCCCCGGAAGGCGGAGCGGGCAGCCGCGGAGGGGGTCCCAGGTAAGCGCCGGCGCCGGCCCGGCACCGCGGCCGCACGCCCAGCGCCCTCCCCGGCCCGGCCCCCACCTGGTCTCCTGGTTGCTGAACTTCTTGGTGACCACCTTGCCCAGCTCCAGGCCCAGCCGGTCGGCCACGCGCTGAGACAGGTCCTGGTGTGAGCTGCCGCTGAAGAGCACGATGTTGGGCATGGTCAGGCGCGGGGCTCCAAGCGGCGCGGGGCGGCGGAGGCGGCGGTAACACAGAACCCTGCTGCGAGAGCTGGAAAGCGCGACTGGCAGACACCGGCAGGAGCGGAGCGAAGAGGAGCTGGAGGGGGCGGAGCTGGAGGGGCGGAGCTGGGAGAGGGGAGCGGGAGGGACGGGACTGGGGGAGGAGGAGCTGGAGGCGGTGGAGCTGAGGGAGGAGGAGCTGCGGGGTGGGAAGAGTGGGAAAGCGCAGCCGCGGGTCCCGGAGGCGGAGCTGGAGGGGCAGAGCTGAGGGAGGAGGCGCTGCGGGGTGGGAAGAGCAGGAAGACGCAGCCGCGGGCCGGGTAGGAGGAGCTGGAGGGGCGGAGCTGAGGGAGGAGGCGCTGCGGGGTGGGAAGAGCGGGAAGACGCAGCCGCGGGCCGGGTAGGAGGAGCTGGAGGGGCGGAGCTGAGGGAGGAGGCGCTGCGGGGTGGGAAGAGCGGGAAGACGCAGCCGCGGGCCGGGTAGGAGGAGCTGGAGGGGCGGAGCTGAGGGAGGAGGCGCTGCGGGGTGGGAAGAGCGGGAAGACGCAGCCGCGGGCCGGGTAGGAGGAGCTGGAGGGGCGGAGTGGAGGGAGGAGGCGCTGCGGGGTGGGAAGAGCGGGAAGACGCAGCCGCGGGCCGGGTAGGAGGAGCTGGAGGGGCGGAGCTGAGGGAGGAGGCGCTGGAGGCGGAGGTGGAGTGGGAAAGTGCCGCAACAGGCCCCGGAGGAGGAGCTGCAGGAGGCGGAACTGGGGGAGCGGGGCGGGGGAGGAGGAGCTGGAAGGGAAAGGGAGGAAGGGGGGCGGGAGGGGAATGGGTGTTGGAGAAGATGGGGGCGGGAGGAGTAGCTGGAGGAGCGAGAGAGGGAGGGGGGAGGATTGGAGGAAGAGCCCGAGGGTGCTGCGAGGCGGGTGCTGCGAGGCGTGGGCTGCTACACACCGAGGGCTGCTACACACCGAGGGCTGTAGGATGAGAAACCCTGGAGGGCCTGGCTCCGTGGGAGAGCTCCAGGCCCTAATCCTGACCTTTCTGTCCTGCTTCGCGGGGGAGAGTCAATGAACCAGGTTAACTGGGCACAGAGGGAGGGTGAGGGAGGGGCGATGAAGGTGCCTCGCAACCAGGAGCGACCCCCATCCTGGAATACCCCCAAACCCACTGCAGATCACTGGTGCAGATCACAAGGGTCTGCAAGCTGGCCTGCAGGCCAGATCCACATGCTGCCTGTTTGTACGAGAGAGCTAAGCATTATTTTACACTTGAACATTTGTGTATGTATGTGATAATAGCTACAATACCATTGAACCCCAATTAAGAGACACATTATCCCCTTCAGAAAGGAACTCCTTTCCTCTCATTAGTGGGTGTGTACTGCAAAAAATTGTACTCTATTATTACAGTTTGAATTTCATCAATAAAAACATTGTGAATTTTTTTCTCTCTCGTTATATAAGTACCTACATAATATCCTCTCCATTTTGCCTCTTGGCCCTCAAAGCCTAAATTATTTACCATCCAGTCCTTAGTCAAAGAAAAGAACTGGCCAGGGTTCTTGAAAAATTCACAGCGCCAGTGACCATCTGAGCCCTGACCCCAGGTGGAGGGGGCAAGGTTGCTCCCGATGTGATGTGCGATCGAACAAAGGCCCCTCCAGATTCCTCATTTTTAGGTAGATGTGGTGGTCCTCGTGCCAGCTTTCACAACCTCCTGCCTGTCGCTTTCTCAAAGGCCTGACCCCAGGAACGCAGTCCGCCCCGGTGGTCCCCAGCCGAAGCCCTGCACGTCCCTGGAGGCCCCGCCTTCCCTTCCCTCCCTGCAGACAGGAGCAAAAAGCCTTTCTCAAGAAGCAAATACACTCCCAAACCAACCTCTGGGCACAAACCAAATGTTGGGGAAGGGAATGTGTTCCATGGGCTTGGAGGGCTCGCGCGTTGATGATGCTGGTCACAGTTTAACGTTCCTCAATGAAAACAGATTAAACAGGTTGGATAAATGGCTGGGTTTTACCTAATGTTGCCAAGAATTGGCTCTCCATCAACAAGACAAGGCCACTAGCAGGTGGGTTGTAGCCTGCTCTAATCTGACTTCATATTTTGGGGATTTGGGGGATTGTTGGGATTATTCATATCATTGGAATTTTTCATCTGGGTCCACGTACTTTGCAAATCAGACTGCCTAGCACATCACGTGTTTCTTTTAAACTCCTGCATCTGCCTGCTTACCAAAAAACTGTCCAAAGCGTTAGTTATGGCAGCACCTCTGCCCCTTTTTCATTCTGCCGGGACATGTATATGTGCTCTATTAATTTTGGGGGGAAAACCCCTTCTTGCAATGCCTTCTTATCTATGTATTCTATGGATAATTACCATAGCAATGAGATTTATACTCATACTCAAACATGTTTAAAATTTTTATTGAATGAGTCAGCCAATGTAATTATTTTAAATTCTCCTCATAAAATTTACTACCAACAGTATTACTATAATTTTTATGTCCTTAAAATTTCTCTCATAGACAAAATATATACACATTCTTCTCAGAGGGAAAGTGGCTTCTTGTTGGCATGGTGGGGCTGCAGTTCTTTGATAACAAAACGGACGGACTCTATAAAACAGTAGAAGTTAAAGCCCCTGTCCTCCAAGTCTGTTTATGGTCGGGCACTTGGAAGCTATGATTGAATTGTCACAAACCATGACTTCAATACTACCAGGGAGAAGCAATATCTGGGTTGGGGCAACTAATAAAATGGTTGTTGGTACAACACTTTGATGAGTTACTATGCTTAAATGCTGAGGGTAAACAGGGGAAATGTCCCACTGGGATGGATGAGAATCATCTAAAATCACCATGAGCAGCAGACTGTCCAGAAAGCTGCTCTTTATTTAAGTGTGAACACTTTCTCCCCCAAGCCCCTTTATCCTTGATCCACAGCATCCAGGTTGTGGGGACCTTGGTCTAGAGCGGGTCTCTCAGCCTCGGCACTACTGACATTTGGGCTGGGTAATTCTTTGTTGTGGGCCCTGTCCTGTTCTTTGTAGGATGTTTAGCAGCATTCCTGGCCTCTACCAGTAGCACCTCCCCACCAGTTGTGACAACCAAAAGTGTCTCCAGCCATTGCTAAATGTCCCCTAAGGAGTAAAATCACCCCAGGTTAAGAACCACTTGTCTGAACAAACCACTGTCCCTTTCTTCCTCCATATGAGCCTCTCCTTAGAGCTGCTTGGGCTTCCTCACAGCATGGCTGCAGGGTTCCAAGAAAGAGGGTTCTAAGAAGATAAGCCTCAATGAGCAAGAGCTTATCCAGCCTCTGCTTTTATCCTATTTGCTAATGTCCCATTGGCCAAAGCAAGTCACATGGCCAAGACCAGCATCAAAGTGGTATGGGACAACATAAGGGCATGAATATTAGGTCCACCAGTCCACCAGCTGTCTACCCCAGTGCACTGACTTCTTGGACAGAACGTGGAGTTGAGGAAGCCCCCAAGAAAATGGAACACACGTTCAAAGACTCAAGACCCAGAGGATGAAAAGAACATCTACTATGTGTACATAAAATCTTAGACCATGAACATATTATAAAATATTCATTACTTTAAGATAAAATGTTAGTGGAGAAAATTAAAATGATAAGACATTTCCATTGTTGACTTCTGTCTTCATTGACTCATGGATAGGGCTGAATGGGAAAGCACTCATTTGAGTTTGTGAACAGTTTCACATCTTGTATTCCCCGCATCACTTAGCCAGGGTCTTTCTGTATAGTGAGAGCTCTAAATATTTTCTGAATGAATTTATTTTCAACTATCCTAGGGCTGAGAAATGGAAGAAATGGCCTGAAGTCACATGGCTAGTAAAAGGCAATAAGGGGATTAGAATGCAGACCTTCTAGCTCAGCCCTTTGTTCTCTGGAACAGTGCTGTCCAAAAGAAATGTAATACAAGCCATGTATGTAATTTACATGTTTAGTAGCCATATTTAAAAAGAGTAAAAAGAAACCACTGAAGTTATCTTAATAATACACTTTAACCTAATATATCCCCGAACATTATTACTCCTACTTGTAATGAATATTAAAATTATTCATTAGATATTTTCCAGTTTTTTCATACCAAGTGTTTGAAGTACGACGTATACTTTACACCTACAGCGCATCTCAGTTTAGATTTACCATAGTTCAAGTGTTCAACATCCGCGTGTGACTGGTAATTGCCATATTAGAGTGAGAAGCTCTAGAACACTGGTTCCTAAGAGCAATGCCAAGACACCCTGATGCATCCATTCTATCAGGTGTTTTTATTAGGAGTCTGACACTTTACAGCTAATTATAAAATGCTAATGTTTATAAATAATTTAAGTTAAAGTGGATGCAAGTTTATTCTTCAAGTAGTGGCATTTTCACTCATAATCAAGTATTTTTCCGATTTTTATTTCTATATCTTTTACTTTCTATTAGTTAAAGAAAAATATTTTTTAAACAGAGAGGAGAGTAAAATGAACACCCATAAACCGATCACCTAGATTTGGCAGCTGTCACAATTTTGCTATATTTGCTTCATCTGTTTTTTTCTGAAGTGTTCTAAATTACAGTCATCGTATATTCAACTCAAAATTATTTAGTCTGCTGGGCTTCCCTGGTGGCGCAGTGGTTGAGAGTCCGCCTGCCGATGCAGGGGACACGGGTTCATGCCCCGGTCCGGGAAGATCCCACATGCCGCGGAGCGGCTGGGCCCGTGAGCCATGGCCGCTGAGCCTGCGCATCCGGGGCCTGTGCTCCGCGACGGGAGAGGCCACAGCAGTGAGAGGCCCGCGTAGCGCAAAAAAAGAAAAAAAAATTAGTCTGCATCTATAAAAAGATACGGATATCACATAATGTATAAAAATTAACTCAAAATGGATCAAAGCCCTAAATGTAAGAGCTAAAACTATAAAATTCTCACAAGAAAACATAGGTATAAATCTTCATGGCCTTGGATTAGGCAATGATTTCTTTATTATGACACCAAAAGCACAAGCAACAGCAGCAACAAAAATAGATAAGCTGGACATCAAAATTAAAAACTTTTGTGCTTCGAAGGATACCATCAAGAAAATGAAAAGGCAACCCAAAGCATGGGAGAAAATGTTTGCAATTCATATATCTGATGAAGGACTTGTATCTAGAATGTATAAACATGACCACAACTCAATAAAAAGACAAATAATTCAAAAACGGGCAAAGGAACCTGCACATGGACATTTACAGCATCTTTATTCATAGCTGCCAGAATGTGGAAGCAACCGAGATGTCCTTCAGTAGGTGAATGGATACATAAACTGTGCTGCATCCGGACAGTGGAATATTATTCAGTGATACAAAGAAATGAGCTCTCAAGCCATGAAAAGACACAAAGGAACCTCAAATGTGCATTACTAATTAAAAGAGACGGAAAAGGCTACATAGTGTATGATTCCAACTGTATGATATTCTGGAAAACGCAAAACTACGGAGACAGTAAAATGATCAGTGGTTGCCAGGGGTTAGGGGGAGGGAGGGATGAATAGGTAGAGCACAGAGGATTTTTTGGGCAGTGAAACTATTCTGTATGATACTATAATGGTAGATACATGTCTATACGTTTGTCCAAACCCATAGAGTGAACCCTAATGTAAATTATTGACTTACGTTGATGATGATGCGTCACTGTTGGTTCATCAATTGGAACAAATGTAGTACTCTGGTACAGAATGTTGATAGTTGAAGAGGCTATGCGTATGTGGAGGTGTGCAGGAATTCCCTGTACTTTCCACTTGATTTTACTGTGAACCCAAAATGCTCTAAAAAAGTCAAGTCCGTTAAAAGAATGAAAAAAAAAAGTAGGCCAAGGATCTGAATACATATTTTTCCAAAGAAAATATACAAATGGCTAATAAATACATGAAAAGATGATCAGCAAATGAAAACCATACTGATTCCACTTCACACCCATTAGGTTGGCTATAGTCAAGAAGACAGATAATGACAAGTGTTGGTGGGAATGTGGA
This sequence comes from Leucopleurus acutus, assembly GCF_964270905.1. NCBI lineage: Eukaryota > Metazoa > Chordata > Mammalia > Artiodactyla > Delphinidae > Leucopleurus > Leucopleurus acutus. Next base: position 9,965,086 of record NC_139148.1, on the reverse strand, counting down.
GAAGCTGGAACCCTCGTATACTGCTGGTAGGCATGTAAAATGGTGCAGCTTCTTTGGAAAACAATCTGGCAGTTCGTCAGTTAAACATGGAACTACCACCTGACCCAGCAATTCTACTCCTAAGTATATAGCCAAAAGAATTGAAAACAAGTACTCAGAGACATAGTTTACATGAGTGTTTATATCAGCACTATTCCCAATAGCCAAAAGATGAAAACAACCCAGATGTCTATCAACTGAGGAGTGGATAAACAAAACGTGATCGTTCCATACAGTGGGATATTATTCAACCATAAAAAGGAATGAAGTTCTGATACGTGCTGTGACATGGATGAACCTCGAAAACAGTATGCTAGGTGAAAGAAGCCAAACACAAAGGAACACATATTGCACGATTCCGTGTCCAGAATACGCAAATCTATAGACAGGTAAATTAAGGGTTACCTGGGGCTGGGGGATGGGAGGATGGAGGGTCTAGGGGGTGACGGCTAAGGCGTGTGGGGTTGCTTTGGGGGTAATGAAAATGTTCTAAAATTGACTATGGAGATGGGTGCACAACTCTGTGAATGTACTAAAAGCCATGGAATTTTATACTTTACATGAATAAACTGAATAGCATGTGGATTACATCTCAATAAGAGATATTTTAAAAGATAAGGACATTTCTTTATGACTCCAATACCATGATCACATCTAATATATTATGTCAGGTTGTCCTGCTATTAGGGATATTGAGGATGCTATTGATTTAAGGTGGTGATGGTCTGATTCCTTCATTGTAAGGCTCTTTTCTACCCTCGCAAATGCTGATTTTCTAATTCTATCATCCTTTCCTGTCTACAAATATTCACTGGAATTCTCCAGTAAAGAAGAGCATCCCTTCATCTCCTACAGCTATACGTGGTTACCCTAAAATATAGTTTGTACTAGAAAATCAAGACAAAAGTTTCATTTTCTTCCTTTTAATGACCAGTTTTCAGAGTACGGAGTTTGGTATAAATGCTATCTCCCACTGAAAGGAACCAGGGTCCTTGGAGATGTAGCAGGTCCAAGGTCTGGGGCAGGGGATGGACAACATGAGCCAAGACACCCTGCGTCAGCTCGTTCCAAGACAGGGACGAGTGTGTCTGCAGGATCAGGGAGCAGGCTTAACGTGGTTACATCTTATCAAAAGTGGGACAGCGTGAACAGCAAAATTCATGGACTGATAATGGCCTGAAATGTACAAAATATCTAAAAAACAACAAGTTCATAACAATAGGCAATAAAATGAAAACCAGAAGTCAACTTCACGTGGACCCAATGAAGATGAATATTAAACTAATTCCTTTCCGTGAAAATTGGTCATTAAAGAGTTCGCTTTCTTGAGAGGCAAGGTGAAGGTGGAATTAACCGATTTCTCGGGTAATTACATATAATCTGAGGCTGCCCAGGGGAATTTCCTTTTCACGTGGGTTGGATCAGTCACTTGGGTTGGAAATTAGATCAAAGATAAAGACTCTGGTGCCCTCAGTGAATCTAAGAGAGCTGGATACGGCATACATAATTCAAGCAGAGGAGTCCAGCAAGTTAAGCGGCACAGGAATACCCAACCAGGGCAAAGATGGAAACGTGAGGAAGTTAATTGAGCTTCATTTTAGTGTGAGCCAAACAGAGAAGTGAAGGGTCTAAAGTAAGGACCAGAAAAGCAACTTGCTGCAAACCCTTTCTAGAATAAGGTAGCCACTGAGAGAAGGAATAATAACGTCACATGTGCATGTAACACTTGCTACACTGCAGGCCTTCACATCAACCCTGTGAGGTTGGTCTTATGACCCTCATCGCCATTTCACAGGTAAAGAAACTGGGAAACAGAGCAGTTAGGTAACTTGCTCAAAGTCACACATCTATGTAGTGGAGCCAGGCAGCTTTTACTACTGCACCCACTGCCTCTTACATCATTCCACCATGTAAGTGGGAGCAACTAAAGAAGGCTTTCCATTTTAGATCAATGTGATGTATAAAAAGGGTACTTCTTCCTTATGATAATACTTCTCGCTTCTAAAATATCACAGTAACACAATCTTGATAAAGGTTATCTCTCCCACCCAACGTTTCTTGGGATGTTGTTGGAATGCCTCGGCCTCTCTTGTCCTTTGATCTTTCTACAAGCTCTCTTTGCCAACAGCCAGGCCCATGACCTGGTAAATCCTGATGATTTACATGCTCATATCTCCAGCTCAGACCTCTCTCCTGAGGGCTAGGCTTGAACAGCCAACTCTATAATGGGTGGGCAAACCAAGGCCAAATTCTGTTCACAGCCTGTTTCATTAAGAAAGTTTTACACACTCACATACAGATGAAAATTTTCATTGACATGTTGTCTATGGCTGCTGTGCCACAAGGACAGAGTTGAGGAGTTGTGGCAGAGATCATGTGGCTTTAAGGCCTAAATATTTACTATTTGGTCCTTTACAGAAAAAAATGGGCCTCTTCAATGAGAAGCCTTCTTCTCCCCCCACTCCAGCCTGCCCAGCTTTATTGAGGTATAATTGGCATATACCTTGTGTAAGCTTAGAGTGTACGATGTGTTGATTTGATACACTTATATATTACAAAATGATCACCACCATAGTGTCGGCTAACACCTTCAGCACATAATTACGATTTCCTTCTTGTGGTGAGAACAACTAAGATCCACTTTCTTAGCAATTTTCAAAAATATAATACAGTATTATTAGCTATAATCACCATGCTGCACATTAGACGCCCAGAGCTTATTAATCTTACAGCTGAAAACATGTTCCTGTGGCCAATAGCTTCCCCTTTCCCCCACCCCCCAGCCCTTGATTCTGATGTTCCCATTACTTTTCCTGTGCCGAGGCTGTTAGTTCTGTGTGCAAAGTCTCAACCTCAAGTTCGTTCACTTCTGTCCATCTCCATGGCCACCAGTCAGCCCCGGCCTTGGCCTCCTGCGTGATATTTGGTCCCAAGATCTTTGCCTCTCCAGTTCCTTTCCACGCAACAATCAGAATGATTTTTTTTTAATCAAAGCTAATTATATCACGTCACTCCCCTGCTTACAACCTGTCAATGGCTTCTCATTGTGCTTGGAATTTGGCCCTGCTTAACCCTTGAACTTCATGTGCCCTCACTGAACTTCAGCTTCTCTTGTCTCCTTCCTACAACACAAAGAGCCCTCCTGGCCACAGGACCTTTGCATATGTGCCTTCCTCTCTCAGGAAGCTCTTTCCACTGACTCCTCCATCACAGGCTTGGCTCCTTTGATCTCCTGGCCTCAGTTTATAAATGTCACTTCTTTAATCTCCCCACAAACCACAATTCTCTTTCCTCTCCACTTTTTCTTTACCTCCTTGCTCCTCGTGTTGGCTGCCTTCATAGCATTTACCTTAATCTGTAATTATCATCTTGCTGCTTTTAGCTGCATATTACCTGTTGACTAGACTGTAAGTAACACAGTCAGGGATTGGGTCAGTCTTGGTCACAGATTTATCTTCAGAGTCTAGCACAGGGGTTGGCCAGATGGTAAATACTCTCAGCTTTATGACCATAGGGTCTCTGTTACAACTACTCAAGTCTGCAGTTGTAGCACAAAAGCAGCCACACATGTAAATAAATGCACGTGGCTGTGTTTCAATAAAACTTCATTTATAGACACTGCAATTTAACTGTGTGTCATGAAATATTATTTTTCCCCTCCATACTTAAAAATGTAAAAACCATTCTTAGCTCAAAGGCTGTACAGAAACGGGGGGCAGGTTAGATCTGGCCCCCAGGCTATAAGGAGTTGGACAGTCCTTCATCTAGCACATGGCTTGCCAGAGTCTCATCATTTTTGTTTCTCTTTTTTGGGGGAATAAAGAAGACAGGCAGGGAAGAACTTAAAAGTCAGAAATATTCTCCAACCAATACTCCTTAAATTTGTGTGTGGAGAGAGCAAACACATGGTTAAATGAAAATGTGATTATTTTGCAATTGACATGATCAACATAGACAGCAACCAAAAGTCCCTTCATCATCTGGCATCCTCCTAAAGATCCGTTTCTCTTTATGCTGTGCAGACAGAGCCACTCTCATAAACACTGCAGCGATAAAATAGGAATTAGTATCAAGTGCCCCCTAGAAACTTCTTAGAGCCATGAGGAATAACTCAACAAAACATGTTTTTCTGGACACACACACACACACACACACACACAAACACACCCTTAATCTTTCCAGTTCGATCACTGACTTTTTGTCCCTCTGGATTCTGAATTGCCCCATCCTTTTCTTCTCTTTCCCCAGAATGTTGAGACACTTTTCCTTGGAGGAATTGGTAGTGAATGCAAAACTAGCACCCAATTTAATGGTGCATCTGCTCTTAGTTGTGGTTGTTTTATTCTTGGCCTCGCTCTGTAGACCACCATCCTCTTTTCCTGCCATCATCCACGCCATTAGGGCTGTGATGTAACGCGATTTCTCTTTATGCTCCCATATTACAGATCTCTTGTTCCTCAGGCTCAGAGGAGTCATTTAAAAATATACAAACTGTTTACGCCACCTAATTAATTTAGCAAAGGTACTGGGGAAATGTTGAAAACAGTGTTTTCTTTGTATTCATTTTTAAAGTGTTTATTTTTTAAAACAGATAAAATGAATACCTTTGGAAACATTTTTCTTTTTCTCCAAAATAAAATTCTAAAGTATGTCAACGAGTTCAGCATGTACTTTCTGAAGGTTTATCATATATAAGAATGTGATCTACAAGCACAGCTTTTGTAGTGGAATAACTGAGGACATGGAAAGGAGACGTGACCCATGAGCCTCCCCCCACCAGCAAACTGGGGGCTGGCGAATAAGGCAGAACTGCAAACAGTCCTGATTGCTTTGAGTGCCCCCCCCACCCCGCCCCGGCAAACCGGGGGCCTGCGAAGAAGAATTGAGTGCTTTGGGCACTGATCCATGAGATGTCCTCAGTATAATCAGAGTGGTGGGAACACAAGGAAATGTCCTTGTGCTACTTCAGTATAATCAAAATAATGGTGGGAACTTTGCGCTGCTTTTGCGCTCAAGGACGAAGCACGGCAGGTGCTCACGAAAGCCAATTATTGCTTGTATAATTAATAGAAACATAGGTTGCTGCTTTGGCATTTCTGGAATGTTAAGAAAACAAGTCTTAAAGTGTAAACCTAGATAATGCTTTAATAAAAGCTACCACAGCAGGACAGACGGCGCTGTTTTGCCCGAGCGAGCGGCAGCCCTCTACTGCTGTGCTTCCGCACAATTCATCTCGTGTGATGAGCTTACTTTCGGGCCTGTCATAAGATAAACTACAACAGCTTTTTAACAAAAAAAAAATGTTCATTTCCCTGAATATCAACGTATGATAACTACCTATCTATCAGTTCTCAGAAGCGTGATATGATTTTCCTGATCTTTTAAAAGAGGAATAATGTGACCTTATTCAGGCTTGAGAAAGCTTCAGCTCAAGTGTCTTTGGGGAAAAAGCCACTCTTAGTCAATTATTAAACTCCATTGGCACTCCTTCAAGGTTACACTATCATAGCAAGAGAAAGGCTGCAGCAAGCCACGATCAGGAATTTTAGTTCCAACACACTCCTCTGGAATAGTTAGACCCTTAAATTGCAGGTGCTTTAAATTAAGTCAATTAAATACATTTAATAAACACCCATCTTGTGTGAAACACAAAGCATCAAGTAGAAATCCTATCAGTTTAATATAGAAAAAGTAAGGCAGCCAAGGTTAGTGGTGGGCAAGGATTTGAACTCCCTGTTTTCTGTGTATAAGTATGATTTTTTTTTTAAACATTGAAACACAGAAGATAATTGCTCACTCTTCGATATTGGATCGGGTGAGATGTCCTTTGGGAACCAGTGGGATGCTAAATATCTGATGACAGGCCACTGGTGAAATGAATGTATTTTATGACTGCAACGGGAATAAAATTAATATAAAAATCATATGTAAATAAAATTATAAGTATGTTCCCTTTCAGTCTCTAAATAAACTAAGCTGTATCATCCAAGACTGCTTACCAAGTAATCTAAGGGGTACCACACTGCTCCTTAATTTTCTAATACTTTCCAAATCATTCCTGATTTTTAGAAATTGTCCACATGATCTTTTGTTTGATGCAGTCATGACCAGCTAAACGATGTCCCTGTCTGAGCTGTGATTTGACACAAGGAACCACATCTAACTCATCCAATGATGTCCCCCTTATACAGATGTCACTAGGGCCCCGATGTCAGCTCTTGGATTTGTTGCAGCCTAGGGGCCACCAGGCCAGGTACTCCAGATCTGAGCTGGCTCAGCCTGTGGGTACCAGAGCTTTCTACATGGCGTGGACCACGAGAACTACGGTTCTTCAGACATGGGGCCACCAACGCCCCCTGTTCCAGCCTGCTGGGCACCGTACACTGGCACTGACCCCTCGCCTGCCAGAGAGCCGTACTGTCTGGTGATTTCGTACCTAATCAGCAGAGAATGTATGTTAATAGCAACCATATTATTCTCAGTGCTTAATTCACTTTCAACTTTTGATGAACCAATAGCAAATTAATAAGAACATTTTCCAGCCACTTTTTCTAGCTGGGATAGTAACATATTTAATATCTCTATTAATTTACCAAGTCACGCAGCCTCCCCAGTGATTGGTTGTCATGACATTCAATGACATGGCAAAACCTGGTACTAAGTTTATATTAGAATGCACGTTATTAATTATTCTTACTAGTCATAGCAGCTGCTATCTTGCTGTTTACCAATTAGTAGAGAAATACAACAATTTCAGGTTGAAACATGAAATGACTGATACTGAACCATTTATGACCTACAAGAACAGCTATTTCATGTGATTCCACCTGGGAGTTCTAACAACTTGAAGGCCAGTACTGTAGAATACACTCCCTGATAAATATGCTTTTCTCGTGGCCAGTGGTTCTCAATCAGGGACGCATTTGCCCCCTAGGGGACATGTGACAATGTCTGGAGACATTTCTGTTTGTCTCATCTTGGGGGCTAATGCTGGCAACTAGTGAGCAGAGACCAGGGACACAGCTAAACATCTTACAATGCACAAGACAGCCCACCACAAAGAAGTATCCAGACCAAAATGCCGAGATCGCTGAGGCTGACAAATCCTGATCCAGGAGGATTTGTAGACTAGATGGCCATGTATGTGTGCGTAGCTGTGTCTTACAGCTATAGCTCTTTCCTCTTCTTCTGGCCCTTTATCTGCGTTTAATCTTTACTAGTACACACCTTCTGTTTGATTAACTTGGTGAAGAAAAATCCATTGAAATTCAGAAGGTAGGAAACTGGTAGACCAGAGATCAATACAGAAGCCTTCCTGTGATGATAAAACAATCTTAGGGCTTCCCTGGTGGCGCAGTGGTTGAGAGTCCGCCTGCTGATGCAGGGGACACGGGTTCGTGCCCCGGTCCGGGAGGATCCCACATGCCGCAGAGCGGCTGGGCCCGTGAGCCATGGCCGCTGAGCCTGCGCGTCCGGAGCCTGTGCTCCGGCAATAGGAGAGGCCACAACAGTGAGAGGCCCGCGTACCGCAAAAAAAAAAAAAAAAAAAAAAAAATCTTAAGAGAAATTAAATGAGTGATGCCACTGTCTGCTGTGCCAAAACGGAATTCAGGTCTATACCAGTATGCTCTCATTTTCTTCTAAACTTGTCACCTACAAGCTGCCCTAACAGACCCTCTGATCTACTGACATTGGTTTACCTAATTGTCTTAAGATATCATGTTCTTTCTGGAATTTTTGCTTTCATCCTCCCCACACCTGAACTCAGTTGTATATTAGACCTTATTTCTCACTTGTGCCACTTACTACAGTAATGTTCATGGACAACTTACTTGTTCAATGTGCGTTTTATGAAGTAGTTGATTGGACATATTTCACACATGTTCTTTTACATACAGTTGACTCTTCAACCAGTATGGGTTTGAACTGTGCGGGTCCACTTACAAGCAGATTTTTTTCAATAGTAAGTACCAGAGTAAGGGGTTGATTGAATCATGGACAGAAATGAATCTCAGATCTGGAGGGCTAAATCGCCAGCTATAAGTTATACAGATTTACCACTGCGAGAAAGGTCTGGCCACTAACCCCCGTGCGTTGTTCAACGGTCAACTGTAGTTTATTTTTAAATAAACTGTGTTGTGGAATCATTTTAGATATACAGAAAAGTTGATGAGCTAGCATATAGAGTTCCTACAAACCCTTCACTGAGTCTCCGCTCACATTCAAATCTCACAAACCAGGGTCCACTTGTTAAAACTAAGAAATTAACAGCGCTTCAATGCTACTAACTAAACTCCATATCTGATTTGATTTCATTACTTTACATTATGTTTTTGGTTATTTTCTTCTGTTCCAGGATCTGATCCAGGACATCACATTGCATTTAGTGTCGTTTTTTTCCTTTGCTTTTCTTTTCAATTGAAGTATAGTTGATTTACAATGTTGTGTTAGTTTCAGGTGTACAGCAAAGTGATTCGGTTATACACACACACACACACACACACACACACACACACACACACACACATATATATGTTCTTTTTCAGATTCTTTTCCATTATAGGTTATTACAAAATATTGAGTAGAGTTCCCTGTGCTATACAGCAGGTAGTTTTTTTCTTTAATATTTCTTATAGAGAAGAGTTTCTGAAAGAATAGCAATTGCCTCAATTTCTATTTCAAGGCAAAATGCAACCTGGAAGAAAACTTCATGCTCTAGGCCACAGTTAGGAAACCAGTGTCCTGCAGTTCTGTTTTCTTTGGTCATCGTAGCGATGTCTCTGCATTGTTGCCTTTCACCTGAACAAGTTGCTGACTTTTAAAATAGAGGAGATTTCATCTAAAAGCCAGATCTTTGACTTCACTTGAAAAATCAGAAGATCTGGCAGCAATGGCCCTGCTTTTGTGTTGAGCCACAGTTGTTTGTCCCCAAGTCGAGGCTGTCCCCTTTTGGGGGGCAGCAATCTTCTCTCTGCCACGTCCCAGCAGGCTTTATTTTATCCCCACGGAGGCCAAATGTCGGCTGCCACTTTTCGTCTCTTTGTGCCTGTTTGTCATTCCGCCCAGCCCCAGTCACACATTTCCTTTGCTGTCTTGGCCCTTGCAGGCGGCTGATTGAGCTTGTCTACCTCTAAGCCTTAGGACCCATGTAAATTAGAGGGCAAATAGCTGCCTGGCTCCAATTATCCTGGGCCTGCAGCTCAGGACGAGCCTGCATTTGGAGAAATTTAATTATCCTCGTAGACAGTGAAAGTGCTTTCACTGTTGAAGAAAAAAAACCCCAAAGAGCATATCGAGTAGGTCTGCATCAACGTTGCCTTAAGATGGAGGCTGTTCTTAAGCAGGGGATTCTGCACCAGCCTCAGCAGAGCCTGGCAGTCAGGCCTGAGATGGGGGAACGGAGACCCAGACTGCACTCCTTAGGGCAAAAGACCGGCGCCCTGCCCGGTACTTTTAGAGGATTAAATAACATTCCAACTTTAAAATGAATAATGCAGCCCTAAGAAAACAGGTAGCAGTGGCATTGCCTAATTTTAGATTTTTGTTTCAGATACTGTTGGTGGGCAATTCTCCTTTCCCTTTGAATTGTATGCATATATAGCTTGAGGTTTGCAATTTTAGTTTAATTCCCCAAATAATCCTTATTTTAGAAATATGTTTATATTTTCAATTTCTTCCAGAGAAAGGCCTTCTTATTGTATCATCATTGTTTTGGTAATAATTTTCCATTTTTATTGTGCATTTTCTGTATAATTTGGAAAACCTAAAATATGGAAAGTATATTGGTCTCATGGAAAACCATGTTGAAGGGAAGGAACTAGAACTTACTATTTTAGTATGACTTCCAGTGAACTTGTTTTTCTAACAGTAAAGGAAATTCCCAAATATTTCACTTCTTGGTTTTAGTGATATGTCTACTAAGATCATATATTGTTAATTTTTAAATGTGGGGGAAAAAACTCCAAAGAAATAGCTGCTTACTGTCTTGAATGAAAGATTACTGTATGCAAATCAGACCTTTAACTGTCTTAATAAACTAGTGTTTGACTACAGTTACAAAGACAGAAAAATTCTGAAAAATACTGGGGAGACTTCTGAAGAGAGAAACAAGGTTTTCCCTAGAAGTTTTCCTTACCACGGCTCCCATACTTTTTCATAAAGGAGAACAATTTGAATTGTGCCTGTTATTTTGAATGATGAAGAATAAAATCGCCAGTCACAAACTGTTCTCCAACTATCTTCTGGAAACAAAATTATAAAACTATACTTACCATATTTGGCTTTAACGTATATTAAGCCCATATTACGCATTCTCCAAGCACTGTGCTAAGTGTTTGCATTCATTATCTCAACTAATCCTCACAAGGGCAGAAGAACTGTGAGTTACTATCCCTATTTTACACATGCATAAACTGCAGGGCAGAGAGGGTAGGTCAGGTGATGGACAGCTGGCAAGCGACAGAGCTGGGATTTGAACTCACGTGTCTCCACTCTCCCGAGCCTGTCCAGTGAACTACTGCACACACCATCCCTGCCCACTGCTATGGCTTTATGTTCCGTGCTTCCTACCTGTTAAGAAAAAGGAGCACAAAAGCATTTTTGTGTCCCCAGCCCTAGTCACCCCTGCCATTTCCATGAGCAGGAAGCTGGGTTCAGGGGTCCCCTGGCCTCCGGGTTCCCTGGCGCCTGCCTCCTGACCAGATCTCAAAGGCTCAGAGCTGGAAATACAGTAAATGCATATTTCCAATTCATATGCTTGTTTAGTCTATCCCCCTTCCTAAAGGGATCTGGGGCAGCACAGAAAGATGAAAACTGAACATACTAATACAAGATTAAAAACAGCAAGTGGATTTGGAAGAACTACGTTAGAAAGCCAATAGCAAAGAGAACATTTGAAACCCAAAACAGCTCAGAACTTCCGGGTGGGCAAAGGAAGCCAAGAAGGCAAAGTAGTGTATGTGACTCCCCCGAGGAACGCTGGCGGGATGAGGGCCGATCCCCAGACTCAGGATTCTGAAAGAAGCGTTTTGACATTTACTAAAGATCTGGTTGTAGGAAGAAGTGAAAGGACCACCTGGCTAGAAGCTGGAAAAGCTCAGCTGCTCTGTTCTTAATCCATCAATTTTACGAGCTGTTATACACGAGGACGGACAATCCAAGGCAGCAAGAAAGAAAGGTTCCTTCCCTTCCCTCGCAGGAATTGCCGGGTGATCCCCAGCTGAAGGAGGCTTATGCTCACACATGAACATACTTCAAAGGTCATTTGAAACACAAAACTGATAATATATTTGCGAAGAGATCAAACATGTATTTGAAAATAAGGAGAATCAGTCTTTGCACAGAAAAATAAAGGCGAGAATGACGCTGAAGGTTGAGAAAGGGTCAGTGTGGATGCTCAGGGGAATAAACAAGATCTTTCCATTAGCTGAGTTGTTCATGTTAAGAGTACAGGCATGAAGTTCTTTTGAATATGGATGAGCTGAAACAAGCTTTTTTTTAAAAAAAGAAATGTCCTCAGAGAAAGTATTTTTAAAAAGAAAGAAAGAGGGCTTCCCTGGTGGCACAGTGGTTGAGAGTCCACCTGCCAATGCAGGGGACACAGGTTCGAGCCCTGGTCTGGGAAGATCTCACATGCCGCGGAGCAGCTGGGCCCATGAGCCGCAACTACTGAGCCTGCGTTCTAGAGCCTGTGAGCCACAACTACTGAGCCCACGTGCCACAATTACTGAAGCCCCTGCACCTGGAGTCCATGCTCCGCAGCAGGAGAGGCCACCACAGTGAGGGGCCCGGGCGCAGCAGCAATGGGTGGCCTCCAGCTCGTCACAGCTAGAGAGAGCCCGCACACAGCAACGAAGACCCAATGCAGCCAAAAATAAATAAATTTATTTTTTAAAAAAGAAAAATACATATTTTTCTACATTCAATTTTCTTAAAATGAAGACCATTGAAATGCGTGGCTCTGGCTCTGTGAGTGGAGCCCTCTGCCCTTTCCACTCACACATCCAAGATCCCACTCAGACCCTCACACTCTCAGTCGTCACAGTGCTACCTCTGCTAGCAACTTGTGCTGCGTCAAGGAAACAAGAGGCTCCTATACGGAAACTTGGAGCAGCCAAGGAGATGGCTGTGCTTACTGCACACGGATTAGAGGAGATAATCTATGCCGCGCGCTCTTGCAAACAGGGAAGTGTCATACTCACATAAGACACCATTGCATGGAATTACAGGCTAAGTACCCGCAGCTAGTGGTCCCTATGGGTGCCTGCACGTGGGAACCCCTGGGGGAATTTCAAAAATTCTGATGCCTGGGTCCCTCCCAGAGATGGAGATTTCCTTGGTCTGGGATGTAGCCTGGGCTTTGGAATTTTTTAAAGACCCCCAGGTGATGTTAATGTGCAGGCAAGCAGGGAAGAAGAACAGGTTTGCTCTGCAAACTTAGCTTCCAGCCACACCCGAGCTCCCACCACGTGGCTTGACAAGTGTCAGAACCCACTGCCACAGTCCATTTCTCCCCCTTTCTCCAGGCAAAGCTGTCACTGGTCCCTTTTGCATGGATGACTATGACAACAATGATGAGGGTACCAGAATAACTCAGGATGCTTCCCTGCCTGAGGATTTCTGAGGGGATACACCCCTACTGGATCACAACACACTGGACAAGGAGCTTAGCCATCAATTGTTCTGATGTCTGTTTTCCTTCCTTTCCTTGCATGTGCCATGTACCACCTTGAAACTTTTGGTTGAACTACATTTCATGTTTGCATCAAATATTTTTGACCATCTGCTCTGCATAAGTCACTTAAAACTCACATTTCAAGAATCAGATCACAAATAACGGCATGTTCAAGGGAGAAGATGTGCTATTACTTTGGCCACTAGATGGCAAGAACCTTAAGCCCAAAGCCCACAGTAAATCAGAGCATTGTTACTACAGAAACAAATCAATGGTCCCTAGGGGAGGACGGGACAGGCTTAGGTGGTGTTTTAAGGGAAATGCAGTTTATCTTTGATGCCTCTAGACTCCCCTTTCCCCCGTATGTCTGGGGGGCTCTGCTCCCATCAGGTACAGCTGGACCCCACCTGGGTGCGTGCCTCCCCGTCCGCTCCTTCTGCTGGGAGCTCCATGTCTCCTGGTGATCAGAACGGCACAGTGCGCAAACTAAACGGTGGACCACGGGGATTACGCCAATCCCAGGCCAATGTATGCAAGACCAAGGAAAGGGAGTTTTTTACCTTTTCCCAATCCATAGTTTCTTTCAGGCAACGAGGCGACTGGTAGAACGAGGATGGAAACGTGGGTATGCTGCTGACCCATCAGTGGAGGGAACCACAGGCCTGTACGACCCGAGGCAATCAGGTGCGCTGGCTGGGGCCAAGGTGCCGCTTTAGCTGGGATTAGGATTGAACTCTGATAGGTATGTAAGATAAAGGGATTTCCATTCATCATCCTAGACTTTTCCTTGTCAGTTCTCGCAGGTAAATATGGCTTTTTCTGCTTCCGTTTCTGTAGCCTCAGGTCAGGTAGGCCCTCTCCCTAAGCCTGACCCCTTGCGGAGACTACGTCCTTTTTATGCCTCAACTAAAATCCCCGCTCCCTAATTTTCAGCCCCCAAGTTATAAATTGGAGCCGCTCTTCTCTAGCAATGACTCAAAGTGGTTTTGATACAGTTCGGTGGGACAAAAGAGGCCTGTAGGACACCCATCTGACTCGTTCCCACTTTCAATGGAGAAAAGACATAAGTGATAACAAGCGAATGTTGCTTTATAAGCATTTTTGGCTATAAACCTCCTCTTTAGTCATAGGAACGGTGAAAACCACCAAAATCTACCTAATCCTTCCCGGGGCCCTGGCCAGACCACATATGAAAAGGTGTTTGGAAGTTGGAAAAAAACCAGTTTGAGCATGTTATTTGAAAATGCATATAAAATATTGTTTTAAAATAAGTTCATCAGAGGTTTCCTGATTTTTTTCAGATACCTGTAAATCTCCCAGTGGCCTTTGCTGTGAGGTGCGGGCACGTGGCTGAGATCTAGCCAGTGGAACTTGAGCCGAAGCGACAGTGAACCTCAAATACTCCTCCACGGCCTTCGTCACGTCCTGCTGGCTGGAATGATGATGATAGAGCATGCTGGGAAGCCAAGTGTTGAAGATGGGGGAGCTGCCGTCAGCCTGGGTCCCTGAAAGCCCCCCTGTTCCTTCTCCCCACTAACCCCGTACACTGCACCCACCTCGACTCCTATCCCTTCAAGTGTTCTGTGAATCAGAAACTTCTCTGAGTGGGAGTCATTACATTTTGCATCTACTTGTTACAGCAATTTAGCTTATAACAAAGCACGTGGATGACTATATCTCAACTAAAAACAAATTGACAAGAGTTGGGGGGCAAAAGCAAGTGGATGATTCCTATTTGGAATCTCAAGCTTAGGCACCTTAAACCTCGCTCAGGGAAAATGATAGGTCTCTCATCAGCATATATATACTTGGGTGGACAAAGTAACTGACAAGCTAGAGTAATACTTTACAACGGAAAGCAAAGAAAAGCACATTCAGGGCAACACTGATTGTGTGCTCAGATCAATATTCTTCCTGAAAAGTTTGGGAATTTCAGCTCTGTGCAAGCTGTACGGTTCACAGCTTTCATTGTAGAATGCTAAATTAGAACTCTTGGTGAACCCTAGTCACATGCTAATTTTAATTCATGAATACCTTACTTTAGTAACTTTTTATGACTTACTTAGATGGAGAGCCACTTGAATACAGCCATAGATTAGAGGGAGATAGCAGCCTGGCGGTGGGTATGGATTCAGAGGAGAATCAGTGACCTGGAGAATTCTCCTAGATTTCCCACTACCCCGGACCCCGGATGAACTGTTTCGCCTCCCAGAAGCTAAGTCTTCTCACTTGGAAACCAACGCAGTTCCAAGTACTGTAATCTCTTCCAGCACGAACGTGTTACGATTCTCCAGTCATTCATCTTTTGGTTTTGCTTTTTTTTTCAATTGAGTTTTACTTTTTATCAGTTAAACACTGATGGTTTAAAACAGGGGTTGGCAAATTTTTCTGTAAAGGGCAAGATAGGGCATATTTAAGGCTCTGCGGGCCACAGGAACTAACCCAGCTACTTAACTCTGCCCCTGTGGTGCGGAAGCGGCCAGAGAAAATAGGTGCCAATAAAACTTTGTTTGTAAGAATAGGCAGCTGGCTCGCCGGCCATAATTGCTGACCCCTGGTTTAAAGGGCCAAATACTCTCCTGCCAGGGCCCACAGTGCTTATCTGTGCAGTTGCCTACACTGCACGCCCCTGTGCTCCCCAATCCCCCCTCCTGCAGCTTCAGTGTTTCTTCCCCAGATACAGCCACTTTCAACCCTTCCTTTTTTCTCCCTAATTAACCTCTGTATCTCTCAATAATACGGATACAGAGCGAGCTCTGCCCAGGAAGCTTGTGCTGGTTCAATAAGCCGTCCAAGTGATTTACTTAAAGCTTGAGACTCCCCGGCTCCAGAGGATTTGCTTGGTTATTTCCAGTATATGTAAAATATTGTTTAAAAATACATTTGCTTTTCTCTTAAGCCCAGTCTTCCTGTCACTAGCCCCACCTTTATCACTAGTTCTAGAATTTTCCTGGAACCACATCCTCTTTCTTTCTTTTGAACTCGCTCCCTCGTTTGGGGGGAGACTTTCTTCCGCTAGCTTCCTGAGAAATGGGGCCTGGGAAATATATTTTTTGTGGTTCTACAAGTCTGAAAATGTCTTGAGCGTACATTCACACTTAAATTCAAACTTGGCTGGATGTAGAATTCTTGACTGGAAATCGTTTTCTGTCATTTTAAAGGCTCTGTTTGATATACTCCTAGCTTCCATTGTTTCAGTCAAGAAGTTTTTGTATGAGGTTCTTTCTTTCTTCACTTTCCCTCTCTGGAAGCTTCTGTGAGTTTTTCTTTGATCCTAGCATGGGTCATAGCATGGTTCTTTTTCCACCATTGTACCAGTCCCTCAGTGGATCCTTTCATTTATGGCCTTCAATTCTGGAGCAGTTGCTTTTTTAAAAATCATTCACTGATTCATTCATTCATTAATTTATTACTGCCTTGGGTCTTCGTTGCTGCACGCAGGCTTTCTCTAGTTGCAGCGAGCGGGGACTACTCTTCATTGCGGTGCACGGGCTTCTCATTGCGGTGACTTCTCTTGCTGCGGAGCACGGGCTCTAGGCGCGCGGGCTCAGTAGTTGTGGTACGCGGGCTCAGTAGTTGTGGCTCGCAGGCTCTAGAGCGCGGGCTCAGTAGCTGTGGCGCACGGCCTTAGTTGCTCCGCGTCATGTGGGATCTTCCCGGACCAGGGCTTGAACCCGTGTCCCCTGCATTGGCAGGCGGATTCTTAACCACTGCGCCACCAGGGAAGCCCTGGAGCATTTTCTTAAATTAATTCTATAATGATTTCCTTCCCTCCATTTTTTCTGCTTTCTCTTTCTGGAACTTCTCTCATTCTCTTTCTGGAACTTCTCTCTCATACAGTAATGTCTCCTGGAGACATACTTTTTATATCTTTTTATTTTCCATTTCTTTATCTTTTTGCTCTACTCTCTGAGAGCTTTCTTCAATGTTTTCCTCTACTGAGTTTTTCATTTCTGTGTTTATATTTCATTTCTGTGTTTCCTCTACCGAGTTTTTCATTTCTGTGTTTACATTAGTTTGAACTGTATGAAATTGCCAAAGTTTGGATGACTTTCCATCTTTAACAACGGCAATTTCATGTGCTGCAGACCGATATTTGAAATTTCCAAAACGTGCTCTTGTTTCATGATTGCATCCCTTCATTTTGACAGTGTCCACTTCTCATTTCATGGATGTAATATCTCCTCTTATCTCTCTAAGGCTCTACGAATGGTAGATTTGTTGGTATGCTTTTATCTTCCTGTGTAATCTTTCTCCCCAGTTACTTTTTTTCTTTCTAATTGTTTTGTTCTCTAATTTTCACATTAGAAGTTTTCCTTCACTGATAATAATATCAAATAATAAAATCAAACATCTTTAGAGCACTTACTATAGTAAGTGCAAAAACTCTTTTAAGTGCTTTAAGAATATTAACTCAATCTTAACAACCGTCCCAAGCTGTTGGAGATGAGGAAACAGGTTCAGCTATCTAAACTGTCTGCTAATATTTAAGACAAGGCACCAAAGAGAAGAAAAGTAGCTCTGTGCAGTGAGTGGGGCTTGTCAACCATGGGTGTCATTGAGAGTGATGGGGCCACCTGTGGTGAGGAGAATAATGGCCTCCACAGGTATCCTTGCCCTAATCTCCAGAAGCCCCAAGAATATATTACTTTACATAGCAAAGGGGGACTTTGCACATGCAATTAAGTTAAGGATTTTGAGATGGAGATAGTCTCCTGGATTACCCAGGTGGGCCTGATGTATTCATAAAGGTCCTTACAGGTGAAGGAGGCAACCAGGAAAGCCAGAGTCAGGGGAGATGTGACGACAGAAGCAGAGGTTGGGGTGTTGCAGGTCCATGAACCAAGGAGTGCAGGCAACATGAATCATTATGTCGTACATCTTAAACCAATATCAATATAATGTTATACATGTCAATTATATCTCAGTAAGAATGAAAAAAAACCAGACCTATTCTTTGCTTAAGGGGGGTTTGGAATGGAACAGTGCTTCATTTTAATAGACCATGTTTAACTGGAAATCCCAGTCACTGAATTGATTTTTGTGTGTTTCAGAAGAGACCAAAGGAAATTAATAATGTGAAAATCTGATTTTTCAAAACATACACAGCGTCCTTTGAAAATAAGTCAAATTAACTATAGTATTCCATTTTAAGCATTCTCAAAAAATATATTAAAATTTTAAAGTTAGTAAAAAGTCTGTATTTGAATATATATATATATTTTTGGCCCAGTTAGCATTTATTGTTTTTGGCTCCACCGCGCAACCTGTGGGATCTTAGTTCCCCGACCAGGGATTGAACCCGGGCCCCGGCAGTGAGAGCACTGAGTCCTAACCACAGGACTGCCAGAGTTAACATTTCAGACCAAGTCTTTCTGATGTGGGAGCCCAGAGCCATCAAGCTGCACAATACCCAGAGGCTCTATTTGCACAAAATAGAGCTGCTCGTTGGAGTTGTGCAGCGTCCCAGAACTGCGAGGCTCCCCCTTCCCCAAACTCCTTGTGTCTCTTTTTTTCCTTCTAGTTTTATTGAGACATAAGTCATATAATTATACCGAGATATGACTAACATACAGCACTGTATAAATGTAAGGTGTACAGCATAATGACTTGACATACGTACATCATGAAGGGATTATCACAGTAAGTTTAGTGAACATCCATCATCTCATATATGTACAAAATTATAGAAATAGAAAAATTATTTTTCCTTGTGATGAGAACGCTCTCTTAACAACTTTCAAATATATCAATCAGCAGGGTTAATTATATTTATCATGTTGTACAGTATCTTCCCTATTCCTTATTATGTATCTTATAACTGAAAGTTTGTATATTTTCGCCACCTTCATCCAGTTTCCCCTCCCCCTAACCCGTCTGTGGTAACCAAAAATCCGACTTCTTTCTCTATAGCATGTTTGTTTGTTTGTTGTCAGAGTATAAGTCACCTACAGAGTTATTTCTTGGTGCACAACACAGTGATTTGATATCTCTATGCATTTCAAAATGATCACCATAAGCATACTTAAGATCTGTCACCATACAAAGATATTATGTAGTTATTGACTATATTCCCCACACTGTATCTTTCATACCCCTGACTCATTTATTTTGCAACCGAAAGTTTATATTTCTTAATCGACCTCACCTATTTCTTTCCTTCACCCTCCCCCCCAACCCCTCAGGTGATGACATGTTCATTCTCTGTATCTATAACTCTTTCTGTTTTGTTATATTTGTTCATTTGTTTTGTTTTTTAGATTTCACATATAAGTGAAATCATACAGTATTTGTCTTTTTCCGTCTGATTTATTTCACTTAACATAACCTCTAGGTTCATCCATGTTGTCACAAAGGGCAAGATTATATTCTTTTTTATGGCTGAGTAATATTCCATTATATATGCATATAGATATAGATGGATAGATAGATCAGAATTCCTTTATCCATTCATCTATTGATGGGCACTGAGGTTACTTCCATATCTTGGCTATTATAAATAATGCTGCAATATATCTTTTTGGGGTGCATATATCTTTTCGAATTAGTGTTTTCATTTTCTTTGGATAAATCCCCAGGAGTGGATTTTCTGGATCATATTGGTTACATTTTTAATTTTTGGAGGAATCTCCATACTGTTTTCCATAGTGGCTGCACCAATTTACATTTCCACCAACAGTGCACGAGAGTTCCCTTTTCTCCACCTCCTGGTCAACACTTGGTTATTTACTGTCTTTTTGATAATGGCCATCCTAACAGGTGTGAGATGATATCTCATTGTGGTTGAAGGTGTTTCTTTGAAGTCTACATAGCAAATGACAGATTCATGGTCATGATCTGGAGAACATATGGCAAAAAAGCATTGTGAGGCTCCATTTAAATGACCAATTCATTTAGCCCACGCGAGTGCATTTTGCACTTAATTTATTCTCACAAGTTCATCAAGATGATGTGCTTCATAAAGCTACAGTATCCACAGAGGCGACACAGAGGTTCTTACGTGGACTAAGCCATAGAAGGCAACAGATGTTTCGAATGATCTCCAGCCCAAATAGCATCCCTTCCATGCTGTTTGACAGCAACTTTAAGGCCTTATATATCTTTCAAAAAGATCCCAAGCTCTTGGCTGAGAAAAATTACTACTCCTCCACAAATGTGCCCCCTATTTCCCACACTTTTCATAAAGGGAATTGCTATTCCATGTAGCTGGAAATAAAGCCTGACTCTTAATCTTTCTCAGATGGACATAGATGCTATAAACCCCTCTTTCTCTCTCAAATCTCACATCTAAAGCCTGTAACAAACAGAAAACCATATTTTAGAATCCTTCAAGCATGGGCCCTGGACCAGCAGTATCAGTACCACCTGGGAACTTGTTAGAGATGCAAATTCTTCGCCACCCCCCACCCCCAGGCCTAGCGAATCAAAACCCTTGCGGCTGGGGCCCATCATTCTAACTCCTCAGGGATCGTGTTGCACACTCCAGTTGGAAAAGGCCTGTCTTAGAGGACTGCAGGATAAACTGACAGCTACTTTAGCACCTGGCACAGTGTTTGACATACTGAAGATAGATACTCAATAAATTTTTCAGAGAAGGAACCTAAGACTCACTTAAGACATACAATATTGGAGGAGACAGCCTAACAGGGCATAGTACAGCCTTAATACTTCTAAAGGATCAACAAAAGAATCTGAACATATATATATATTCAGTTACACACACATATATATATATATATATATATATATATATATATATATAAAACCGAATCACTTTGCTGTACACCTGATACTAACACAACACTGTAAATCAACTATACTTCAATTAAATAAACCCAAAAACCTAACATAAGCCGAGATTTGCCTTTCTGGCTCCACCACCCAGAAGCTTAGAGCTGCGCGCGAATTCGGACTCCTCTTGTCCCCCTCCCATGGGGCCCTTTATTTTCCAGTGACCCCACTGTGCCTTTGGCTTGATCATGTGAGCAGCCTGAGAATCTTGGGAAACAGGCCAGGTATAGATTTGAGATAAGAAGGTGCGTGAAGGGCCACAGGCAGCCCCGAGGCCAGGGTCAACATGCAGAAGCGAGGCTGGAAAAGTGACCTTTGATCACTCTGGCTCGCCATGAACACGAGGAAAAAGCAATATGCGGGGGCCGTTATCAGCTTGCACCTGACAGCAGGTCAGCTTGGGCAGGGCTCCAGAGCATCCGGTGTCATGGGGGTGCCAAGTGGAGCTGTGGGAATGGCAAACATGAACTTCTGGAAGGCCTAGATGAGCTCCTCTCTTTGATCAGCTGGACAGCTTGGGGGACTGGGGAGCTCAGTGAGGCCTGTCCCTCCCAGTGGGGGTGCACCTGGGCTCCTTCTGTGGCTGGAACACTCATGGATCCTTTATATACTGCAGCTACACTGAAGGAATTACTGGGATCCTTCCAGCAATTGTATCCTTGTCCTGTTGGGACAACCAAGCAGTAATTTACAACAAAAATGACTGACAGGTGGTGGTTTTAAAACGTGCCTGGAGGAGAGGGTGTGGAGAAAAGGGAGCCTTCCTACACTGTTGGTGGGAATATAAGTTGCACAGCCACTATGGAGAATAGTCTGGAGATTCCTTAAAAAACTAAACATAGGGCTTCCCTGGTGGCGCAGTGGTTGAGAGTCTGCCTGCCGTTGCAGGGGACACGGGTTCGTGCCCCGGTCCGGGAAGATCCCACATGCCGCGGAGTGGCTGGGCCCGTGAGCCATGGCCGCTGAGCCTGCGCGTCCGGAGCCGGTGCTCCGCAACGGGAGAGGCCGCAACAGGGAGAGGCCCTCGTACAGCAAAAAAAAAAAAAAAAAAAAAAAAAACTAAACATAGAGCTACCATGTGATCCTGCCGTCCTACTCCTGGGTATATATCTGCAGACAACTCTAATTCAAAAAGATACACGCACCCCAATGTTCACTGCAGCACTATTCACAATAGCCAGGACATGGAATCAACCTAAGTGTCCATGGACAGATGAATGGATAAACAAGATGTGGTACATGTATACAATGGAATATTACTCAGCCATAAAAAAGAATGCAATAATGACATTTGCAGCAACAGGGATGGACCTAGAGATTATCGTACTAATGGAAGTGAGTCAGATAGAGAAAGACAAATATCATATGATATCACTTATATGTGGAACCTAAAATATGACACAAATGAACATACCTATGAAACAGAAACAGGCTCACAGACATAGAGAACAGACTTGCGGTTGCCAAGGCGGAGGAGGGGGGAGGGAAGGATTGAGAGCTTGGCATTAGCATATGCAAACTATTATATATGGAATGGATAAACAACAAGGTTTCTGTACAAGGAACTATATTCAATATCCTGTGATAAACCATAATGGAAAAGAATATAACGAAGAATGTATATATATGTATAACTGAATCACTTTCCTGTGCAGTAGAAATTAACACAACATTGTAAATCAACCATACTTCAATTAATAAAAAAAGCCTGCACATTCTTGCGAATGTATTCATTTTACTTCACCTTAAAACAATAACGAACTCCCTCTTTCGAGAACACCAGAATCACAACTACCTGCTGAACCATCATCGACAGGAAGACACTGGAACTCACCGAAAAAGATACCCCACATGCAAAGACAAAGGAGAAGCTGCAATGAGACGGTAGGAGGGGCGCAATCACAATAAAATCAAATCCCATAACTGCTGGGTGGGTGACTCACAAACTGGAGAACACTTATACCACAGAAGTCCACCCACTGTAGTGAAGGTTCTGAGCCACACGGCAGGCTTCCCAACCTGGGGGTCTGGCAACGGGAGGAGGAATTCCTAGAGAATCAGACTTTGAAGGCTAGCGGGATTTGATTGCAGGACTTCGGCAGGACAGGGGGAAACAGAGACTCCACTCTTGGAGGGCACACACAACGTAGTGTGTGCATCGGGACCCAGGGGAAGGAGCAGTGACCCCGGGGGACACTGAACCAGACCTACCTGCTAGTGTTGGAGGGTCTCCTGCAGAGGTGGGGGGCAGCTGTGGCCCACCAAGGGGCAAGGACACTCACTGGCAGCAGACGTTCTGGGGAATACTCCTTGGTGTGAGCCCTCCCAGTTTCCACCATTAGCCCCACCAAAGAGCCCTGGTAGGCTCCAGTGTTGGGTCACCTCAGGCCAAACAACCAACAGGGAGGGAACCCAGCCCCACCCATCAGCAGACAAGCAGATTAAAGTTTTACTGAGCTCTACCCACCAGTGCAACAGCCAGCTCTACCCACCACCAGTCTCTCCCATCAGGAAACTTCCACAAGCCTCTTAGATAGCCTCATCCACCAGAGGGCAGACAGCAGAAGCAAGAAGAACTACAATCCTGCAGCCTGTGGAACAAAAACCACATCCACAGAAAGATAGACAAGATGAAAAGGCAGAGGGCTATGTACCAGATGAAGGAACAAGATAAAACCCCAGAAAAACAACTAAATGAAGTGGAGATAGGCAATCCGCCAGAAAAAGAATTCAGAATAATGATAGTGAAGATGATCCAGGACCTCGGAAAAAGAATGGAGGCAAAGATCGAGAAGATGCAAGAAATGTTTAACAAACTTCTAGAAGAATTAAAGAACAAACAGAGATGAAAAATACAATAACTGAAAGGAAAAATACGCTAGAAGGAATCAATAGCAGAATAACTGAGGCAGAAGAACGGATAAGTGACCTGGAAGACAGAATGGTGGAATTCGCTACTGTGGAACAGAATAAAGAAAAAAGAATGAAAAGAAATGAAGACTGCCTAAGAGACCTCTGGGACAACATTAAACACAACAACATTCACATTATAGGGGTCCCAGAAGGAGAAGAGAGAGAGAAAGGACCTGAGAAAATATTTGAAGAGATTATGGTCGAAAACTTCCCTAACATGGGAAACGAAATAGCCACGCAAGTCCAGGAAGCACAGCGAGTCCCATACAGGATAAACCCAAGAAGAAACACGCAGAGACACATAGTAATCAAATTGGCAAAAATTAAAGACAAAGAAAAATTATTGAAAGCAGCAAGGGAAAAACGACAAATAACATACAAGGGAACTCCCATAAGGTTAACAGCTGGTTTCTCAGCAGAAACTCTACAAGCCAGAAGGGAGTGGCATGATATACTTAAAGTGATGAAAGGGAAGAACCTACAACCAAGATTACTCTACCCGGCAAGGATCTCATTCAGATTCAACACAGAAATCAAAAGATTTACAGACAAGCAAAAGCTAAGAGAATTCAGCACCACCAAACCAGCTCTACAACAAATGCTAAAGGAACTTCTCTAAGTGGGAAACACAAGAGAAGAAAAGGACCTACAAAAACAAACCCAAAACAATTAAGAAAATGGTCATAGGAACATACATCACGATAATTACCTTAAACGTGAATGGATTAAATGCTCCAACCAAAAGATACAGCCTTGCTGAATGGATACAAAAACAAGAACCATATATATGCTGTCTACAGGAGACCCACTTCAGACCTAGGGTCACATACAGACTGAAAGTGAGGGGATGGAAAAAGATATTCCATGCAAATGGAAATCAGAAGAAAGCTGGAGTAGCAATACTCATATCAGATAAAATAGACTTTCAAATAAAGAATGTTACAAGAGACAAGGAAGGACACTACGTAATGATCAAGGGATCAATCCAAGAAGATATAACAATTATAAATATATATGCACCCAACATAGGAGCACCTCAATACATAAGGCAGCTGCTAACAGCTCTAAAAGAGGAAATCGACAGTAACACAGTAATAGCGGGGGACTTTAACACCTCACTTACACCAATAAACAGATCATCCAAACAGAAAATTAATAAGGAAACACAAGCTTTAAATGACACAATAGACCAGACATATTTAATTGATATTTATGGGACATTCCATCCAAAACCAGCAGATTACACTTTCTTCTCAAGTGCGCAAGGAACACTGTCCAGGATAGATCACATCTTGGGTCACAAATCAAGCCTCAGTAAATTTAAGAAAATTGAAATCATGTCAAGCATTTTTCTGACCACAATGCTATGAGATTAGAAATCAATTACAGGGGGACTTGACTGGTGGTGCACTCGTTGAGAATCCGCCTGCCAATGCAGGGGACACATGTTCGAGCCCTGGTCCGGGAAGACTCCACATGCCACGGAGCAGCTTGACCTGTGCACCACAACTGCTGAGCCTGTGCTCCGGAGCCCACGAGACACAACTCCTGAGCCCGGGTGCTACCAAAAAAAAAAAAAAAAGAAAGAAAGAAATTACAGGGAAAAGAACGTAAAAAAACACAAACACATGGAGGCTAAACAATATGTTACTAAATAACCAAGAGATCACTGAAGAAATCAAAAAATACCTAGAGAAAAATGACAATGAAAACATGACGATCCAAAACCTATGGGCTGCAGCAAAAGTGGTTCTAAGAGGGAAGTTTATAGCTATACAATCCTACCTCAAGAAACAAGAAAAATCTCAAATAAACAATCTAACCTTACACCTAAAGGAACTAGAGAAAGAAGAACAAACAAAACCCAAAGTTAGCAGAAGGAAAGAAATCATAAAGATCAGAGCAGAAATAAATGAAATAGAAACAAAGAAAACAATAACAAAGATCAATAAAACTAAAAGCTGGTTCTTTGAGAAGATAAACAAAATTGATAAACCATTAGCAAGACTCATCAAGAAAAAGAGGGAGAGGACTCAAATCAATAAAATTAGAAATGAAAAAGGAGAAGTTACAACAGACAGCACAGAAATACAAAGCATCCTAAGAGACTACTACAAGCAACTCTATGCCAATAAAATGGACAACCTGGCAGAATTGGGCAAATTCTTAGAAAGGTATAACCTTCCAAGATTGAACCAGGAAGAAATGGAAAATATGAACAGACCAATCACAAGTAATGAAATTGAAACTGTGCTTAAAAATCTTCCAACAAACAAAAGTCCAGGACCAGATGGTTTCACAGGTGAATTCTATCAAACATATAGAGAAGAGCTAACACCCATCCTTCTCAAACTCTTCAAAAAATTGCAGAGGAAGGAACACTCCCAAACTCATTCTATGAGGCCACCATCACCCTGATACCAAAACCAGACAAAGATACTACAAAAAAAGAAAATTACAGACCAATATCACTGATGAATATAGATGCAAAATTCCTCAACAAAATGCTAGCAAACAGAATCCAACAACACATTAAAGGGATCATACACCATGATCAAGTGGGATTTATCCCAGGGATGCAAGGATTCTTCAATGTACGCAAATCAATCAACGTGATACACCATATTAACAAATTGAAGAAGAAAAACCATATGATCATCTCAACAGATGCAGAAAAAGCTTTTGACAAAATTCAACACCATTTCTGACAAAAACTCTCCAGAAAGTGGGTATAGAGGGAACCTACTTCAACATAATAAAGGCCATATATGACAAACCCACAGCAAACATCATTCTCAATGGTGAAAAACTGAAAGCATTTCCTTTATGATCAGGAAGAAGACAAGGATGTCCACTCTCACTGCTATTATTCAACATAGTTTTGGAAGTCCTAGCCACGGCAATCAAAGAAGAAAAAGAAATAAAAGGAATACAAATTGGAAAAGAAGAAGTAAAACTGTCACTGTTTGCAGATGACATGATACTATACATAGAGAATCCTAAAGATGCCACCAGAAAACTACTAGAGCTATTCAATGAATCTGGTAAAGTTGCAGGATACAAAATCAATGCTCAGAAATCTCTTGCATTCCTATACCCTAATGATCAAAAATCTAAAAGAGAAATTAAGGAAACACTCCCATTTACCATTGCAACAAAAAGAATAAAAAACCTAGGAATAAACCTACCTAGGGAGACAAAAGACCTGTATGCAGAAAACTATGAGACACTCATGAAAGAAATTAAAGATGATACCAACAGATGGAGAGACATACCATGTTCTCTGATTGGAAGAATCAATACTGTGAAAATGACTATACTACCCAAAGCAATCTACAGATTCAATGCAATCCCTATCAAATTACCAATGGCATTTTTTACAGAACCAGAACAAAAAATCTTAAAATTTGTATGGAGACACAAAAGACCCCATGTAGCCAAATCAGTGTTGAAGGAAAAAAACGGAGCTGGAGGAATCAGACTCCCTAACTTCAGACTATACTACAAAGCTACAGTAATCAAGACAATATTGTACTGGCACAAAAACAGAAACATAGATCAATGGAACAGGATAGAAAGCCCAGAGATAAACCCAGGCACCTATGGTCAACTAATCTATGACAAAGGAGGCAAGGATATACAATGGAGAAAGCACAGGCTCTTCAATAAGTGGTGCTGGGAAAACTGGACAGCGACATGTAAAAGAATGAAATTAGAACACTCCCTAACACCATACACAAAAATAAACTCAAAATGGATTACAAACATAAATGTAAGACCAAGCACTATAAAACTCTTAGAGGAAAACATAGGAAGAACACTCTTTGACATAAATCACAGCAAGATCTTTTTTGACCCACCTCCTAGAGTAATGGAAATAAAAACAAAAATAAACAAATGGGACCTAATGAAACTTAAAAGCTTTTGCATAGCAAAGAAAACCATAAACAAGATGAAAAGACAACTCTCAGAATGGGAGAAAATATTTGCAAATGAATCATTATTAGACAAAGGATTAATCTCCAAAATATATAAACAGCTCATGCAGCTCAATATTAAAAAAGCAAACAACCCAATCCATAAATGGGCAGAAGACCTAAATAGACATTTCTCCAAAGAAGACATACAGGTGGCCAAGAAGCACATGAAAAGCTGCTCAACATCACTAATTATTAGAGAAATGCAAATCAAAACTACAATGAGGTATCACCTCACACCAGTTAGAATGGGCATCATCAGAAAATCTACAAACAACAAATGCTGAAGAGGGTGTGGAGAAAAGGGAACCCTCTTGCACTGCTGGTAGGAATGTAAATTGATACAGCCACTATGGAGAACAGTATGGAGGTTCCCTAAAAATCTAATAATAGAATTATCATATGACCCAGCAATCCCACTACTGGGCATATACCCAGAGAAAACCGTAATTCAAAAATACACATGTACCCCAATGTTCATTGCAACACTATTTACAATAGCCAGGTCATGGAAGCAACCCAAATGCCCACAGAGAGACGAATGGATAAAGAAGATGTGGTACGTATATACAACGGAATATTACTCAGCCATAAAAAGGAACGAAATTGGGTCATTTGTAGAGACATGGATGAATCCAGAGGCTATCCTACAGAGTGAAGTAAGTCAGAAAGAGAAAAACAAATATCATATATTAATGCATACATGTGGAACCTAGAAAATGGTACAGATGAACTGGTTTGCAGGGCGGAAATAGAGACACAGATGTAGAGAACAAACGTATAGACACCAAGTGGGGAAAGCAGCGGGGGCGGTGGTGGTGGTGGTGGTGGTGGTGGGATGAATTGCGAGATTGGGATTGACGTGGATACACTGACGTGTATAAAATGGATGACTAATAAGGATAAATAAATAAAGAAAGAAACATTAAAAAAAACCAAAAACAAAATAAATTAGTCAGAGGCATAAAATGTACAGCATGGAAAATATAGTCAATTATACTCTCATATTTTTGCATGTGACAGATGGTAACTAGAGTATAGTGGTGATCATTTTGTAATATATAGAGGTACTAAATCAGTATATTGTGCACCAGGAATTAATATAGTGTTACAGGTCAATTATACTTCAAAGACAAACAAACAAACAAACTCATAGAAAAAGTGATTAGATTTGTGGTTACCAGAGGCATGGACCGGGGGAAGGAGAATTAGTGGAAGGTAGTCAAAGGGTGCAAACTTTCAGTTATAAAATAAGTAAGTACTAAGTACGTAACATATAACATGATTAATATAATTAACATTGCTTTATGTTGTATATGACATTTGTTAAGAGAGTAAATCCTAAAGGTTTCACCACACAGAAAAAAACTTTTCCGTTTTTTAATTTTTGTATCTACAGGAGATGATAGATATTCACTTAACTTACTGTGGTCATCATTTCACGATGTACTTAAGTCAATCATTATGCTTTATGCCTTAAACTTATACAGCGCTGTATGTCAATTATATCTCAATAAAACTGCAAAAAAAACCCAGTAACGGCTAATGCTTATTAGGGCTTATTATGGGTCAGACAGTCTCCTAAAGACATCTATGAACTCATGTATTTCTTATGAAAACTATATGATAGCAGCTGTTTTATCCCCATCTTGCAGATAAGAAAACTGAGGCGCATAAACATTAGGTGACTCACCTGAAGTCAAGGCTGGGCTGCGACAGAGCTAGGAAAAAGGGAAATACGGATTTTTTATTCTATTAACCGGAAAAGTGTTTCTAACTGAAAAATAACTTCTAAAATCTACAAAATAAACACCTAAGTACACAAAGATTTCTTTTATTAATGAAAACTTTTACAGTAATAAAAGACCCGGTTTATCTATAAAAGCAAGGCCCTACAGGAAAACTTTCCTTAAAAAAGCTTGTGATAAAGAGCAGCAGTAAAAACACTTACCTGCAAAAATAATTCTACGTAACATTAAATCTGAAAATTAAAAAAAAAATCATTTATAGCTCAGCAGCCTAGCCAGGGATTTGTCCCTGGAGAGTCATATTAAGCATTGAGTTATGCTTCTCTGTTCCCAGCGCTACCTGGTAGGGTATTCTATTCTAATGATAATTCAAAGCAGCTAAAATTAGAGAATTAGCAGAAAGCCAGGGCCTAAAGGGCTATTTGGAGCCCAGGGTTTATTACTTTTATTCATTCAATAATAAACATTTAATGAGTATCTGCTCTTTGCCAGGGGTATCTCTGGTTGCTTGAGAATAACTATAACTCATCTCTGCCCTCAGGGAACTGAGAGTCTTAATGCAATAAAGACATACCATTGCAGCGCATGAGTAAAAGACAAAGGTCCAGTGAGATGGGAGGTCAGACTTGCCTGGGTGGGGATCCGGAAGGTCAGAAAGCTGGGCCTACTTCATCTGAGTTGCGAAGTTCAGGCAGAGAAATTGAGGCTTGAAGAGGTTCTGAAATGACCCAAGGAGGGCTTCCCTGGTGGCGCAGTGGTTGGGAGTCCGCCTGCCGATGCAGGGGACACGGGTTCGTGCCCGGGTCTGGGAAGATCCCACATGCCGCGGAGCGGCTGGTCCCGTGAGCCATGGCCGCTGAGCCTGCGCGTCCGGAGCCTGTGCTCCGCGACGGGAGAGACCACAACAGTGAGAGGCCCGCGTACCGAAAAAAAAAATAAAATAAAATGACCCAAGGGGATGTAAATCACAGCTTCAAGACGCAGAATTGGAAGCCAGGTCTTCGTACGCCTGATCCAATGCTCCTTCCTCCTTACCAACGTGAGGACAAATTTCAAATATAATGGGCTACCAACTCACTCTCATGTGGCGGATGGTTCCAGGGTGCTCCGGTGTGATCCTCTCGTATCACCTGGGGGAACGTTTGGACTCTGGCAATCATGAGGCAATTGGTCACTGATTATGATGGTTTCAAGGTGACTCTTAGAGCAATGGTTGCCAAAGTGTGGACCCCAGCCTAGCGATGTCAGCCCCACTTGGGAACTTGGTAGAAATGCAAATTCCCTAACCCACCCCAGACCTGCTGAATCAAGAACACTGGGGGTGGGTCCTACAGGTGATACTGATGGAGCTAAAGTTAGAGAACCACCATCTTAGAGAAGTTTAGGAACACTTACTTTCACATTTGTTTGCTTGTTGATCAGCTGTCCAAATGTTGTAGCTATATTTCATGCATTTGGTTAGTAGGGAGGACTAGAGTCTTGCTGCTTGCATGGCTGGTGGGTGAAAAACATCACACTAGCTGGGAGCTTGTTAGAACTGCAGCATCTCAGCCTGCCCCAGGCCTCCTAAATCAGGATCTGTATTTAAAAAATGCCCAGGTGATTCATATGCATGTTGAAGTTGGAGAGGTGCTGGGCTAGATAACATCCATTTCCAAAGTTCAGGTTGTATAATTCTGTGAGTTTTAATGTGGTCACAAATCAGATTGTATTGAAAGTTTTTTTAAAAAAAATACAACTTTCCCCCTGCCCCCTGGAATCGCTGTGGTAATACAAAAAAAAAAAAAAAAAAAAAGCCCTTGGCATTTCAGTTCATTTTTTAAAAAGACATTTATTTGGTGCTTGCTGTGTGCCACGTATTCTTCTAAGCACCAGGAATAAAAATGTGAATAAGATGCAGGTACTTCACTAAGCAGAACAGATTGAAAAACAAAACCAAAAAAACTAATACCGTGTGCGTAAGGCAGTAAGAGAAGCATTAACAAGACACAGGGAGCTCAGAAAAGGAAGTGTTGCTCTTGAGTAGGATCACGGAGGGCTGCCTGGGGAGGTGACCTCTGAGGTGTGGCTGGAAAAACAAGTAGGACTTCATTAGTCGGACAAAGCAGAGGAAAGACTTCAAGATGGAGAGCTATTTTCCTTGGAAAAGGTCACTTAAAACTGTAATTACAAATTCAAGAAGTATTTATCAAAAATCAATCATTGTTATACTTTTAATTTGTACCTATTCCTGGGTTGCCTCAGGCACTTATGACCACTGCTCTGTCTTCTGCTCTATATTCTCAAAGACAGATAAAAACGTCTTCCTGGATTTAGTTATTCTTTCCATTATGCTTTTTCATTTAAGATACGTTCAAGTGTGATTAAGTGATATTTTTACATGATTAAGTGTTATAATTATAATGTCTTATTTCACATCCATTTGCCTTTAACAGTATGAATATTGTATAATAGAAAAATAATTCTAAAATATAGAGTAATCCTTTACTTATAACATGAATGGGTGACATATACAGGCTAGGTTTCAAAAATAAATTATTTTTTCCATTCAAACTGCAATTTACTCCCAGGAATGTAATTCTTATTTAATGAACCTGAAAATAAAATGGTACTTTCACCCCATCACACACTAGAGAATGCAATTTACATATATTGCTCAATTTCCCCTGACCCCATCAGCTGGGTGGTTATAAAAGGGATCAACTTAATGGAAATTAACCATGGCTTGGCTGCTCTTATGCCCACCTAGTAATGTAAGATTTTTCTTTCCTGTTAATGTCTCATCCACTTTTTCCTGGGAGTTCCTGATGGTACCTCATAGAAGTTCACCAACAGGTCTGCCCAGAATGTGTGACATCTGTCACGTCCTTCTGCCTCAGTTTGGCCTTGTTGTGATCTGCTCCCTACGAGCTGGTGGAGGGCACCTCTGCCTTTGCCCATGCCACATCACCACAATAGAACCTGTGTCATGGCCAAGGGTGTTCCCCCTGAGGAGTCCCAAGTGGACCAGGGGCACAATGTGTATAACTTTGATGTGATACAAATCACCGTCCCCAGTCTGTCCACCCTTTGTCATTGTATGCCTCAAAATATGCTGCTTATTCCACAGGGTCTGATCAGAGATTTGATGCTGAGGAAATTGGCTACACCCATGGAGAAAAATAAAAGTGGATTCCTACTTCCCTTCATATTAAAAAAAAAAGTAGATTTCAGGTGGATTAAAAACTAAATATGGAGGGGAAAGATAAATTAGGAGTTTGGGATTAACAGATACATGCTACTGTATATAAAATAGATAAACAACAAGGACCTACTGTATGGCACAGGGAACTATATTCAATATCTTGCAATAACCTACAATGGAAAAGAATCTGAAAAAGAATATATATATATAATATAGATATATATCACTGAATCACTTTGCTGTACCCTGAAACTAACACAACATTGTAAATCAACTATACTTCAATTTAAAAAATAAATAAATAAAATAAAAGTATATGTTAGCAAATGTAAAAAAAACCACTAAATACGAATGGTGAAACTACAAAGCAAATAGAAGAGAATGTGGGAGGATACATTTCTCATAAGAATTGAGGAAGGACTTTTAAAGAAAACCCTCAAGGTATACATCATAAGATTAAAGATTGGTGGGCTTGGTTATTTCCATAGTAAGCTTTTCTGTTTTTCAAGGAAACTCTGGACGAAGATTACAAATGATGGACTGGGAGAAGATATTGGCAATGTCCCAAACCAATGAGGGCTTTACATCTAAATGCATAAGAAACATCTGCAAATCAACATTAAAAAGACCCCCAAAATACTCGATTGAAAATTGGGCAAAAAACATGAAAAGGAAATTAAAGGAAAAAGAACCCAAATGGTCAACAACGCTATGAAGAGACACTCAAACTCTAGAAATCAGAGAATGCAAATTAAAACAATAAAGATAAATCCACAAAAAAGGCCAAGTCAGAAAGTTGGACAATGCACATTGTTGATGGGGTACATGAATCAATGTCTTGTGGGTGTGTAGACAGGTACCACCATTTTGGTTACATTAAGTATACACATACCTTATGATCCAGTATTTTTGTCTCTCTGTATGGGTGTGTGTTGCTGTTGTTGTTACATAGGAGGATGTATGATGATATTCATCTCAAGCTTTGTTTGTAGGAGAAAGCCGAAGGTCATTAGGTGTCCACCCCTGGCGAAATGGACAAGTAAAGGTGGTGGATGTACGCTGTGGAATACTTTACAGCAATAAGAAACCAGGGGGGCCTCCCTGGTGGCGCCGTGGTTAAGAATCCACCTGCCAATGCAGGGGACACGGGTTCGAGGCCTGGTCTGGGAAGATCCTACATGCCACAGAGCAACTAAGCCCGCGAGCCACAACTAATGAGCCTGCGTGCTGCAACTACTGAAGCCCGTGTGCCTAGAGCCCGTGCTCCGCAACAAGAGAAGACGCCGTAATGAGAAGACTGCGCACTACAATGAAGAGTAGCCCCTGCTCTCCTCAACTAGAGAAAGCCCGCTCGCAGCAACGAAGACCCAGTGCAGCCAAAAATAAAGAAAAGAAAGAAACCAGGATCTGACCAAAGAGTACACATAGCAACATGGGAGAGATCTTTCAATAATAATAATAATAATAAAGATCAAGATAATAATTAGAATAAGATCTATAGTATAGTACCATTTTTATTAAGTCATGATACATGCAAACAAAACACTACATTTTTTTTGAACTTACCAGAAGACGTGTTATTCAGACGATGGGCCTCCTGAATTGATCATTTAATTTCTTCCATTCCCTTCCTTCCCCCTCCCCTTCCCTCTCTCACCTCTTGGTCTGATTTATCCAGGTCGTGTGTGTAACTGTCAGTAAGCACCCACGACCAACATTTTTCTACACTGTAGTCATGCTGTCATGAAGAGGAACAGAACAATTATAGAAGGTTTAACATGAGCCTAGTTACTCAAGAGTACCTCTGGGTCCTCTGGTTTGGTTAGTGTTGGGGAATATATAATTTATTGCAGAGAGAGCAATCAATCTCTCTTTGATCTCTATCTCTCGCATTTCTATCTCTATCTCTCATCTCTATCTCTGTATCTCTCTGCTTATCTCTCTCTCCCTAAGAAACCAGCCAGCCTGCTTTGGTGGCCTGCTTAGAAGGAAAGCTCAGATACTCAGGAGCCGAGCAGAACTGGAGAAAGCAGATGCGGAGCATCTTAGACAGCCTGCTGCTCGATTGCTTATCTTGCTCTTGCAATCGCCATGGATCGTTGGGCCTGCCTAGGAGGGAATCAATATCTAGCAAAGTTGAAGAACACCTATGCATGTCTCAAATTCCACGCTTGAGCATACCTCCTGGGAAAAATCACAACACGCATGCACAAAGAGACAGGTACAAGAATGTTCATTGCAGCGGTGTTTCTAATAGCAAAAAATCATCAACAACCTAAATGGCCATTAACAGCCGTATCTAAATTCTAATATGCAACAGATGACTGTAAAGCAATGAGGGTAAATGAATGAAAGCTCTCTCTCTAAAAGGCATAGATCTTGCGAAACTGATGTTGAATAACGAAATCAAAGTGTGGAAGGGTATGTACGGTATGATACCATTTACATAAAGTTTAAAAGCATGTCAAACAATATTACACATTTTTCATGTGGTCATGTGGTAAATATATGAAGAACTGCACGGGACAGACGGATACAAAAGCAAAATCAGGCTTGATGATATCTGAGAAGGGAGAGAGACACGTGGGACTGGGGAAGGTTACTTAGAGTATTCCAACTGTCTCTGATGTTTATTTCTTTACAACAAAGATCCAAAGCCATATGGTAAGTTGCTAGGATCTGACAAATCTGGGTGGCAGGTACATAGGAACTGACTGCAGAACATTCTAGATAATAATGTATGCTTCAGGCGTGTCATACAAAAATCACAATACAAATCGATGTTTGCTAAAGTAGAGAAACGAAATTACCCACACGTGTAGTCGTGTACATGTAGATCACGGCCGGGTCATGTACTATTCACCCATGACCTCCACATTGTAACCAAATCAGAAAAATGTCAAACCAGCGCTCTGCAGTGCATTATAAAGAAGTTCATGAAGACAACGTAGCTGATATCTCTGAACAAATATCTGTGAATGGTTTGCTCTGTTCACTGAACACTAGATAATGGCTAGAGAGAAAACTGAGAGGAAAAACAGAAATAATAGAAGGGAAACAATCTAGAATTGAAGAAAGACGTGAACTCTCAGCAGGAAAAGATGCACTAAATTCCAAGCAGAATGAATGAAAGAAAATTCCAGACCTAGACACAACCTTGTGAAATTCACACTGCAAGTAAACAGAAGAAATGGATCTGCAAGGCGATGGGGGATATGCTAAAGGAACGAGAAGAACGTTTAGCAAACTGACTTAAAAAGACAGTGGGGCAATGACATCAATCCAAGGGATGTCATTTTGAACCTGGAATCCCATATGCAGCCAAATGATCAGTTAAGCAAAAGGGCAAAGTAAAGGTATTTTCAGACACGCAAGATTCGGAAAGGTTACATTCCATGTAATCTTTACGGGAAAATTCCTCTAGGCAATACTGGATACAGGAAACTGTGGAGTCCATTCTAAGAAAGCTGGGAAGGGAAGTCCTAGGATGGTATTTAATCAGATAAAAACAGGTTTATACTAGAAAAGGAAGTCAAATGGCTCTGGCAGGGGGGATGCCTCCAGGAAGAGCTTATTCCATGGAACAGATAACACGATTGAGACGCCAGACCGTGTTAAGGCTTTGGTGGAAGCACATGGGACAGATTAAACATGGCTGCAGACTCTTTGTCACTCCTCCAACTGAGAGGTGTAGTCTAATTCTCTTCTTGATTCTGGTCTGGTCTGGTGACTCAGTTGACCAATAGAAAGTTACTGAGTGACATTCCAGACAAGGTCATAAGAACTGAAGCTTCTGCCCGGTTCTCTTGGGACCCTCGCTCTTGAGATGCTTCAGCCTGGAAGCCAACCGCCATGTAAGAGGTGCTGCTGCTATCTTGAGATTGCTGTGCTGTGAGAAGCCCCAGCCTCATGGAGTGGTCCCATGAAGACTCTGTTTGACAGCCTCCAGTGAGCTCCCAGCCAGTTGCTAGCTGCATAAGAAGTCATCTTGAAGCCCTGTCAAGCCTCAGAGGACTCTGGCCTCAGTCACCACCTGAATGCAACTGCATGAGAGATTGCAAGTGAGAATCACCCAGCTGAGCCTATCCCCAGACCCAGGAGAGATGCTAATAGTTCTTTAAGCTCCTACATTTTGGGGTGTTTTTTAACACAGTGCTAGATATTCAGAACAGCACATTTTCATTTTATCAGTAAGAAACAAGGAAAACCTACAGAAACTTCAGGGTATTTTAACAACCTAGAAAGTAAATACAGAGGAACCTAAATATGACATGATTTTGAAAAATCAATGCTATTTAAGGAAAGACAGTCTGATTACTGGCTTGCAAATTGCAGATCCAACCTAAAATGACTTCATTTTAATGACAGAAATGAAAATGTTACCAACCTTGACTGGGAGGAAACAGTAAGACACACTTGCCCTTTTAAGAAGGAGGGACCAGCTTCAGTTAAAGGGACTCTATGAAGGAATCACACTGAACTTCTGTTAGGCATATCTATGAATATTCTGGTTGCTATAGAACTTCTCCAGGTTGAGTGCAATTCAAATTGTGTTCTGTCTACTTTCTCTTGTCTTATGAAACTTCTTCCCTTGATGTCTCCTGATGCTGAAAAGCCAATCTCGTGAGAGCTCTCTTAAATATGTATGCAGCTGTAGTCATCTCTTTTGGAAATATTAATCATAGCCTCTCTGTATTTCAATATTTAAACACATTTGAAGTCATTTCAGATTCAGTCACAGGACAAGGCTTAGTGCAGAAAAGAGTCGTGCTTCTTAAATTCTATCTGTTGGTAATCATTTAATACAGTGATTTTCAACCTTGAACACGCATTAGAATTATCTGGCGGCTTGTTCCATCAGATTGGTGGGCTGCCCCCAAGCGGGCGTCAGCAGGTGTGTGTGCAGCGCAGGAATCTGCAGCTCTAAGTTTCCAGTGGGTGATGCCGCCTGCTGCTGCTGCTTCAGGGGCCGCACTTTGAGAACCACCGATTTAAGGTTAATGCATTCACAGTTCTTCCTTCCTCCCACGTATAGGGTTCTCTGTTTCACCTTCTAGAAGAGCTCTGGATAACATCATGGTTTTTGCAAAAGCAGTTGACTATGCTGTTTTTCCAGGCTGCAGTGGTTGACAAAATATTGATCCCTAAACACTGCGGCAAACATTGCTTTTCATAACAGTGTGAATGATGTCAATGTGATGGTACTGATGGCCTAAGACAGGAGGAAGGAGTGCAGAACTGGGGAGGTGGAAAGAAAGATCGGCTGTGGGAATAATTAGCTCCATTCCATGTCGATAAGGAATCAACAGAGACTGTCTAAAGATGACTGAACAAGAAGCAGAGATGTAACTATAATATTTAAAGTTAACTAGATAATGAAGAATAGACACAATAATAATATCCTTGTTAGACATTGGTTAGGGGCGAAGAAAGAAAGGTGAGGGGTAACATAAATAAGTCAATTCCTTATCTTTCAAGAGGTGATTGGTAGAAATTGTCCAAAGTCGGTAAGTCACCCACGTGGCATGGCAAAAAAAAACACAACAGTTGGTAAGTCAACAAATTATATTATTTAGAATTAAGGAGAAAACCACTAGAAGAACTAAAAATAGAAACTGGTGAAGTGGGTTGTCTCTTGGAACTGGGACCAAGGGGGCAGAGTTTGTGATAGGAGACGCTTGCTTTTCCTCCCTAAGTTCTTTGGTGGAATTTAAGCTTTTAAAAACTAATGCTGTATTTATTTGCTTAAAAACAATCAAGCTATCTACTTGGCCAAAAACTGATGAACAAAATTGCAATTCCTGAGTTCAAACCTTGATTCTGACTAACATCCATGATTTGGGGCAAGCTATATTTGGAGTCTCTAGCCTCAGTTTTCTTTCTTAAAAAACGTATGACACCTCGAGAGGTACAAACCATTAGGTATAAAATAAGCTACAAGATATATTGTACCACATGGGGAATGTAGCAAAAAAAAGAAAAAGAAAAAAGGGATTATAACAGTAATTTCTCAGAGGTTGTTCTTGGAAATAGATGCAATAATTATGCATGCAAGTCATTTGGCATAGTACCTGGCACATCTGCCTGATTAAATATTAGGTGTTGTTATTATTAATGTCATTGTAATCGTACCGGTAACAGATTGGAATCAAATTTTCAGTAGTGAGGGACAGAGGCAGACTGGAAGCAGAAAAGACAAATCTGGTCCATGCATGCATTTCTGGGTTATGTGACACTATTTATTTACATCACAGGCACGTGCACAGGTGTGTGTGTGTGTGTGCCTTGTCACAGCTTTCTCAGAAATCCAGGGAGTATGACGGAGTACTTCAGTATAGTCTGATTCAACAATATAGCTTTACATAGCTTTGGAAAATAAAGGGAGAGAATAAAGGGTCACAGAATCTAGAAAGAAATAAGCCCCGCTCCATATTCATCTCTGCTGAAGGCCACATGGAGAAAACAGCATCCTTTCAGGGCACTCTGGCCAGGAGTTCCAAGTGGTCATGGAGGGCAGCTGAACTTCAGTGTGCAAGCTCCACTTCTAGATGAGTAACTTAGGAGCAAGTGACCTGGAGCCATTCATCCCCCTTCCCATAAATACCTGAGAAAGCCATGGTTATGTTGGTTAAAGTTCAGCATCTTTTACAGTTCGTCTGCCAGTTTAATTGTTCGATGTAACCTGACCTCAAAGTCATATTTGACTGTAAAATGAGTGCAATGAAAAAAGTCATATTGCCAAAGAAAGTTTACCTATGGACTTACCACTGATGCACAGGTCAGTACATCATAATTATCGGAGTTTCCAGCTCCAGAGAAATCTGGCATATTAACATGGAAACATACCTAGAGAATGGGCCAGGGTCAGGACAGAGAAGGCCAAAGGCTGTCCACGTGGCCTTTGATGACTTAGGTCAGAGCTCCGGGTCCTGAAAGCCTTTCAAGTTTGTATTTCAAGTGTCTACAATATTTCTTCTGTTCAGAGGAATACGTGATCTGTTGAGTTTGTAGCTGAAGGAAAAGCCTTGGACGGCATGGCTGACAGACCCCAAGGTGGTCCCCATGATTCCTGCCCCCTGCTGTTCATGCCCCATAAGGCCCTCTCCTCTTGAGTGTGGGCAAGACCTGGGACCTGCTTCTAACCAATAGAATATGGTAACGGTGAAGTAATTTTGGAGATGTACTTAAGGTCCCCAATCAATTAATTCTGAGTGGATCAAATGGGAGTTTCTCCTGGGGGGACCTGACTTAACCCTGAGGTCAGAGATTCACTTTGCAGGCTTGATAAAATAAGCAGCCATACTGGAGCTGGCCCTGTGCCATGGAACTGTGGGCAGGCCCTCTGACGTCAGGGCAGCCTCTGGTCTCCAGCCAGCAAAACAAGAAAATGAATTATTCTAACAATCTGAATGAGCTTGGAAACAGAGTCACCACTAGCCAAGCCTTCAGATGAGGATGCAGCCCAGCCACAACCTTGTTTGCAACCTTTTGAGAGCCTGGGCAGAGGACCAGTTAAGCTGTGCCCCTGAGCTCCAGAAACTGTGAGATAATAAATATGTGTTATTGTAAGCTGCTAAGTTTGTGTTAATTTGTTACACAGCAATAGGAAACTAATACAGAAGGGTGGAGTGGGAGTGTCAGGGGAGATAAAGGCAGGAAATAATGGAGATTAAATTTAAATTGGCTTTCATCAAACTCTGAGCTCCCATCTTCCTTTATTCCTTTCTACTCTGTATATAGTTTAGACCTCAGAATGGATTGGGCCATATCTGAGTGGCCTTGGGATGAGGCTTCGAACCCAGCCAAGAAGGAAGTTGGGCCCAAGAACTGGTGGAAAGATGGGGAAAAGCAGAGGAAAGTTCCAGCTCTGGACTGAGGCTGCTGTGGCATCAGAGTGTGTTTTCAGGAGGGACATATTTTAGGGAACAGAATGCACATGCTGATTGTTAGGTCAGTGTCTGACGCAACGCTTCCCGTACGCCAGTGCCTATGTTAATCATCACCAACTAATGTGTAGTCAAAATTTGCAGCAGACTTTCAGATCTTGGGGAAGAAATGGTCATCCATGCAAATCACACATCATCTAAGGCATCCAAAGGCTAAGAACAAGCGTTGTTTGAGTCTCTGTGGGTGTTGGCATTGTTCAGGGGCACTCAGGTGTCTTTTTACTTAGGGCTTACCTGGGGTTGAGGAAGGGATTTGGGTCACAACTCGTGGTCTAACGAGGGATAGTCTTCATCTGCTACTGTTTCCATGACATACACCATTTACATGTCTCTAGCAGGGCCTGTGTGAAATGGGTGTCATGTGTACTAACTGATCAGAGTTAGCTCCTTCCCCCCAAATCTAGACAAATCTTCCTCAGCAGCCTACCAGTTTCCCTCTTAGAATTTGCTGCAATCTGTCTTTATTCTGTTTATTTTTCACCCTTTTGTCTGCTTGCCTACTAGAGCTTCATTGCCCATCAGGGCAGCCACTAGCCACAGATAGGGGTTTAAATTTAAATTCATTAAACTGTATAAAGTTAAAAGTTCAGTTGCCACATTAAAAGTACTCAATAGCCACATATGGTTATTTGCTACCATATTGTACACCAACGATTTAGAAAATTTCCATTATTGCAGAAAGTTCTACTGGGCAGCGCTGAATGCTACCTGTTTAGCCATATTTTTTTTTTTTTTTTTTTTTTTTTTTTTGCGGTACGCGGGCCTCTCACTGTTGTGGCCTCTCCCGTTGTGGAGCACAGGCTCCGGACGCACAGGCTCAGTGGCCATGGCTCACGGGCCCAGCCGCTCCGCGGCATGTGGGATCTTCCCGGACCGGGGCACGAAGCCGTGTCCCCTGCATTGGCAGGCGGACTCTCAACCACTGCGCCACCAGTGAAGCCCCCGTCTAGCCCTTTTCACCACAGGCTTCAGACCCTTTAAACACCTGAGTTCAGGCAGTCCTCACTCTGCATGGGTCTGATATACGTGAATCTCCATTAACACTGTTTAGCTGAACACCAGTCCCCCAATGACATGGTTTAAACTTTGATTGCCATGGTATGTTAACTGTGAATAACTGCATAAAGTACAAATTTTGCTACTAGCTTTTTTTTCTTTTTTTTTGGTAACCTCTTTATTGCAGTATAATTGCTTTACAATGGTGTGTTAGTTTCTGCTTTAGAGCAAAGTAGCTACTAGCTCTTTAATCCAAAAATCACTTTATAAGTAAAAGGTGTGCATGATGATCAGTGACCAATCATATCACTTCTTTCAAAGTCTGCCAATGATTGGTCACTGAGCACCTGCTATTCAGTTCATGCACAGACAGCAAAGCACATCGTCGTGCCTCTTCCCTTTATCCCGAGCGACAAAGCCACATAACGTTTTATAAAAAATGGATGATTGAAAGAGGGAACTGGCCAATAAGGACGAGAGCGTAACAAAGAAATAAAAAGTGGTTACTCTGGAAGTGAAATTAAAATCAAATGTAAACGGAGTAATAGAAGTAGGTGACTGTGCGAATGTTATCACTGCCCTCATTTGAGATTGTAGATGTACAGGCCAGAGGGATGCAGTGAAGGCAAACTTAGTGGCATAAATAAGGGGAGTGTTTGTGATGAAAAGGATGAAGCTGTCCCCGAGGAAGTGACACCAGGAAAAAAACACTCACATTAAGGAACTCTTAGAGATATTGCACAACACTGAAAGCCCCAATGATAAAACATTGGAAGCCGATCCACATTCAGAAAGGAGTATGAAAATTTGCCAAAGCATAGAGTAGATGCTCATTGCATACTGTAAGGTACATGATGCAGAAAAGGCAAGCACTGTTCAAACTACTCTTTATGAGGTTTTACAAAATGACCCATTTTAATTCTCAAAGTTTCCAATGTTTTAAATTACTGTGTACAGGTACTAAATAAATAGGCATTTTACTATATTTTTCATATCCCTATACATTTATAAATGATAGTAAGAGAATGATATTTTGACAAAAATCTTTGTAAGTCACAGAACAATTGTAATTTTTTCTGATTATTAAGATCACTTTACACATTTTGGGCTTGCATGGTCATCTTTACAGTCCTGCACCACCATGCAAAGTGAAGACCGCCTATACTTACTTCGAACGCCTCCTTTCTTAAGGAATAACAAAGGATTATCCATTCTAGAATGGGCACTCCCTTTTTGGCAGGGACCATGTCAATCATATTCATCACTGTACCCTGCCTCTAGCACCTAGCACAGTGTTTGCCCAGATTAGGACGTTGTTAAGAGCTATTTGAACGAATGAAAGGACTCATCCTGGGAGGGGGTGACAGAAAGAAGTCATAAGTCATTTAGTCAAAGGGCAAGATGTGCAAAGGGTACTAATTCAAAAGGAAAACAGAAGAACTATTACTTGGTTGGAGGTTACCAAGAAGGCTCAGCTTCCTGAATCCTACCTATATCTACTGCGAAGCTAATTCTGCCTAACGTTGCACATGATGGTAGTGCAAACGGCATTCTGGACCAGAATTTTGGTTTAGACTATAGAGGGGAACATGAGGGGAATTCCCTGGCGGTCCAGTGGTTAGGACTCCGCGCTTTCACTGCCGAGGGCCCGGGTTCAGTCCCTGGCTGGGGAACTAAGATCCCTCAAGCCTTGTGGCACGCCCCCCCCCAAAATATATATATTTATTTAATATATATATTTTTTATTTTAATGCTTTAAAATTAATGTGTAACATAAAATTGAGATGCAATTATAAATATGGTGGAAAGATTACGGAAAGTTCACCCAAAGGCAGCAGGTTAATTTCAAGTTGAATGGTGAAATAAGCTACTTGTGATAATTGTTTATCTATTTCCCTCAGCTAAGCAGGATTTAATTAATTCCATTATTTTCTGCAGCAGAAACAGTTGATAAAAACATGGATTGTTCTTCCATGGGTTTCCTATGTACAGGCTTCGAAATTTATTTATTTTTTAAATTAAGATGAATGGATAAAGAAGATGTGGCACATATATGCAATGGAATATTACTCAGCCATAAAAAGAAGTGAAATTGAGTTACTCGTAGTGAGGTGGATGGACCTAGAGTCTGTCATACAGAGTGAAGTAGTGAAGTAAGTCAGAAAGAGAAAAACAAATACTGTATGCTAACACATATATATGGAATCTAAGAAAATAAAAAAGTTTCTGAAGAATCTAGGGGCAGGACAGGAATAAAGACGCAGACGTAGAGAATGGACTTGAGTACACGGGGAGGGGGAAGGGTAAGCTGGGATGAAGTGAGAGAGTGGCATGGACTTATATATACTACCAAATGTAAAATAGACAGCTAGTGGGAAGCAGCCACATAGCACAGGGAGATCAGCTCGGTGCTTTATGACCACCTAGAGGGGTGGGAGGGAGACGCAAAGTGGAGGAGATATGGAGATATATGTATATGTGTAGCTGATTCACTTTGTTATACAGCAGAAACTAACACACCATTGTAAAGCAATTATACTCCAATAAAGATGTGAAAAAAATAAAATAAAAATGAAAAAAATTTTAATACAGTTCTAAAGGTTACTTTCCAATTTTTGAAATGAAAAAGTGAGAGGGGTAGGCTAAGGAATAGGTAGAATAAAAAGTGTCCAACTGAGTGATGTTCAAGTTGTTATG
Source organism: Leucopleurus acutus (assembly GCF_964270905.1). Taxonomy (NCBI): domain Eukaryota; kingdom Metazoa; phylum Chordata; class Mammalia; order Artiodactyla; family Delphinidae; genus Leucopleurus; species Leucopleurus acutus. Next base: position 9,921,122 of record NC_139148.1, on the reverse strand, counting down.
AATAAAAATTCAGTTCAAAAGGTAAGACTCCAACTCTTTGATCTTTCAAAGCTGAGAAGCTATTTCTGTAATCTGACTTGAAAGTTTTATCATAGTTTTTGGACTGCCAGAGGGGAAACTTGCACTGAAATCCATAAAACCAAACTGAAAACTATTCTCACAGACAGACACACACACCTATCTACTCAAACACCTGTCCGGCACCTCTATACACCCAAGCACACACACGCACACGCACACACACCCCAAATCAACCACTTTCACGGCAGAGATAAAATCAGGTTAGAGGAGAAATAACGTAATAATATCCATGTATTTTGATCCCTGTGAAGATTCCTAAATATTTGCAAGAGGTAAGGAATCACGTGAACACAGCTAATTTGCTTTTTTCTCAATTTCAAAAACAGTTAACACAATTATGAACGGTGATTATCAGTCCAAGAGAACAAACTTTTCCATTGCCAAATGGAGAGTAATCCAGGAGGAATAAATTAGTGTGACATCTTGAGTAGCTCAGAAATAACATTCAGAGAACAACTGACATTTAGAAATATATAAGAGAGGAACAGAAATGAAAATTGTCTTTCCTAAGACGAATTATAATGAAAGATGAAATTCATAGCAAAAGGAATCAATCTACTGTAATGTTGCTGTAGCTGGTCATTTCAATGTTGTCAGTTTTTTTTTTTCTGAAACATAATTTCTTTTGTGATCAGACTAATACCAGCTGGGCTGAGGGGTCTCTGTTAATTTTAATGTCTAAGGCAACTGCATTAGTTGCTGGATTTTACTAGAAGCCTAATACTGTGGCGGTGGTTCATCTGACCCTTCTGTCTTTACGTGTCTATCAGATCCCTCCAGCCAATCCACTTACACAAAGTATGGTGGAACTGAGACTCAGGAGAAGGGCAAATGTGTTCAGACTAACTCTCTGAGTCAAAAGTGAAACTCCTAAACACGTACAATAATGATAACAATAGCACAGATATAGAAAAAGTTGAAAGCAGATGGCCCAAATTGTTGACAACGACTGTCTTTGGGGGTTGGGTTTATAGGAATTTTCACTTTCTTCATCATTTATTTCTGTAACATATTTATTTGGTAATATTAGGGAATTATTCATTTTAAAAAGTGTGAAAATGGCATTATGATTATGTTTAAAAATTCTTATCTATAGGAAGTGCTTACCGAAATATTCATGGATTAAGTGCTATGATGTCTGGGATTTGCTTCTACATACAGTTTGGAAGGAGGTGCCTAGAAACAGAGAAAAGATTGGGCATGAATGGGTGTGTGATGAGTACATATTGATTCATTATATGATCGTGCCTATCTTTATACATGTTTGAAAGTTTTATAATAAAGGATGAATAAAAATGATAGGTGGTACACCTGGAAAAATAGGCTGGGGACTAAATGTAAAAGACCTCAGGGACAAGGAAGTTTCATCCTCTGCTTCAGTGGTCTCCGAACTTTAGTGAGTGCAACCCTACCTGCGACAATATTATTGCACACATGCATCAGGCATATGCTTATTAATTGATTGATTTATTTAAAATGATGTACATATACCACTGTACTCTTATGCCATTATAAAACATACACAAACATAAAAAAGGCTAGATAAAAATAAACACAAGTATCATTCTAATACATTCTTCCTACACTCTAGTGGGCCTGGACCCCACTTAGGAGCAGCACATTTAGCGATTGGGGGGCTCTTGAGGTTCTCTAAGTAGTAAAGAGTTTGTTTATAAGAAACAGAAATTTATTGGAGCACCCAAAGGTAATGGGAGATTGGTTAGAAAGACCCAGAGCTATTTCACTGAGGCCTCCCGAAGAACTGAAATGGACTGGGATGGTGTTCTAACTGGACATGTGATCGAACAAGGATCATCACTTCCTTGTATATTTCTTTTATACATATGCAATACACTCATGTATTCTGCACAGAGTCAGGATACGATATGCGTATAAAACAAACAGCCCCTACATATTACCTTGGGCAATATATTTAACGCAATGCTTATGATGATAATAATATCTAACACTGAGTACTTACTCTTTGCCAGGTATTGCAGTAAGAACTTTATATACATAATTTTACTTAAAACTCGTGACAATCCTATGGAAATAGATCTTATTATTGACTTCCATATTACTAGAAGGAACTTGAGACTGAGGAAAATTGACTAACTTTCCCAAGATGAAAGGGCTAGAAAATGGCACAGTCCAAATTTAAATGAAGAAGTTTCTGACCCCAAACCACATGTCCTTAACTACGAAACTATATTGCCTCCATAGGGAATTAATGATAGTGTCCAAACCATAAGATCATCGTGATGATTAAATGAGATAAGATATATGATATGTTTAGCACAACGTCTGACATAGAACACAATCCTATATTAATATGTATTTGCGTATACAGAACATTTACCAAAAATTTCCACAGTAAACATCATTAATATTTCTCACTATCAAACACCAATATTTATAACTGTAATCAAATAATGTTTTATTATTTAAACATTATAATAACACGTCTAAACTCCTTTTGTTTGCTACCACCTATAAATATGTGTGGCTTTTGTTATTGAGTCTCTACGGAACAACTGACGAGAGAGACAGCAACTGGGGACTGTGTTATGCCTACAGAAATGGAAATATTTGCACTGGGCACACTCCTGTCATATTCTAAGAAGCCACCTACGTAAATAGGAGTGTGTGTAGCTTGAGCACTAAAAGAGCCACGAAGTACATATGTACATATCAACTTTATTTTACAATTGCAGACTTTGCATCCTTTTGCTTTGACCCAAAGATACATTTTTAGAGAGACGATGGTTCTAAAAACTTCTTTGCATTCCGTCAGGTTCACTTGAAGCGGTCAAGTTTACCACTCTTTTTTTTTCCCCCTCAGCTTTCACATTTCTATCAGCCAATCCGGATTAGAACATTTCAAAAATACTTTTATTATTTATTTAAGTATGGCTTCCATATTAGAGTAACTATCTTTCCCCGATTTTCTGGAACGTTCCAGATTTGAAATTTTGTCCCAGTGTTAGGTTGTCATTGCAAATTTGGTTGGAAGCATTGGCTCCCGTAGAGGTGATGCACGAAGCTCTTTGCTTTACGTTACTGGACCTGCATTTCCTTGTGAGGATCATTAAATGTTCCTTTTTATAATTTTGCAAATACTTTACTAAATGTTCTGTCACCCTGAAGGGAATTCTAGAGAGATGGTGTCTTTGGTTTGTATATTTTGACACTGAGTCAAAGCAGATCTCTCTTTTCATCAAACAATTTAATTTTGGTATTATTAACTCCTTTCCTTGTGTGCAATTAGATAGTCCCTAAGTAGGTATTACCCGGGAACCTGTCCATCATTCCCCTTGTTCTTCTATTTGGGAAGTATTTTAATTCTAGAAACATCATGAAGAGCATTTGTGTTGACACAATAGAATCCACTCCCACCCCATTTCTAGCCCAAATGGCGTAAGCCAAAATGAAATATGTAGGATTCCTGGAAAAAAGCATCAGATAACCAAACACTATGAGCAAAAAATTAATTTATTATATATATTCTCTAATAATTCATAATAGCTTTTTGAATTTTAAATGTCTTTTTGCTATTTCCAATGCTTAAAAATCATAGTTTTAAAACATAAGTACTGTTTTATATACATTGTGATTTTTCTTTTCTTTTTTACTTCTAAATATGAATGATATGGTCTCCAAGTATCCACTTGGAAGGAAAGGGGATAGGATTCATTGTTTTGCTCCAACACAGCAGAATTTAACGTTTCACATCACATACCTGGAGTTTCGACTATATGAAAAATAGCCAAATATCACCACTTCCTTGTATATTTCTTCTACATGTGTATATATGTATAATAGAAACAGAATACATCTGGATTAGTACATTTCAACTTTTCATCAATGTGACTTTTATCTCCTATTTCATATAAAATAACAAAATATACAGAGAGAAGAAAGGAGACATCTGTTCATCGTACACATAAAGTAAATAAAAGTTCATGTATGGCTTTGCAAAGGTAGATTATGACGTGACTTTCATACTTTATTTATTTAAAAGCATCTTGAGAGAACGTGTTAGTGTGCTTACGAGAGCGGCCATGGTGGTTGAATGTCGCATTGAGAGTCCAACATTGGGATCCCCAGTGGTCTTTCCAGTGGCTGCCTCGGCAGCTTTCAGGAGACAGATGTAGTTTATGACCACTTCATCGATCTTCGCTACAATTTCCTGCCGCTGTGTTTCTGAGTTCACAACTTTAACTAATCGCATGCAGGCTTCTGTTAGGCAACAGAGCACTTGAAAGCTGGAAGTCATAGCTAGGAGCATCTCCTCTGGACTTTTCTCGGCCATTGCCATTTTCCTGCAGGCACTCCCCAACTGTCTGGACTCAATGGATAACAGCTGCTTGTACTGAGAAAGTGTTAGGTCATACGCTTCAAGGCGTGACTCCCCTTTCTTCCCCTTGGTTTCCCTGACAAGGCAGAGCAGCTCATTGGCATCATTTTGGGCTGCGAGGAACCCATCGGGCATTGCATATGTGCTCTCCTTAAGGGCATTTATCCTTGCAATCCGGGCATCAAAAGTCAGGTTGCTGAAGTCCACATCATCTGGGCCACTCAAGTCTTCGGCCCAGACCTTCAGAACTGAACCTCTGGACAGCTCCCCTCCTTGCTCCTGAATTCCGACAGCCAGGGGTGGGCTGCTTGGGTCTGGCGTGGCTTGAGTCATCTGTGGTCGAAAGAGGCAAGAGACGTGGTGATCGACCTCTCTCTGCTCTTCGTCCTCATCACCATCTTCATCCTGCCCTCCGTTCAGGAAGCAGTAGCTGAAAGGTCCCCGGCATCTCCAATTGCTGCCTTCCAGCTTCCGCAAGGGCAATGTCCTATACAGCTTTGAGTCTTTGTGAGCCGCTGGGGACCTTTTGTGAACTTTCCCCTCAGAGCTAAAGTGCATCGAGCTTTGGGAAAAACTTTTGGTGAGCTTCTTCCCTAGGGGGAGTTCTGCGTGCCTTTCTGAACTGGCCTCCTGTGCTTCTGTGATACCTGGACACTTTAAGCTGACTGCACCTTTGCTTCTCTCCCGGAAGGTCTCCAAACTTACAGATCCCGAGAGGATACTGCTGCTACGTCTCAGAGCCCTCTGGCTGGGGGGTGTCCTGAGGCTCCCCCCTCGCAGATCCAGTGGCCACCAGCTCACAGCCTCTCCGTAGGCCTGGTTTGCTTGGGAGAAATCAGTAGGGTCTTGATTTGGAATTGGCACCTTTGATTCCGAGTGAATGTTTGATGGTAGCAGGGTGGGATCAGCTTTAGGATGTTGAGGCCAAGCTGAAGGCATGCCTCCTCGTCTCTCCTTCCCAGGCTCTGTCAAAGCTACACTAGGGGTAGTAGGAAAACAGAGAGAATCATTAAGCACCTCATGGGTGGTCATTTTTACTAAATCTCTATGCGATGTCTGTCATCTCCCAAGGATGTACTCGAGAAGAACTACCATCTGCCAGGGTCGACCTGCTTTCCAAAGACGGCCTCCTGAAATCTTTAATAGATTTCAATTTCAATATATTTTAAGAAATACTAGAGTCTCTTATTCCTGAAACGATTGATTCATTTGGCATTGTCTAGAAATCCCAAATGTTTTGAGGGAGACAGTGGAATTTTGTGAATTGCCTTGTTCCCGATATTTATCTATTAAAGCTTAGACACATAATGAGCAAACACGCGTCTTACATACAGATTATTCAACCGTGTTTATGACATTCAAGCTCCATTTCAAGGAGTCAGGTTAATCCTGGCATCGGTTACCTTCCTAAAAAGAAGTGGCCTAATTTAATTAATGCAAATTAGGTATCTTCGCCTTTTGAAGAGGACCCCGTGAGGTTCGCCTGGTACAGGGTTTGAAGTTGAGACACTGGGAAAGTCCCAGAAAAGTTGTCATGTGGGGACAATGGCCTCCACCTCACAGAATTTTTGTGAGAAGCAAGAGGAATAGGTTAGGTGAAAGCTCTTTGTAAACTGCAAAGTGGCCTTTAATGAGTTTAGAGGTACAGATGCTAGTTGGGAGATGAGTTTGGTAACATTCATAGATGGGTTTCCCAAGGCAGGTGAAGCCAGTGGTGAGTTTTGAGAAAGGAGATAATCTTAAAACGGCGGGAATGGAAATTAACCAATATAAGGTCTCACTAACATCTATTGACCTACATGGAAAAGACACTGCTGAGGATATAATTTGAAATTGCAAAGTATGAAATAGTGTCTGCTTTTGCCACAGGATGGCCGGCCAAGCGGATCTCGGAGACGGATGGGTGCCCACTGGGTGGCAGAATGGTGAAGGCGGGCACAGAAGGTGGCTGTGTTCGTGTTTCTACCTGGCGTCTATATTTTATTATTTGGGGGAAAATAAAGCAGCTGATCGTGCATCCCCCCCAAACCTTTTAGACACTGCGGTAGGCCAGATACTTCAGAGTCCTCCTCTAGGAGAGTCTTACGGAGTAGGGAGGGCTCTGGAAGTACTGCTGAGAGGCAAAGGATCTTCCCCAATCTCTCCCGCCTCCCAGATCCCCTGCTCTATTTTCCTTCCTTGCCTCTCAAAAAGGAAATGGCAAAATGAGAAATTCGACGTCTTGAGAAGGAAATCAAACTTTTGCGATTCTAGGCAATACGATCTTATAACTAAAAGTTGCACTGGGCGCTGCTAAAAGTCTACATTTAGAATTTAGGGAAAGAATGTTTGCTCCATCAAATTCTAAAAGCAAGACAGAGCAGGAAGCTAAAGGCCAGAAATGCCATTTCCACTATTGTCCAGACCTAGAAGTGCCAGTATTTATTCAACACTGGGGGAACAATGATTTGACACTTAACCTGGCCACAGTTCTGCAGCCTTTTTAAAAAACCCTTTTCCTTTTCCTCCAGACTTTCTATTTTTAGGTTTGTTGTAAATTTGGTTTACGTGCTCCTGGCGGGTAACGCAGAGCGCTAAATCCGTCATTGCTGTACCTGTGGTTTCCTTAATCTTGGGGAGTCGATGACATCCGTCTCTCAAAGTGCCAAACAGGGGTTCGGCGTTAATGGCCGTGTGCAGGGCAGGCACTGTCATCCGCGGACACATCCCTTCTGTCTGTGGGTGTAATTCCTTAAAGGCGGCTCCGTGGCTGGGAAGCCCGGTGGCTCTCTCCTCGGAAGGAAGGTAACTCACGCCTTTCCCGGCAGCCTCAGGAATCAGGTGCTTCCCCATGGAGGGGCAGAGCGGGGACTCCACCGGAGTGGCACAAGTGCTGCTACTGCTACCCGTGCCACAGCCTGCGTCCACCGAGGAGCCTTGAGAGCTCTGCAGAGAAAAATGGCCCTCGCTCTGCAACGACGACATCCGCTTGGCCAAGTGGTAGTCACAAAGGCGGCCCACGCTCTCCTCCGCCTCGGGGAGCTTGGAAGGATGGTCACAGGTGGACGGGTCGGCATCGTCCGGGTTACCTAAGTCTTTGGCTGAAGACACACAGGTCACCTCTGTTAAGAAGTGGTCCCGCTGGCCAAGTCCTGAAACCTCAACGGCTTCTCCATCAGGAGCCCCATCATCCTTCCCTTCGGTCTCTGTGGTTCCCACAGCCAAAGCTCTGGGAAAGGTTATCCCTGTTGCTGCTTCCAACCCACTTTTTTCAGCCATAGGCCCCTCAGTGGCCACATACCATCTCTGGCTGTCCTTGCGAAAGGCAGTTCTCTCCAGGTTAAAAGTGCTCAGGTGTTGACTGTCCCTTGAAGACACACTAGCAAATTGGCCTTTGGCGTCCTCCTCCGCGTCTGCCGTTTTGGTCCCCTGCTGTTTTTTCCCTGGCATGCTCCCATTAAGGGATGCTTTCCCCTCCCCGTCGGCCGGCTGGCTTTTCCTTTTGCTGGTGCAGGAATATGCCATCGGCCCAATGTGCAGTTTGCCAAAATAGTCAGTGACTGACTTAGTCTCCATGGTTTCGGGCTCCATCTCCACGTGGCCCGAGTGAAGGATCTGCTTGGAAGGCACAACTTTGGGCGGGAGGTCGCTCACTGGACGGGGAGTGAGGGCGTGGGAGGCCTTCGGAGGCAAGGCCCCAGGTGGGCTTTTGGAGGTGGGAAACTCTGTCTGCTCTTCCGCAAGGGGGTGGTAGCCTTCGTGAGTGGCCAAGAACATGCGGGAGAGGTTTTCTGACTGCTTCTGGGCCGTGGCCAGTTCAGAACTCTCCGTCATTTCCGAAGAGTTAGTTTCATTGCCCGAGTCTGACGAGGACTCGGGACTATAAGCCCGCAAGATGGCTACACCTGCAGGCCGTAAAGAACAAGAGCCGGTTAATGGATGCATCACAGGCACTAGGAGACATGTAAGAAAATGGGGCTCATTATTATTAAAAAAAAAAAAAAAAGCCAACTTTTTCCCTTTTCAGTAAGGACTCTGAGTTTATTGCACAGTTGTTCCGGAAATGGGGGGAAAAAAACGTGCCACGTGTTTTAAAAAAAGAACAACCAAGGACACCACACACACAAAAACCCCACGATGGTAGTTTCAGCACGTTTAGGAAACGGGACATGCGTGACATGAAGGACACATGACAGGACTCCAAGGGCGGATGGCTTGCAAGGATGAAATGATATGGCTATCAGTGAATAAATGTAACAATCGTGAAAGAACCTGAATTGTCACTGGTCTGCTGATCTTCTGACACGGACAGAGCTTCTAGAGTGTCCAGCGTGGAAACGACGGCGCTATCCAGGCCCTTCTCACACTTGCCCTCGGCGCTGGTGGGCACAGTGTCGATAAGGGACACGGGGATCTCGTCGTTCTGCAGGGTGCCGCCTGCCTCCTTGTCCCCCAGGAAGGGAGCGGCCTGGCCGTGACAGTCCTCCTCGTCGGAACTATCTCTGAAGCCAGGTGGAGGCGCGGCGATAGCCATGTTCAAGGAACGCAGCAGGAAGTCGTCCTCGTTGTCGTCCCCTTCGGGCGGGGGCAGGGACGTGAGGTCAATGATGTCATCGCTTGACCCAGACAGGTTGAGGATGGCCGGCTGGTTCATGTCTCCCACCACGAGGTCCTCCTCGCAGCTCACGTCATCCTCGTCCTCCGCGTCGTCGGCGTTCTCCGCGTAACAGATGTCGTGCAAGAGGGGCTCCTCTATGCCCTGAGCAGCCTCGAAGTTCTTCACGTCGCCTATGTTTGCATACACAGAATTGGCCACGAACTGGATGCCCTCTGCGTCTGGAGTGAGATCCAGGCTCTTCGTGTCATTGGCACCGCTGATGTAGAGATTCCTCTGCTTCTCCAGCAGTTCTGGACTCTGGTCCAGCAGTCTTTCATAGCCGAGAGTCGGGGGAGTGATACCATCATCCAAGGCGAGATCTCCAAAAATAAAGGACACTTTAGCTCCTCTTGGAGGCTCCTGTGCTTTCTTTAGAGCTTCTGGTCCTGAGAGAGTCAACAGGGACCGCTGAGCTAGACTTCTGTAGTCTGCCTTGCACGGAGCATCTCCCGGCTGGGTCAGCTGCTGGCTGAGTTCGTCTGAGTTATAGGTGTTGTCCATGTACAAGTGCCGGTGGTGGTCTTTTGGACACAAGGTGCCGTCTGGAATCTCAACTGCCTTCTGCTTTGCATCTATGTATGTTATCTGTGCTTCTTGCTCCCCTTCGTCAATGAATGTGCTCACTTGGGGTACACAGCTCCAATCTGGGCCAAGGAGGTTATGCTTTCCTTTATTTTCAGTTCCTAAAGAGAAAGAGTCATGCAAAGACACATTACTGTGCTGTCTGGTTTCTGGGGGGCCTTGTCTCTGTTTCTTAACTTAATGGCTTGTAGCACCACTTTTGTGAATACGGTTGTTATTCAGCTTTCCAAATACGGTAGCGGTCGATTTAGGCTTCAGGTGCAAGGATTTCTTGGTTAGGAGAATTGATACTGCAGAAAATAGAATTGCTATTTGATAAAACAGAATACCATCCGAGAGTAGGGAACTACAGCTTACCTCCATCTGATCTCTGATTCTAGCATTAAAAGGCCTCATTTATGTCTATAAATGTGAATATACAACATGCCTTTAAAAATCCTTAAAGGCGATAGTCCAATAGGCTGTTATTCCAGAAAACGGATTGCCCTTTTCTTTGTAAAGTGAGAGCTAACATTTCCCGCTTTGTATAGGGAGATGTTGGACTTTTCCCTCATTGAGTTAAGAGAAGGTCAAGGATCCTCATACTTCTACCACGTATTTTAGGAAATACTGTAACGATAAGGTAATAATAAATATATACATATAATGTATATTAATAAAAACTATAATACTACATATTGCAATGGTGGCACCAAAACTTCTCTCTTTAGCCTTCTCCTGTCCTTGTGGGTGTGCGTATTTTTTACACATAAATGCCAGTACGCGTGCCTGTAAGCACACACGCACACAGGTAGGACGTACAAGGTGGAGCATTCGCAGGTAATGCACCCTCTCTGCTATTTCTACGCATAGTTAACACTTTGATGAATTTCCATTTCTACTTGTATGGTGAAAACTCCTGAAGATTTGTTTGTTGTTCTTCAAAACTGCAAAACTCTAATTTAAATCTCATTGTTTTGTTTGATCTTCAAGAGTCTTCCAATAGAGAACTCGGCTGTGGAGATTTGGCTCTGATATTTACCAAGACAGGGCAGCGAGTCATTGTGTCAATATTGCTTTGTCAATTCCAGAGGTGACATTTTGAGGAAATGTTAGGGTCACAAATTGTCCCATTTGTTTCCTCAAATTGCCCTCTGGCCCAAGTTTGAATAATACTGAAATCAGATATACAAGAGATACGGGAAAAAAAATCAGTTTTACTGAAGAGGTTTTGGCTCTCTGCCAAATATACGATGGACTCAATGCTGCACAATGTTCCGAGTCATTTTATTCAATACATATATTTTTATGAAGAGCAGGTAAAGATGAAATTTTGAAGACACTGAGTTACACACCAGCCATACTTACGTGCTACCTTATAACAAATACACCTGTCGGGGTTCAGCACTGTTTTATTAACAATGACATGGATTATGACTGGCTCTGTGTGAGTGAGTGAGTGAGTGAGTGAGTGAGTGTGAGTGTGTGTGTGTGTGTGTGAGTGTGTGTGTGTGTGTGTGTGTGTGTGTATGTGTGTGTGAGGAGTGTCGATTGTTGGGAGGAGGGACAGTGGTTCAGCAAAGTTGTGAGACAGCTCTGGGTTTAAACCAGGGCTTGGCAAATTTTCTCTGTAAAGGGAGGGCCAGATAGTAACTATTTTAGGTTTTGTGGGCCAACAGCTCAGTTGAGCAACTACTCAGCTCTGCTGTTGTAACACGAAAGGAGCCATAGATGACACATAAGCAAGTGGATGTGGTGACTTGAATGGTGACCCCCCCCCCCCGCAAAAGCTAAGAATGTGACTTTATTTGGAAAGAGTCTTTGCAGATATAATTCAGGATCGTGAGATGAGATCCCCCCGAATTATCTGTGTAGGGCCCTAAATTCCAATGGAAAGTGCCCTTATAAGAGAAAAGCACAGGGAGATTTGGGCCACACAGAGGAGGAGGGAAGACTGTGGGAAGACAGAGGCAGAGACTAGAGTCATGCAGCTACAAGGAATGCTGATGGCCACTACAGCAACAGGAAGAGCCAAAGAAAGACTCTCCCTGGAACCTCTGGAGGGGGCATGGCCCTGCCAACGCCTCGATTTTGGACCTCTAGCCCCCCAAACTGTGAGAGAACAAGTTTCTGTTATGTTGTCCCCAAGCTTGTGATACTTGGTTACGGCTGCCCCAGGAACCTAATACGATGTCCAAGTTTCAATGAAACTTTACTCACAAGAACAAGATTTGATCCATGGGCCACACTTGGCCACCCCTGGTTTAGACCAACAAGAAATCTGAACAGGTGAGCAGGCTAAAGGCAGAGTTAATAGGCTTCCTGAGGCCCAGAGATGCTTAGTACTTAGTACTTGAAGGGCTAATTTTCAAGATAGTGAAGAAGAAATAGGGGCTTACTGTTCCTGGTCAGAGATCTTGACGAAGGCCTTTGATCAATTTGAGACCAGAAGAAAATACATACTCACTCTTGGCTTCCTTCCAGGAGGCTGTACTGATTTGGCTCCTGGAATGATTTTGGAAACACAGAAGGATGTCTCCTTCTAGGGACGAGCTGGCCTCAACAGACTTTGCTCTGTATAGTTTTTGAGTCTCAGGAGATCTCTGGGGAATTTCTGAGGAGAAGGGAGCCCTTTCAGCCATGAGAGGATGCTAAGTCCCGAGCTGCAGCTCTGCTTGGGTCAACCAGTTGCTTTTCTGGAGCGTGCCATCTCTCGCACTTGTCCTCCCTTATTAAACACACACACGCACACACGCACTCCTGCTTGCGTGTGCTATTTGGAACATGTGCCCTCACCCTCCTTCTCACTGTCGAACCGAGAGAAATTACCGAGAGGTTGAAGTTCCAGTCTTTCTCCACAGTAATATAATACTTTTTGGAACTAAGTTTTTGCCTCTTGAAACTTTATTCAACATCACATTGTGAGTCACTATATATAAAGTGGACAGAACTGAGGCCCCTCGGTTCTGTAACCATTTGTAGAATGGTAGGTTTGGCTTTCTTCTTGCACCCGTACAATCTTAACAGTCCATGGAGAAAAGGTTTGATTTTCACAAGAAACTTTACGGTTTTAAGATTTAAGATTTTCCAGTGTGAAAGGATTGTGTTAAATTGTGGAACCGCTCTTCAGAATTTCAAGCGTCAGCGTTCAGTTGCTCTAAATCTCCTCGCTCAATGAAAACATGTGGTCGTAAAAATATTTACCACCTCCGTTTTGAACCTACTTATTTTTAATCATTTGTGTCTCTTAGAAGCAACAGACACTTCGAGGTGGGGTGGGATGAAATCTAGCCGCAAGTCCCAGCTGCCGTCCAGCACACCTTGCTCACCTCTCTTTCTCTCTGGTTTTCCTTTACCCTTTGACGGCAACTGTTTCCACTTAACCAACCGTCACAATAAACTGCATGCCAGTCTGTCTGTGTGTGTGCCTAGCTACATATTACTATATATCCATGGAATAATTTCTGTTTTCTGCTAAGTTTAAAACTAGGGGATCTTCCTCCCCTTCTTTTTCCTTTCCCCCTTTTCTCTCAGTAACAGTGACAACAAAATTTGTTCTTAAGAATTTCCCTTTCTTTTAAAAGAAACCCTAATTATGGAGCCCCTGATTATACTTTTTCATGGGTCAGTAGCTCTGGCTTGAATGGTAGGGTCTGTCCATCAGCCATATTTCCTGAGGGTCCACTACAGATGGAGGAAAAAGTTCAAACACTGAAGAAAAAGGTTCTAGAACATGCAAACTATTATATATAGAATGGATAAACAACAAGGTCTTACTGTATAGAACAGGGAACTATATTCTATATCCTGTGATAAACCATCATGGAAAAGATTATGAAAAGACTGGATATCTGTGTATGACTGAATCACTCTGCTGTGCAGCAGAAATTAACACACGGTAAATCAACTATATTTCCATAAAATAAATTTCCAAAAAAAAAAGTTCTAAAATAAATAAAAACCATCCACCCTCAAAGGAACTATCAGTTCAACAGCTGCAGCCCTGCTTATCCTCACTTTGGAGCTATTTCTCCCTGTCAAGTCGCTGAGATGAATTATTTGATCTTTGCCATTTTGATGCTTCTGCTAGAAAGCTAAAAAGCTAAAGGGCTTCCAGGGTCCCTTCTAGAGCCCGAAGTCCAAGGGCCGGGCGATTCTCAAGTCTCCCTGTTGTAAGGCTCCCAGAATCCTGGCACCTTAACGAGGGACCAGCCCTAAAGCTGGGGGCTCATAGCCCCTACTGGGCATTCCATCCTTAGTTCTCTGGGCCCTGACTCACCTCTAGAAGAATGAGGCAGTAAAAACTTAGCCGTATAGGCTGAGGCCTACACCCTTCACAATAATTAAATCACTGCTTTGGAAGCATGCACCCAACATTGCCAAGTGATGTGTAAAATATGATGGAAAAATCAACATCTTCATCAAAAAAATCTAGACCAAATCAGAAGTAACTGGAGGGTTTTGTGTCAAATTTGGACACTAGATGTTTTTATGTGTATAGTTTTAACTTTTCAAGAAATATCCTTATTATTGTTGTCTGGTGGTGTGGGGAAGGGAGGTCGGTGCCTCGTGAGTTTAGGAAGAGAATACCTGTATCCTGGGTCCCTGCGTTTTTCTTGTTGGCCATGTTAAATATCGACCTCCTGGAATCCACAAGCAGCCGGTAGTATCCAGCCGTTAAGCAGGCCAGGTTCATGGCATCGGAAGATTCCATCAAGAGCGTGATGGGCTACACAAAAGAGAATGTTTTGGTTAAAACCATTCCTCCTTAATAACCTCCCTCAAGGGACGACTACGTTTGTGCTTATGGAATGTGAACAAACGAAGTTTTGGAGCGACTGTTTCACTGAAGAAACGCAAATGGGGGAAAGGTCAGGTATAACAGAGAGCCTGACTGGAAAACGTTCAGGTGACAACATTTTGAAAGGCTAGACATTTGGAACCTTTCCCAAGTCATAATGGATTAAAAAAAAAAAGATTGGCTTTGTTCCAAATAGTTAATATTTTTAAAAGTCATAGTTAAGGAGTCAGTTACTAGTTGTGAACCCGCCATCTGAAAAAAAATCACAGGAAGATTAAGTTTGGGTTCGTGGTGAAAATTCGTGTTGAAGCAAAGCAAAAATCAAGTGGAAATTACTGCTAAGACTGAATGAAAAGTGTCAAAGAGATCCAGGAAAATGACGCTTCTAAAAGAAACTGTAAATTCAGAGGAGGGCAAAACAGACATGGGAGTTGAGAAAAGGCCCTGCCAGAACTTTCTGGAAACTATGAGGTTACCATATAACTGGACGTGGATCTTGGGCATACAGGGAAGCAATTATCCTCGTTGAGTAAGGAAGGGTGGACTTGCTGGTGTGTTCTTGTTGAAAGAGAGAGAAACTGAGAGGGAAATAAGGGAGCAAAGAACAAGCAGGCACCCGGAGAGGCACAGAAACAGCGAGATGACAGGCCTCTTGTTTTCACTGCCACGGGTAGCACCCTGGCCTTGGCTGGTGAAACCTAATTTCCACCCAAAGCCCCTATACTACTTGATGTGCTGCCTTTTCCTTCCATTTCAACTGTCGTCTCCCTCCAAGCCACCCCACAATTTTTTTCAGTAGGCAGGAAACCACCCATAGGGTCTTGTCACCCATTTCTGTTGGAGACAGATTATCCCTGTTATCAGGTCTGTGATGACTGCACCCGATATACCCTTTCTTCCACCTGTTTTCCATGACAGGCTATTGTTCTCAGCATCCTCGGTTATGGACCGGGACAGGCACGCCAAGTCTCCTCTTGGACTTTCTTTGCCGTGAAGTCAAGGGCGACGCCCTGGATTCAGCCCACGGAACGCCATGGGCCACGGCCAGCGCGCCTGAGCTGCACGCTCGCCCTTTCACGCTCATCTTTTCCTGCTGCACAGCACACTGAGGCTTCCCTTTGGCTGTGCAGAAGCCCTTTCCCATGTTCTCCTTTACTCTCAAATCCGCCCCTCCCACGCCCTGGTGGGCATGAGGCTGGGAGCGGGTTAGGGGTAGGGGGAGTTCTCAGAGCACTCGTCCTGGGTCACCCTGTTTCCTTTGTGGACTCACTGTCTCTCTTTGGATCCAGTGCCTTTTCTCTCTAGAAACATCAGATACATTAACGCTGCCAAAATCCAATGACTCATCTATTACATACTGGGACAAGAAGGTGGGGACAGGGGACCTGGATTACATCCTGTCAACTTCTGTTTGGGGAGGAAATGTCTGCCCTCTGAGGACAATCTCAGATAGTTGTTTCAAATGAAATGGCCGTGATATTAAAGGGGCCAGATGTTCAGCCAGCACTAATTGCTATAGCATGAAAAGACAGATTGACTAAAATACTCAGTTTTTCCAAAAGAATAAGCACATATGGATGCAACCTAACAAAAGGGAAAGGAGGTTCTGAACAAAGTTGGGAAAAATCTCCCTGACTCTATACAAGAGCCACAGATTCTAGAGAGTAAGTAGGGAGACGTGTCCCCTACTCTCCATGTATGGTTCTTGCACTCTGGAGCCGGAAGGGACTTTAGAAATGAACTCACTTGCTTTTTCACGTAGAGATGAAGAAATGGAGCCCAGAGAAAGAGAGTGACTCGTCCCCCAACCACAGAGCTGTCTAGTGAGGACTCGAGCCCTCACACCTGAGTTGGGTGGACTTTTTCTGCACCCGTGGCGCCTTCCATGCGCTGCACATGTTGACATTGTGCCTCTTTATAAATATCTGCAGCACTATCAGGAAGCAAGGCCACGTTCAAGGCCACGTGTCAGTGTCTGAAAGACTTACCTTCACGTCCAGCACATGGAGCTCCACCCTCACCAAGTTCTCCTCTTCAGTAAACATCTCAATCCTATTGACGTGGCTGAAGTCAGCTAAAAGAGCCACCAGATTGGTTTTGGTGTTTATCACGTGGCTTATGCCGTAGCGGGGCCCCACCAGGAGGGTCACTTCTGAGCGCTTTTCTGCCTGCTGAGAAAGAGACGTTGACAAAATATTAAAACTACTAGACCTCTGGGAATTCCTTGGAGGTCCAGTGGTTAGGACTCCACACTTTCACTGCCCGGGGCCCCGGGTTCAATCCCTGGTCAGGGAACTAAGATCCCGCAAGTCACGTAGTACTGCGTCCAATAAATAAATTAATTAATTAAATTAAATAAAAATACTAGACCTCTGAAGCACCAGGCAAAGCTGAACCTGAGAGTCTGTTTTTATAAGATTACATTTTCTTTAGAAAGTATTCCTGGGTTACACTGTACTAAATCATCCAATTAGAAGAACCAGATATATGATTGCAGCGAGGCTCTGATAAAATTATGAATAATGTAGAAAGTAAATGTTATCATAGCACATATATTCATTATCATGAGAAGCTTTTAGAAATGAGGATTTTTTAAAATCATTCTGGCCCAGTGATTTAAAAGGAGGCCATTGTGCGAGCGCATTCTCTCGGCTCTCCACATTTCTTTTTCTAGGGCATTCTGCAGTGGCATTATCTAGCTTAACATTTCTTCTGGTATTTTCACACTGGGGTGCAGTCAATTAGAAATAAGGGCTGGAAAAGATTCACAGCTGATTTGCTTTTGTCATCAGACAGCTCATTCAAGACAGCCTAGACAGTGACATTTTGCAGGCCTCTGTGGCTTCCATGAAAAAGCAAGGAAAAGAAATTACCACTAATGTTGCCTTGAACACACGGCCCCCATACAGTCGAAGGTCACTGAGGAACTTGAGATAATGGACCTTGGCTTGAAGTGCGGAGAGCTGAGGAGAGAAAAGAAACCTCAGGTGTTCACTCCATCCGGCGTGATTGTGTTCCGGCTGGACACCAGCCGAAAACAAGGGCAAACGAGAAGGATGCTTCTACTGCCAACAGACGGGGTGTGACAAGGGCTCTTCATGAGGAATGAAAGTAAACTGCTCTGTATTTGGTTTCCTGATCAAGGGCCGCAACAGAACATCTAGATTTAAATCTTTTCGTTTTTGGGGAAAAATATGGATTTGCTGGGCCAGAGCACTCAACAAGTCAGAATGAGATGATAGAATTCTCCACTGCAATGGGTGCGTGCAGAGTTTGTGGGAGCTGTTTTGAATACACACCTGCAATCCATAGAAAGCCTTTTAAATGGGCTCTTCACTCCCATCTTGTTTCTTCCAGTCTTTGCAAGTTTTCAGGGAAAGTGAACTTTCTGAGCACCAATCATTGTGGAAATGTTTGAACTCACTATCTAGGTCAATTCCAAGAAATGACTCTAAGAATTCAATTTCAAGAATCCATTGATTCAATTCTAAGAATCTATTGAGTTTCATGAATGACTGACAAATGAAATTTTATCCAGGTAAAATTGATCTTTATAAAGACTTAAAAATGCAGATTCCCATATCCTAAAAAAGTACTTGATTGAAAAAAGTCCACGTTTCAATCTAAAATATGATACAAAACTACTACACATGAAATAGATAAACAACAAGGTCCTACTGTATAGCACAGGGAACTGTACTCAATATCTTATAATAAACCATAATGGAAAAGAATCTGAAAAAGAATATATACATATATATATATACACACACACACGCACATATATATGTATAACTGAATCACTTTGCTGTACACCTGAAACACTTTAAATCGACTATACTTCAAAAAAAATTTTTTTAATTAAAAAAAATGGAAGAAAGAAAAAAAGTCCACATTTCATACCAAATGTGCCAGGAAAGTTTGTTAGAGGTGAAATTTTCCAACGAGGTGTAGAACATCAAGTAGCAAGGACTGTAAAACTCTGTTTTCAATTGCAGATAACTTGCCAACTCATTTGTCAACCGTACCTCAATGTGCTATCCTTTATATAATTGTAGTTTAGAACCAATCATCCAGCCGACTTCTTTCAAAAATCCAAAGCACTTTGCAAATTGATTTGAAATCAAACCACTCACTCTTAACTAGAAAAAAAATGACCGTTATAGAAGGACAGTGATAGATAGACTGATCTTAGAGCAGTTATCCAAATTATTACAAAACCAGTGGGCCAGGCTTGGAAGAAAATCACACCAAGTCAATTAAAAGAAAGTAGCTTTGGGCAAGTCAGAACTGATACTTAGAACATCTTGACCCATGACATCCTGCTATATTTCCATAAGCTGAATGCTTACAGAAACCGGGAAGTAAGTCAAAGGTGGCTGATAGTGTGTCAAAGTTGATCACACGTTTAAAAAAGTCATTGGGGGTGAGGAGGGAGCAGAAATAAGTATGTGTCAGCCAGTAAAAAGGACTTAAAATCAGATACTAAAAGACCAAAGAACTAGCCACACAAATGATTTGTATTAGAGTCACACACATTTCTATGGCTGGTATCACTGAGAAACTGTTCTTGGGTTGTCAGACTGTCTCCAATTTTATAGGTCCTGGATTTTAAGGCTCCTTCTCTTTCTGGTTCCTGAAACCCTGTGCTTTTATTACCAATAAACATAACTCTCTATTCTGACCAACAGTATATTTTAAAGTGTCCTTTGTATCTCTTTTACTTGATTAAAAAAAAGGAGAATTTAACACAAATGATGGTGAATGACAGAACTAAGTTTATCTTCTAAAAGTAAGAGTTAATTCAGTGGTTGTCAGTTGGGGGTGATTTTGGCAAAATCCAGAGACATTTTTGTTTGTCACGATTGAGGGGGTGGGCGCTACTGACATCTCATGGGTAGAGGACAGCGACGCTGCTAAACATCACACAATGCACAGGACAGCCCTTCTTCTCCAACGAAGAATGATCTGGTCCCCAATGTCAATAGAGCCAAGGTAGAGAAACCTTGGTTTAATTCATGTGGCGTCTAGTCTGCAGGAACCCTTACTGGCTGCTGTGCACTTAAGCTGGTCTGAGTGGTAAGCAAAAATATGATGAAAATATTTTGCAATTCTATCCTCTAATCCCAAGGTCTCAGAGGCTTTGCAAGGTTCTCCTACATGCTCACGTGAACGCACACACAATCCGTACAATAAGGAGTCTGTAGCTTACAAGGAATAAATAGGCCTCCATTAGAATACTGATCTTTCATTTAGTCTTAGAAACATGTTAATAGTTAAAAAAAAGAAGGTTATATAGTGTTACATCCTCTGCAAATCTGGTGCTAAGTATTTTATTCACGGGCTAATTTTAAACATTTTAAAAAATGTATGCAAGCCTCACTTTTTAAAATCCATTTTCTATTAAGATGCAAATGTGATACCTTTTTACCGGGTGGTACCAAGTTTTGATTTGCTTTGACAAGGTGTGAAAGTGCTTTCTTTATGTTCTTCTCTTTCATGCTTTGCAGCACAGCAGAGGGAAGAAAAGTCTCTAATCCCCATTCTTTTCTGCAATAAAGAGCATATCTTTAATTTCACATTCTTGTGATGATTAGATATCTAAGACAAAATGGCACTCTGATGTTTGTTGGAACAAATGAACTCTTGGTAAGGCAGGGAATGGAGACAAGTCCCCAATTACGGAAGCAACTTTTAATTTATATTCAGGAAACATACTATTTGATCATTAATCCATATGTTTGCATTTTAAAAGAAATATATTCTTCACTCTCCAGAGAGAAGGCTAATGAGGCATTTGGTACCAATGGAAATTGAACAGACACTTTATCCAACCCACCTCTGAGTCTCTTAGAGTTCATTCACGTATCTGAGTTTGTACTTCCAACACCAATTTCTCTCCATCCCTTTGTTTATTCCCATTGTCACCTCTCCCTGTCTGCCCATGCTCTTTCTGTCTTCTCTTAGAAGGATAAATGTAACTCCTTCATGTTCCCAAACTATTCTTTCCTCCCCATCTCCCTCATCAATGGTGTTCTCCAGAAACACACAATTCTCTTTTCTCCCACCCAGATAGTATCTATCTAACTCCTTCCGTCAACATTTCTTGCTGAGGAGGGGAGGGGGTTGCTGGTATGGAGACAGGGTAGGGTTCAGGACCCTTAAGTATGTCTCGTACTGACAAAGAGATGCAAACATCACTCATAGGTGTGGATATACAAGGAAAAAAAACAACAAATGGGCCTGGGTTAGTATATTCTTGCCAAGAGCCCATGTTCCCAACAGTGACTACAACCCTATCCTAGGAAGGTTCCATATTTTGAATTCTAGGAAATTTATCCTGATTGGTCATGTGCCCAACCAGAATCTTCTAAATTATGTGAAGACTTTCGAGAAGGTTCTGGTTATTTCTCCGGCTCCAGATCCTCTCTAAAGAAGGGTAGGAAGACAGCTTTCCCCCACTTGACCATTCACACCCTTTTCACTAGTTAAGATGGTGTTTCTTTGTGATCACTGCTTTCTTCCTTCTCCTTCTCCTCAACTTGTACTTACTATTTTTACCCATCATTTGGCACTCCTTATGGGGTACCCTGTAATTCTACTTGTATCATTATTTTACATCATTACTTTTCATTCTATGTCTTGTCTTTATAATCAGATCACAAATTCTTCAAAGGTTAAGATTATAATTTACAATATTTTCTTTTCTCTTAGTATAAAGACAGTAAGTCCCCTACATAGGAACCTTCAAGTTGCAAACTTTCAAAGATGCAAACATGCGTTCACATCCACGTCGGGCGTGAGTGAAATGGCAGCTGGCCCTCCGTGTCCTACTGCTGACGATCCTTCAGCTCTACCATCTCCCACTTCCTCTCCCTCCTGCAGTCAGTAACTCTTCTCGCCTGTTCACTAGATGCCAGCCGCAAAAGTATGCCAGCTGTTGTACTGGACTGCTGTACTTTTCAAGGTACTGTACTGTAAGATTAAAAATGTTTTCTTTATTTTTGTGTTTGTTTGTTTTTTATGTATTGTTTGTGTGAAAAGTATTATAAGCCTATTATAATACAGTATTATATAGCCGATTGTGTTAGTTGGGTACCTAGCCTAACTTTGTTGGACTTAGGAACAAACTGGACTTAGCAATGCGCTCTCGGAACGGAACTCGTTTGTATGTAGGGGAATTACTGTATCACATAAAATGTTCAATGAACGTTTGTTGGGTGAATGAATGAATTAATGAGAACATTAATTAATCATCATAGACTCTGCAAGATTCTTAGGCAAGCTAGTTATCTCTGGAAGTTTTTGATTGTACCACACTCAACCTGGTAAAATGTGGGTACAGAAAGTAGGAACAGAAATGCATTTCGGTTGTCTGAAAATCATCTCAAGTTGTGCAGGCCAACTTTTCAAGTGGGATCCAGTTTCATCTGTTCCTAAGATCCTCAGAAAGGGGAATGGATGAGGGTGTGAATGGATCCACTCAAGCGCGAGACCTCTTTGTGAGCCGAATCTCTCTCGGGCTCCAGTCCTGGCATGTGTGGCAAGAGAGAAAGAGACAAACCATCTGCAAAAAGGAGTGCACTGAGATTGGAAGGCCTGGGCTTCTCAAACTGCACACAAGGATCTGTCCCTAGGCAGTGACAGGAGAACGGAGAGTGGAAAGATCAGGGGCACTGGGGGTCAGCAACCTGGCGCTCTCATCTTCCCAAACGCAGGCTTGCAAACCCATCGAGAAGAAACCATTTCACTCCGTGGGGGACGACCTGGCGCTGGGGAACCCAGAAAGGCTTTACAGGCAGCCCACGGGAAGCTTCTCTGGGATGTGGAGTTTTAATCAGCCATATGCCACTTGGAGGTGGAGACAGAGCAGACGCTAAGGCCTGTAGTGTTACGTGGAGATGAGGCTTCAGCCCCACCATAAACTTTGAAACATGAGTATTTCTTTTTTCTTAGCATTAGAGCTGCCAGGATTAAGAAAATGGTGGCTGCTTTAGGCTGTTGGATCACCTTCCAACAGGAAGCATACAGACTGGGAGACAGAGGGTTCTCTTTTAAAGGATGACTCTTATATAAGCTCGTCAACTGAAGGCAACATAAACTGCTTTTTTCTAACAAGAGGGGATCTTTTCTGGCTAAAGAGGTAGTATACTGCTGTTGTAAATGCCATATTCAGCAAGAGAAGGCATTTATTTTCCAAACAGCATTTGATTCATGAAACAAAGTTTGTGTGGCATCCTTTCCCACGCTGTCGCAGTTCTTTATTACAACTACCATCCTTCCTGATTAGGACTCAAAGAATTACTTTGTATACTGCATTTTGATCATCTAAAAGTAATCTCTGGTTATGCACACCATTTTCTAAACACAGGTCTTCAAATGATCACACAACCTATAGCACGATGTGGAGTCCCACCGCCTGTGTTCGAATCCTACCCCCTCTAGGTAATAGCCAGTGTGACTCAGGCAAGTTATTTAACCGTCTGTGCCTCGGCTTGCTCATCTGTCAAACGGAGCTACACTCCTACTGACTTCATAGGGAGGTTTTGGGAATCAAACAGCTTAATGTCTGAAGAGTGCTGAGACCAAAGCTTGCTCTAGAACCAAGTTCATTTAGGAATTTAAAAATGTATGCTTCATTTTAAATGTGACCCTCAATTTAACCACAATTCTCTAAAGGTGGACTAGGTAAGAAATGGTGTCTTCCACCCAACATGAACAGAGTATTCATATATTTTGCCTCTGGTTAACACA
The DNA here is from genome assembly GCF_964270905.1 of Leucopleurus acutus. NCBI lineage: Eukaryota > Metazoa > Chordata > Mammalia > Artiodactyla > Delphinidae > Leucopleurus > Leucopleurus acutus. The sequence goes on along the minus strand of NC_139148.1, from coordinate 9,897,932 downwards.
TGCTCTGCCACAAACAACATCAATTTTGGAAATAGACATACACATCAAAAATACCCTTGGGCATTAAGGAGGCAACATCTTTGTCTCCGAAATGGCTCCGAGAGTCAACACTTACTCAATGTACTTGAGGGAGATTTTCTGCGTCTGCTTGGTGGTCACGGTTGCGATGTACATTTGCAACGCCGCCAGCCGCAGGGCGATGTCATATTTCAGCTCCGGCCCAAACCGCTCCTGAACGACGTCGTTACAACTCTGAAAAGAGACCAGCAGAGGGCGCAGCTTGTCAAAGGATGCACTGCGTTGCCTTAGAGGGACAGGTGACAGGCGTTTCCCCACTGTCCCACCTTCACTTCCAAGGCAAGGAGCCAAATGTGGAAACATTTTCACCGCTGCTTGGAACGAGTCAGTATTTAAGTGCACGCACAAACACAGAGACCACACAAACATTCAACATCATCACGAGCGAGCTGCTATTTAAATATTTAGCTTCTTGTAAAAACAATGAGAAATTTAGGAATGGAATTTCCAAACACAGGTGCCACGACTGAACACGTGAAGCCCTAGTAGCATGATGTGGCTTCTGTAGCTAGGCTGCCGGGATTGGAATCCTGGGTTCCAATTCTCTTTTTCCACTTTAAGAGGAAAGAATCCTCTTTCCCTACTTTCACCGTGTGACCTTGGGCAAGGCCCTTAATTGTTCTGTGCCTCCGTTTCCTCTTCTTTAAGTTGGGGATAATACTTCCCATTCGCAGGGTTGTGACAAGGATTAAGTGAGTTAACAAGCCCTCAGAATTCCATCCGGTAAATTGGAAGCACTCATACATGTTTAGAGCTGTCATCATCAGTGTCACCCTCTTGCTATCATCCAGAGCGGTTTCGGGGAGGTAGAATGAGCAAGGTGATGGAGAGCAGCAGCTCTGGACCTACACCTGCCTCGGGGTCCTGGCTTTACCAATGGCTACCTCTGTGCATAAACTTCAAGCAGTTTACTTCGCTCTTGCAGCCTCAGTTTACTCATCTGTGCAATGGGGATTCATACCAACGACTTGGCCGGAGTGGAGAGGGTGGTGAGGATGAGCTGAGATGCACGCTTTGCCACAGCGCCTTGGCGCACTCAGTGGAGGGTGGCTCTTGAAATCGTCAGTCCGTTCCAGTGGTGACTGCCCCCACTGAGACTTTGAGGGAGTCTCTCGGCTTTAGTTTGTTCACATGTAAAAGGGTGACACCTACCTCACAGGGTTTGGGGTGAGCATCAGATTGAAGAGGGGCTGAGAGGGTACTGTAACGTGTCAAGCCCTCCAGGACCACAAGTGAAGGGTCTGAGGGCGCCATTCTCACTCCTGCACGGAGCAAACACTGAGCCAAACGTTGATGGGAAGCACGGTGCTGCTTAAGTATATTCTGCATGTGTGTTTACTTATTTTCGTTATTGGAAACTAGGTTCTTGGGCTAGAAAATATATTTAGCCTCTTTCTCCCTTCTTTATTCTTTGCCTTGTCCTCAAAAGATTTCAAATGAAAAACCGTATCAGGATTTGTTTGGCTCCTTTCTGAGATAAGTACCTTTACGACCACTTCATGTATTGATTCTACTAAATGGGAACATGTACCCCATACGGTTTCTGCATACAGTATTTGCCCTTCAGATACATCCCCCTGGGACCCTACCTGCCTGCTCTGGGTGCCTGCCTCTCAGCCCATCCCTCACCCCCAAGAGTGAAGCCACATTCCCTTCCCTCCGTCCTTCACATGGTTTTCCACCTTCGTTTTTCCTTAAAATCCTACATCTATCTGGATTGCACTGTACTCCTGTTGGAAGTGGGTCTGATTAGAGGCAGGAGACAGGGTGGCTCTGAGGGAAGCTGCCATTTTGTTTTGCTAGTCTTGGGTTTACCAGTTATTTCCAAGAGCCCAGGGTTGTCCACAATGGGGTACCGGGGGTTTGAGGGTCCAGATAGGGTCATTTTATAGTCTTGTGAGGGATGAGGGTGGGCAAGTCTCTTGGCAAAGTGCCAGGCCATAACACGCACTCGAAGAACCAGTTTTTCGATAAACCATTTTGACAGATCACTTTCTTGTAGGACTGCTATTGCATGACAGATTTGAAACAGGATTTTAGCGTAGAATTTAGAGACAAAAGCTCCAAGTTGGATCCTAGGCTCTGTCAACTGCCAATCAAATGACCTTGGATGTGACACTTCATCTCTCTTGAGTCTCAGTTTTCTTATCTGAAAAAAAAATGGGCTAACAACAGCGAACTCTCAAGATTGCTAGCATACCTGCAAGGATGTTTCATAAAATGGAATGTGCTTTATAAAGGTGACTCATCACTATCTCTTGTCCTCAGAGTTGTGACTGCCGTTGTTTTTTCCCACCCCTGCTATACCCTGTATTTAACCAGACTTCTGAGTGGATTCTTTTGTCAAGGTGATTAGTCACTTAATTACATTATATAATTAGTTCAGACTGATCCCGGAGAACTAGTGTGATGTCTGACTTATATATATTTTTGGTACAGATTATGCATTTATTACTCTCAAGTACATTATTTAAAATATACTTATACACACAAATGGCGGTCATTGTTTTGCTAAACAGAGGTCTCAACAGACTCCGCTTTAGACCTACAAAAATTCATTTATAATGAATATGTGAGATATTAAAAAGGAAACCAGTACTGCTAAAGTGTTTGAAAACATTTTGTAGCCGTATCATCCTGTTTACCAATTGGTTTAACCATCGTTGTTTTAATAGACAGTGGACAGCTAAATGTCAGCACAGCTTATTATAATTATGAAACAGAACAGTCTGGATTATTAGGGTTTACTGTTATTATATATGCTGAAATCTGTAAAATACTTCATGGTCCATTAATGGCTAGGAGATTCTTATATATTATCACTATCGAAACCTCTGTGGTCATTGTCATGGCTTGTCAATGGCCACTGCCCTCATTAAGAGCCCACTAGGCAGAATTGATTTTTGTCTGTGTAACGTGATAGACATTGTTTCTGTTTCCTCTCTTGTTCTCCAGGCTAATTTTATTGCATCTTTTCAGTACCTTAAAATCAACACTCGGACACAGCACCATTCTCAGGCCCACTGACATACGCTACACAGATATGTAATTTTAGACCTACTGCACGTTCTGTGATACAAGGCATTTTGAGACAGAGGGTCTGAGTCCAAGAAATTTTCATTTCCTATTCTCAGTGGAGGATATATGAGATGATGGTAGGTTAATTTTGGCCGCTATCGCCCACCGTAACATGGCTCCCCCCTTCCTCCCCCAGTGCTGGCTACTCCTTGAAGGGATAGCTAATCCACCACCTGTGCAACACCCAAGCGGGGAAAGCAGAAATGTCTTCGGTCTTCAGCTAGTCCCAGGGCAAGAGCCCCGGACAGGTTTTCCTGTTCTCAGGACAGTCCCACAGGTAGAAAAGATGTGTCTTTTGAATAAGAAAGATTTCCATGAACTGCATTAGATTTGAGCAAACACCTTAAGCGCTTAGCACTACTCCCGGGCTACTTAAAAGGTCTCTCCTCCCCAAGACAAACGCAACCGGGCTCTTCTTTTAGAAATGCAATGGAATTGTGATGTTGCAAACAGAAGCCAAGTAAATGGCTTTAAAGCATCATCTTGTTAATGGGATGAGTATATAATTATAGAGAATGACAACTGAATGCATCTCGCGCTCTACAGCCACACGCTGATCGGCACCTGTAACTACTTATTTGCAACTAACAAGCTAAAAACATAGCACGTGACATGAGTTGCCGTGGCAGAGCCCCGGGTTGGTTCTCAGAAGGAATATGGGAAGATGCAGTAACAGATCAGCTGAGAATCAAGCTGTCCCGTGCAGTCAGGTCTGGGTTACCTGGCCTCTGGGGGAACAGGGGATATTGTAACCCAGGTAACCAAAGTTTAACATTTAAGTTCATTGTTCTGGGTAGAAAACGGAGTGAAGTGTAGTGCACATTTCTTTATTTGATAAACAGGGTATATGGGCACGATTTGCCTTTTTCGGATGACTCCGGGTTATCTTCATAAACACTAATTATCCTTCTGAGTTGTAAATACCACAGTCTCCTCCAAAGACCACTGAAGTGGGGAACATTTAACAGGCCTTTCCCTGAGTGCCCCCATCTGCTGGAATGTTCTAGTATGTTCTGCTTCTTTCTCCTCCCACTTAATTTCTGTTCTCCACGGCTTATTGCCGTTTAATTTATGTTACTGTTCCTAATCTCTGACATCTATCTTGTCTACATCTCTCTGCCATCTTCTGTTTTCTTTTCACACCCAACTTTTTAAAGATTACAAAGGCTTTGAAATATACAAGAAAATACTGAGAATAGTAAAACAAATACCAGTCAGTATATCAACTACCCAGAGTTAACAAATGTTTCTTCTATTTTTCTTTTTCCTACGTTCTTTGCTTTTTATTTCTTGATTAGGGCTCCAGCAACCTTTGGCTTATACAGATATCCCCCAGCCAAAGAGAGCATTTTTTTGGCCTTACTCTTGCGTTTTCTCCTTTCTTTGTGGGGGAAGGTTACATTAAGGTTTACAACCTCTTTGAGTAATTCTAATGTAGATGCTTAAGCATTAGGTAAGTGGGCTCTTACTGTTTGATGTGATTATATTGGGAATTTAAGTAAGAGTAATGGGAAGCAGTTATAGAGAAATATAGGAACATCGCCTAAATATCAAGCAGATAAATTCCCTTATCCCTGGGATAAACAGCAAAGCGTCTCATTTCTGGAAGTCTTGCTTTTTGAAAATTATATCCCAGAATCAGATATAGACAGTCTGCAAAAAGATATATCTTCTTAAAGTTTTACTGCCTTGAAATGAATAATTCCATTACAATGAATATCACGGTATTTCAGAACAATCTAAGCACCAAATAAATGAATAAACAAAATAAGTAAATAAAGAAGAAGGGAAAACTCTTTCTTACAGGAGAATGCCAGCAAATAACTGAAGAAGAAATAATAGAATTAGACAAATCATCATTTTCAACCATCGCAATAATATTTGGGCAAGAATCATCAACGAATACTAAAATGAACAGGTAAAAGGATAATGAGAGTTGCAAAGTGACTTTCCACAAATTACTTATTAACTATAAAAGGAAAAGTGGTAACTTCTGGAGAACATCAATTAGTATGAATGTTGACAAGAGTCAGTGTGAACCTTACGATGAAGGGGACAAAATGACATCACATGCCTCCTGATACGATGCACTAAGGAGGGCATGGAGTCATTCATGTTGTTGTTCTGCCCCCAATGCAGAGCCTCAATCTGATCATGAGAAAACCCCAGAGAAACCCAAATCGAGAGGTTTCTACAAAATAACTGATCAGCACTCCGCAAAACTGTCAAGGTCGTGAAAGTCAAAGAAAGGCTGAGGCATGCTCCAGACTGAAGAAGACTAAAGTAACATGCCAACCAAATGCAAAATGAGATCCGGGAGTGGATCCTATCCTAGAAAAAATTGATATAAAGGACCTTTTTGGGACAATGGGCAAAATTTGGACACAGACTGTAGATCCAATAATGGAAATGGATCAGTGTTAAATTTCCCGATTTGGTTAATTGTATAATGATTATATTAGAAAATGTTCTCATTACTAGAAAATATACTGACATATTTCGGGGTAAATGAGCATGGTTTTGGTACCTGACATTCATATGGTTTAGGAAAAAAATCGTGTGTGATGGGGGAAGGGGAGGACGTGTGCACACACTAAAGATAGGGTAAATGTAGTGAAATGGTAACAACTGGTGAATCTGGGTAAAGGATATCAAAGAGCTCATTTACTACTCTTGCATCTTTTTCATAAGGCTGAAATTATTTCAAAATCAAAAGTGAAAATTTAAAAAGCACCATGGAACCTCACTCAATATTTTGTAATCACCTATAGGGGAAGAGAATCTGAAGAATATATATATATATACATATATATATATATATATGTATATATATATATATAACATAACTGAATTGCTGTGCTGTACACCTGAAACTAACATGATATTGTAAATCAGCTATACTACAATAAGAAAAAAGCACCATGGAATTCTTTTATAATACATTGAGCTTGGGCTGAGGGACGAAGAGAGAGAAGATCCCAAACTAAAGAATTCAGGGGGGAAAACCCCACAGTTAATTCATCCCACAATGTTAATGTGAAACATGCCCTGGTTCTCACATACCTGAACATACAGATACTCGAAAGCAACTGGATCTCGCCTTAAAAGGTCAATTGGATCCTTTGGGACGAAGCTAATTCGGAAAAGACATCTCATCTTATGCGAGCTGGGCCTCTGGGTCACCTAGAAGAGCAGACCAATGACAAGAATCCTTCAGTGCCGGCAGAAAGGGCTGAGGGGCAGAAGCAAAGGCAGCTTTCTTTGGACACTGAGGAAGGAAGCGGTTGAGGTTCTTTTAGTATTTGTCATACATACTCATTCCCTGAACACTGCACATACCTGTGACCTAGGTCACGTTCCCCCAAAGCAGTCCCTGAAATGAGGGACTTCAATAAGGAACTGCTCCCAGGAGAGGCCAGTGACGGAGTGGGGGAAGCAGGTCAGACAGGAGAGGAACCTGCTCAGGTCAGCCCAGCAGGGGTGGCTACAGGCTGTCCTGAGGGAGACTCTGGTGGGAAACTTACACCACGGAGCCTCTGGGATCACAGGTAAATCATTGCTTTCGGGCTGTCCCAGGGGGCTGTGACTTTCCAGGTATGGACAGGATGGGCGCCAGCAGTCTGAGGGAAGTCCTCTGAAGAAGATCTGCAGATGCTGGCTGTCGTGACAGTCACACACTCAAGCAAGGCTGGGGGTAGGGGGCGCAGACGGGGACCCGGGGATAGGAGCACAGAGACTGGTCACTACAGTTTATTACTGTGTAACACTGCTGTGGGTTTTTTCCTCAATTAGACTCCAGAAGGATGGTAGCAATGAAAGCATGACAGTGGCAACTTGGATGACATCCAACTGGAACGCAGGAGGACAGAAGTTTTGGCCCGTTCACTAAATTTGGAGTCCTCAGGTTTCCAAACTACCCAAACTTCTGCTATTATGATTTGTCCAAATTGTTCAAAGGGGCTTAGAATACACCACGGGTCCTTCAGGGTTAAGGACCATGGATCATTCTGAGTCGCTTTCCTTTTCCCCAGCACAGTATGTGCCAACTACTAGGTCTTAGTTTCTTAATTCTTTTTGCAACAAAGGGGAATCAATCAATGAACGGTAGGTGCTTCATACACAGCTGAATGAATGAAAGACACTGGACTTCAAGAAAGAAGGTAAAAGAAAAAAAGTAAAAAAATAACAAACAAAAAAAGATTAAAAAAAGAAGGTAAAAGCTTCTTCAATTTCCCTTAAAGAGGTCAATGCGATGAAACTAAAACCATGCAGCAGGAACCCACACAGTTGTTCTACTTGTAGTTTTGTGCACTTGGATGTTCTTTTTTTTTTTTTTTTTTTGTGGTATGCGGGCCTCTCACTGTTGTGGCCTCTCCCGTTGCGGAGCGCAGGCTCCGGACGCGCAGGCTCAGCGGCCACGGCTCACGGGCCCAGCCGCTCCGCGGCATGTGGGATCTTCCCAGACCGGGGCACGAACCCGTGTCGCCTGCATCAGCAGGCAGACTCTCAACCGCTGTGCCACCAGGGAAGCCCTTGGATGTACTTTTTAATGCGCTTGCACGCAGTTTCATGTACTTGTAACTACTTTTATGCAGGGGACAAACCTGGCAAAATAAAAATGTTCGTGAACTGCAATTTAAAAGTTCAAAATAGGGAGCTGCCTGGTGGCCTAGTGGTTAGGATCCTGGGCTCTCACTGCTGTGGCCCAGGTTCAATCCCTGGTCAGGGAACAGAGATCCCACAAGCCACGCAGTGCAGTCAAAAAAAAAAAAAAAAAAAAAAAAAAATCGAAATAAAATAGTAATAGCTTTACTGAGTTATCGGAGTGCGCATGCACACACACATTCTGAGAGTTTACATTGCTAACTTTGTTATATAGAAGAATTTCAAGGGGAAAACACATCCCACGTTTAAAGGTATACTGGGCATCCTGAGAAGCAGTACACTGAACCAGCTTCCTGTCTGTGGGCAGGATTGCAAAGCTGAGTGAAGTCAGGAGCCCATGGGATCCGGGCTGCTCATCACTGGCTGACGGTAAAGCAAACCAGGAAGAAGGATGCGTGGGACTCTAAGAGACCTGGGCTGCTGGCAGGGCTGCTGATGAGTGTCACAGTGACATAATGGTGTTTTGTCAGAAGGTCCTGTCTGATGTCAGAAAGTCAGAGATCATCTTATCTCCGGCTCCTTTAATTACAGGTTAGAATCTGTCCTGAATTTTCCATAAGCCTCCTTGAGTTTATTTTTATCATTAGTAGGTTACACTAGTTTTGGGAAATAAATGAATGTAATGCAAAAACATGCTTTAGACTCATTAGAAATGGCAGTCCAGGAGAATAACAGTCTCTAAAACAAGCAAAAAAACAATTTCTTGGAAACTTTAAGTAGTATGTAATAACAACGTTACTTTCTAGACAGAAGTTTAGTGTCAAACTGCCAGAAATTCAGGTAGAGTCGCTTAAAAGTTCCTTGGCAGTTTTCATCACAGTTAAATGTTTTAAAATAATTTTTGTTATTGGACAAATTCCTTATACTTACTCCCCAGTTCTATCATGCCTATAAATATTTCATGGGTCAAATTTTTCATATGTATTGAATTCAAAGGCATATAGCTGGTTTGTTTCAGGATATTTAAACAATCAGTTTTCTAGAGATAATACTTGAGTTTTAGCACTTTGCTTTTCGTTCTGATTAAAGACAAAACAAAGCCTCTTCTAGAAAGATAAGGGAAGAAGCATTGTTAGAGGCTTTTTGTTTCCTTCTAAGTTTTTTGTTTTGTTTTGTTTTTTGGGTTGTTTTTTTTGGCGGAGCCGCCCCGGTTCCCTGACCAGGGATTGAAGCCGGGCCACTGCAGTGAAAGTGCTGAGTCCTAACCACTGGACTGCCAGGGAATCCCTCTAATTTTTTTTTTTAAGGCATCATTACATTTATTTTTGGCCCTTTATGAGTCCTACCACACCAGGCCCCCGTCCCCCCGCCTCAACCAGCCCCACGCACTCCCACGCGTGGCCTGGACCCGAGGGACTACAACTCCCGGCAGGCTTTGCAGCAGGAGCCTGTAGCCAGGGTCTCCTGGGAAAAGAATTGCCGGTGGGCTTCACCAGCACGCTAATTAAAAAGGCCAGTAGGGGAGAGTAAATTAAGCTCTGAGTAGGAGATACTGGAGGAGGTAAAGCAAAAAGACCTGGGGATTATTCTTGGCCCTTAGGGAAAAGGAATTTTGACCTTGCTGCCCGCGGAGTAGGAGGGTGGCCAGCGCCAAAAGTCCTGATGGAAGAGAAAGCCGGGGGTTGAAACTCCTCCTCTAATGTTTTAAAAGAAGTCTAAAAATTGGAAATCAATCCGGAATGAGAAGGTATGGTTACCTAGCATCAGAAGAGACTTTGAAAGAATCTCTGTCCAGCTAAATCAGCATGAAGCTTTCCCATAAAGGCTGGGTGGTAGGTAGAAGTTCAGGGGGAAAGTAGAAATAGAAATATCAAAAAGTTGTGGGTGGTTTCCTTAGACTCATAGTAACTGGCTGTCTGCCCACATCCCCTTGGCATTTACTGCTCCAAGCTGAAGGCTATTTACTGCAAACACCTGTGACCATCTGCCAGCACAGGGCAAACCAGCAGAGCCAGGGAGCAGTTGGCCTTAGGAGAAGCCCACCCCCAACCATGGACAGGATGTTAGCGTACGAAGCCCCAGCCCCCTCGCCCTTGGGTGGGATACCTCTGAGGCACGTTCTCTGCTGGTTCCCTGTGTCCCCAGCAGGATTGCGCTCCAGCTGCCCACAGTGGAAACTGGCTTGATTACACACTCTTTATTGGCGTCCCCATTTTCCCATTTCCCCTCCCATTCCTCTGCCAGTGTTTCCTGATATCGCCTCCCAAATAAACCACTGACATCCAAATCCTTGTCTCAAGGTTGGCTTCTGGAGGAACTCGGAGCCAAACACTGACCTTTCACATGTGGGATTCTGTGTATCAGGGGCTGTTCCCCTATAACAAAGAATAAACAACTCATCTGTTTCCAAGCGTGTTTTGGCACAGGTTAACATAATAAACAATTAGATGTGATTTAAAATATCAATAGGTAGGGCTTCCCTGGTGGTGCAGTGGTTGAGAGTCTGCCTGCCGATGCAGGGGACACGGGTTCGTGCCCCGGTCCGGGAAGATCCCACATGCCGCGGAGCGGCTGGGCTCGTGAGCCATGGCCGCTGAGCCTACGCATCCGGAGCCTGTGCTCTGCAACGGGAGAGGCCGCAGCAGTGAGAGGCCCACGTACCGCAAACAAAAAACAAAAAAAAAAAAACAAAAAAAATCAATAGGCAGATTTAAACGTGATAAAAATAAAAGGTCAAGTTTAGAGATAGGAAATGAACACAAATGATAACTTCGTAACGAATTCATTGCATCGAGTTTTACTACATTGAGAGAGTCAGGGATATCTGCGGGACCTGACGTGTAGCTTTTAATTGTGCGACAACCAAAAGGCAATTGAGCGTGATGACACTTTCTGCTACTCCATCCGTCTGGGGGTGACTTGACTCCCTGCCTCTCCTCCTGGTGTCCCCTCACGCCCCCCTCCATAAGCTCCCCTCTTCAGTGAACTCTCCTACATAAGAGGAATTTGTTGAAATCCCTTATACATCCAACAAAGACCCTGCTTGTGTGGAATCACAAGGAAAGTCAGGGTGCTGTGCTGAATTCAGCAGCCAAGCAACCCGCTTGTCTCCCCAGAGAACAGATGGGGGTGGCATCTTGGTGACCAGGAGCTGGGACACATTGGTGGGTCACATATTTACAGTGGGCACGATGGGGCAGGGATTTCAGGCTTCCTTCCAAAAACAGTCTGAGGTAGGTACCCGGAACTTAAAAGAACGAAATATGATTTTGGCTTAATTTAAATAATTGCAGAAAGCATTTCCTTTTAATAGTTTCTAGAGATCAATTATCAAAACAGGTGAACAAGTCACGACCATAACATAAAATATAGTTCTGCAGAGCCATATCCCCAATGAGTCACTGCTGAGTCTTTGACAATTCTGTTTGTGAGATCAACTGACAGTCTATGAAAAATTGACAAAAGGGAAACATCACCTTGAGGTGTAAAATCCGTATGAATGCCGGCGCTTCCTATAGTGGGGCTGCCCAGGGCTGTGGGGAAGGTATTTAAAGGATTCAAGGACAGGGGAGTGCTGGGCAGGGCAGCCTCTGCTGTCAGGGGCAGCACGGGCACTGGGGGCATGATTCACACACCTGAGTTAGGGTCTCCTGTTCATGAAGCAAGAGCAGCTTCGTTCCGGCTCCTTCCATCCTCTGCTCCAGCATGAGGGAGAAGTGCTCGATGCCTTTGATGGAGAGTTTCTCTTGAAGGGTTAGGATGACATCCTTACAGAGGAAACAGACAAGATGCGATCAAAATCAAGGCAGCCGTATTGTAGATTCCACATATAAATGAACTTATATACAAAACAGAAATGGACCCACAGACATTGAAAACAAACTCACGGTTATCAAAAGGGAAAGAGGGGAGGGATAAATTAAGAGTTTGGGATTAACATACACACACCACTATGTAGAAAATAACCAACAAGGACCTACTGTACAGCACAGGGAACTATACTCAATATTTTGTAATAACCTATAAGGGAAAAGAGTCTGAATATATGTGTAACCGAATCACTTTACAGAGCCTAGCAACAGATTGTGCAGTGTAGTTGGCTCAGTTCCCCTCCTGCTAAATGGGGTGGCAATTAAACCACCTCTGAAAGTGGTCTACATGCCTGCATGCCAAATCCAGTCCACCACCTGTTTTTGTAAAATAAGTTTTACTGGAACCCAGTCTCGCTCATCTGTTTATGTATTGGCTGCTTTCGTGCTCTGCATGGGGAGACCTGAACTTGGTGGCAGGGGAGGCTGTGTGGCCTGTGATGCCTAAATTATTATATTTGCTATCTGGCCCTTTACAGAAAAAGTTTGCCGACCCCTAGCCTACCCCTCTGTAAGAGCACATGGTAGTCGTGAGGAACGTGGGCTCTGGAAAGAGTCTGGCTTCTGCCCTGAGTCTACTTCGTATTAGCTGGCAGCTTAAGGCAAGTCACTTAACTTCTAGGCACCTTAGTGTCCCTGTCAACCGGGGATAATAATAATACCTGCCTCAGAATAGATACCAGGACTAAATGAGTTCATACGTAGACAGCATGTATTACAGCACTGCTTGGCATACAGTTAGGGCACCATATTGATAACAGAAATTTTCACATAATGAGGTATGGGGAAGTCATTCTGGCTTATGCATGAGTTAACTTGAATTTTTTTTTTTTTTTTTTGGCTGCACCAGGTCTTAGTTGTGGCAAAAGGGCTCATAGTTGTGGCATGCATGTAGGATCTACTTCCCCGACCAGGGATGGAACCCGGGCCCCCTGCATTGGGAGCCCGGAGTCTTACCCACTGCACCAACAGGGAAGCCCCAAGTTAACTTGAATTTTATGCTATTTTGAACAGTCCGTTTGTGGCCTATCAAACATTGTACATCTGCCTTAATTATTTTTTTATTTTTAAAATTTATTTATTTATTTTTGGCTGTGTTGGGTCTTTGTTTCCGTGCGAGGGCTTTCTCTAGTTGCGGCGAGCGAGGGCCACTCTTCATTGCGGTGCGCGGGCCTCTTACTGTCGTGGCCTCTCTTGTTGCGGAGCACAGGCTCCAGACGCGCAGGCTCAGTAGTTGTGGCTCACGGGCCCAGCTGCTCCGCGGCATGTGGGATCTTCCCAGACCAGGGCTCGAACCCGTGTCCCCTGCATTGGCAGGCAGATTCTCAACTACTGCGCCACCAGGGAAGCCCTGCCTTAATTATTAAAGAAAAGGGCACACTGACCACAAGTCAAGAATGTCCACGTTAAAAATAAAGATTAAATGGCTCCCTTCCTGTGATACCAATGCTGGTCCTGTTTCGATGATAAGACTCCCTTCCCAGGTGCCAAGGTCATACTGACTCGCTGTGTACGTGCTGCTCTAGTTTTTTTGAAATCCTCAAGAAATGTACTCCTGACTTGTTTAATGTTCTTTTTCTCTGACAAGATATAAAACTGTGCTTGAAAACCATGCTTTTCTGGAGCAGTTTCTCAGAGTAATCTGGGAAGCTGGCTTCCGGTCTATAGTCCTCAGTTTGGCTGAAATAAAACTCTTTTCTAGTCTTATTATTGATTGTTTATTGATTATTTTTGTCGACAATGATGATATACATATATCAGCTTTTATTTTAAGTCTCCGGGGAAGGTAGAATGAGCAAGCTCTGTCAGCAATCCTTCACAGGATTAAACATTTATGATCAGAACGGTGTTCTATACACAAGCACAAGTGGACTGCAATGGAAACAAATGTCCTCAACCATTACTTTTTCATGTACTTGAAAACTAGTAAGTGATCTCTCTTCAAAGATAACTAATATTCAGATGCTAAAATCCCACAGAGCAACACTTGGCAATTTCTGGAGACAGTTTTGGTTGTCACAACGGGGCTGGGGACGCTACTGGCGTCAAGGAATTTTCTGGTCCAAAGGATCGACAATGTCAAGGGAGAGAAACCCGGCCATACACAGAAGTTTTTTTTTTAATTGCTCTTTCTGGGGTTTTGATTCTTCCCCGTGGACCATTTTCCATTTCCTCTGGCTCCTTTAAAACAAAGATCCCCATACCTACCCACCACCAAAAAAAATCATTCAACAGAAATTCCGTGACTATACTGAATTTCATAAAAATATTCTGTTTCATAATTTTTGCTCAAGACCCAGAAAAGAGAAAAGAAAACCAGCCTCTGTGTGGCAACACATATTTTATAAAACATTCTCCTGAATCACCAGGGAGGACATGTGCCAGCAATAGTGTTTTCCTATTGTGACTCTGTAAGCAAGAATTTTGGCAATTTTTATTAAACAGCATCATATCCCTTTCATACCTATACTATTTCCAGTCTGCATCTCTGGTGATAATGAGGCTGTGGGGCACAAGCTAAGATAGCTTTAGCTTCATGTGGGCGCTTTGCATTGCTCCCCATCTTGTCATTGTCATCTGCCATCCTCAGGGAAATCAAACTTAGTCTGGGGTGGGTTCCTATAATAAAGAGGCCAGAAGGGAATTAACAACAGGGCTCTCTTTTAAATTTAGATTTATTTCTGTTAAGAAATGCATTCAAGTCTTTACCTATATCTTCAGATGGGTAAGGGCTCCAATGGCAAGGAGCTTTTCTGACCAGTTGGTACCACAGAACAAGCCACAGTACCAGAGGGAGTTGAAACAATGTAGCTCTTTTGGGTTAGGTCAGGGGTCTTCAAACTAGAGCCTGGCCCCTTCGTTTGGAATCTGCCCAAGGCCATTCATTCACATATTATCTGTACAGTAAAGGATGAGTCTTGCCTGAAGAAAGGTTTGCCTCTTTGCCCCTGGCTCTTGGGAGGTAACCTCTAAGCCCTTGGAGTATCCTGCCTGATAGAGGTGTCTTTGTTCACTGAGGGGGGGGGGGCGTGGGGTGTCTTGGGCTACACTGGATAGTCTATGCTAACGATGGGATTCATGGTGGGGACCATGGACCATGTGGTATCAGCTCACCTCTGGAGGGGCAGGGTGCTAAGGTCAGCCACACAGGTGGGCAGCTGTGTCTAAGTGGACAACCCCCAATAAAAATTCTGGACACCAAGGCTTGGGCGAACTTCCCTGGTTGGCAGTACCCTGTGCACACTGTCACACACCAGTGCTAGGAGAAATAAGCCCTGTCGGCATGACTCCCCAGGGGGACGATGACTGGGGGCTCTCTGCCTGTAACTGCGAGGATACCAATGTGCTGCGTTCTGTGAGTGCTTCGAGTGAATTATTAAAGCTCAGGGTGGTCTTAAGGACCTCCTGAACCCACCTGCCTCTGGCTGCTTTCATGAGACAATAACTGAGTTGAGTAGTTGCAACAGAGAGCAAATGGCCCACAAAGCATAAAATATTTACTCTACAGGCCTTTCCAGGAAAACTTTGCTGACCACTAAGTTAGTTGATCAATACTTGGAGTAACATCTCCCTATAAATTGATTTTGAGTAGGAATAAAGGAAAAGGGCTTTTTCAGTCATCACCACTTAAAATTAGCAGTCTTGTACAAAGGAAGTTAATATTTCATCTGGAATGATTTAAGGATAATTTAAATGGTCCCTCATCAATCTAATATTGTCTGCTCTATTACCTGCTAAATCACGACCTATTTCAAGCAAGTCAGAACAAGCTGCTTGTGGTATCGTGGCAATAAGAATGCACAGCGAGATGGTCTTGGCGGAAATAATTCCACTCATAAGGCCTATGCTGATTAATTTTTAAAAAATGAGAATTAGGGCTTCCCTGGTGGCGCAATGGTTGAGAGTCCGCCTGCCGATGCAGGGGACACGGGTTCGTGCCCCGGTCTGGGAAGATCCCACGTGCTGTGGAGCGGCTGGGCCCGTGAGCCGTGGCCACTGAGCCTGCGTGTCCGGAGCCTGTGCTCCACAACGGGAGAGGCCCGCGTACCGCAAAAAAAAAAAAAAAAAAAGAGAATTAGAGGTTGACTATTGGTAGGCGTTTTTTAATACAAAGTTGATATTCTCTTGATACATTATTGTACAGATCATCACTAGGTACCCTTTTTTTTTTTTAACCTCAATAAAACCCTTTTTATTGTGCCATTTGAAGAAAGCCTATTTTAGGCTGATAGAACATTAGGGGGCAATCAATTTCTGAACACACCTTTGCCCAATAAAATAGAGAATATGCACTTTTCTTCCCCAGGAAGGAAACATGGGGGTAAAGAACTCATACGCTTTGTTATACCAGGTGAGAACTCATTAGGTAGAACTCACCTGTGGCTCTGAAATAACAGGATTGCTTTGTGACTCTTCCTTTTCTCCCCTCTCCTAAAAGTACACCTCATTTCTGCCTTTTTAATGTATCATTTCCATGAAATTGGTTACAGCAATTGAAAGTAAATGTTATCTTTACATTATTCTATCCCTTGTTTTTTGCTGGACACCAAAGTAGCAGATACTCAATTAACATCTAACATCTTAATCATCTCCGTGGATAGCAAGGCTGAGAAATCATGCTGGCTTTGGGCAGGGTGCCAAGCCTTCTTGGTGACAGTCACACTATTTTAATTAATTTTCAGCTGTATTAAAATGACTAGCCCTAGTATCTCACGACTGATAGCATATTATATTGTTTTGCAACACACACACACACACACACACACACACACACACACGCAGAGCAGAACCTTGTTAGTTTAAATTTTTTGTTTGGGTTTGTGTTTAAGTATTCACACACTACCTTATTTGGAAACAACCAAAAAAATCTCAGAAATAAACAGATAGTTCTGAATGAAGGTATAGCCGCACAAGAGTCACAGTGGGACTTCCACGCCGTACCTGGCAGTGTCCAGGTACACGGTTCAGCAGGTCTTCTTACCTTGATGGAGGTGGTGCAGTCAAAGCGAAACGATTTGGTCTGCCCATTTTCCAGATAGACTTTCAGGACGTTTGGCATAAAAAGAAGTGAATTATCCTTAACAGTTTCCTATTTAACAAAAAAAAAAAAAAAAAAAAGAGGAGGGGGTGTAAGTCAGTTGAATTAGGATTCTGCCCTTTGTAGAAGCAGCATATATCTGCAATTTATTCTAATCACAGCATAAGACAATAAAAAATCAAACTCCCTAAGGCCAACCAAAGTATCCCTTTGGTGATATCTGAGTTCAGCTGTTCATAGCGAAATTCTTCTCTTCTAGCTACAAATAACTCAGCTGAATCAACTAAAAGAACTTTTCCCGTCAGAAGATCGATCAGATGAGTTTTTTTTTTTAATTTAAATCAAGGTTTCCCACTAGAAAACGCAATGACAGAAATAACACCTTTGTAATTAGACCACAATGTTTGGGACCACAAGGCCAGACTTTAGCAGAGCAGCGTGTCTTAAACAGAAAGAAGACCAGCAATGACGATGTTTCACATGATGCCTGTTGGCAGGGGTCATGATGGCGAATCACAAGCATTAACAAGCTTCAAGTTTAAAGTAATTTTGTGAAATGATTTTTAACCCATTTAGAGATGTTCCTCAAACTCCAAGGGGATATATGAGGAACGGGTTAGTGTGTTAAAAGAATAAAACACTGTCTGTAACAAACAGATAACTTAAAAATAAGTCAAAAAGAGATGTTTGAAGCGCAACCAAAAGTAAACAAAAGACACACATTCCTTTGAATTTTCTCTTCAACTGGAAGTGGGGAGAGACGAAAGGGGGAGCAGGAAGGCAAGTTGGGTGAGTTCCACGAACACGTGGTTGGTCATGAAGTCACAGGAGTGGAGGGGAAGTCAGCAATTATGAAAGCGTTAAGTCCCTTGTTTTACAGATGAGGAAACTGAGAGGAGATGGCCAGAGATTTGCTACCGTCCTACAGTTGGTCCATGAGAATTCAGTCCCTAAGTATGTCCGAAACAGTCTCATGTCTTTCGCTTCCTGTTTCTTTCTCTGACTCCCCTCCCCTCCTCTCTTCTCCTGAGGGCTTCACACACGACTTTCCTGCTGCCCAATTCACTGAGTTAGTGCAGCTCCAAGTCCAGAAGGAAGGCCACACAACGACTCAGAAAAGCAAGAGGAGACCGGAAAGGAAGCCGGTCACAAAGGCTGAGGGCCAGACAGCAGACCGAATGTCCCTGCCACGCTCAGGCCTGTGGTGAGGCCGCGAATGCTGCAGGAGATGATCGACCCCCAGAGCTGTCCCCACACACCAGCTGCTCTTTATCCAGGGACAAGGGGAAGCTGCCACAGCAGCTCCTGGAATCATATTCTCTCTAAAGATGCATAAACTGATTGCCCAATCTCATGCTCAGAAGCTTGAGAAAAGATGAGGTAAGTTTCCCACGACCCTCTGTATCATAGTCATTCTTCTGGGACTGGAACTAACAGCCTTAAACTGGGACAGTCTTGTTCTGAAATGATAATTATGGTAACTCTGCATCCAGAGCAATGGGGATTCACCGAGAGGAACAGAAGAGACCGTGGTGTGAAAGGGGGCAGAGGGGATGGGGTGGGACATGGCCACTGGGAGGACAAGGCCACAGCTAAAATGTACACGGGGCAGCACAGCCTTCGGCCCCATCCCACAAACATCACAACAGTTTGGTAGACTGGCCAGTTAAGCCCCTGGATTCCGAGTGGGGCAGATGCAGGTCAGCAAGTTTTGGCCAGAAGACACTTGGCACCATGAGTGCCTTGCCCGGGATACGCAGGCCTCTATCTGCAAATTCAAATCCAGGACCACCCAGGGAAGAGTCTGTGGCCCTTAGCAAGTATATCATGGATGAGATTTTTATCCCTTTGAGTTTATTTAAACAACAAAACCTCGACAACAAAAGGTGGCATTTCAAAGGTCCAAAAAATATGAGCACCCTGGACGGTAGCTTGCTAACAACCAAAAATACTAGGCTATATATTTGGGGGGAAAATTGAAAATAAGCATCCTATCAATGTTTGCATCATTCATTTTGAAGATCAATTATGTGCCTGACTAATCATGATTCCTATCAAGACCTATTGATGGAGGTGTGGGCAGTATTTCTTCACTCCTGATTGCATATAGGAAACTTTTCCCATCATTTTAACTTCTTTCCATTTTGATTAGTTGAAAGAACAGAGACATTTTATTTTGGATAAGGAAAACCTCAGGGGAAACCCTTCTCAAAATATAGAATGGGCTGTTATATGGAAGAATGCGTAGTTGGCAGAATGGGGAGAAATAGGTGCAAGTTTCAAAGAGGCATATTCTACTCAACATGAGGCAATGTCAAGTGATCTCAAATCAAATGAACTCCTTTGTAAAGTAGTGAAGTCTCTAACTCTGGACTACTATGTCTTCTGGGTTTGTAAGAAGGAATACAGCTGGCACAGCCTGGCGATCTCTCAAGCCGTCTACAATCCTGAGATTCGACACCCCTGTGAAATCCAACAACCAATTCTGAACTGATCATTCCAGCGGGGTGACTGGCTCTGCTTAGTGCAAAGCCCCTACACCTCAAGGCCTCTCTTTGAGTCACCAGCGGGTGTCTGTCAACTCACCGACACTTGGCCGTTGATGATGACCTCCTCGGAGAATCGCACTTTGACTGGATTGGACTTTAACCTTGCCTTTTTTGCAGCACTAATAAATGCTGATTTGGGAGACTAGAAAATAAGAAAACATTTGATCTGATTATTGGTAATGTAAGGCCAACCTTGTAAGAATTGTTTCCTATCTTTATCCTCCCAGATATTTAACATTTTTGCTAAAAAGTGTTTGGTGCGTGCCCAATTCAAGGACTAGATACAAATTATGGATGCAGTTGAAACCCTGTTATGTTCATCAAGCAGTAAGTTTGATTTAGCCACCAGACCAGAACTATAGACAGCATGTTCCATGTTCTTACTGAGCACATTTCCAAGGACCTTTTAAAATGACAGTTGTGGAAGTACATAAATCCTGCTTCCAATACGGAGCTTTGAGTACCATGCAGAAGGTTAGGTGGTAGCCAAATCTCATGTTGGGTTTATGACAAGTTGCTCATTAGTTATGTATTTTAACAAGGTGGAGAAGAGCCACTGATAGTTCTAAAATGATTGATAATCCTACTGTTACTCACATTAATGGTGTATGGGCACGTGAGCAGGTAAGGGGACACACACGCACACGTGCAAAAGCTCCCACGCTTTATGAACCCAAAACTTGAGTTTCAGCCTCTTACTGGTAACCTGTGATCCTATAACCTTACTTAGAAGTGAAAGGTAGAGAGGAGACCTTGACTTAGAAGTGAAAGTCAACTGAATCACTTTGCTGCACAGCAGTAATTAACCCAACCTTGTAAATCGACTATACTTCAATAAAATAAATAAATAAATAAATAAGAAATAATATCAAAAAAAAAGGTCAACTTCATGTTCTGCCTCATCTTCTAGGCCCTCTGTACTGTCTTTCATTGGAAAGAGGGGCTGAGGGATTCAGTTGGTCTCCCTCAGAAATGGGAAGGACAATGATAAAACCTGCTTAGAGGCTGTGATCTTGGTCAACTGCCTTCATCTGAGAATCAGCCTCACTGCACTGTTTTAACAAAGCCTGTGAGGGGAAGGGAACTCATGTGGTAGGTGAGCTCCCTACCATGTTGCAGGCACCATCTGTTTATTTTGAAAAAGAAATGCATTCTCTATGGAACCTAATACAGAGGTAAATATTTAGCTTGAATCATACAACTGCAATTTTATAGATTAAAATGGTCAAATATTGGAAACGGCACACGGTTCAGCCTAACGTTTTCCATACTATACAGTTCTAAGAGATTGAGGCTGTTGTGTAAAGAATTCTAGTAATTGACTCTAAAGTCAACACAGAGGTTCATCCTCCTGTGTATTGCATTAATCTCAAAGCACAGAAGCCAGTTAGGGTGTCCCATACTTTGAATTTCAAGTAAAATGAAAGCAATAAAAGGATTCCCATCTTTGTCAAATACAAGTATACTGGAGATCAATTTAAAAACAATATGATGGAATGGATAAGTTAAATGTGGTCTAGTCGTACAATGGAAGACTATTCAGCCACAAAAGGAAAGAAGTTCTGATACACGCTACAACATGGATGAACCTCGAAAACATCATGATAAGTGAAAGAAACCAGACACAAAAGGCCACACATTGTGTGATTCGATTCCACTTCTACGAAATGTGCAGAATAGGAAAATTCTGTCTCTATGGAATAGAGACAGAAAGCAGATTAGTGGTTGCCAGGGGCTGGGGACGGCAGTGAGGAGAATGTGGAGTGACTAATGCGTATGGGGTTTCCTTTTGGGGTGATGAAAATGTCCTGGAACTTGATAGTGGCAATGGTTGCATAAGATTCTGAATGTACTTAATGCCACAGAACTGTACACTTAAAAACGGTAAAAAAAAAAAAACAAAAAACAAAAAAAAAACGGTTAAAATGGTAGATTTACGTTATGTGTTATAATAAAACAATCATTGTTGGAAAAACACATGATAAAACATGTGGATGTGTATTCCTGGGTGGAGTTCTGCCTTAATGCTCAGAAAATCCTGTTATTTCAAAAGTTCCCCTGTGTCTTAAGGGCAGCATAGACGGATGCTTTGGCCTCCAGAGTTTCAATTCTTCCACTTATGCAAGATGTTCTGAGAGAACGGCTGCCCTTTAAAAACAAAATGAAACAAAAATCCAGACAAACTCTGAATGGCTCCTCAAAAGAATAGCTTTGAACATGCTCAACGTGACTTTTAAAAGTCCTACTGCAAAGCTGAAGTCATGGGACAGGGATGTTCTCTTCAGTACCGTAATTACAGGCCAAGCTTAGTCATGATGAATGAACAAATCATACAGTAGGGAGTTCATCTGCTTTTGATATGCCATTTTTTAGCTGAAGGGAAAACATTATTCTCCCGTAATGATTTTAAGCAGGGGATATTTACGTTGGCACAATGCGTTTAGCTCAAGTGAAGCGGCTGTAATAAAGCTACCCAGAACAGACACTGCTAATTAGATGAGATATTTGAATGCAGTAACGCCCCACTTCCCCAGCATTGTTTGGGAATGATGTATTTCACATGTGTTCAGTGTGCCAGATACTGAGGTTCATTCCTCTATGCATCTGAATTTTTAAATGTGGTATTTTACCTTATTTTTCTAAAATGTTACATAATTCCTTGCCTCAATAAAAAATATATTTAACAGAATGTAGTTTCTATGCATCTCATTTGATGTATAATCTTAGAATGCAGTGATGTTCCTATGGAAGTACAGAGGGTTATTTGCCCCTAAAGTGGTCCCATAGAGCAGAACTGGTCAAGCTGGGGATGCTTGTCTCTTCTGCCTATAGCTATTGCATGCCTGCTTCTTGGAGCCTCATTCCTGAATTTATTTCCCATGCCCTAATGACAAACCTGGTAATCTAGGAAAACCAGAAAGAATATTAGATAGCCAAGGTAGTTAAGTAAATATTATTTTATACATATTTTGAAGTCAACAGACCCGGGATAAGAATCTAAGAATCCATACAAGTTGCATTTTTCTTGTTCTGGATTTGTGACTATTTCATATAATGGACATACATTTTAAAAATTACTTTTTGATGATAAAAACATTAGCTCTACAAGTCTGAAGTTTACTGAATTAGAATCAGTAAAGTAATGGCTTCTTCCACTGGCTGGAGTTACCTCTGGTACATGGGGTATGCAAACCAGTCATGACTGCGGTTTTGACTCAGATCTCTCTTTGTCGCTAAAAAATATACAATGTGCACCACCCAAAAACCTGATACGTTAATTCCTGGCAACCTGCCGACCAATAGGTGCTGATCACAAGCACTTCATATCCTGTGGTGGAAATGACAAATAATTACTATTTCAAATAATCAGATTTTCTGGCTGTTAATTAATTTTAAGATTAAAAGGCCTCTAATCAACCCCTGCACCTCTTTCCAAATTTGCTGTTGCTAAGATGGCCACGATAGATGGCTGACATGCTCCTGATGCTCTTAGAAGTCATTAGAACTTAGTTTGAAACAAAACTACAGACATAAGATAAATTTCTCAGGGTATATGCTACCATACGACCCAGCAATCCCATTACTGGACATATACCCTGAGAAAACCATAATTCAAAAACAGTCATGTACCAAAATGTTCATTGCAGCTCTATTTACAATAGCCAGGACATGGAAGCAACCTAAGTGTCCATCAACAGATGAATGGATAAAGAAGATGTGGCACATACACTCAATGGAGTATTACTCAGCCATAAAAAGAAACGAAATTGAGTTATTTGTAGTGAGGTGGATGGACCTAGAGTCTGTCATACAGAGTGAAGTAAGTCAGGAAGAGAAAAACAAATACTGCATGCTAACACATATATATGGAATCTTAAAAAAAAAAAAATGGTCATGAAGAACGTAGGGGCAAGATGGGAATAAAGACGCAGACCTACTAGAGAATGGACTTGAGGACATGGGGAGGGGGAAGGTTAAGCTGGGACAAAGTGAGAGAGTGGCATGGACATATATACACTACCAAACGTAAAATAGATAGCTAGTGGGAAGCAGCCGTATGGCACAGGGAGGTCAGCTGGGTGCTTTGTGACCACCTACAGGGGTGGGATAGGGAGGGTGGGAGGGAGGGAGATGCAAGAGGGAAGAGATATGGGGAAATACGTATATTGTATAACTGATTCACTTTGTTATAAAGCAGAAACGAACACACCATTGTAAAGCAATTACACTCTAATAAAGATGTTAAAAAAAAGAGAGAAATTTCTGAAGCTAAGTGTAAGGTCTTGAATTTGCCAACCCTGTAGCTCTAAAGGACACTTATATAGTAGGCACTGAGTACATACTTAGTGAGGACTAACTAGCCCACAGTTATCACCGGATGACTTAGTTTGGACTTCCCCCAAAGCAGACCCTAAGACCAGGATTCACAAGCAGGTAGCTGATTTGGGAGATGCTCCCAGGGAGCATGGGTAGGTGAGCAGGGGAAGGGAGACAGGGCGGGTGAGGAAGCCAATGAAGCATTCATTGTTAAGTCAGGCACCACTGTGAGCAACTGGCGTTTAACCCTGCTGGGAATGTCTGGAAAACAAGGCAGGCTGTATGCCTCAGAGTTACACTGACTGAGGAGAGAGGGAGCTGGGGTATTTATCCACCAGCTCCTGTCAATCAGTGATGAAGTGGCTGCTCTTCTGAGAGTGAGAATTCCTAGTGGAGTGCTCAAAGAGCACTTCTGGCCTGCTCCATGAGCATGGCCCTGTGGCCAGAAATAATCCACAGGCAAGGAATCACTGGTGCTCTCAGTTGGAAATTGGGCCGGCATGCTCAGCATGACACATGCCAAGGGGATATGTTCTGGGTTCTGACAATATCTACTATGCTGGAGCTTCCATGAGGAGGTGTGTAGCCTCCCTCAGGTATGTGGAACACAGTGAAAGGTAGGCAGGAAGTGAGAGGCAGGCAAGCAGGTCTCTCAAGTTTTTGGCCTAGAAGAAACCTGAGGGAAGGTGAATCATGGTAGCTCAGGGATGCCAGAACTGAGAGTGACTTAGCCCAAGTCCCACTGACTTGGGGTTGTATGAGGAGATGTTACAGAGACTCTTTAAATACTCTCTGTCTCAGGTAATGTTGGACTGGAAAGCTCTGAAAGTTCTAGACTTGGGAACTATGGAAAGGAAAGAGGGGAGCAGTTGGCCAAGAAAGATCTGGAATAAAAATGGTAACAGTAGGGCTTCCCTGGTGGCGCGGTGGTTGAGAGTCCGCCTGCCGATGCGGGGGACGCGGGTTCGTGCCCCGGTCCAGGAAGATTCCACATGCTGCGGAGCGGCTGGGCTCGTGAGCCATGGCCGCTGAGCCTGCACGTCCAGAGCCTGTGCTCCACAACGGGAGAGGCCACAACAGTGAGAGGCCCGCGTACCGCAAAAAAAAAAAAAAAAAAAAAAAAAAAAAGGTAACAGCATAAGGGAAGATGGTGTGTCAGAAAAAAACAAATAAAATCCACGAGTAACCCCAAAATTCCTCTTCTAAAATTCAATCCTGAGGAAAAGCTATTAAATACAGATAAAGATTTATACACAAAGATGTTCTCTGCAGAATTATTTATAATAGAAACACATTAGAGACAGTGGGCTTAATGATGGGTGTTGATTAAGGAAATCTTGGTTCAATGTAATGTTTTACAGCCATGTATATAATGCTTATATAGAATCCTTGATGACACGGGAAAATGCTTGATATACTAAGTAAAAGATGCAGAATAAAAGTGTACATGTAATATGATCTCAACGCTGACAAGGCATTAGAACAAAAGGACTGGAAAGAAATAGGCCAAAATGTTTACACTGGTTATCTCTGAGGATAAGTATTGCCAACACATATTTTTCTGCTTCTGTATTTCCTTCTGCACTTCCACAATTTTCCTCTAAGAAATAAAGTAAAAATGGTGGAGAGAGAGTCCTCCATAATACTTAAAATAAGAAGGCAAAAACCTGTTAAGAATTATTTCTTATCAAAGAATTTTGGGAATCCTAAGACTTTTCTCCCAAGCTCCCTTGACCTGGGCCTCACTGGAGATTGACTTCTGTGGCTGGGTCATGTTGGGGTGCCCTGGGGACACGTGGCGTATGGCAAAAAGCTGTAAACATTGGCTCTCTGTCTTGACCAGACCTTATTATGCAGAAGAAACACAACATAAAAAAATGCTGACCAGTAAGCTGCAAAGAAGTTAAAATGCTGAATGCTATTGTCTGTAATAAAAGTAGAATTTATAGACTTTCTTTTGGTCTGGTGGGTCCTCTGTTTCTGTATGTCCATTCTGGTTGCCAAGAGAATGTTCATCAAATACATAAAACCTTTAAAAAAAGCCATTTGCTTGTAGGAAAATCCAAACACAAAAATATAAGTAAAACTTCACAGTCTCTTCTCCCATGTGCACCCCTCTCTCCATTTAATGTATCTATTTAAGTAACTTTGGGGTTTCAACTCTTATAATTCAGAGGAGGAAGAGGTCACTTTGGACTGGATCAGGAAGGGAAGACTTTAGGTGTGGGACACTGGTTCCCAAGTGGGGGTGATTTTGGTCCCCAGGGAACATTTGACAGTGTCTGGAGACATTTTGGTTGTCACCACTTGGGATAGGATGCTACCGGCATCTAGTGGTAGAGGACAGGGATGCTGCTAAACACACCTCCCAACAGAGAATTCTCCAGCCCAACAGTGCTGATGTTGAGAAACTCTGGGGTTGCATTCAGAATTTGTGCTGAGACTTGAAAGGTGAGAAGGATTTGGTGAGCTGAGGAGGTGGCGGGTGGAGTATGTGATCGGCATTTCAGGAAGGCGGGCTGGTCAAAGTTGAGAATTCATCTACGATGACTGGTTGGGAGAGTGACTCTGGGGAACAGAGGTGCAACCGTTGGCCATAAGAACAAGCAACACTCCTGAACGTTGACTTTCAATATAGCACAACAGCAGGAGTCAGCTGAACTCCTAGAAAATTCCAGGTTGTCTGTTAAGAGGAAGTTCCATGATTCACGGACAGTAATGAGTATTCATATGAATAACAAGTCATGCAGACTCAAATGGCAAAAAAAGCAAGCAAAGCAACAAGACAAAACCCTTAACTTAAATGCAAAACTCCTCTAAGTTTACTGTTTGGGGGTAACATGCGACCCCACATTGGAAAAATAACCTGCTTTGGAGTAAAATGGTTCTGATCTTGCATTACTAATAGGTTATAAAGTAGGAAGAGAGAATTCAGGAAAGACAATGCAAGCTTGTAGTTCCGCCAGGAATTTATAGTTGGTCCATCACTTGCGTATGTTAGACATTCACATTGGCTTTACCCAAATGCATTTGTTCATTGCAAAGAAATGAAGAAGTGTGCATAGATTTGAAGGAGGTGCGAGTGACAACTGGGTTAAATGAAACAATCTAAAAACAGATGAGCTGTACTTCATATGGAAAGAATCGCCAGGTCACGAGGTGGTGAAGCAGGAAGGCCCTTGGACGGGATGCCACCTGACCTTCTCCTTACACGGATGAGGAAATTGGGGTCCAGAGCAGGTGTGGGAATCGCCTTTTATACTGTTGGGAACTAGATCTCAAGTCTTGCTTCTTTTACCTCCTGCTGTCTCCTTAGATTTCAAATCCAAATGTGTGTGTGTGCGTGTGTAGCTGTGTCAAAGAGTTGGGACTAAAAGTAACATTCAATATTAAACCGTGCTTTTAACATATGTAGTAATGACACTACATCACATAACTTGTGGTCTTGGTTAGTTCAATTTGTGATCTTATCACAAACTTGAATACATATTTTTTTCCTGCCTAAAATGACTAGCCCATAGTGCTTAGAAGGAAAATTCCAGGACAGGGGAGATGAAGAGTTTGGTCAGAAGATGGGAGACCGGCAAACGCCAGAGCCTCTGAATTGATGTAGAAATCTCTATGGGGAGGAAAATAAAAGCCTAAGTAGGTTGGAATCTCTGCCGCTCCATGTGAAGGCCACACAAGATATTGACAGTAAACGTTTGGGGAAAAATCTGAAGGAATTTGCCTCGGTATTTTTTAGTTCACTGACCATGTATGAAATTCACAAGCAATGGCAAATCTATAGACATAAATGAATAGTAAATTAGTGGCTGCTTGGGACTGAGGCTAGGAAAAGGGATTCATTGTAAATGTAAATGAGGAATCCAGTTGGGGTGATGGACGTGTTCTCAAACTGGATGGTGGTGATGGTTGCGTACCTCAGTAGACTTTATAAAGATCATGGAATTGTACACTTGAAATGGGTGAATTTTATGATATGTGAATTACACCATGATAAAGTTGTTTTTAAAAGAATCATGGGAACTGAAAGCAGTACGATTTTAATCACTCCCCACCTTCCTGACAAGGCCGCTGAAACGTCCAATGTCTCCACCAAATTATTTAAATGGGGGTAAGAGAAACAACCATGCTTCAACTTCCTACAATTAGATATTCCCTTTAGACTTGTGATGCTTAAGCTGGAAACTTAAGAATCACAAGGAAATTCTTGAGTTTTGTGTCATTTCTAGATGTGAGAGGCACATGGGACTGAAAAGTTGATTTTCAAGTTATTTAGGAAATGCACCACTTTCTTTTCTGTCCAATGAAGGATCTGCTGTCATGGAGTACAAAATACAAATAACCAAGATTTTGGAACTGGTCCTGTGAATGCATGTTATTTCTCTCTGCTGTTAGTCACTGGAGTGGAGTGGGAGGGGGAGACTGGAAGTGCGAGATGGTGTGTGAAAGTCTATTGTATCTTTTTATAGATGCACTTTTACTCACAGGACACTTACAGGGTAAGGCTGAATGACAGCGAGGAGTATCGATTCTTTGCAGCTTCTGTAAGAGAGAAAACAAAATATTTATGATATGCGCAGAGCCTGGACTCTATCGGTGACGGTGCTCTTTTAAAACAAAATGTGTGATGTTGGCGAATGTTCCTTGGGCTCCCAGGGCAGAGAATCAAAGGGCTCACAAGTGGGCTTTCAGACCACAGAGAAAACTGGAATCAAATGTTCAGCCAGTGGAAAGCTTCCTATTCGGTTTATATTGGGTGATATTATCTGCGACACCAAACAGCAGAGCCCTAAAATAAAACTCGCTGAGGGAAGATTGGATTTTAAAAGCATCAACTCAGTCTCTCAAAATGGATTCTCCCCTTCCGATTTTCCTTTAGCCGCTTAAAATGTCTGTGTAATTTTCTGGAAGGGGATAGAGTTTTAAAAATTCTATCAATTCATTGAATGTCAGTATCTTCTTAGCATCATGAAAGAAAAATGTCACTGTAGGCTTCTTATGTAAAAACAGTATCCCAGTAAATGTGACTTCCCATACCATGTGGCTTTCTAAGGCTGCAGTAACAATGCCTACGACCTTGGGCCGATAAACATTTCAGATGGGCGCTCACTGGGAAATATTGTTCACCATAGGGAACACTGTGTGGCCAAAAGCAGAACAATGTAATATAATGGTTTATTTAATTTCCCCCAAGTAACCCAAACCTTTCAAATAACTCAAACCCTTGGGGGAAGACCATATTATGGGTTATAATAGTTTTTCTTCCTTCCTTCCTTTGTTCCTTTTTTATCCTGAGTAGGAGAAAGGTCACTTGCCATTTTCTTGAGGTGGAGCTGACTTTTTTGACTGTAGGAGGTAATTAATTACCTGCTTTTGTGATTTCCTGCCCAAATGACTAAAGCGAAGGGGATCTGTGGCAGTGCTGTTCTCTTGGAGAAGCCACGACAAATTGCATTTCTAGCATTAAGTGCTCTTCAGCCCCTTACTATAAGCCCATTGCCTGGGGAGGACGATGTGACTTGCCCCAGCGGCGGTAGGGGTGGCCCCTGACGGAAGGAGTCGGTCGGGGCAGCGACGAAGAGAAATCAATGGACAGGAGAAAGAGGACTAGAATTCAAGAACTGGAGGAAGAATCGAATCAGAACTGATGGCGATGGTGGGGAGGGCCTGTCTGATCCCATCAATTCTTAGTTGCCAAGGGCTGGCGGAAAGCCCCAATAATCGGAGTGGCAGACAGTGTTCCCGTTAGAAGGACTAATAGAGCAACAGTGTAATCAAATGAGAATTCCCAGTGGCTGGGATGAATGATCTTGCTTTGCTGGTGGCCACGGAGCCCCCGTGTAGCAGTTCTGGGGAGCAATCTGGCACCCCTAGGCAAACTTCGGCGTCACGAGCACTATGACCCGGCCACTCCACTCTGGTTTATATCACAAAGAAATTCTGCCACTAGCCTTTAAGGGAATGCGGGTGAGGATGTTCCCTGCCGTGGAATGCATGGAAGTGAAGCACTGGAGGCAAGGTGGGTGCCAGCACTAGGAGGGTGGGCACGTGAATGTACGGATGGAGTGTCGTGGAAGGATGCGGCAGGAGGAATCAGAGTGTGGCAGCCGTGGTGTGGGCCTGTTTGTCCTGCCTGGCCTGCTCTACTCAAGTCTGCCCCCAGAGCCCTCAGCAGCAGGCAATGGGCCCAGAACTCATCGTCAGGGCACAGCTGATTGGACCCGAGTGTTGGAATGAGGCCATCAAATGTCCTCTCTCCAGAACCAGAACTAAGAGACACAGACAAAGAGAGTTGGGAGCCGAGTCACATTCATGACTGAACAAGAAAGAGTAAAGGTTACAGATGCCAGAGGTCCCCTGAGCAGGCCTGGTTCCCACCATTCCTGAGGGCTGGTTGCTCACCATTTTACATCAGTCAAACAGCTACTGTAGAAGATCTCAGTATGATACGTATCATCAGTTCTGGGAATGGGCTTTTGCCTCTCTTTTCTCTCATCTACAAGTACTTAATTATTACTTGCCAGACAAGGAGAATTAATGCCATAATGCTTTGGGTCCCTTAGGATTCCAATCCTAGAGGGGAAAAAAGATAGAAGCTACATGTGTTCATATGTCACAGGGTGCTACAATGACGGGGCAGATTCAGCTGAGGCCTCATGCCAATCGCCCCCACATGCCAAAACAGGGTGCTGCACACTTTCAAAGGAGGTATTAAAAACCACAGTTTGGGACTCTTATTCATCTTGGGGTCTTAATCATGACGTAATTTTTAAAAATGGTAACAGGGAGAGGCCTGAGGAAGCAGCACATGCCCAAAGAGCAGAGGCTATATTTGCAAAATTAT
The DNA here is from genome assembly GCF_964270905.1 of Leucopleurus acutus. NCBI lineage: Eukaryota > Metazoa > Chordata > Mammalia > Artiodactyla > Delphinidae > Leucopleurus > Leucopleurus acutus. The sequence continues at coordinate 9,867,548 of NC_139148.1, read as the reverse complement.
TACCCTTCCACTGAGACAGGCCTTAAGTGTGCAATTCCTGTGGATGATATCTGGAAGACACGGTAGAAGTGGTGCCCTGGGGTCATTTAATAAAGGCATTGCTCAACTGAGCTTCTTCCAGGGGCAGGAGGGCCTTAGTAGAGAGATGTAGAAGCTAAGGAGTGCTGGACATAGCCAGCCGTTGGGTACCATCTGACTCAAGGGAACTGCAGTTGGAACAACTCAACAGAGAAGTCTTCCAGAAATCTACAAATGTGTCCACAAGTCAACCTACACGATCTTCCATGGACAGAGGAAACCAATGTCGGATTACCTTGGTGACAACTGAGTGAGAACGTTCCTGCTTTTTACCTCACTGTCCTGGCCTCATTTCAACGTGGAAGGAGCCAAAGCTAGGGAAAAATGTTGGGGAATGCCCCTTAACCCAGTGCAGGCTTCCCAGGCCGGAAATAGGGGCAAGGGAGAAATTCTGTGGAGTTGGCAGTTTTGACTATTACATGACAATTGAACATTTTAATTACAGATTACAGGTTGTTGTGATTACAAGTGTCCAAGTGACTGGAGAAATTTTCTGAACCTGCTCAATACATTTGCAGACCTGCCTGAGATTTTAATGAAGACCTGGCCCTGGAGAGCTCTTCTGAACGGGCAATGGGGGAAAAGAACAGTTGCTTTACGATTCCATCCTCTGAGACCTACTTGCTACACTTATCCCCAATTTCTCTTTACTTAAACTGACATGAATAGATCACATTATTTGAGTCCAAACGATCCTTGACTAAGACAGTCCGAGCTTAGAACCTGAAGAAGAAACAGTAAAAAGGTAAATGCAAGAATGAGGGGTATGAGGTGGTAGGATGGATGTGCCCACAAGGCTGTGGAAAAAATGCTCATTTTCCCTACAGCAATGCTCAATGGCACCGTATTTATTTATTCATTTCTGGAAAAAGAAGAAAATACTCACAGCTCCAGTGCAGTCTGTTAGGAGCAGACAAGCCCCGGGAGGAGGACTCATTATTCATCTTAGATGCTAACAAAATAAGCATAGACTGCATTAGCTTCCTACTGTTGCTGTAATAAATTACCACAACTTAGTGGCTTAAAACAGCACAGATCTGTTATCTTACAAGTCTGGTGGTCAAAATCTGAAACGGGCCTCTCTAGGCTAAAATCAAGGTGTCAATAGGGCTGCATTCATTCTGGAACCCTTTCCAGATTCTGAAGACTTCCTGTATTCCTTGGTTCATGGCTCCTTCCTCCATCTTCAAAACCCAGGCAAAGTAGCATCTTCAAATTTCTCCCTGACTCTCCTGCCTTCCTCTTTCACCTATATGGGCCCTTGCGATTACACTGGGTCCACCTGGACAATCCAGGAAAATTGCTCCATCCTTAACTGAATCACACCTGCAAAGTTACAGGCTCTGGGGATTAGGATGTGGACGTCTTTAGGGGATCATTACTCTGTCCTATCACAGAAGCTAGCTTCTTTAGTTATCTAGTGCTGCATAACAAATTACCATAAACTTAGCAGCTTAAAACAACACACATTTCTTATCCCACACTTTCTATGAAGCAGACAGATGAGTATGATTTAACTTGGTCATCTTTTTCAAGTTCTCTGATGAGACCACAATCAAGTGTTGCCCAGGGCTGAGGTCTCATCTGAAAGCTCAGCTGGGAAGGATCCATTTCCTGTGGTTTTTGGCAGGATTAAATTCCTTTTGGGATTGCTGGACCAAGGGCCTCAGTTCCTTGCTGGCAGGTGGCTAGAGGTCATCCTCAGTTCCTTGCCACAAGTGCCTCCTAACATGGCAACTTGCTTCAAAAAACGATCAAAGGAGAGGGACTCCTTTGGCAAGATGGAAGGTATAATCTTAGGTAACACAATCATAATCATGGAAGTGATATTCCATCACCTTTGCCATATTCTGTTGGTTAGAAGCAAGTCACAGGTCCCACCCATATTAAAAGAGAAGGAAATACACAAAGTTATGAACAGCAGGAGGCAGGGACCATCCATGGGGCCATCTTAGATTCTGTCTGCCACACCAACAAAGAAAGATTCACAGCCAATTAACCTACAAGTATCTCAAAAGTGGTGTCCACCCATGACTTCACCTTACACAGAACTTTTTTCTGTCAAGAATGTCAGGAAGAAGTATTGAACAGTATACCTTGTTAATTTGAAAATGGGAACCATTTTTCAAAATACGTCTATTATATTTACAGCATTTAAATTCTTTGTGTCTATAGTAATTCCCTGTAACTTGCCTGAAACATAACCTATATTGATTTTAATTTTACCACTTAAGGAGTAAATGAAGTTATCTGAAGTGAAATAATACATTCCAATATGTTATTTAACATTAGGACTGGGGATATGCTTTTCTTCCGTTTTCTCTTGCCTATAATTATTTAATTATAACCTGCCAGACGAGAACAATTAACTCCACAATGTTTTGGATTCCTTAGAATTCCTAACCCTAAGATCCTAGGAGGAAAAAAAGAAGACCTAAGCCATTTACAAACAGCCTCAGCAGGAAGATTAGACTTCAGAACGGAAGATGGCACATTCAAGTCATCAGATAACTTCTTTTTATGAAGGCTGAAAACAGCTAGGGACTTGAAAAAAAATCCAGTTGGAAGCACATTTAGAGAAGTATTATTTCATAATAAATGCCAAGTGAATTTTCTACTTCTAAAGAGTAATTTCAAATTAGAGTGCCAATATTTTTTAAATGGTTGAATTTGAGAAAAACATCATTTTAATCCCTGTATCACAGTGCTGACCTGCAGAGGAAGATACAGTCTAACCTACCCTAAACCACTCCTATCAAATTTGCCTTTAATTCCTCTCTCTTCATTCATTTAACAAAAGTCTTTTATTTTTTGATGGTAAGTCCCCTGAAACATGTTTGGGACACCCAGCATCAGGGCTCGCGGGGCATTCTTCGCCACCACATCCCATTTTAAAATTTCATTGGATGGGATTCTGTTGTAGCAAATGAATAACCTCAGATTCTAACGAGGCTTTCAGTATTAAAATCCCTTTCAACAGTGAAGCTAAAGTTGGTGTTTGCTTTCTTTTAGAGCAGGATAGCTTGGCACCTTTCTTAAACTGATTTTCCCACTTCATATTTACATGATCTTTTTTTTAAAAAATAAATTTATTTATTTTTAGCTGCATTGGGTCTTCGTTGCTGCGTGTGGGCTTTCTCTAGTTGCGGCTAGTGGGGGCTACTCCTCGTTGCGGTGCGCGGGCTTCTCATTGCGGTGGCTTCTCTTGTTGAGGAGCACGGGCTTCAGTAGTTGTGGCACACAGGCTCAGTATTTGTGGCACGCGGGCTCTAGAGCGCAGGCTCAGTACTTGTGGCACACAGGCCTAGCTGCTCCGCAGCACGTGGGATCTTCCCGGATGAGGGCTCGAATCCATGTCTCCTGCATTGGCAGGCAGATTCTTAACCACTGCGCCATCAGGGGAGCCCTTTACATGATCTTAATATTGCAATACATAATCACATTGGCATGCGCTATTGTATACTTCCCTTCTAGACCGACTAAACAGATTCCCCTGACTAACTCAGAGATCAATATGAATTTACGTTGTGAAGAGCAATGAGATCTCCTTAGAGACTGGGAAAACAGAACAAAATGAAGCATAAACAAAAAAACACTAAAATAAAAAGAATATATTTTATGTCAAAATTCAAGAGTCTTGCTTTAAAAAAAGTCCAAACAAGTTAACGAAACGATTTTAAACTTCACAAGTAGAAGGAATCAATTCATGAAGGCTGAAAGGTTAGGCTTTTAAAAGGCAAAATAAAGAGGTAATTTAGGGCGATATATGAAAGAATTTTGTGAACTGTAAAATGACATCCTAACATAACTCGAAAGACTGACGTGTGGTATTTTTATTTGGAAAGAAAGGTGGTAAGGCACAGTGAAAGGGTGTTTGAACTCCCACTTCTAAGGCAAATGCGTGCACACGTAAGGGTCTTTCTTCTACCTGAACTTCAGAGTTCTTCAAAGAGATTAGAAGAATATTCTTTTCTGAAAGCTAGTGCATTTCAGCCCTTAAACTCTCTGCTGGTGGACAGCCACTGTTTATGTAAATAAGAACAGATTAACAGCATTTATCCAATGACTCTTTGCTCAGAAGAACCTTTCTTCAATCATAAGGTATTATGAAGCCATTGGGACGCCTTCTATTTTCTCTTCCTACCTGAACCTGGAGATGTGAAAAGAACACAGAGATTTCTGGTGCCTAGCCATAATATAAAGTCAGCCTAGCCAATTGCTGGCAAAGCTGGAGGAAAGAATGTTGCCCCTCCTTTTTAGAAAAGTCACCACAGGACTACTTGAAATGGAGGTTTAATACAGTTGACCTTTCCACTGTTCTAAACAGAGACTGCAATTATCCACTGTATCGATTCCTAACAGGTACTGAAGCCATTAGCCGGAGAGAATGGAAACAGCTAACAAACAATCAAGCATGCAAACAAGGTCAACACATTAAGGCTAAGTGTGATCTGCCATGGACTTTATGAAACATTAGCACTCTCCCCATTGTTGCCGAACCTTGCTTTGCTTCCATAACTGCAAAGAAGAGGAACAGGGTTATTTGTCATTTTTCACTTAGGTTCAGGGATGCTGAGAAAGAAAATGGGCATAACAAAGCCACCATAGTCATCAGGGCAAAAGACAGAGGAGGTGAATCAAAGAATTCACTTGTCCAGGAGCACTGGCTTGCCTTCTACCTATTGGACAGACAAGGTCTCTCCCACTACCATTTTCCCCTTGATTGAGGGGTGATACTGCTGATGCAATTATATGCTGCCTGTAAGAGATGAACTTCAGCTTGAAGGACACACATAGGCTCAAAGTAAAGGAAGGGAAAATGATATTCCATGCAAATAGAAACCAAAAGAGAGCAGGGTAGGTATACTCATACCAGACAAAACAGACTTTAAGGCCAAAATGGTAACAAGAAACAAAGAAGGTTACTATAATGATAAAAGGGTCAATTCATTAAGAAGATATAATAATCATAAATATATATGCACCTAATATCAGAGCACCTAAATATGTTAAGCAAATACTAACAGATCTGAAGTGAGACAAGTTTGGTAGCCAAAGAGAAAATGATGAGAATTTAAGGAAAGGAGAATTTATGACTTACTAAGTAATACGTTAAAGAGTTCACCCTGAACAACTGTATGATCATGTGGTTCATCTTTTCCCATCTGTGTGATACACAGGCTCCAAAAATGGTCCTCAATGAATTATACCTGTGGTACTCACATCTTTGTGTAGTCTTCTCCTGCTGAATCTGGACTAGTTCTGTGACTTACTTTTGACAAACAGAATATTGTAGAAGTGACACTGCATGACTTCCAGGCCTTGGTTAGAAGAAATCTAGAAGCCTTGCAGTGCCCACATGGGTATCTTGGAACATTCACTCTGCAAGAAGCCAGCTGCCATTTAAGTCCAACAACCCTGTGACCACCATGTTGTGAGGAAGCTGGCCCTGTGGAGAAGCAGCATGGGGAGAGGGAGACTCGCCTGGCCAGCTGCAGTGGGGTCAGCTGTCTAAGTCCAGGCGACAACACACGCGTGAAAAAGCCCCCTTGGATATCCAGTCCAAATAAGCCTTTATGCGGCTCCAGCTCCAGCTGTCATTGAACTGCAGCCACATGAGCGAAAGCAGTGAGAACCATGTGAATGAGTCCAGTCAACCCACAGCATCGTGAGATAAGAAACTATTTTGTTAAGCCATGACATTTGTTGGGTGGCAGTAGAAAACTGGAACATCCTCTGTCCGTAAAGAGTCTGAAAATTATGTTTTTTAAAAACAGGCGAAATCTCTCCCAGCAGCCTCAGAAGCAGCGGATTAAAGCTCCACAATCAACTTGATATACCCTGCATCTGTGGAATACCTGAATAGACAAGGAATCATCCCAAATTAAGGAGCCCTGTGGATGAAAGGCTCTTGGGGCTGCAGCCAGGAGTCAGTGCTGTGCCTCTGAGGTGGGAGAGCCAACTTCAGGACACTGGTCCACAAGAGGCCTCCCAGCTGCCCATAATATCAAACAGCAAAAATCTCCGAGAGATCTCCATCTCAACGCCAGCACCCAGCTTCACGCAACGACCAGCAAGCTACAGTGCTGGACATCCTATGCCAAACAACTAGCAAGACAGGAACACAACCCCACCCATTAGCAGAGAGGCTGCCCAAAATCATAATAAGTCTACAGACACCCCAAAACACACCACCAGACGTGGACCTGCCCACCAGAAAGACAAGATCCAGCCTCATCCACCAGAACACAGGCATCAGTACCCTCCACCAGGAAGCCTACACAACCCACTGAACCAACCTTAGCCACTGGGGACAGTCACAAAAAACAACAGGAACTACGAACCTTCAGCCTGCAAAAAAGGAGACCCCAAACACAGTAAGATAAGCAAAATGAAAAGACAGAAAAACACACCGCAGATGAAGAAGCAAGATAAAAACCCACCAGACCTAACAAATGAAGAGGAAATAGGCAGTCTACCTGAAAAAGAATTCAGAATAATGATAGTAAGGTTGATCCGAAATCTTGGAGATAGAATGGACAACAGAATGGACAAAATGCAAGAATCAGTTAACAAGGACCTAGAAGAACTAAAGATGAAACAAGCAACGATGAACAACACAATAAATGAAATTAAAAGTACTCTAGATGGGATCAATAGCAGAATAACTGAGGCAGAAGAACGGATAAGTGACCTGGAAGATAAAATAGTGGCAATAACTACTGCAGAGCAGAATAAAGAAAAAAGAATGAAAAGAACTGAGGACAGTCTCAGAGACCTCTGGGACAACATTAAACGCACCAACATTCGAATTATAGGGGTTCCAGAAGAAGAAGAGAAAAAGAAAGGGACTGAGAAAATATTTGAAGAGATTATAGTTGAAAACTTCCCTAATATGGGAAAGGAAATAGTTAATCAAGTCCAGGAAGCACAGAGAGTCCCATACAGGATAAATCCAAGGAGAAATACGCCAAGACACATATTAATCAAACTGTCAAAAATTAAATACAAAGAAAACATATTAAAAGCAGCAAGGGAAAAACAACAAATAACACACAAGGGAATCCCCATAAGGTTAACAGCTGATCTCTCAGCAGAAACTCTGCAAGCCAGAAGGGAGTGGCAGGACATACTTAAAGTGATGAAGGAGAGAAACCTGCAACCAAGATTACTCTACCCAGCAAGGATCTCATTCAGATTTGATGGAGAAATTAAAACCTTTACAGACAAGCAAAAGCTGAGAGAGTTCAGCACCACCAAACCAGCTCTACAACAACTGCTAAAGGAACTTCTCTAGGCAAGAAACACAAAAGAAGGAAAAGACCTACAATAACAAACCCAAAACAATTAAGAAAATGGGAATGGGAACACACATATCGATAATTACCTTAAATGTAAATGGACTAAATGCTCCCACTAGAAGACACAGATTGGCTGAATGGATACAAAAACAAGACCCATATATTTGCTGTCTACAAGAGACCCACTTCAGACCTAGAGACACATACAGACTGAAAGTAAGGGGATGGAAAAAGGTATTTCATGCAAATGGAAACCAAAAGAAAGCTGGAGTAGCAATTCTCATATCAGACAAAATAGACTTTAAAACAAAGACTATTAGAAGAGACAAAGAAGGACACTACATAATGATCAAGGGATCGATCCAAGAGGAAGATATAACAATTGTAAATATTTATGCACCCAACATGGGTGCACCTCAATACATAAGGCAAATACTGACAACCATAAAAGGGGAAATCGACAGTAACACATTCATAGTAGGGGACTTTAACACCCCACTTTCACCAATGGACAGATCATCCAAAATGAAAATAAATAAGGAAACACAAGCTTTAAATGATACATTAAACGAGATGGAGTTAATTGATATTTATAGGACATTCCATCCAAAAACAACAGAATACACATTTTTCTCAAGTGCTCATGGAACATTCTCCAGGATAGATCATATCTTGGGTCACCAATCAAGCCTTGGTAAATTTAAGAAAATTGAAATTGTATCAAGTATCTTTTCCGACTACAACGCTATGAGACTCGATATCAATTACAGGAGAAGATCTGTAAAAAATACAAACACATGGAGGCTAAACAATACACTACTTAATAACGAAGTGATCACTGAAGAAATCAAAGGGGAAATCAAAAAATACCTAGAAACAAATGACAATGGAGACACGACGACTCAAAATCTATGGGATGCAGCAAAAGCAGTTCTAAGAGGGAAGTTTATAGCAATACAATCTTACCTTAAGAAACAGGAAACATCTCGAATAAACAACCTAACCTTGCACCTAACGCAATTAGAGAAAGAAGAACAAAAAAACCCCAAAGTTAGCAGGAGGAAAGAAATCATAAAAATCAGATCAGAAAAAAATGAAAAAGAAATGAAGGAAACGATAGCAAAGATCAATAAAACTAAAAGCTGGTTCTTTGAAAGGATAAACAAAATTGATAAACCATTAGCCAGACTCGTCAAGAAAAAAAGGGAGAAGACTCAAATCAATAGAATTAGAAATGAAAAAGGAGAAGTAACAACTGACACTGCAGAAATACAAAAGATCATGAGAGATTACTACAAGCAACTCTATGCCAATAAAATGGACAACCTGGAAGAAATGGACAAATTCTTAGAAAGGCACAACCTGCCAAGACTGAATCAGGAAGAAATAGAAAATATGAACAGACCAATCACAAGCACTGAAATTGAAACTGTGATTAAAAATCTTCCAACAAGCAAAAGCCCAGGACCAGATGGCTTCACAGGCGAATTCTATCAAACATTTAGAGAAGAGCTATCACCTATCCTTCTCAGACTCTTCCAAAATATAGCAGAGGGAGGAACACTCCCCAACTCATTCTACGAGGCCACCATCACCCTGATACCAAAACCAGACAAGGATGTCACAAAGGAAGAAAACTACAGGCCAATATCACTGATGAACATAGATGCAAAAATCCTCAACAAAATACTAGCAAACAGAATCCAACAGCACATTAAACGGATCATACACCATGATCAAGTGGGGTTTATTCCAGGAATGCAAGGATTCTTCAATATATGCAAATCAGTCAACGTGATACACCATATTAACAAATTGAAGGAGAAAAACCATATGATCATCTCAATAGATGCAGAGAAAGCTTTTGACAAAATTCAACACCCATTTATGATAAAAACCCTGCAGAAAGTAGGCATAGAGGGAACTTTCCTCAACATAATAAAGGCCATATATGACAAACCCACAGCCAACATCGTCCTCAATGGTGAAAAACTGAAAGCATTTCCACTAAGATCAGGAACAAGACAAGGTTGCCCACTCTCACCACTCTTATTCAACATAGTTTTGGAAGTTTTAGCCACAGCAATCAGAGAAGAAAAGGAAATAAAAGGAATCCAAATCGGACAAGAAGAAGTAAAGCTGTCACTGTTTGCAGATGACATGATACAATACATAGAGAATCCTAAAGATGCTACCAGAAAACTACTAGAGCTAATCAATGAATTTGGTAAAGTAGCAGGATACAAAATTAATGCACAGAAATCTCTGGCATTCCTATACACTAAGGATGAAAAATCTGAAAGTGAAATCAAGAAAACACTCCCATTTACCATTGCAACAAAAAGAATAAAATACCTAGGAATAAACCTACCTAAGGAGACAAAAGACCTGTATGCAGAAAATTATAAGACACTGATGAAAGAAATTAAAAATGATACAAATAGATGGAGAGATATACCATGTTCTTGGATTGGAAGAATCAACATTGTGAAAATGACTCTACTACCCAAAGCAATCTACAGATTCAATGCAATCCCTATGAAACTACCACTGGCATTTTTCACAGAACTAGAACAAAAAATTTCACAATTTGTATGGAAACACAAAAGACCCCGAATAGCCAAAGCAATCTTGAGAACGAAAAATGGAGCTGGAGGAATCAGGCTTCCTGACTTCAGACTATACTACAAAGCTACAGTAATCAAGACAGTATGGTACTGGCACAAAAACAGAAATATAGATCAATGGAACAGGATAGAAAGCCCAGAGATAAACCCACGCACATATGGTCACCTTATCTTTGACAAAGGAGGCAGAAATGTACAGTGGAGAAAGGACAGCCTATTCAATAAGTGGTGCTGGGAAAACTGGACAGCTACATGTAAAAGTATGAGATTAGATCACTCCCTAACACCATACACAAAAATAAGCTCAAAATGGATTAAAGACCTAAATGTAAGGCCAGAAACTATCAAACTCTTAGAGGAAAACATAGGCAGAACACTCTACGACATAAATCACAGCAAGGTCCTTTCTGACCCACCTCCTAGAGTAATGGAAATAAAAACAAAAATAAACAAATGGGACCTAATGAAACTTCAAAGCTTCTGCACAGCAAAGGAAACCATAAACAAGACCAAAAGACAACCCTCAGAATGGGATAAAATATTTGCAAATGAAGCAACCGACAAAGGATTAATCTCCAAAATTTACAAGCAGCTCATGCAGCTCAATAACAAAAAAACAAACAACCCAATCCAAAAATGGGCCAAAGACCTAAATAGACATTTCTCCAAAGAAGATATACAGACTGCCAACAAACACATGAAAGAATGCTCAACATCACTAATCATTAGAGAAATGCAAATCAAAACTACAATGAGATATCATCTCACACCAGTCAGAATGGCCATCATCAAAAAATCTAGAAACAATAAATGCTGGAAAGGGTGTGGAGAAAAGGGAACCCTCTTACACTGTTGGTGGGAATGTAAATTGATACAGCCACTGTGGAGAACAGTATGGAGGTTCCTTAAAAAGCTACAAATAGAACTACCATATGACCCAGCAATCCCACTACTGGGCATATACCCTGAGAAAACCATAATTCAAAAAGAGTCATGTACCAAAATGTTCATTGCAGCTCTATTTACAATAGCCCAGAGATGGAAGCAACCTAAGTGTCCATCATCGGATGAATGGATAAAGAAGATGTGGCACATATATACAATGGAATATTACTCAGCCATAAAAAGAGACGAAATTGAGCTATTTGTAATGAGGTGGATAGACCTAGAGTCTGTCATACAGAGTGAAGTAAGTCAGAAAGAGAGAGACAAATACCGTATGCTAACACATATATATGGAATTTAAGAAAAAAAAAATGTCATGAAAAACCTAGGGGTGAAACAGGAATAAAGACACAGACTTACTAGAGAATGGACTTGAGGATATGGGGAGGGGGAAGGGTAAACGGTGACAAAGCGATAAAGAGGCATGGACATATATACACTACCAAACGTAAGGTAGATAGCTAGTGGGAAGCAGCCGCATAGCATAGGGAGATCAGCTCGGTGCTTTGTGACCGCCTGGAGGGGTGGGATAGGGAGGGTGGGAGGGAGGGAGACGCAAGCGGGAAGAGATATGGGAACATATGTATATATATAACTGATTCATTTTGTTGTGAAGCTGAAACTAACATACCATTGTAAAGCAATTATACTCCAATAAAGATGTTTAAAAAAATAAAAAAAAAATAAAATAAAAATAAAAAAAGAATTACACAATAAGTAAGAAAATGAGATAAAAATGTATCCCCACAATTCCTCTACTCAGAGTATAATATTAAGAGATAAATGGGTTGACTCAGCTCTAAAAATGGAAGTTTGTGATTTATGGATGCATTCATATAGTCATTTATAAAAAACAGGCAATCAAAGGAGTCAAATGGTTTTGAAATTGAACATGTCTCCCTTAACGAGGAAGGGAAAGTATCCAACCTTATGATTCCCCAGGATACTGGAATGGATACCCACACTTAAAAAAAATACCTGTCATACAGACACGTGGAAGTGTGGGAAAGGACGCTTTAACTGCCAGAGGTGGGGCTAGCACAGTTGTAACATTAATTATGGGCTTTTGGAGATTGGGGTGGCGGGGAAAAGAACTACAAACTTAAGGGAGAGGAAAAGACCTAAAGACCTGCTCAGAGTCTTGGACCAAAAATGCTTCACTACAAAGAAGAATTTTAAGAGCACAATTGGTGGTGCCTTGTGGGGTATGTATTTGAACTTTGTAGAGGAAGGATTAAAGCACATTGTAATTTTAGGTGTAGAATTAAGTAGCTTACATACAATCAATGACTTGAATATAAACCTAGGGAGAGACCAAAATTCTTTGAAAAGTCTAATGCACATTTTACTGAATGCATTTAAGGCTTAGGCTGTGGTTTTCTTTGTGAAGAATATTAAGCTATTCGGTTAAAATCCATATAAATGATGCAGTGATTATCAAAATTAACATTTTAATGAAAGTGTCTCATTTCAAGCCCTTTATTTTATTGTATTTTTTAAACCTTTGTAGTAAAATTTCAGGTTAGGCACTCTGATTTAGAAACTGCTACTAAGAGAGTTTTACTGGCATATAATATTTGGTTTTGGTTTGACCTAAATTTTTTGTCCATTTAATTCATTTTTTGCTGAATGAATATTGCCTTTGGCCTTTGAATTACTTACTCTTTAACTAATGGATGAAACTGGTACTTATATTTAAGATTCATAAAGGGCAGCAGGAACTCTTGAGATAAAAACTAAATTATTTTATACACCTGTGTGACACTAAACAGCTCTTGCCTCATACATTCCTTCAATAAGTATTTATTGAGTATCTAGCAGGTGAAAGGCATTTGGGATACAGCAGTGATTTTCAATGGGGAATGATTTTGCCCCGTAGGGGATATTTAGCAATGTCTGGAGACATTTTTGTTTGTCACAATTGGAGGGTGGCTGTTACTGGCATCTAGTGGGTAGAGGGCAGGGATGCTGCTAAATACCCTACAACGCACAGGACAGACCGCCAAAACACTGTCTGCGCAAATGTCAGTAATGCTGAGACTGAGAAACCCTGGGCTACATAAGACGTAATACCCCCTGCCCCCAAGGATAACCACTATCCTGGCTTCTAACACCATAGGATAGCTTGATCCCCATTGGGAACTTATATTAATATAATCACATAGCGTAAACTATTTATTTTCCTTTCTTCTTTTACTCAGCGTTGTGTCTGAGATACATCCAAGTCGTCATGTGCCACTGTGTGAATGTACCACAATTTCCTTACCCATTTTACCACTGATGGACATTTGGGTGATTTTCAATTGGAGGCTGTAAAGAATTGCATTGCCATTAACATCAGTCTTGTACGTGTCTTTTGGTGAATATACGTATGCATTACTGTTTGGCATATTCCTAGGAGTGGAACTGCCGGGTCATAGGGTATGCATGTGTTCAGGCCAACACCCTGTTTTATGTGGCTACATCATTCCCTCCAGATCTCGTGATATCTGTATCTCTTTAATTCTATTGGTTCTAATAGTCTTCCTTTACCTTATTCTTTCACTCTTTCTCAGCGTCTGACTGAGCTCCTTCTATTCTGCCGGCTATTGGAACAAGCTGCAATCCATGAATACATGCTGTCATCTACACACATACTCTTGAGGGCATGTGGAGAAAGTGCCAGTATGACTGAAAGCCATCACTTTGAATAAGCGATCAATTTATGTCTCACAAAGGAGGGTTTGGAGAAGAATGTCTTAAAGTTACTTAAGAAGTAGTTAAAGCTTTGTCAGCTGAGTGAGGGGTGCAAGAAGGCACAAGCATGCAACCTGCAACAGGCCCAGGCTAAATAGTACAAACTCTATTAAAAGTATTGGGAGTCCCAAAGTCCTGGTGAGAGGTTGGTAACAGCTCACCATGACGTCTTTGGAAAGGACAGGGTTAATCTACATCCTCTCATTCATTTCTGGCTGCTTGACTTGCTTCCAGTATGAAAGCATTCTTCCCATCCTATTTCTGCCTGTCTATATCTTCAGGGATGTGTTATCTGAAGAGTCCAATACCAAAATTTCCAAAAGCATTCTAGTTGGCTCAGAACATCTGAAGAACTCTCTAAACCAATGGCTATTTACATTTAAATTCACTAAATAAAATAAAATTAAATTAAAATCCAATTCTTCTGTTACACGAGCCACATTTTAAGTGCTCAATCGCCCCAATTACAGACTATCATATTCCATCACTGCAGAATTATCTGTTGGACAATGCTCTTCTAGATGCTTATCTAGAGATATTTCCCCAAGGACTACCAAGATGATCCTCCTCCAAAATTTTAGCATGCTGCCTACCTTATTCTAAAGGAAGGGGGCAGTTTGGCCAGCTGGATCCGATTGTTGGAAGGCAAACAGACAGAAATGGTGTCCAGGGACAAGAAATTATGTTGTACAAACCTTGCAGCAGCCCAGTCTCTTGAAAACAATTTTTTCTAGTTTATCCCTCAAATTAAGAAATACTATATTTTTCTAAAATAATATGGTTTCTAAAGATTGTAAGTAATACTGTTTCAGTATTTCCCCAAATGTATTCACTGTGCCCAAGTGCATAGAAAACTGGCAAAAACTTTGAATAACACCAACAATCATAAAATAAGAACTAAATTAAGAGCTAATATGTCCTAAATGATTACCACACGCCAAACATTGTACTACTTATGTTACTTGTGTTCCCTAATTCAAGCTTCCCAATAACCCAGTAAAGAAGGTGTTGTCATGTCCATTTTAGAGATGAGAAAACTGAGGTTCAGAAAGATCACTTAAAAGGTCCCAGTTCACACACTCAGTAACTGGCAGAACCAGAACATAGATTCTAAATCCAATGTCCTTAATTGTTAAGTTGTTCTGTGGAAATTCTGATACGGATCTACAAGCACAGAACTTAGAAGGCACCAGAGTGGCATTTCGGCAGCCCTGGTAATGCTTCTAAGGGTGATGAGTATTATTAGTACTTATAAGAAGCTTCTATTTCTCATATGATTTGGGGCAAGTCGCATCACCCCACTGGGCTTCACTTCTTTCATCTGGAAGAGGAGGGAGCTTGGACTAAAGTAGTGGTTTCCAAACTGTGCTCCATGCAATCCTTCTGAGACAGGGACACGTGTCAGTGGGAAGAGCTCTGGATACTCCTGTGTCTTTTCAACCGGAAATCCTCCACTGCTTTATGTATGGGGACTGTGGGTTAGGTTTCTGTTGAAGAAAGGGTTCTACTGCTAAAAGCAATAGGAAAACCAATGGATAAAATGATTGCTACTGCTTCATCAAATTCCAATAAGCCTTAGTTTGCAATTCTAAATCCAATTTTGAGTTCCATGAAGGCGTCCAGCATCCTCGTCTAACTCAGAGAACAAAGGTTTATTGGATTTTGTTGCTTTTCTATTCTTCACGTTTTAAGAATGACAATAATATTGTTTGCAATTTTATATTGCAAATGTAGAGCAATTCAGTAATAATCACAACACCCTAGGAGCTAGGTAATACTATTATCCTCATTTTGCTGATAAGGAAATGAGGCTCAGAAAGGTTACAGCACTTTTAATAAAGTCACATGGCTGGAAAGTGGTAGCATTTACTTCCCTGACCCTAGACTTTGGGCTTGGCCAATGCCTGGCTTTGGCCAATAGAAGGAGGTACAGAGTGCCAGGTCAGAGCCTACACTTTTAGAGGCCTTGCGTGTTCCTGCTTGCCCACTCATGCTCTCCATTGCCATGTGCATGCCATACCCAAGCTAGCCCCCGGTCCAAAGAGGATGAGAGACTTGCGGTGTAGTCCTGAACTGATCCTGCCTCTTCCAACCAGTTTTCAGATGCGTGAGAAAGAAATGCTTATTTCCAGACACAAAGGACAAATATTATATGATTCCACTTTTATGAAATATCTGGAATAGGCAGTGTCATACTGGCAGAAAGTGGATTGAGGTGACCAGGGGCTAAGAGTAGAGAGGAATGGAGAGTTTTTGCCTAACGGGTCCAGAGTTTCTGTTTGGGGTGATGAAAGTTTTGGAAATGAGTAGTAGTGATGGTTACACAATGCTGTGAGAATAATGAATACCTTTGAATTGTACACTTAAAAGTGGTTAATGTGGCAAATTTTACATTATATATATTTTACCACGATAAAAAAATAGGAATGTTTGTTGTTATAAAACATTGAGATCTTGTGGTTATTTGTTATGAAGCAATAGCTGATTGATATAGCCTCTGTCTAATAGTATGACAGCTATTATGTAGAGAGAACAATGAGAGTTTGATGGGACAATGAATATGAGTAAGAGAAGAAGAAAGAGGGGGAAAATATCAGACTCAACATCTGGTTTGCTAAATGAAATCTCTCCATGTTAAAAATAAATTGGGGGCTGGGCCATGGAAGGAACAGACTGTTGGGAAAATTACAAGAGACCATTTACCAGTACATTATGCCATCTTGGGGTCATTGCCATGGAGGCGCTGCTGTCATGGGTTATGTAAGATGATCAGAGGAATTCGGGAAGCTGGAAACACTTTGAAAACATTAAAAAATTTGAAGCCAACACAAATTTGGAGGCTGCAAGCTTGGAAGAGACTAGAAAGAGACAGGTAGTGTCATCTGCCAAGTTGAAGCTGTTAGAAAGTGTACTTCATATCCCGAGACAATTCTTGAAAAAAAAATCACATTCTTATGCAATTCAAGTCAATTTGCCTTGAGAGCTGCTTTCCATTTCCCTCTTAGTTCCGAAGATATTTATGTTTGATTCTGCTCTCTTTCAGCGCTGACTCCACCTCCTGCTCACCAGTTCTGCGGTGCTCGCTCAATACAAGAATTTAATATATTTTTAAATGATAAAATTAAACAAAGGGCCAGAGACTGTGATGGAATACGTGGCACAATCATAAATGGGAGGTGGCAGTTGAAACCTTTTTTATACATAGGCTGAGGGGGCATGAGATTGTTCAAAAAATGAGGTGGTAGCCAAAAGTCTCAGCAGCAAATGATGTGATTGCAAAATGGAAATAATAATAATAATCATAACGGTAATAATCATAATAGGCCTGTTCAGCGGACTGTTGTGAGGACAAATTATAGATGGGGGAACTGCTTTTAGTATCTTGGAAGAAAGGTGTTATGCAAATTCCAGTTCTTTTTCTTTTAACTGCTTTTCCTTAAAGACTGCCAAAAAAAAGAAAAAAAAAAAAGATTCTAGTGGGTGGATGAGAGCAGGGATTGAGGGAGGAAAGGGAGAGAAAATAATTTAAAGAAGCAAGTGACAGAAGTACTACTTGGCCATCGCTTTGGCTTTAATAATCTTCATCCACCTAGTCGCACAGCTATGTAGGAGGTGGGGTGATTGCGAGATTCTTTCCCCCCCTCTTGCTCCTGGCCAGGAAGTATCTAGATTTTACGTCCATTTTTCTAAGAGCATCTTCTCTATCTTGTTGAAATGGCTGTTGCCTGCACTTCCATCATTGTGCCCTGTGTTTTTAGCACTGACTGAGAATATTCCCCACAGGGAACTATAAATGCCGGGTCCCAAGGGCAGACACGGATACTGGGTGCTCGAGGACAGTTAGTGTGCAAAGGCCAGTATGTGCAACTGTTGTTTGAAACTGAGCATTTCAGAAGGCAAGGCTGAAGAGCAGCTTGTTGCAATCAACGGCGAGAGAAGTTAAATTCCTATCTCGGACTCCATGGGGATGGCTGACTTTGCCATGTGAGATGGTAACGAGAAGCTTATGTTTTTCACGACAACCAAGGCATGAACTGTTTTTCAAATTAATTCATTCAGGGACTTCCCTGGTGGCGCAGTGGTTATCCGCCTGCCAGTGCAGGGGACACGGGTTTGAGCCCTGGTCCGGGAAGATCCCACATGCCGCGGAGCAACTAAGCCGGTGCGCCACAACTACTGAGCCTGCGCTCTAGAGCCCGTGAGCCACAACTACTGTAGCCCGTGCACCTAGAGCCCGAGCTCCGCAGCAAAGAGAAGCCACCGTGATGAGAAGCCCGCACACCGCAACGAAGAGTAGCCCCCGCTCGCCGCAACTAGAGTCACCCGCGTACAGCAACGAAGACCCAACGCAGCCAAAAAAAAATAAATAAAATAAATAAAATTTAAAAATTCATTCAATAATAACCTATAATGCAAGACTCTGAAAAAGATTATATATACACACATATACATATTTATATATATGTAACTGAATCACTTTGCTGTACACCTGAAACTAACACAACATTGTAAACGAACTATACTTCAATTTAAAAAATGGTCTTAAAAAAGGTAAAAAAATAAATTCATTCAATAACCGTATTTGGGGAAAATGACTTTTTAATCAAGAAATAGAATGCCTTGAGATGGCGGCGGCAGGGGAAGCAGCGTGAGGAGTCGGACGAGCGCCGAGGCTCACTGAAACGGGCCGCCATGGCCCTCCGCAACCCGCAGATGCATAAAGTGAGACTCAAGAGGTTGTGGGACTTCCCTGATGGCGCATTGGTTAAGAATCCGCCTGCCAATACAGGGAACACAGGTTTGAGCCCTGGTCCAGGAGGATCCCACATGCCGCGGAGCAACTAAGCCCGTGCACAACTGCTGAGCCTGCGCTCTAGAGCCCGCGAGCCACAACTACTGAGCCTGCGTGCCACAACTGAAGCCCGTGCACCTACAGCCCGTGCTCCACAACAAGAGAAGCCATCACAATGAGAAGCCCACGCACCGCAAGGAAGAGTAGCCCCCGCTCGCCACAACTAGAGAAAGCCCGCGTGCAGCAACAAAGACCCAATGCATCCAAAAATAAATGAATCAATAAATAAATTTTAAAAAAAAGTTTAAAAAAAGAGGTTGTGATGTGAAGTCGCATGGCTCTTAAATGAGCTCTCAGGGACTTAAGAGCAGGTCTTTGGACTTCTATCCTTTGCCTTTCCTACTTGGCCAAACTGATAAAGGCCTGATGTTTCACAGTGTGACTTCCCCATGGTAGTTCCTCAGTGAAGGTTCATGGAACGGCCAAATGAATGAAATAAAGGTTTACATGTTTAAAGATAAAAAAAAAAAAAAAAAAGAAATAGAATGCCTCTTGTTTCCTTTCCCCTTGGTCTATTTGGAAGCAATCTTCAACCATCTTACTGAGGTATTATGTTGATCACACCATTTCCCTTCTCAAAATTTCCAATAGCATCTCAGATTCAAATAAGATTCCCAATCTTCTTCTCCCAGTAGGGGATACTCCACTTATATTTCAGTTTTAAAGACCACTGGACTTCGTTAAACAAATGCTTGACAATGCCCTACTATGCTTCAAAGACTGTTCTAGGCTATATGGATACACCAGTGAACAAAGAAAAGAATCCCTGCCTGTCTGGGACTGTCACTCTATGGAAGCACCTGGGACTCAGGCATTTTAGTAGAGGATGCCCTAGCTGGCTGGGAGTGGCCTGGGCAAGCCCCTTCCACCTCTTGCCACCTGTATTCTCATCCAGAAGATGCAGAAACTGGACCGGACCTCAAATGACATGGGTTTCTCCTAGAGACTCAAAGCTGCTTACCCATCCAGTGGATGACTCCCCTATATTAATCAAGCTGTTTTGTTCAATGTCATTCACCTAACACTTCCTGCACTCTCTTCTTCCACAACAAATGATACCCCAGCCTCTTTCTTCAGGACACTCTCCAGGAATCACTCCTTTCAAGTCTTCCCAGATTACCCCATCTGTTTCCAGGCCTACTGATGTCTATGGTAACCTTTCAACATCCACGGACAGCTCTGCAGGGGCAGGAGGAAGGAAAGACTCTGCTTTTCCTTAAAGAAAAGAGGGGACAGAAAAGAAAATTGGGAAAGGGGAGAAATAGCTTGCTTGGCTACCTGGAGTCACATGGCTTGGACTGCTTTTATCAGAAGGTTTCAACATGCATGGTCAGGATCTACATGGGGACAACCAGTGATCATTTATTTCACACCTACTGTGTGCTAGGAACTGTGTAAAGCACTTCACACCCAATATTTCTCATGTACTCCTTCAGGTATGTTAGGGATTCGGTGTTATTGTTCTCATTTAGAGATGAAGATACAGAGGCTCTGGAAATTAAAACACTTTGAGCCCAGGAGCCAGAAATAAAAAAAAAAATCCTAATTTATCAAAGCACATCTACTCCTGCTGCAGGAGGAGGGTCTTTGCTAGAGACACAGCGGCAGGCTCCACACTGGGCAGACCAGTCACAAGTGGCAGGATGAAGTAGGATGAGGGATGAAAGATGCCTTGACCCACACGTCTTCGCAAACGCTGCTGCCTGCTGTTGTTATTAAACCATGATTGTTATTATGAGTAATTCCTATCTCCAGAGCCCTGAGGGAGAACATTCCAGAAGATACAGAGGAGAGTCTAGCCCAGTGACGGAGTCGGCTCATTTCACTGCTGTGTAAAGCACTGCTCCCTGCCTCCCCGCCCCGTGCACGTTGCATGTTCTCGGAGCTTCTGTCTGAGCTCATCATCCCTGAGGATCCGAGAATAACTCCTGCAGGAGCAGATAGGATGCTCTAAACTGCTGTCAGCCATGAGTCTGGGTAGCCTGGGAGTGTGACGCTTTACAAAGCAGGTTTCTAAAGCAGGATCTTGACACCTGTCTAGGTCGGCAGCCTCCCAGGATGGATTTCAGTCTCCCGGGTCTGACGATCGCTCTCTCTCAGGCCTTGTCAAGTCGCGTAACACTGTCTGTTGCCTGGGTGTGCGTCCTCATCAGTATGGTTCACGTGGGAGACGATAAGGGAACATCGGAAACCATCTGAATTCAAGTCATCAGAGCTATGTCAGCTCCCATTTATTATTTATCACCGACTGCACCAGGCCTCTGCTGGGCTGCTTGACCCTCATCCTCTCTAATCTTTAAAAGCACTCTGCAAGGTAGGTTTCACTATTTCCACTTTACATGTGAGAAAACAGGCTCTCTTCAAAGAGGTTAAGCATCTTGTCCAAGGCCACACAGCTCATTCGAGGTACAGCCAGGAATCCAACCCAGGCCACCTGCGCCAATGTTCTTTCCCTTTGTCCTTGGTAAAGTCATTATCAGTAATCAGAGCGCCCACATCCCAAAGTTTTGCCTTTCTCTGTTGGCTCATTTGAGCTGCCCACTAAGGATACATGCTGTGTTCGTCTTGACAGGCTGCAGAGCATGTTCCCATATTATGTCTTTTAATCTCCATAATGCCACTGACAGGTAAGTATCACTTCCTCCATTTGGTAATTGACTAAACTGTGGTGCAGAGAGGCTAAGCAATTTGACCACCGTACCCAGCAGGGCAGGATTTGACAGCTGTAAAGCAGAGCTTCTGTCGACGTCCTGGAAACACAGAATGGGGAAAGAGCAACTCCAGCTTGTGGGAAATAGGAGGACAAATGGTGGAGAGCCACAGGGAAGGCAGCTTTGGAGCTCGATCTGGATGGATGGGTAAGAGCTTGACAAGGAAACGGGTTCCCAAGAGCACTGAAGGTGCAAACAGTTCTACAGGTAGGAATGCTTTGGGTCTGGTTAGGGAAGAGTGTATTTCTAAGCGTAACTAGCACACAAGATGGGTGGGTGGTTCTTGAGAGAGAGAGGAGGTGAAAAGGCAGGCTGGGGAGAGCTGAGCAAGACCCTGTTGATGCAAAGAATCCTAGAGAGAACCTCTCTTCAGTAGGGGAGTCATTACAGAGGGACAGGATGCCGTCAAATGGGAACAGCCGGCGGAAAGTATCCTGTGCATAGGAAACCAACGGGAATTACACATGAAAATTTAAATGTATGAGCGCAGTTTGTGTTTTTAGTGCGTGTCTTACCAGCAAAGAAAGCTCTAAAATGCCTGTTGCTACTATTAGAATTTAGGAAACCCATTCATTTTTTCAGAAGGAAGCCAGACACGGAATACAGGTTTTCAAAACCAAGCAGCCAAATCGGGATCTCATTCATCCATTTATTCATTCATTCACTTTTCTTTTCATTCAAACATTTAGGTACCTGGGACCATGCTAGGCTATAGGGAAATGAAGAACATAACAGGTTCCTTGTCCTCAAGAAGCCCACAATCTAGACTGAAAGATTAATATCATTGCAATGAAGGTGTCATGTAGAAGCATATATGGGTACATGGCGGCATGAAGGGGGAGGCGGTCAACCCTTCCCAGGGAAGAATTTGCAAACTAGGAGATGCTTCAACTGGTCTTGAGGGATGGAGGAGTTTATCAGGTGGATAAGGAAATGAAGGAACTTTCGGGCCGCGGGAATAACAAGTCCAAAGAAAACAATGTAGGAGAGAAAACCGTGCACTTTGGGGCTGCTGGAAGTCTGGTAAGGCCACAGCAGAGGACAGGCAGGGCATGAGGCTGACCAGGAGTGTGGGCCCCATCACAGAGGGTCTTGAATCTATGTAAGCAGTGTGCACTTGGTCTCAGATGGCTGTGACCCTGAGGTGGCTGCTTTAAGTTGGGGACTGATAGAAGCAGTTTTATTTTGAAAGGTTCCCCCAGCCAACAGTGCAGGCAAATGTCAGGGGTGTCGGGGAGAAGGTGACTCAGTGATAAAGTCATTGTCCTATCCCAGGTAAGGCAGGATGATGGCTTAAACTAAAGATGTGGCGATGGAGCCGAAGAGGAAGGGAGATATAAAAACGATTTGAAGGAAACCTGTGTCCAGAGGCCTCTCCTTCTGGATGATGTCTACGAATGAAAAGGTAAAAGGCACAGATGGAATTAGTGAAATGGAAACTACAAATGAGGTTGTTCTGGTGCCAGAAGTAGCTGGGGCTCCCAGGTGTTCCTAGCAGTTAGCGATCACAGCCACTACCTCCCAACCCACATGTATCAGAACTGGAACTCTGCAGAGCTCTGCTGGGATTGAACTTGTACTTGAATATCAATAATCAGGCTGTGGTACCGTGGAGAACAGTACGGAGATTCCTCAAAAAACTAAAAATAGAGTTGCCATATGATCCTGCAATCCCACTCCTGGGCATATATCCAGAGACAGCTCTAATTCAAAAAGATACATGCACCCCCATGTTCATAGCAGCACTATTTACAATAGCCAGGTCATGGAAGCAACCTAAATGTCCATTGAAAGATAAATGATAAAGAAGATGTTGTATACATACACAATGGAATACTACTCAGCCACAAAAAAGAACGAAATAGTGCCATTTGCAGCAACATGGATGGACCTAGAGATGATCATACTAAGTGAAGTAAGTCAGACAGAGAAAGACAAATACCATATGATATCAATTATACATGGAATCTAAAAAAATGATACAAGCGAACTTATTTACAAAAGAGAAATAGACTCACAGACTTAGAAAACAAACTTATGGCTACCAAAGGGGAAAGCGGGGGCAGGGAGTGGTCAATTAAGAGTTTGGGATTAACGGATACGCACTACTATATATGAAATAGGTAAACAACAAGGACCTACTGTATAGCACAGGGAACTATATTCAATATCTTGCAATAACCTACAATGGAAAAGAATACATATGTGTGTGTGTGCAACTGAATCACTTTGCTGTACACCTGAAACTAACACAGCATTGGAAATCAACTCTACTTCAATAAAAAAAAAGTCAACCAAGGAAGGATTAGAAAAAAATAAGAAGGCAATGGTGAGGGCTCTGAACTCTTGTTCCAACTGATAACTTTTACATGCATGTTAGGGGAGGGGGGAAAGTATAAAACAGAGAAATGTTATTTCTAACCCTGGCAAGGAATAGAGATGCTGCCATTAAAGAAGCTGTAATTCAAAGATGGCACGTACAGAGACAGCTTGTAAACAGCTACAGGACAAAATGTACCTTCTTACCAGGAGGAAAAATCAGGTTAAGGAAGAACAGGTACATAGCTCAAACACAGCTACCTGACGACAACACCCCAAATCTGACGAAACCTAGCAATGCCCTAATCCTCTGAGAGTTGACAGATTTTCAGTCGACCACGATCATATTTTCATTGATGGGAAGAGGTTGTGGGACTTCTATTAAATTTCTGAAGTGTGCCTTCCATGCTTGAATTTACCCTCAACCTAGGAAAACAATTTACTCTAATCAATGGCTATAATTTCTCCATGGCAAGGCTTAGAGAAATCCCGTTTTCCTGTCTATTGGGAAATACTGCTTTGAATGTGAACTTGGACCGCACTAACCTTGCAACTGAATTCTGAGACCTTTCTACTTTGTATTAATAGGGTTTCTAGGGTGCACTTGGGCTGACTATATGAAGAAAGTGTTTCACTCACAAAAGCTCTCCAATTACTACATGAAGAATCATATAAAGATAACTTTTCAAAAGCAGATATCCATTGGGGTTAAGAACAAAGAAAAAAACAAGCAAAGAGAAGTAGTGGGTGGAATCATTTCCTTGCTATAGAACCTAAGAGCATAGCTTAGGTTATTTCCCTCCACATGTCCCCAAATAATAACAGATTAGAGTTTTTGTAGTATCATTGTCTTTTCTTCTTTCTACTTTCAAGGCTATGAAGAACAGAGAAGGTATAGGTTGGTGACCTCCATTTTTAGTCATCCCATATTTTCCATTCCTGCCACCAAATGGAAGTGTAACTTCATGTCCAGAACCAGAGTGAATTAAAAAGGATGCAAATGAAAAATATATGCAACGATCTTTTAAAAATATGAACAAATTTTTGTCTCTTAAACTAAGTTTTTTTTTCTTCTTGAGTTTCATTAATGTCCAAGGGGAATCAATATTCAACTAGGCAAAATAGTAAAAAAGTCCCATAGGGTGGTGAGGGGATAAGAAAAGGTGAATATAAAATTGAGTTAAAGAGCGAGAGTTTCCAAAATTACTTGATGCCTAATACAAAAATACTATGCATAGAAAAACAATATGAAACAAAATACAGCAAGGTCTGAATGGATCATAATATGTTGGAAACAATGGTAAGGGATTAGCAGGAAATATAAACTAGGTAGGAGACTATTACTATGTGAATATTATTTTGATAATATTATAAAGCCTTGTTTTTCATATTTGATCAACAGTAGCAACATTAAAATTACCACGAGACATGATTATATAAACACACATTAGGATTTCTTTTAAAAAATGCATTTTCGGGGACCTCCCTGGTGGTCCAGTGGTTAAGAATCCACCTTCCAATGCAGGGGACGCGGGTTCGATCCCTGGTCGGGGAACTAAGATCCCACATAA
This sequence comes from Leucopleurus acutus, assembly GCF_964270905.1. NCBI lineage: Eukaryota > Metazoa > Chordata > Mammalia > Artiodactyla > Delphinidae > Leucopleurus > Leucopleurus acutus. The sequence goes on along the minus strand of NC_139148.1, from coordinate 9,842,408 downwards.
TGGGGGCACCTAAGCCCGTGCGCCACAACTGGAGAGAAGCCGCAACTACTGGGCCCGTGTGCTCTAGAGCCCGTGCGCCACAACTAGAGAAGCCCACGCGCTGCAGCAAAGACGCGGTGCAGCCCACCCCTGCACCAAAAAAAGCATTTTCTTTGCCCAGATGAGACCTTAATGGCTCCTTTTAAACTCATATAATAAGGCTTCCCTGGTGACGCAGTGGTTAAGAATCCGCCTGCCAGTGCAGGGGACACGGGTTCGAGCCCTGGTCTGGGAAGATCCCACATGCCACGGAGCAACTAAGCCCGGGCACCACAACTACTGAGCCTGCACTCTAGAGCCCGTGAGCCACAACTACTGAGCCCGCATGTCACAACTACTGAGCCCGCATGCCACAACTACTGAGCCCACGTGCCACAACTACTGAAGCCCGCACGCTTAGAGCCCATGCTCCGCAACAAGAGAAGCCACCGCAACGAGAAGCCCGCGCACCGCAACAAAGAGTAGCCTCCACTCCCTGCAACTAGGGAAAGCACACACACAGCAACGAAGACCCGATGCAGCCAATAAATAAATAAATAAACAAAATAAATTTATTAAAAAAAAAAAAGATTGCATTCTGCCTGAGTGGAGTAGCGAGGGCACCAGGGGAAGCCCCTTGCTGCCCTCTCAGCTACCTAGATGTGGAGATGAGCCAGGTGTGGGAGGTCTCGTTCAAGCCTGGGCCCCTCAGAGCACTGCCGTCCTGTCTATGGCTAAGTGCAGTTCTAGAATCTCCTGATTTTGAATCAGGACCTGAGAAATGTTGGTGAGTGGGTCCCCCGTGGATACCTGAGACAAAATAAATGTTAGGGTGACAGCAAGAGCCCCACAACTATTTTGAATCCTATACTGTATGTCCCCAGCACTGCTCTCTGTATAGTGTATGTAGATACACATTTAATTCACATCTGAAAGATTTTAATCAGTGGCCTGAGACAGGTTTCTTATAAGATGAAGCTCAAAATTAGCTCATTTTATGCATAATACTAATTAAATATGAACTTTGTCAAATATAAGGAACCAGGCTGCACAATCGCAGGCATATCTTCCTAAAACAGATCATTTTGACCTTTTCTTGTGGCCTGATTACACAACTGCCCCACATGTTGGTGTGAAAAGATTTATTGTCGGTGGTTTTGTGTGAAAGGCACTAATTCAATTGAGAGTTAAACCCATGTGATGATTACTATGGGAGGCCACATTGTTTATCCTGACAGCATGATGACATGGTCTTCAGCGCAGAGTCCATGACTTAATAACAGAGAACTCTGAGCCACTTAAGCTTATCTACTCACTGAAATTATTTCCGCCAACTCCAGTTGGCTCATCTCACTGACTGACACCATCACTGACCCAGAGCAAAAGCTTGAAATTTTAGGGGACTTATACTCTATGCCTCACTGTCCCTCAATCTCCACGTCAAATACACTGCCGAGCCCTAGTGACCCTTCCTGTATGACGCACTTTGCTCTACACCCAGGATGACTCTGGACCAGTCATCTATCTGGCTGTTACTTCTCACCTGGTCTTTTCCAAGAACTTCTAATGGCTTCTCTGTTTCCATCCTTGTCTCCCTTATTCCATCCTCCGTGAAGTGCAGCCAGAGTGATACTTTAAAATGCAAGTTGGATGATTTGACTCAACTGTTTAAAACTTGCCAATGGTTTCCTCTTTTTCCTAGAATAAAATCCAGACTTCTTTTCACCGTCTAGATCAAGGGTCAGCATACCTTTTTTTGGAAAGGGCCAGATAGTCAACGGTTTAAGCTTTGTGGGCCAGGTGGTCTCTTGTTACTACGCCCCCCTGCAGTTGTAGCACAGAAGTAACCACAAACAATATGTAAATGCACACGTGTGGCTATGTTCCAATAAAACTTGCTTTACAAAAACAGGCAAGGGTCCAGATTTACTTACTTACTTACTTACAGGGAAGTAAGTCAAAAAAAGACAAATACCATATGATACCACTGATATGTGGAATCTAAAATATGACACAAATGGGGCTTCCCTGGTGGCGCAGTGGTTGAGAGTCTGCCTCCCGATGCAGGGGACACAGGTTCGTGCCCCGGTCTGGGAAGATCCCACATGCCGCGGAGCGGTTGGGCCCGTGAGCCATGGCCGCTAAGCCTGCGCGTCCTGAGCCTGTGCTCCGCAGCGGGAGAGGCCACAACAGTGAGAGGCCCGCGTACCGCAAAAAAAACAAAAACAGAAACAAACAAACAAAAAATAAATAAATAAAATAAAATATGACACAAATGAACTGATTTACGAAACAGACTCACAGACTTAGAAACAAACTTATGGTTACCTAAGGGGAACGTGGGGGAGGGATAAATTAGAAGTTTGGGATTAGCAGATACACACTACTATATATAAAATAAATAAACAACAAGGACCTACTGTATAGCACAGGGTACTCTACTCAATACTCTGTAATAACCTGTAAGGGAAAAGAATCTGAAAAAGGATATATAGATATAGATATAGATATATATAAACTGAATCACTTTGCTGTACACCAGAAACTAACACAATATTGTAAATCAACTACACTTCAATAAAAAATTAACAAACAAGCAAACAAAAACAGCAAACAGGTCAGATTTGGCCCGTGGGCCACAATTTGCCAACTCTTACTCTAGAAGACCCTCCATCACCCACCCAGTTCCTGTCTCTCTCTCTCGTCTTTTCACACCACTTTTCCCTCTGTGGGCCAAGGACAGCCAGGATGTTCTTATCTCTCTTCTCCAAACACTCTAAGCTCTTTCCCTCCTTCCACTCTTTGCCTGGTTGACTTTTCCCAACCTCTCAGTCACAACTTAAATGTCACAGCCTCATTGAGGATTTCCCTGAGTCTCCTATTACTATGCCATCATTCTCCCTTACAGTGTCCTGTTCTTTTCCTTCATGGCACATGACATCATTTGTAATTATCTATGTGTTTGTTTGTTTCACCTCTTACTGTCCATCTTCCTCACTAGACCATGTGCTTTGAGGAGGGAAGGGACCAGCTTGCCACTCCATAACCAGCACCTACTGCCAGGCCTAGCACACAGCGGGTGCCTAATAAATACTTACTGAATGAATACATTTCATGTCTCTGAGTCTTAGTTTCCTCACCTCTAAAATGGCAGTGACAGTACTCGCCTTAGAGGATTGCTGTGTTGATTAAATATGTGAAGCACCCAGGGAAGTGCCTGGACTCACACATTTCCCTTGCATTTGGTTCTCTTTTACACAGATACACTTTTAAAGATTAGAAAAGCATGGTTTTCTTTCTATAGCAGATATTTTTATAGTTAAATTCATTCACTCACGTCTTTATTCTAGAGATAATTGTCAGTGAATGTGGAATGTTGGGCTAGAAATGAATGCTGGAGTAGGTACAGGCGGTCTCCGATATTTGATTTGATGTGTTTCCAGAGAACACAACAGAACTTGAACTTCTTAGGCACCTTTGTCTGCTTAAGGTGTCCTTGGGAAACTCTAGGATGTGTTGATGGAAGCAGCAGGAATAAATCAAGTGCAAGGAGAGTGAAAGCCCCAGAGGCAATCAGTATACAGAGCACACATGCGGATCCCAAGGGCTTTCACTCCCAACATCCAGCACCTGGACTGGACTCTTTGTTCAAGAAATACCCTCCGGCTACTGAGTAGTCATTGCCCGAGAGCATGGAGGGAGTGTGGTGAGCTAGAAGTACCTGGGAATTTACATTTCCCAATGGGCAGTCCCTAAACAGTGACTTGTCCTGTGGTGGAGTAGAGTTACAAATGTTCTATCTGTCTGCCTCTGATGGGACAACTATTAGGTGTGACCTAGGCACTGCCCAGAACTCCCTTGTGGAATGAGCCAAAGTTACCTGCTTGGGACTCTGCCCGATGTGGCAACTTTGTTGGGCTTCCTTTTCTTCCAGGTCTTACTTTCCCACGCCCCTATTTTTCCTGGGAACTCTTCCCTTTAGGTCACTTGCACATGATTCTCATCTCAGGGTCAGCTTCTGCGAGCCCAACCTAAGACAGTGAACAAGTGCTTAATGATGAAAACCTGGTACTTTCTCTATAAATTGTCATTTCAATCCCATGTCTTAGTGGTGAAACTTTGGGTGAACTTTTTGTGGAAGGTATACATAGACAAGTCCGGCTTACTTGAAAAGTTTAGATGAATGCCATCCAACAATTTCCCAACCAGAAAGAGCAGGAGAAGAAAGCTCAAAGTATGGAGCTTGCAAGTAAATCAGAAACAGACCAGATTAAAAGCAAAATCTCCATGGCAAGGTCATGCTGGGAACATTTGCTCTCCATCAAAACATACTGAAATAACCATCATTAATAAGGATCATTCTTTCAAAAGAATGACTGGAAATGTTCCTTTAAACTGAAGAAATGCCAATCTGCATTAGTCTTACATAAAGATTTCTCTGAGCAAAGAGGTAATTACAGCCTGACAGATGCCTAAAATAGCCTTGATTCTGTGTTTCTTTTTCAATCCAGAGGTGGGCAGATACCGCCCTGGTGCCTCTCTGAATTATAGCTTGTAAAACTTAGCAGAAAAAAATGAGATCTATTGCATTGCAATGTTGACGCTACACAAGCCTTGTAATACCTTCTCCTGCTGTCTCCTCTCCTCCCTATCCTTTAAGCAAATGAAAAGTCTAAGTTTTCTTCTCCAGTGGTAATGGTTAGAATCCCTTCCTGTGTTGAAAACGGTGCTACACGGTTTCTGCGTGGTCTGGTACAACGGTTCTCAATCGGTTCACTTGGCATCCATGTTCGATCCTGGGCTCTGCTAGTTACTGGCTCTGGGAAAATACTACATTCCTTGAGCCTCTATAGCCTCAGAGCATCAAGAAAACCTTTCCTGTTAGTCCACCGTTTTGTGAAGGTGAACGGCACCCTTACTCATATATATTAATCATGGAAGAACATAACAGCATGAAAATAAGACTGGCAGAAGCAATGCCTTCAGTGGGTCAAATATTTCCCACACTACTTTAAGATACTTTATTTTGCAGGAAGTCAATTTTTTAAATCTAGGCTTTGATGTCCACAAGTGTAACATTCTCAACATCTGAACTTCATATAGCAAATCACAAATGTATCATAAAAAGTGGTCTGCTATTCACTTCCAAGAGAAAAAAAATAAACATTCTATTTTCAACAGAGCAGCTATGTTGTATTTTTCCATAATATATGATTATTTTCTCTTTATTAAAAAGAGAGCAGGATTTTACCTGAGCCTGGGAGAATTACTCTCTGTTTATATTTGTCTGCTAGGTCTGCTAGAGAATTACTCAAACGAAAGTATTATATGACCATAAGAGATACTGAATGTTTAAATGTACTTTTCTAAAATTAAAACTTTTTGATAAAATTTGTAGCCACTGGAGGATTATGTCAAGTTGCTAAAATAGATTTTGAACATCCTTGAGTGCTCCCATAGTAAGAGAGAAAGCAATGAAGATGGCAAAGCCGAACCCGGCGACAATAACCCCAGCAAAACTAGGTGGGGAGACATCTCTCTGAGCGCCAAATAGGAGCTGGTGGAGATAAACCACCAAGGCATCTCTGTGGGAGACCATGGAGGGAAGGGAAAGGGGCGCTGATGCCTCGGAAACCAGAAATACCCCGGAGTGCCTACAGGTCCTCACAAGAAGTTGGAGATCCACACCAGGGGGAATGTGCTGCAGACACCCCTCACGAACAGAGTGACAGCCACCAAGGCAGAGCAGCGAGGCACAAGCACATAGTTCCCTGTATAACTGCCACTCTGATCCTGTAAGAGTGAGAGGTAGCAACCACATTGGCTCCATTCTGATAAGGCGGATGTAGCACATCGATCCACAACAAATGGGGGGAGAAATTAGAAAGTTTATGAAGAGCAGAGGTAGGTCTTATAGGCATTATCATGAATTATGAGTATAACGATATTAGTTCAAATCAAATGTCCAGGGAGAGAGCAAAAAGGCAAAGAGGTTACTTAGCTAATCTCAATAATGTTCACAGTAAGAGAGCAATAGACAATAGCCAGAAAATTTAAAAGGTGAGTAGGTGGTGGTGATGGGGAACTAGGCTATTATACAAAGGCATTAGTCTAATGACAGCCATTAGAACAAAAATATACATCTTCCTAATTACTCTGTGTGTGTGTGTGTGTGTGTGTGTGTGTGTGTGTGTAAAAACATGATGATATGATGTAGCAATTGGCAGGAGACAGAGCTAAGTGAAAAAAGCCAAGTGAATAAAAGTGTGTCTAGTTTACTACCGTTTCTAAGAATGGAGATAGATTAGAGTATGTGCTCATATTAAACACTGCAAGAATGAACCACAAAATAAAATTTAAAAATAAGTGTTACATATGTGGAAGGAAACAGGGAGAAGGGAACGGAGACAGAATTTACACGTACTTCTTTGAATATACATTTTGTAGATTTAACTTGGGAATCATGCAAATACACATAATTATAAAACAAAGTTAAAGAAAATCCCTAAAAATTGTTTGTTAAGTGAAATAAAGAGCCTGTGTATCCAGTTGGTGTCATGGTTATAGTTATACATAATTTTCAAACAAAATCAAACAAAAGAGCCATTCCTAACAATTCTAAGTAAAATGAAATAATTGTACCCGTGAATCCAGTTAGAGGAAGAATGACACAGACAGGAACTATCTCAAATGATTTTAAAACAGTATTTTGAACATCCATGTGTGATATGCCATAAAGACAAACAGAACTGCAATAAAAATATCTTAAAATGTGTTCGGTAATCAGGTTATTTGTAGTAGTGCTGTCATTCTGAGGCTGGTGTGTGGAGAAATTATGATGAGAATTGGGACACACAGTTTGAGAAAAAGGAGACAAAGATTTAAGACAGATGAGGTTACATAAAAACCTTTTGGGGTCAGGGGAAGATGGCGGAAGAGTAAGACGCGGAGATCACCTTCCTCTCCACAGATACACCAGAAATACATCTACGCGTGGAACAACTCCTACGGAGCACCTACTGAACGCTGGCAGAAGACCTCAGACCTCCCAAAAGGCAAGGAACCCCCCACGTACCTGGTTAGGGCAAAAGAAAAAACTAAACAGAGACAAAAGAATAGGGACGGGTCCTGCACCAGCGGGAGAGAGCTGTGAAGGAGGAAAAGTGTCCACACACTAAGAGCCCCTTCGCGGGTGGAGACTTCGGGAGGCGGAGTGGGGGAGCTTGGGAGCCGCGGAGGAGAGCACAGCAACAGGGGTGCGGAGGGCAAAGCGGAGAGATTCCAGCGCAGAGGATCGGGCCGACCGGCACTCACCAGCCGAGAGGCTTGTCTGCTCGCCCGCCGGGGCGGGCGGGACTGGGAGCTGAGGCTCCGGCTTTTGTCGGAGCACCGGGAGAGGACTGAGGTTGGCGGCGTGAACACAGCCTGCAGGGCGTTGGTGCGCCGCGGCTGGCCGGGAGAGAGTCTGGGGAGGGGTCTGGACCTGCCGAAGAGGAAAGAGACTTTTACGTCCCTCTTTGTTTCCTGGTGCACGAGGAGGGGGGATTGGGAACGCTGCTTGGGAGAGTTCCGGAGACGGGCGCGAGTCGCGGCTAAGAGTGCGGAGCCCAGAGACGGACATGGGACGCTAAGGCCGCTGCTGCCGCCGCCAGGAGGCCTGTGTGCGAGCGCAGGTCACTAGCCACACGCCCTTCCGGGGAGCCTGTGCAGCCCGCCGCTGCCGGGGTCCCGGGATCCGGGGACGGCTCCCCCGGGAGAGCGCACGGCGCGCCTCAGGCTGCAGTGTCACGCCGGCCTCTGCCGCTGCAGGCCCGCCCTGCACTCTGTGACCCTCCCTACCCCCCGGCCTGGGTGAGCCAGAGCCTCCGAATCAGCGGCTCCTATAACCCCGTCCTGTCTGAGCAAAGAACAGACGCCCTCCGGCGACCTACACGCACAGGCGGGGCCAAATCCAAAGCTGAGGCCCTGGGAGCTGTGAGAACAAAGAAGAGAAAGGGAAATCTCTTCCAGCAGCCTCAGAAGCAGCGGATTAAAGCTCCACAATCAACTTGATATACCCTGCATCTGTGGAATACCTGAATAGACAACGAATCATCCCAAATTAAGGAGCCCTGTGGATGAAAGGCTCTTGGTGCTGCAGCCAGGACTCAGTGCTGTGCCTCTGAGGTGGGAGAGCCAACTTCAGGACACTGGTCCACAAGAGGCCTCCCAGCTGCACATAATATCAAACAGCAAAAATCTCCAAGAGATCTCCATCTCAACGCCAGCACCCAGCTTCACTCAACGACCAGCAAGCTACAGTGCTGGACATCCTATGCCAAACAACTAGCAAGACAGGAACACAACCCCACCCATTAGCAGAGAGGCTGCCCAAAATCATAATAAGTCTACAGACACCCCAAAACACACCACCAGACGTGGACCTGCCCACCAGAAAGACAAGATCCAGCCTCATACACCAGAACACAGGCACTAGTACCCTCCACCAGGAAGCCTACACAACCCACTGAACCAACCTTAGCCACTGGGGACAGACTCAAAAAACAACAGGAACTACGAACCTTCAGCCTGCAAAAACAAAAAAAAGGAGACCCCAAACACAGTAAGATAAGCAAAATGAAAAGACAGAAAAACACACAGCAGATGAAGGAGCAAGATAAAAACCCACCAGACCTAACAAATGAAGAGGAAATAGGCAGTCTACCTGAAAAAGAATTCAGAATAATGATAGTAAGGTTGATCCGAAATCTTGGAGATAGAATGGACAATAGAATGGACAAATTGCAAGAATCAGTTAACAAGGACCTAGAAGAACTAAAGATGAAACAAGCAACGATGAACAACACAATAAATGAAATTAAAAGTACTCTAGATGGGATCAATAGCAGAATAACTGAGGCAGAAGAACGGATAAGTGACCTGGAAGATAAAATAGTGGCAATAACTACTGCAGAGCAGAATAAAGAAAAAAGAATGAAAAGAACTGAGGACAGTCTCAGAGACCTCTGGGACAACATTAAACGCACCAACATTCGAATTATAGGGGTTCCAGAAGAAGAAGAGAAAAAGAAAGGGACTGAGAAAATATTTGAAGAGATTATAGTTGAAAACTTCCCTAATATGGGAAAGGAAATAGTTAATCAAGTCCAGGAAGCACAGAGAGTCCCATACAGGATAAATCCAAGGAGAAATACGCCAAGACACATATTAATCAAACTGTCAAAAATTAAATACAAAGAAAACATATTAAAAGCAGCAAGGGAAAAACAACAAATAACACACAAGGGAATCCCCATAAGGTTAACAGCTGATCTCTCAGCAGAAACTCTGCAAGCCAGAAGGGAGTGGCAGGACATATTGAAAGTGTTGAAGGAGAAAAACCTGCAACCAAGATTACTCTACCCAGCAAGGATCTCATTCAGATTTGATGGAGAAATTAAAACCTTTACAGACAAGCAAAAGCTGAGAGAGTTCAGCACCACCAAACCACCTCTACAACAACTGCTAAAGGAACTTCTCTAGGCAAGAAACACAAAAGAAGGAAAGGACCTACAATAACAAACCCAAAACAATGAAGGAAATGGGAATAGGAACACACATATCGATAATTACCTTAAATGTAAATGGACTAAATGCTCCCACCAAAAGACACAGATTGGCTGAATGGATACAAAAACAAGACCCATATATTTGCTGTCTACAAGAGACCCACTTCAGACCTAGAGACACATACAGACTGAAAGTAAGGGGATGGAAAAAGGTATTTCATGCAAGTGGAAACCAAAAGAAAGCTGGAGTAGCAATTCTCATATCAGACAAAATAGACTTTAAAACAAAGACTATTAGAAGAGACAAAGAAGGACACTACATAATGATCAAGGGATCAATCCAAGAGGAAGATATAACAATTGTAAATATTTATGCACCCAACATAGGTGCACCTCAATACATAAGGCAAATACTGACAACCATAAAAGGGGAAATCGACAGTAACACATTCATAGTAGGGGACTTTAACACCCCACTTTCACCAATGGACAGATCATCCAAAATGAAAATAAATAAGGAAACACAAGCTTTAAATGATACATTAAATGAGATGGAGTTAATTGATATTTATAGGACATTCCATCCAAAAACAACAGAATACACATTTTTCTCAAGTGCTCATGGAACATTCTCCAGGATAGATCATATCTTGGGTCACAAATCAAGCCTTGGTAAATTTAAGAAAATTGAAATTGTATCAAGTATCTTTTCTGACCACAACGCCATGAGACTAGATATCAATTACAGGAAAAGATCTGTAAAAAATACAAACACATGGAGGCTAAACAATACACTACTTAATAATGAAGATATCACTGAAGAAATCAAAGAGGAAATCAAAAAATACCTAGAAACAAATGACAATGGAGACACAACGACCCAAAACCTGTGGGATGCAGCAAAAGCAGTTCTAAGGGGGAAGTTTATAGCAATACAAGCCCACCTTAAGAAGCAGGAAGCATCTCGAATAAACAACCTAACCTTGCACCTCAAGCAATTAGAGAAAGAAGAACAAAAAAACCCCAAAGCTAGCAGAAGGAAAGAAATCATAAAAATCAGATCAGAAATAAATGAAAAAGAAATGAAGGAAACAATAGCAAAGATCAATAAAACTAAAAGCTGGTTCTTTGAGAAGATAAACAAAATAGATAAACCACTAGCCAGACTCATCAAGAAAAAAAGGGAGAAGACCCAAATCAATAGAATTAGAAATGAAAAAGGAGAGGTAACAACTGACACTGCAGAAATAAAAGAGATCATGAGAGATTACTACAAGCAACTCTATGCCAATAAAATGGACAATCTGGAAGAAATGGACAAATTCTTAGAGAGGCACAACCTGCCAAGACTGAATCAGGAAGAAATAGAAAATATGAACAGACCAATCACAAGCACTGAAATTGAAACTGTGATTAAAAATCTTCCAACAAAGAAAAGCCCAGGACCAGATGGCTTCACAGGCGAATTCTATCAAACATTTAGAGAAGAGCTAACACCTATCCTTCTCAAACTCTTCCAAAATATAGCAGAGGGAGGAACACTCCCAAACTCCTTCTACGAGGCCACCATCACCTTGATACCAAAACCAGACAAGGATGTCACAAAGAAAGAAAACTACAGGCCAATATCACTGATGAACATAGATGCAAAAATCCTCAACAAAATACTAGCAAACAGAATCCAACAGCACATTAAAAAGATCATACACCATGATCAAGTGGGGTTTATTCCAGGAATGCAAGGATTCTTCAATATACGCAAATCTATCAATGTGATAAACCATATTAACAAACTGAAGGAGAAAAACCATATGATCATCTCAATAGATGCAGAGAAAGCTTTTGACAAGATTCAACACCCATTTATGATAAAAACCCTGCAGAAAGTAGGCATAGAGGGAACTTTCCTCAACATAATAAAGGCCATATATGACAAGCCCACAGCAAACATCATCCTCAATGGTGAAAAACTGAAAGCATTTCCACTAAGATCAGGAACAAGACAAGGTTGCCCACTCTCACCACTCTTATTCAACATAGTTTTGGAAGTTTTAGCCACAGCAATCAGAGAAGAAAAGGAAATAAAAGGAATCCAAATCGGAAAAGAAGAAGTAAAGCTGTCACTGTTTGCAGATGACATGATCCTATACATAGAGAACCCTAAAGATGCTACCAGAAAACTACTAGAGCTAATCAATGAATTTGGTAAAGTGGCAGGATACAAAATTAATGCACAGAAATCTCTGGCATTCCTATATACTAATGATGAAAAATCTGAAAGTGAAATCAAGAAAACACTCCCATTTACCATTGCAACAAAAAGAATAAAATATCTAGGCATAAACCTACCTAAGGAGACAAAAGATCTGTATGCAGAAAATTATAAGACACCGATGAAAGAAATTAAAGATGATACAAATAGATGGAGAGATATACCATGTTCTTGGATTGGAAGAATCAACATTGTGAAAATGACTTTACTACCGAAAGCAATCTATAGATTCAATGCAATCCCTATCAAACTACCACTGGCATTTTTCACAGAACTAGAACAAAAAATTTTGCAATTTGTATGGAAACACAAAAGACCCCGAATAGCCAAAGCAATCTTGAGAACGAAAGAAGGAACTGGAGGAATCAGGCTCCCAGACTTCAGACTATACTACAAAGCTACAGTTATCAAGACGGTATGGTACTGGCACAAAAACAGAAAGATAGATCAATGGAACAGGATAGAAAGCCCAGAGATAAACCCACGCACATATGGTCACCTTATCTTTGACAAAGGAGGCAGAAATGTACAGTGGAGAAAGGACAGCCTATTCAATAAGTGGTGCTGGGAAAACTGGACAGCTACATGTAAAAGTATGAAATTAGATCACTCCCTAACACCGTACACAAAAATAAGCTCAAAATGGATTAAAGACCTAAATGTAAGGCCAGAAACTATCAAACTCTTAGAGGAAAACATAGGCAGAACACTCTATGACATAAATCACAGCAAGGTCCTTTTTGACCCACCTCCTAGAGAAATGGAAATAAAAAGAAGAGTAAACAAATGGGACCTAATGAAACTTAAAAGCTTTTGCGCAGCAAAGGAAACCATAAAGAAGACCAAAAGACAACCCTCAGAATGGGAGAAAATATTTGCAAATGAAGCAACTGACAAAGGATTGATCTCCAAAATTTATAAGCAGCTCATGCAGCTTAATAACAAAAAAACAAACAACCCAATCCAAAAATGGGCAGAAGACCTAAATAGACATTTCTCCAAAGAAGATATACAGAGTGCCAACAAACACATGAAAGAATGCTCAACATCACTAATCATGAGAGAAATGCAAATCAAAACTACAATGAGATATCATCTCACACCAGTCAGAATGGCCATCATCAAAAAATCTAGAAACAATAAATGCTGGAAAGGGTGTGGAGAAAAGGGAACCCTCTTACACTGTTGGTGGGAATGTAAATTGATACAGCCACTGTGGAGAACAGTATGGAGGTTCCTTAAAAAGCTACAAATAGAACTACCATATGACCCAGCAATCCCACTACTGGGCATATACCCTGAGAAAACCATAATTCAAAAAGAGTCATGTACCAAAATGTTCATTGCAGCTCTATTTACAATAGCCCAGAGATGGAAACAACCTAAGTGTCCATCATCGGATGAATGGATAAAGAAGATGTGGCACATATATACAATGGAATATTACTCAGCCATAAAAAGAGACGAAATTGAGCTATTTGTAATGAGGTGGATAGACCTAGAGTCTGTCATACAGAGTGAAGTAAGTCAGAAAGAGAGAGACAAATACCGTATGCTAACACATATATATGGAATTTAAAAAAAAAATGTCATGAAAAACCTAGGGGTGAAACAGGAATAAAGACACAGACTTACTAGAGAATGAACTTGAGGCTATGGGGAGGGGGAAGGGTAAACGGTGACAAAGCGATAAAGAGACATGGACATATATACACTACCAAACGTAAGGTAGATAGCTAGTGGGAAGCAGCCGCATAGCACAGGGAGATCAGCTCAGTGCTTTGTGACCGCCTGGAGGGGTGGGATAGGGAGGGTGGGAGGGAGGGAGACGCAAGCGGGAAGAGATATGGGAATATATGTATATATATAACTGATTCATTTTGTTGTGAAGCTGAAACTAACATACCATTGTAAAGCAATTATACTCCAATAAAGATGTTAAAAAAAAAAAAAAAGAAAAAAAAAAAAAAACCTTTTGTTCTGAATTTGAATCAGACATACTGGTATGAGCTCATGATGTATTTTATCTTGGAAAAGTGTAAACAAACGTCTTCGTTCTGTCAATGAGCACACTAGCACTCAGATTACTAAATATAATTTCCCACTAGAAGGAGTCATGGCTCTTTGGAGAAATGACAGATTTCAGATGTGGAGCAACAAACACACAAGCAGGACCTTGAGTATCCTGCCTTATTAGAAAGTCAAAACACTAAGAGACTATCAGGGTCCTATTGAGAGGACTCAGTAGCACTCTGGAATAGGCTCTCACCAAAGAGGAGACAAACTGAGCTGCAAGAAGAAGAAGAATATCAATGGATTTAAATAATAAAATATACTTAAATCTATGAGTTCACAATGATACTTAAGAAACAAACAAACAGGGCTTCCCTGGTGGCGCAGAGGTTGGGAGTCCGCCTGCCGATGCAGGGGACGCGGGTTCGAGCCCCGGCCCGGGAAGATCCCACATGCCGCGGAGCGGCTGGGCCCGTGAGCCATGGCCGCTGGGCCTGCGCGTCCGGAGCCTGTGCTCCGCAACGGGAGAGGCCACAGCAGTGAGAGGCCCGCGTACCGCAAAAAAAACCCAAAAAACAACAACCTGGTTTTTGGGAGTGCCAATGAAACAACTAACTGTTTGGAAAACTGGTTTTGAAGAGTGGTAAATAACGGGACAGAATCAACTGGTTGTCCTGCCTTTCATATGAACTATTCCTCAGGATAGGCAAACACTTTCTCTTTAGAGTTATTCAGCTTATAATTGAAGAAGAAATGATGGAATTAGAGTATCACCTTTTTGAAATCATTCATGAATTGACAGATCTCGGCAAAGATTATCAACGGTTGCTTACATCACAGAAAGAGATACAATCAGACACCATGCACCTCTAGAGGATGAAAATACACAGCATCGGGACAAAGTGGGAGAGTGGCATGGACATATATACACTACCAAATGTAAAATAGATAGCTATTGGGAAGCAGCCGCATAGCACAGGGAGATCAGCTCGGTGCTTTGTGACCACCTAGAGGGGTGGGATAGGGAGGGTGGGAGGGAGGGAGACGAAAGAGGGAAAAGATATGGGGATATATGTATATGTGTAACTGATTCACTTTGTTATAAAGCAGAAACTAACACACCATTGTAAAGCAATTATACTCCAATAAAGATGTTAAAAAAAAAAAAAGAAGATACACAGCATCCTCCGTAATACAGCAGATCAGACTCTTATAGGAAACATCGGAGGACAGATCATGTGACGTGACACTCAGGGACACAGTCAGCAAAATTCAGCCTCTGGGAATCTCTACAGGGCAAAAAATCTGTTTCTTTAAATGTACATAAATTATTTTGAAAGACAATAAAAAGAGATGGAAGGAAAAACTACAGGTTAAAAGAGTCTTAAAAGACATACTGACAAATCATAGAATATGGACTTTATATGGCTCTTGATTCAAATATACTGCAATAAGAAATTATTTTATGAGACCATGGAAGATATGAGTACTGACTGGATATTTGATTCAGAAAATACTGTTAATTTGTAAGATATGATAATGCTATCGCGGGATTTTATTTTTTATGAAGAATGCTATTCCTTAGAGACACACATTGCATTATTATAGATGAAATGACGCAATGTCTGCAATTTGCTTCAATGTCATCCAAGGGTGGGGAAGTGTCTTGGGTATGGATGACTGGCCATGAAGCTGGGTGATGGGAACATGGGTTCACTATGCTATTCTCTACACTTAGGATCCTGTTCAAAATCTTCCACAATAAAATGTGTCCAAAACAACTTGCAGCCACGAGTGACTAGCTGTAGTGAGAGTTGTTTCCAATCTTTTAGTAACAGCCACCAGATTTCCTTTGCAGAACCAACCTCCCCACTCTTAGATACTGATAATCCAGGTAGGGCTGATCCCATCTCCACTGCATGACCTGGACCTAGACCCTCTCCGCCAACGCGCCCCAGCCAAGGCACAGTCCACTCCCTGAGTGCCAATCTCTCGTTTAGGGCTGGAGTGTCACCATACCTGGCCAGCGAAAGTCCCGTCTGGGAAGTGTGGGTGGATTTAGTAGGAAATGGTGGTCTTTCACCCACTTGGGTTGTTAGGCTAGTGGCATGCAAGTCTAGAGCTGTGGTTCAGCCTTACCACTACTGGGAGAGAGCGCTCCAGAGAAAGAAGCCAGGGCAGGAAGTGGGCGGAGCCAAGAGATGGAGGGCGAAGGATTCCCAATTCCCTTGTGCCTGATCACCTGCACCCCACATCCTTCTGAGTCCCACCAGCCAGCAGATTCCCTTTTTTTGTTTAAGCCAGTTTGAATTACATTTCACTTCTACCTGAAAGGCTCTTATTAATCACAGCCATGCTACTTCTAGGACATACTGTATATTTGAGGGCCTAAGGAGAGGGACTTCACGGGGAAAGAAAACAAATTACAGGGGAAGGCTACTTTTAAGGCCCTCCCACATATGTTACTGCTTTGCCAAATAATGGAAACTGGTACCTCACAGTGGTTAAGAAACATAATACACACAGGAAATTAAAGGGTGAGAAATGTGCGTTTTGTTTTTTTTTAAATCTTCGCACTTTTGGAAGCTTTCTCCAAACGTGGTATTTTTTATTATAAATCCCCAAAGAGGTTTCCTTTGTTATTGTGTTTAGCTATTCAGTTTTAAAATTACCAAGCTCTAAGTTACCCAAATACCCTGAAGTGCTCTATCAGAAAGAACATTCCAAATGTTATTTCCGGAATTCAGAGTGAGCTGATGTGGTTGATTGGGTTGAATGAAGAACAGTCTGTTCCACCTCTAATATCCTTCATTTAACATTAAATATAAATGAAAACACCCTGGGGTAGGGTTTTGGAGCATGTGATGAAAACTCAGCTCCGACATGCTACTTGTAAAACTCCAAGAATGCTCAGCTCACAAAGCAATCCCATTTATTAGACACAGAGATGTAGACTCTTTTGTGCATAAAAATATAAATAAAACAGCAGCAAGGAGCTAAAAGGGAAAGAAGGATGTTTAACAGTGATAAGTTCTCACATGGGGGAAAAATTAACATACCTTTTGTTTTCAAGGTCCTTTATTATTTGACCTAGAATCGGTAACAAATTTCACCTTGGTCGTTTAGGCTGGAGATTCTCAGAATACAAAAAAGCAAAGATGTTGAAATAAAAGTGAAATCCTATTTGGAATCATAACACATTACAATTGCTTCTGTCTAAATGACAAGATCTACAGTTTGGGGGTACTTTTTTGTCTAACCATATATATCACATGGAGAAAATGAGTCTATATTTTATCTTTTCAGGTGTTATCAAATGGCTTCTTGACTGCTTTTTAATGTCTACTACATGGTGGTATATAATTTGGCACACTTAATAAAGACTGATTTAAAACACATAGAATACTAATAATAAGCAAAGGTGTTGAAATTAAGGCCAATTTGAGAGACATGAGCTCATATGTTTGCATGTGGAATTGAAAAGTATTTCAGAGTGGACAAATGGCACTAAAGAAAGTCCCCATTTTCCTTGCTTCTGCATTTTATCCAACATTAAAACAGAAGACTAGGTAGTTTACACTAGTTGTAAGAAACATCCCATTTCTTTCTATTTCTAAATAATGTACTTTTACTCTGAACCCCTGCCCAGTTGGCTGGTGGGAAACATTCTCAGTTTTGTCTTGGGAGAGTTCCCCTCTTGCGTGGGTCATGCAAGGGTCCTGGGGGTGTTATTCAGCTCTCACTATTCAGGAAAGATCCTCTGGTGGCTGAATCCACACATCCACTGCAGACTGGCCTGCTCAGTGTCTAAGGGTCCCTTAGACAACAAGCGGCAACAGGGAGTGGACATTGGGCTGACTTCCTGGCTTCATCAAGTATTGCTCAACTGACCTTGACCAAATTACAGAACTTTCTAGTAGAGTACAGAGCCTTGCATTCAGTTAGCACTTGTCTGATCCTGTTTCCTTAACCATAAATTGAGTCCAATGACCCCCAGTCACAGAGATGTGCCAGGATTTGTGTCTGTGGCCCAGAAAAGGGCTTAGCAAATGGTGGCTGCTTCCCTTTTCCTTTTTTTTTTTTAAATTTCAGTTCAAGTGCCTGTTTCAGCAGCTTCTGTTTGCATGAAAAAACAAGGTAGCAAAAGAGTGTCAAGGGAGTACAAAATCTCTCTCTTACTTGTTCAAAGAATCCTTTTCTGCCTCAGATTTGTAAGCCAGTACATTTTAATAGATCCTATTTGTAACTAAAATCCACTGTCCTACCATTTTATTTATGAACATGGGGGTCTCTGCTACCACACCAGCTGGGTTCCCAGCAGGGAGAGGGGTGGATCTTGATAATTGCTACCTCCCTGGTCCCTGCTCCCTGCTCTGTTGCTTGGGAACAGGGACAGGACTTGCCTCATTACCTCGCTCCTCTCTTCTCAATCATCTCATGGATATTCTGCCATCTTGGAACCTTCCACCCACTGGAACCATTCACCTGCAGGAATTTGAAAATTGCACCCTCTTGAGAAGAAGGTAAGATGTGCTGACTACTGATCACAGTACGCTTAGGCTGGAAGCATTTCATATCAATCATCTGCAGTGGTCCTCAGTGGGGTAGGGGCGCCGCCAGTGACTGGGGACTACCGCCAGGATTCAGAGGATAAGAGGCCGCAGAGGTTAAATGCCCTGCCATTCAAAGACAGAGAGAGCTGTACAATGAAAAATGGTCTCAGATGGGACGCCAATGGTTCCCCACCCCCACCTTCTGAGGGGTGAGGACTCTCAAGCTGTTACACGCTCATATTGACAGAGCTGCTTGGGAGATGCCTGGTGTAGAACCATGATCTTCTCGCTCCCAGGTGCAGGTCTATTTTGCACTACCACACTCTCTGCATCTTAAGGACAAGAAGGGGGCACAGTGATAGTACACAGCACGGATGCTGATCCAGTTACAAAAGGAGAAGGATGTTTATCTTCAAGTTCATACGTAAATGATCACATAGGGCATAAATATAACCCTTAGAACCCCATACAGAAGGGCAGCAAACACTGATTTTCCCAGAGGAAAGACAAGTTATTGAGTTTAACGTAAAACTAGAGATCATCTTAAGTGTGGACATAAATGTGATTCTGGTTATGTTCGGTATATGACGTGACACTCGATTAAGACATGGGGGGCAGGTTTATTCCAAAAGGAGAATTTAAACCACTTACCAAATACCTTCTTTCAAATCTGTGTATGGAGACTAAGGTGATGTGAGGAGACTGAGAACAGTGAAGTCAGTAGAAGTGAGGCAGACAGAGATGATACAGTAAATGCTACTGATGGAGTGATGGAGATGTTTGGAACATATGATGTGTCAAGGCTAAAATCAACACAGTACGCAAAAGCATGAGACAAGCAATGGACCTGCTTCTGGCTTGAAATGTGTGTAGGTAGATTCACCCATGTGGCTGCCTTCTTGCCATAGGAAGGGGAGCAGAAGTGCTGTACCCCATTCTGGGCCTGACCTGAAGAAATCTTCCAAGGTCCTTCCAGCCTCTTCCCCTTCTGCATTTTTTTTTTAACATCTTTATTGGGGTATAATTGCTTTACAATGGTGTGTTAGTTTCTGCTTTATAACAAAGTGAATCAGTCATACATAAACATATGTTCCCATATGTCTTCCCTCTTGTGTCTCCCTCCCTCCCACCCTCCCCTCTTCTGCAGTTTGACGGGGACAAACCAGGAGCTAGGTGTTGAAGATGGCAAAGTCGCAAAAGGGAGAGGGTCTGAGTTAGGCCCCCAGATTACCCCCTTAAGGAGAGCTATCCAGCAATCAGGAGTACGCATTCCATCAGGAATTTATGTGATTGACGAATAAATTCCTAGCGTGACTGAACCTTTCTATGGCTTTGTATTTGTTACAGCAGCTAGTGCTACCTTAATCCTGGTGCCTGTCATTAAGAAACACACACACTGGGACTTCCCTAGTGGCGCAGTGGTTAAGAATCCACCTGCCAATGTAGGGGACACGGGTTCGAGCCCTGGTCCGGGAAGATCCCACATGCCGCAGAGCAACTAAGCCCGCGAGCCACAGCTACTGAGCCCATGTGCCACAATTACGGAATCCCACGCACCTAGAGCCCATGCTCCACAACAAGAGAAGCCACCACAATGAGAAGCACTGCACCACAACAAAGAGTAGCCCCTGCTCGCCACAACTAGTGAAAACCTGCGCGCAGCAACGAAGACCCAATGCAGCCAAACATAAATAAATAAATTTATATATATAAAAAAACCCACACAGACTGGTGACAAAGACAAGTTTACATATAACGGTAACACTGTGTGGTACAGATTATAATAAAAATATATGTACAGGGGAATTCCCTGGTGGTCCAGTGGTTAGGACTCTGCGCTTTCACTGCTGAGGGTCTGGGTTCAATCCCTGGTCGGGGAACTAACATCCCAAAGCTGTGTGGTGCAGCCCCCCCCAAAACACACACACACACACACACACACACACACCCCTCAGTGCATCAAGACATGGGAGTAATTAACTACTTTGGGGGGTGATTAGGGAGGATCAGGAAAAGCATCACAGAAGTCTTTGATGTTTATGTATTTGTTTGTCTCATTATTTTTTTCCCTTCTCTCTACCATCCAAAAAGGATTTTAGGTGCCCAGGAAGTTCATATCATTTGCTTTATCTTTATTATTATTGCTGGCAAAAAAAAAAAAAAAAAAATGTCCAGCACCCTCTGCTTTATTTCTCTGCCTCTATGTCCTCTTATCTTCAGATCAAATCTCTTTCAGTTTCACTGGCTTAAGTCAGGGGTTGGCAAACAACAGCCTATGGGCTAAATCCGGCCCACACTCTTGTTTCTGTAAAAAAAGTTTTATCGGAACACAGCCATGCCTGTTTGTTTGCATATTATTTATGGCTGCTTATATGCCACAATGGCAGAGTTGAATTGTGACAGAGACCATGACCTGCAAAGCCTAAAATATTTACTATCTGGTCTTTTCCAGAAAAAGTTTGCTGACCCCTGATTTAGGTCATTCCTAACCTAATGTCAGCCTCAGGAGGGCACACGCCAATAGCCCTGCACCTTTCCACACCCCCTGCGCCCATCTGACATGATACTCTTGTTCCCGCCACAACACACTGCACACTTCATCCCACTGCTGCACACTTCATCCCACTGCTGCACACCTGTGTGGTCCCAAGTCAAGTTCACTGCCAATCACTGCTGGGTTCTAGCACCCCCGGGATGAGCCCTGGATGCCCTTGCAAACCCTGAGTTTCAGGGCTTTTGATTGTTTCCCAAGTTATCTTTAACCTAAAAGATGAGATTTCTACCCAGGATCCTCTCTGGTTTTGGTTGACTTCCGGGTTTGTGCTCCAATCTCCCAGGAGCAGCAATGACGGCATCTGACACACAGAGACCAGCTGGTGACAAGTCACAAAGCGCGCCCCTGTACATTACCTCCTTCGACCCTTAGACAAAGCCTTAGAAGTGCAAATTCTAAGCGATGATGCTGATGGTGACCTGGACAAAGACAACAGTAACTCAAATTTACGAAGAGTTCCTCATGTGCTCTTACCCTGCTAAGAGCTCTACTCACTGTGGTTTACTGAACTCTCGCAGCAATGCTATGAGGTAGGTCTTCATTTTATAGGTCAAGAAACTGAGGGATATAGAAGTTAAGTCATTGCCCAAGGTAATCTAATGCAGAGGCAGGACTTGAATTCAGATTCTTCTGATCTCTACACCATATGTCTTCTCAATGCGTAGCAGGACAATATTTTGAAATATTCACCGCTGTTCACCTCCAGGCCCATTTCTTTGCTCTGTTTGGTCAGCTCTATTTCTTTGACCATTTGACCAGACCACAAAACACTCATCACCGCAGGACAGGGGTGTTACAGAAGAAAGTAGAGAAATACATAGGTTCCAGGAGCTCAGGGCTAGGAAGGATATTCGATAAATGAGAGTGAAGCTCCCTCCTCTCCAGAATGGGGACTAGTGAGAGGCTGGGGGGGATGGAGAGAGTCTTGGGGCGAGCAGAAGAGCACCAACTTGTGGGTGCCTGGGAAAGGACAGGCGTGCTCCCCCTCTTCTGAGAAGCTGATCCTCTGGGAAAAGTCACTTAGGAACCTCCACAAAGCCTTGTGGGATTAAAGAGCACAACGACGGTGTCTTCTTTCCTAGTCAGAACCCGGAAGGTGACAAGATCCTGGAGGGAATTAGCCCTGGAATTATTCAGTGTCCCAGTATGGCTCAGGAGGGGCAAGTGCACCCAAGATGACAGAGACATGGCTTCGGAAGGGTTGACAGCAGTGGGCAAGGAATGACACAGTAGATTCCCTGCCTACGTGAGTGATCAAAGGTGGACCAGATGGGCACAAAGATATCTCAGCGAATTCTAGTGAGATGGACGACGTGGCCAAACAGGGGACACGCTTCACCTCTCCCAGTGCCTCCTCCCATTACACCCCCTCCCCCCAAATGTAGACTCAGCACCATGGAAAATGGGATGAATTGACCATATACTAGGATAAGGATTTGAAATAAAATCTGGATTATTACAGATAACAGATAAATAACAATACACTTCTTGCACATCTGAGTATATGGCCTGAGATTCTTGCCAACCACACCCTCCACTGTGCTGCCTGTAAAAACAGGATCTGGGGGCTTCCCTGGTGGTGCAGTGGTTAAGAACCTGCCTGCCAGTGCAGGGGACACGGGTTCGATCCCTGGTCCGGGAAGTTCCCACATGCCGCGGAGCAACTAAATCCGTGCGCCACAACTACTGAGCCTGTGCTCTAGAGGCTGCGAGCCACAACTACTGAGACCGAGTGCTGCAACTACTGAAGCCTGTGTGCCTAGAGCCCATGCTCCACAACAAGAGAAGCCACCACAATGAGAAGCCCGCGCACTGCAAGGAAGAGTAGCCCTCGCTCGCCGCAACTAGAGAAAGCCCACACGCAGCAACGAAGACCCAACGCATCCAAAAATAAACACATAAATAATTAAAAAACAAAACAAACAAACAAACAGAAAAACAGGATCTGGCTTTGAGTACCTGAGACCCTCTACTAAAATCTCTAGGGAATGAGGCTTATACCTTGATCCCAAGCATGTTCTGATCACAGGCTCACCAAGATATTTTCTTTTTCTTTTCAGCTACTTATACAAAGGGCATGGAAGACTTTATAAATTTGTAGTTCTAAAGGAACACGGCGTAAGGCCAATAATTATCTTCTTCCATTTTTTTTCTTAATACAAGTAAGGTACTTGTTAAGTTAATACAAGGTAAGACATGCGGTAGTGTCAACCATATGAGATAACTGAAAACATGCCCTAGTTTAAATTTTTTTCTGCTTCTTCCATCTCCAACATTTATTTTCCATACATGAGTCGCATAAAAGTATCTACAGTAATGGAGAGATTTAATGAGAGAGTGGGAGATGGTTATGAAAATCTAAGGGACATTAAAATAATCTGGGTGAAGTCATTTTTCTCATTCATTTTCATCATTATATGTCATTATAACCTTTATGAACTATGGACTCAAATCCTTTTTTCTACACTATCCACATTAGAACGTTTTCCCACACTTTCCATCTTCTAGAATCGCCGACTTCTTTCTCCCCAGGATCTGTAATTTCCAATTGTCAGAAAATGTGTATGCTGCAAGTCTGTATTAGGTGAGACCACAATCTGTAGTGTCAGCATACCAAGGGGCTGTTCCTTTGTGTTTCCACTGAAAGTACTTGCTGGTTTTACTATAATAAGGCTTTATTATATCATACATCATCATGCATATTTTATGTGCAGGATGCTCCGTAGATGTTTTTGCTTTGTTTTTTTTACTACGCAGCACCGTGAGGCATCTAAGCCCAGCTGAAATTATACAGGAAGGTGACCTTCCGAATATATTCTTCTGCAGACACCGTGCTCCTGGAACATGATCTGATTTGACTTTCCATTATCATTCTGATGAGGAGGGACTGACAAAAAGACAGATCTCATTGTTAGATGGGTCCCTTCTAAATGGCTTATTTCACTCTTAAGCTTGCCAGGCTCCCGCTGACCTCAACGAGCAGATACTCCTGAGTGCTTTCTACTAAAATCAAGGCAAAACGTTTGGCCAACCTGGAATAGGAGACAGGCTATTTTTGTCTAATCCAAAATTGGAGTGGAGCTGTCTATGGGGTGAAGGCACTAAGACCCAGGTTCTAGAGCTCATTTCCAGCTCTGTTCTTTGCTGGGCCCACCAAGCAAGGACTTGATATGCCAGATAGCCGGCTTGGTCCCAGTAAGTTGTATTGGCTTTCTTCAACTCCCACTGTGTGCCCCCCTCCAGGCCCTGAGCAGTGCCCAGGTTGAGCAGCTCCTTCAACCTCTCGAAGCCTCAGTTTACACTCTGTTATGTGAGGACAGTTGACGGTTCTTGCCCGCTCTTGTGAGGACTACACATGATGGCCGGGTTAAGAGCATTCACTCAGGAGCCAGACTGGGTTTCCCGCCACCTCTTACTAGCCATGGGATCTTGGGAACATCCCTTACCCTCCCTGTGCCTCAATTTTCCCATCTTTAAATTAGAGTAAATGGGTAAGCATTGTACCCATTCACCATTGTGAGGATCGAATGAGTTTTAATACACAGAAAGTACTCAGGACAGGGCATGGTAAGCATATACCACATAAGTATAGCTGGTCTTAACACTAAGGAAAAGTGTGTAGCAGAAGGTTTAGCATATAACAAGGACTTAAGACATGTTAAATCTCATCATCATTATTAGTTGGGATAATAACAATTATTATTATATTTATGTTACTTTATACTATATTATATATTATAATAATATATATTTTTAAGTGTCAAAAAGTTACCCTTAACAGTTACACACAAAGCTTTGATCCTGATTGTAGAAGTGAGTTGGCTCATTGCTTTTGTAGGGACGTAAGTGTTCCAGGAAAATACAAGTCCTCCCGAATAATCTTCCTGGTCTTAAAATGAATATTTCACATTGGTTGTCATGTGTTTATGTATATCAGTTACTTAGGTAAAAGGAATGTTACTAAAAACTAGTGTTCTTATCCTCTGTGAATTTAAGTAGTGATTAGTAATTTATCATCTTTTTTTCTTTTTTTTTTTTTTTTTCCCGGTACGCGGGCCTCTCACCGTTGTGGCCTCTCCCGCTGCGGAGCACAGGCTCCGGACACGCAGGCTCAGCGGCCATGGCTCACGGGCCCAGCCGCTCCGCGTCATGTGGGATCTTCCCGGACCGGGGCACGAACCCGTGTCCCCTGCATCGGCAGGCGGGCTCTCAACCACTGCGCCACCAGGGAAGCCCTATTTTTATTTCTTATAGTTACTTTCTTATCGGAGGAACCCTACTGCTCCCAAGAAAAGCTCTCCAATTCCAGGTTATTAGTAGAGAAGGGGTGAGAGATGCGGGCAACCTTGTGTAGATGGGGCCATAGCTATAGCACTGCTCATTAATTAGATCACCTGGAATAGTCAGCTTAGGTGATGAGAGAAGACAGATGGAGGAATAGTTAGCTGCCCCATTTCAGAGGAGGGGAGAAGGCGGAACTAGTTTCCAGTTCAAGCCTTGGGCCTTCTTATTATGGGGTGGGCAGCCCTCAGCTTCTACTGCTACAATGGAAAGGGAGCCAGTATTTCCAGAGTCAGCTGCTAGGGCTCTGAAACTGGGGTTGGCCTCGCGGGGGGGGGGGGGGGTGTCAAGGAACGTTCTGATATTACACGCAAGACTATGTAGACATGTGGAGTCTTCTGGGTGGAGGTATATAAGTCCATGTTTATCAGATTCTCAAGTGGCTCCCGAATCCCGAGACTAGCACCTCCCACCTAACGTGAGCCAGATTTCTGCTGCTGCCTTGATGAGGTGATTGAGGGACGGCGGGAGGAAATTTTGAGACTGTGGTCCAGGACGGCATCTGGGCAATGGATATTTCCATGTCTGCCAGCTGGAAAGGGAGTGTCCTTCAGGAGGGTCTGGGGCTCCCAGAGACAAGGGGAAGATCTATTTTACGACCCTCTCTCCATGCATAAACCTGCCCTTCCACGCTGGGCCAGCGGCTACCCTTTACCACATCACTACATCCCTGCGTGTCCTTGTCCACCCCTACCAAACATTCCCACCCAACACCACCCGCCCCCCAAATATGGTGCAATTGACTAGAAGTCTCCTCCTTGAGGGCAGGAATCATGTTTTAGGTATTTATACATTCCCAGCACTCTACATGACATTTGCTACTTGGTTATACTCACTAATTGTGAGCACTGTAAATTAATTAAATAAATAAATTTAAAAATGAATTTAATTAGATTGGCTAGCCTCGGGGGATGGAGCATGAATCATAATGTCCATGAGCAATTATACGCTATAGTTTTTAAAAATAAAATTTTGGAGACTGTTTTAAGTTAACTTGTCTAGTGAAAAGCCAAGGGAAATTATCCCTGGATACTTCTAAAGAAGAAAGATATGGTAATTTGCAAAGGGCATGAATTCTTCAAAGATTTCACTCCTCCACCACTACAAAGTATGAGTTAGAGTTAAAAATTTAGAAAACTATGAAATGAACGGAACTCATCTAATTTCAGTGCAGCAATTATAGCTCTTTTTGAGGATACATGAAAAAACCCAAATGTGGTTACTATAGCAGTAAATTGGTCTCCAAGAAACTCTTTCATTTTCTCAAGAAAAAAAAATTTACAATAGAGCAGCCGAATGATAAGAAAAATAATCCACAAAGAAACACAAATGTATCTGGAACCAAAAAATGATCCATGAGCAGATGTGGCAATGGGAAAAAAAAGAACAAAATAAGACCAAACCACGTAGGCAAGTAAACGGATGCCAATTTTTAAAGAGAGGATTTGATAGTGTTATTAAAATGATGAGTGTTTTCCCAAATTCCCTCAGTGCCTAAGAAAATGAGATATTTTTTCAAACAGAAAGGGACTTTATCTTGTGTAAGATATAGATGTTAATATCAGCTGAGAAGCCTAATAAAAAAGAGATTATTTTACAAGAGCTGAATTTTCAGGTTAGTATACATACAGCAGATAGATGACTAAACTGATGGGAAGGCACAGGAAAATTTTCTAATGGATTAACTTTTTCATTATTGAGAAGAAATACATTATTTCAAAATTCTGGTTTAATGAATTTGAAGGTATCTGCTCTTCAACACAATAACTCCACACCAGCTGCATTTCACCTGTGTGAATTGCACTGTATCACTGGACTTAGATTTATTTGGTTAAATAAAGCACCCTGTTACTTTTATAAAGTTAAATTTATTGCCTTGAGATTAAAAGGGAGTAAGTTTTAGGATGGCGTGTTCACCATCTCAGTAGCATCTGGGCCGATGTGTTTTTATCACCAGCAAAATCCTTTCAAATCTGACAATTCCCTCAAGTGGCCAATGGGGGACTTGTCCGTCTTGAGAGGTCCCACCTGAACAGGTGTCACGTAAGCTCCCTGAAGGCTTTGGCTCACCTGTCCCCGTGGATGGGGTGCCTAGGTTGGTGGCCCGCATCTATAGTATGTGCCGGAGAACGTGTGATAAACCGGTGAATAAAATGAATGTTTTTCTGAGGGATGGATTCATTAGCTGACATTCAAACTCACAGAACAGCTGTAGGAGGGCTTGGGGAAAACCATCTAAATCGGTCATTTCCGAAGAGCGCTCTTCAGAGCACACTCGCTCTCAACACATCGTTAGTGGGCACCTCCTATGGGCCTGGCATTGGGCCAGGCTGTGCGGACATGGCAGAGGACAACACAGACAAGGTCTCTGCTCTCACGGAACTCGGGATCCAGGTCACCTGATTCTACAACATCAAGCATCATTCCTGATTCAAACTGTGTCCTTGTCATCTAGCAGTGAGACACCAGCCAAGGGACACTCAGACCACATTCTAAAGTCAACTGCAAACAAATGGCATTCGCCAGAACTTTCTAAGAGGAGGCCCAAAGTGATGAGCTACTGCCAGCCACCTCCTCCTCTCCCCCTCTCCTTCTGGAAAGGGTTGGGGAGAACCATGGAGCTGTGAGAAGGCCGCAAGGCCACGAGAGTTCACGTCGTCCCCTCTGGGATGACGTCAAGTGGACATCTTGAAGAATAGCCGGTCTGGCTGGTGCCGTACCCAAGAGGTCTTGTAGGAAAGCTAGTGCCAAGAGGGTACTCTCCTCTCCTGCCACCAAAGAACCCACAGATGAGCCTCACAGAAGAGCCAGCACGTAGGTACTGGGGACGTGAAGGGAGGCGACAGCCAATGCTAATCAGAGAAGCCACAGTTCACCCAGAGAGGGCTCAGCTCTCTCTCCCCAACTCCGGGGATGGGGAGGGGACGGGTTGTGACAAGGGCAAGAGAGTTTTCTGTACTTGCTTAAAAAGCGTGCATGATTTCCACGCCAACCCATTTCAAACACAACCCCGTCATCAAGTATGTGGGAATCTTGTTTTAATCACAACCCCATCCGGAGAGAAATTCTCTGTGTATATGATTTGGGGTTTTAATCTAAATCTGACTTAACCAAAGAAAATGTGATTGGTTACCTTAATATTTCCTAAAGCAGGGTACAGCATACCTTTTCAGGCAAGGCCAGAGAGTCAACATTTCCGTCTCTGCGGGCCCCAGCTCTCTGCCGCGAGTATGCAGCTCTGCTACGGCAGGGAGAAGGCCTTCTTAGATCATATGTAAATGAACAGGTGTGGCTGGATTCCAAGAAAATTTTATTTATGGGCTCTGAAATTTGAATTTTATATGATTTCTCTGTGTCACAAAATATTCTCTTATTTTTGGCCCAACTCTTTAAAAATTGCAAAAACCATTCTTAGCTGCTGGGCTGTCCGAAACAGGTGGCAGGCAGGCTGGATTTGGACCACAAGCTGTTGTCTGCTCTCCCTTCTTTTAATTGGTTCATCTATCCAACAAATCTTCATTGAGCTCCATTACATAAAAAGTCCGATAGAGACTTCTGTTTACAGAGATGCCATTTTCTTCCACAATGCGTTAAACCAGAAGGGAAAATCTCTTTTGGAAAAAAAATCTTTCTAAATGCCCTGGAAGGATGGCTAGGACATGATCACATGCTTAGATGGCTTTTTCTCCATTTCTGTCCTGCAGCCAGCAATTCAGTCACAGCAAACACAAACAGAGATAGTTTATTTCTTCTGTCATCCTCTGAGCACAGAAATCAATAGGACTGATCACAGAAGCGTGTGCCTAGGGGACAACACGATGACCGTGCAACCTGTCGTCAGCCCCAGCATGGCGCTCCAGGATGCAAGCCCACATAAGGCTCAGAGCCCGCCCGCACGAGGTGTGTTCCCACTGACACCCACACGCATCTCAAGAGAGAAGTGGTTCCAGTGGGTCACACTGCAGCTCCCTCCCAAGGGCACAAAATGCGGCATCGCTCCTGACCCTTGTGTTCCTGGTCCCCAGGAAGAATGGCGGTGAGTGCCCCCGGGTGCCCAACACGAGGCGCAGGGCCCGCTCCCATGTAGGAACTTCCTTTAGAGATTTAGAGATTTAGATCTTCCTTTAGAGATTTAGATCTTCCTTTAGAGATTTAGACGTCCTTTAGACGCCCCAATGAGGACAGGCACTTTGCCAGCCAGCTGCGAGGGCTCCACTCTCTGGAGCCTACACTAAAGTAGGGTGACCAGGCCCACCATCTGGGGGCGGAGGGCCGTCTCAGGATGTGGGCCCTTCCCTGCTAAAACTGGGACGGTCGGTTACCCTAGAAGTAGGCCTTCTCTATTTCTATTTCTCTGTCTTCTCACCCTTGTCCCAGTTCTTCCCAGGAGGTGTGACCATCCAGCACTTCAGTGTAAAGCAGAAGCTGAACTAGGCTTGGGAAAGCAACTTTCTCCAGAAAACCCCAGAAATACTCTACTTTTTGCCTTTCTCAGGGTACAGAGGTAACTTTTGTTATGAGAGAGCATAAATGTTCGAAGATCCCCTTCTCGGTGCGAAGTGTTCTGAGAGCCTTAACTTCTGATTCCATCTCGCCTCAAAAGATCCATTTATAAAAGACAGATGTCACGCAAGCCAGTCAGTATCCCCCAGTGCCCGCAGCATGAGGGGGTCCACGCATCCAACAGACACAGCTTCATCTGGAAAACTTCTAAAGACCCCTTTTGTCCTAAATTCACCATGGGAGTATAACTCTGGTGGGCTTCGAAGAAGATTCTTGACCAATATTTTAACATCACATAAAATACATTTCTGGCGCCCCCCGTAAGAATATCACATAACAAATGATGTACATCTACACTGAAACTAAACCAATAAACCAAGCACATTTTCAAAACTGTCCTACTTTTGACCTAATGATCCTTTTTCCTTTGTTGAAGATTTCAAAATTCAGTAATGAATCAGTCAAGCATGAAAAATCGGTGAACTGTATGTTTGTGTATCCATGGGATTATGTTTAGAAAAGTACTGCATGCTGATCTCCTTGATTATGGAATATCAACGTGTTAGTAATTTTGGAAGGAAACCAAAATGCAGCCCTTGGATGGAGCAATGGAAATAGGACTGTTTCATTCAGCCTATGTACCCCGAATGTTAACAGAGTGGGCAAGTACGTGTCTCTGCTTACTGAGCCTGGTTTTTTACATTAGAGGGCAGTGCCAACAGCATTTTCAAGATGAACGTGTCAGCTGGTGTTTCTGCCCCGAAGTGGCCCATGGGAAGCGCTTCCTCTGTGGGGTGAGGTCTCAGAGCTGCACAGCCACCGGACGGGGCCCCAGTGAGTGAGTCGCCTACCTGACCAGGTCGATGACCCGTTCCCTCGGCGCGGCACTAACCGGCTCATCGTTGATCATTACAATCTGATCTCCTGGGATCAGCTTGCCTTCGGAGGGGCCACCTGGAGACAAATGAGAGTGAAGAGCAGGTGAGAAGACAGACCACTGGTCATCCATCCATCTGTAGCCTCCTCTCCCTGTCATGATTCCTTGTGAGCAATGGGTGCTCTCAGCAAAAACAAAACCCACCCAGAGAATGGGTGTTCTCTCCATCGTCCTTCTCCACACTAGACAGAACCGGGAAGGGGCGAGCTTTGCAGAAGCTCCTGGGGCCCAGGCTGCACCCTGGCCAATGACATCAGAAGCTCCGGAGGTAGGACTCAGGTATCAACATTCCTCTCAAACTTCTCAGGTAAGGCTGAGACTGGCAATGCTTCCCATACTTTAACAGGCTTATGAATCAATCACCTGGGACCCTGTTGCCCTGCAGACCGATTCTGTAGGTGAGGAGGGGTGCGGGGTGACA
Organism: Leucopleurus acutus; assembly: GCF_964270905.1. Taxonomy (NCBI): domain Eukaryota; kingdom Metazoa; phylum Chordata; class Mammalia; order Artiodactyla; family Delphinidae; genus Leucopleurus; species Leucopleurus acutus. The sequence continues at coordinate 9,811,248 of NC_139148.1, read as the reverse complement.
TAATGTATGTCTCACAAGATCCCAGGGGCTGCTGAGGCTGCCAGCCAGCTGACCACACCCTGAGTATCTGGACCCTTAGAAGAAGGTATTCCCCCGACAGGTAGCCAGTCAGTTGACCCCCGGCAGCCAGAGTTGCGACCACCTGAGCACACCTGGATTTGAACACAGTTGCATTTACTTACTCTGTACAACCAGGGAAATGGCACTCTGTGGTGGCCCGTAAGGCTGCTGAACACGAGGGTGCTAGGAAGGACTTGTAGGATTGGGTCTTAACTTACGTGCTTGGGGAGGAGGGTTCAAGAAAGTGGGGCTTTGCTCTCAGTAAGCGGGGGTAATTCTATCATGAGCATTTTAATAATTCTTGCCTAAAAGGTGGGAGGAAGGAAGCTGGCATTGGTAAAGCAGCAGCAGTCCCCTGTGTCAGCTAGGAGATGAGGGCGTTTGGTCATTTCTGTGGTTTGGACTGTGCTGGGATGTTTGTGGCGGGGCTCACGTGTGACCACAGAGGACTCATGTTTTTGTCTTGATCCGTCACAGCCTCTTCCAAATGTTTTTCCAAGGAGGAGGTAGAGAACGACTATTTGTTGAGCATTTATTGTGTACCAGGCAACAGGCTAAGTGTTCTAACTAGTAACCTCTCTAAATGCTATAATCCTTTGCATATAATGACACACCTGAGGCTCACAAAGGGGAAAGAATTGCCTGGAAGGGTTGAACTGGATGTCAGCTTAGGTCTGTGGACACTTCCAAGTTCAAGGTGGCCAACATCTCTTTTGAACTTGCTCCTATAACTCAAAAACTGGTCACTGCCAGGTCTCCTGACACATAAAGACACAGCTGCATGAAGCACACATCTGTATTAAATAAGACCTAAAAACAAATGCTTCGATAATATGGATTATCTTCACGTGTCTAATGGAATTACTCCCCAATACTGATCTGGTGCTATATGGTACTGGGATTTTAATTTTATTTCCAGAGGTCTATCTGGATACTAGGCACAGCTGAAATGTTATCTTTCAAATATTATCACTTTTACTTCATTTAGTAATTGAAACGAACACTTCACAGCCAGAATATGGAACTCATATTCATTTCAAGATGAGGGAACTCTAAACACCTTCAGTGTTTGCACACATAAGGAATTCTGAAAATCACTTGAGGGAGTTTTGATGACGATTGGATTACACATGAGCAATGACTCAAATTCAGTCAAAGAAATGGTTAGACGTCAGATGCTGGTCAAACACAGAAAAAAGTCTGAACTGTTTGGAGAGTGATGTTAACTAGTCCTCTGATGAGAAAACCATGTGCAGATGAACAGGGTTTAGTCTTACATTTGACCTATGCTTCTGATCAAATGGAAATACTCTCGTTTGAGCAAGAATTATGGGAGGAAGCAACACACAGTTCCTTCCAGAACATGAAACAGGGGCACACTTCAGAGAACGCTCATGCCCTTTACTCTGAAAGCTGGCTTGTCTACTATAGAAAAATCTGGTCTTACCATTGGAATCACTTATCATTGGAATCACTCAGTAGAGTCATTTTATGATAGACACAGTTTATGTGACCAGCATTTTCACTCATAAACGTGACTGAAAACAGTGCTCTTTGACCTTAGTTTGCACTTTTTCTATTCTTCTCAAAATTGTCGAACAGTAGGTGAGAGAGTCTGACTCTGAGGAAAGTTGAGGGCAAGGAAGGGAAAAGGATGAAGGAATAATAAGGCGATAAATACAAGAAAGCGAAAAACCAGACCCAAATCTCCAGTTGGCTCTGGGGAGGACATACACTTTGGAGAATCCCATAACCAGAGATGTTAAAGTGTCCCACTGTTACAAAACTGCATGCTAAATGGGACACCATTTAGGAAAAAAATATGTGTATGCACACATACACATATATATACATGTAATACATTATATGTATATGAGATACATACTCTATGCAAATGTATGCACAAAACTGTCTACTATATATATGCTCTCTCTATATATGTTAAGAATGGTTAACTCTCAGTAGTAGAAACTCAGGTGATTTTTTAAAAAACTCTATACTGTCTACATTGTTTCCTTTTTTCAGGAAAGCATATGGATTATTTCATTATTATAAAAAACAACAAATCTCTTTTATTTTTGAGAATAAAATTCTCAGTTGCATTGAGTTCAACAACTATGATCTATAGCTAATGAAATAAAAAGCTCAGCAGACAAAGTAAGAAGTTGTGTGGTGAGGCAGCGGTAGGAGTGAACAGGGAACTTACGCTTTCCTGCACAAGCCTAAAGGCGTTGACTGTATTTGCAGTGCTTGCCCTCAGGCAGAGTGTGTCAAAATGAGGAAAAATGGAATCAACTTTAATAATCTATACTAGCTCACTAGTTGGCTTTCATTTCCCTTAACTGACAGACTCAACTGACCAAATATTTTAGAGTTTAATAATAATAATAATAAACATTCCTGGACTAAGTATGTACCTGGCACCCTTCCAATGCATTTCATTCCCTCCCTTAGCCCTAGAAGGTAGACACTATGATCCTCATTATCCAAAGGATATAGAGAAGTTACATCAAACTGAAATGTAGGGGAGTTATCACGGAAGCTAAGAAAAACCTAATAAGGAGCAGAGGCAGGATTCAAGTCCATCAAACCCAGGGGGTCTGACGCCATAGTCTGCGCTCTTGACTACAGCGTTTTACTTTTGAACTCTGTTACTGATTTGCAAAATCCCGGAGAAAGACAGCATAGAAGATACTTTCCTTTTGTCTGAAAAGAAATCCAGTACAAGTCCATTAAAATAAGTATATAAATACATATAATAAATAAATATTAGAGCACTGTTTCTGGAAGGCAAAGGGGCCCACATCAGGCAATGGCATCATAGTCCACTACATTCAGCTGCGCTCATGGTGGAACATCTATATACTGAGAATGACTGAGAACAAGTACGTTAATTATCTGACCGTATGGTAGAATTTAAGAGATGTGCCACACACTGTATCAGGCAGCATTTACTGTATAACAAGACACCCCCAAAACCCAGTAGGGTTTCCTCTCATGCTTATGGGTCTTTCGAATGACTGTGGATTGGCTGATCAAGGGCAGGCTGGGCTGGGCAGTTGTGCTGTACACTGAAGGTCAGCCTGTACTTAGCTCTAGGCTGCAGGCTGGTTGCCCCACGTGTTCATTTTGGGGCTCGGGCTGTGAAGGGGTAATAGCCACTTCAGGGAAACTCCTCTTATGGCCGTGGCAGAAACCCAAGAAACGAGCTCAACTCCACAAGCGTATTACAAGCCTTTGCTTATGTCATCTTTGCTAATACGCCATTGGCCAAAGTCAGTCACCTGGTCCAGCCCAACAGCAATGGGGTGGCGAAATACATTCTGCCTCTAGTGGACAGGGAGGGGAGCACAGCTCTGTAAAAGAATCCAGCCACCCCAGTGATCTACATCAGGGGTTCCCAACCCCCGGGCTGCAGACTGGTACCGGTCGGCGGCCTGTCAGGAACTGGGCCACACAGTAGGAGGTGAGTGGCGGGCTAGTGAGTAGAGCTTCATCTGCCGCTCCCCACTGCTCCCCATCGCTTGCATTACCGCCTGAAGCATGGCTTACATGACTGCCTGAACCATGCCCCCACCCCGTCCGTGGAAAAACGGCCTTCCAGGAAACCAGTCCCTGGTGCCAAAAAGGTTGGGAACCGCTGATCTAAATCCTAGAGAAACTTAAACACAACCTTCTGCTTTTTCACTAAGGAGTTTGTCGGGAGCTTACTGAAAACAGCACCGTGCCTGCCTCTTAACGTGTGCATTCAGACATTAAGAAGTGGGTCATTTCCATGGTTACAAATGATGGATCAGTGTTTTCCTAAGTCTGGCGATATGATGGATTAGGAAGTTTAAAACCTCGTTTGCAGAGCCATTTCTGTCCCTCTGGTGGTCTGGCTCTATCCAGGTGATGGGAAAACTCAATTAGACTCCACAGCCTGAAACAGAACAGTATGAAGCTTGTGAAATGGAACAGCGGTCATGCTGGCAGGGGGTGGTGGATGGTCCCAGAGACCGAGCCTTGGGGCTGCGTGCTTACCTGGTGTTACTGAGCGGACGACCACTGGCTTTTCACTCCCTGCCACGAAACCAAACCCCAGCACAGGGTCCCTCCTCATCTCCACCCTCCGAGGAGCCGGAGGGATGATCTGGCAGCTCTCCAACCGAGGGTCGTCAAATGGGATTGCCTGTGTCATGTGACTGTGGGAAAAGCACATAGGAGAGAAACGCGGCATCAGTGTACGTGTTTGGCAATGGCCCGGTGACCGCATCCTCTCTAGTTGTAAAACCTTCTCTTCTCTGTTTGGTAGAGAGTGGGGAAGATGTGGGGAGACCCACTGTCATGCTTCTCACATGGCTGCCTTCTTCCTTGAAAACTCTAGGCCCACTTTTGCTTGAGGCCTTTGTACTGGCTGTTCCCCCAACCTGAAATGCTTGTCCTGCAGATGTGTGTATGGCCCACCCTCACCTCTCTCAAGTCTTTACTCAAATGTGAGCTTCTGAAAGAGGACTATCCTGGCCACACGCTTTAAAATCGCAGCCTTGCCTCCCCACAGCCAGATCCCTTCACCCTCTTCTACTTTTTTTTCCCCCATAGAACTAATCACTTGCTAACGAGCTGTGGAACCTACTTATTTTGATGCGTATTTTCATTGTTCTGCTCTCCATACTAGGAGGTAAGCTCTGTGATGGCAAGGAATTTTGTTTCATTCACTGATGTATCCCAGGTGCCTAGAACAGTGCCTGGCACGTAGTGGATTCTCAATAAATGATTGAATTAAATAGAGAAAAAGATATTTCTTTGTGGAAAACTAGCAAATTATAACTGATGTGCTGAGAAAGAACCTCAGAGGGTTCTGGACATTTAGTGGGTAACGCATATGGCTTTTGGCTCCAGTGAAATTGAAGTGATGGGCATCGTTTTGGTGGCAACAGGTTATCCTGGTGTCAAATACAGTCCCCGTTTCCAAAGAAGTTGAAGAACTAACTCTTGGCATTTCTGTTCCAGAGAGACTTTCAAATGATTTAAATGAATCTTTTTGTTAACACTTAAACTTCGGAAGTCTTATCGATAATCCAAACTTGAAAAATGTACAGCATTCAAAAATTTTCAAAATGCTTCCACGAATAGCTCATTTGATCCACAAAACAACCTTGAGAATGAAGGAGTGGAGCAGGTATTATTATCTGCATTTTGCCAAGGAGGAAACTGAGATCAAAACAGTGGCTTATTGTTACTCAGGGCCCATGGTTGGTATGCCAGAGAGTTGGGTTGAAAACCAACTTCGGTGACTCTTAATGAAGTCTTCACTCATGCACATCATCCAGGCAGACTTCTTTGGGGGAAGAGTTATTAGTTTGAACACTAGAAATCTCCTTAAATATGTAAGCCAAGATTATTTCAATGACACGGCCTTAATTCAATTTTTTTCCCACTAATCTTCTTCAATAAGTAAAAGAAGATCATTTTAAAATACCTTGAAAGATGCTACTCCATATGCCATCTGGACAACATATTGTTCAAATGTAATGAAGAAGGACAGAGAAGGAGGAATCCTATTGTCCTCCAGTGTAATGAGTAAGAGTTAAGAAAAATCATTGAAAACCCGCTAAATCTGTCCTTTTGGCATATATCGCTGGATAGGAAAATAAAAGTTTAAAATCCCTTTGAAACAGAAAGGAAGGAAATGTCTTTTAGATTTAGCAGTTTGTGATCTGGAACACTAGGAAAAAGTGAAGTGTTAGTTGCTAAGGAACCCGTTGTGTGCCACGTGCTGACACACTCATCTGTTACCTTATTTCATCTTCACAGCCGCTGAGATAGACGGAGTTTGACCCCGCCCACCTCCTCTTTGTAAATGCCCAGAGAGGAAGAATAACTGGGCCAAGGTCAAACGCTTCTCAGGTGTAAGCCAGGTGCGATTCACACCAGGTCTTCTGATTCTCTGTCACGTGCTTGACCAGCTACATAATTTGCAAGGACAGTACAAAATGAGAATGCAGGGGCCCTCCTTCCAACATGATTAAGAACTTCAAGACGGCAGAAGGTGAAACCCAGCCCAGGGCCTTCTGTGACTGCATGGGTCACAAGCCCATGAAGCTGGCCTTGGTAGGGTGCTATCCCCAATGTCTCACCACCATTCTAGAAACATCCAGGTTCAGAGTGGTGGTGTTATAGGGCCAAAGGGGCAGGGGCTGTCTTCTGTGAAATTGTAGACGTTTGTCTGGACCCAGAGAGTAGACATGGCTACCGTGGTGGCGCACGCACTTGGGACGAAGGGAGGTGGGCAGACCTCAGGTGGGCAGAAGGTCACATGGAGAGGCCTGGCAGTCTGAAGGAAAGAATTCAAAACCCTGATTAAACCAGCAGAACCTATGTAGGGTGAGCCCCAGCGTCCAGGGTAGGAGCTGCAGATGGGGCCCTGGGCGGGAGGGACTGAGACACAGGGAACAGGTGGGGAAGTCAGGGCTGGGAACTAGGACACCAGGAGGACCTCTCATACTCCTACAGCGGGCCCTGCTGGGCGGAACTTGACCTTCCACATTGATCTCTCACAGGCCTAAAACAGGCCCGGCTGTGTATGCCTGAGAGAGAGTGGGGCTACCTGGGGGGTCGTGGACACTGCTCTGTTCTCTTGTCTCCTCTGTAAGACGGCTCCATCTCAGAGTGTAACAGAGAAGAACAAACTGACTCCATGTTGGATCTATTCCTTCAGCTCTAACCCTTGTGCTCTGTTGTCTGTGCTTAGTCATGCTGCCTCTGCACCTTTGTAAAAGAATGCTGCCTACAGCCTGAAATATACAGGATAGCCCATTCTCAAGGCTCTGACCTTTAAAGGTACAACACTTTCTCATTTATATACAGATTAAAAGTTGCAGAACAGAAAACAACAAATGCCTTGTTGGAGGTTTATAGGAACATTGTGACCAGACCAATATAAGAACAAAGGATTCTCACACCAAGAAGTTTGCAATAACCAGACGCACCCCCTCCGCCCTTCGTACAAAAGAATTCTAACTCGAGTAAGATAGTTCTTTGGGACAGTAGTCCACCATCTCCTCGGTCTGCTGGCTTTCCAGATAAAGTCGCTATTCCTTGCCCCAACAACTCCTCTCTTGATCTACTGGCCTGTCGTGTGGTGAGCAGTGCGAGCTTGGACTCGGTAACAAGAGTGTGCTGTACTCTAGCTACATTTGGAAATGAGTCTCTCCTTTTATTCCCCAGAGGGAACAAAGGAAAAAAGGGAGGGGAAATCCACATTTTTTTGGCCCTGAGCTCTGAGTTTGCACCAGAATCCACAGAAGGCATTCTGAATGATGAAGGTTGTAGAGGTGATGTGACTTGCTAATGGTAGTAGGAACTGCATTACAGAGAATCAAACTCTGGCTGGCATAACTCTCAATTCCACCTGTAGAGCCGGACTAGGGAAGATGAGTCCCCATGCTGCTGCCAGTACTGTGAAAAGCTTCTAGTAGTGGTTCCCAAACTTTACTGCATATTAGAATCACCTGGAGAGCTTTAAAAAGCCCTAATGCCCAGGTTTCATCCCAGACCAATCACATGAGACTATGTAGGGGTGGAAGCCAGGATCAATTTTTTTAAAATTAATTTATTTACTTTAGGCTGCATTGGGTCTTCGTTGCTGCGTGCGGGCTTTCTCTAGTTGTGACATGCCAGGGCTTCTCACTGTGGTGGCTTCTCTTGTTGCAGAGCATAGGCTCTAGGAGTGAGGGCTTCAGTAGTTGTGTCACACGGGCTTCTGTAGTTGTGGCTCGTGGGCTCTAGAGCACAGGCTCAGTAGTTGTGGCGCACGGGCTTAGTTGCTCCGCGGCATGTGGGATCTTCCTGGACCAGGGCTCAAACCCGTGTCCCCTGCATTGGTAGGCGGATTCTTAACCACTGTGCCACCAGGGAGGCCCCTGGATCAATTTTTTAAAAAGACTTCCCAGGTGATTCCAAAGTGCAGCAATGTTTGGGGATCATTCACCTGCCCAGGGAAGGGTGTGTTCTAGTGCCTTCTGGACAATAGGAAAAGGGGACTTGACTGATGTCCCTGACTACCTCCCCTAGCATCCATTGCAAATGTAAGTTAAAATATTCAAAGCATCTCTAGATAGATTATCCTCTTTCCACTACATGATAAAGTAATGGTCTCCAATTTTTAATTCATCATTCACTTAATGAGTATTACAATATTATTTTATTAATACCTGATATTTATTAAACACTAACTTCATGCTAAGCCTTTTCTGAGATGCTTTCCATATGTTAGTTCATTTAATTCTCCATAACAACTCTATAGTGCATTCATTTATTCATTTAGTCAACAAATGTTTATTGAATCCCCACTGGCTTCTCAGTTCTGGGGGTACAACAGGAACGAAAGCAGAATAAAAAAATAAAATATTCACTCCAGTGTGCAGACACAGGGAATAACCTAATAAATTGGTAAAACATATGGCATATCAGGTCATTTTAAGTACTAAGGAGAAATACAATGCAGGGAGGAAGGCTGGAGAGCTGCCAGGCGAGGGTACTGTGAGATCATGCTAGGGGTCAGGAAATGTCTGGGGGGGAGGGGCATTTCGGCAGTGCAAAGGTCCTGTGGTGAGCTATGCCTGTGAGATCATGCCTAAGGGACGGCCGGGCAGCTGGTGGTGGGGGGAGGGTGGAGACAGTGAGGGGAGTGGTAAAGAAGTGATGATGGGCTGAAGATGACACAGGCTCTTAGAAGGACTTTGTGTTTTGTTGTGAGTGAAACAGGAAGCTGTTTGAAGGTTCTGAGTGGAGAAATGATGTGATAGCTGCCATACTGAGAACAGACAGGAGGGAGCACGGGTAAGCAGGGACGGCATTTCAGGGCCCACTGCATCAATCCTGACAAAATATCATGGTGGCTTGGACCAGGGTGAGGGCAGATATGGCAAGAAATCATTGGGCTTTTAACATATTTGGAAGCCACTCTGACAGAGCAGGGGTGGGACTCCTACTCTGGAACCTTCTTCCTGCACACACAGGACGGTCCCAGGGAGATGGACCTTTAAGCACATTATCTAATGCAAGTCCCATGTCTCGATGGATCCAAATTGCAGGAGACATTTTCTCTGGAGCTAATGCTTCACGGTTTGTACAGGAAACACACAAATGCCCAGGTATGGGGCCAACACGAGAACTGGTGTGGTAGTCTGGAATGCGACTGTGGAGCCAGACTCTCTGGGTTCGAATCCTGGTCCCACCACTTCCCAGCAGTGTGATGTGGACAAATAACTTCATCATCCTGCACCTCAGTTTCCTCATCTGCAAAGTGGTGATAATAATGGAAACAACCTCATAAGATCATTGTGAAAATTAAATGAATGAATAAAATGTCAAGCAGGTAGCAAACTCTCTGACATGTAAGAAGCACTCAAAAAGCATTAGCTGTTATTTTCATCTCTTGAGGGCAATGAACAGAAAGGCATATGTTTCAGACATTATGAACCCATTCAACCTTAAAATATGAAGACAAACTCAACGTTTCAATTGCCTATAGCCCACTCTCGGTGAGATGCCTCACAAATCCCAGGTAAGCTCTGAGACTTCAATCTGAAGAATCACGTCAAATTCAATGACACAGGAAACGCAAATATATATTGATACGCAAGAGGCAAAACAGTACCAGAATACAGAAGAATAAAATCTAGGCTTCTCTAGCGACTGAATCACGGGTAGTAAGTTTTCCTCCGCCATGTTTCAAAGACTATTAAGTGACCCTGGAGTCTAGGGCTGGGGAATGAGCCCGGGTCATGGGGCAAGTGAGAAGCACTAAATCCCTTTTAGGGAGTGAGACCCAGGAGCAGGCCCTTTCACCTCAGGTGCTGCCGACCTCTGTGTCAACAGAGAATCTGCCCTTGGTCCATATCACTTTCCCACCCCAACAAAGTTTGAGACTTACAAGCACGTGCGTATGATGTGTTCGCTGCCTGTTCTAGTATTTTCTTTTTTGTTTATGGTTTTTTAATTCTTTTTGTTTTGCTTGCACTTTGAGGATAACCTTCCAATGGCATTATCATATTCTTGCTAAACAGGTTATATTTTCAGAATACATTATCTAAAAATAATCAATCCCTGTCTCTTTTCCAGTAAGAAAGGATCCACACTAAAATGTTCCCCCATGAAACATCTTCTGTTCTTTGTGTTAGGCAAGTACCTTTTGGCTCTCTCCTTGCAATATTTTTGATAAACATTTGAGTACTTTTATAATGAGCTGAAAAAGCAACATTTTTTTTACCTGCTGAACATGCTTCAGTGAATTCTGATGCTGAGCCTTGAAGAATACAGCTGATGAGCTACACAAACTTTCAGCCCCTGCCCCAACCTTCTCCAACAAACACACATAGATCGGCCAGAAATCTCTGACCTAAAAATCCAGAGTGCATTAATTGAGATGGAAGATGTGTCCATTGAGATCGAATGAGCAATCTTGCTATTTCTGAAAGATTCATTTCAAAAGGAATGATGGGAATCCTGCTGCCTAACTCCCCACGACAAAAAGAAAGGGCTTTCTTTGAACTCTGGGAGGCTTTCTTCCTCAGCAGAAATAAAAGACTGATACATTCAATGTATCACAAAGAATTATTTTGACTAGTAAAATGTGTCCTGTAAGAAAACGTAAAGTAATTTCAGTTTACCATGCACTCATTAGAGCCAGTGAGGTCCTTTTTTGGAATATGTGCTGAGTAGAAAGATTCTGGAAGGAAGACCCAAATTTAGAAGCCATTCCCTTTGGTGTAGAGTTAAAGAATCTAGGAAGATGGTAGCAGGTGGGACCCCTGGGTAGTTAAGACTGGAATGAAAAGGAGTATAAATAAACATACATGCCTCAGTTCTGCTTGAGAAGGTCATTGTTGGTGTGACCTTTCAGGGATGGGCAGCTGTGATTCCATGAGAGCATTAAGCATCAATATATAATATTCTCATCTTGGTAGCCCTGGTGTGGGTCGCAGACTGAATTATCTTCATTTGCTCCCCAGGATGTGATTTGCCACTGGACGCCACACTGCTTTTCAGTGCCTTCCCACTGGACACAGTACGTACTTCTCCACCCCTTGACTCTGCTAACATCTCGTTGCCCAAAGCATGTGACATGGCTGAGGCCAGATGTGACAAGCAAAACACACTTGTTTAGCTGGGCACGAGCTCTTGCTTTTCTCTTGTCACCTTGAGAAGACCTTCCCAAGGCAGCTGCCACCCTTTCAGCTTGGGCTCTGGAACGGACACATGTAGAACAGACCAGAGCTGGCAACTCAGTGAGGAGCCAAGTGGAGCAGAGCTGTCCAGCTCCTCAACCTAGATGAGCCAGCTGAACGATGGGTAACAAATGATGACTGTTGCATGACACTGAATTTGGGGGATGTTTGTTATGCACCAAAAGCTCACTCATACGATCTGTAATTAGTGTTTTCAGTAGTACTTAAAAACCCTGAAATGCCACATCCCCAAAGGATTCTCTCTACCACCCCTATTCTCTACACCATTTATGGCTAAATGTGCTACATTTTACAAAAACACTATCGACACTTCCAGAGGAAACTTCTCCCCTTATTATCCCAGTTGACATGGCAGCCACAGGCACCTCATGATCTATTCTTCATGACTTTCTCATATCTCTGAACTGGACTTAGGTAGTCGTGGCTCCCAAGCCAACAATTCACAAGCCCTGTTGTGGCCTGTGAGGGGGCTTAATAAAGCTCTGGACTTCCCTGGTGGCGCAGTGGTTAAGAATCCACCTGCCAACGCAGGGGACACGGGTTTGAGCCCTGGGCCGAGAAGATCCCACATGCCGCGGAGCAACTAAGCCCGTGCGCCACAACTACTGAGCCTGCGCTCTAGAGCCCACGAACCACAACTACTGAGCCCGCGTGCCACAACTACTGAAGCCTGCGTGCCTAGAGCCTGTGCTCCGCAACAAGAGAAGCCACGGCAATGAGAAGCCCCCGCACCGCAACGAAGAGTAGCCCGTGCTCGCAGCAGCTAGAGAAAGCCCACGCACAGCAACGAAGACCCAACGCAGCCAAAAATAAATAAATTTATTTAAAAAGAAAGAAAGAAAGAAAGACAGACTGACTCTGAGCAAAAGTGCTGCGCAAGGCAAACTGGAGTTCCCCAGAATAAGAATGTAAGTAGGAAGGAAAAGAAAGCAGAAGTGTGAATCACTGAGCTTGATAGGTCACAACTGACAGGGACTATGAGGTAGATTAGAAACCCCGAGATCGGTTTCAAGCAAGTCAAAATTACGATGATGTGTGCGGCAAAATAACATATTGAAAAGAATTTTTGCTTTGTTCTCATTGAGTTTCTTCCTCTCCCAGGTCTAGTAAGGTAGGCTTCGTTCAGTCCCTTGCCTCAGGGAAGATGCATTTACCAGGGCCCAGAGAAAAAGGTGATGGCAGAAAGCCTCTCTCCTGACTTGTTTCGTGAAACTCTGAGCAACTTGGCTTAGGAGTCAAGGGCAGAGGACCCCTGTGAGGTGGCAGCAAGTTCAGGAGAGAGAGCTTGGTGGTAAGTCTAGCAAAGCACCAGGATGCAGAGGCTGAGCCTAAAGAAATGGCAAAGTCAGTGAACTTCAGGGGACCATGCAGGCTCAGACGCCGGTATCTTCGGACTGAAAAACACGAAGGCCTGTTTGAATGTCTGTTCTGCAGATATTCCGGGGACTTCTGAATATTCGACATGATTATATTCCAATTGCCAAACAGCAGAAATGCAATACGATGACACTCACTCACGAGTTTAAGGGTAGGATTTACATTGGCTCTGTGAGAAAACAGAAACTATGAGTAAACGGCGTCTTTGAAGGAAAGGAGAAAGGGTAGTTGGAAAAGAAGAGATGCCACCTGGAGAGAAATCATACTGTGGAGTGACGTCACGCAAGGAGATCCAGGAAGTCCTGCTAATGAGGGTCCTGAAGCTTCTCTGAACCTGGAACTACCTCCTAGAGCTGCTTCCCATGAGGCTAGGAGGCTCAGCCACGCGGCATTTGCATTCTCATATGTCCATGAGATTCCATCTCTCTTAGGATCTACAGTATGTATTTTTATACTCAACTCCCCCCTCCCCGCTCCTTTTTTTTTTTTTTAACAAATCCCAGCAAGCCTCTGTCCTTTAGGATCAAAAGAGCCCAACCAAATCCCACCACTGAAGATGAGTTAAATTTAATATAAACATAGATAACTGGACATGATGTGTTTCCAGGTCACACAACACAGTGAGTCTCAGGCTTTTTGCCTTCGTGAATATGCAGATTATGGGTTCAGAGGAACTTGACCTTCACTAATCAATTCCACAGGCCACTGTCAGTCAATTCCCACAACATGTCAGGAGCATTTAAAGATTAAGAACTGTTTAGTCAAGCTTGGAAACCTACATAGTACTTAAAAAGCCAAGATAATCCAGAATGCTTAAACTTAGAAACTGCAAAATGTCTGGAGGAATCTTGTTAGAGAATTTTAGGAGGACTTGAAAGAAATGGAATTTTTCCTTAATGGGTAGACTAAATATGAAAATTTTCAGTTCTTTTCAAATTAATATATAGATTTAATGGCATCTAATAAAGATATACCAACAGTCCTTTTAAAGAATCCAACAAAGAGAATTCTAAATTTTATATGATAATATAAAAGAACACTCTGAACAAGAACAACACTCTGGTTGTCGAGCCCTACAAGATACTGAGATACCGGGACAAACATAGAAAAGTATAAAATGATGGAGTAGCAGCTGTGACTACAACAAAACAAGGTTCCATGGTAAATTTAGAGATGAATGACCGCTTGAAAGAATTCAATGCAAGCTTTGGCACCAAAGAAAGTGAAGTGCTTTAGCATGTCAACAACACGGCTGCTTTTGAAACAAAACCATTAAAGTACATTAGAGTGACTATGAAAATCTTTTGTCCTACACAGGGGTTGTTGGCTACCTGGTAACAATGAACTAAAAGTGTCGTCTCTTCAGAGTAAAGGAGATATTACAATAATGAATGAGAAAGTAACTTATTTTGTAAAAGAAACTTGGATTGTGGTAAGAATATTGGGAAACAGATGTTTGGAAATGATTCTACCATTCTGTGCTTGTTTTACCGAAAATTATGCAAATCTGTATCTATCAAAACAGCAGCCTTTGAAAACTTGAAAGTGAATTTTTCTAACCTGTTTTAAAAAACCTGCAAATAAAGCATTTCAGCGAACTGTGGACTCATTCGTTAAATATGATAAATGGCAACATCTTCCATTTGGTTTGTGAGAACAGTTGAAGGACATCAAGGAATATGGAAACTCTCCAGCTGAATTTCAACAAAATCCCTTGCATGGATGGAATTGAAAAACAGTATTTCCTGATCTAATAAGCAAGTTGGTGAATCCCTTTGTCCATTTGCCTCTTCATATGTTTCTGCAGTTCCCTTTTTCTCCAACGACAATGACTGAAACCAAGTAAAGAAATAAGATGAACTTGCAACCAGACCTTCAAGATTTATCCATGAAGTGGTAAACCAAGATGCTCAAAAATAAATCAGCACCCTCAATAACTCTGCTGTCATTTAAAATATCATAATTGTTAATGCAGCAGTGATAGCAAAACTGTTTACAAGTGATTAAAATGTATATTTCACCTTCAACTCATTTTAACATCTATTCTTTACAGCCACATATGTTTTATATATATACAGTATGAATAAATGAATATATATTAAGGGGGCACGTGTTTAAAACTTTTTTACTAATAGGCATACAAAAGCACCAAATGTGGACATTTCTGTTCTGTATGATCCAGGGGGCTCCTGACTCACGGTGTGGGCCCAAAGGATGCTTTATATACTCAAACATGATGGACAGAGTTGCTGATATCACAAAGCTCAACACAACTCTTGAAAAGTCCAGCTTTCACATTCAGAAATATTCAGTGGCATTTTCAGAAACCTAAAAGTGAAGTTAGCATGCTGCTTATGGGAAATGGTGCCTTTCCATCCTGCTTATCTGATCCTACCCCAGCCACCAAGATGAGACAGTGGCCCCAAGTTTGAGTGACTAAGGGACACACAAATTGATGGTTCTTACATGTGCTCTTGCTTTGGGCTCCACTAGATTGAACCCTCTGGGGTTTGGAAATCCAACCACCACAAATCTAAGATTTCATGGATACCTGTTGCTTACAGAGCATAAAGTACTGCATGGCTGGACAGACTTTTTCTTCTTGATTGATTACCCTTTTTTTTTTTTTTGGACCTATAGGAAAATATATTTTTGAACAAAAGACTTGATAACGATGAGCAAAGCCTTTCTCAAACATGTTAAAATCATCACTTTAGGTGTGAGAGTTTTTCTCCATCAAATTGGATTCTACGCATATTTTAGTGCAGTACTTGGAGGGGGGAGGGGTGAAGACAAAGGAGGTGTCCTCCCCATCCCAAGGGGCTGTTGTATATCCCTGTGATCTACGCATATTCTTTGAAAATTTATATTATAATTTTATACTTAGAAAGTGAAAACAATCCCATGGTTCTTATAAATTCAAACTGTAAGAGTGTGTGTTACAGAAACCCTGATGTAAGATAATATTTTAAAACATGAATTGATCTTTATAAAAGAGGTATTTTTAGAGAGACGATTAGGCGCACTTTATAAATTTCATGATCTTCTAATCTTTACACAAAAGATTTCAAAAAGTGATTAAGTGGTAAGGGCTCACTTTGACGACTAAGAACTTCTGATGGAAGTTAAATGGCATTGGTAAGGAAATCACAGTATCAAAGGTTTAAGATAACAGTCCTGTGTTAATTAAAAACTTGTGATCTCTTAATCTTTTCTTCATTAAAATAATTATTCCTACCCTCTACCTAGAGTACTTAGTTTTCTTAGACACAAAACTACATAACTGGGCTTCCCTGGTGGCGCAGTGGTTGAGAGTCCACCTGCCGATGCAGGGGACACGGGTTCGTGCCCCGGTCTGGGAGGATCCCACATGCCGCGGAGCGGCTGGGCCCGTGAGCCATGGCCGCTGAGCCTGCGCGTCAGGAGCCTGTGCTCCGCAACGGGAGAGGCCACAACAGTGAGAGGCCCGCGTACCGCAAGAACAAAAAACAAACAAAAAAAACTACATAACTGCCCAAGGTTACACATCTTTTCTGTTTTGAGTTGGTTTTGTTTGCTTATGTTTCCCTTGTTCTAAGCCCCATAACAAGAGAACTGAACCTCACTTCCGCACCCCCTAGATCCACGCCTGGCTCCTTTTCTACGTGTCCTGTGCGCTGGGAGCTTTGATCCTGTGGGTGGCAACATGTGGGCCCGCTGCCCTCTGGCTTCCATTGGGTTCAACCAATGGGAGGTGCTGGCAGGGGAATGTGAGGTGAGGAGGAGAAAGAGATCAGAGTATTTCATCCCCCTCCTCCGTCCTTGGTTTGGTGCAGGTCTGAAGTGACTTCACCCACTCTGATTACTGTTGCAGTCACATCAGGCCCCTTGCACGGCTCCAAGGCTCAGCATGCTCCACGCCAGGCCCCTTGAGCCTAGTGGTGCTAACGGGTCCCAGCTGCTGCTAGGCCCTGGGTGCCTTTCATGGGACTTGCTGGTTTCCTTGTCTGAGCCCACACTCATCCATTTCCTGCCAGAGCCAGGTACCGTGCCTCTCTCTTCCATGAAGCAACCTTGTAAGTCCCAGGAAACAAACCCTGCCCCTTGGACGGCACAGATGGAGTCTCCTTGAGCTGGCCTCCAGCGAAAAATATAATTCTAGCTTCTTTTTTGATTCTTAGCCAAGACATAATAAATACGTCTGCTTTGAGAGCAGCATTGAGATCAATTATCCAACTAATATTTATTTATAATGCATCAACCATACTTAAATTTACACCAATGGTTCTCAAAAACAAACAAAAACAACAAAAACCCTCCCCAAAATACCTATGAAAAAAACATTTCTTTCCGAATGAAACATATTTTCCACATATAAACCTTTAAAGACAGTGAAGACTTTGAATTCGTGTACTGACCACTGTGGAATCCATTTCTATTTGCCTAATTTAAATGAGATGCGAACTCTTTTTATCTTAATTGAGGCATGCTTTCTTTGTCTCTCTGTCAAAGTATTCTTAGTAAACTTTTATCTTTGGTTGACATTACATACAGTCAAATTTGCAAGAAGAGAATATCACTGAATTTGAGAGCTGGATGAGATCTTGGCTAATGCTTTTATGTTTTAGAAGAGTTGATATGCTCATTTGAAGATTTCGTGTACCATTTTCTTTCAAGTTGGCAGAAACTGAGTTTTCAAATTCAGTCAAAATCAGTCCCTTTTGTTATTTATGGTGGATCAAATGTATCGACCATTTATTCAACAACTATTTACTAAAAGCTTTCTATCTGCCTGGTGCCCAGGATGTGGCTATGTTTTAGATCAACAAGCTTATATTATAGTTCAGGTATCGGCAAACAATAGCCCATGAGCCAAATGTGATCTCTGCCTGCTTTTGTAAATAAAGTTTTATTGGAACACAGCCACACCCATTTATTTATGCACTGCAGCTGTTTCCATGCTATAATGACAGAGTTCAGTACTTATGACAGAGACTGGCCCACAAAGTCTAAAATATTTACTATCTGGTCCTTTTCAGAAAAAAATTGTTAACCCCTCTTCTAATGGAAAGACTGATACAATAAAAATCAAATAAACATGAACTATTTCACATATTGTCACGGGCTGGTAGTTTTTATGAAGAAAAATACAGCAGGATAGAGAGTAAAAGAGGGAGTGGATTGTTTTAACAAGATGGGAGTGGAGGCCTCTCTAAGGAGGCTATTTTTGAGATCTGAATTAAGTGAGAAACTAAGCTGGGGGGATACCCATGAGAAAAACATCCCAGGCAGAATAAACAGATGTATAACGACCTTGAGAGAGGAGTCTCTAGGCCATTGTTTTAATCACGCACTCGTTCCTTTATTCAAGGAAGCTTTAGTGAGCACCAGTTTACTGTGAAGTTCTCCTTGGTTCTATGCCTTCAGAGAAATCCCCTACCCTCAAAGAAACTCCAAAGCCCTAAGAGGCGCCAGATATATAAACATCTGAGTATAACAGATTGCTAGAGGCAAACGTGATGGAAGGGTTCACCCCATACTGTTAGGGTACAAACCGTGGGGGTCATCAGTCTAACCCAAGGGCAGTGAATGGGGACCAGGAAAGACTTCACACACAAGATGCCTATGACGTGAGTCTAGAGATGTGAAGCGGTAACTACCAAAGGGAAGGGAGTTATACTCCAGTCCAAGGGAAGAGTAAGCAAAGCCATAGAGGCATAAAAGAAACTGGTGTTGGGACAACTGTAGGTGTTGCTTGTCGGGTAATGGGGCAGAGTGTTTAGGAGAGAGCACAGTATCGAGGAGAAAGGAGGTTAGAGAGGAAAACTACTAGCCGAGTTGGAATGCTGTCCAATATCAGCCATACACCCTTTATGTACACAAGAGCACATCCTTCCTGGAAAGGTCAGAGGCTCTAAAATCTATCACACGATTAGGATCTAGTATGCAATGAGTCGAGGGAATAAAAATCCTGAAATTCTCCCCATATTCTAGAAGACGAAGAGTAGGATATCTTAGAGAATAAGGTAAACATAGTCCTTAAATATTAACTTGAACCCACATATTATTAATTTTATTTGTGAATCAGACTATTATTCATTTTGAAGGTTATAGTTCAAAGGACCACAGAGTTTAAATCAGAACCCAGACTGATAAATTTTTCCAGTCATGCTTTCAGTTTTAGCAAATGAGATACAATAAATCAAGGATCCATTAGGGCTTGTACAAATTAACATCCAAAATAGATTCCACTAATTCATGATCAAATGTATCCTTCAAGGACTCAGTAATATTTGTCAATACCACCACTGAAAACCATTTCAACTAGTCTTTCATCCAGTTCATCTACTCAGAGAGATTTCTGTCTGTGTCAGATGATGAATTTAGCGCCTGCAAGATGCTTATTGACTGTGCCTTGTGAATCTAATTGTAGGATCTAAAAGGGCAAAATGTTTGTCAGTTTCCTTAAAGCTGCAAAATCCCTACAGCTAGGCTGGTAATCAATTACACTAATTGAGTTCAATTCAATGTGTTTAAGAGATGACTTTTATGTTAATGACACTCTAATGTGTCAGAGGCAATAACCGTCAAGTCACATCCTTGGGTTGACTGAGATGCTGAGCAGAGCCTGTAGCTCTCAATCTCGCCTCTCACCATCAACTCTAGATATGCATTATTTCCAAGAACACTCAACCTTAGATTGAGATTTACGCTGATTAAAAATTTAAAAGACTGGGAATCTAGGCAGGCAGCCACATAATAAACATTCGGAATCATATGCTCTGTTTGGCAATAATCAATACGAACAGTGTGAGATCTGGGTGAGTGTAAGTTAATGGGAACTGAATTCGAGAGAAGGCTATAGAGTACTTCAAATACCACTAGGGAAATTTCTGGAGAATTCATTGGTACAACCACATTAGAAAACAATTTAGCAGTAAGCCCATGCTTTTTTATTCTCAACCCTGACTTTGGAGCTATTGGGTATGACCCAGGCGCATGGATCTTCAGATCATGTCAGTGGTCCTTCCATGACATTTGTTAGGTAGTCCTGTGGTTTCAAGAGAGCACTCCAGCTAGACTAGAAGTGCTGGTGAGCAAGTTCAACCTCAGGGAAAAGCGCTGGGAGGAAACCAGAGTATTTCATTGCTCAGACCCCACTCAAGCAGGGAAGCCCTTCCATTTCAGTAGGTGGAAGACAACAGTCACTGAGAGTAGAATGATCATTATCTTCCAAGATAATCAATTTCCCACCACCTGTCTCCATTTGGAAACAAAAACATTAAAGTTAAAATAATTAAAGAAAGTGTAACAATGTTCTGATATTTTCCATGATATCTACTTTGATGCTATTTACTTAAAAATATTTTAGTTTTTGGACCCAACTTAGATGATAACCTAAATCATACTTTAAAATCTAATATTACACAGGAATCTGTGTTTCTAAAAGGCACTCCAGGTGATTCTGGTGCACGGCTTAGGATTACACTTTGAAAAGCCCTGGCTTGGGGCTTCCCTGGTGGCGCAGTGGTTGAGAACCCGTCTGCCAATGCAGGGGACAAGGGTTTGAGCCCTGGTCCGGAAGATCCCACATGCTGCAGAGCAGCTAAGCCCATGCGCCACAACTACTGAGCCTGTGCTCTAGAGCCCGTGAGCCACAACTACTGAGCCCGTGTGCCACAACTACTGAAGCCTGTGCACCTAGAGCCTGTGCTCCAAAACAAGAGAAGCCACCGCAATGAGAAGCCTGTGCACCGCAATGAAGAGGAGCCCCCGCTCACCGCAACTAGAGAAAGCCCACGTGCAGCAACAAAGACCCAATGCAACCAAAAAAAATAAATAAAAATTAATTTAAAAATAAATAAATAAATGAAAAGCCCTGGCTTAGTGGGAGACATCCAGGAAGAGAGCTCAAGAGATGAAACAGCCAGCCAACCTCCATATATCTTGTACCTTGCAGCTCCCCACTCACTGGTGGGAATGCTGGCCTCTGTTATATTATCTTGATTCCCAGTGACTTTCTTGAGAATCTGAGTTCCCAGATGGAGAAGCATTTACGGGAGGCAATAGCAATTCTTGATGACAAACAGTTTGATGACTTGAATAGACATTTGCCATTATGTGGGTATGAATCCAGACCTCTGTCAAGGACTGGAAAACATACAGGTTAGAGGCATATGTCTTAAAACTCTTCTGTTGCACTGTTGATAACTGATGTACTAACATCTTGTGGACAAAGGAAACAGCTCTTCATCGCTTTATTTTAATTTCCTGTGTTGTTCCCACACAGACTGGAGCTGCTGGGACTTGGGAACATTCCTACCTGAACAACTGGAGTCCAAGCCAAGTTCACTTTATAGGCCTTTCGCTGTGGCCATTTGCCTTTGCCTTTTGTCTCACTAAGAGAACTTCTGGGAAAATTTTACTTCATTTTATGTTGTTAGATTCATTGGAATAAGCTCAAAATATCTCAGGCTTTCAGAGGCCATGCATGCTTAATGGCATACTGAAATTTTTAAAGAGCTCAATTATTTTCCAGAATAATTCATGTGTGTCAGCAGTATCCATTTTACCAGATGCAGATTTCTTATGATCATAAGTGATGTTTAACAAAATATGGAACAAAGGCATTTTCAATGACACATATTTAGCAATTTTATGCATGCCTAATTGTCACAATAGTATCCATTTAATTCAATTTAACTGAAAACTACTTTCAACCTTTATTAATGTGACACTTATTCTCTGAGCCACACAAGCCATAGGAGAAAGAAATCAAAGACCCAGGATAAAACTCTGGGAGATTTTGCCCCAATCCCTCTCTGCTTTTAAAAAAGGGCATTAAAACTTTATGCTCTTCTCTCTTCCTCGCAAGTGGTTTCCATTCTCTTCAATAATTTACATTTATTTATCTAACTTTTAAGTCATATTTTTAAAATCAGGCACCGTGCTAGGCCCTGAAGAAGAGAACCAGTACCATTACAGTAGCAGGTGCTGCTAACATGCACTGAGCTTGCCAAACACCGTTCTCGATTATATATATGTATTAGCACATTTATTTTCACAACAAACCTACTAGATATGCAGTA
The DNA here is from genome assembly GCF_964270905.1 of Leucopleurus acutus. NCBI lineage: Eukaryota > Metazoa > Chordata > Mammalia > Artiodactyla > Delphinidae > Leucopleurus > Leucopleurus acutus. Next base: position 9,789,509 of record NC_139148.1, on the reverse strand, counting down.
TTCTTATCAATCACAGTTGAGGACACTGAGGAACAGAGCAGTAACATTTAAGCTATGAAAGTACTAGAAGAAAATACTAAAGAACACATTTAGAGTTGGGGTAGGAAGGGCATTTCTAAGTAAAAATGTGAAATCTAGAAGCTACAGAGGAAAAGACAAACAGGTTCAACTACATTGTAATTTAAAAAGGTAAAAACATAAGCAAATTTATAAGACAATGCACTGGAAGAAAACATTTGCAACATATAGGACAGAAAAATATATAATATACATAATAGAAAAAGAGCTTGTACAATTCAAAAAGAAAAGATAATAACCTAATTTTAAAAATTGGTGAAGTATATGAACAGGCACACAGATAAAAATAATGTAAATAGCCAATAAGGTTCTGAAAGACACTCATTATCACCGATAAATGCAAAGTAATATACCACTTTTTCCCCCCTGAAGTAAACTGTAAGGTGGTACAACCTGTTTCTGAAGGGCCATCATAAGGTTTCAAAATTTAAATGCATATAACATGTGTCTTAGCAATCTCATTTCTAGGCCTGTATCCTATACGGTAACTGGGTAGAGCTATGTGCCCAAGGATATGCACTACAGCACTTTACTGGGGAGAAAAAATAGAAAGAAACATGAGAATAAAGGAGTTCTCTTGGAAACTGAATATGTAATTTTATAGTCAATTCAATAGAAAGCTTGAAGGATGAATTTTTTAAAAAAATCTTACAGAAAATTGAACAAAATGTTGGAAATAGAAGAGAGAAGAAAAAAATTACAGATGATCAATTCAGAAGATCCAATATACGAATGATAAGAATTTCGAAAATAGGTGTTAACTCTTCTCTAAATGCTAAAAAAAAAAAAAAAAAGAAATTCCAAAATAGAAAGGACAAATGGGAGAAAGGAATTATCGAATAAATGAATCTGAATAGTTCATTTAGCCTGAGAGCCCTTAGCCTGACAATAAAAGCACCTTCACACCTGGATGCATCACAATGAAATTTTAATATACCAAGGATAAATATTATCTTTAGAGCCCCAGAGAGAAAAGACACATTGAGGATAATGGGATGAGAACCAGATCATTATCTGACTGCAGGACTGGAGGCGTGAAGGCAATGTAACTTGACTTAAATCTTCTGTGGGAAAATCATTTTCAACCTAGATTTCTATGTCAAGTGAGAAGGCAAAATAAAGATATTTCCAGACATGCTAAGATTTAGGAAGTTTACTTCCCACACATCTTTTCTAAGCAAGTTATCTGAAGATGTGCTCCAACAAAATCGAGAGAGAGAAAGACATGGGATCAAGGAAACCATGGCTGCTACATGGGATAAGAAAGAAGAAAAGTCACAGAATGACGTTCTGTAATGGCCTAGGAAGTCACCAATCCAGATTAGAGCAGGAGGAGAAACTGAGGAAGGAGTTGAACGGGAAAGAAGGTGGTTTCAGAGATTTGACTCTACTCTTGAGAAGGACAAAGTATTTAAGGCAGGACATGCAAGGGGGGAAATGAAAAAAAGTCAGAGACTGCTAGAAAAACAAAAAATTGTAAAATAGTTGCAATATAACCAGCAATAATTAGCTAAACAATGAATAATATTTTCTTAGTAATAAAAATTGAAACTCTTCATTGAGTTTTTTAAAAAATTTATTTATTTATTATTTATTTTTGGCTGCATTGGGTCTTTGTTGCTGTGCGTGGGCTTTCTCTAGTTGCTACTTTGTGCTGCGATGCACGGGCTTCTCATTGCGGTGGCTTCTCTTGTTGTGGAGCACGGGCGCTAGGTGCGCGGGCTTCAGTAGCTGTGGCTCGCAGGCTCAGTAGTTGTGGCTCGCGGGCTCTAGAGTGCAGGCTCAGTAGTTGTGGCGCAAGGGCTTAGTTGCTCTGCGGCATGGGGGATCTTCCCGGACCAGGGCTCGAACCCGTGTCCCCTGTGTTGGCAGGTGGATTCTTAACCACTGCGCCACCACAGAAGCCCTAAAACTCTTCACTGAGTTTTAAAATTTAGAATCAACCTATAGATAAGGCCCAAAAGACTCATTAATGGTTACAGGACAATTGTAAATGTTTCCAACCTTTGTATTATTAAAGACAAAATATGGAAGACAAAAGGGAGGGCTAGGAGGAGTAAGCAGGAAGAGTGCATGGATTCTATTTTCATCTACTAAATGAAAATTACTAGCATCAGAACATGCTGTTTTCAGTAGAAGGAAAAAGAAATAAAAGTATAATCAATCACTTAAAATCAGTGGTAGAACTACACTGGAAAAAGAGGTGTGTGAGGAGGTGGGGGACAGTGTGACCTAGCTCTTCTCTGGCAGAGTAAGCAACAGCAGATAAGGTCTAAAGTTGGTAATCCTACAAATACCAGTACAAGCATATTATTTAGATCAGGAGTTGGCAGATTTTTTTCTGTAAAGCCCCAGAGAGTAAATATTTTAGATTTCGCAGGTCATACAGTCTCTGTCACAACTACTCAACTCTGCCACTGGAGCCCAAAAACAGCCATGGACAAATGTATAAAGAATGCGTATGACTGTGTTTCAATAAGACTTTATTTATAAAAACTGGCGGAGGGTCAGATTTGGCCTATGGGCCATAGTTTGCTGGGCCTAGATCTAGATATACATGGGAAATCACCACATTTACAAATACAGTAGAGCATAATTTTCCAAACTATCATTAGGGACACCTTAAAGATGAACACTTCCTTCGTTTAGCACCTAGAAGGAATCCTCTCTCTTGATTCTCAAAGTCATGTCAAAAGCACAAATGCTCCAGTAAGATTAAACAATGGTAGCCTTTCCCCAATCCTTAGGACAGGAAAGGTCAATGAATGAAATGTACTTAAAATTGAAGCTTTAAGCCAGTATCTCTCCAGGTAAATCACTGATAAGTGCCTCCTTCTGGCAATTTTAGAATCGAATACTGCTCAATTCTAAACCCCTGGAAGGCTGTGTAATATCTCTTCATTTTCAGTCTCTGCCACAGTAGAGAGCACAGAGTTGGTGTGCAAAGAATACTCGGAAAATACAAATATAATGTAGCCCAACATAGCTGTTCAGTTATTTTAAGTCTCATGTACCAATATTTCATGGGGTTTCACAAAGAACTCCAGAGATGTCATGCCCCATTTGAAATTTTAGAACCATGGTTTTAGTTTTAAACTTGTTAGAAGAATAGAGAAGCTATCCATTAAGATTATGAATTAAGGTTAGAAATTTTTGCAAGGCTCCTTTCAGGCTTTAGAATTTCATGATGAATAACAGGTCTTTTCATACAGGTATGTGAAAAGCTATTAAAAACGTTTAAAAAGCTGTTAAAAATATTTTTAAGACAAAACTCTAAATGTAATTGTTGATAATTGGCACTTTTGAAAGTTTGTGAGCACTGTCTATGACCATGGAAGAGGCAATCATACTAAAGTTTCCTGTTATTCTTCAAGACATTGCCTTCTCTCCGGAAATTAAAAAAAAATCCTATGGGAATTTAAACTGTCGGAAATGAATTGCTTGTTTGTATAACGCCCACAAACACCAGATCAAAGTTAAAGCAAAGAAATAAACCTCTATGGTTTCAGTTCACATAAAGCCCGGTCTACACACTGGAGCATAATCATATTTCATCATTTAATTATAGATCGTTTCACATGATAATTATGCAAAGTAGACTTTCATTATGTCTCAAATTGAGCCCTGAAAACTGTGGGTTTGGTAGAAATATCTGGAGATCATTCTACCTCTCCTTTTCTGAAAAGTGTTGCCTTTGAAATGTTAACGCCTATCAGTATTCTTTTATGAGCATTATAAAATCATGCACAATTAAGAAGCAAATTAAGCATGAAAAGGCCATGACTCACTTTTGATAGCCATGTCTCGGAAAGGGTTTCATGGGGTAAAATTGCACAAAAATGGAGCTCGGGTAGGCAAAGGGTTTGAGCACTTGTTCTCGGCTCATATCGAATTTAGGGGTTTATAGATAATAATAATATAATTGCCAATACTTTTTACCTTACCTATGCTGCGTGAAAAGATAAATATTTTCTGTGTGTGACTATTACTGCAAAGTGGAATGCAACCCTTTCTGTATTCAAGTTCAGATATATTAAAATCTGAGATTGTTCACACCTGTGTGCCTGGGTTTCTGTCCCCACAGCGTTTTCCTGGAATTCTGAGAATTTGGGAAGGAGCTGCTGAGTGGATGGTGGCTTGATCTCTGGAAAGATAACTGCGCTGCCCAATTTCACAAATATTATCATTAGACAACAAAAGGTTCAAATGAAATATCCAGCTGATGTCGGAGAATTTACTCGCTGTGCGGGGAGAACTCCCACACAGTGGAACGGGCTGCAGAATCTTAGTTGAATGTACATTATGAATGTACTGAATGTCACTAGTGGTAAATTTTAGGTTATGCGTATTTTACGACAATAAAAAAAAATGCATTGAAATATTTCCTTTTGAGGGACTAATTTTCTCCCTGAATCTCCCTTCTGGGCTCCTATGGGGCTTTGCCTGGGAGGAAGGATAATATTAAAAAGAAATGACAGCTCCCTTGCAAAGTACAAGCATTAAACTTCCTGAACCATTATGCACACGATTTTTCCCAAGGAAGGGAGTGGGAGAAGAAGGAGGGAGTAGGGTGTCTGTGAAGGAAGAATCTGGAAGAAAAGACGATATGATGAGTGCGACCTGGCAGTGGAAGGTTTTGCAATAATGTCTGGGCAGGTTCCTGGTCTGATAAATCACGTTTGTGATTCCGAGCAGCAGACTCCTTGCTGTGGAATTAGCTTTTCGTCCTTGTACTTCTTTGTATCATTGAGACAACAAGTGACAGCTAAAGTCTATGTCTCCAAGTTCTGGTTAATAGTTTCAATAGCTCAATTAAAAAAGATCGGCCACTGATCCAGATCAAACTTGCAGGCACCACCCAGCACTGATGAACGTTCAACTCTGCAGTAAATACTAAGGGCATGGTAAGAGACCAAGATGCAAATGTCAGATCCCAAAGATGTCACTTTAGGTGAGGAACCATAGGAAACTATCTCCTTGGCATCGGATCCATACTTCCTGGGTTAAATGACAGCAAAGACCAAGCTTTAAGAGAGGTTGAGACTGAAAGATGACTGCCTGAAACCAGCTGGTTGGCAGAGGTTCTAAGTGACTGGGCTTAGCTTCCAAGTGGATTTTTAGCTCTTTGAATATCTGGCCAAAGCTGGTTCTCCAGTATTTCGTCACCTCTTGGCTCCGGCAACCTAGAAGAGGAGGACGGTCACAGCCTGCAGTGTGAGGGGGCTTGATGGGTTGAAAACTGATTTCTGTCTACAAAATCCATGAAATTTAAAAAATGAAATCTCAAAAGCATCGTTATATAAGGATGAAGATGGAGAGCTAAACATCGGCTGCCAGGTGGAACAGAGCATGCCCAATCCAGTCCCCGACGCACGATCACTGCGCCCGGGCCCCGCTGGGGGACCGCAAGGATTTGCAGGCAAGGTCAGAAAGAGGTCGCTCCTGAAGCTGGAACTACTCGAAACAACACATAATAGATCTGCTGAAGTAACGCTCCTTAGTAGATGGCTCTGAAATGTATCCCTGAGGAGACTAGATTCTGCAGTCTAATCCAATTAAGAAAACTAAGATGGTTCTCAAGGGCTATCAACTACTCAACTGCACTGTAACAAGGATGAGACAATTTTTGTATTACCGTAAAAGGGTGGAAGGGTGGTCTGAAGGGTGTTTAAATAAAGCAGGATGGAAAAAACAGATTTTGAGACTTCATTCAGCATTGTCAAAGAGATGGCAATATTTTATCTATTATAGAGTTAGATATATTTTTTCACTAAAGTAAGGTTTTATGTGTTAGAGTGAGGGATAGTTCATCAGGCATTTCTATACATTAGATAAAATATTTCCATGACTACCCAATTTATTTTATTTTACTTGAGTCAATACTCTTCAAGCAGTTTTTCTCCCCCTATGACTTCAGTTTTCCTGGTACCTGGATGGAAGCTGGGGCTATTCATTCCTTGAAAGGTGGAATTCATTGTGAATGAATAAATAACATCTGATTTGACATCCTAATTCTTTTGTGCAGCAAGGTGACACACGTATACATAGACACATGGCCATATACATCATGAATTCTCCGTAGGGGTGATATCACTTCCAAGAGGGTAAAAACTGGTTCTTGGGGGGAAAAGGCACAAAAATCTTACTCTTTTTATATATAAAGCACCAATATACATGTAGTATATAAACTTATATAAAGTGTCCATGGTATTAAAATTTCATTGAGGGGCAATTAGGGAAAAATTTTTTAAAAGGCTCCCTTCAGTGGGGGAGATAATAGAAAAAAAAAATCAAGAAACAGTGATACAAACATACACACTCTCTATATGTATGTATGTATGTATGTATTTCTGAATTTCTGAATACATACTAGGTATAAACATATTTACAATTATATGATCAACTGATAGATAGATACATAGAGATTTTATATCTATAACTATTTTTGTATCAGTTTGGGATTTTGTGTGATTCTGTCAGTTCAATATGATGATCATCTCAAAATGCTTCCCTGGTGGCGCAGTGGTTGAGTCTGCCTGCCGATGCAGGGGACACGGGTTCGTGCCCCGGTCCGGGAAGATCCCACATGCCGCGGAGCGGCTGGGCCCGTGAGCCACGGCCACTGAGCCTGCGCTCCACGACGGGAGAGGCCACAACAGTGAGAGGCCCGTGTAATGCAAAAAAAAAAAAAAAAAAAAAAGCCATGCCCCAACTTAGATCTGCTAATTACCCACTTCACGCAGTGGATAAAACCACACAAGACGAGTCACTAAGGCACATCCTGGGCGGATCTCAACGCAATCTCATCTCATCAGCAATGCCAGAGAGTGGGCAGCCCTCACTCCCATCGAAGCAGCGCTCCTATGTGGTACTGGGTTTAAATGACTAATGACTCCCTCTTCCTCACCCATCCTAGTGCCTCAGCTCTGGTGAAATTTGATGGCTTCAGGCTCTCCAGACTCTCTCATCTCTCTGTCCACACAGCCCTCGTGTGGAACGTCTCTTCCACCATCTTCATCTGAAATAAACTCCCACAGACCACCAACACCCATCTCAAACGGAGCCTCTTCCCCAAAGCCTTCCTAAGCCTCACTCTAAAAAGAATGCCTCCCCACTCCGCAAGCCCCCCTCACTTTGTTTCTACTTCTCCCACTGCACTTAGCATATTTTGCTCACATGACAGCTGTCTGAATAAAGGTCTTCTCTCCTCTACTGAAGTGTAGGCCTCTCTGGAAGAGAAGGTTGTTTTTTGGTAATTTATTTCAGAAATCCAGAGCACCTACCACAATGCCTGGAATGAATAAACTGTTGTGGATTAAAACCAAACTGTCATCTCTCCCCAGTAACTAATAAACACTCTACTGAGCACCACTAAGTATGAGGCTTTTGCTTCTGTGGGAATAGAAGGATGACGACTGAGATGTGGTTCTTTTCTTCAAGGGGTTTAGAGTTCAGTAGGTGTCTTAAGACAAGGCTAAGCATTGACGATTTCACAAGAATCGGAGGCTTAAAGTGACAGCTATCATGGAATTCAGGCCATCCTTGGTCCCTCAGAGACCTCTGGCCAGTCCAGGTGACAGACACAGCTCATTAAACTGGCCTCAGAGTGAATGCCCGCTCCTACACATTTTCTTACTACAGACAGAAAGTGGCTACAAAGTGGTGAATTCTCCAAAGTAAAAGATCTTAGTTTCCTTTTCAGTTTCCAAACAATGTGCTGAAGCTGATTTCTAAACTTTCAGACCCAACACCCAAAGCAGTGGGTTGGAGAGAGCCAGGGTATGGAAAGAGCTCCATCACAGGGTCCCATGGACACCATGGAGAAGGCGCCCTCCAATCACTTCATCCTATAACTCTGACAACGGATTTGTTTTTCTTGCTTGACTTTGCTAAGGAAGAGAGCCTGAGGGTGCCGCCGAAGTGCAGGAAGGGACTGACAGGTTTCTAGTTTCACAGATTTAGCCTGCAGGACTTAAGCAGCTGAGGATGTGGTGTGGTATAAACAGAGATTCCCCTGGACAGACGGACCGCCTCCTGTCACCTTGCAGACCAACACATGTATCAGGAATCTGCATTAATGGGGGGCTCTGTCCAGAGCAAGAATCTTGTTTTGCTTTTCTTCCTCAACTTAAGAATGATTAATTAGATGTCTGGATTGACTCTCCTTCCTTATTTTTATTGCATTAAGAAAAAACTCCATCCAAGTTGAAGTCAAAGCACTTATTTTCACTCTGAACTTGGCGGTGAGTGAGAAGGTAAATGTTTTACTTTTAGAAAGAAAGAGCATTGGTGACTGGAAGTTAGGGGTTTGGGGTGGGTCTATTGCCATCCATTAAATGAGATTTGGGAACATATCTGGGGTCAATTTTCCCCAGAATTGGACACGAGGCTGGGTCTGTAAGCATAGATGTGCACTGTTTAGTTTCCTACTGCTGCCGTGACAAACTGCCGTTAAGTTTAGTGGCTTAAAGTCACACATGCTTGTTATTTTATAGTTCTGGAGGTCAGAAGTCTGAAATGCATCTCACTGGGCTAAAATCAAAGGGTCTTCAGTGCTGGTTCCTTTCTGAAGGCTAGGGGACAATCTGTTTCCTTGTCTTTTCCAGCTTCTAGAAGCTGCCTGCATTCCTTGGCTTGTGGCCTCCTTCCATCTTCAAAGGCGAAAATGGCTGGTCAAGTCGTCTTCACATTGTGTCACTCTGACGCTAACCCTTCTGCTTCCCTCTTGCACGTTTAAGGAGTCTTGTGATTACACTGGACGTACCTGGGTGACCCAGCCTATTCTCGTGTCTCCAGGTCAGCTCATCAGCACCCTCAATTCTATCTGCAACCTGAATTCCCCTTTCTCATTTCATGTAACATATTTACATTTTCTGGGGGATTAGGGCAGGGACTTCTTTGGACAGCTAATCTAATGAATGTTCCTGGGGGGAAGGGGTTACTTGCTGTCAACAGATCCCCAAGGGGGAAGTTAAGAACCACTGGATTCGATGTTAAAAGGTTTCTTGAAACTCTAACAGAGTTTGATTCTACGAATGTTGTTAATGTTATTGACATGCTCCAAGCTCATCTACCTGGGCCTCAACTTTATCCGGACTGAGTAATAAAGAGGGGCACAGAGAGATGAGCTATGGTTCTGAAAAAATAGGTCTTTACTTAGAAAAATTAATTGCTTTTTTTTGGCCCATCAAGAGAAAGTGTCTTGGATGGTTTTTATAACTGACTCAACAAAGGAGGATAACGAGGATAGCTGACCTGCCAGATTCATGGAAGACTGAGAGGCAGTCCTGATGAACCAGTACGCTTTCAGCATTCAAATAATCATGCACATTAATTAGGTTCTCGATGAAGGGCACCACTGGAGGGACCCCCTTGATATGTCATTTCCAGCAGGGAACGATGGATCTGGTCGGGAGGAGAGCCAGACAGCTGAGCTCCTGTGAAATCAGAGCTTCTCTTTATAATTCTTATGAGTTATCAGAAGGTGAATGTTGATACAAAAGCTGTCAGGAAGGGAGACTTGTCTTGATAGATTTTCCTGTTTAATGAGTACCCTCAGGAGATAGAAGGGTGTCAGAAGGGAAACCTAATTTTTAATGTGGCATTTTATTGGGTTGAAGATGTTAATGAATCCCAGCTCTGAGACTTCTAGCTACCTTTCAATGTGTATTTAAAATGCTCCTCCGTGCTGTAGGTTTCTTTGAGTTTAGCCTGATCTTTCCACGTCCCAGCGCACCCAACAGAATATTCTCATCTCTACTACAGCACTTCTTAAACTCTTGGTCTCAGGACCCCTTTACATGCTTCAGAAGTATTGGCAACCTCAAAAAGCTTTTGTTTAGATGGGTTAATGTCAATTCATGTTGACCATGTTGGAAATAAAAACTGAGAAATTAAAAAACTACCTATTAATTCAATAAAAGAATAATAATATACCCATTATATTGTAACATAAACACATTTATAAAATATAACTATATTTTCCCAAACAAGAAAAATTCATGAGGAGAGTGGTATTGCTTTTCATTTTCACAAATCTCTTTAATGCCTGGCGTACAGAAGATGGCTGGATTCTCATATCTGCTTCTGCATTCAATCTCTTGGGAGATCACACATCCAGAAAATGCCTCGGTATCCTTGTGACAGGGTGAGACTGAAAAGGGCTACTAATGTCTTAGTATTATTACAAAAATAGTTTTGATATCACGCACCCCATGATGGGCCTTCGGCACTCCCTGGGGTCCCCACTTTGAGGACCGCTGCTCGAATACATTTTTCATCAGGGGGTTAGTACTAGATGGTCCCTTGATAAATGACAAATAAACTAATGGGCTGCAGAGAATGTGTGCTGGGGCTGAAGCCAGAGAAAAAGTGAAGCTTTATTCTATGATTCCAAAATATTAGCACTTTAAGTGAATTTAGTCTTTAAAATATGTAGTAAGAGGCAGCAACAGTTTGGGGGCTCTGGTCTCCCAGGGAGTCTCTGGCTGTTCTGCCTTCTCTCTCCACGATTCCTTCTACATGGGTCTGGTCTCCTTCTTATCCTCCATTTTGTTCTGAGAGTTTTCAAGCTGGAAGAGTTTTTAAGCAGCCATTAACCAGTGACCTAGGAATAAAAGCCAATTTCCTTTTTAGGTCCCTTTTAATAAGTAAAACAGGGAGAGCACTAGTATGCTTTAAAGGCACAAAGTCAAAGCACTTCGTCAGTGTCCGCCTTGAGAATTTCCTGGCCTTGCCATTCAACTGAATTCAGCAACTAATTTCAAATGCCTTATTTTGTTCCACCTTGAATATCAGATGCTGCTGGGAGTCAAATTTTGAACAACTTTTAATATTTCATGTAGAAAATGAATTGTTAGCTACTCACTGTTAGGAAGCTTGAACGCAATGGTTCTCAAAGGGAGTAATTTTGCTCCCTAGGAGACCTTTGGCAAGGTCTGGAGACATGTCTGGTTGTCACACTGGGGGTGGGGAATGCTACCGGCATCTAGTGGGTAGAGGCCACAGATGCTGCTGGACAGAGCCCATGACAGAAACATCTGGCCTCAGGGGTCAATAGTGTCGCAGCTGGGACTTCCCTGGTGGTCCAGTGGTAAGGAATCCGCCTTCCAATGCAGGGGATGTGGGTTCAATCCCTGGTTGGGGAACTAAGATCCCACATGCCGTGGGGCAACTAAGCCTGCGCACCACAACTACTGAGCCTTCGCGCCTCAACTAGAGAGCCGCGTGTTGCAAAACTACAGAGCCCACGTGCTCTGGCGTCTACGTGCCACAACTAGAGAGAGAAAACCCGCACGCCACAACTAGAGAGAAGCCCATGCACCGCAACTACAGAGAAGCTCACACACCTCAATGAAAGATCCCGCGTACCGCAACTGAGACCCGACGCAGCCATAAATAAATAAATAAATAAAATATAAAAAAAAAAATAGTGTCGCAGCTGAAAACCCCTGCTCTAAAGAATGACATTAATTTTCAGATCTTAGAATGTGGGCATGTCTTTTTCTAAAGGCAGCATCTATTCTAAATGGGATCCTAATCACTTCTCCTTCAATCATATCTCTTAAGGAGTTTTTAGAACCCTAACGTGATTATCTTAATGTGTTTATAATAAGATTCGAAAATGGTTGAGGGAATTATACGCTCAGTTTAACATGTCACTTGAAAAGAGGGACTCACCATTATCTGGGAGGCCATGGGTTAACCAAGCTTGAAAAAAGTAAAAGTAAACCGCACAGAGTGTTTCCTTGTTGTTGCAAAAGTCACCAGAGGTTTTAAAAATCTAGACCAAACTGTAGGCATGCAATGGGCAATATCAATTGATAATTTCCTCAACCATTTTCAAATGCAATGCCTGGCACTTGGGGACCAGGGACTCCTTTCTTTAGGGAGCCCTTTGAGCAGGAGTAAATGAGGAACACACTTGGAGAAACCCTGTCTTTTTAAGGCAAAGCACGTCACTTCAGGATTTTATATATGTCAAGTGAAAAATCCAATAAATCATATCGATTTTTTCTTGCTATTTTCTTCAATTTATAAAATATCCCCTTTGTTGAAAAGAAATAGAAATAGAATCACGATTATTTTATACCAATGTTCACTGCTGACCACACAAAATAACTCTTTTTGCAACAAATTAAAGCTTCGGTGACCTCATGATGAACAGACCATAGCTTTAGAGCTTCAAAATTTTCCATCGAGTGAACAGTAATTAGGCAATCCCTTTTCAAAGTCCTCCAAATCTAGGAATACGTATCAAATCATATAACTATACACACAATTGTTCAGATGGTGATGAGTCAGGAATAGAAGCTTCCGCTGGAAAGGTAAGAAAGAGAAGGCCATGGGTCTCTAATGGAGTGCTCCAGAAAAGCCGGAACATGGCCTGATTACGGGCGATTACAAAGTGGAATTAAAATTTATCAGCTATAATTATGGCACAGAATTGCTGTTCTGAGCTACAGTCTCCAATCACTAAGACACAGTTCATCACAATAGGAAGCCTGAAATGGCTCTTAGGAGGAAGGAGAAACAGTCAGAAAAGGAGAGAAGAAAACCCACCCTTGTTTCGTTCCCATTAAGCCATTGTCAAGTTCAATTTCATGTAAATGCACACTTAAAAAAACTACACACAGTCCATATTTCACTTAATGTGCTAAAGGTTCAAAAATTTAAAAAAACCGTTGCCATAGCAACACCTATCGGCAACTAGCATAAATATGTTTTCTATGCAAGGGTTTTATTGTTGTGATCATTTGTGTAGTTTTCATTTAATTTTTTCACAGAGCACTGCCTGGCTGAAGACTGAATTATTCATTGTGGGAGAAGAGAGCTCAATAGTTCAATACATTAAGGTCAGGCTTAACGGCTGGGTAGAGAATCTTGTACTCAAAGTTGAGGTTTGGATGTGTAATTACTTAGAGACATGGAAAACACAAATGGTGCTTATTTTTATTTACTGAGATAACAGTACTTGTATGTTTTGTACTGTGGTTCTGGGGAGAAAAAGCTGAAAGTAGGAACCTGTTTAATCTGTAAAGCTCAGAGAGAGAGAGAGAGAGAGAGAGAGAGAGAGAGAGAGAGAGAGAGAGAGAGAGAGGAGTTGTACCTTTTCAAAGAGATTACCAAAGGGACGCTGCCCTAAGGGGCTGGTGGGAAGGGTGTGTGTGTGTGTGTGGGATTTGTATGGGAGAGGCCCTGATCTAAAATCTTAGGGCAAGTGGCTTCACCTACAGGCAACGCTTGGGACCCAAATGAAATAACAATGTAAAAGTGCTTGGCCAACTACAAAGTGCTATTCAATTTTTAAAGTGATACAAAATATAAACATGAATTAAGAGTATAAGGCAAACACTCAAACAGAGGGTAACTAAAGCAATTTAAACTTACTGTTTTTTAAAAGATACCTGGTTTTAACCTAAGGCAGCCTGGAGAGCGGGGGCAAAACCACAGAACTACATAGGAGTTGTTGGATTTAGATGAGGAAAGGATGTGGGGAAGGGAGAGAGATTATTTTATGCCATTTAGTAGTAGGGATTCTTTTGGTATTGAGCCTTAATCTATCTGATTGTTATTCACAATAGTTATTGCTAGCTTAAGGCTTATAAAGCATGCTGAGTCTCTTAGGTAAATGAAGCATGCTGGAAAATTATTCGAACTACAGAACTAAAAGTTAAAAGACTTTGAGATGCAAGGAATTACCAATATCATATAGTACCTTTCTGTAACGATTTATCATTCTAGTTGCTATACACTGATGTGCTTATCTTCAACTTTTCCTACTGCTAATATTTTCTTCCTAAACAAAAATAAAGTGTGTGCAGATTCAAGGCTATTTTTTCAAAAGCACTATGTCCTGGTGGTCTCTGGGGGGCAGCAAAGAGGCCTCTCAATTTTGTGGCTGTCATGGCTAGATTTTTAGACAATCCTTCTAGCAATGTTGATAACTTTTTTTTCCTTTTTTTCTTTTTTTGCTTTACGCGGGCCTCTCACTGCTGTGGCCTCTCCCGCTGCAGAGCACGGGCTCCGGCCGCTCGCAGCATGCGGGATCCTCCTGGACCGGGGCACGAACCCGTGTCCCCTGCATCGGCAGGCAGACTCCCAACCACTGCGCCACCAGGGAAGCCCTGATAACTTTTAAAATATACATAATTAGGTCATTCTTGAAACAGTCAAGAGTAGGCAGATATTATTATAAACTGAGACTATCCATGTAACATTACTGGTTAAAAATGTCGCATGTCTCACAAGCCACAGAGGAAAAAAAGTCCAGTGTCTTCTGTGTAGCAAAGTAGGCCCTTCAGAACTGTCCCAAAGGGGCCACCAATCCTAGCACAGGGAACACCTAAGCCCTGTCACGGTGAAACTAAGCAGAACCCTGTGGGGCTCCTGGGCAAGGAAGCCTTACAAACAGTTGCTGATCAGGGAAGGCAGGAGATGCAGAGACAAGGGAGGAGCAGTCAGGACACAATAGTGCAGCCTCGGGGCAGGTCCTGGCTCCACCTCAAGGGATGCACAGAACAATATCTTTAAGCTCTTCTACAGAACTAAAACCCAACGAACTAAAACTTCCAACAAATGGAAGATGTTAGCATTCTTCATTCCAGAGAGAAGGGCATGGTTTGATAGCCTCAAGAAGCTCATCAAGAGACCACCCGAGGCTAGATTAAAGGAGTGCAGCCCCTGCACACACCCTGATCCTTATGAACAACCCTGCCCTTGAACCACTGCTATAAAACTTCTCACCGAATCCTCCCGGGTTGGGACACACAGTTTTTCAGGGTAGGAGCCCGCTGTGTCCCCCTTTGCCTGGCAAAGCAATAAAGCTATTCTTTTCCACTTAACGTCTTCAGGGTAGGGTTTCCTCTACTCTGGAAAACCCTACTGGATTTTTTAATCCTACGACCTAGCACACAGTAGCCCCTAAATGTTTAAAGAATGGATGAATGCACGTGTGCCTGAATGAATGGTTAAAGAGAGCTAGGATTTTGAGGTATTATTTTCTCAGAAAAAACAATTCTGTCACAGAAACATCACAAGGGGACATAGGTATTTCCCTTCAGATAAAACCCTTATCTTATCTTAAACCCAAATGGCTCTGGGACAGCCAGTAGTGGAGGGCTCCTGGTTGGTATTGTGCAAATCTATTGCCCTTGAAGGCATCAGTAGTATAAGCCCACCTTCCTCAGAAATCCAGAAACGTAAGAACACAGTGATTTACTGTGATAGCTCAGACAATGGAAATCCGTGGCAGTTCAGAATATAGCTGTGCATGATGGAAACCAGCTGAGGGAAGAGGAAAAAAAAAAGTACTTCCTTTTAAAACCAGGACAAAGAAGGAAATGGATAATGGCTTACCTATCTTTGCGGGAAGAATATACTGAAACAGAATGAAGAAAACCGGCATTAATTCCTATTTCCCATCACTGATCTTTGGGTTATAGCCAAGATAAGAATAGAGTATGCTTATCCTGCAAGTGTGAAAAGAAAGGGGGCTTTCTCATCACTCAGAGCTGAGTTGTGAGGGCCAGTCTGGTGTGTGAGATCTTGGGGAAACTATTTTTTGCTACTTTCTAAATGATCCCCAAACACTCCTCAAACAAAAGTGCTGCCCAAAGAATCATAATTCCTAAATCCAAAGAACAGTGGGCAGTTACTGATGCCATCTGCTATGTAAAAATCCCACCCTCCACCTCAAGAGGAAGGTGAGAGAAAAACTCTGGATATATAATTTCTTACCCATTTTAATCTCCAAGTTTTAGAAATTCAAGGCAGTTCATTTTAGTGCTCCATTTTTGTTTGATTTCTTTAAGTTAAATGGGAAAATATTTATTTTCCCGTCATTTCATTCCTGTCAGCTTGATGAAAATAATCGTACACTAGAAAATCCATATATTTAAATTTATATATATATAAATTTATATTATATATTTATATTTGCTTGTGCTATTGTAAAGTGAACTCTTTTGTAAGAACAATGCAAGCATATTAAGTATTCAGGAGGCAGTCACGGTGGCAATGTAAGCAGATAGGCTAGGGGTCCCCCAGGGAAAGAGAAGCAGGCATGGCGTTCTTGACATAAGAGAAGCCATTTTTGGCCTAAGCCATTTTGTGATCTAAGCCTGGCCACAATGCTTGTCCTTGAACAGGTCTAATGAATGGTCTTAAGAAAACAAAAGAATGCAGGAATGAACGCTGCTGTTACCAGGCAAGAGAAGTAACAACAGCAAAGATAATACATCAGCTGGAAAGACTCCCAGTTCTGTTTCAATGGTAAAGATTAGCCTGAAGCACTTTATTGACAGGGTTTTGCAGAATTCAACCCCCCTTCTAGGGCTCCACCGCCAGATCACCTAAGGAATGACGATGTTGACCTTTTCTGACCCTTGTGACTTCAATCAACTAAAGCTTGGACTCTGTCAACCTTTGCCCCAATTCTATGCTGAATTCCCCTCTGCTCAAGCCCCTTCATGAATATGCATGTACCCTTAGCTTAAAACTTGCCTAATTTTGCTGTCTGGGGAGACACAGCTTTGGGAAAGATCCCTGGTGTTCTCCTTACTTGCTGCAAGTAATAAAGGCTTCCTTCTTCCGATCTTTGGCTTGGTTGAATCTTTTGGCTTGATAACCCACCAAGAGGCGAACTCAGTTTTCGGGTAATAGTAAGATTAGAAATCACAAACAGAAAACAAAATGCATGGTATCAAGAATTTTCAAATTGTTTGGGAGGCCTGAGTCAACCCTAGGGTTTGCTGGAGGTTGGGGGTGGTCTAGGACCAGCAAAGACTCAAACCTGAAGCCAGTGACAAATCTTTTCCTGCTTTTGCCACATTCCATTCCCTTCCCTTTTCAAGGGCCCACTGTATTCATATTACCCCTTACTGGATGATAACTGAGTTCTGTAGCGTAAGACACTGCAGTCGTGCTACAAAAGACACAGTCTTCAGTCCCTGCCTTCTAGGTGGTCCAGAGCTCCTCCTCTGTCGCTGGCTCTACATTTGGAACTGTTTCCGAGGCCCCTGCGGTTCATACACCCTCACTGCCTCCAACTGCTCAGTGCTCTGCCCGTGGAATGACTGATATGATGAAGGAAACTGTGTTTCAGAATTAATGGGGCAAAGCTTCACTTCATTCTTATAATACATTTTTAATTTTGGAAATGTTTTAGATTTGTAGAAAAGTCACAAAGATAACAGAGGTTCTGTTTACCACTCACCCAATTTTCCTGAAGTAAAAACCCAACAACGGTACGTACGCATGAACTAAACCCTAGATCGAATTTGGATTTCATCAGTTTTTCCATTAATGTCCTCTTTCTGGTCAGGATGCATTTCAGTTGTCATGTCTCTTTAGTCTCCTCTCATCTGTGACAGTTTCCCAATCTGTCCTTATTTTTCATGACCTTGACAGCTGCGAGGAGTACTGGTTGGGTATTTGATAGAATGTCTCTCAAACTGGGCTCGTCTGACATGTTCCTCATGATGAGACTAGGCTATAGATTTGGGGAAAGAACGTCACTGAGGTGATGTGCCTCTCTTATTCCATTATATCGGCAGTACCTGCTCTCAAAATAACTTATCACTGGTGATGTTAACCTTGATCACCTGGCCAAGGTGGTGCTTGCCAACTTTCTCCGCTGGAAAGTTATTATTATTTTTTACCCTTTCACATACTCTATTCTTTGAGCTGACACTCAAGGAAGAGGGCGTGGCCGCTAAGCTCTCCCTCCTGGAGGGAAGAAGTATTTACATCAATTATTTGGAATTCTTCTGTAAGGAAGGTTTGTCTCCTCCTCTCTCATTAATTTATTTATTAAATAAATAAATGGACTCATGTCTAGTCGAGATTTACATTGGGTTGTAAACAGTACTATGTGACTGGATAAACGGCAAGGTCCTACTGTATAGCACAGGGAACTATATTCAATATCCTGATATATCCAATAATGGAAAAGAATATGAAAAATAATATATGTATGTATAACTGAGTCAGTTTGCTGTCCAGCAGAAATTAACACGACATTGTAAGTCAACTCTACATCAGTAAAGTTAAAACAAAGAAACCCCACCCCCCAGAAACACGAAACCCAATACCATGTGATGACTTTGTTGCTCAAAGTTTCCAGGTTTGGCCAATGGGTGCTCTTCTAGGTTGGCTTCTGTGTCCCTCTGACTTGTCCTTTTTTTTTTTCCTCTTTTAACATTTTCTTACTTTCTAGCACTACAAGATTCTGTAGGCTTTACTTTCCCATTCTGATCCCCAAACCAGCCATTTCTCCAAGGAGCCCTGCTTCCTTTTATTGGAAAATGGGATACTCAGTATAAGAGGGGCCTTAATAGGAGTCATGTGCCTTAACCTGAAAGTTGATCTTACTTACTGATTCCAAGTACAATGACATTGAATATAAAACTCACTTACTATATTCCATAAGTACCTACTTAGTGAAACTGAATACTAAATTGTGCAACTGCAGGTTCTGAGACAAGCCTGTTGGGGAAAAATTTTGTACTTATATAGCATGAATACTTAGAACTAAACAGTGTCTGCACACAGTAACATCTGGCTGAAGAATTCCTTTTTGTCAGATGGAATAAACTCTACCAGCCCATGTTCCATCATTTGTCATTGCGTTACCATAAAATAGAAATCTGAGCCATTTAGATTTCAAAAAATTATCATCCAATTAATGTCCGGTTTTGTAAATGTTTGAAGCAGCACACTTATTCGAATCTGGGAGTAAATCCCATGTAGGGCAAGTGTGATGCTCAGACAACACAGTCTCATCCAACAAGCATCTTGAAGATACCTCCGTATTACAACTCAGATCTTAACCACATCTAACGTTACTTAAAAATGCAGTTTGCAGCAGTGGTTCACAACACCATTGTCGGGACACGATGGGGTCAGAATTACTGGGGAAGTATTCCAGACCAGACAGCATTGAGGAGAAAGCCAAGTTCCCCGAGATTTCCACTGGACAGCTAAATTTGTGTGTCAACAAATAATGCTCCATGAATATTTTCATGTTTCCCCATGGTCAGCACTGGCACCTGGGTTAAAGGATGACAGAATAGCAACCTTCGAGACCGAGGCCTTGGGAGTGATAAAGTCTTGTGTCTCCCTGGAGCCCTGTATTTACATTCCAGGGTGCTGAGGATTGGATAGATGTGGCAGAAGGTCCTATATAAGCTCTGGGTTTCATAATTGTGGAGTTCCTCTCCTGTGATGCAAAGCCCAGATATACAGGTAGGCACATCTGGCTTGCACTGGTTTGCCCTGGAAAGAAGTGAGGCTTTGGGAAAAGCTTCTCTGTGAGCAGTCTGCCTCTGATCCAGAGGTCTGGTGTGTGTGTGTGTGTGTGTGTGTGTGTGTGTGTGTGTGTGTGTGTGTGTGTACACTTACATACATGCAGCTATAAGAGGCTGATCTGTTAGACTGAGAGAAACATTTCAGACCTTTCACAATTTCAGACTCAACCCTGAGCACCAAGACTCCAAGGAAACCAGGGCTATGTTTCCATAAGCACCCACTGGTTTGGTGATACCTGTTATTTTTGGCTGTTATCTCCCTGATTTGCCTGTGCCCATACTATGAACATAGTTAAAATATTTTGGATATCACCCCTGATGAGAAACACCAAACATACTAAGCTCCAAGGTTTCACCTGGGAAATGTCTTTTCCTTATTGCATGCAAAGAGAAAAGAGATCAAGATTTACTTCTGCCCAGACAAGCCTCAGGACAGCTTTTAGTCAAATCTGTTCTTTCAATGGGTCTTTGCTCCGGGTCTCAGCATGCAAGGGCAGTTCATGGGGCATGTGTTTATGTGAATTTTCAACTCAATTTCCTGTGCTTCATTTTGTTTCCTCTTTCAACTAACACCATCTGAAAAGAATGAAGGATTTAATCATAACACTTTGTACTTCTTTTGCACATTTTTTCCTCCCAAGGAGTTAGAATGACTTCACACTGAGTTCCTCAGAGATCAAGAAAGAAGTCTCTGAGGTAGTTAGACTGCAAGTATTTTCGTAATTGTCCAGATGAAGAAAACGGGGCCAGAGATATGTTTGCCTATGGCCAGTATCAGAAACCAATAATATGGGTCAATTTCCTGGATATCACAATGGAGAAAATTCAGAAGGGTTCACTGTACCATTTGAGTTAGTAAAAAGAACCGTAAGAAAATAATATTTTCAAGTTACAGAAAGATTTATATTCCAACCAGCCCACTCTGCCCCCATACACAGGTTCATCTAAGCAGGAGGTAGGTTTTTAAGCCTAAATCACATACATTAAATTAATGGAAAATGAAGTGGAGTCCCGTGAGCAACTTCGTTTCGCTTACCTAAAGAGACTGAACTGGATATTTGATAAATGAATGTGGGACTGGGATCTGTAGACGTGACTTGGTTGACGTCGATCAGAGAAAAAAATATCTCCCCAGTTTCTACATACCTACTACACCTGGGGAGGTCTACTCACCCTCTGGCTTGACGACCACTTAACATCTAATTGTCATAGAGTCAACGAGAGCTTTTAGTGTGAGAGCCCTTCACAGCCCTGTGGCATTATGTCTTGATTTTTCTTTTCAAATATGATGTGCCACTTAGCAAGTCCTCCTAGTCTCCCCTTACTTTGGGTCTGTGCTATGGATCACCCCAATGTTCATCTTTCAAACACCACTTCCTCAGGTTCAAAACATGTGCTGCAAGGGAATGCTGTGAGAACCATGAAAGCGCCACTTTCTGCTCAAAGATTTTGAGGTTCACCAGGCTTAACCTCAAACCAACCCAGTGCCTCCAGTCTTAGTGGTGAGCGGATGAACCTATACAGCAATATGCAAAATCCTATGTATGCGTAGTCTAGGGGCAGGTTCAGTATCGTCATCAGACTCTCCAAAAGGGGATCAGACCCAAATTAATAACTTGTGGTCTAAGGCAATGTTCTCCAACCTTAATTTCATTATCATCCCTAAGGAGACTTTTAGACCTTTTTTCCTAATAGAACCCCCCATACGCCAAGAAATTTCAACATCAAAGATTTACCATATAGATGTTTATGTACTATAGTTATATATAAGCTTCATACATAAAGAGTAAAACAAAGCTTGTCCCCTAGGAAGCAATTTTTGCCCACTTACGGGTGACATCAGCATCCACTGAAAGTACATGGTCTACAGGGTCCCAAGCAAATTCCCTTGGCCTTGTCCCACTGCCTGCAGGTTCCGCTCACTCCAGCTCTAATCCTACCCAAGCTGGTAGTTTATCAGGGACACTGCCCAATATTCTGGCCTCAAAGTCCCCACCACAACCATAAACTCCAGCAATTCTATGAAGTTGATAGCAGATTCTTTCACTCACTGTTCCTCAAGGTATCTCAAGGCATTTCTATCTCGGCAGCTGATTCATAGCATCGTCAGCTTTGGCGTGGTAGTTTTTTCCCCTTGGAACTCTCCTTTTCTTCCATGATACACTTCAGGCAAGTATAAACTAGTAGCATGGCATAGCTTTTGGGAGCCCATTCTTTGGAGTAGCTGGTGGGTTTGCTTAGACCCCACCGTGGTGAGGTATGTGATTCTGAGCAGTGGCGATAACGATAATGTTTATGCAGTAAACAGCTATTGATTTTGCCAGGGGCGTTTCTCCTTCTCAGTTTTCTTTTGAGGAGCCATTCACCTCACCCCCAGCCCATGTCTATACTGAGGTGACCCCGATAACCTGGCTCCTGTGGAGGCGTAGGACCTAGGTCTGGCCAGTGATCACATTCCATCAGGACTGGCTACCTACTTTGTGGGATGCAGTGAAAAATGAAAATGCAGGACCCCTTGTTCAAAAATTATTAAGAATTTCAAAGTGACGGCAGCAGAGGATTAAAACAAGCACGGGAGCCTTCTACGTGCAGGGTCCTGTGAGGCTGCGCAGATCACACACCCATGAAGCTGGCCCTGCATCTCATACTTCCGGCCACAGCGAATGGTTCAGGAACAGACACACAAGCAACAGAGATGACTGTTAGGCCTATACTTTGTGTGGGAGGGACCACTAGGAAAGAGAAGCACTCTTGCTACCAGTCCAAAAGCTTGTAAGAGGTGAGCCTGAGACTGACGGTGGCCAAGAGAATCTGCCTGAAAATGAAGCCAGCCCAGCGGAAAATAGGCCTATAAGAAAGAGCAAGAAATAACTGAATTTTGAGAGCATAACATGTTGGAGTCCTTGGATGCAGCTCTACCCCTGAATACAAGCCAACAAAGCCTACTTTGTGTTCAAACCAGTTGGAGTTGGAGTTTCTGTCACTTGCAACCAGAAGAGTCTTGACTAACAAAATTATGTTTCAGGGCTGTTGGGAGGATGGGCCCTGGAACAGATAAATATTAACTATTATAATCATAATGATCTTTTCTTCAAATTCCTATAACACTTTGCCACTCTTCTGCACTTGGTATTCATCACACACTGCTTTACGTTGCTAATTTATGTTAGGGATAACTAGATTTTAAGCATTTTGAGAACAAAGGCTATTTTTATTATTTTCTTTTTAGAAATTAAAAACTTTTAAAATTTATTTATTTTTGGCTGACTTGGGTCTTCGTTGCTGCGCGTGGGCTTTCTCTAGTTGCGGCGAGCAGGGGCTACTCTTCATTGTGGTGCGTGGGCTTCTCACCGCGGTGGCTTCTCTTGTTGTGGAGCACGGGCTGTAGGCGCACGGGCTCAGTAGTTGTGGCTCCTGGGCTCTAGAGCGCAGGCTCAGTAGTTGTGGCGCACGGGCTTAGTTGCTCCGCGGCATGTGGGATCTTCACGGACCAGGACTCGAAACCGTGTCCCCTGCATTGGCAGGCAGATTCTTAACCACTGCGCCACCAGGGAAGTCCCCAAAGGTTATTTAAAAAGATATTTCACAAGACCTAGAATAGTACATGATTCTGTCAAAAATATCATGTGAACTGATTGCTCATTTAGCACCCTGCAAGAAAATTAAATATAGATAAATGTGTTTACAATATATAACTTGACAGAGGCAGAAAATTCCCTGAGCTGAAATACAAGATTTTTGAAGTTTGTAATTTATTATGACTTGTAGCTAAAAAACTTTTCTAGGAATATACATCCAAGGGGAACATGGGATTCAATGGGAAAATATGTTTTAACTGACTGATGTATTTTTAAAAAATTGTTTCAATTGTGAATGATATATTGAATTTTTCAGTCTTCAACTCATTGAAAAAGTAGAAATATTTAAAGAGATTTTTAGATATTCATACTTGCTGACTTCCTCAAGGCCCGTGAAAAGTAGGTGAGTAATATTCACAATTTCCATTTGACTGAGAAATTAATTTTAAAGCTGTTTCAAAAGATGAGGGAAGATGCAAACACTAGGGAGAACACCTACTCTCAGATGCTAAGAAATGGCAAATATATATATACACACCAATTATTGTTCAGACACATGGCATGCCCGGTTTATAAAGATGCAACAATAATCTATTGAGACTCACTGGACATAATCAACATTTGCAGCTAACGAAACAATTTATTTAGCTCCAAATTTTTATTCTATTTTCCTGTTTTGCTAGTAGTAATTTCCAGACGGTATACCATTGCTCTTTTGCATTTTTAAAGAAATCGTGAACTATTTACTTTTTTTTCTTAGAATTGAGTCGTTATGGAGTCAAATTGCTATAAAGCCTTGTCAATAACCCTCTTTTGACACAACAGTGCAAATCAACTATACTTCAAGAAAAAAATAAAAAGTACCCTCCTTTGAGGTCCCTCAGGTGACTGTTTCTGTTTTTTGTTTTTTTGGGGGGTCCCTTCTAAATTCTCTCTTTCTGATTTCCTTTTCCCTCCATCAATTAAGGCTATTCATTTTTGCAAACCTCTGGGTTTGCAACTCTGTGGTTTTGGTATTTCTAAGAGAAATGAACTTCAGATAAGAAAACAGACATATATATTTGAATATAGGTTTTGACAAGGGGAAAAATATTAATTATGGAATCATAGACTTCTATATTCAAAGGGGAGCAGTTCCCAATTGTGTGTATACAGTCTGAAATTTTACCGTGAGAGTTAAATCGATATTTTCTTCAGTAGATTTTGAAAAAAGTATCATGAATTATTACTAAATAAATTCTGTCATTTCTTAAACTCAATAAATTTGAATGCACTCTGTAATCGCAAAGCATTTTGCAAAAGAAAACTCTTCTTTTTTTTTCTCAAGTAAATACTGGATTTTTCCTGGACTGAAACAGGGAGGGCGTATTGAAAACAGAGTAGACATTTTTATTCTTCAGAGAACAAAACCTAATTTTGTAGACATCAACTTTCTCTTCCCTAAATTTACAATTTAAAATAATTGCTCAAATGTAACAGGGAAGAGCTAAGTGGGACTCCATGTTCGATCTGCTTCATTGACTTTAACCTTTGCTTTTCTGTTGCTTTTGTTATTATAATCATACATAATGGCCTGCCTCAGGGAACCCTGCCCCTGAATGTTAAACCAAGTGCCTTTGTATATCCGGACCCTGTCCACCTGTGGATGGCTGCAAGAAGGAAGAAATTAACACATCCCCTCCCGGAGGCTGGCCATTCCTGGGGATATTTGCAAAATTTATGGACTTTTTACTTTACTTCCTTATCTCCTTCCCCTCTCTGGGCTACAAAAGAAACTGGCATCCAAACCCTGATAAGATAGATGGTTTTACATGAAGACTTCCACATGGTGTACAATTATGCCCTAACTAAAAAGTTCTTTCACTGCTTTCCCAAATCTCCCATTTTCTTGTTAACTTTTCCCAATTAAATAATCCTTTCTATAATAATTCTTTCCCTTCCTCCAATAGTTCTCTTTTGCTTTTGTTTTCTCAGAAGCACTACGGATTTGCTAGAAGGTATGTTTATTAATGAGCCAATTAACCAATAAAAGATTTGTCAACCTAAATGTGGCAGAGTACAGGATGTGGAGCCCAAATAACCCTTCTGTGCTTAAGAATTACCT
Organism: Leucopleurus acutus; assembly: GCF_964270905.1. Lineage (NCBI taxonomy): Eukaryota > Metazoa > Chordata > Mammalia > Artiodactyla > Delphinidae > Leucopleurus > Leucopleurus acutus. The sequence continues at coordinate 9,764,442 of NC_139148.1, read as the reverse complement.
TGGGTAGTGGATAGGCCATTTTGGGCAGTTTCAAAATTGGAAATTCTAACATTTAACTGATTCCTCCTTGTTCAAATATGGATGTCAGTATAAAATTCAAGCATAAGACCTATAAAATAGTACGGTGCCCTGAACTTGGCCTTTTTATTCTTGGAGGCTATTTTAATGTTTTCCTTCTATGAATAAATAAGTCATTTAGTCACTAAGGCTGCTTATTTACTGAAAGACACTGCTCTTGCTCGGCCTTCTTATGTTTAAGAACAAACAGTTCCGGGCTTTTTGTCTGGTATCTCTTTTTTTTTGTTTTGCAGTGCGCGGGCCTCTCACTGCTGTGGCCTCTCCCGTTGCGGAGCACAGGCTCCGGACGCGCAGGCCCACCGGCCATGGCTCACGCGCCCAGCCGCTCCGCGGCATGTGGGATCTTCCCGGACCGGGGCACGAACCCGCGTCCCCTGCATCGGCAGGCGGACTCTCAACCACTGCGCCACCAGGGAAGCCCTCTGCTATCTCCTTTTTAAAACAAAATGACTTTTAAAAAAAGTTGGTATCTATTGTGCTATAATAGACATCATTTAGCAAATACAGTTTATATTTTAAAGACAGAGCACTTTTCCTGAAGATATGTCTTAAATGAAAAGCACACAATATCTGGTTTTCACTGTAACCTTACAGTTGCAGAGACAGGTAATATGCACTGTTAGTGTCTTGTTTACAAAACGACAACTTCAGTCATCTAGATGTCTCTAGGTCATTCTTTTCTTGTTCCTTTTTTATCAATGACTTGTTTGGCAGGACCCTATTCTTTTTCAATTCCATATAATGTACCTTCAACTTTTTATAAGGGGAAAGCATATGACAGCTTTGCATGAGCAATCAACCTTGTGAATATCAAATGAAAGACATACAGGTTCATTACATCCCATAAAGGGCTGTACAAATGGTGGCCGTTATTATCACGCACGAATGGTTTTAGTTGGTGACTTTGGGGAAGAATGTGTAAAGCTTGATGTACTGTTCATCTCTAATTGCAAGAGACTGGAATTTTGGAATCCTTCAGACTTATAATCAAATCTTGTGTTTACCATATACTAACCATATGACTTCAACTGACTTCATCTCTGAGTCCTGCTGTCTCATTCCTTAAGAAAAAAGGGGGGGGGGGAGGGCGCAAATGATGCCTAACCCAGAAGATGCTGTTAAAATTAGATGAGTTCACTCTGTGTTACAGAACTGGATCTACAGAAGACTTAACTTTACTGTCTTCTCCTTCCAAGTCTAGCCTGCTAAACAGGTAAAATCCCTGGCTCATGAGATAGGTGTTAAATTTTTCTTTTTTTGACGTGGACCATTTTTAAAGTCTTTATTGAATTTGTTACAATATTGCTTCTGTTTTTTATGTTTTGTTTTTTTTGGCCGTGAGGCATGTGGGATCTTAGCTCACCGACCAGGGATTGAACCCGTACCCCTGCATTGGAAGGTGAAGTCTTAACCACTGGACCACCAAGGAAGTCCCTAGGAGGCGTTAAATTAATGAAACAAGGAGGCCATTAGACGGAAGTGGCTCTAATGAGGTAGAGGCCAATGTAGGCAAAGCAAAATCTAAGCCTGTAAAGGCCTCAAGTTTACAAAATCAAAACCTAAGGACAACCAGTCACAAACAGCCACCTAGTCTTTAAGCTCCAGCCAATCAGTGATTTCCTTGCTTTGCTTTTGGATGTTCTCTGTGTAAGTTTTTACCCTGGCTCCTGTCTGTGGCACGCTCCTAGGAACTTCTGATCTGGTGTTGCCCGATTCGAACTGAGTTTTGCTCAGACGGACTCTTAAAAATTTTAATATGCCTCAGTCTAACTTTTAACAAAGGGGAGCAGAATATGCCACCCCAAAATATGCTTCTTTGGCATAAGGATTATTTTGAGAGACAGCAGACAAAGAAAAGCTCTGAAAGCAGAGCAGAAGTTACTCTTTTGTAAGAGACATTTACCTTTAAAAGGGAAATCTCCACTTGTAAGGTTGCCCGCCTCTCTGTACCAGGATGTGGAGGGTGACTGTAAATCACAACCTGAACCAGAAGGCTAGGACTTCAATCTGCATAACAATCTTACCCTTGTTTACTGTGCTTTTCCTGGTCACCGCCCACAACTGGCCTTCCCCCATCCTAAACTTCTTTTTTTTTTTTGGTCTTTATCTTTAGATGGCATGGAAGGTGACGGCTTGGGTTACGTGGGGAGTTTTACTCAGTTTTCCTGGGTATTTCCCATGTATACAGGAGATATACATGTTACTAAACTTGTTTTTCTCCTGTAAATGTCTTTTATCACAAGGGGTCTCAGCCAAGGACCTGGAGGGTACAGGCAAAATGATGTTTCCTCCCCTACGAGAGGAATGCCTCTGAATCTATCAGTTTGTCTGAAGCCACACACAATATGTTTTTCCAATATATTTCAATTTGACTTTTAAGAAAGGAGTGATATATATTTTACTGAAGTTATATATTCAATCTCAAAAAATATATAATATTATAATGAAGTCTCCTGACATTCATAATACCATAAAGCCGGATTTAAACCAGAAAGTAAAAGCAGCTCTTTTGCCCCTTTCCTGTTTGCCCATTTCTGTTCCCCTCTAACCTTGAAAGAACCTAACTATAGGAAAGAAATCACTAGGCAATTTAAACTCCTAACTTACGTTCTCCTGAATGCACACCATGCCTTGCCATTTCTTTTCATAGATTAAAGGAAGTAAGAATGAAGAATTAAGTAGTTAAAGAATGATTAGGTCTCTACCCACAACAGTCCCCTTAGCAATCCTGCTGGCAGATCACGCAGGCAAGTTAACATCTGAAGAAGGCGTCAGCCAGTCTGTGCGCACTGGAGAATGATGCAGAACCCAACCTCCTGCCTTGATGATTCACTGAGATTCTTTCCCCCTTTTTCCTTTTAAAAACTGTCCTGGCTGAGCAGAATCTTAGAAATTGGTCTCGGGACATGAGTCTACCTTCTCCCCAGATTGCCGGCTTTTCTGATTAAAGCAATTTTCCTTTCTATTGACACTTGCCTCTCGATTTATTGGCTTTTGAGTGATGAGTAGTTGAACCTGAATTCCGTAACAGAGGGAGGAAAAAGGAGCTTTTTAGTTGTGTGGACTGATAAACACAGTAGAAAAGACCCAAAGGGCCCCAAATCCACTCTGACCTCTATGACTCACCAGTTATATGGGAGTTGAAGATGGAGGTGAAGGCTCATTGACAGGATGAGAAGATCATCTGTTCTTATCCCAAATCAAGAGTGATAAGTTACAACTTTTAAAAGAAAGAGGAAATGTAATAAGAAGAGGGAAGAGGCTGGTGGATATTTTGGATGGAGCTCTGGCCCTGCGAGAAAACAGCCCACACTGAGACAAAGCTGAGCATCCCTGTCAGGGAGTGGGGCGGGTGTGACTCACAGCCACCCAGAGCGGGGGCCTCCTGACTTTCTTGATTGCCACCCTCAAGAACACAAGAAGAAATACATTTTCTTTTCTGACCTAGTATGCATGTATACATATATATTTATTTACAGTGAAACAAAAGCTTTCCAAAACAATACTGATACTAGGAACAATGTACTCTTTTTTTTTTTCTATTTTAATCTAAGTCATATTTTTAAAGGCCTGTTGTGACTTAATGAATTGATTTCATGAGTCACAAACAGGTCATGGCTACCTTCTGAAAAAAATAATGACTGGGGCTTCCCTGGTGGCGCAGTGGTTGAGAATCTGCCTGCTAATGCAGGGGACACGGGTTCGAGCCCTGGTCTGGGAAGATCCCACATGCCGCGGAGCAACTAGGCCCGTGAGCCACAACTACTGAGCCTGCGCGTCTGGAGCCTGTGCTCTGCAACAAGAGGGGCCGCAACAGTGAGAGGCCCACGCACCGCGATGAAGAGTGGCCCCCGCTTGCCACAACTAGAGAAAGCCCTCGCACAGAAACGAAGACCCAACACAGCAAAAATAAATTAATAAATTAATAAACTCCTACCCCCAACATCTTCTTTAAAAAAAAAAAAAAAAAAAAAAAACGACCCAGACAGCCTTTGGAAATCTTTCACAGATATGGTATTTTAGCAATGATGCTAGATAATGTCTGTATATGACAAAAGTCTGTATAAAACACTATATTACACATAGATTTTCCTCTGCCATATTTTTGATATGAAAATAAACACAAATTAAAGCATAATATTAAATATACATACATGTACATATAAATAATGTTTTTCTCTTACAAGGAATGCATTCTTTATAGCGGAATTGACTCCTTGCCAAATTCTGAAATCTGCTTATATGTCTCTTAATATGTCTTTTGATTTACAAATATACAAATGTAAGCACATACTCACAATAAAGAAAGAAACCCAAAGACAACTACTTCTGTTTTTTTGCCGCCCTGAGATATAAAGTTACGAAGCAAGGCTCTGCCTTCTGTGGCTCAGATTTTCCCGTATCAAACCCCTGAACCCAGAGCTTCTGGGGTCAGGTCACTATTTCTGGAATCCCCTCAATATGTCATCATGGTAAAGAATATGCTTTAGAGACTGTTGGAAAGCTACAGTCAGAAACATTTTTCAAAGGCACTGATGTTTGTAAACGTCCTGTTAAGTGAAATAACATGGTGTGTTTGCATGTGTCCTTCTAGAATGCTGACATAGAACAGATACAAAATAGGTGTGTGGCAGCAAGACTTCAGCTTTGTAGAACTAGAATGACTTGATCTTTAATAATCATAAAAAAAAGATATCTACCATAATGTTGATTTTTTTCAAAAATCGTTTTAAAAAAACAAGAAAAAAGTATAACTATGTAGGTTTATATACTTGCTATAAGTGCATGATAAATTAGGTACTAAACTTTCTGGAAGCAAATGCTGAGGGAAATCTAGCTATGTACATAACTCACGTTGTCCATAAGATGAACTCAGACCATTTATGAGACGAGCAGCTACTCTGAACACTTAAATTACATAGAAGTTTCTCCCGAAATGCTTCTTCATGAGGAGGCTGGGCAAGATTATAGACACAACTAAGACTCCAGTTTTAATGGAGCTGGTCTTTTATACGATCTAGCAGGACCAGGGCCTGTACAGACAAATGCCAACTACAGCTTTGGAGGGTTAGGGTGCGGACCTGGGTAAGTGGCAGGGGGTTGAAGGCTAGTGTTGAGGGGAAGGGACCGGAGGAGAGGCAAAACGTGGTGTCTACACTACATGGAGTATGTTGCTGCAGTTAAAAGCAGTGGACTAGATATACCTTTGAATATAGATGGATCTCACAAAGTTAGGGTTGCACGGCACTATTTCTAGTAGCATGAGACAAGAGACAACCCAAATGTACAGCAGTATTCTCTGTAGCTGCAAAATGGAGTGAGGATTGTGCCTATAGATCTCTAGAAAGTGATCTCCAGAATATATTGTGAAGTGAAAAACAGGGTGGAGCAAAGCATCCTTTGTACACTTCTATGTATTTTCATATAAACATACGAATACATATGCCCGCTTATGTTTAAAAACAATGGGAGGATAGAATAAAAAGTAGGAAAAAAAATAAAGTAAAATATGACGTATGAGGAAGAGGCTAAACAAGGTGGAGAGAACAGGGAGAAAGCTTCATCGTCTCTGTATACATCTTATTTTGTAGATAGCACTTTGGAACCAGGTAAACATTTTAAATAGTTATAGAACAAGATTACACTTAAAAAGGAATTTTTATAAATAAAAGCATAATGAAACAAAGGAATCTGTGAATTGAGTTGGTGGCATATGTGCAAAGAAAGGAAACATTTCAAGTAAATTTAAAGCACAGAAATGTGACTAAACATTTCTAGTGTTTTCCTAGGACAGAATGAAATATGTATATATATACATATATTCACATAAATACATATGTATATGAGATATAGGTGTACCATATATATATCCATATATTGATATAATATAAAAGGGAATATATTAATATATTAGAATATATGTACTATATTCATATATACTTCAGCTTTCAAAGAGAGAATATAAACACACAGATGTATACAGATATATATTTGTATCAGGACGGAGACTTATATGGATCAAAAATGATTAATGTTCTATGAGATGAGGAATATTATTAAATCAATCTTCAGCACCCAAAGTCCCAAAGGAAAAGAAGTGCTGTGTACATACAGAGAACAATTGTTTTTGCTACATCATTTGCCTTAGAAAATGAATGCTCTTTAATAAATGAGTTGGAAAACTGCTTTCAAATTTGAAGCTGCTAACACGGTACTATGGGTCTTGCACTTGACATGCTATTCTGAAATATTCAACAGTACACCTCAGTGAACGCAAAATAAATCATTCCCCTCTTTTCTGGGGAAAGATATCAGATATAACGCTCTTCTTCATTTTTTTAAATATTCATGAGACTTCTATTCTTCAGAGAAGATGCTAAAATCTTTCAGTCCAGGAATTTTTTTTAACACTTTGGCTTGGTTATTTCCAATACCTAACATAGAACTCTACTCTAGAACTTACTGTTTATTATTATTTACTTACTGTTTATTCATTAACAGAACTTACTGTTTATTAATTTTATAGGTTTTAATTATGGTTTGAAAAACGCATGAATCTGAATGAAGCCTCTACTACACGCCAGCCACTGTCCAATATGTAGTTATAGCTTGTTACTTTCCTGTTAGAAAAGCATTTCTCCAAGGTCCAAAGTGCTCTATTTAAGAAAGACATAAATTAAATCTTTTGATTCTCACTAAAATTGCCCTATCACATATGTAAATATTTAAGCTATGATAACAAAAAAAAAATCATAGCTCCTCAGGTTAGGAGATATAAACCTCACTAACTAATTTTATGTGTGAGATGCAGTGGCGTCCCCTGTAAATGGACCACATCTAGAGGTGTTTTATAGTAAATAATATATCAAGGACATTACTTCTAAAATAAAGGCATGGGTTCTGTGGTTCAAAGCATTTGGAAAATGATGGGCTGAAAAGCATGAAAATGCTTTCTTCACTCAGAATATATCATGCTAATGAGCATTGTGATTCTCAAAAACAACAAAAAAGGCAAAAAGTAAGGCAGAGTTTTCCAAACTTGTCTTCCTTGGAATCATTTCCTTTCACAGTTTTTTGTTGGACTAGTGTTCAGTAAAACATTTAGGATAATGCTGGTCTGTTGGTGCCTGGATACTGCCAACGACAGGTAATTAGATTCAGCAGCATGATGCCCAGTAAATCTTTTTGTAGCTCCGATTCAGAACTTCCATTTTCTGAACCAGATGCAGAAGTTGGCAAATTTAGAGTAAAGAATAAATCCATTTATGAAGATACACTCTGGGCTTTTGTATTAGAGACCTTGTACAAAATACATACTCATTTTAAGAATTAATCAAGAAAAGGCACATTAATATCAGCGATAGAAGATAAAGGAAAAGTATCTACAATTTGAGTAATCTAATTTTATGGGAAATTAAAAACACTTAATATTGATATAAGAAGTAGAGAATTTTTGAATGTGCATATTGTAGGAATCAGATTTGTGAAATAAATCACAATTTTTCTTCTCAAAAACTTGGAATTAGGCTGGGTTGTTAGTACTTCTGAGTTGACCCAGGGGAGGAAAGCTCTGGGGGGACCATATGCCATCCCCCCAACCCATGATGGACTCCTTTGTCGTACTGGCTAGAAGTGATGGCTTTTCTATCTAATAATCTGGGAAATCTTATGTGTGTGGACATCTTCAGAAGAAAGCTTATTTTGCTGGTGACAGCATTCTCTCAACGCTGCACAGAAGATCTCTGAGGACACAGGAGAGAACAGGAAGTTTTTCAAAGAAGTACAAGTGCTGCAAAAAAATCAACCTGGGACTCTGAAGGAACCAGTGTGCTTCAGAAACATTTACTCTTGTGGGAACTGTCCATGGTTCTGAGCTGTCTCCTTGAAAAATCATGATGAAGGGTCAAGCCCCCTAGCTGTCTAGGCCTTATTTGCCTTTTTTTTTTTTTTTTTTCAAACCAGCCTTCCCCAACCCATGCCTGGCCTGACACAATTAAAGCATACACCTTCTGCCTGGCCCAAACAGACAAGACCTAAGCTTGTCTACCATGCCTTCAATTGTTGACTGCCATGCTCTAGACTAGTTGCCTAGCTCCTTACTAGTTACCAGTATATTATTTCTCATTCAAGCAGGCCACAGAGAGGTGGAGAAAAAGCTGACAGGGATGTCATGAATTAGTGACAACCTCTAATGAGAACCAAGAGACAGGAGTGGGTAGAATTCTGTCTGATCACCATATGAGATATAAGAATGAGATATAATGCCAGACTCTACCATTTAGCAGCTACATGACTTTGAACAAGTAAGCTCTTCTGAGCCTCAGATTTCAGAAAGTGTTAAACCACCAGGTTGCAATGATTGACTGGAGTAAGGTGTGAAAGCATAATGCAGAAAGCTGGATTTGTACACTAGAAAAAGAAGGCCCTCTTTGTAATCATTTTAAAGGTTATAAAGCCCCCTTTCCATTTAAACTCATTTTCCCCCCATCTTACAATGCCCAGATATTAATGAGATCCCTTCATCTTTAGGTACAATTTAGTAAAGCGATACCTTGCAGACACCTTGCATTTCAATAACAGTAATGTAGTAGGGCAGTATAACCCATAGGGCAAACTTTCACTTGAGGATATACACATTGAGAAGTAATTAGTGACACAACAAACAGAATTTTAAGTCTGTATTTTCCCCTATTTTAGAATTCAAAAATATATGGAAAATAAAGATGCTGAGAAATATATGAAGATCATAATTATGGGTCTTATTTTTAAGTACTCAACAGTGATTTACACCCAGAAGTCATTAAAATGGACATAATGCAGTCAGAACCTCTGATCCTGGAATCTTTCATTAAAGGTCTATTTATTTTTTGACAAATTAACCTATCCTGTGCCAACTTACTTAATTTTTAAAGTTGGCTTTTGTTATCGCAAAAACTGTACTTGATCATTGCAGAGAAGGTAGAAAATATAGATTTTTTTAAAAAAATCACTCATTTTCCTACAGCCAAATTAAAATTTGTTATTTTCCCATTATTTTCTATGTTTAAACATTTTATATAAATTAGTGGGATCATACTTCCTAATGTCATAAATATTTTGTCATAAAATTTAAAATTCTTTATAAGAATAATTTCAATGGTTGAAAACCAGCTTGTAACAGGTCTACCACACAATTTAATGTTTACTATAAAGTTAGGTATTAAGTTTGCTTTCAGTTTTCTCTATTATTAAAAATATTCCAATAATTTAGTTTTACACATAAATCATTTTTACATTCTTGACTATACCGAGAGGATATATCCCTTGAAGTAGTACTACTGGGCCAAAGGGAATGAATTATTTTTTCTTTTAGTTGTAATGTTTTATATATTTTATTCATATAGTATCAAAACAATAATTTTAGGCCACAAAGTTTTCAAAACCCTTGATAATCGGCTTACACTATGTAGGTGACTTGAACCATTTATTTGATTAGCACTATAAAAAAGTTTACCTGGGAAGAGGGGGAGCCCAGCAGAGAGTGGCAATACACAAAGCTCAGGCATTTAGTGCTATTTCATTGAGACATTTTTGGTTGAGGCAAGTTACATCTGACATGAAATCTTAGTGTGTTACATTTCAGAGAGCTTGCTGAACAGAGGTGAAGGGGGCAGTCAACATGGCCTCAGGTTGGAAGGTAGCAATCACTGCTGATTCTCCACGCAGGGTCCCTTGGCATTCACCCTACAGACCTAAAACTTTCTGCCTGAGGGCTTTTATTTTGGAAACAGGGGCACCTTGGCCTGAGAACAGTACAAAAAGGTGTCAAAGTGTTAACGCTCCCTGGGAGTCATCCTTCAATCAATGACAAAAGCCCTGCATGCCTGCCCCTTGGTCGGATAACTGTGAGGTTTGTTCTACCCTGGCTCCAGAGGCCTCCAGTGGGAATGAGCACAGGAGTCATGTATTTGATAGTGCACCTTCAGCTAGTTCCTTTCCCTCTTTGTGTGTGTGTGTGTGTGTGTGTGTGTGTGTGTGACAGGGTAGGTCTCTTTGGAAATGTATCAATTGAGTAAACATTTGAAGAAGACAACGGAATGAGCCTCATTTATTTATTGATTTATTCTCCCGCCCATCAGCATTTGGGTGGTCCCCAAGTTTTTGCTATGGGAACACTGCTCTGAATATTTTTGTGCAATCTCCTAGTACACCTGTGCAAGAGCCTCTCACCTGTACATACCTCTTCTGCTAGATGTCAAACTCCTCGATTGTAGAGAAGCGATCCCTACAGGCTGGGGAGGAACACTCTGGTTAGGAAGGGGTCCCAAGTGTCCCTTGCCGTTGATACCTTCAGCCCCTCCAGGCTGCTGGATTCCGAGCCCCTCCAGTGCCCCAGGAAGATGCTGTTGGTCTATCTGGAGCCCTCATCACTGACATGTCTGTGTGACACTGACATGTCACAATACCTTGCCATTCTGGCCTCCACGTGTACACAAGCAAAGCCTCCAGGACAAAGCCTTTGATAGAGCCCTGACCTAGCTGGCTGCTGGGGGCTTATAAGCACGCGCTGTCACAGGGGTCCTGAAATTGGAGACTGGGCTGTCTGGCATCCTCTGAATGGGAGAACCCTGACTTTGCAGCAGGCACCCCAGAGTTATAGCACCAGCCCCAGCACTGGGAGCAAGACGAATCTGTTTTTCCAAATGCCAACATTTACTGAGGATTTACAATAAGATAGACATTGGACCTGACAGCTTTTTGCACACTAAAGCGGAGATCAGCCAACTTCCTGAAAAGGGCCAGATTGTAAGTATTTTAAGCTTTGCAGAACATAGGGTCACAACCACTCAACTCTGTCATCCTGGCCCCAAAGCAGCTATAGACAATAAGCACACAAACAGTTGTGGCTGTGTTCCCATAAGACCTTATTTATAGACGCTGGAATTTAAATTTCTTATCAAAATATGTGACAAAATATTCTTCTTCATTCTCTCCCAACCCTTTAAAAATGGTGAAACCATTCTTAGCTTGCACACCTACAGTAACAGATGGTGGGATGTCATTTGTAGGCCCCTGCACTGCAGCGATCCAGAGCACGGCTTCTGCAATCAGACGACCTGGGTTTGAATTAGTTCTGCCATTTGCAAGCTGTATGACCTTGGGCAAGCCACTTAACATCACTGGGGAAGTATCACTACTTTGGAGGATTGTTGTGAGGGTGACTTGATCAATGAAGGATACGAAATAAACATTTAATAAATATTAACTTTTTTAATATTTATTTTTGGCTGTGTTGTGTCTTCGTTGCTGCGCGCGGGCTTTCTCTAGTTGCAGTGAGAGGGGGCTACTCTTCATTGTGCGTGGGCTTCTCATTGCGGTGGCTTCTCTTGTTGCAGAGCATGGGCTTTAGGCACGCGGGCTTCAGTAGCTGTGGTGCGTGGGCTCAGTAGTTGTGGCTCACAGGCTCTAGAGCTCAGGCTCAGTAGTTGTGGCACACAGGCTCAGCAGTTGTGGCACAAGGCTCAGTAGTTGTGGCTCACAGGCTCTAGAGCACAGGCTCAGTAGTTGTGGTTCACCGGCTTAGTTGCTCCGTGGCATGTGGGATCTTCCCGGGCTCGAACCCGTGGTCCCCTGCATTGGCAGGCAGACTCTTAACCACTGTGCCACCAGGGAAGCCCCTGTTTGTTTGTTTGTTTTTTAATTGAAGAATATGAACTGTTTTTAATCATTGGTCTTGCCATATTTACATGTAAACTCCACCACGATCATACAAGTCAGGTACCAGTGTTTTAGTGGAGGACGTGGTCAGCGGCAGGTCAAGGTTCAGCTGGACCCAGCTCCACGGCGTTTGCTGGGTGGACCCATCTGCCACTTCTCCCCCCTGGAGTAGCAGAGTTGAAATTAATGGATCATAATATACTGTTGCATGGGAAAAACGGGGGGAAAAAATCCCTGTATTCCCAACTGCAGCTAAATTATATGGTAACCAAATACTTTCTGTGGGCTAGCCTGGAATTTTGCCACCACTTTTAACATTATTTCTATGGCGAAGTACATTCCATATTCCACCTTCTGCCTTACAAACCAATAACTGGGAAACATTCTAGCCATAAGAACAGACTACAGTAGAGCTGCCTTGTGAGCTATTGAGAGAACAGGAATAAAGACAGTTGGGAAGAAATAAAACTCTCACAATTTGGGATACAATATATTTCAGTAAATGATGACTATGATACAACTAAACTTCATTAGGAAACGATATGCCAAAATTTGGACAGCTCTTTCATTATCACTCACTCTCCCCGCACTCCTCCCCCCCACTCCTCCCTCCTCCCCGGCAGGGCAACTCATGCCACACAGTTTCCAAGGGAGTTAGGCCCGTTTGAATTAATCTTGGAAATCTTGGGGGTTTATTCTTTTTCAATGTTGTTCACTGCGACTGCCCTAGGGCACCCACCATCCAGGAAGGCTTTGATGTATCTTATACTTTGGTCCTGATGACAGGAAAACAGAAATGAGAAAAAGCACTTATTCTGCAGCTGATCCAGGGGGAATGGCTGAGTTCGAAGGAGCTGGGGAGAACACCTCTTGAATCAACAAAAGTCTGTGATTCTGTGTGCTGATACAAGAGCCTTACAACTTGTGGTGACAGGCCAGACAGGTAGGTAGAGAATTCAATCGGATCAGATTTCAATAACCAAGAACAGGTTGTGTCCTGAGAATATGAAAGAAGCAATATTTTACCAAGTTCAAAAATGTTAAAATTACACAGAAAGGGTATTTATACTTCCATAGAGGCAAAACTATGCAAAATCCAGTCATGTGATGAATGATGGCGGGGGTGGGGGTGGGGGCGGCAGTGGTTGCAGTGTTTCTGAAGAAAGGACTAGTTATCTTGTATAATTCAACTGCAGGGAGCTGGGCTACCTGACTGCACCCTAGCAACCAGCAGCAGCTTGCCATACAGCGCTGGGACAACCCATTAAAGTTCCTGAGAAGGACTTGGTGAGTTCCTGGCTGATACTGCTGGTGGTTCAAAATCTCCAGCATGCTGAGAAGGCCACCCCCAGATTTCAGGGGATAAAATGACAGTGAGTGTGAGGAAAATCACCTTGGATGTCTATTCCAAGTTTCAACACCCCAGTTAGAATCTCTGGTCAAAAGTCATCTCAGTAATTGACACTGCATTTGACTTCCGGAGTGCCTGAGCATCTTTCAACCCTGAGAGGCTTTAGAATTGAGAGCAGAAATAACTGAGAGATTCGAAACCACCATATTATCACTATTTCTTGGTTAAGGCATCTGGACAAATGTAGTACTGTCTGTCTTGTAATAGTTAAGACAATTTGGCTTATTAAGAAGATAGTTGTGACTCCCAGCTAAAGTATACAATTGAATGACTGGTTTAGCTTTTTAATTTTAGGTTGAAATCTAAATAAATTTATATGCATATTCAAAAAATTTAAAAAACACCTCTGTTTCACCATATTGATAAGTTTAGTTTATTAGCTTTGTAAGATTTATTTTGAACCCAGGAAGGTTTTGTTAATAAATTCAGATAATGCATGCATTTAAAGAGTAAATAGAATATATATATAATTAATATATAAAAATATATATCATTGTATATGTAAAATTAAATTCTTTAACTTATTGAAGATACTTAAATACTGAGGTGAATAAATTGGACCAATATTGTTTAAAGGCTACTAAAAACTGATTGCTCAAATACCCTATACTCTACTTAGAAACTCAACTCAAAAGCCAGAGGGAAATTAGTTTGCAGTTTAAACTGTAAAGCATTGAATGATAATTATTTATACAAAACAACCCCCTAAAGAGTCTTTTCTGGAAATAAAAGATGCCCTTAGAGGCAGAAAGACCTTATATCGGTAAGTGAAAGGGGACAACAATCCTACTAGGTGGCTCACCCTGGACCAGGCAATGAGCTGAATCTTCACACTTTGTGTCTCTTATCCTCACAGGTATTCTCTGAGTCAGGATTCAACAACAGTTTTCTGTGAAAGGCCAGAGAGTAAATATTTTGGGCATTGTGGGCTGTATGGCCATGTTGTAACCAAAGTCTGGCCATTATACAGCGAAAGCAGACATGGACAATGTGTAAACAAACGGGCATGGCTGTGTTGCAAGATAACTGTTACTGCCAAAAAGAGGCTACAGGCTGGACTGGGCCCTTGGGCCACAGTTTGCTGACTCCTGCTGTAGGTGAAGGACAATTTTACCCATCTTGCAGATGAGAAAACTAATTTCAACTTGCTATGGTCTAGATGTCTGTGTTCCGCAAATTTCATATGCTGAAATCCTAACCCCCAAGGTGATGGTATTAGGAGACAGGGCCTTTGGGAGGCAATTAGGTCAGGAAGGTATTACCCTCGTGATTGGGATTAGTGCTCTTATAAAAGAGACCCCAGAGAGCTGACTCCTTCCTTCTACTATGTGAGGGCACAGTGAGAAGGTGCTGTGTATGAACCAGAAAATAGGTCCTGACCAGACACCGAATCTGCCAGTACCTTGACTGTGGACTTCTCAGTCTCCAGCTCTGTGAGATTATACATTTTGGTTGTTCCAGCCACCAAATCTCTGGTACTTTTCATAGAAGCCCAAATGTAGTAAGACAAAGAAAAGGTAAATGATCTGGCCAAAGTCCTATAAGCATTAAGGGTGGAACAGGCACGTGAACCTTGCCCGATTCCATGATGTCATGCTGCCTTGGGGTGTCAGGTAGTTGACTTCAGTTTCCTGGTCTACAAACCAAAAGGTCTCAGTTCCGATCACCTTTACTACCTCTTCCTCATACTGGAATTTTTAAACACGTTTTTTTGCCATGGACCCTTTTGACAGTCTAGCAAGGCTATGGGATCCCTTCTAAGAACAAAGTTTGTAAATACATAAAATTACAAAGGAAATTAATTATACTAAAATATGGCTGTCAAAAATATATTTTAAAAATGGCTGTAGCAGGCTTCTCAGTCTCAGCACTATTGAAATTTTGAACTGGAGAATTCTTTCGTGGGGGAGGGGACTGTCCTGTGCACTGTAGGACGTTTAGCAGGTCCCCTCCCAGCTGCGACAACCAGAAGTGTCTCCATATATTGTCAAATGTGCCCTGTGGGGCAAGATCTTCCCTTACAGACAACTACTGCCCTATTAATAGATGTGTTACTTCGTTAGCAGGTTCAATGAGAAGATATAGTGGAGGGTCTAAGAAGCACCCAAACTGTGAAGCAGTGGCGAGCATCATGACATTTTGATATTTACAAAAACTCTAATGTGACATCAGATATATTTGTGGTTTCTATTGGTGACCAAGTCGCAGGCACTGCAAATACTACTCTAGCCTGTTTATATTCCTGACTGAAGAAAATGCTCACTGACAGTCGGAGGTCAATGAAAGTAAAAACGTAATTCCACCCCTTGCCATCCCCAGCCCCTCGCCCCAGTGAAGGTTCATGGAGTGTGTGAATTCTGGCCACAGAGTTCTTGGAGATCCATGAACCTCATGTTGGGAACCTGTCTTCTAGTTGAGACATATAATGAAGATATGACACTAATAAGTCAGCCTGTATGTACATAATTAATTTTAACAGATGATAGAGATCATTTAATTTAATGTGCTATATTACAGCAAACGTTGACTCAGGTAGGGTAAGCGGTTTCCTCAAGGTGAGGCAGTTGCTTAGCAGAAGGCTTGGGATTGGACTGCCTTGTTTCTAGCTAAGCCATCATCCCCCAGTGACCCACGCGGACTGCTTTTCTCATTTGTTTTTGTTACATACATTGCCGACCTCCCACACACTGCCAATTATCAGACCTGAAATTCCTACTCAAAAATTGGACTTGATCCCTGACCTGTGAACCTTAATTGATTGTGGATGTCTGAAGACCTTAAGGAACAAGAGACTAAAGGTTAAATCTGAGGATGTAAATAAAGCATTAGGCTAAGAAACGTGAGGGGCCGCAGAAGGGTGTGGTGAGAAGGTCAGCTTTGATGGCTTCATCAGGGATCTGGAGGAAGGGAAGGACAGCAGGCTGGCCTCTCCTCACATATTACTACTGAGTCGGAGGAGTTGGAAGCATTATGGAAGGGGAAAGGTAATAAGAAGTCACCCAGGGATGCCACGAACAAGGGCAGGAGGTAAATGAAATTCTGGATTGATATAGGTGGCTGACAAGGTGACTGTGTCAACAACAGAGGTATCAGCCAAGTCACCGATATTGAATGACACCTGAAGAGCCCTGCCATTCAAAGTGTGGTCCATGGGTCAGCAGCAGCAGAATTGCCTGGAACCTCATTAGAAATAGAGACTCTCAAGCCCTAGCCCAGGCCTCAAGCAGAATCCACATTTTAACTAGATCTCCAGGTGGTCCGCTTTAAAGTTTGAGAAGCACTGCTTCAGAAAATCTGAAGTCCAAGAAACCTGAGAATTGCCAAGAAGTATGATTGTACCACTGACAGAAAGTTAAAGGTAAGGGTAATGTAAGATCTGAAAAGAAGTTACTTTTTGATTTGAGTTTCTGGGAACATTTTCTTAATATTCCCATATCCCTTACTACAATTGAAGGGATGCTAAATGGCTTCAATAGACAGACTAGTAGTTGTTTTGCACAATGTCTTAGGATAAAGCGCTGAGAAATCTAACAGGTTTCCAAAATGTTCATATGACTTGCACAAAGAGTTTTGTTCTCTAAAGAAACTATTCTTTCCTAAAATTTTAACGTTAAAGCAGGTGGAATAACAAACTGCCGACGAAAACCATCAAAGCCGTGGATATCATTAAAAAAACCCGAGTGGGGGGCTTCCCTGGTGGCACGGTGGTTGGGAGTCCGCCTGCCGTTGCAGGGGACACAGGTTCATGCCCCGGTCCGGGAGGATCCCGCATGCTGCGGAGCGGCTGGGCCCGTGAGCCATGGCCGCTGAGCCTGCGCGTCCGGAACCTGTGCTCCGCAACGGGAGAGGCCACAACAGTGAGAGGCCCACGTCCCGCAAAAAAAAAAAAAAAAAAAAAAAACCCAAGTGAATTTTCTACTTGCCTTCCTCTTTGTACTGTCACCTTAGCCATCTGAGGGTCTTATGACTTCCTTCTACCCATTCTCTCCTCTGTCCCAAACTGATTTCTATCCTGCATTCCCTTGCATGTTTAACAACACCATCCACATATCCAATCACTCAACCACCTATCCACCCACACCCACGCATCCACCCACCATCCTTCCATCCATCCATCCATCCATCCATCCATCCGTCCACTCACTCGTCAATCCATTAAGGGCCAACCATCAAGTATCTGGCACCATTAAAATATTGAGATTCTAAAGGTAAATAAGACATTGTCCCTCTATTAAGAGGCTTTTATTCTCCTGAGACAGAAATTACAGAGAAATCCTTGGCTCTCTCACATCCCTCCCTCATTTCTCAGATCTTACCTGGCTCTGATAATCCTGTCAATTCTACCCCGAAAACATCTTCCGATTTTGAACTTTCCATCACCATGGCCTTCTTTTCCCTATATCTTATTTTACATAATTATCAACTCTCCTTGAAATGTTATCTTAGCCTCTATCTAATATCTCCAGCCAATTCTCTACCTGCTTTCACAGTTCCTTTCTAAGGCATGTATTTCACCACATTACTGTACTAATCAGAGATCTTCAGGGGCTCTCTAATTCCCAAATGGTAAAGCCCAAGCTCTGTGGTATAGCATTCAAATTCCTTTTCCTAATATGACTCCAATTCATCTTTCTAGACTCATTTCCTCCCACAACAATTCCCCATCCCTGACCACATCTCCAACATTCTAGCCACAGTTCCTGGAATATATCACACAGCATCACATCCCTATGTTTTTCATTACGCTGTGTTTTACACTTGGAAAGCCACTCCTACTTACTTCTTAAGATTCAACTCAAATGTCACCTTTTCCGGGAATTAAGTTGGGGAAAAAGAACTTTCTCTGAGTGTCAGAGAAAGTTCCAGAGAATAAGTGACATTATGTTTATTTTTAACTGTGAGAGAAAGTGGCATTCCCATTGGGGGCTCCATCATGAACAAAGACATCCCTCTTTTCCATATTCTCATTGGGTTTTGAATCTGACTCTACTATAAGGTTTTCTATGTCAAATTAGAGTTAAAGGTTGATGTACTCATGTTCCCAAGCTCATTGTGAGCACCTTAAAGACAAGGGCCACTTATCAACACAGTTGCACTCTACTGAAAACACCATAACTGATAAATGTTTGATGAAGAAAATAATTATGAATCCAGCTTCTAAGATGGCCCCCAATGATCCGTGTCTCCTGATATTAGCTGCCTTGTGTAATCTCCCTTTGGGCAACTTGCTTGTAACTGATAGAATATGGCAATGTTGAGGAGATATCACTTTTGTGATTAGCTTGTAAAAAGTATGGTTTCCATCTTGCTAGCAGACTGTCTCTATGGACTTCTTGGATTGCCTGTTTTGATGAAGTGAGCAGCTCTGCTAGGGAGGCCCACATGGCAAGGAACTGAGGATAGTCTCAGGCAAACAGCCAATGAGGAACTGAAACCTTCAGTCCATCAAACCTGGAGGAGCTGAATCCTGCCAATAACCACTGAATGAGCTTGGAAGTGCATCCTTCCCCAGTCTAACTTTCAAATGAGACCCCTAGCCCCAGCCAACCCTTTGACTGCAGCCTTTTGAGAGATTCTGGGGCAGAGGACCTACCTTAGTCATGTTTAAACTCCTGACCCACAGAAATTGTGAGATAAGAAACGTGTGTTGTTTTAAACTGCTAAGTTTTGGGGTAATTTGTTATTGTAGCAATAGATAACTAATACAGTGAGCTGGGTGGGCTGATAAATAATAATGACTCAAGAATACTTACGAAGGGCTTCCCTGGTGGCGCAGTGATTAAGAATCCACCTGCCAGTGCAGGGGACATGGGTTCAAGCCCTGGTCCGGGAAGATCCCACATGCCACGGAGCAACTAAGCCCGTGCGCCACAACTACTGAGTCTGCACTCTAGAACCCACGAGCCACAACTACTGAAGCCTGTGCATCTAGAGCCTGTGCTCCGCAACAAGAGAAGCCACCGCAGTGAGAAGACCGGGCACCGTGACGAAGAGTAGCCCCGCTCGCCACAATTAGAGAAAGCCCGCGTGCAGCAACAAAGACCCAACGCAGCCAAAAATGAAATAAATAAAATAAATAAATTAAAAAAAAAAAAAGAAAGAATAATTACGGATGATCCTGGATGCTCGGTTAAAAGTGAGTATGAAAAAGAGTCTTTTTAAGGTGAGATTTAGTTAAGGACTCCTAATGCTGGATTTTTATACATAATGCATCCATGCTATAAAGCATAATCCCTTGGAACAAAGGTCAGGATACTTCAAAGAGGAATCTTCCAGTTAGAAACACTTGCTATCTTTCTTCTCACCTTGGTTAAGTGTTTCTAATAGGAGGAGCCCAGTGCAGTCTGGGTCAGGCCATGGAGGCTTTGCAATCACATCAGAAGTGAAAGAAGCCACCAGAAGATTTATTACTGTGAGGCAGATGAGACAGCTTAGCTCTGCCTGCTACTTCGTCCTGGAGGCCCTGCCCTCTCTCTGATATCCTCCTGCACTGCCCTTAGATATAATTGCTGTGATTATTTTGCCTCAACTAGATTATGTGTCTGGGACACACTAGATGTTTAGTAAACATTAGGTGAATGAATAAATAAGTAAATAGATGAACAAATTTAAGCTCCTTGAAACCAGCGCCACATTTCATATTTTTTCCTACTTCTCCAGGTACCCAGCACATCATTTGGCATATGGTAATTGCCTAATAAATTCCTTTTGACTGATAGGTTGATGGGTAACAACGAAAAGTTGTTAAATGCCACAAGTTATAACATGAGAAAACATTTCGATTTCCCCACTAAGACAAAGAGGTTTCTTATGCTTTAAAATTTCTTTGGAATGAAAATTTGAGAAGCCTCGTCTAACACCTTAGGAAAAATCCCAACCATGGCATCTCAGCTCTGTAAGGAAGTTGACCAGTAGAACAAATAAATACAGCAAAGCACTGTGGTGATACATTCTAGACAGTTTGGAACTAATCTTTGCGTAGTGTATTGACCCAATGAAGGTTAGGCTTTCATCTACATCTGACTGTCCTACAGGAGATAGTTAAAATGGGAGAAGGCTATTTTTCTTGAGTGGACGAGTTCTCAGAAATGCAAGGGAAAATCAACCAACTAACTACAAACAAAAAAACACCCAGATTCCAAGGGCATGGTGTTTTTCTTGTACTTCACAAAGAAGGAAGGCAAAAAACAAACTGTAACTCAGATCTCTGATGTTGGGTAAGGGCCAGTTAATATTGCAAGCCCTAAGCACAAGGATTAACAAGGATCATTTACAGTAACAGAAGTAGTACCATTAAGATAAACATTAACAAAAGAAGAAATGAATCTAAATACAAGGTGACATAAGTGGAAATACCTCTAGTGAGTTCTCTAGGCGAGGACTCAACCAGAGAGGTGCCACTAGCATGTCATTTTCCAGCAAGTGAAAAATCACGAACAGCTTTAATAAAGCACCATGAGGGATCCGGGACCACTGTAGTTATTCAACGGATATTAATCCCTCAAGAGATGTACCAATTATGAGTTTACAATTTAAAAGGCAAAATAATCAACTGAGGCCAGTCTTTTCTTCAGGGTTTGCCTGACTATTTCTTCCCAGCTTTCCAAAATTTGATCTTGGTTATATGATAACCCATGAAGCTGACTGTATGTAGCAGATGAAGACAGACTGTAGATCAGAAAAACCATTCTTCCATATTCTTTTTTTTTTTTTTTTTTTTTTTTTTTTGCGGTACGCGGGCCTCTCACTGTTGTGGCCTCTCCCGTTGCAGAGCACAGGCTCCGGACGCGCAGGCTCAGCGGCCATGGCTCACGGGCCCAGCCGCTCCGCGAAATGTGGGATCTTCCCGGACCGGGGCACGAACCTGTGTCCCCTGCATCGGCAGGCAGACTCCCAACCACTGCGCCACCAGGGAAGCCCTCTTCCATGTTTTTTGACATCTAATTCTAGGACTGAATCTCAGGAGCTGCACTGACAACCTAACGTGTTGTGAAAGATGAAGAATTTAAGAAGTACCACCTGTGAGTAATTCTTCTTAATGTGTGCGCTGACACACAAGGCAGCAATATTATTTTAAAGCATAAGAAATCTTTTTGGCTCAGTAGAAAACTAGACTGCTTTCTCATATGATAACCTCTTCTGGAAATTTAAAACCTTTCTATTGTCACCCATAGATGATCTCTCTTGAAAACACAAGGTGCTTCACTGGTTACAATTTCCACAATGTTGTCAAAGGCACTTCTAAGGCTCATTTGACCTCCATACGGCTGCTGCTCACGCAGGAGGAAGATACAAGGAGTGTGTTATGAAGGTTGGCACTGGAGGGCCACGGAAAAGGGTCCAGAGAGAGACATCTGAGGAGTGCGAGTGACATTAGGGTTACGCTCAAGTCCTTTGAAATGGACTTCTCCGAGTCAGCAGTTTCTGCACACCTCACCTCAACAGCTAACACTGCCACTTGCCCCAAGGGGCTCTTTGTGAACCAAGAGGCAAAGTTGGGATTGTATGAAGAATCATACACCAGGATAGGATCTCAGTATAGGCTCCTGTCACTCATTCTGGCTGCTCTAGATTTCAGGAGCAAACATTAAGATTGAAGGTGCTCAAAATTACAATTCAGGGCACATGACTGCGAACGTTAGATCCAGCTCTCGCTGTTGGGAGACTGACACAGACAAACTACACTTTGATGAACTGGTCACACAGAGGGAGGTGACCCAGCAGGGTAGCCTGCAGAGGGCTATATGCTTGTGGGAATTGCTATTCAGGGCTGCTTCTGCGACAAGGCACCTCAAAGGCCCCAGAACATTAAACCATCTCCTCTGTAGCACTCTTAGACAGAAAAACATGTACTACAAAATGTTTCAGGAAATAAATAAGGGATGTTTTATCCAGAATATATAAAGAACTCTTACAAATTATTAAGAAGATAAATGATGCCATTTAAAAATGGGCAAAAGATTTAAATAGATATTTCTCCACACAAGATAGATACATGGTCAATAAGCATATGGAAAGACCCTCAATATCATTAGCCATTAGGGGAGTGCAATTAAAGACAGATAATCACAAGTATTGATGAGGGTGCGGAGAAACTGGAACACATACATTGCTGGTGGGAATGTAAAATGGAAAACAGTTGGCAATTTCTTTAAAAGTAAAACACAGAGTTACCATATGATCCAGTAATGCCACCCCTGGGTATCTACCCAGGAGAAATAAAATCATATGTTCACACAGAAAGATTTTCACAGGAGTGTTCAAGCAGTGGAAATAACCCAAATGTCGACCATCTGATGAACTGATAAATAAAATGTGATATATCCATACAATGAAATGGGATACAACCATAAAAGGAGTGAACTACTGATACATGCTACAATATAGATGAAACTTGAAAACATTATGCTAAGTAAAAGAATCCAGCTGCAAGAGGCCATATATTATATGATTTCACTTAGATGATGTGTCCAGAAAAAGCAAATCCATAGAGACGGAAAGCAGATTAGTAGACACCCAGGGCTGGGGGGTGAGAACAGGAAGCGACTGCAAATGGGCACAAAATTATGCTGGGAGTGACAAAAATGTTCTAGAAAAAGATATTGGTGACAGTTACACAACTGTGAATTTACTAAAAGGCACTGAATTATACACTCAAAACAAGTGACTTTCATGGTGTATAAGTTACACCTCAAAAAAGTAGAATAAAAACATCTTTTATAGTTGTATATATCCATGCTCACTATACTCCCTGATCTTCTTTATTTCCTCCCTGATTCACTGGCTGTCCAGGAACATGTTGTCCAATTTCCACACATTTGTGAATTTTCCCATTTTTCTACTGCTACTGATTTCATACCAATGTGGTTGGAAGAGACATTTGATGTGTTTTCAGTCTTCCCAAATTTGTCAAGACCTGTTCCACATGACCTATCCTAGAGAATGCTCCATGTGTGCCCGAGAAGAACACGCACTCTGATGCTGCTGGATGACACGCTCTGCGCGTGGCTGCTAGGTCCACGTGGCTCACGGTGTTAGTTGAGTCTGTCGTTTTCCCCAGTGATCCTGTCTGGATGATCCATTCACTGATGAAGGTGGGACATTGTAGCTCTCTACTATCATTGAATTGCTGTCCATTTCTCCTCTCAGCTCTGTTCATTTTATGTGTCAACTTGACGAGTGTAAGGGATGGTCACATAGTTGGTAAAACATTATTTCTGCATGTGTCTGTGGAGGCGTTTCCAGAAGATATAAGCATTTGAATTGGCAGACCCAGTAAAATCAATCACCTTCACCAATGAATGTGGGCAACATTCAATCCATTGAGGGTCTGAATAGAACAAACAGGAAGAGAAGGGGTGAATTTGCTCCTTCTGCTTGACAGGGAATATCCATTTCTTCTCCTGTCCTTGGACAGCCTCCATAATTCTGTGAGCCAATTCCTCGTAATAAATCTCTTCTTACATATATCTCTATATACCCTATTGGTTCTGTTTCTCTGTAGAACCCTGACTAATACACCGCCACACCTAGAACTGTGTACATTTCAAAGTGACAGGTATGAGGGATGGAAAATACACATCTGTTTCTACGCACCAGTCCCACTGATGAAATTCAACTTGAAGTCTGCTTAGAGAGCTTGCTTCCTAACTTGTTCCCCTCCTCCTTCTCTTCCTAATAACTATAATAATAATAATAATAATAAATAAAATAATTAACACTTAAGTACTTCCTGTTCTTAGCACTTTACATGAATAAGTCATTTAACCCTTCTTCAATTCAATGGAGTAGGTGCTACTCTTAGTTCATTTTACAGATGAGTAAAAGAAGGCACAAAAGGTTAGGCATCTTGCCCTCCATAATGTGACTGGGGAATGACACAGAAGATTCAACTCTAGGCACTGTAGATCCAGAGCTCACACTCTTAACCACCTGGCTTTCCTGTACCTTAGTTTTTATTCTACAGGTAATAAAAACCGTCCATTATAACATTATTTGGAGGACACTTTCCTGTAAATGCACCCATATGGAACACAACAATCAAGTGTTAGAAGGGATATGGGTAATCTTAAACAAAAGAGTGTTTGAGCATCTCAAGGAGGTATCACACAACCTGAGCGCTAAAACTTAGGTTCGTATGTTTCATGAGAGAACATGAGGCCCTTGCTTAAGTTGATTAACTTTTATCTCAGTAAACTGGTTTCCTGGTCATGAGCAGATTATAAAGTATGAATTAAAAGGGAATGAGGAAGTAAGATATTTGGGGAAGGGGCTGCTATTATTAGAAGGCAGATTTAAAGCTCGAAGTGAGCAGTTTGCCACGTGGTAGTCCTCCAATTTAGAAAACAAAAGAAAGGAAAAGAAACAAAACAACAACAAGACCCTAGACAGAAAACAAACAAACAGCAAAGGCAAAATGGACCCGCTCAGAAGGAGGACCAAAGGGAACCCTCCCTTCTGAACCTTGAGTGTGGCTCGAGAGCATAAAAGGAGGGAATCGTACATTTGGAAATCCTTCCATTAAACCAATGGCTACAATAAAATTCGAGAGTTTATAATTTTAGCCTGCCAGTATTAGAATAATTTAGTTTTGTGAAGAATTAGACAAATGAGCCCTGAATTTGATATATGCATTAGTGTCAATGCAGGTGAATTCCCCTGGTCCCTCATAGCCCTCTCTCCTAAATGGTCCTTGGACCATGTTTGGAAGTTCCACCTGGGGAACAATTATTCGAATGCACTGCCACCCAATCAGGTGTCTTTTATCAAAAACCACTTCAGACCCAGGCCAGTGCAAATGGCTGTGTGTGGGACCTGGTGAAAGCGCCGAATGGGGGTTGAAACTTAGCTGCCTCACAGAGCTCCGAGACCGTTGAAACCCAGCACAAAGATGCCACTGGCTGGGACACAGCAGCCCAAAGCGGGTACCATTTGTAATTCACACAAGAGCTGCACAGGCTATATGAGGCTCAGACGTTTTTTTAGAAGTAGGCAGATCACAAGCAAACAATGAACACATTTTAAAAGTTATTATATGCGTTAAAGGTATTTGGACTATAATTCAAAGGCTGCCAAAATACATTTGAACAAATCATTCCATTGTTGCGCATTTTAGTTATAAAACAGATCACTGCCTTCCTAGCCCCGTGCTCTTCCCATGCATTTTACTTTCTCCCAAGCCTGTTTTCTTTTCATCTGCCTCCAGAGGTCCAGTCAACCCCTCCTCTCCTTGTAGGAATTTAAAAGCTTCCTTTACTTTATCCTCCCTTTGCTCCTTTATTGTTCAGTTCTACTTCCCATCCCTCTTTCCCCAGGGTCACCCTCTGACCCTGGAGATCTTCAAACCCACATTTTTAATACTTACTTCAATCATTTACATAATAGCACTCTGACCAATGACTGGAAAATAAAGCCTTTAAGAAATGTATCATCCTGGAGACAGTTCTAGTCTAATAAATATTTAACCTAGAAAAAAAGAGACAGAGCTAAAGGTGAATAAAAATAGGAAAATAATTGTTTAGCAACATGATGGAGTTTTAACCCCTCTACAAATTGTACTGCAGATGTGAAGGTATCTTTAATTTCTAATAATGGTGGAGGGAAAGAGTAATTATCTTGAATATTTAACAGTATACTGTCCTGTATGTCCCAAGTATTCTATGGCAAGCAAGGTATTATGACCACTAGGACCCACGGAAAAAGAAAAAGAGACTGCATGGCTTTCCAAATGCCTTTTTGCAAGACAGGTTGAGGATTTTGAGCCGAGGGTCATCTCATTACAGGTATTACAGAAAAGAGGAGTGACCCAGGTAAACTTATGAAGAAAAATCATCACTGAGCTAAGAGAGATTATTTTGAACCAGATCTGCAAACTACAGCCTGTGGGCCAAATCCTACCACCCTCTGTGAGCTAAGATGATTTCATGCCTTGGGGCCAAAAAACCAAAACACAAAACAGAAGCAATATCGTAACAAATTCAATAAAGACTTTAAAAAAGGTCCACATCAAAAAAAAAAATCAACATAAGTATAATATTTTGTGATACATGAAAATTACATGAAATTCAAGTTTCAGTGTCTGCAAAGTTTTATTGGAACACAGCCATGCTCATTCATTTAAAGTCTACGGCTGCTTGGTAAGTCGCTAAACCACTCTGAGCTAATGGCATCAACCTCACAGAGTGAACGAATAAACCTCCTTTATTCACTCATTCCACATGTGTCAACTGAGCACCTACTCCATTTGGGTCCTGGGCTAGATGCTGGGAATACATCAGAGAACAAGACAGATGCTTTCCTTACTGTCATGAAATCTGCCACCCAACTGGGGACCCGGACAATAAACTAATAAATACACACACACACACACACACACACACACACACACACACACACAAAATACAAAATAAAGTCATGGGCTTCCCTGGTGGCGCAGTGGTTGAGAGTCCGCCTGCCGATGCAGGGGACACGGGTTCGTGCCTTGGTCCGGGAAGATCCCACATGCCATGGAGCGGCTGGGCCCGTGAGCCATGGCCGCTAAGCCTGCGCGTGCGGAGCCTGTTCTCCGCAATGGGAGAGGCCACAACAGTGAGAGGCCCGCGTACCGCAAAAAAAAAAAAAAAAAGTCTATGTCTGCTTTTATGCCATGATGCCAGAGTTCAATTGTTGCAGTGGAAGCCGTATGACCCATCAAGCCTGAGCTATCTCCTATATGGCCCCTTTACAAAAAAACTTTGCTGACCCCTAGTCCTGTTGGGAAACCATCTCTCTCCCAAGTGGTCCAGGTAGGAATGAAAATGATTCAACTCACACTTTGGGGGTAGGCTCTGTTTGGTATAAGCCAATCAGCACCTCCCATGACCCCTGGCCATTATGATTGGTTCAGGTGTGGCTGTGTGGCCTCCAGTCGGTTCAGTGAGAACCCAGGGGCTGAATCTGAGAATGCTGGGACACAGCTTCTCTCTCTTCTGGATGGTGAGTGTGAGGATGGGAAGGGCTGCAGCCATGAAGAACGAAACTTGAGGAGGAAGGCAGAACAGAGGGAGCCCAGAGAGATGGAGCAGAGCTCTGATGACTCGGAGACGCTCTTTAAACCTCTTTTGAAGCTGGCCCTGGC
Source organism: Leucopleurus acutus (assembly GCF_964270905.1). Classification (NCBI taxonomy): domain Eukaryota; kingdom Metazoa; phylum Chordata; class Mammalia; order Artiodactyla; family Delphinidae; genus Leucopleurus; species Leucopleurus acutus. The sequence continues at coordinate 9,737,140 of NC_139148.1, read as the reverse complement.
ATTCTGGGTATTTATAAAATGGTGGTAAAAGACACATATAATTTACCATCTTAACCATTTTAAAGTCTACATTTCACTAGTGTTTTGTATGCTTACATTGTTGTGAAACAAGTCTCTAGGACCTTTTAACCCTGCAAAACTAAAACTTAATACTTATTAAAAAACAACTCTCCTTTGTCCCCTCCCCCAAGACCTTGGTACCCACCATTCTACTTCCTGTATCTATGAATTTGACTACTCTGCATACCTCATATAAATAGAATCATACAGTATCTACCCTTCTGTGAGTGGCTCACTTCACATAGAGTAATTTTCTCAAGGTTCATCCATGTTGTAGCATGTCACAGGACTACCATCCTTTTTAAGGCTGCCTAGTATTCCATTGTATTTACTTACCATATTTTGTCTATCCATCTACCTGTCAATGCACATTTGGGTTGTTTCCATCTCTTGCCTATTGTGAATACTGCTGCTATGAACATGGGTGGGCAAATAGCTCTCTGAGACTCTACTTTCAATTCTTTTGGATATATATCCAGACATGGGATTGGTGGATCATATGGTAGTTCTATGTTTACCTTTTGGAGGAACCATCATGCTGTTCTCCACAGTGGTTGTATCATTTTACAATACTGCCAGAAACGCATAAAGATTCCCTTTTCTCCACAGTCTATGAGGCCACCATTTTTTGCGAGTAGGCATCCTAATTATCTCATAGTGGTTTTGATTTGCATTTCCTTGATGATTAGTAATGTGGAACATCTTTTAATATGCTTGTTGGCCATTTGTATATCATCTTTCAAGAAATGTGTACTCAAGTCCTCTGCCCATTTAAAAAATTTCGTTATTTGATTTTTTGTTGTTGTTGAGTTGCAGGAATTCTCTATAGAATGAGCTGGGAATTGTTACCTCCTCTTTAATTTTCTGGAAGGCTTTGAGGAGGATTAATTCTTTATATGTTTGGTAGCACTCTCCAGTAAAGCCATTTAGTCCTGGGCTTTTCACTTTGGGGAGGTTTCTCATTACTGATTCAATCTCCTTACTAGTTATTGTTCTGTTTAGATTTTCCTATTTCTTCACGATTCAGTCTTGGTAAGTTTGTATGTTTTTAGGAATTAATCTACTTCTTCTGGGTTATCCAATTGTATAATCCTTTCTGTTTGTCACATTGATTATAATATCGTCATGTCTCCTTAGGCTATGACAGTTTTACCACTAGTTTTTAGGTACATAAACCCAAAAGATATTCTTTTTATTGTTTAAGATAAATAGGTTAAGAATTTTGTTTCTTGTAAGTCACAAGATTCCCAGCTGACACAGTTTTCTAGTATAGATCATTTTATAATGAGAAAAGTGAGGCCGATAGTGTCCAAATGATTACCCAGCATCACACAGCTAGTACTAAGAGCTAGAATCCTAGCCCAAGTGGTTTTACTCTTTAATTTCTGTGCTTTATGATTCTGTGCCACCTGTTGCTGGGAAACACTGCAATCAAACTACCCCAGAAAGGTACCTTCATTATATCCTGAATTTTGGAGCTCTTATAAACAGCCACACTAAGATATGGACCATTGACAAGGCCTCGATGAACTTTATAATAAGACCAAATTTTGGTAGTGAAATTTCTATATCAATAAGTTAAAGAGAAATAATTTTCACTCACTGACTTGTATATCAGCATCTTTCCTAACAATGTACTGAATATATAATGCTTTAGGAAAAGGTCTATTCATCCATCCAATAATGCATCCATCCACCTACTCATACATACACACATCTAAATATTTATTGAACAAACATTTATTGACCACCTGCTATTGCCCAGACAATACTCTGGGCAGTGCAAAGCAACCCCTGTTGACCTCTTTTATCTCCTGTAGTGGAACAGTCATGCGTCCCCAGCAATTTTTGGATTCAAACCAAATGGTATCAACATATTTAAGTTCATGAATCCCTTTTTATTTTTTGTGGGTTCTACGTAGAAATATAGGCTTGAATATGTGAGAAATTGAAGTTTGAATGTTGAGCTGAAAAAGAACCAGCTAAGGAGACATGAGAAGGAATCCTCAGTGAGTTTGGAACAAAGGAAGGGGGATGGTGTCATGGAAGCCAAGAGAACCGCCTAGAACAGAACAAAAATAAACTGGGGACCTTTATATGGGAGCTTTATAAAATTCCAAAAAGATAACGAGTAGAATTTCTTTAAAACATTATGGACAATTAACGTTTTGAAAGTACAATGGGGCTCTTTCTCCGTAGACCATTAGTATGAGCAAGTTGCTATGTAATTTTCACCTCCCTAATAATTATTTGTACTTGCATTCAGCATTCCATTGTGACTGGGCTTCATAATGCTGTCATTTCCTGTCCCTCCATCTTCCTCCCACGAAGGTGTTGGCTGAAGGTGGGGGGCAGGGAATCGTGATACTCACATAATAAAAGTTCTACTTTTCTCAAGGATTTTAACAATGCTATTCCTAGAATGCCTTTTAGAGGTAGGTCACGAATGTCAGAGCTGTACAAGAACTCTTACTGACAATAGATACATCATAGAGCTTTCTGGCAACAACTAGGGAAAAAATGGGGCTCTGGAGTACTTTTTTAACTCCTTGCATGACTCAGAGTGCAACCTCAGAAAAGGTTTCTTTTCTAATTTCTTTCATATATGAAATAAGTGGCAGCTCTCCATTCCACGGGAGGGTTTTGAAAATTTATTAATTATTGAATTAAAAACATGAGAATGGGGTCAAACGCATGATGCTCTAGAGAAAGGTTTGGCAAACTATTACAGCCCACGAGCCAAATCCAGCCCTCAGGCAATTTTTGTAAATAAAGTTTTATTCGAACACAACCATGTCCATTTGTTTACACATTTCCTGTGGCTTCTTTCTCAATACAGTGGCAGAGCTGCACTGTGTTGATTTGCAAGAGAACCCACTCGGCCTCCAAAGCCTAAAATAATTTGCTGTTCGACCTTTTATAGAAAAGGTTTGCTGACCTGGCCCAGAGAAGTAAGGGCTGGGGGTAGGGGAGGAGGGGAAGTGTATATCTTAGGGTGACAAAAGCCATCCTTGACAGGGCATGGAGATTGCTTTCGGGGGAGCCAACAGCTAGAGGCAAACTTTCCTCTTTGCTAGACCTTTACTGAGAAAGCCACATGAGAAATGTTTTTTAAAAACCTCAAGAGGTGAGGTTGGGAGGTGAAGGCCGAAGGCTAATTAGTTTTTAACAGATGTAGCCCTCTTAGAAACATGAATGATCAAGGAAATCCTGCCATATACTCTCTTAGTCGTGTTACCGCCCTGTACTGGTCATCCACTGACACTCAAAGTGATGACACAGAAGGCAAGGGAAAGATAGAGGCACACGTAATTCCCTTTCCTTTCAGTTATTCTCATCCATCAGCAAGCCACAGGTAGGGAGATTTGGTAGAGTGTGCTCATATCAAGAAGTAAAACAGGACTTTCCTGCTGGCGCTGTGGTTAAGAATCCACCTGCCAATGCAGGGGACACGGGTTTGAGCCCTGGTCTGGGAAGATCCCACACGCCGCGGAGCAACTAAGCCCGTGTGCCACAACTACTGAAGCCTGAGCGCCCAGAGCCCGTGCTCTGCAACAAGAGAAGCCACCGCAATGAGAAGCCCGCGCACCACAATGAAGAGTAGCCCCTGGCTTGTCGCAACTAGATGAAGCCTGCGCGCAGCAACGAAGACCCAACGCAGCCAAAACAAATAAAGAAATAAATTTATTTAAAAAAAAAAAAGAAGTAAAACAAAAACTACCGAGTTAGTTTTGTGCAACATTTCTACTTTTCTGTTCAGAATGAAATACATATACATGTGTAACCTACGAAACACAATTGTGTGATTTCGGCAATTCCTCATATGAGTTACATGCTCTTATATTTGCATCTAAAACCCACGTTGCACAATATCTAAATGATTGGTAACATTCATGTTAATAATTGAAAAATTTAGTTTTTCATTACTTAGAATGGCATTCAATAGCATATAAAAGACTATGACATGTTGACAGAGAGACAAGAAGAAAGGGAAAATCTTTACATTTTAGTACCTTTATGAGCACTTTTATCCTGCTTTTTGAACAAGGGGCCTGCATTTTCATTCTGGAATGGGTACCAAAAATTCAGTAGCTGGCCCTGCATAATTAGCCGTATCCTTTAATATCCAACAGATTTGAGAGTCTCTCCCGGCCTTCCACATTGGAACTGCTATCACCAAACCTGTGTTCCGGCAACGACTGAGTGGCGCACCCTGTGACACAGCTATGGGACATGGCTACTCTTGACTCGTGCTCATCTGAGCGTCCACTGCCACAAAAAGTACCACCATCCCTCATCCTTGCAATTGAAGAGACTCTTCCCTAGAAAGTGGCTATTGATAGCAAGGTTTTACTCAAGCTTTGCAAGGAAATAGAGGACAGGGCTTGGGAGGGAACTGCTGTCTCCTACCCTCTGGTGGAGCACAGTAAGGCACTCTGTCACCAGCCTTCTGCCACTCCTCTTAGGTAGCAGCGCAGACAGTAATGAAAGGACACCTGCCGCAAAGGTGATGCCTTTTCCTCTTCAGTTCAGCCCATTTACTTGGCAGTAATACCCACAGGCCCCACTTGGCATTTGGGACAGGCCAGAATTTCCTGCCTGTGTCCCAGCCTTAGGTGATCATATCAAAATTGCTCTCTGCAAGGGCTGGCTCAACCCAGAAAGAAGACATGCAAAGGCCACTCAAAGGAACCAAGGGGTGGTAGGCAGCCCCAAGCTAGTATTTTAATTACAGGCTGTGATGGAAACCTGGTCATCCAGGTGCTTCTCATTTTCACAGGCTGGCTGTTCCTGTGATTCCAAATGGACTCTGTGACCCACCTCATGTACATCCCCAGGGGCTACATAAAAGCTCAGGAGAAGACAGAACCCACCCCGTCCAGCAGCTAACCTGCTGTCTGTAGCTCCGCCTGAATGTGCATGTCCCAAATCTGCTGGAATCAAGTGGCCCAAGGAACTTCAGATAATTACAATCCCTTCAGATACCTTGGCCTGCTGGACAAATACGCCAAGTGTATTAGGAAGTTGTCCTAGAATGATGGCCAGATTAAGTCCACCAGCAAAGTTTCAAAAACAAATCTGCAGGGAAAATGAAACCACCACCAATAAGGGAGAAGTCTGCTGAGCACAGTTCTGTGTGCCATATGCTAAGTTAGATCTGGAAGGATGGTGTCATTTCAGAGCTCTCCTGTTAAAAGCCCTTCCATCAGCTCTGCAAACTTACCTTCCAGCTGGGAGCAGTGATTATTAACTCAGCGGAGAGGTGCTTTGTCAGATTTGAAAGAAAACAAATCTGCTTCAATGAAGGGAATAAACAGCCCCTGATGTTCAGCCTGGGAAGCTTCTGCGTTGACATGACATAATTACCTTCCATTTCATGTAATGATACTATCACATTTACTTTGTTCCTCCAATTCCAAAATTACAATATACCTCCCTCCCTTGACCGGGTGCTTGGGATCCGAAGGAACTCATTTACCTAAATGGCATTTGCTCTTGCAATGAGGCAATTATTTGCATTTTATGCAGAATTCACTGTGTGCACTTGGAAGCGAAACATTTTATCTGAGAATTCTTCATCAAAAACACAAAAAATGAGGCAGACTGCCTCTTCTCTAATATAATGCTAGTTCTTAACTCTTTGGATATTTAAAACCACACAAAATAACAAAGCAACCCACCTCAAATAGATCTCTCCTATTGCCTTTATTGTCACAACTGTTGATTTCTACAACGATGCTCTGCGTTTTATCACCAGAAACAAAGGGTAACAATTTGAGTAACCTCTCAGATTCGTTTGTCCTTTGTTGAATGTGAGTTAAAAATGTAAGCTTGATAAAGCAGGAAACTGACATCTGCTTCAAATATGAAATTAACCCAGGGGTTGGGTGGTACAACCACAATACCCACATCCAACTTTATAACTTAACTCTTCTTGACTTTTTTTTTTTTAATTTTTACAGAAGGAGAACATCACAGAATAACTGATTACTGGACTCATCCACAGAATAACAGTAAGACTCTCTTATGAAATCTTGGGGTAAAAATCAAGAAAAAAGTAGCAAAGACTAGGCCCTAGAACTACCAAACAATATTTGAAAATAATCAATTGCTTCTTTCGTCTTTGGACATTTCAGTTGGACTAGATAAAGCCTGGAGGGAATACTTAGAGGCTCACACTTTAGGATGACGTAAGGTTTTGTCATTTGTAATTTTCATGATGACAGAATCCTGTCACGTTGACTTGACTGTCTTCTGGTTAATAAAAAGGCACATACAGTGCTTGTATTTCTTCAGATTATTCTTTTCTGGAGACAGATGAGCCAAAAACACATTTCACATTGGCCACTGAACTGACGGGCAGATAGCAATGGCTAAACATCTCCCAAAACAAAGTGGAAGTTTCCACATCTCATTACTAATCCCCAATATTCAGGTTTCAGAACTGAACTCTTCTGCATTAAGAAGATAGTGACTTGGTTCAACTGCCCCCCGTGGGAACTGCTGGTAGAATAAGAGAACAGTGCGTCTTGTCCAATACGCTCGCAGGACTACATTTGTGGACTTACAGGGTGAAAGTAGCCAGAAAACCGGCAGGCCAAAAAAGACAAAAACCAAAAAAGCCTCTTCATTTTCGAGCTTGACAAACGAGGACATGTGGTTGGGAAATGACCCTCCAGCCTCCGCTCCCACTATCCACCCCCATCCCTTTCCCCAGACTCCAACGTGGCTCATCTTAATCATGTATTTTGCCAGCTAGTGTTTTGATATTTATTTTGCTCACGTTTAAATTTTTCTTCAATCTACAAAAACCGAATTTCCAGATTTACGAAGCACATTATTTTTGCATTAACTCTACCCACCTCCACAGTTAAGTAAGCATGTATTACTCCACTGAACTCAAAAACGGAAAATAAGGAACTCACGGCGCTCCCTATTCTCTGACTATGAAACATACTATGTGTCTATAAAGAGCTTAAAAAAGACATCGCTTGGTTGAGAATAATGGTTAGTAGTGGTAGTGTGCGGCCCGTGGCAACGGCCTGCATCCTCACACCCACTCCCAAAGGATAGGGTTGTTTCCTCCTTGGGGCCTTCCCCTGTATCTACAGCATATTGTATTATTTCATATATCACTTCCACCACACTCTAAGATCCTGCAAGGTAAGACTGTATCTTGCTCATTTTGGTAACTTCATCACTTAGCAGTGCTCAGTAAATGTTGGGGGGAACACACGTTAGGTGTAACCAAGCAGTGCTTTTGCGCATGACCAGACAACCAGGCTGCCCAGGCCATTTCTAAGGATGCGGAGGAGGGGAGGGTATGGCAGACACAGGTGGAGATGAGCAGAGCTGAGCATACATTGATTGGGCTGGGGAATCCTAGGGGTGGTGACCAAAGCTTACTATGGATTAAGCTCCGTAACAGAGCCAAAAGAACCGAGGCCTTTGAGTCTGATGGTGTGGTGCAAACACGGGTCTGACTACCCATGAGGACATGGAGATACCAGCCTCTGTGAACCTCAGCTTCTTCTTCAAGAAGGAGATTCCTCTATGTGCTTTAACTACCTCACAGGACAGTTGTCAAGATTAAATGCAAGCTTACGTCTTGCAAGAATTTTCTAAACGTTGGTAGCGTGATATATAGTTACCTTATGTTATCTAAATCAGAACACTCTGAGAGCAAAGGGAGATGCCATCAGTAATTATGTGAGAACAACACCCCTAAACCAGGGCCCTCCTGGGCAAAGCTGGTTGTGCGGTCACTGGTCTGTCCATCCATCTCTATCTATATTCTATATCCATTGATATCTATATCTACAACTCTGTATATTTATAGCCATCTATATCTGTATCAATATCTCTGTAATTATACTCCATAACTTTATCTACATCTGTATCTCTTCTCATATCTACAACTATATCTATACCCACCTCCATCTATTATTTATTGATGCTATTATTATAAGAACCATCTCAGAGTACCTCACTTTCTCTATTTCTCTTAATTTCTCTGGCCGTCCATTGCTCCCTCTATTAGCCATTTCTCACCAGGACGCTCTCTTTCCCGAGACTCTTCTCTTGGTAGTTTCTCTCTTCCCATCTGCTTCTCTCCCTTCCCTTCTTCTGCTCTCTTAACTGGTAATAATAAGGACCAAGAAATTTTTATTTTGTATCTGTCATGTTTCTTACACAATGTTCTTTGCTCCTCAAAAAACTGTAATTTGTATTTCTCTAAGAATACCAACAAAACTTGTCCTTTCTTAATGGAGAATCCAGTGTATTTGAACGAGCAGTAGTTTGCGACTTGGTACACGTGTGTAAACTTTGGGAAAGCCTTTTGATTAGTCTGAGATTCAGTTTTGGCATCTAGAAAATGGGGTAATTATTCCGCATTAATGCAAAAAAAGTGCTTCAGAGCAGCCGCAGTAGCTGTTCATTAGAATCAGCTGAGGAGTTTCTGAAACTCTATTCCTAGGCTCTATCCCAGATCCAGTGCTATGGACCGAATGTTTGTGTTCCCCCAAATTCTTATGTTAAAACCCTAATCCCCAATGTGACGGTATTAGGAGATGGGGCCTTTTGGGAGGTAATTAGGTCATGAGAGTGGAGCCCTGATAACGAGATTAGTATTTTTATAAGAAGAGACACAGAGAGGTGATTTCTCTTCTCCTATCCTCTCTCTATGTGAGGATAAAGCAAGAAGGTAGCTCTCTCCAAGCCAGGAAGAGGGCCCTCACCAAGAAGCTGACCACGCTAGCACCGTGATCTTGGACTTCACATCCTCCAGATCTGTGAGAAATAAATTTCTGTGTTTAAGCCACCAGTCTCTGGTATTTTATTATAGCAGCCCAAATGGACTGAGACACCCAGGCATCACGATATTTTACTGCTCCTTGGGCTATTCCAATGTGTAGCCAAGGTTGAGAATCACTAGTCTGCAGACTATACAAAATCATACAAATGTACATTATCGTGTGTATAATGGCATTAAAAAAATTTTTAACCCTATGGATTAGTAACTCAATAGAAGACAGATTATCCAGCCCTACTGTAAATAACTGGGGATAGGAAAGGAAAGATGAAATTTGAACACACTTTGAACTACCCTGGGTCATATTCTGAAAGAGTCATAACAATAGAATTAGCTCATTATCAACTCCGACGCTCTAACTTTGAACAGGTGAACCCTGGTTCCTCCCATAGCTTTGTCCATCACTTAAAAATAGCTGTACCTCCATCAGAAAGAATTGTCTAATGTGAGTTATCATTTAGCTCTTAAGACAAGATAAAAAAAGAAGACATCTCTTTCAAAGAGAAAATGTAAGAGTGGGAAATTAAATGCAAAGATGCTAATTACCAACCACAGATTAGTTTCCAAATTGTTCTTTTAACTTCTAAAACTAATGAGTAGAGATATACTCGATACCGCAAACCAGGCTCCCTGGTAACTTTGGTAATTAGAGTATCTCTTTGTAACGGACATCGCTCAATAGGTAAGAGAAAAAATCAGAATGATTCTCATTATTTATAAAACTCATTAGTGACAAAGAAACAACAAGCACTTGTACCAGAAGTACCATTCTTGACATCTTAAAACAGTGTCTCTGACAGGACTGTGGAAATTTACTTTTCAAGTAAAAAAGCTCCACGGATTTAAAAAAGTGACACCAGTGACTTTGGTTTTAAAACTTGCTGTTTAGTAATCAGTGCAGGTTTCTCTATGAAGTTGCTGATCTGCTCTTTCATGTTGCAACAGCTGGCATCCGGCCAGTGTAAATGTTAAATTGACACCTGGGCTGGCCCTTAAAAATGTCAATGACATTGATGGAAATGCATACCTGTAGAGCTAGCTGGGGATCCCAGAATCTCTAAACAATAGGCCATAGTTTGGGTTTCTGGCTATTGATCAAATGGCTTGGAATACACAGGAACCTCAATCCAACCGGGGACAAGGAAAAATCCATCTTAATCAGAGAAGACTGAGCTGTACCTTCCTAAGTTCATAATCCATGTCTTTTAAAACTACATTTCTTTGGCAGAAATTTTTATTGTTTTGAGTTAAAGCATCTAGGCCACCTCAACTGTGCCAATTACGTAAATTCATAACCATGTTACAAAACAGATGGCACAATATAATATCAAATAATATCATCTTTCTACCATTATGAGGGACTTAGGCAAACTATTAAAATTAATGAATCAGGGCTTCCCTGGTGGCAGGCAAACTATTAAAATTAATGAATCAGGGCTTCCCTGGTGGCACAGTGGTTAAGAATCTGCCTGCCAATGCAAGGGACACGGGTTCAAGCCCTGGCCCGGGAAGATCCCACATGCCGTGGAGCAACTAAGCCCGTGCCCCACAACTACTGAGCCTGCTCTCTAGAGCCCGCAAGCCACAACTACTGAGCCCACGTGCCACAACTACTGAAGCCTGCACGCCTAGAGCCCGTGCTCTGCAACAAGAGAAGCCACCACAATGAGAAGCCCACACACCGCAGTGAAGAGTAGCCCCTGCTCACCGCAACTAGAGAAAGCCCGCACACAGCAACGAAGACCCAACGCAGCCAAAAATAAATTAATTAAAAATAACAATAATAAAGTAAAATTAACGAATCAGAATCTAGGATGTAAACAAACTGTTGGCCTTTCTTCGTGTCTTTGAGCTTTCTGAGAGATTCCGTCCCCACTGCCAAGATTTCCACCATAATTTCTCTATGAGCACATCCTCAGGAAAGCCTTGAAGAGCCAGAAGGTCACTTCACACAGGCTCCCTGGAGTGGATCAGATTCAAGGTCAACTTTAATCTTTCCAGGATGGACCCAGGAAACAAGCCCCTCAGCCACCAACTGTACTCTTAAGAGAGGTCCTCTCCCCTCTGCAAATCTAGGAAGGGGAGAGATCTGGGCTGCAGAGACTAGGAAACCACTGACAACACTCACGTGAGTTTTTCCCTAGCTACTTTCCAGCAGCCCTAATTTAGAGGTGCTGGGCTGTCCAAAAGACCAAATACTCAAAAATCAATCTTGGCAGATACTTCTATTTTTATAAAAATGATCCCCTACATCACATAGATCCTATATTTGCTAATCAGTTCATAGTCAGCCTGGTTGGAACAAAGAATCAAGCCTGTGGTATTGAAAGATTTTTTCCCCCCTTGGCCTCCAACCTCTGCTCACTTGTATCAGGGTAGGCCAACCATGCTTCCTGATTTCAAATCTGTTTCACTAACTTCTCATAATTAAGAATATTTCACTTTGGAGAAGCAAACAGTGTGAACTCTTGCCATTTTGAGAGGTATAATATAAGCACTTTTTTCATACAACTGCAAAAAACCAGAGCACTGCAGCCTCTGTGAAAAACACTTTGGTCATTCTCGAAAAAAGTAAACATCAAAGTACCGTATGACCCAGCAATTCCACTGCCAGGTATATACCCAAAAGAATTAAAAGCAGGGATGCAAACAGATACTTGTATACCAACGTTCACAGTAGCATTATTCACAAGAGCAAAACGGTGGAAACAACTCAAATGTCCCCTGACAGATAAACGGATTAAAAAAAGTAATCTATCCACACAATGAAATATTATTCAGCCTTAAAAGGAATGAAATTCATAGATTTTCTACAACATGGATGAACCTTGAGGACATTATGCTAAGTAAAATAAGCCAGATAAAAAAGTACAAATACTGTATGATTTCACTTATATGAGGTACCAGGTGCTGGAGGGAGGGGGAGTGGGAAACTCTTGTTTAATAGAGACAGAGTTTCTGCTGCATAAGATGAAAAAGGTCTGGAAGATGAAAGTGGTGAGAGTTACAAAACATTGTGAACGTAGTTAATGTCACTGAATTATACACCTAAAGGCAGTTAAGATGGTACATAAAATTTACCATTATGTTACATACAATAGAACCATTATATATATAACATAAATAACATAGCCGTTATGTAATATATAGTTTACCACAATTTAAAAAAAAAGAGCACCACAAAAAATCCAAAACCTCAGCCAATGTTAGTGGGACCAATTTATAGTACAACCTGTAATGCACATAATCCTTTCAGCTGATTTTTCTAGTTGCAGATGAGCCAGTAACATTGCTGTCTTAACCATTTCTACAAGGCTTTCCAAGGCTTGACCCTCCTCCATGTCAAACTTTAGTTACTAGCCTCGGACAATCAGTACAACTGGCCCAGGATTCAATAACATACATGTTTGCTCTGGCCCAGGAGTACCTGATACCCTGGGAATTCTGAGCCTAAGATGGCACGTGTCCAAGAACAAAGAAACCTCATGTCACAAGATATGGAAGGCCCAGGGGATCACCTGCTTGAGTCATGGCCTCCAAGTGCCTAGGAGTCCTCAGTTTAAGTATGCTAATTCTCCTGAGCCAAGGGTCAAAACAGAGACATCCCCAAAACCAAAGATTAAACTATTTATGCCGTGTGTTCAACCTACTTGATGAAGCAGTCTCGTCCATCCCGGTTTGCCGTCATCTCCCATCCATAGGGCGGCACCTGGTTCAAGCCCCAGGTTCCCGAGGGAGGTGGCCAGCCTGAAGACTTTGTCCTGTGGCTGGAAAAAAGGAAAGCAAGGCATCATTACACCTGACTCTGGAACACTTCTTCTGAGACAAACCCCAGAAGGGGCACAGGACTTGCTTGTCTCCGTTACGGGCTGTGTCCTCAGCTGACAAAATGAACAATTAGAATGTTTTTGTGTCAGGTAGCATGCTCAGTATCTTTCTTTATAGTATCCTGCAAGCTGTTCCCAGCTGCCCTGTGAGCTAAGTATACTCATCTCGTTTTACAGATGAGGAAACGATGAATGGCTCACAAAGCTTAGGTAACTTTCCTGAGGACACACAAGCCAATTCTGAACAAACGTTTAGCACACTTTCCACGACACTAGGCATTCCTGGGACCAGACATTAGGACGGTTTGGCATATAAACAGATATCACACCACAATACAAACGCACAAATGAAAATAGATTCCTGTTTTTATGGATCTTAAACAAATAACCCCAAGCCTCAGTTTTCTGGACTCCTGTGACCAAAATACAAAATTTCCACTCATATTAACCATACTCCAGTCAAGGTGACTGGTCATAAAACCTTAGACAAACTCTCCATTTATGTGGCAATGAAAATCCACACATTAACTTTTACAGTTTCTAGTCCACACCTAAAATGTGACTCGTCAGCAACATGAAAGGGTAGGTTAAGGAGAATTTTCTAGAAGCCTTTCCAAGAACAAGAGGAAAAAGGGAGTGACTTCACGTGACAAGCAGCTGTGATAGGCAGCGTTGCACAGTGACAATTCCCATCCAGAGGCCTAAGCCCAGTTTCTGGAACACTGCTGAATCATGGCTGCTCCTCTGCTGTCTGGGACCTGCAGAAATTCCACTGTTCTCTCATGAACACCAAAGACTCCTTCAAAGCTCAACCGTGGGAAGGAAATACATGCTGCCATTTTAGGATCAACCAACATCCTTCGTCATTTGTCCTTTGGCTCCAGGTGAAGTTCCCCACTCTGGATGGCCTGTTAGATGTTCTAGGTGGTTCCAAATTGCAGACAGGAACCAAAGTGTATATGTGTGTGTTCGGGGAGCAGTGAGGACACTTCCAGGGCCTCACAGTCAGCATCTCAATAGTGAACCTGGGAGCCCTTAGAAAGAGGCGCCCCACCCCCTGCACCAGGCATAAGACGCACAGCTTGTACAACTGTCCATGGCAGCCCTCCTGCAGCAAACATCCAAATCAGGGGTGTCAACCTGTCTGTGAGGAGGGGAGGCTTTGAACTTCCCAGGATGCAGGGCATTCCACCCTCGACCTCCACCCTCACCCAACTCACACAGCTGACCATGAACCGATGCTTCTCCTCAACGGAAACCAGCCCCACTTCCTGTAAGTTTTCTGGAGAGGAACTAGTTTGCAGAATTTTAATGACCTTCGTTGCCTTTCTTTAACTTCCTTTCAGTTTTCCCACACCCTTCAGAAAGCGTGGGGAGCAAAAGAGTTCACAAATTTAACACAGGTCCCGCCAACTTAGAGGCCCACCACAGGGCTAATTCCCACTCGTGGACTATTACACGAGCAGACATGCCAAGTTTTTGTTCCTCTTCTCTACACCCAAGCCAGCAGTGGCAGTTTCCCCTGGTGGTGTTTGAAGAGCGAGCTGCTTGCCTGCAGTGAGAGCCCATGGCTTGGTCCCCCTGAGGTTCTACCAAAAGCCCGCCAATTTCTCCACAGCAGCAGAGGATGCATTCGGACCAAGCCCTTCGAGGTATGAACACAGTGTATACTGTTGTTAAAAAGTTTTGCAAAAGCAAAAGCAAAGCTACAGTAAGAGATGACGCACAGAACATTCCTGTAAGTGAAAGGAGGCCTATATAGAGAATGCAACAATTTATTCCGGATTACTAAATTACGTCCAGTATCAGAATGTTCATCTTTCCCAGAGGGGGCGAACTTATTAAAAACAAATAAACTGTCTTCTTTTCTTTTCTCTTTTCTTTCCTTTCATTCTCTTTTTTCCCCCTGAAGTCTAAATCACTAAAAGAAAGATGCTGGCTTCCTAATATAATTTACATGTAAAATACAGGGTTATAATAATGAGCAAGAGGGAGCCTGAATTTTATTATAAACTACATTCTGTCCCATAAGGTGTGTTCAGGAAATAGTAAAAAAAAAAACCCAATAGTTCAGCGAGATGTTTTCAAATAAAGCCTTTTGTCATGAAACACCAAATACAGTGCTAATACTGGAAAAAACACTCATTGAGTTAATTCGGGGCAAGGGACATCAACTGATATAAAACAAATCATTGAATAATTAGAATCAGACACGACTACATGTTTACCTGTTAATATGTTGACATAAAATACATGGGTCGGAATGACATTCATAGAACTTAGCAAATTAAAATTAAAAGCAAATTAAAGTGCCAGTAGGAAAAAAACCCCCCAAAAACCTCTTTTCTAAGTATCTAACCATACATCCTCAAATCAACGACGAAGGTCAAAATTAAGGAGGGGTTTGGCTCCTATGTCTGTGTGGTGTGGTTACTGGGAAGTCCACCCCAATATACAACCTTGGAAGCAGGCAGTTGCTCTCCACTGGGAAGATGCTCCGGGGACCTCCTTTCCTGGCTCCCATCTCTGTGGCTGCACCAAACTGTCTACCACTCCCAATTGCCCCCCACCCCAGTGCAACGGAAAGACAGTTTTTTTCTACCAGGAGTGCAAAGACCTGGCCCCTGGAGAGCAGCGGCAGGGCCAGTGCACATAAATGTAGAGTCTTCTGGGCCTTTTGCTTTAGAGCCGCCTCAGATGCAGAGATTATCCTCAGGATGGACCAGGTGCTGCTATGAAAATACAGTCCTGTGCAGAACTCCTCACTTCTGGCTGTAACACTGACCCTGTGTCCCAGTGTGAGACGCATGCCCTTTATTTCCCCCCATTTCAGAAAGAGTCCACTCTGAGTTCCTGGGCATCCTTCCCAGGGGCTGAGGCCTCTTCAGATTTCTCCTCTTTGAATGAGGTCTTACCTTTCTTGTCCAAAGACCTATTAGCCTCAAAGGTTCTCTTGACTCCCTCTGTGGAGGCTAAAGACTGTCCTGTAAATAGGAACCCTGCAGCTCTGCTCAGCTGCCGGCATGCAGGTTGGCCCCATGGAGATTATCTGAAAGGACCCCTCTAGCCTAGGGTTTGCCAGATTTAGCAACTACAAACACGGGACACCCAGTTAAATGTGAATTTCACACAAATATCAATTTTTTAGCATCAGTGTATCTCATATAATATTGAGGAATACTTACACTAAACAAATTATTCATCATTTATCTTAAATTCAAATTTAACGGGGTATCCTGTATTTTATCTACAAACCCTACTCCAGACCCTCAAATAAACGAGCACCCAGATTCTCTGGGAGTATCAAAGAGGCTAAAATATCATAGCCTAGAGTCTTTCTGATTTGTCTTTACCTTAGTAGCAGGACTGAATACTGCTACCAATGAGTCTAAAATGTGAAAAGAAGTACCCTCAGCTACTTGACTAGATTCAAAACAGACAACAACCTCCTAATATGCGTCTGGGGGTGCATGAGGATTACAAGTGGTCAAAAGCCAGCATTTTCTGTATCTCCCAAACTGAGCTGACAAGAACCCATCTTGCAGTTTTTGTTAACGATTACCAGGCTCTAGAAATTATGATTCAGCAGGTCTGAATTACAACCAGGAATCCATGAGTGAGTGTGTGTGCGTGTGTGTGTGAGTGTGTGCGTGTGTGTGTTGAAACAAGTAATCCCGATGACTCTTACCTTAAAGTAGGGTTGCTAAATTAAGCAAAAAGCAAAACAAAATATAGAATGTAGACTTAAATTGAATTTCAAATAATTTTTAGTATAAGTACATCCCATGCAACATTTGGGACATAGTTATACTAAAAAATAATTATTTGCTATTTATCAAAAATTCAAATTGAACCAGGCATCCTATATTTTACCTGGCAAGCATGAGGTTTGGGAAATACTAGTCCTTGCTACTCCAAGTTTGGGCTGAAGTCCAGCGGCACGGGTTTCTCCTGGGTGTCTGTGTGCAATGTAAAATCCGCATTCAGTAAACAGCCCTAGGTGGTTCATATACCCACTAAAGTCTGCTAAGTGCTGCCTAATCAGCAAAGCCTGTGAAGCCTCACCACACACTGGAACCACATGGGGGAACTTGTAAACGACAGATGCCTGGGACCAAGGCCACGCCATTCGAGTCAGAATATGTGCGGATGAGGCCAGGCCTCAGGGATTTATAGCCCGACACGGCTGCTACTGCCCAGTCATTCTACCATTGCTTTTCGCTCACAAGACGTAGGAGAGGCAGCCTGTGGCGGTCAAGAGCACGCAAGCTGGAGCAGGAGGTTTGCCAGGCGTGGTCTGTGGACCAGTGGCGGCATCACCCATGAACCTGTTAGAAACGCAAATTCTTGGGCCCCATCCAAGACCTACTAAACCCGAAATTCTGGGGATGCGGCTGACTCAGCAATCTGGGTTTAACCAGCCTCCAGGCTACGCCGGTGCCCACTTGAGTTTGAGAACCACCGAGTTACAATCAGACTCTCTTCAATTCAGGCATTTATTTTTCATAATCTCGAGTGCGTTACTCAACCTCTCTAAACCCCTCAGTCCAGCTCCTCCTCTGTAAAATGGTGGTAATAGGACTGCATCTTGGGGTGACAAAATGCATCTTGTAAAGATTTCAGTATGCTGCCCGCCACATAGTATTATAGTATGTGCTATAAATTCTCTGCTAAGTAAATCTCTACCTAACCCTCAAGAGAATATAAGACTTGGGGTGGTTACACAAGTATAAATGGCTTCATCCATTCTCAAAACAGCAGAAGGGTGAAAGGCTCAGTCATCTACTTTTTTCCAGTCTGGCAAGAGCAGGGTAGGAAGGGGCTGAAGCAAACAGTTACACCTTCCTGTAAGTTAAGAAGTGGATGAGTTCAGCAGAAGTAGAAGCAAATATCAGAAATTCGTTTTGTTTTTTAACCAGGAATCATGTGTGTGTGTGTATCCATGGTGCCGAGGGTCAATTTCCACTTGTCTCAGGCCAGGCTTTGAGATTCCTTGCAACTCTCATGTTCTGTGACTTCAACCTGAGATCATGGCTGTGTGAACCACTTTCAAACGCTTAGCTCAGCCTTAAAAATAGCGACCTACATTGGCAGGGCTATTTAAGTCATCCCAGAAACTCCCAACAACTGCCTGAACTGGTTTGCAACTTTGTGTTATATTTGCAACAGATTGAAACTGTCCTGGACAAAAAAGATCTTTATATTTCATAAGAAGTGAGAGCAGCTATGAAGGGCACAGGCAAAGGTACAGAACTATTTATGCTGAGACCATTCGAGGAAGCAACCCATGGTCACTGCCTGCGTGCATGCCTCTAAATCCTGGGCCAAATCTTGATGGCAAATCTTCTCTGGGAGAAGCAGTTTATCAGAAACCACCCGCGGGCCGCTAGAAACACACCTCAGTAACAGATAAAGGGATGCTGTAGGGGAGAAGGAATGTGAGGTCCGGTTCCCAACTCCCAAGTCAGACAGACTCAAATTCTGCCACTTACTAGCTTTGTGACTCTGGACTCTCAATTCTTTGGGTCATATTTTCTTCACATGTAAAACAGAATTGGTCTCACTCAATGATTCCCTCCCGAGACACGTGGCAACATCTGGAGACACTTTTGGTCGTCATAACCAGGGGAAGCGGTACTCCTGGTATCTAGTGGGTAGAGGCCGAGGATGTCACTAAACATCCTGCAATGCACAGGATGGCCCCATCACAAATGACAAATGTGCCCCTGCTTAGCTCACAGAGTTGTCGTCAAGAATAAACCAAGTGATGAATGTACAGTTCTTAGCACGGTTCTTGTAGGTGCTCAATACACTTTAGTGGGGGAAAAAAAGCCTTCTCAATGTTTCCACTTAAAGCCTAATTACGATAAGTAGAATGCATCTTTACATCGGAGAGAATCCATCTTTACATCAGAATTCACAGTCACTTAATAGCTTCACGGCTTTGGGTGAATTACTTGGCCTTTCTGGGTTTTGGTTTTGCATGTGAAATGGAAATAATAACATCCACCTCATGGTGATGTTATGCAGATATGAGATACGTACAGCCCTGCAGTGCTTGACTCATTTAGAATAGTCTCACCAAATGGTATGTTGTGTTATAAGTGGCAGTCATAATAGTAATGGAAATAACTTTTGTATTTGACCAAATAGTTTAAACAGCACTTCTATATACATTATTTCTTTAGATATTCACAAGCCTGTCTCAGCATGTAACAAAATGCCTGATAAAGCATTAGTGTTTCCATTATAAAGAGGAAGAAACCAAGGCGCAGAGAGAAGGTATAACTTGCCCAGCGTTTGGTGAAGTTACCAGCTTTTGTTCACTGGGGGAAATAGGCACCGCGATCTTGTTGGGAGACAAACACCGTGTTTCACATAGAATGTACGAGGGATGGAAATGGGCAGAGAAGGGCAGAGGCCACCCAAACTCATCTGATGCAAAGCGTATCCAGGACTGAACCCCGAGGCTTCCTGATTCAAATTCCCTCTAAATCACACTGTATCATAATTAAGTGTAACTTCAACTCATGGGCTTCCTCATATACCTGGTAATACTTAGGACCAGTAGCCAGGATGAAGCTGCGTCCTCTGAACTTGGTGTTGAGAAATGAATTTTCAGGTCCGTTTCATGTATGAGAAAACCTAAGCCACAGTTATTCAGTTATTCATCCCCGATATCGAATGACCCTATACAAATTCAGTAAAATAAAACGTGACCCAGAATCTGATTATCCTTATCTCTTTGGACTCACAAAGATGATTTTCAGAATAACCCAAGTTATAGAGTGCTAAATATGGTATTACAAGACTTAAAGCACTTCCTCATTTATTTTGCTCTAAATGGTGGCAGGGTTACGGTACCCGAAAACCTACAGAATTCAGAACTTCACACAGCATGCAAGCAGATGACCTTCAAGGTTGACGTGCAATGTGGGTTGAGGTAAAGGAAGCAGAGGGAGTGAGAAAAATGAACAAAAGATGATTCTGGATGAATTTTAAAAACTCCAAATTTGGTGGCAGCCTTGTTCCTTTGGTGACCAGCCTGGTGGGCCCCACTGGGGCTGGAGGGGTTCCTGCTCTTCAAGGTTTCTTGTCCCCATGGATCAGTGAGGAACAGACTGACATCCGCCCACCCCCCAGCCTTTTGGTTCCAGTTAATCATGCCGTTGAGACACAGACACCTTCTGAATTAGGTGTATTCTCTCCCGTCTCAGAACTAAACCTCTTCATGCGATCAGGCTTTACTACAGTACTAACAGCATTGCAATCTTATACAAGAGGTAACAGCTTTCCATCCTATAGCCCATTATTAGCAGCTCCTAGGGCAAGTGCACGTGAAGAAAGCAATGTTGATAGGGTGAAAATAACATCAAGGCCTTGCACACACAGAAGACAGAATCATCCCGCCAACTACCGTGAAGATTTCACTTCTGTTTTGACACAGAGGACAGGAAAATACAGTAAAGGGGGAAAAGCAGGCAATTCAAAACTAATTTACATATTAATACTAAGCCTCATAAAAGCAGAAACTTAAAAATATATTCATTACAAAATCATTTTTGTCAAGCAGAAATGTATTATTAATCAGGAGTTTAACTACAGTAAAAACATTTGGATGTATATTTTCATTACCAAATTTAAACATTTTTCCGATTATTTTCATCTGCTTGGTTGCATAATTTACCAACCCACACAATAAAACTAATTGTGCGATTATATATCCATGGTTTTCACTGCAAACCTCTCACCAGCCTGCTGAATTACTTGTTTCCCAATTGCGTATGTGGGAGAATTACCAGGAGAATTAAAGTTAAGCTAACTGGTTCTCCTTCCCCAAATTTGCACATACACACTTGAGCCTCACTCTGTAAACAAGCCGGTGACGCGCTCAAGACATCCTAAGACTCTGAGGCCACATATATAGCCGACCGTGAATCTGGGAGGACAATTATAATTAGCCCTGTACTGTACAGGAGAAAATAGATGCAGACAGGCCGGGCTGGCCAAGGATGCCCTGAGAGGTGTTACAGAGCTAACTGTGGGAACAGTCAGCCAATGGTCTGGAGCCCCTCTCACTGGAACGCTGGACTATGTGCTCACGAGCCTGTAGGTGTGGCTCCCGGGTAAGCACGTGATGCCAGGTGCAGATGCTACACTCGGTGCACCCCCGTGAGGCCAGGACCACGTATCCTCCATCTTTCTATCTCTGTTGCTCAGACTAGTGTCAGCACACAGGAGATGTTCAATGGAAACTGCACTCATAAAGGAATCCAAGGTACATGATGGTCCTGGCCTAGAATCTTAGGCATTAAAACCAGAGCTCCCCGGCACTTCCCTGGCGGTCCAGTGGTTAAGACCCCGCACTTCCAATGTAGGGGGCACAGGTTCAATCCCTGGTCGGGGAACTAAGATCCCATGCATGCACGCAGCGTGGCAAACAAAACAAAACCAAAAACAAACGCCACCATAGCTCCCTGCCTACAACGCATATAACAAACGCTGGGTGAGCACCTAATCAACGCATATAACAAACGCTGGGTGAGCACCTAATCAACGCATATAACAAACGCTGGGTGAGCACCTTGTATGTACCACGTGCTGTTCTAGGTGCTCGTAATACATCACGTCAACACAGAAAATAAACACCCTCAATCATCTGGCCCAGATCTTCTTTTCCAGCCGAGCAACCTACTAATTTTGCTAAGAATATGCTGCTACTTTTAAACTAACTCACCTATATTCCCTGAACACACGTGTTTCCCATGTTCATATCTCCATGTCTTCGTTCATGCTATTCCCTCTGGTTAAAACGTTCTCCTTCCCCCACTCCAACTCCCTGACCTCTCCATATCTGTCCAAAAATGATGAATCTTCCAAAACGCATATCAAATGCTACTACTGCAGAAAGCAGTCCCTGAATCCCCTGCCCTAAAATCATTATCTTGTTTCCCTATGCTCGTGGGAAGCGACTGTTTGCACTACTGAGGTAGCGTCTACCTTGTATAATTACCGATAACTGTGGGGATACACGTCTTCCTAGATTGTAAGCTCTTGAGCCTTAATACCACTTTACAAAATTCTACCTACTGCACATAGTTGGTGCTCAATAAACACTTATTTGTTAATACAGTCATTGCAACTTGAACTCTTCTAATTAGCCTTGCCACCTTCAATTGGAATTCTCTCTTGCCAATTGTGATTCTCTTACCCAACTGTGATTTCCTTAGGACGGGGCGAGTCTCCTTCATGTTTAGATCCCTGGAATCCACATTTGGCAATGGTAGGTGTGCAACATATACTGTTTGTTAACTGACGTTTCCTGTTATACTTGGTTTACTGAGCGCTATGAAGTAGTACAGAAATAGGAATTTTATCATTGCTTTCGATGGGGCACATACATGCATGGAAGCAGTAATATAACTTCTGCATGTCACCCTCTATTGTTGAATGGCTAGGGGGAATCTATGTCTCTGCATGATGAAAATGTACAGACGTGGGACTCACGGGATTTGCCTCTGAATTCAGCCATGACCAACGAGCCCACACTCGACGTAATTGGATCCAAAACAACAGTCCCTTTTTACATCAGAACTGAGGGCAGGATTTGGCACACGGAAACTGTTTTGTAATAGCATTTGTTTGAACAGACGAATGAATGAATGAACAGCAGTCAAACTCTGGAGCATCCTCCAAAAGGAGCCATATGACAGTGACTAGGCAGGTCCAGGATTTCAACAGACAGGACCCTGCAGCCCAGAAGGCAATGCCGAGATAGGAACTTGCTGCCTCGGCATTCCTGAAAGCCTCCTGCTTTTGTGAAGACAAAAGTGCAATTCGGAGGCCCCAGATCAAAATCAAAGGCCTTAAATCTAAACCTCACTAACGCCAAATGTTTAAGCCTTGATCAGTGTCCTTGATAGAAGGTCGTTTTCATTTCTCTAGTTCAAGGTTTCCGTAGCTGGAAACGGCTCTTCACCGATGACAAGCTCCCAATCGTTACCAGGATTATGTGCTCCCCCGACTTCTCATTCTGTAAAATCTCAGTCACAGAAAAGTTGAGGGCAACAGTCATCCTTGTGCTCATCACCTAGAGCAGAGGTCCGCAACAAGGGGCGATTTTGCCCCCCAGTGGACATTTGGCAGTGACGGGAGACATTTTTGGTTGTCGCAACTGGGGGTGGTGGTGTGCTACTGGCATCTAGTGGGTAGAGGCCAGGGATGCCACTAAATATCCCACAGTGCACAGGACGGCCCTGCAACAAACAATGATTTAGCCCCAGATGTCAAGAATGTGGAGGTGGAGAAACTATGCCCTAGGTTTATCAATTATTCGTATTTTTCAACATTTGGTTTTATCCCCTCTCCCTTCACTCCTTTGTCCACTCCCTCTGTCTCCGTTTACATATGTGAAATGTTTACTTGAACCAACAGACATCAGGACATTTCACCCCCAAATTCTGCAGCAACTCTCTCTTAAGAAAAAGGATACTCCCCTTTAAAACCATAATACCATATTGTACTCAAATTTAATATTGA
This sequence comes from Leucopleurus acutus, assembly GCF_964270905.1. NCBI lineage: Eukaryota > Metazoa > Chordata > Mammalia > Artiodactyla > Delphinidae > Leucopleurus > Leucopleurus acutus. The sequence goes on along the minus strand of NC_139148.1, from coordinate 9,713,899 downwards.
TACAATATTATCTAATATATAGTCCATATTCAAATTTCCCCAATTATCCTAATACTTTTCCTTCATAGATTTTTTGGGGATTTGATTTGGTATCCAATCAAGCTTTACCCTGTGCATTCAGTTATCCTGTTTCTTTATTCAATCATGTTTTAAAGGTGCAACATTATCATAAATTTAAGACTCGAGGAACGATGATGCAAACTTTTGCTTCAAAATCCATCGATAATGGCCACTGTTTATAAATCACACCATAGAGCCTCTTCAAATGTGACTCCAGGAGTGCACACAGGGTCTGGCAATGGTACTTGTGCACCAGATACTATGTGTGACTTGAGCTGACACACAAGTCCCTAGAATCTTTCATCCAAGGGCCATAATTGTAGGCAGCTGGGACTGGGCCCCAAAGACTCCTAGGATTTTTCAAAGGGCAGAGTTCAAGATGGGAACATAAATTAATAACTTAGCAGCAACCTGAAGAAAGAACAAAAAGGGTCCTAGAATTGATGATGAGGAAACGAGCCAGTCACAGATGAGAGGCTTCCACTCTCTGGTTGTTAGGGCAGGATGGGCAAGGGGGAGCCGGCATGGGCACACAGCAGGCATCGCAACGAGGGTTTTGACATCAAAGAACATTCTACCCCAGCTAAAAAGCCCCTCACAGATGTCTTGATGTGCCAGGATCCTGGGCACAGCCAGACTAGGTTGTTCACCTTTGCTAGAGAACGCCAGACCAGAAGGGATCTGAGCTGGCAAAGGAATCTCTTGAAAAAACAGGACAGTTGCATTGAGCTAATTACTGGAGGGAAGATTGGCCCATCCGGATGAAGAGAGGATTCCGAGTGGACACAAAGGGCATTGTACAGCCAAGCCTCTACAAAGAGAGACTTGTGAGGTCAATCAACAAACATTCACTGAGCATGGACTCCTCTCTGCAAGGTTCTGGGGTCGGCCTTGCGTATGATGTCACAACCCTAGAGTACAGTTCTTACTCTCTGCGCTATAATGTAGTCTGAGCACTCTTTTTCTTTTCCAAGCACCAGGTGCCCTCATGACGGTACATTCACTCATTCAATCAATCATTCAAAACATGTTTTTGAGGACTTTTGTGCCAGTCCTGGTGCAGAGCTAGAGCTGTGACAAGCAGATAGGAGTTGGTAACATTGATGAGGAAGGCTGGCCTCGTGGCTCACCCTACCTAGGCGTGGTCTGGACACTGGGCTTTGCCCTGAGCTTTCACTGAAACTCCTCAGGCAGGAGTCCCACGTTGGGAAATTCAGGCATCAGGAAACAGGGAAGTCTTCCTTACACCTCTCTATTTAGCCCACATGGACCACAATTTCAGCCATACTGACCATTAAATACATGTCCTCCTTCACCTCGGGCCCAGTCTTTCGCTCTGAGCTGTAATATGGAACCCGAACACACCCTCAGGACCCAGCAAATGCAGCATGTCATAGAACTGAACAGTGATTATATGAGTAATGAAACCCAGCATTGGCTGCACCTACCAAACGGCCTAATCTAATTTTCAAATGTGTTGTGAAAACGCTTTTGCAAACACATCATTTTGAGAGGCAGCATTCACGTTCATATTTATTTTACAGATGACTCATGACCTAACACTGCTACTCACCAAGCTCAGCGAAGTCCAACTGGCTTCCCAGGGAACATCCTCATGAACTGTATATGAACAATTCAAATACTTTTGGAGTTAGCTCTCCATTTGAAAATTATATTTGCACTGTCTGCTGGGGACATGCACATATATTCTGATCATTTTTAAATTTTTAGGGATTAACATATAAAGTATGTACTTATATGGACTGTAGTTTTCTTAATCTTCTTAGACTTGCTTAATGACTTTAGAATCCTATGTTAAAAGTGTACTTAAGAGCTATCTCTCATTCCATCAAGTTTTCTTTTTCATTCTGAGTAAGATAATTAAATATTACTTAAAAATTATCCTCAATTAGGTACCAGCAGAAATAAAAGGAAACAGATTATAAAAGTGAAGAGAGAGAAGAAGAAAGTGCATTGACTATATATGTACCCTTTGGGAACTAAAAGTGAAAAAGAATACAGAAGAACACTGGCCTGGAAGGCATGAGAATAAGTTCTAAGTCTACCATTTATAGCAGGGGTCAGCAAACATTTCCTATAAAGAATCGATAGTAAATATTTTCAGCTTCAAGCGTCGTGTGGTCTCTGCAGTATTTACTCAACTCTACCGCTGGATCTTTAGTAGTCACGGACAATGTGTAAACTAACGGGCACAGCTGGGCTCCAAAAAAACGTTATTCACCCGCCGCCCACCAAAATTTGTATTTGGCTCATTGGCCACAGTTTGCTGACCCCTGATTTACAGTGGCACCTTGGAAAAGTCATTTATATTTCTGTCCCTCGAGAGTCTGATCTGTAGCATGAAGGCGCTGGACTAGATGATTTCTGAGGTCCCTTCAAGCTCCAAAATGTTCACCTCCATCAGCTAAACAGGTCTCTTTCTAAAAGGCCATAATCTTTAACAGGATAGAAAGAAACCCAGATACACAAATTCCGTAAAATTCCTATTTTTCACAGCATTTGATCCAAAGGTAGAACATTATAGTTCAATCCATCACATAGCTGAGTATTTATGGGGAGTTTTAAACCTGTGAACCATTGATCTTGTCTTATAAATAGGGCCACTATCTGATGAGTGGTGTTTCAAATATGTAATATGTAGGCAGTCTAAAATTGTAAAGAAAAACTTGCTATAGCGGCTGCTTTCCAAAATTCAAATCAAGATTTTGGGGGCCTTGTAGAAAGAGTATCATGAGCTGATTTTTCTTAGGGTTTTCAAATGTGATGCTATAAGAGGGTTTTATTATCAAGATGTATGATGCCTAATAATATCTACCACTGTTTTAGCCTTATTCACATTTTTAAACCACCAAAGGTCATTCATTTTCCAAGCAAAAATGGGTCTATTTTCCATTGAAAATACGCTCGAGTTTGGTTTGCTATTTCAGTGCCTGCTGGAGACTTCTTCCTTTACTGCTGATTTATAATCCTTAAAGAACAGATGTTTAGACTGCACCTGCTGACACCCTTAACACAGGAAGCCAGAGAGTTACAGCACACTCTGGCACACCTAAGCATGCTGGAATGCGAAAATGTGTTGTCTGGCTCCCTTCCCCAGAGCTAGACTGCATGTGTGATATTTTTAATGGGTTATTTATAATATCAACAAGACACATCGTCTTAGTGTGCTTTTTTTTGCCATGTCGCACAGCTTGTGGGATCTTAGTTCCCCAACCAGGGATGGAACCCGGGCCCTTGCCAGTGAAAGTGCAGAGTCCTAACCACTGGACCGCCAAGGAATTCCCTAGTATGCTTTCTTTTTCTCTAATTCTAGGAAGATTTCTGGTGGCTTTTCATTTAGCGCTATTTCATACAGAGACGCATGGCTTTGTTCCCGCATTTACATGACCATCGCCTCGCCCTGTCACAAGTCTGAACGCATCATGCAGTTTCATGGCTTCTCTTCATTTTCCTCAGTGATTAATACAGAAGCAACAAATTTGTGTACATGATGCAAACTGCAGAAATTTAAATTTTTAAAATACTCCCTGCCCAGATATCAAAGGGGAATTCATTATTTCCCTAGATTTCTCAATATCTACACATTTTCAAGGGCATCCAAAATGTATAAGGGTGGAGAACACAAGAAACCTCATAGAGGACATGAACAGATACACTTGAAAAGATCTATCTGCCACTCGGCACCACCCTACTACTGTTTTTTTGGTCTTGAAACAACTGGGAAGATCCGAAGGAGAAAACATATTCTAAATGGTGCCGAGTAACACTACTAGGGTTGCTTAGTTTCTGTCCATCTTCCCCAGCTTCCATTTGGAGTTCATTCATATTTTTCATTTCCTCTGCTCCAAAGGTAGGCATGTTATCACTGAAGACAGAGAAAGATCCAGAAATTCCTTGCCTAACTCAAATAATGGCCACATGTAAGCTCTGCTACATTTTTATGTCCAAACACAATCATTTTATAAAGTAGGACAAAACCCATCATGTATTTCCCAAGATGTGTCATAGAGAAGCAATGAGCTGAAAATACTGGGAAGACAGTAAGCGCTCAGTATTTCTACATCTTGGAGTAATTACTTCCACAACAAGGAAGACATTTATTTACAAAGCATGCAGACTGGCAAGTGGGAAAGATCTATATTGTAACCATGTCGGACATGCTAAGTTTTTATTAGACAAGTCTTAAAAATCTGTTCCTCTGACAATGATAATAAATACTACAACTGTTACTATTTCCAGGAAAGAGATTTTAGCAACTAAATGACACATCTATTAGAACAGTGCTGAAAAGCCTTTTATGATGAAAAGTGCCTCTTACAAAACAGCTTCTCCAACTTTAAGGTGCACACGAATTAGCTGAGCATTTTGTTACCCTTCGGGTTCAGATTCAGCAAGGCTAGGGTGGGGCTCAAGAGTCTATATTTCTAAAGAGCTCCCAGGTAGTACTGATGCTGCTGGTCCCAGGAGCACACTTTGAGTAGTGAGCCTTAGCATGTTTTAGAAACAGGAAGTAAACTATTTCTGTTGGAGGTTTCAACTTGGGGCTCCTAGATGGATAGCAGTTGACAGGTGTCTGTGACGCCATTGAGGTCAGTCTGGCAGGGATTTACCAGGATGGACGTCAGAACCTACTCCTTATCTGACACTGACCTTGGGAGACCCAGATCAAGGCAAAAGAGCCCATGCGGACTGGTCTGAATGAGGAAAATATAACAAAGTATGTCCCCTGAACAAAGGTAGCACCTCACATTCAAGGTCATCTCCATTAAATGGAGCTGTAACTCCTTTCCTTTCAAAATGAGCAGAGAGCCTCCCTTACGATCTGGAATCAAAGGGCTCCCTTCTCTTGGCAGTATCCTGGGGTCAGTGTCTATCTTAGAAACCATATCAGCAGCCACAACTCCAGACAAGGTACACAAGCCATGGCTTGGCCCTAATCTTTGCCTGAGATATTGATTCTTTAGCAGAGCAGAGTTTGAAAGCTCTGGGAAACTTTCCTCGAAGCCTCTACCCTACTTCCCTCCAAAAGGATTTATTGAGCACATATGGTGCCTTAGAACTCACCTAAACTTTGTAAGAACACAAAACGATCACTTGGTCATGGTTCTCCAGGAACATGTACAAAAGCTGATGATAGGAAACGTATCCATAAAATAATTTGAAAGCAACCAAGAACAAACTAGATTGAAAACAGGTATCCCTAGGGAAATCGTATCCATCCTGTTAGAACCGTTTCCTCTGCTGCCTCCTTCCCAAAGGAGGCTGGACTCACAGCCAGCGGTGCTGTCTCCTCCCTCTATTCCCCACATCAGTGGTCAGCAAACCACAGCTCATGGGCTCGGCCCACTGCCTGTTTTGTAATTGAAATTTTAGTGGAACATGGCCATGCCCATTGATTGAAGTAATGTCTATGGCTGCTTTGGTGTGAAAATGGCAGAGTTGAATAATTTGACAGAGACTATGTGGCCTGCAAATTCTAAAATATTTGCTATCTGGATCTTTACAGAAAAAGCGTGCCAACCTCTGCTCCAGAGTAATGAGCACCTTCCGGACATCACTTCTACTGCTCCTATATTACAGTGCACTCTAGATGGGGGATGGGAGCGTGGGGAGGCTGGGAGGGCGGTGAGAGAGAGAGAAAGAGAGAGAGATCTCCAGGGTCTCTCTGGAGACCCTACTTGTACGAAGAGTAGTACAAGTCCAGTTGACGTCATTCATTTTATGGCATAAGTGACCCTGTATCCTACAGATATACAGTTCTCTCACAGGTTCCAAACTTCCTTATATCCGAGTAAGTCATGGACCACCAGCATAGGATTTGCCTAAACTTGGAGCTCAATGAACAGAGTTGAATGAAACTCAACTCCGGGGTTTTTCTAGGGCACAATTGAAGCTGTGGTATTTAGGACAGTGAAATTACCGAGAGCAATAAGCAAACATCATCTGATTATACCTGTAACGAAATTAGCAGAAACCAAATGGTCCTTTTGGCAGCAAAACGAAAAGTGGCTCTTACAGCCATTTTGTGTGACAGGGATTTTTTTTTTTTTTTTTTTTTTTTGTGGTACGCGGGCCTCTCACCATGTGTCCTCGCCCGCTGTGGAGCACAGGCTCCGGACACGCAGGCTCAGCGGCCATAGCTCACGGGCCCAGCCGCTCCGCGGCACGTGGGATCTTCCCAGACCGGGGCACGAACCCGCGTCCCCTGCATCGGCAGGCGGACTCTCAACCACTTGCGCCACCAGGGAAGCCCCTTGACGGGGATTTTACAAGAGGCTCCATAATGAATTGCAGCCATAAAATACATGATATTAGCACTACCAATCCTTGGTGAATCTTTACTTCCAAGCCATAGCAGAGATAAGAGCACAGTCCGTGCCCTTTCCAATGCAAACAACCCAGAAACACGGTCATTGGCACGCAGGTTTATGGGCGGCCTGTGTATTTCTCCTTCTGCCCCAGGAGCCCCACTCATCTGGTATTTTACAGTCTTAGCTGGGCTCCAAAGGACCCAGCAGGAAGAGGCAGTAATTGCCTTTTGTAAGCAATTAACTTCTTTCTTTCTTTTAAAATTTCATCCTTTAGGTTCATCAATTTTTAAGAATGGAATAAAAATATACACCTTCTGTCATTGCCTCTGGAAAGGAGATTAAGTCAAATCCTTTCCAAACTATCATATTCGTCCACCGTAAGTTCTGATGCTCAGCATTACGTTCATTTACTATCATCCTACTGGCGCAACGAATTCCATACTTTTGCAATTGTGAGTCCATACCACTCCTACCAGTTGCTAAGATCATGGCAGAAAGGAGTTTCCAAGATGCTGGTGAGTCATTGGCCCTTTCAAATAAATGTATTTAATTTTTATGGGTATAGCATGCTATTTACTTTCCTCTCACTAAAAAAAAAAAAAAAAAAAAAAATCAAAAAATTGTACTTTTGCCCAAAACCAGATTCTGTATCAGAAGTTTATATGTAAATTTAGAAGATTTAAAAAACAACAAACTTAGAAACAATTTGGGTGAAAAAGACTAATAAGTGTGATTAAATTCAGTATACTTGACTTAGGCATGGACCACAAAACTACACGGTAAAAACTGTGCCTTTCAGTGAATGTTCTTTCCTAAAAATTTAAAATTTACACAATTCCCCTAAAGCACAGGGGAATTGACCTTCATTTCATGAAAGATTAGAATATAAATATTCCAATAAAGGCTCTGGTATCTTACATCCAAATGCCATTCCAGCATGACAAGGAGCCGTACTTTGTTTATGGAAGATAGTGAGGTGTGAAGGAAACATACAGGCTGAATTGGTGTGCCTAAACTTGTGATGGTTCTAATAATGAACTTTGTTGTGTCTGCTCCTCTGTGTTGAATGACAAAAACTGAGAACTCCAACTCAGTGGAACCTATACTCCATGTGGGGTACAAGGCATTGACTCTAGCCATCCTTTAAAATGCTGGTTAAATTCTCACCTCCTTCTGGAAGCTTCTGCACTCTAGTCCAGTCCACAGTGAGGTCTCTGAATTCCTTACCATCTCACACCTCCACTTGGTTGTCCACAGGCAACTCAAACTCAGCACATCCAAAACTGAACTCATGTTCATTCTCTCCAACCTACTCCTGTGCCTAACTTCTGAGTTCCTATACATGGCAACCCTTGTACTCCAAGAGAGGCTGCAATGAATTCCACACATTTCCTGAAAGATATCTGCCTTCTCTTATCTTGGAGGGTTTAAGATTTCTGGCCCCTGAAGCCTAGAAGCCTTCTCCAGCTCTCCATTCATTCTCCCAGCGGACTTATTATCCTTCTGGCTTAATGGTTCATCCTCCGAGAAACAGTCTATCAATCTGCTCTGTCCAATACGGTAGATACTCACCACATACAGCTATTGAACACTGGAAATGTGGCGAGTCTGAACTGAGGTGTGCTGTAAGTGTAAAATACACATCAGTTTTCGAACACTTAATAGGAGAAATATATAAAATGTTTCATTAATAATTTTAAAAAATTGATTACATATTGAAATGATACTACTTTGGATATATTGGGTTAAGCAGAATATACTATTAAATTTCACAATTTCTTTTTATTTTTAAAATATGGCTAGCAGGCGAACTAAAATAACATATGTAGCTCGCATTATAGTTTTTTGTTGGACTGCTCCAGACCCTTGGGACAGGATCAGGTGCTCCTCCCAGATTTCTTTATACCCCCCATTCTTTTTGTTAATTTGCCTGGTGACTTGTCTATATGTTCTGGGCTCTGTTGGCTGCCCGAAGCATGAAATTTGTGGTCTTGTTCAGTATTATACCCATAACTGATGTCCAGTAGGTACTCACATGTTTGCTGAACAAGCACAAGAACTACACTAAGAATCAAGAGACCAGAGCTGCAGTCCCTGGGCCATGGTTAGTGTGGGAATTAAACCAGGCTGTCCCTACTGGCCCTTCTAGATTCACTGACTGCAAATATCTAGCATGGATATTTAAATCAGGCACAGATGCGGAACCTCTCTCCCGGGAGGGGAGAGGCTCAGGGCAAGGCCTAGGGGTGTAGGTGGGAGGGTGAGGGGAGCAGAAGAGCTAGCTACAGTGGGGCTGGCAAGGTCCCTAAAGCAGCTGGGCAAATTCACCACACGCCACACCACTGGGAAGCTCCCAAAGAAGCCAGCATTCAGGAATGGCTGTTTCCAGAGACACTCTCTTTTCTCTCTCACCTCCAGATAGTAAGGAGTAAGCAAGCAACACTGCCCCCCCAAAGTACTGGGTATTGCTACCTGAGTTGACCATCTAACTCCATAACAGTGTCTCAGGACCCCCAAGTCACCTGTTCTGTGATCTCAAGATGCTTCTTATAGAAAAACAGAAACTTAATTTATACCCACAACAAAAAAGTGCATAAGTGATCAACTGCTCAGTTTATTTAATGAAAACATCCACATCAAAACATGTTTTGTTCATAGGCTTTAAAAAAACATTTAACTGCAAACCCAGTTGTCGAATTCATCATCACTTGCAAGTTCAAAGTCTAAGTTAGCTTCATGCTGTGATACGTTTCTGATGTGAACTCCTGAAGTCATTAAGATCATAGGCTTTATTCACAGAAAGGATGCCAGCCATCAATCATGACACACAAGACAACCTAACACAGGCCACTCTCATTTTAGTGAAAAGAAGGAGCGAGCTGAAAGTAGCTTTGTCTAGAGCACACAGGAATGAGTTGAAAAGGAAGAGGAACTGCATACAAGAACACGCCACAACTACTGAAGCCCACGGGCCTAGAGCCTGGGCTCCGCAACAGTAGAAGCCACCGCGATGAGACGCCCGCACACCGCAATGAAGAGTAGCCCCCGATTGCCACAACTAGAGAAAGCCCATGTGCAGCAATGAAGACCCAATGCGGTCAAAAATAAAAAATAATTAATTTTTTTAAAAAAAGGTTCTTCAGGGTTCTTCTTAAAAAAGAAAAAGAAACATAATAAACTTCTTTAGTGGGCTGCAAAATCCATAATCACTATTTATATTCTATTTATGCCATTATATTGCATGTGTATTACTCTCCCATTGATATCCAATATCTTACGGCTAAAAACTCTTTTCTGGGAGATACAGTCAAAAATGCAAAGGCATATTGGGAATTTTGCTTTTCCATTTTCATTTCTTTTTTCTTTTCTTTAAATGTAGCCTGCCTAAAGCTCCTATTCTGGAACCTCTCCAATCAGCCCTGGAGAATTTGCCATTCTAACTCTCAGAGGGTTTTGTTGTGTTTTTCTTCTCACCCACGGCCTGCCTTCCTCTGAGTCTGGGATTTTAGCCCTGTGTCCTTGAAGCCAATCTCTGTTTATATAATTGTTCTAATTTCTTTCTTGCAATTACTTTTCTTTCTTCTTTTTTTTTTTAAAATCTTACCCTTTGCTCCATTTCTTTTTCATCTCTTGCCCTAAGAAATTTCTCTTTCTGGCAGGCTCCTCTTGTTCCCTTTGGCAGTATTTCATAGAGGCACAAATAGTCATGATGAGGAAAATGTGCACTTGCAAAGGGGGCCTCACCCAAAGAGATAAAGCCACTCTGCAGATATAATCTCATCAATCTACCCTAAACTCTGCAAGGAGGAACTCATTTCCTAGTAGAGACATGAGAGGGTAAAACAGCTGTATCCTGAGCCTTAAAGAACAAGGAACACCAAAACACCCAAAGCAACCTACAAATTCAACGCAAGCCTGACCAAAATTACAATGGCTTTTTTCATAGAACTATAGTTCTATTTAGAAAACTAGCTCTAAAGTTTGTATGGAACCACAAAAGACCCTGAATAGCCAAAGAAATCTTGAGAAAGAACAGAGCTGAAGGTATCACACTCCCTAATTTCAAACTGCACTACAAAGTTATGGTACTCAAAACAGTATGGTACTGGTATAGAAACAAACACATCAGTGGAACAGAATTGAGAGCACAGAAATGAACCTACACACATATAGACGATTAATTTACAACAAAGGAGCCAAGAATATACAATGGAGAAAGAACAGTTTCTTCAATAAATGGTGCTGGGGAAACTGGACACCCACATGCAAAAGAATGAATCTAGACCACTATCTTACACCATACACAAAAATCAACTCAAAACGGATTAAAGACTTGAATGTAAGACCTGAAACCATAAAAGCCCTAGAAGAAAACATTACCTCCTTGACATCAGCGTTAGCAATGCTTTTGTGGATCTTACTCCAAAGGCAAGGGACACAAAGGCAAAAATAAACAAATAGGACCACATCAAACTAAAAAGCTTCCGCAAAGCGAAGGAAATGAAAAGGCAACCTACTAAATGGGAGAAGAAATTTGCAAATCATGTGTCTGATAAGAGGCTAATATCTAAAATATACAAGGAACTCATACAACTCAACAACAAACAAACAAACAACCAGATTAAAAAATGAGCAGAGGGGGCTTCCCTGGTGGCGCAGTGGTTGAGAGTCCGCCTGCTGATGCAGGGGAAACGGGTTCGTGCCCCGGTCCGGGAAGATCCCACATGCCGTGGCACGGCTGGGCCCATGAGCCATGGCCGCTGAGCCTGCACGTCTGGAGCCTGTGCTCCGCAACGGGAGAGGCCACAACAGTGAGAGGCCCGCGTACCACAAAAAAAAAAAAAAAAAAAAATTGAGCAGAGGATCTGAAGAGACATTTTCCCAAAGACATACAGATGGCCAACAGGCACAAGAAAAGATGTTCAACACCACTAATTATTAGCAAAATGCAATTTAAAGCCACAATGAGATATCACCTGACACTTGTCAGAACGGCTATTATCAAAAAGATAAGGAGGGCTTCCCTGGTGGCGCAGTTGGAGGCTGTGCTCTCCAACGGGAGAGGCCGCAATGGTGAGAGGCCACAAAAAAAAAAAAAAGATAAGGAATAACAAGTGTTACCAAGAATGTGGAGAAAAGGGAACCCTTGTGCACTGTTGGTGGAAGAATTTTTATATTTAATGATCTAACCCTATAAGGTTGTTCCTATACCCATTTCACAAATGAGGAAACTGCTAGATCTGTTGCCCAAAGTAATCTAGCTACTAAGTGGACAGAGCCAGCATTTCAAGGTAGGTTTGTCTAATTCATATCCTGGGTCTACAATTTTTTTCTTTTAAACTGTTTCTTTCTTGACACACTAAAGAAAAGGATTAGCACCTCCCCCTGCTCCCTCGCCCCCTTCACCCAGCCTGTCCCCCTGCAAGCACCTGACCTTGGAAGGCTTCCTCCATGGGAATTGAGAGCTTCGACTACTGGAGACCTTCTTCCTGTGAGCAGGAAATGCCCGCCAAGGGACATGCCATGCACACCATTTTGTTTGAAACTTGAAATGCATGTTCCCAAGAGGGACGATCTGCCAGTACATTCTCTCTGGGCCAGGTGTTGCCAAGGGCACATGGGAAGCCTAGAGCCTGGGGACATTTTCCTGTGCCACCTGTCCCTACCCTGCCACAGGCTGTTGAGTGCTTCAATTTTTCAGGAGGTTCCCTAGGGCAGGAACTTTTTTAGCATTCTACTGGGAATGCAAATGTGTAGTTCTTTAGGTTTCTGCTTGGAGACAGGAAAAACAAAACAAAGAAAACACTACAAGTCCCCCAAGACCCTTTTTGGCCCCTTTAATCTGTAAACAAGGCCCCTTATATGCACACACGTTACTTCATATAAAGAAGATTAACCACTGTGCCGCTATAAATAAGAGATGGCCAATAATTATTAACAATGCAGTAAAAAGGGAAGTGTGTAAATATGAAAAGTTTTCATATAATCTTTAAGAGAGAAGGAGAAAGAAGAAATTTTGCTTCCATACTGATCTAATTATCTCATCATCCAGCCTCCTCTGGAATTATCTACAAGGGCAGTATTCCCTGAAAGATGTAATAGCTCAATAATTAGTTACGGGCAGGTTATCTGCAAGAAAGAACTGCAGAAAATTAAGTCCTTTTAAACACACGTCTTCAGCCAGCATTCTAAGCCTGGGTGTTCATAACACTGCCAAAGGGAGCCCAGGCTCGGTATTTTAGTGGACGTTGTAACCCAGTGGATGAAACCAATCCCAGCACACAACTACTATTTTCTAGTTTACAAATGAGGACTCTGAGATATGACCAAAAGTAAGAAATATGCCATACTTTCGAGATCTACGTTCTGAAGCAGCATCACCACCATTTTCTAATTACCCCTTGCTGATGAGGGGAAACACGTTAAAGTGGCAAGTTTAATGAGGTATTTTCATATTAAAAGTGTGCTCTGACACCTTATAAATTTTATGGTTCAAGCCCCTTATTTTACCCATTACCAAGGGCTGAAATACAGGACCGTTCTTCTGCTGGGCATGTTTTAGGTGTGATCGGAGTGACGGTGCCAGTCCACTTTGGTTACCATATGTGGCGAATTCTATGTAGCAGGAGTTGGGTTGGATGAGATTGGGGCAACATTCTAGGGTTGCCTCCTTAATTATTTTGTTTTAACCTGAAAATACTTTACAAACTCTGTTTATTCTATAACCATGAAAGCAAAAGCAAAAAGTTTTGTGGCTAAGTAATCAAATAATCATAACGTTGAACAGGAATATCCACACCCATTGGACTATTACACCTGTGGGCGGGAGCACTGAATAAGTATCTGCTGGCAGAGGACTGCATCACTGACTCATTGATTGCTAATGATGAGCTGTGCTTCTAAATAACCCCACTGTGTCTAACACATGGTCCCTAATCACAAGGAGCTTTCAGTAATCAGAATTTGCCTCTGTATTCAGCAAGGCAGCCAGCAACAACTCAGTTGAAGAGACTGATGCCTGCCCAGCGGGTCTTCCTACACCGCCAGAGAGGAGGGGCTTGCAAACCATTTATGGCTAAAGCAGCAGCTTCTTCAGCTCTATGAAGGAAGACCCCAGGAGAAGCCTGTGCCTGGCTTTGCTCTGTGACTTGAGCTCTCAGGCTCCACGCTGACCTCATAACAGATATTTTACATGCAGCAACTCTTCTTTTAAGAGCACCTCCAAGTTATCACGATTAGGTTTGGGGAAAAAAGTTGAGTGATGGTCTTAAGAATTTTGAGTTGTACAAACTTAGCTTTCACACTGGTTTCCACGTTCTCTTTTGCACTTCTGAGTGTGGCGAAAAGTGGAAGAGAATAAAAGTTCACATAAAATTTTTCAAAACTCTTAACAATACCCCAGAGCAGCGGTTCTTAACTAGGGATGGTTTTGCTTGTCCCTACCTCCACTCCCATCCGAGGGACATCTGGCAATTTCTGGAGACATTTTTGGTTGTCACAAGTGTGCGTGGGGTGCTGCCATTGGCACCTAGTGGGTAGAGAGGCCAGAGATGCTGCTAAACATCCTACAGTGCACAGGACAGCCCCCAACACAAAGAACGATCCAGCCACCCGTGGCAAGTGTGCCAAGACCGAGAAGCCCTGCTCTAAAGAGAGGGCACAGAAAAGTAGACAGAGGGGAGTTGGGAGTCCAAGAGACTGGAGGTTGAGTCTGGGCTCTGTCTTTGGCATGTAATTGAGCTTCAGTTTCTTGTTGCAAAGTGAAAAGTCCCTTCTCCTTTCGTTGTGGTTGAATTAAATGAGATGAACAACACCAAGTACAGGGATAGGTGTTCTTCCCTTACTTTCAGGGTAAACCACCTTGGTAGTCAATGAAACCACAGCAATGTGTCCTCAACTATGTGCATTGCCATCTCCAACCTCCCAGGGTTCCAGTGATAGCAAATAAGGGGTGAGCACGATTCCCCTGAATAAAAGTCCAACAGCGAGCACCACAAACACACCCTCCTCCGACCTCCTTGCTCCCTGGCCTATATACCGGCCAAGCGAATCTGCTGCTCATGTGTGCTTTGGACTTTGCTTCAATTCTCATCTGTGTTTAGGAACTGCCAAATCCAATTTGCCCTTTCCCCTACCATTCCAAACCCTGCTTGCATCACCCCTCCTTTACAGAGTCTTTTTCGATCAGCCCTGATATCCAGTCACCTAACTTTATGACAGAACCCATCTTGTGTGCTTTACTAAAGTTCTTTAAAATTGTATTAGTTTCACCTCAGATGTCCTTGGAGAGTATGTGTTTCTCATAGTATTTATCCTTGCTCCATTAGTTATAAACTCCTTAAAAGCAGGCTTTGTGTTTCTTAATTCTTGAGCATCTTTCCTTAAGATGGCATGTGATTTGTGACAGAGAGAGGCTTCTGCTCAGGCACTGACAAGGCTGCTTCTGCTAAGCTCTTTTCATAGTCAGGAAGGTCGGATTCACTCGGGTCCCGAAATATCTTTCTACCCACAGAAACATGGAAAGAAAAGTTGAGGAGAATGTTTGTGAGGGTCCACATGCTGAGTTAATTGGGAGATTGGCAGCTTCTTTAATGGAACGCACAGGGGAGAACAGTTTCTATGAGGAAAACATGAACAAGAGGAGGAGGCCTTGAACTAGGGTCTTTGAAAGTATCTAGCAGAACACATTAGATGTTCAATAAATATTTGTTGCTTAAATGGTTGGATGGATGAACACACACGAGAGGGGTAACCAATGAAGGTCTTAGAAGCCTAAAGCTAGGTTTCTGAATTTGTTCTCCGTAGTAACAGAGAGCTATGGAAACATTCTGATGAGGAAGAAGACCTATCTAATGTGACAGACGTAGAAGAGACATTTAACATCTTCAGGGAGGAATATCTGAGCGATAGACCTTATTAACTCAGCTTCATCATCTCATACTAGGTCTCAGGAAAATATAATGGTACTTTCCTAAAGAAATTTTGGAGAAAATTTTCTATCTCATTGGTTTTACTATATTTTAAATAAACACAAATTATTATAACAAAACTACGATTAAAGTGACATGTTTATGTTCATTCACGGATATAATTAATTCATGTTGTTAACATGTGTGAGCCTGGGACTTCCCTGGTGGCGCAGTGGTTGAGAGTCTGCCTGCCAATGCAGGGGACGTGGGTTCAAGCCCTGGTCTGGGGGGATCCCACGTGCCGTGGGGTGGCTGGGCCCGTGTGCCACGGCTGCTGAGCCTGCGCTCTAGAGCCCGCGAGCCACAACTACTGAGGCCCGCATGCCTAGAGCCTGTGTTCCGGGACAGGAGAGGCCACCGCAATGGGAGGCCTGTGCACTGCGGCGAGGAGTGGCCCCCGCTCACTGCAACAGCAGAGGGCCGGCACGCAGCAGTGAGGACCCAACGCAGCCAAAAAATTAAATAGATAAATAAATAAATAACACGTGTGAGCCTAGTCACAAAGACCTCAGGCCCTTCTATCCTTTTTGCTGGAAGAAAAACATCATAGTTATTATAGTCAGTCAACAATATTAATGAATAATTCATTTTTTTCTCTATGTAACTGCAGTTGAATGCATGGGGTAATACCGAGGTAAAAATTGGGTCTTAAGCACTCCTGAACACGGGCCCATTAATGGTTGAAACTGCACGTATTTACTATTAAAAAAAGGCATACTGATCACTAGTTAGATGGTTATCACATAGGGGTAAACAAATAAAGAATATATAGATGTTACTACGATTTCCAATTATGTTTAAACAGAAAGACACAGAGAATGCTACCTACTCAAAGATATTGATTTTTACTAGTCATTACACAGCTCAGAAGGGAGGGCTTTAGTCTTACTGGTTTTAACTGTGGCTCCATTGTGACTGGAGCTTTACTGGATTTCACAGTAATGGCATCTTTGTAGCTAGAGTAAAACTATAGTACCGATATTTGTAATACTGGCATCCTGGATCACAGATTCCTCTTTAAAAAGTGTTTCATCTGCCCCTAACCATCAGACCCAGGAGGGTAAATCAGCATTTCCATTTCAGAGATGTTGAACTGACTGGTCCCATGTTAAATGGCTGATAGTTTTTGTCTCAAAGTGCAGCAGAGTTCCCAATATTCCATGTCAACTATCTGAGAGAATGGACTCCCAATAATAGGTGAGACATTTTTGGATATTTTTACCTAATGGATGACTTCATATTTCTCTGCTTAGGGTATCCAATTATAAGGCAACTATGGATAATGTATTTGAAATAACTTCAAAGATTTTTTTTCTTCTCCTCCTTAGCTTATTTTAAGGTTGCCTTTGAAATACTCATCACCTTGCTTCATCTTGAATGTTTGCCAGTGCTTAACTTCAAGAAGGTAATTGTAAAAGCCAGTCTACCTCAACCTGAAAAATCATGACCTCTAGGAATAAGATTTTTTTCCTGGAGAGACAGTTTGCCAAGAAAAATTTTTTTAAAAAAGCAAGAAAGGAAAGGAAGGATTGAAGAAGGGAAAAATAAATCTATGTTAATTCCAAATATCCAAACTATTAAAGCTGTACTTTCTTTCTTTTTCTAAAATATTTATTTATTTATTTATTTATGGCTGCGTTGAGTCTTTGTTGCTGCGCACGAGCTTTCCCTAGTAGTGGCGAGCGGGGGCTACTCTTCGTTGCAGCGTGCGGGCTTTTCATTGCGGTGGCTTCTCTTGTTGCGGAGCACCGGCTCTAGGCGTGTGGGCTTCAGTAGTTGTGGCACATGGGCTCAGTAGTTGTGGCTCGCGGGCTCTAGAGCGCAGGCTCAGTAGTTGTGACGCACGGGATTAGTTGCTGCGCAGCATGTGGGATCTTCCTGGACCAGGGCTCGAACCGTGTCTCCTGCACTGGCAGGCGGATTCTTAACCAATGCACCACCAGGGAAGCACCTTAAGCTGTACTTTCTTATTTCTAGGAGATCAGCAAAATTTTCGGTCTGGAACACTGTACCCAATTGTCCAGGTCATTCGAAGCGAATGACACAACTCAATTTAATTTTAAAGTAGAAAAAAACATGCTTTTTAAAAATCCTTTTCAAAATTAACATTTTCTTAAGGAATCAAGGCACTGCTTCCCCACCCCGCCAATTCTGGTTGCAGTCTATCATCAGGGTGCCTCAAATATTAAAGGACTTAGATTTGATCATGCTCACTTTCTATGTTCCCTATACAGGCAGTGTGAAAGCAGCAGGGTCAAACACATATTTATAATGCACCTTTCCTTGTAAGATCAACGAGGGCTCTTAGGACATTTCCTCCTCTATGAACGTCTGTCCATAAATTTCTATACTCCTATCATGGGAGTGAAAGAGCAGATGTCTGCCTGGTCCAGGGTATTAAGGTGACTCATGCTTGGGATCCCATGGTAAGAGGGTGACAATAGGACTTCACTTGGGCCCCACTTAGGGCACATCTGTCACCTGTCAACCTCAAGTCATGCATGTGCCACAGAAGATGAGCAGTTTCTGAAAGTTAAATAACTTCACCGAAATGAACAGTTCCCTTTCTGCAAGAACTTCCATCACGCTGATTCTACATAGAGCCAGAGCACAGACACACAATAAGCTCTGAGCGTCAGGCGACTTAATCCTCCTTTCAGCACAGGCATAATGATGGCAGCATCATCTTACAAGATGACACCTTCCTACCAGCTCCTTTGTTACGTCTCCATTTTATGCGATCTTGATGTTAGTTTTTCCTGCCTCTGTATGCTACCTCTTTTGTGTTCTGTTCAAAAATACTTCCTCTTTAAAAGTATAATTTGTTCTAGTGCTTTGATACCACCTCAAGTAGATATAGCTGGAGCCAAACCACTTATTTATTCCTGACAAAAACAATTTACACACATTTGCTGAAAATGAAAGGAGGCAAATGCTTCTTCAATTCACTCAGTCCACTGAGATTAAATTCATACACATCCGCAAAGGCAAACATGATGTGTGGATGTAAGTCTAGTAAACGGAATTTCTGACTAGTTCACCAAAATTCACTCATTCTTACGAATTCACTGATTCACATCTCCACTCATTTATTTTGACCATTCAATTTCAGATGTGATTGTCATTACACAAATGGACCTTTTCAGAAAGAAATGGGAAGAGTACATCAGTGCTTTTTAGTACCTTAGTGCAAAAGTAAATAGAAATTGTATCATGCAACTGTGATGAAAACAAGGGACTCATCTGTCCTAATTTTGATTTTGGCTTTTTTCTTTTGTTTGTTTCTTTGTTTTTTGGTAGCTCGGATTTAGTGTCAGTTTAAACCATTCACTTGGTATAAAATCAGATCCCTCCATTAGACACTACCCATGGAAAGGACCTTATGTAGAATAAGCATGCATGTTTTCCTTCCCCGTTGTTTGCATTAAATTGGAATACATTCACTTAATGTTGCATGAAAACCTGTGAGGTGTCACCTTACAACATAGTAGTGCTAGACTTTTGGCTGAAACTCAACACACCGTCTCCATTTCTCAAAAGTAAACAGATAATTTTTCCTGATGGCTCATAAACTACAATTTTATTTTAATCTATTTTGAAAAGTCAGACTGGGTCCATGTGAGCTGTGGACCAGCTACTTCTTGTGTGAGAATGAAGCCCTAACATTTGGACAATTTCCCAGCACGGAGCCTGGTCCAACAGGAAAAAGCAGTTAAAATGTCAATCAGAGTGGTCTGCTGCTAAAATGTGAAGGAACAATTGTTAGGAGATAAACACTTTTTTTAGGAGACACCACATAAAGCTATACAAAATGTGAGTTTCATTCGTTGAGGCCTTCAGCCTGAGATGAAATGCAGTCTTCAGCCGTAAAGGGATACCATGTTGGAAATCTGATTAACAAGCTATATTGCACAGCACAAGTTGGCCAGGGACAATGGACCGCGTGTTGGAGGTAAAACTCTCGTAGATACTTGAACTGGCCAAGGTCTGTGGGTACTGCTTTCTCTTTACCTCCCAGAACATAGCGATGGTAAGACTACAAGTCTGCACACTGATATTTCCAACTGCCTTAGGGCTGCATCATGAATATTTCTGAGTGAGCAAGCAATCAAGCATGCATCCCTGTAGCAGGCGCACGTAAAAGTTTCCATAGCAACACACACACATAGATGCACAAACATAATTCTCCCCATTTTTGGAGACAAATACAGGAAGAGAGAGAAGATGGAACTAACTAGAACCCTCCAGAAATGAGGTGGTTCAAATACATCCACACTTCTAAAAAACATTTCGATGCTCCTTAAATGGACCCTACCTTCCCCCAAATGCCGACTGAGTCATCTCTTGCTCAACTCCAGCCATTCTTTCCTACCTATTCCTTTAGGAAGAAGGCAACAGCTCTGCACATTGACCTGGCCCTCACGGTCCACCCCCCAAGCATGGTCCTCAGGCACTCGCAAAAGTCTGGGTTCGCTGCGTCCCTCGCTAACAGGGGTTCTTGCTCTTTTCTTGCTTCCTTCCCCTGTGATGTGAAGACTGCAGGGATTCAGAAATGCAAGTTCTTTTGACTCTCGTGAAGCTCTAAAGAAACCAACGTGTTTTCAGAGATCACAGAAGAGGGGTGGAAGAACAGATCACAGGAAGAAAACTTTTGGGAAAGATGGAAATTAAAAAGAAGAATTGGAAGATCTCAGTTAGCCCTGCTGAGTGAAGACCAGGGCTGCATTTGGAGAGACAAAAGAGGTTCTAATCACACGCTGTAGAAGTATGATCCTTATCATTTTTTTCATTTTTCACTGTTTAGTCTCACAGGCGTTTCTGAGAACACAAACCCAAAAGCCTTATTCTCAGTGGAAAAAAGGGTTCTATTCTCACTCCTAATTCTCCACTTGTATGAATGAGATTTGTATTGATAAATCCCCAAATATTCAGCCTGGATGTAGGCTTTTACCATTCTTGCCTCCCTGACATCCACCTCTTCCAACTGGGACCACCATCTCTTTCAGGAATAAAAAGTCAAAAAGTCCCACAGGGCTTCCCTGGTGGCACAGTGGTTGAGAGCCCGCCTGCCGATGCAGGGGACGCGGGTTCGTGCCCCGGTCCGGGAAGATCCCACATGCCGCGGAGCGGCTGGACCCGTGAGCCGTGGCCGCTGGGCCTGCGCGTCCGGAGCCTGTGCTCCGCAACGGGAGAGGCCACAACAGTGAGACCCGCGTACCGCAAAAAAACCCACAAAGTCCCACAGAAAATCTAATTTCAAAATGTTTTATAGATTCCTAAAACCTTTTAGGAAGAAAATGCAACTGTCTACTGGCCTTTCTCCAGGGAAAGCATGAGGGCAGGGAAGCTGATGGCTCAACCCAGGCATGGGACCCAGGGTTTCCATCTAACAGCAAAAGATATCCATACTCTGTATGCTTTTTGTCATTTCAAATGGATGTGGCAGGAATGATTTATTGTCAGAAGTTGTTCCTTACACTAAATATTTCTTTCTTTATTTTGGCTTGTTCTCAACAGTTACACAACCCGCCATAATCACGTATTCTAGGCACTGCATTTATTACTCAATCTATCCCTTCATTTAAGCTTAAAGCTCACAACTCTGCCAAGCAAATGCTTATTAAAACTTAGGTCTTCAAATATCAGAAGTACAGCATCAAAGATGATTCAAGTGAACTTAGAAAACCTAACTGAAATCCAACAGAACATTTGTTTTGAGGCACAGAGGGCATTGAAAAGCTGTGTGTTGGGACATTCATTTTAGGGTTTGGGAAGGCTTCTTTCTCGAATGTTTTACAATAAAATCCAACCACCCCTCTGTTTTCTGTCACCAAGACTTTCAGCCCTTAGTACAGCTGAGCTGGGAGCCATGTGGCCATCAGGACACTAACCCCCAAGCAAAATACAGTCAGGGACCATTTCCCTACATCCTTCCCGTCAATCATCAATTCTAAGAGTAGAAATGCTTCCAAGCTTGGAATTATATATTTTTTCCAAATCAACCACGTTTTGCTACTCCTCTGCTCATCCATTAGAGTTGGTGGATGAACGAAAGCTGGAAAACCTTAGAAAGGCAGAAAGAAAGTTAGAGTATGTGACAGAGTCCTTCTAACCCTAGATTCCTTAGGTTCTGTCTTCTGTTTTTTTCAGAGGCAATCACTTAAAAGAAATGCTGTCCATATAGACTCAAAATACTTACTACTGGGAAATAGACAGTACACGCAATGACGTAAGTGGTTATGACTTACAGTTGAGGATGTGGTGAAGAGATCATTGGCGGGAGACTCTCATCTGGGGTGATGTTAGAGAAGGGAGCTCCATTTCCTGAATTTCATCTTCACTTTTCGTTTTGGGCCCATTGCTTTGCAATGACAACCTCTATTTTTGGTCCCGGTACAGCACTGTGGCCCCAACGCACCCGTCATTCTTTTTCTTTTTTTAATTATTAATTTTATTAAATCTTAAGTACACATCTTTTTTTTCTTGGCTGCGTTGGGTCTTTGTTGCTGCGTGAGGGCTTTCTTTAGTTGCGGCGAGCGGGGGCTACTCTTTGTTGCGGTGCGCGGGCTTCTCATTACGGTGGCTTCTTCTGTTGCGGAGCACAGGCTCTAGGCGTGCGGACTTCAGTAGTTGCAGCACGCGGGCTCAGGAGTTGTGGCTCACGGGCTCTAGAGCGCAGGCTCAGTAGTTGTGGCACACGGGCTTAGTTGCTCTGTGGCATGTGGGATCTTCCCGGACCAGGGCTCGAACCCGTGTCCCCTACACTGGCAGGTGGATTCTTAACCACTGCGCCACCAGGGAAGCCCACACCTGTCATTCTCATACAACTCAATTCTAAAATGTCTCTTAATTAGATTACGGAATAGTTACAGTTTTGTACATAATTACTGATCAGGAACACCTAAAGTAACATCAAATGGCAAATGGTTCTCTCAGGAGACATTCAGCTCCGTGGAGCTTGCCCTTGCTGTCAGGTTACAGACATTATTTACAAGACATTGGAGACACTGGCTGGAGGGGGGCCCCTGTGAGCTCTGTCCCTTTGTGTCTACTGGGGGTTCCTACTGGGTTAAATTCTCTGTCGACTGTTGGGGCACAGTTGTACACATGTACACACACACATACACACCCCTAACTTTTGAAATTGAAATGTCTGGGCTATACAGAACTTTCTGGATGATGGGAAAGGGACAATAGCGAAGCTTTCTTGTTGATCAAAGGAAAACAAATATTAGCGGGTGAGAAAAAGCTAATCCTTGCGGGGTACCAGCACTGTAGCAGCTGCTTTTGATACGTCCTCGTTGGCCAACATGTGCTTGTGGTGTAGTTATAGGGGGAGTTCGATGTCCACCAGTGGTCTCTCTTCAAGGGTCCTGGTTGAGTGGTCTCCCAGTTTTCTGTATCAGAGATTTCTTTTAAGTTGCTTAGATGCAGTCCAGGTGCTGCAGGGGCAAACCCTTCACCTATAGGAAGGGGTCAGTGAATAAATATTCCAGCTTCCATCCATCAGGACAAGGTGGGGCTAAGTTCTACACCAGGCGTAAGCACACTCTGTCAGTACTGAGCTAGACATTGTTAGGTACTTTTAGCTCTTTTAGGCTGTGTGGTCTCTGTCACGAATACTCAACTCTGCCCTTGTAGCACAAAAGCAGCCATAGCTAATAAGTAAACAAATAAGTGGGGCTGCGTGCCCATAAGACTTTATTTACAAAAACAGGCCAGGTCTGGCCCACAGGATATAATTTGTTGACCTCTGTTCTACATGAAGCTTTAGAAACTCACCAGTGTCTGAGCCCCAGATGCCCACACTGCAAACCTAATGCTCTGTTTTGCTTGCTTTTCTCATTCTTCCCACTTCCTCCAAACACCTCCCAAATAAACGACCTGCCCTCACATCCTTATCTGATGTAGCAGGCCCAGGCACCGCTCGACGTCTTTTGACAGCAGTCACGAAGGAAGCACGCGAGATAAAATGTGATTGTTGTACAGTGGCTGCGGTGCCTGGGCAGAAACGGGCGCTTACTGGACGATGCAGTAAAGATAAGGCAGCAAGTTCAGGGCGTGTGTTTACTCTAGTATTGGAATAAATTGTATCATCTTCATATTCCGTGTCTCATCATCATCATTTATTTAATGATGGCAAAGGAACACATTTGGCTCATGAAGGGCTACAGACTAGGAAGTAGAGCGCTACCAGGTAAATAAGTGCTGGCGAAAGAGTCCTCGAGCTGACTGCAGGCCGTGTGCTTGTCAAGCAGTCCTTCCAGAAAACTCTGCAAAGAGCTGGTCTATACACACTCTCAGGATTTAGTGAGCAGTAATGAGAGGGGGCTGAAAACAAGGAAGTCAGGAAACGGCAGCCTCAGGAGGCCTCTTAATGGTTTGTCTGATCTTTTTCTCAGTTCATCAAATTCTTAGAGAGAATTCATTTTTTTTTGCCTGTTGATTATGGATGGAGGGTGCTTTGGGGTTTGGCACTACCTAACCTCTTTTGGTTTACAATAATAGCAACAGAGAAAATACACTACTCTTCCTCTGAGAAATGTTAGATATGATCTCAACTTCAATTTGATTTTCTAATAGACGTACACTTAAGTAAAATGTTTCACTCACTGAAACCCAGATATGACTGAGTGCACTGAGAAAACTCCACTTTAAGAGAGTGCCTTTGTCTATTTAGGTTTATTGAATGATAGGAATATGGAAAGTGGGCAAATATTTGACTATGTTCCTGAACGGCATTAAAGGATCTGTAACTGTAGCAAGTTGGTCATGATGAGTTTAATCCTATGGTCAAATATAAGGATCTCAACCAGAGCAGGGTCCATAAATTCTCTAAAGGTTCAGTATTTCAGTTTCTGCATGAAACAACAAAAAAAATATGATATCCGTTCTCATCGCTTCTTCTCTATGAAAACAACCACCTGGTTCAAATTTCATGGCTGATAGGGCTATATTGCTTTGAATTTACTTCTAATTCTTCTAATGTTTCTTTCTTGCATTTATTCATTCATTCTTAAACAGATTATCTATTATCTACAAAATATGGGGGAGTGGTTTGGAACATTGTATTCCTTATCCTTCTCTATGGGCAGACTTATCTCCTTGCCCCAGTGGAGTCAGGCTTGGACAAATGACTTGCTCTGGTCAATGAAATATAAGTAGAAGTGACAAAACACTTCCTAGTAAAACTGTGTAACCATCATCAGGTGGTTCTACCTTCCTTCTGTTTTCTTTTAGCTGATTCCCAAAATGAAGGTAGCATGGTAGAAAGCCAGAGATGATCCACAATGTCTTGGATGTGAGTGAGAAACAATCTTAGTTTTTATAAGTCAATGAGACTTTGGGTTTTTTTGGTTACCATGGCATAATTTCACAAAAGATGACAGTTACAGGGTTCCAAAGATGAAAGAGACATGTATCTTATATACAAAATGGTTTAGTAAAAGTTATACAATAAAGAGATCTGTTGTATGCGGTGGGAGTTAAGGGCGCAAGCTTTGGAGTCAGACAGCCCAGGTTGGGAATATACCTCTCCCATACAAGTTGGGCTAACTTTCACGAGTTATTTCACCTCTCGCAGCCTCGGAAATGCAGTTCTTAATTTGCTGGGTTGTATGAGGAATGGCTGAGATAATATACCACATGTACAGCACAAGACACAATAGTTTGCACAGGGGAAGTGCTCCATCCAAGTTATGAACCATTCAAAGCTATTTAAGGGAACCCATCATGGTCTTGTGTCCTTTCATGAGATAAATTTTACCGCTTATTACTTCCAGTAAATGACCTTGTAGTAAGTGTTAATCAAATAATAAGACAATGTGTAGAATGTTACAGAGTTTATAAATATTTTTCACTTCACAAACTTCTCCTGTGGCCTTGCATCAACGCAGTGAGATCGGTAGGCTAATGATACTTCACTGAAAAGACGGGAATTGTGGCTTCTTGAAGTTTGGTCCAATAGGCAGAGCTGACAGGAAAACCTGACATCTTAACTCCAAATCCTATGCTTTCTTTCAACTCACTGAATCTTACTGTCTCTGAAAAAGGAGGTCTTGCATTATACTGGATGGATCAAGTCAGAGTGAGGGATAAGAATGTATCCCCCATAATCAGCAGCAAAGCTCAACATCTAAGTTCTATTAGAAACCCTCACTGATGCGTCTAGAAAATAACTCCTCATGTGGGCTTGCTTCTCTCTTTTTTTGTTGTAAACCTATGTTGGCAGAACTGGTCTTGATAATCAAAAGGTCATTTTCCTTTGCAAAATCTCCCTCCAGCCATTCTTTGACATTTAATTTGCTGTAGTCCCTGATCATGTGATTATTCTTAATTGCAATGTGGAATCTTACAGTATTGTGGAGTTCATCCAGAAATCTCATTGTTTTCAATACACACATGACTTTTAGAAGAGACTAGAGCAAGAAATGTCTTCTTAAGCATAGAAAATAGGAACTTTTTTTTGGCATGCAGATGTTTTTCTCTAAAAATATATTATCCTAACCCTCCAAGGTCTTACTGGATTCTGAAAAATCAAAGCTTACAGATACATCACTGAAATCGTAGAGACAAGAGAAGCTTGTTGATGGATTCACGGCTGTAAACACAACTTGTCTAGAATGTTAGTATTCACACAGAAACGTATGCATCTAAAACCGAACTTTTATTGAGTTGGCCAAGAAGTTCCTTCAGTTTTTTTAAATATTAATTATTTATTTTTATTTATCTATTTTGGCTGTGCCAGGTCTTAGTTGTGGCATGCGGGATCTTCGTTGCGGCATGCATGCGGGATCTAGTTCTCAACCAGGTATCGAATCTGGGCCCCCTGCACTGGGGGCACAGTCTTACCCACTGAAAACCAGAGAAGTCCCTCCTTTGGTTTTTAAATAAATATAAAAGATACGTTTTTCATTTTCACCAAGAACTTTACAGAACAACGTATTCACCGTTTTGTTCCACTACCTTCTGCCATTTTTCAGGCAACTTCATAATTCCATCTTCCCAAAACGTTTTATCTTTTTGAGCAAAGAACTGTTCCAGGTGCCTTTTACAGTCTTCCAGGGAATTGAAATTTTTTCCATTAAGAGAATTTTGTAAAGACCGAAATAAATGGAAGTCCGAAGGTAAAATGTTTGGTGAATACGGCAGATGAATCAGACCTTCCCAGCCGAGCTGTAACAGTTTTTTGCCTGGTCATCAAAGAAACATGCGGTCTTGCGTTATCCTGATGGAAAATTATGCATTTTCTGTTGACTAATTCCAGATGCTTTTCGTCGAGTGCCACTTTCAGCTGGTCTAAGTGGGAACAGTACTTGTTGGAATTAATCGTTTGGTTTTCCGGAAGGAGCTCATAATAGAGGACAACCTTCCAATCCCACCATACACACAACATCACCTTCTTCGGATGAAGACCCACCTTTGGTGTGGTTGGCGGTGGTTCATTTCGCTTGCCCCACGATCTCTTCCGTTCCACATTGTTGTACAGAATCCACTTTTCACTGCTTATCACAATTTGTTTTTAGAACGGAACATTTTCATTACGTTGAAGTAGAGAATCGCATGCGGAAATATGGTCAAGGTTTTTTTCGCTTAACTTATGTGGAACCCAGACATCAAAGCGATGAACATAACCAAGCTGGTTCAAATGATTTTCAAAGCTTGATTTGGATATTTTGAGTATGTTGGCTATCTCCTGCGTGGTATAACGTTGATTGTTCTCATTTAATGTCTCAATTTGACTGCTACCAGCTTCAACTGGTCTACCTGACCGTGGAGCATTATCCAGCGAGAAATCTCCAGCACAAAACTTTGCAAAACACTTTGGACACGTTCTGTCAGTCATAGCAGCTTCTCTATACACTGCACAAATCTTTTTTTGTGTGTTTCAGTTGCATTTTAACCTTCCTTGAAATAATACAGCATAATATGCCAAAAAATGTTGCTTTCTTTCTTCCATCTTCAATATTAAAATGGCTACACAGAAATTCACCAATTTTGATAAGTCTTTTTTTAAATGCACGCTGATATGACAGCTGTCACAATACAATCTAAAAAAATTGTTTCGAATGAACTTAAAGACAACTAAGTGCTACTGGAGCCATCTTACAGAAGAAACTGCACAACCCTTTTGGCCCACCCAATAGCTAAGCCAATACTAATATATATTTTGAACTTAAGATTTAATGAATTACTGTTCTTTTGCTTTTTTGAAAAAAACTTTCCTGAACAAGTACAAATTGGTTCACAACCAAAGCATTCCTATGCCATATTTATTTCAGCTGTATTTTCGAAGTAGAATATGCATCAATAAAAATCCTTCATGATAATACTGAGGAATAAAATTTGAACAGTAATTTAATGGTTTAGTATGTCAATATGTTGGCCTGAGGAACTGTGCAACATTCAAGTAAAAGTCAGAGGTTCACTGTTGGACAATAAAACCATAATCCACACGGATCAGTGAAGCGCTTGTTCTATATGAGAAAGCACAATTCTGCTGAATTTGCAGACGGTGTTATCCCTAAGCTTCAAAAGTAACAACGTAATCAAAAAATGGGCAGAAGACCTAAATAGACATTTCTCTAAAGAAGACATACAGATGGCCATCAGGCACATGAAAAAATACTCAACATCGCTAACTAGTAGAGAAATGCAAATCAAAACTATGAGATTTCACCTCACACCAGTCAGAATGGCCATCAACAAAAACTCTACAAACAATAAAAGCTAGAGAGGGTGTGGAGAAAAGGGAGCCCTCCTAAACTGTCAGTGGGAATGTAAATTGGTACAGCCACTATGGAGGACCATATGGAGGTTCCTTAAACTAAAATTAGAGCTATCATATGATCCAGCAATCCCACTCCTGGGCATGTATGTGGAGAAAACCATGGTTTGAAAGGATATATGCACCCCTATGTTCACTGTAGCGCTGTTTACAACAGCCAAGAGATGGAAGGAACCTAAACGTCTATCGACAGATAAATGGATAAAGAAGATGTGGTACATATATATAATGTAATATTACACAGCCATTAAAAAGAATGAAATAATGCCATTTTCAGCAACGTGGATGGCCCTGGAGATTATCATATTAAGTGAAGTAAGTCAGAGAGAGAAAGACAAATATCATATGATATGGCTTATATGCAGAATCTTAAAAAATGATACAAATGAACTTATTTACAAAACAGAAACAGACTCACAGAGTTAGAAAACAAACTTATGGTTACCAAAGGGGGAAGGTGGCAGGAAGGGATAAATTGGGAGTTTGAGACTGACATATACACACTACTATACATAAAATAGGTAACTGACAAGGACTCACTGTATAGTACAGGGAACTCTACTCAATTTCTGTAATAACCTAAATGGGAAAAGAATTCGAAAAAGAATAGATATGTGTATATGTATAACTGAATCACTTTGCTGTACAACTGAAACTAACACAACATTATAAATCAACTATAGTCCAATATAAAATAAAAATTTTTTTAAAAGTAGTGTACAAAACATTAGAAAAAACAAAACGAAACAAACCAAAAAAAAAAAAAATCTTGTGTTCTCACCATACACACACACACACACACACACACACACATGCCCATAGGTAACCATGTGAGGTGGTGGATATGTTAAGTAGCTTGACTGTAGTAATGATTCCACAATGTATACATGTATCGAATCATCACATTGCACATGTTAAATATATACAATTTTTAACGGTCAATTATACCTAAATAAAGCTGGAAAAATTTTAAAAACAGAAAAAAAAAGAACTAATTCTGAGGCCCTATTGTTACCTGTTTGCTTCCACCAACAAAATCAATGAATACTTCCTCAGAATTACTACGGAAGATGTTGCTGCTTTTAAGAAGACATCACAAGGGGCATTTTTTTCTCATTAAATACCTTAAGTAAATTATTAACTTCAAAAGTAAACAAAAACAAATCCAAAACCAAACCAAACCAAACCAAACCAAAAAACAACCTTGCCATTCTATCATGAACACAGACCTTCTATTGCTACTTTGTTTTACAAGTATATCTACTTCTCAAGAAATAGAACATCTTACTGGTTTGGACTTTTGCCAAGGCCTAATTCTCTCCATTATTTGCTTAGTTTGTTCTACCCACTGTAGGGAGTTTTCAAAAAAAGCATGGGAGGTAAACACAAGATCTTATAATGGGCAAGAAAACTCAACATCACCGTTGACCTGTTTCTCTATGACTCGACTCGAAGCAACGACAAATACGTGTTTGGGTTTTTTTAAAGAAAATGAGAGGCACATTATACAATTACATTTTTTGAACATTCTACTCCACTTTCTGTAGTCCAAATCAAAAGCAGTGGGCTTCCCTGGTGGCGCAGTGGTTGAGAGTCCGCCTGCCGATGCAGGGGACACGGGTTCGTGCCCTGGTCCGGGAAGATCCCACATGCCGCGGAGCGGCCGGGCCCGTGAGCCATGGCCGCTGACCCTGCGCGTCCGGAGCCTGTGCTCCGCAACGGGAGAGGCCACAACAGTGAGAGGCCCGCGTACCGCAAAAAAACAAAAACAAAAGCAAACAAAAAGCAGTGACAATTACGTCCTTACTGGGCTGGAAGCCAAGCCTTGCCACTCAGAGCTCCAGGATCGCAGCCATCAAGAATTCATCACGTCTGACCAGACAGTCTGGGCAACTCGCAAGGCAGTTTTGAGGTGGTAATTCACCAAACTACAGGAAGCCCTCACAGCAGTGCGTTTCTAGAACTCTCAATTTTAGCCTCATCAGTGGTAATTTACAAGTGATTTAATGGTGCTGAATCATGGGCCTGCTTCAACATTTATGAGTAGACATAAAAAGTTATGACAATTTCACAGTAGAAAATGAATATTAATATTAAAAATAGGCTTGACTTCTAACTGATATTCCATTTCTGAGGTTTTTTTTTTTTCTTTTTTGGGGCATACTTCCTTAAAAGCCAGGCATGAGGGAGAGAGATGAGAATGGCAGACACAGAACAGTTCAGGGCACTGACGACGAAGACCAGTGCCCTGTTGGGAAATGGGTGTTTTCCAGTTAAAACAGCTGTTTCTGCCAATTACAGCAAAGTTTCTTAATCACTTGTCCTTTTTCTCTTCATCTAATAGTTAAAAAAAAATATATGTCAAGAGGGGTGGGATAGGGAGGGTGGGAGGTAGACCCAAGAGGGAGGGGATATGGGGATATATGTATACATATAGCTGATTTACTTTGTTATACAGCAGAAACTAACAATACTGTAAAGCAATTATACTCCAATAAAGTTGTTAAAAAAATTGTCAAGATAGTACTTATGGCCATGAATATGTTGCACATATTGAACAAAAGTTATCTCACAAATCATAATGCAGTGCATGACAAAGTAGATATACATCTAACTCCATCTGTATATCATGTTAAAGTTATATAAAATTATTCTTGAAAAAAGTGTTAAAAGTGCCACTCACTGAGGAACAATAATTTAAATGGGAGGTTTAAAGTCAGAAATAAGCTATTTGTATTTGTTCTGTAAAGATAAAGACCTTCTCTGGTTTAGGGTCATCTTTTCAGATACAGAAGTCCTTGTTGGTCTTGGTTTTGCAATTTGGGTGCTGGCTTTGCTTGACCTAATTATCTCTGTAGACAAGGTAAGAGGACTCAGCAGAGAAGAGAACACTTTACTGAGTGAATTATGTGACATCAGTTTGACAGAGTTCACATAGTGTCTCATGATATAATGGTTGGAGGACGGTAGAGGCTAGTGAGAAAAGAGAAGAAAAATAATGTCTTGACAAAAAATTTCAAGGATGGTATGGGAAATGGATCCAGAAAAAATAAGACATTAACTAGTAAAGGCCAAACACTGAAAAAAAAAGGGAGAAGTTACTCAATTATGGCAAGAGTTGTTATTCAGATAAGAATGGAAAAGAGGAAAATAAATTCCTACACACACACACACACACCACTGAGGGTATTTATAGTGGGAAGCTACAAGGAATACAGAAACTGAAAAAAGGATTTTACAACGTAAACTAAGAACTGACTGTGAGAACGGTCTGAAACTTTAGAGAGAAATACAAATATATTACATATTTAAATACACATTTTCCTAGTTTTTGTCCTGTGAGCATATTTTTATATACACGGTAATAGGTCATCAGTCAAAATGTACAATACTTGCCTTCAAAGCCACACCCTGTGAAAATCCCCTTTGCCTCCTTTCACAATTCATCAGGTGGAAAAATTGTCTCATGGAAAGATAAAATGAGGGAACCAAGGAAAGATCGAAGGAGGTTCTTAAACCATTTACAAACACAATCTGAAAAAGCGGGAAGTGCCATTAGTTATTTATTTTTTGAGGGGCGGAGGTTCTACTGTTCTCAACACTATGAAGGAAAGGTGGCAAAACTCCTAGTCTCTCTGGATCAGGGTGGACTAACGACTCTGACACTCAATTACAATATGGGGGCGGAGTTCCTCTCCAACAAGCAATCCTCTGGACACCAGCTGGGTGTTCTACAATTCAACTCAATTCTGACACTATCTACCCAAAGACAGCATTAGATCCCACAGTTTAAGAGCTCCGCCCCACCAGCCTGCTCATCCTATCCCCATTTCAGACGCCAGACACAAGTCCAGGTTGACACCTGGGCTTCTGATGGACTAGCTGGAGATTGGAAGTTCCAATGACCCTGCCTTTAGGTTTAACTAATTTGTTAGAGTGGCTTACAGAACTCAGAGAAACATTTTACTTACCAAATCACCAGTTCGTTATAAAAGGATATAACTCAGGAACAGACAGACGGAAGAGGTGCGAAGGGCAAGGCCTGGGGAAAGGGCACGGAGCTTCATTGCTCTCCTGAGCGCCCCACTCTCAGAGCAACTGCATGTGTTCACCAACCTGGAAGCTCTCTGAACCCTGTCTGTTAGGGTTTTTGTGGAGGCTTCATTGATCACAAGCATGATTGATCACCTCATTCTCATTGGCCATTAGCAATCGATTCAACCTCCAGCCCCTCGCCTCTCCCTGGTGGAGGGGCTGGAGGTGAGACTGAAACTTCCAACCCTCTAATCACAGGTCAGTTCCCCTGGCATCCAGCCCCCAGCCCTAGGAACCTCACCTACATTCACCTTATGAACTTAACGAGACATCTTTAGCACTCTCATCCTCAAGGGTTTTAGGAGCTCCCTGCCAGAAACTGGAACTAAGACCAAATCTGTCTTTCTTATTATCCATCACAACATCATAGTAGGTTTTACTGAAAAGAGTAAATTTGAGCAAAGGCTTGAAGAGCAGGAAAGAGCAGAAGCCATTCAGGCCCAGTGGAGCAGCCAGGGCACAGATCCTAAGGCAGAGGCCTGCTTGGCAACTTCAAGGTTAGTGTGTCTGAAATGAACTGAGCAGTAGCTGATGTGACAGGCCAGCTTCTGCAGGGCCCTGTCGATTATTCAATGTAAGGACTTTATCTTTGCTGCAAGTGAGGCGGGGAGCCACTGGCTGAATGTGCTCTTTGGATTTTACACCTCTCCTTTACTTGGATAAATTTCACAGCAAACCAAACCAAAAGCAGATAAACCAAAAATCCAGAAGGCAGATATTTTCACTGATTTTGTGGTAATTATTCGGGGCAAAGAAAGCCTCCCTCAAACATCCTATCTCGATTTCACGGAGTGTTACTTATTTGGGGGAAAGCACAGCAGATTCTGCTAGCTGCTCCCCAACTGCTACCTTCTCTTTGACCTCAGTAAACCAATCCCGCTTTCATGCAGTGTCCGTGTGTGCAGCTGGAAGACTACCTTTCCAGTTGTAGAACTTGGTGAGGCCGTGTGGTTCAGTTTGGGTTAATGGGATTGCAGTGAAAGAATTGAGTGGGACTTTATGAAACCTGCTTAAAGCTGGGAGATGCATCCCTTTGGTACTTCTTTACTCCTTTCTCCATCCTCCTTTTCCTACTCTCTGGAATGCAGAGGTCAATGCTGTGGGTTCAGAGGCCATCTCAGAACATAAGGTGACCGAGAGATTGGAAACACTTCAATACAATGGCAGAATGAAAAGTAGAAGGGGCAGAGGGACCTTTGGTGACTGCAGCGTCTATTCAAGCCTTTTCTCCCAAACTTCAGACTTCTTTTACAGGAGATGTAACCTTCTATGTTTTAAAACTACTATCTTACAATTATTACTATTATGATTGTGATCATTTTCTATTACATGTAATGGAACCTAACCTTAACAGAGAGAGTTAGGGTGTTTTAGTCATAGGTCTTTTCCTCCAACAGCTTTCTAAATATATATATATATATATATTTTACATCTTTATTGGAGTATAATTGCTTTACAATGGTGTGTTAGTTTCTGCTTTATAACAAAGTGAATCAGTTATACATATACATATGTCCCCATATCTCTTCCCTCTTGCGTCTCCCTCCCTCCCACCCTCCCTATCCCACCCCTCTAGGTGGTCACAAAGCACCGAGCTTATCTCCCCGTGCTATGCGGCTGCTTCCCACTAGCTATCTATTTTACGTTTGGTAGTGTATATATGTCCATGCCACTCTCTCACTTTGTCCCAGCTAACCCTTCCCCCTCCCTGTGTCCTCAAGTCCATTCTCTAGTAGGTCTGCATCTTTATTCCCATCTTGCCCCTAGGTTCTTCATGACCATTTTTTTTTTAGATTCCATATATATGTGTTAGCATACGGATTTGTTTTTTTCTTTCTGACTTACTTCACTCTGTATGACAGGCTCTAGGCCCATCCACCTCACTACAAATAACTCAATTTCGTTTCATTTTATGGCTGAGTAATATTCCATTGTATATATGTGCCACATCTTCTTCTTCTTCTTTTTTTTTTTTTTGCTGTACGCGGGCCTCTCACTGTTGTGGCCTCTCCCGTTGTGGAGCACAGGCTCCGGACGCGCAGGCTCAGCGGCCATGGTTCACGGGCCCAGCCGCTCCGCGGCATGTGGGATCCTCCCGGACTGGGGCACGAACCCGTGTCCCCTGCATCGGCAGGCGGACTCTCAACCACTGCGCCACCAGGGAAGCCCCACATCTTCTTTATTCATTCATCTGTTGATGGACACTTAGGTTGCTTCCATGTCCTGGCTGTTGTAAATAGAGCTGCAATGAACATTTTGGTACATGACTCTTTGTGAATTATGGTTTTCTCAGGGTATGTGCCCAGTAGTGGGATTGCTGGGTCATATGGTAGTTCTATTTTTAGTTTTATAAGGAACCTCCATACTGTTCTCCATAGTGGTTGTATCAATTTACATTCCCACCAACAGTGCAAGAGGGTTCCCTTTTAAAACATCACTCTTTGGCTTTTAAATAATACATCCCTCTCCCCTCCCCCGAAATAAGCACTGTGCCAACTACAAATTGGCACTCACCATCTACCTCTACAAGGAGTAAATCAAGAGCCCCTGCAGCTGCTGACCTTCAATACCCCCTGAAAGGAGTTTCTGGTGGAAATCAGGAATGAGGCATTCTTCGCTCTGGGAAAAACTGGCAGAACCAGTCTTCAGACAGTTAGATATTTTCAGGAGAAGATTTTATGGGCCCAATTCTTGCATTTCCTTGTATCTAGAAAAGCACTAAAATCCTTCACGATGATGTCTGCTCCTTGGGACGAGCAGTAACCTGCACGAGACTCGCAGCAACCTTCGGCAAAAAATACGTGCTTCATTGCACGTACTCCCCCTTCACCAAAACCACATATGTACTGACCTTCCCCCTAGCTCTTTGGAGTAGTTGCTCAGAGCTGTCTGAAATGCTGTCTTCCGGGCTATAGTCCTCATTGTGCCCCAAATGAAACTTAACTCACAACTCTCACATTGCACTGTTTTTTTCAGTCCACAACCACAAATTTAGAAAATCTCTTCACAGGGAAAAAGAGAGTCAGTTCAAACAAACAGCACTGCTTATAATTAAGGACATCTCGAGTAGTGGACCATGGAAGTAGGGTCCAAGACAAAAACTGGAGACTAATTAGCTGAAAGGACCATAGAGAGAGTGGTCCTCTCTATCTGCTGTACAGGATGCCTGCAGGATGGCTATAAAGATGGCTGGCTGAAATGAATGCACTAAGCAGAATCAGAAATTCCAACTGGAGGGACTTCCCTGGTGGTCCAGTGGTTAAGACTTCACCTTCCAATGCAGGGGGTGTGGGTTCGATCCCTGGTCAGGGAGACACGATCTCACATGCCTTACAGCCAAAAAACCAAAACATAAAACTGAAGCAATAGTGTAACAAATTCAGGAAAGACTTTAAAAGTGGTCCACATCAAAATCCTTTAAAAAAAAATTCCAATTGGAGAAAAACACTATGTATTTCACCAAGTTAAGGGAGAATTACACAACGTAACATTCTTCTCATTTTCCTCCTCTTAAGACATATGCAAATGGGTTCAAGGTTTAGAGTAACAGTAAATATATTATTGTGACAAGGATTAACTGTGATGTAATATAAAGGACAAACTTATCTTCAGTTCACGCATGACACAAAGTAGGTGCTTAATAAATGTTCATTTGAGATTTCACCATTGTAGCCCCAATTCATGTCATCTGTGTCCCTTTTATTTCATTCGTCAAAACAGATCAAATAAAATCTCCTGATATTTTCACAGGGCTGTGAGAATCAGAGCGAATAACAGGTATGGAAGCCCTCTAAATAAATGAAAAGCTTTTTTAATAGTAGTAGCATGATTTGTGTCAGTGCTATATTTTGCTGCATTAAGACAAATATTAATGTTCATTCTCCAGGTCTAGCCATTCTGATACTACGATTTCAACTACTGAGAAATGACAACATTATCTTTTATTTTGAAGGCACTTAGCTTCCAAAATAATGTCAGGTATATTACCATCTGAGATACAACAAGATTGAAATGTCGAGCAGCAAACTGGTTACTGTCACTGAACACTTAAGGGCAGCGAGGATCAAAGAGTTGGAGCAACTTGTCCAGTTCCCCAGCTGGGAAGTGAGGATGGAAGTTTTAGATGTGATTCTTCTGATGGCAAAATCCTGTATTAGTTTAATCCCATGGTCTTTCTCTCCAAACGATTTCTCAGAGAGGAGATGGCTGGCCCACAATCAGTTTGGCTAAAAGAGCTTCTGAATTTCAAATAGCTAGGTCCACCCAGGGATCTCTGCATGTCTGAATAGTTCAGCCAGGTATGAAACAGTCAGAGAATTAATTCCTTTAAGTCTTATAGTCAGGGTGCCTGGCCAACAGAGACACAGCTTTCTGAAGCAAAGGTGGGATGTCCAAGCAGAGGGGAGGCTGACTCTAAACGGATTCACCGTGGAGGGGTCAGTGGGGTGCATACTGGACCAGTAGAACTACTCAATGGGAAAAGGCTGCTGCAAGATCAGATCTGGCTTCCCACACTCATTTTAATTTATTATTTTTTAAAATTTATTTTATTTTTGGCTGCGTTGGGTCTTTCCTGCTGCACGCAGGCTTTTTCTAGTTGCGGCGAGGGGGGCTACTCTGTTACAGCGCATAAGATTCTCATTGCGGTGGCTTCTCTTGTTGCAGAACATGGGCTCTAGGCTCACGGGCTTCACTAGTTGTGGTGCGCGGGCTCAGCAGTTGTGGCTCACGGGCTCTAGAGCGCAGGCTCAGTAGTTGTGGCGCACGGGCCTAGTTGCTCCGCGGCACGTGGGATCTTCCCGGACCAGGGCTCAAACCAATGTCCCCTGCATTGGCAGGTGGATTCTTAACCACTGCGCCACCAGGGAAGCCCCTTCCCACACTCATTTTAAAAGGAGATGTTTAATCTTCAACGCATCACTTAACTTGAAATCAAACACATA
The DNA here is from genome assembly GCF_964270905.1 of Leucopleurus acutus. NCBI lineage: Eukaryota > Metazoa > Chordata > Mammalia > Artiodactyla > Delphinidae > Leucopleurus > Leucopleurus acutus. Next base: position 9,676,713 of record NC_139148.1, on the reverse strand, counting down.
AATGTTGAGCACACAAATAGAAGCACCTTCACTTCACTACGCGCAACCTATGATCCCTGTATTTCCATGAAGACAGCAATGATTGCTATTAGTCTTTCTTGCATGAAAAACAAGCAAACCCATTTGTCTGGATAATTGAATATCTCCTAGGCATATGCCAGGAATATTATTTTCTTTCCAGCCAAAGATTTCTTAGCTCAGTCAATGGCATAAATAATAAAATTCTTAAGGACCAAAACTGTACTTCTTGGTTGAATTTGCCTATGTCCATATTGCACATTTTAGCAATGTTTATTTTTTAAAAAGGAGCTCATTTTATTTATTGAAATGTCTCTCAGCTAAAAATTAGGTAGTATTTTTTTTCCTTGTTTTCATGCAAATCCTGAGATCTTCTCATTGGCCAACAACATGAATTCCAAAGAATAAATTTCTATTCTTCTCAGCTCTAAATGTACTTACACTTAAAACAGAGAACAAAGTTCTCAGCAATGCACAGATCATTTCATTTATCAGGGGCAGTTACTGTCAATTAAGACATTTTAAGAGAAGTCAGTTTTATTTGGAAACAACAAGACGTTTCCACTTTGATTAACGGAGTACACAAATACCCCATCATTCCCTAGACATGCACCGTCATGGATTTAGTGGATTCTAAAGAAATTCAAGCAATATTTGCTGCATGCAGTTAATTGTCATTCTATAAATACCACTTTTGTAAAACAAGGGCAGTTACCACCCATGACACCCAAGTACAAATGATGTTTCCCAGAAAAGGTGAAAGTAGAACTCTTGTTGAAAGGAAAGTTGTACAATGTGAAAGCAGACATTTGATGGCTATATTGCATTTAGTTTGATGAAATAAAATAGAAAAGAAACAGTGAAAATTAAGGGAACTCAGCGGACGGATGACGCTTATTTCTGTAGGTTGTTTTGATAACTGCAAATATGCAATAGCCCCACATGTCACGCACTGTCTTTGTTCCTCACCCAATATTTGACCAGGAAACTGCGCAGACTACAATTCACATATTATCCCGCATGTTAGTTAACAGAACAGGGCCTTGGATCCATGACGGAATTAGGCTGTAAATGTTAGCTAATTGCTCGAGACCCAGAGAAATATGAAAAGTATAAGAAGCATTACCTCATCACACTGGAAAACACCATAAAACCCTGATACATTGGTTCCATCTGAACTTGGTTTCCCCCTTAACTCAGAAAAGTTGCAGGAGGGGACATGCTGCAACATTAAACAGACTCACAGACATGGAGAACAGACTTGTGGTTGCCCAGGGGGAGGTGGGTGGAGGAGGGATGGATTGGGAGTTGGGATGAGCAGATGCAAGCTATTATATACAGGATGGATAAACAACAAGGTCCTACTGTAGAGCACACGGAACTATAGTCACTATCCCGTGATAAACCATAATGGAAAAGAATATGAAAAAGAATGTATATACCTATGTATAACTGAGTCACTTTGCTGTACAGCAGAAATGAACACAACATTGTAAATCAACTATACTTCAATAAAATAAATGTTTAAAAAATAAAAATATAGAACTGGGGTGTTCATTTAGTAATTTTAAACCACAGGAGCCTAGTCCAGAGACTTCCTCAGATCTAGTCTTTGGCTGTTTCCCCAGTGTCATAGGCCCCAAGGGACCAGGCTGGCTTGGTGGCATTTCTCTGTTGGAGCGCTAGGGTCACGTTAGGAAGGAAAACTTCACAGGGCAGGACTGCCCATGCGGCTCAGCACACTTAGTATTCCTGCCCTCTCTCCACCAAACGCCACTAGTGCTCGCTGACATGGTGGCAGCCACATCACGCCCACAGACACTTCCGAATGTCCCGAAATGGGGCAGAACCGCCCCTGGGGAAGAACCACCTGAGCGCCTTCTTAATACCTACCATTGTGAGGTTCAGAAGCCAAAACGAAGGGCTTAGGGAGCCGGGACCCACTCTCTCCTATCAGTTTTAGCCTTGTTAATTATTTTCTTCCCACGCGAGGAATATCTATTCCCTATTCCAGGCACTCAATTCCAGATTCCCCCAAAATGTGCACCATGGACAATGTTTTGCAGCATTTCAATATTTTCAATATTGCACGTTGCTACCGATTAGTGAAATGCAAAATCCCTACAGTGGGTGGTGGCTAGCATTCAAAAAATAGAATAAAACAGCAAATAGAGTTCATCACACATACTAACGACAAATACCGTTTTGTTCAGTTTCGGTTGTTTTATAAAGATACAATGAAATGTATTGTAAAAGGTATTTCTGACTGTGAGTCTTGATCAAAAAGGACTAAAGCTACTGGTCTAGATAACCATCTCCTTTCTTATCTTATGATTTATCTCTCTCTCACACTCTCATCCTTGAGCTCACAGACCCAAGTCACATTAGCAGTAAGAAGCCCAATCCATTGAAGAAGGCTTGTGATAAAGCATTTTCATTTTTTCAAACGACATGCCATCAAACACAAGAACACATGAGATCGGTACGTGCTTACCCTATGTGTTACAGTTTGAAAATCCTTTAAGCAAACCCTACGTATACTGCTAGAAAAGAGAACGGGAAATGCTCTGCCAGTCATCAAACACTTATAGATACATACCATAGAATTTTTGGAGCTGTTGTCAAGACTAGAGATTGTATGTAAATGACGCTGGAAGGTATCTGACACATCACAGGCATTCAACCAACGATGTGCTTGTTATTCGCATATGTAGATTTGCATATCTTTTCTTTATTTCTGCCCTTGGAACTTTTTTTCCAACTGGAGTTTACCCATTATTTTTGTTTGTTCTTACGTATTTTTTAAATCCCTCAAGTAGAGCAGGAGATAATCTCTAGGGTATCAAATGTCCTACATCAGCATTCTCAAACCCTAGCGTGCATTACAATCACCTGGAGGGCTTGTTACAACACATTTTCTGATTCAATAGATCTGGAGAGGGCCCCCCAATTTCTCACTGCCACCAGGTTCCCAGGTGATGCCGATGATGCCCCCCCAGGGGCCAACCTTAGGGAACTACTGCTCTACATGGACTTTTATGATAGCTAATGCAGTGGCCATTGCAACAGGACCAGCCAACCACATGTCATGCACCAGGAAAGCACTGGAAACAGCCGACCCAGCTTTGAAGACATGGATAAACAGAAGCTCCTGAAGGATAGAAAATAGGGACCCTACTGTCATAACTTGCCTGAATCAAACTCAGGTCAGAACATTGCTCCTAAAATGAGTGAAATGTTCACTGGAGAGAGGGGAACAGGATTAAAGCCCTGTCCTCGACTCCCAAGAACTGCACTGTCTAGTAGGAAAACAAAAACTAACACTGTATCTCCGTTTTTGGACTAAGTAGCAAAGGTCAGTCTCTTCTCATCGCCGTAAGAAAATGTCCTCACAGCCGGTGTTGATGGTCCTCTCCGTGCAGAGTTTACCACCCCCTTTATTCCCACGTGTCAACATGAACACAGGCTCACCAAAATTAATGAAGGGCATAATTCTGCTTTTGCTTGGGCAAGAAATTTCTGTTCGGAACCTTCTCATTTTCCCTGTCCTTAGGAAACCTCAGTTTTAGGAAAGAGACCAGCTTATTCCTGACAGGTTATTTCCCCCCCACCTTTCTTCGCTTCACAAATAACCCCCAAGTATGCCCACAGGTTAATGAAAATCCTGTGTCTCTGAAATTAGGGGATGGACAGAATAATCTAGAGGGAGTTAAGGTGTACTCTGTGCCATGCTGTTGAGATATGAGGGCATCAAAACCACCAGGCAGAGAGGAAATTAGAACTTGAAAAATCAGAGGTTGCCAAGCGGAGTTAGAAGTACCAATTTTTAGCACATGGAGAAATGATGCAAATGATATTGAAGTCAAAGTTCTTCAAAGAAAGCTCATTCACCATATGGCTGGGACACACTTATCTGGGAGACCAAACTATGAATGTGAATGGGTTCAGTCAGTAGCTCTGGGTTTGCTCTTTCCCTCAAAAAGCAAAAACATCTGCATTCCACGTTTACTTTGGAGGCACAACCGATAGTGCAAGAAAGGGACAAATAAGCTGGCCCGGAGAAGCATCAAAACCCAATTGATCAGGCTTCCACTGGCCTCCACTTCTATTAAGCTCCCTCAAAAGCTGGGGTTATTTGAGCCTCCGGATGTAACCTTCTTATAGAAACCCCACAAAATCCAGAAGTAATAAAATCATACAATTTGTGGTCTTTTGCAATTAGCGGACATTTTCACGCGGAAGCCTTGCCTGACTTCAAACTTAATACTATATCAAAACCTCAACTCGTCATGTTCCCATCTCACCCCGTCTTCCCATTTCCTTACGGCATCATCATTCTCTGTTAGGTGGATAAAACTTGCAGTCGTCTTTGACTACCTTCCGCACACTTATACAACGATTCACCATAATGTATCTCCTGTTCCTTTATGGGGTCTTTCACACCCCATCCTTTCCAGGCCCACTACTACAGTAACAATGACAATAATACAAACTATAACCGTTAACGTGGAAGCTCATTACACTGTACTGGGAAACATGCCAACTGTCCACATTCTTACAGCAAAGGTGCTAAGGAGCTTTGTGTTCCCAAACAATTTTGATGACAAATGCTACCTACGGGTCAGTCTCAACATCTGTGGTTCCACTAAAATAATCATCTTCTTAGACAGAAATTCTTAGAGGGAGGGTCTTACCAATGAAAGGCATGTCATCATCACTGTGACAGCCTTAGCACCTGGGAGCTGACAGAACTAGTTCTCCATTGAGTTGAGAGACCTTGTTCTACAGTTTATTCCTACAGAGTTCATTCTTTTCCACACACTCAGTTCTCAAAAATAAGTCTCCCGTGTGCCTTGCCAAAGACTCTTTTCCATCTCCCCTAGCTTCTCAGTTTGCTCCTTTTCGCCTCCAAATAACGCGCAAGGCAGGGGCAACACGCCCTGCCCCATCAGCCTACCATTTTGCATCCTGGGAGTCTCCTGCTCGAGGAACGGGGAGCGAGTATGATGCTGGAGGTATTATGTGAAGGAAAGAGAACGGGCAAAAAGCAAACTAGCAAACAAGATAAACGATGATTCCAATAGACATGTTCTTTCTTAGTTGTGTGTTTTGTGTACTTACCTATTTTTAATTTTAATATTTAGAGTTTTATAGGCCAAGCAGAGTATATAGCCTCCTGGGGAGACTTCCTCTAAATAACAGGGTTTTTTAATGTGCAATTTGGGTTTAAGGCCATTCAACTTCTCTGGACGATTTTTCAACCAAAGCCATGTAGCACTTCATGGACTTCCAAATTACGCCCTGTAGTTCCCCACGAGGTGCCCTTCAAAGGTTGGCCAGCGTATGTTTATAGTTGTCTCCAGCTGGGCTTTGGAAACCACGGTGAGGAGGAGGCTGTTCTGAAGGGGCTGCGTTCTCTCTGCATTCAAGGAAAGCTCTTTTTTTTTTCTTTTTAAACAGATACTTGCAAATAAAATGGACAGGAGACCTTACCCAACGTCCTAAATGAGTCGCGGGAGCTAGAAAGGAACTATTAGAACTATTAAGAGAATTATAACACAACTTTTGGGGGAGTAGGGTCCTCAATCTCTTTGGTTTCTATTAGGGACCGAATGCTTTTCCCCCCTTCCTCCCCACTCCAATTCATAGGTTGAAATCCTAAAGCGATGGTATTGGTGGGAGGGTGGGGCCTTTGGGAGGTGATTTAAGTCATGAAGGTGGAGCCCTCATGAATGGGATGAGTGCCCTTATAAAAGAGACTCCAGAGAGCTCTCCCGCTTTCCTCCATGGGAGGACACAGAGAGAAGATGGCTATCTATGAACCGGGAAGGGGATTCTCACCAGGCACCAAATCTGCCTTCCAGCCTCCGGAACTGTGAGAAATCAATTTCTGTTGGTTACAAGCCACCCAGTCTGTGGTATTCTGCCGTGACAGCCGAATGGATTACGTTTCTTAGGTGAGAGCCTTGTGCCCCATTGCCCTTCAATCTGTTTGTTGTTATTGACCGTTCAGAGCACTGTGTAGTTTGGACAGCACTGGGGTGGGCGCTGCGGGAGCTCTTCCCAGGTTCCCTTACCTCCCTTCCTTGCGGCTTCTGTTGGCTCCTCCCCTCTGCCCTCCCTCCACCCATGTGCTTTCCTATTCAATGATCTGCAGCTACAGATCTTCCATGAGGGGCTGGCTATCCTAGGGCCCTCGGATCTGCTTTGCCTAGTACCGCAGAGAGCCAGAAGTACCCCTTAACCAATAACTGAGAGGTACAGGGAAGGTCGAGGCCCAGCTTCACCATCACTGGTTGAGACCCATCTGCACTGTTCCTCACACTCCAGAGCCGCCCGCAGGATCAGGCTGGAGTCCCCTGCAGGACAGGGCCTGCAATTGCCCAGCTGCCTGTCTTTCTCCTCCCCTCCTGTGGCCCCTCTCCAGACTCTCAGAGCCAACTCTGGGCACAATTCCTTAATAGATCATCAGAATACAAATCCTCAGGTCAGGATCACTTCAGTATAGGTTATATCTCTGTAGGGTTGCAAATAAAATATAGGACACCTAGTTAAATTTGAATTTCAGATTCTGGGGGCAGGGGTGTAAATTAAGCATTTGGGATTAATGTATACACACTCCTATATATAAAATACACAGCCAACAAGGACCTACCGTATAGCACAGGGAACTCTATTCAGTATTTTGTAATAACCTACAAGGGAAAAGAATCTGAAAAAATAGATTTTATATATATATATATATATATATATATATATATATATATATATATATATATATATATATATACACACACACACACACACACACATATATAACTGAATCACTGTGCTGTACACCTGAAACTAACACATTATAAATCAACCATACTTCATTTTTTAAAAAAAGAAAAAAATGAATTTCAGATACACAACAGATTATTTAGTATAAGTATGTCATGTGTAATACTTGGGACATACATACTAAATAATCATCTGAACTAAAAATATAACTGGCAACTTTATTTTTATTTTATAAGTCTGGCAACATTATCTACTGGACCCTCAAAGCAACCCACTGAGATCATTCTTTCCATTTTAGAGATGAAAAAGCTAAAGTTTGGTGAAGTCTAGTGACTTTTCAAAGGTCATACAGGAGTTGGCAGTTTTCTGACTCACACGTGGGAACTTTTTACTATTTTGGTTTTTTTTTTTTTTTTCAGTCTCATTCTCTTAGAGCTCTGCACTTTTCAACCTCCCTGTTGGAAAAGCAAAGTTACCAAAATAATTCAAAGGAAGGTTCCGATGGCCAAAGACCATATGGTGTGCTGAACCAACTCAAAATATGACATACTAACCAATGATGCCTTACTGGGGAAATGGGAATTGTTCACCGTGGAAACATCTCATCTGCTGACAGGTAACCTTCTCCCGACCCTCACACAGTATAAGTGACCCACTTTCTTTGCCTTTGAATAAGGTAGGATATAATTTCAAGGGCTACAAAAGAGAAGAAAATGAAATCAGCTCTGTACTTCATTAGCTCAGAACATAAAAAGAAAACAGTTCTACTAACACCATGGCTCTTGCTGAGATTATACATGTCTGTTTCTGTGGGAAGCAGTACAGAGTGGAGGTTGGGAAGCTCTGGCTCTGAGTTCCATGACACATGGGTCCAAGCCCCATGACTTCCCAGCTAGATGGCTTTAAGCCTTGTTAACTTTCAAGAACTGTGAAACGTCTGAGATTTTACTCTATTTTCAAGCTACCATGCTAGTCTGCTACAGTGTCATGTTTGCTTGGCAAAGACATGAGACTCCTGGGTCGGAGAAAAAAGAATTTATTACTTACAGCAACCAGAGTATCAGCATTTGTGCCAGTTCTAGAGCTTCAATCCCCACTGACACAAAGAGGGTCAGGTGACATCTGTACACACTGGGTTACACGACAGGGATCCTGAATTTAGGGAACCCGAATCTTTCCTAGTGGACGGTAAAGCCTGCCTGCACTTTGTCCTGGAGGGAGCGATTATCTTTATTACACTGGACAATAAGCAAACCTGCATTTGCTCTGGATGGAGTCACTGTGACTGCCATCCAAGTTTGGTCACTATACAAACATCTTTGTAAAGATAGTTGGGAGAAAGGTAGTCAGTGTCTTTGCTCTCAAGACAATGTGGAAAGGTGAGACACTCAGGGAGAATCGTCTCCCACCACTCAGTCATGGTTTCCTCATCTATAAACTAGGAAAAACTGTTTCTAGTTCACAGAGTTCCTCTTCACCTTCTGTTTAGAAAAATTCCTTTCTGCTGACTATTTCTGTTTCTTGCCTCCTCCACAATGGTTGTATAATTCCATGTGGCTAAAAGCAGCTGTGGAAGTAGAAAGTGCCTTGAGGGTGGCCGCAGGATCCCAGATTTTGTCACCCACTCATTAAGCAAATATGTATTGAGCACCTACCACCTAACAAGGTTCCGTGTGACATGCTGGATTAAGCCCCGACTGTCTGGCATAATCTAACTTCTCTTATTTGAGAGATATCCTACATCTCTGAAGATTTTTCTCTCTGAAAAAAACAAGAGCTATACTTTCTCCATATTGTTACTAGGAATGATGAGATAACAAATGAGAAACTACTTTTAAAATTAAAAAGACGTATATGTTTACTTTTCCCCCAACATTCTTTTCAGCAAGAGCCTGGCATATAACCTTCTGAAATTAGTATTGCCCAAATTTTGTTAATTGACCAGCATAATTTATAATGACCAATGAGGTAGAACAATCTTATAACCACCACCAAACTGCACAAAGGATGACAGAGAAACTAAGGTCATTTCATTGATAGTCTGCTCTTCCATTTCTAATTTCACAAACTCTTCGTGCACAGCGTCGGCATCACCTGACTTTTCGCAGCTTTACTGAAACAGCAAGAATCGCTGACTTCATACGGTCATCTGAAAATCTGTGCATTGCTTTGCTGATACTCTCAGTTGTTAAAAAATATAGTTGGATATAATCCAAAGAGTTTTTAATTCTTTTTAGGGCTAGTAAATTACAAAATAATAAGTCCCTAAAGACCAGAGACAGCACTGATTTATCTATTCCTCTCCCTTATTTTTTGGTTTGGGTAAAAGATGGATGGAAATATCCACACATTGTTTTTCAACAGTAAATTTTTGATCCTTGATTCTGAACAGAACTCATGGAACAAAATTCTCTTCTATTTTGAAATTACAGGTAACCAAGGGATTTTGAATGCATAACATGACTGGTTTCTCAGTGAACCCTCAGAGAAGACTGAAGCTTATAAACTCTCAGGAAAGATTCACTTGAGTCTTCAGATACTTCATAGCAAAACTGCATAAAATCAAGTGTAATGGGAGCAACATGAAAGGAAAAGAGACAAAAACAGATTACCCACGAGATACAGAAGGAGAGAGACCAGTATCAGATTCCTCATCACAGCAGTAAATCCCAGAAGACAATGGAGTAAGATCTTTGAAGGGGGCTAAGTAAAACCGAGATAGCTCTGAGGGGGAAAAATCTAGAACCCCAAAACAGCATTCAAGGGTAAGAATTAAACAAAGACATTTTCAGACACATCAGAACTCAGAAAGTTTGCCACTGATTGACCACAAATGGGGGTGGGGAGGTGAGTTAGGACTGATGCCAGTATAACTGAAACAAATAAAAGAAGCGTGAAAGACACAAGCTGAAGAATGAATAAAAGAAAATAAATTGCTAAGTACTATATAGAAAAAGTATGTGTGCTTGTGTGTGTATGTGTAAAAATAGGTTGAAATAAAAATTCTAGAATCCATGGAATACTAGCTTGAGAGTTGGGTGTACGTCCTAGTCTGGGAAGATGTAGGGAAGCTAAAGTATCTTGTTTGGGAGGGCAAATAATGATTAACTTTTGCTAGAAAAATATAAAGTGTGCTTGCTTGTCAATTATAAAAAAGATAGGCAAAAATAATAAAGATGGAATTCAGAGCTTCCGAACAGTAAAAAAAAAAAAAAAAGGAACAAAATTCAATCAACCCAGCAGAAATCAGAAAACAAAAAACATAAAAAGAAAAAGGATACAAGAAATAAGTCCAAATATTTTAACAGCCCTAATAAATATGAATTAGTTAAACTCACCTACTAAAAGACATTCAGATTTAAAAAAAAAATCGTCTATGCATTAGGACAAAATAATTCTTTCTTAATTTTAAAAATCTGATCTCCTATCCTCTATGATGAATCATCACAATGTGATACAAACAGAAATAAAGACTTCAAGTCCCAAATATGTAAAAACTAAAATATTTGTCTAAATAATTCATGGTTAGTGCAGAAAGAAAAAAATATTATACAATATTTAGAACTGAACTGTAATGAAAAGCCTAGTCCATACCAAAATTAGTGGGATGAGCTAAAGCAGTACTTAAATGTTTTAATTATTTTAAAAAAGAGAAAGGAGCTAAACATAAATTAAGTGATCAACTCACAAAACTAGAAAATGCCAAATGAAGCAAGAGGAAGAAAATGAAAGATAAAAAGAGAAGTTAAAATGGAAAAAACCCCAACCAAACAAACCCCTACAGGGTTGTTCAATGAAGATAATGATGGTTCTATGAAAGTTTAATGAAATAAATGAACCTCTAGAGATAAGGAAAAAAGAGATAGAAGGCAAAAGTAATAATATTAAAAATTAAGGGCATAACTATACATGCTGTAGTGATTTCAGAAATCATAAGAGAAAACCATACACAGTTTTAAGCCAATAAATTCAAAACCTAGGAAATAAATCTCTACAAAGAAATGAATAACTGGAAGCTTCAACAGACCAGTGAATATAAAAACAATTCAACCAGCGGTCCAAGTTCCCACAGAACACCCACCGGGTCTCGTGATTTTACTGGAGACTTTAAACTTCTACTCAAATGATTCCTATCTTACAGTAACTGTTTTATATTGTTTCAAAAGATGTCCAGGCTGCCAACTTGACTCAAAAGGCTAGCATAACTATGAAACCAAAATCAAAGAAAAGTAACTTAAGAAAAAAAGACCGAACTTATTTACGAATTCAGATGTAAAAATAATCCTAATCAAGGCAGAAAGAGCACTTACTATAATTTAACACCAAATCATAATTAAATTTATAGCGAACTAGGAAAGAAGGAAAATTCCTAAGGCAATAAAAGGGTACCTACTAAAAATGTACAGAAAATAACCTACTTAGCAGTTACATTTAAGATGTCTTCCAGGGAAAATCCAGAAGTAGGTAAAAATAACTGCGGTCAGCATAAATTCAACACATATGCAACACTGTACTAGAGATTACAGCAAACAATGTGATTTTAAAAATTGGTAAAAGGTTTTAGGATTATAATATAAGGGCCAATATTTTCATTATTTGATGATAATGTACTAGTTAAGATAATAATTAGAATTTATATGAGAATTCAGCACGTGGCTAATGACAAGATTAACATACAAGATCCCAAACGCCACATTCTAACCAGTTCAAATATGTAAATAGAAAAATAGATTCCCTTTTCAATAGTATGAAAAACTATTAAATACCTTGGCATGAATCTAATAAAAAATGTATGTTATGAAGGGCTTCCCTGGTGGTGCAGTGGTTAAGAATCCATCTGCCAATGCAGGGGACAAGGGTTTCAGCCCTGGTCTGGGAAGATCCCACATGCCACGGAGCAACTAAGCCCGTGCGCCACAACTACTGAGTCTGTACTCTAGAGCCCGCGAGCCACAACTACTGAGCCTGTACTCTAGAGCCCGAGAGCCACAACTACTGAAGCCCGCGCGCCTAGAGCACGTGCTCCACAACAAGAGAAGCCACCACAATAAGCCCGCGCACCGCAACGAAGAGTAGCCCCCGTGTGCCGCAACTAGAGAAAGCCTGCACGTAGCAACGAAGACCCAACGCAGCCAAAAATAAATAATAATAAATATTTTAAAAAATCTTATCTATAAAAAAATGTATGTTATGAAGAAAGCATTCATGAGGAACCATATATGAAGATAACGTAAAATGTTAACAGAAATAAAAGGAACTTAGCAGCATACTATGTTCAAGGATGAGGACAATCACATCTGTGAAAGGGACAATTCTTCTCAGTTAATTTTACTCAAATCCCAACCAAAATCTGAAAAAGACTTTTGCTGACACTTGGGCTAAAATAAATTAAAATTATCATGGGCTAGTAAATACACAAGAATAGCAATGGTGGTTTTTAAAAAGTGAACTTTGTATATAAAATTCCACATCAGTACCACAATGAAAGCATGAATGCCTGGACCTTGAGGCTTTCCCCAACATTCATGCTGTCCCTCCTCCACTGAGTAGCTGCCCTGTGCTTTGGGGATTCACCCAGCACCAGGAGTGGCCCTGATTGGTCTAGACCTGTCAAGTCCCGCATGTGGTTTCATAAGTCAGGCCTCAACAAATCACGGTATGGCCAACCGAGGCTGGTTCAGCAAAAGTTATATGACTTAATTCAGGCCCAGGAGACTGGAGAGGAAATTTCCTGGGTGCTTCTAGAAGCACTTTGCTACCTACAGAGTTAAAGGCAGGGACGTGTTCTCTTCCTCTGATATTTTCTAGCAGGGACATATGGACAGAACTGAGCCACCATCTTGATAGCAGAGTGAGATGAGGCCTATGTTGAGAGGAGAGCAGAGAAGATTATCACAGGGAAAGAGAATCACAACCACTGGGTTAAGCCAACCCTAAGACCCTTGAAAACAATTTCTGAAATTTGTAACTTGACAAAATTATTCTCCTGGATACAATCCGAGATAAGTATTCATCGCAGGGTGTCCCTAAACAGCAATTTCTCATGAAACCTTTAAAACACAATACAATTTATATAAATTAAAGCACATGCATTGGAGGAACACACCCAAGTATAGAAGAAGTGAAGTAATACCAGTGTAGAGAAGGGCCTGGAGAGCAGAGGTCTACCATGAACCTCAGAGCTTCGCTACAGGTCAGGCCCTTCAACTACTGACCTACATTATTTCTCTCCTCCACATCTGAAGCTTCTCTGCTCCTTGAACACACTCTACATTTTGTCACCTCCAAGCTTTCAATAAATTTATACTATTCTATTGACTGGGAAGACCTCCACCCTCTCTTCTCTCCACCTGTCAAGTCATCCTCATCTTGAAAACCCCGCTGAGATTTTACCTGGTTTCCCTGATTTCCCCAGGCTACCCATCTCTTTCCTTTCTCCTCCTCCAGGTTGACATCACAAAGTTGGCAAGTGAAGATGTACTGCCAGGTGGTCTCTTCTGCTGTTGCTGAGACCTTTTATTTCTGCTTAACTTTTCAAATATTTGTCTTCTTTCCAAATAGATTTTAAGGTATTTGGGGACAGGAAGTAAGTCATACCTTTATGGTTCCTTGCATTTTGACATAGTAAGCCATCAGAAAATATTGTTCATTGAATTGGATTTTTGCGATCATGCTTTTTGAACCATCTGCATTCTGACCAGATTTTTCTTGCTGTTTAATATCTTCAGCCCCGATTCCACTCATGGCTACCTTTAACTTGCCTTCAAATTGTAAAATCTGCTTACTCCCCTTGGGTCAGGTAACTCAAAAGATGCAGCTGTGAATTTTGGCCAACCCCTGGAGAGCATTATCTCCCCAGCAGCAAGAGGCCGATTCACTCTCCATGTTTTCAGATCCTAGGAAATCATCTGTACCCCAGGCACTGTTATGTCCGTGGAGGCGAGGAGATGACAAACTCTAGGCTGTCTTTATAGCTTAACCCTATTCGTCTCCTTTCCATGTCAGCAGAAACGGATTGCTTTTTGCTCTGTACTGTTCTATTCTGCCCATAACTTCGTTTACGAAAACAAGCTCCAACATAATAAACCCATTCCTCGTTCCTAAAACCTTACCTAGCTGCTCAACGCTGGTTTTAATACCAACAACTATCAGAGCTCCAAAGCTAACCCACGAAACTTTAAAAGACTATTTAGGATACCAAAGTATATTAATAACTCAGCTATTTACCTTGAAATCTCCCTTTTTGAAATATTGTTTACACCACTCTGTGGCTGCTTCTGTGGCTACTTCTCACATCACAAAGCAGAAAAATGCAGTTCATATTCTGTACGTAAAACTGTAGCTACCAGTAGTTAGGAATTAACTTAAACCAGAGCTTAAAAAGACTAAGAGCTAGATTTAAGAACCCTACTTAATCACAACATACTCATCAACAACCAAGCCATTCAAAGTGTGATCAAATGATTTACAAGACTACTTTAAAGATTCGTTCACAAAACCTCTCTATTGCACATTAAAATGTGCTTTACTGAGTATGCAGATATTTGCTTATATTTTTATCAAAGGTTCACAAACTTTCTATTTTAAGGAGCAAAAAAGGAATGAGCATGAGGCCTCATATTTCAAAAAGAAAAAACAAGCTCTTATTTAGAGAGAAAATTTTCATTAGAAACATTAAAAATTGTGTCTCCTTTCATTTACACTAGATAGAATTCCTTTCTACCTCCATTTTACCCAATTCTTCCCTGCCTCTCTACTATTCATACAACCTATTGCTCTAAAACAGTGGTTCTCAGCTGGGAGCTATTCCACTGTCCCGGCCCTGCCCCGCACCCTGGCATTTATCAATATCTGGAGGCAATTTTGATTGTCAGGATGGGAAGAAGAGGCTGCTAACTGGCATCTATTGGGTAAAGGCTAAAGATGTCACTAAACATTTTACAATGCATAGGACAGCCCCCTCCACCACCCTCACCACACACACACACACACACACACACACACACACACACACACGAAAAAGAGCTATCCAGTCCAAATGTCAATAGTGCCGAGGTTGACAAACCCTACCTGATACCTAAGAATAAAGAAAAGCCCACTTAATATAAAGCACTGAAGTTTCAATATATGTTCAAGACTAAGTATATAAACAGGAGAAGATATTAAAATGGAAAGATCGATGCGTTTGTCTATATGAAAATTATAAGTATCATAATACCCTTTGTATCATAATACCCTTAAATGACATGTGACAAATGGAGATAATCTGTTTGTAACAAATGTTGGCAATACTGAATTGATTCCACCAAATACAAAGAGTGCTTACAAATCAATACAAAAAAAGACTAACCCCCCCCAAATAAAAAGGATGAGGAAATGAACAGTTGATTCACAAAACAAAGAAATACAAATAGCTGATAAACATATTACGACAAGTCAATCTCAATAGGAATCTAATAGCTATGAGTGTTTTTCATTTAGCACACTGGAAAACCCTATAAAGATATTACTTAATGCTGGCTAGGGAATCATAAATGAGATAGATGGTACGAGATCAAGTAGATACAATTTTTCTACATAGCAATCTGCCAGTAGGTCTCAAGAACTTTAAAAATGTGCGAAGCCTTTCACTCTGAAGTATCATTTCCAAGAACCTATTATGAAAGAATATTCAAAGATATGGTAAAGACTTCTAATAATTGATATTTATAATAAATAATTGAAAACAATCAATATGTCCAAAAAAGTCAGCTGATGAAATTATGCTACTACTTATAATAACGTAAGGGAACAAGAGATGTTAGATGGGAACAAGAAAAAGGAAGATGTAAGATGGTATCCAGGAAAGGCTACTTGAATTAATATCTTTATATTATGAAGTCCATATACTATGAAGAAATACTGTTTGTGAAACAAGAAGCAAAGGATTAAGCATATTATTTAAAGTTCCAAAGATAACCAATAGAGGAATCAAGGATGGGCCTCTAACTATGTTGGGAAGAAGAGAATTTTAGAAAAGAGGGACCAGCATTTATGAAGACGAAGGAATGAAACGGTGGCACAATGGAGGAACTGAAGTAAGTTCCACATGACCAAAGCTTGGAATAAAAAAGAGGATATTATGAGAAAAAAAACCACAACAGAGGTCATGCAATTTTCTAGGGTGGACATCAGGGAAGTTTATATTGACATTGATTTCAAAAGCTCCTTTGTTTTAGGAAATGCAAACATTCGACAAACATCTGTTTGATGTCAACTACATTTTAGGCACCAAGGAGCTGCAGCAGTGAACAAAACAGGCAAAATCCCAGTTTTCCTCCAGTTTATGTTTTGGTTTGTGGAAAGGAAGATGGAAAAATAAACCAGTACATATATGGTATGTAGTAAGCAGCCTTCTAGGATGACTCCCAATGATTTCTACCTCTGCAGAATAACAATCCATGTCTTTTTGCAATCTACAAACCCTGAGTGTGGACTGGACTTAGTGACTTGCTTCTAACAGCAGACTTCGACAAAAGTGATGGAATTCCACTTCTGAGATTCCATTTTAGAAGACTGTGGCTTCCATCTTCTTGGAACTCTCTCACTGTATCTTGCTTGCTCACTTTGATGACACCAGTGGCCATGTGTTGGGCTGTCCTACGCAGAGGCTGACACAGCAAGGAGCTGAAGGCAGCCTCTAGCCTACAGCCAGAGGAACTGAGGCTGTCAGTCCAGCAACCTCTAGGAATTGATTCTGCCACCAGCCATGTGAACGATCTTGGAAGCAGAACCTGCTCCAATTTAACCTTGAGAGACTATGGCCCTGCCAACACCTTGACTGCTGCCTTATGAGAGACCCTGAGGCCGGGAGCCAAGCCAAGCTGGGCCCAGACTTGTGACCCACAGAAATCTTGCAGTAATAAATGTTTGTTGTTTTAAGTAGCTACGTTTCAGGGTAATTTGTAACACAACGGTGGACTTCTCTGGTGGTCCAGCGGGTAAGACTCCACGCTCCCAATGCAGGGGGCCAGGGTTCGATCCCTGGTTGGGGAACTAGATCCCACATGCACATCGGAACTAAGAGCTCGCATGCCGCAACTAAAAAGATCCCACGTGCCGCAACTAAAAGATCCTGCGTGCCACAACTAAGCCCTGGCACAGCCAAATAAATAAATAAATATTTTAAAAAACCCAAGCAGTGGACAACTAAGACGATGTTTTGGATGTGAAGTACTGTGGATAAGATAAGGATAAGGAGTTCAGCGGTTGCTGGCCTGGGAGTGGGGCTTCTATTCTATAAAGAGTGGTCAGCGGAGGGTTCGCTGAGGAGCAGACAATTGCGGGTAGGACTGAAGACAGCGTGGGTAGAGGCTACGCTCGTATCTGAAGGAAGTGCTTTCCAAGAAGAGGGAACAGTAAGTGCAGAGGCCTGAGCCAGACACAAGCTTGAAATGGGCAGTTCTGCCACCAGTTGGTCTAGGACAAATCTGGAGCCCAAGTCACGGAGGGCAGGGAGGGGCCTCGCAGCTCTGCTCTGCCTGGTTCTCCCTGTGAGTGGACCATGGGCCTGGCTTGTCTCATTGAGCTCGAGGTAAACAGTCTCCCCCCCTGGCAGAACTGGCATCCTCAAGAAAGTGAAAGCGTCAGACCAGATAAGGCACAAAAGACATATTCTAAAGGTATTGGTTTTTCGCGTTTAAAATGATCTGATAGGGACATGGGTAAGAAAAATCGCTTCTTACCAGGAAACAAACTTAGCAGGTAAGGCAAAATTAGTGTACAGTCAAAATGATCAACCGGGTAGTTTATTATAGATGATTTTGGGTATCACAACCATGTACAGTCATTGTTAAATACACTAAAACCTAAGAACCACTGAGTAAGGAAAAAAGGGTGTCTGTACTCCAAAGTCAGGGCAGGCCTTTTGAGATAACCACCAAGTCCCAAGGACAACGGAAATAAATGGAAAATTCTCAACTGCTCCGATTTACCTATTCGATTTACTCTGTTCTGTTTTAGTTAAATATTAATGCAACCTGAAGGCACGTTAGTTTCATGAGATATGTGTAAAACATTGGGCACTGCGCCTCACCTCGCATATAGTAGGTAGTCAATAAATGTTTCATGGGTTTGAATCTAAATCTTGCTTGAACAGACTCACATTCATATTGTTATTCAAAAAGTTGTTGAGAAGAACAAGACCACCTTCCTCCTCTCATGCCATCAGATGTCATACTCACGTCCTTTGACACTGGTCTCAAGAGCCATTATCTATTCGTATGGGATGCATTGTATTTGGCTTGTAATCGATGCCTTTTTCCCTCCCAGACTCCTTGGAGCAGAGAACATACTTATATATGTATTTCTAAAGCCCTCCAATTGCTTGGCACATAATAGGATTTCATTAAATAGCTGCATAAATGAATGAATAAATTGATTGAAGATATGTTCCTAAAAGCCAAAACTGAGGGTCATGTCTCTCTTAAATATGTTTAAGATGCAATTTGATTTGTAGCTCAAGGATAAGACTGAATTTCTCTTTGCAATTTGGATAGAAATACTCCTCTGAACCCTGAGTGTTACGGAAATATTTTTCTAGGAATGTAAATAGCAGCAGTCAAGTGCTGCAGAGAATGGTTTCCGTCTAAAAAAGCCTTCAGTAACGTCATCTGTTCCTAAAGAGGAAGAGATGTTTGAAAATAACACTTAACAAATTTAAAGATGAAAATAAAGACTGAGGGTAAATGAACTGGCCCTAAAATAAAAATGTGAAACTCAAAAGGGTAATTCATTAATCAGAAAGAGGGTACAGAAACAACTGACTGTCCACCTTGTCATTCAGAACATCAATTTCCAGCTGCTGGTGAAGCTGGCCTTGGCATGAGAAGAAGAGGCAAGACCAGGAATTAACATAAGCATTGTCCTTGTCTTTTAGAGG
The DNA here is from genome assembly GCF_964270905.1 of Leucopleurus acutus. Lineage (NCBI taxonomy): Eukaryota > Metazoa > Chordata > Mammalia > Artiodactyla > Delphinidae > Leucopleurus > Leucopleurus acutus. The sequence goes on along the minus strand of NC_139148.1, from coordinate 9,657,992 downwards.
GCTATCATCCAAATTAAAAAAATCACCCATCCATTCACTGAACATATATTAATTGAGCACCCACTATAAGCAAAGAACTCTGCTGTCACTGAGGATTCAGAGGTAAATAAATAAGATGATGTCTTTTCCTCCAGACTTTCCCATCTGGTTTGGGAGACTGGTGTGTAAAAAATAAACAATGGGATTAAAGAGAAGGCAGGGCTAACTGCCAAGAGTTAGCGAGCTCAAAGCATGAAACTTGGAAGATGTACATATTTTCCTGAAAGTCACATTCAGTACAAGTTTTCGTCGAGCTGTCAAAGTGCAAGTGTTGAGATTTGTGAATGTCTTGATATGGAAAGAATACAGAATTAATTACCATAGAATTATGGGAAATGAGGCTGTAAGAAGAACAACCCTTGGCTTTGTTGCATTTCATTCTACTCCACTAATTTACCCCATGAGGCAGGTACAAGACAACTATTATCAACTGAGAGTCACAGTACAGAAAAGGGCATCAGAGTCATACTTTCAAGATGGCACAGGAAAGACATTACACCCTGTACTTTTGAAAATTAGTTAAAAACAATACTAAGAAACAGAGCACAACCTCCATCAACTTTGGAGCATCTATACTCCAAATTACAGACATCAAGTGGAGGAAAGCCAAATGCACTTAGCAGAGAAGAGAAAGGTTGAAGCTAGGTGCTTTGGTTGAGGAGGTGGGGTGCTAACGGTAGAAGCAAGCATTTAAGCTCATCAGCGCCCCCATTTACAATGGAAGGAAGGGTGAGCCAGCAGTCTGGAAAGAGGGTACTTGGTTGGCATCAGTAGAAAGTTCTTTTTTAAGCTGGCTTGCAGTCCCCACTGAGTGTAGCCAAATGACGATTCTTCCTCAACCAGTGGAGAAGCCAGGAGGTTTTCCCATAGAAGAAACAGAAACTGAAACAGGATTTAATTTATAACTAAATCCTCAGAGAGCTGACAGAAGATATGATAGCCATGTACTCTTTCTTAGGAAAGTACTGGAGGATGTGCTCCATCAAAATGAGAGAGTAAACCTATGCAGAAAGAACATGGGATTCAGGAGAAACAGAGGTCCCAGCATCAGAGAAGGAAACGAAGAAAATTATTAGGATGATGACAAAATGAGAGCTACCTTAAAATAAGCGCTTCAGTGTAGACCTAAAGAAAAGCCGCCCAAGATTGACAGAGCTGTGAGGAATACTCAGGAAAACAATAGAAACTGACCTGCTGGACTCTGGGGGAAATTGTGTTGAAAGGTGTTTTAAGGAATTATAGGGGTTGTATAAAGACTTTTCCAGATGGTCAACAAACAAACAAGCAAAACACTAAAGCAATCGTTAAAACAAATCAATTATTCAAGAAAGGAAATGTAATCATAATGTGAAACCTAGGCTAGCAAGGAATGATATTTACACCATCAACATAATAAAAAACACTCTAAAAAATCACTCTATATGGATTTAACAAAAAGTTAAAATGTGATTAAAATCTGTCATAATAAAAAGTCCACAGATGTCTAAAATTAGACACATAAAAAATTAGCAACTTATGATTATTTTTAAAAATATATTTCTAAATAAGAGAAGAAATAAGCCAAATTAAATGTATTTGGCTCCAGCAAGCAGGCAAGGCAGGGGAAAGGAGGTAACAGACTTTGGTTTTTATGTCATAAGCTTTTTAGCACCATCAGGCTTTTAAAATGATTTGTAAGTAAAATTGTGGTTAAAAGTAGAATCAATAGCATCTTTTTCCAGACAAAGACTCACATAAACCCCTCTTTCTGGCCAGTGCAACCTCCACTGGTGATTAGAGACGGCACCTGGATACAGAGTGGTTTCAGAACTGGAGGTTGGCAAGCCCTTGGCAATATCCCAGGAGACTAGCACCATCACTCTGCCTGCCCCCTTGGAGCCCCAAGGAGACCAACCGGCTTCTTGAATCCGTTTACTCTTGCACGGTTGTGTTCTACTCCAGGCTTTTCTCCATGCCTAGATTTTCATCATCACTCATCTACTCATCCTGTACCGTTAGCTTGAAGTGACTGCACAGCACTGGTCTCCTTGTGTACAAACTGGCCCGGGTCTTGATTTCAGCCAGCAAAATTCTGATTGGGTGATTGTTTGTTCGCTTTTACCAGACAGATAGAAAGATGAGGATAGAACTGGGAGAGAAAAAGGGCTCATTATGAATATGAAATTTTGTATTAAGGAGATACAATATTCTTATGCAATGATAAATTACTAGAAGTGACCTTTCAGCAACCAATTAATTGTCCTTTGCATCAAAACAAAATTAAGTTCTAAGGTGTTTACATATCAGTGATTTCAATGTATCCACATCACGAGAGCTAATGTTTATATTATGCTTATAATGTGCCAGACATTGTCGTAAGCATTTTACATACATTAATTTAACTAATCCTCACCTTCCCATCTACAATATAAGGACTGGTATTATACCCATTTTCAGAGAGATTAGACACAGAGGAGTTCTGTAACTTGCCTGAGATCACATAGCTAGTGACAGCCAGGATTCTAATTCAGGCAAAACACACTGAACTCTATAGCTAGGAACCCCAAGGAGGAGAGATGGGATTGAAGACATTTGATTTCCAAGACTGAACTGTATGCCAGAAGAGCAGGATCTGAGAGATGGTTTCCAGAGCAGGTGAAACGAGCAGTCAGGCTGACATGACTGCTCTACACGAGCGACCACCAATCCGTCATTATGGAAGGGCCATCACCCCTTTTATTTTTCTCACTTTCTGGTATTTTTGTTTCTTTTTGTTTTGCTTGGGGTGGGCTGCGGTCAGTTTACTTTTCTCCAGTGCTTTCTCCTAAGGCAAATTAAAGGCAGAGAAAGGAGGGTGGCCCACAGACATCCTTCTTAGGGTAAGCAGCTCTGATGACAAAGAAAAAAAGCCCTAACACGAGAAACAAGGCTGTCCAGACTGACTCCAATTAGGTCACAGATTTCAGGACTCAGACTTCTCTTTGTATAAGCTCTTTCCCTTTGCCATGGCTAATCAATGGTCAACTGGCAATACCTGTCTCTAAGGTGAAGGGCTGGTCGCAACAATCTCTCAGGCCCACTCAGCCCAGGGTCAAAGATTCTGGAACCACTGGCAGGGTGGTAGGCCATCTTATCCACAGCACTCAGGATCAACGTGACTCAAGAGGAGTTATCTTGTTTCTATAATGTATTCCTCCCAATGCCACATGAGAATACTCTGACAGAAAACCTAACTCCACATTCCTTCCAGACACAGGGACTAATCCCTCCAGCCTGGGGACCACAGTCTTTCTCCAGAGATAGTTATTGCCAAAATGTGTTTTTAAATAAATGTGCTCAAATGACAGAATCGTGAGGTATTTATGATTTGAAAAATAACTTGCTATAATTTTTAATGACTTACTATATACAGAAAATCACTTGCTGTTGAGAACATCAAAAATTACCCATTACAAAATGTCAAATCTTCAAAAAAAAAAAAAAAATCAAATTTCATTGACCAAGAGTATATACATAATTCTCACGACTCTAATGAAGTTACACGACTAGCACCCTCACACATCAAAATAAAATAAAGTCCAATGGAACTTGAGAGTAAAACAACCACACCAAGGGGGCAAGACTGTATCCAGGAACATTAGACCAGGATTTCTCACCCTTGTCACTCTTGACATTTGGGGCTGGACAATTCTTTCCTGTGGGGAGTTGCACTAGACACAGTATAAAGTGTTTAGCAATGTCCCTGACCTTGACCCACAGGACGCCAGAACTCCCCATCCACCCACCTTCAGCTGGGACACTGCCAAGCCTCCCCTTGGGGGCAAAACTGACCCTGGTGGCGAACCATTGCTGGAGACATAAAGAATGTATCAGCTGTTATCAGGAAATTCTTAAATACCAATTCTAATTTTATAGAACAAATTTACTCTATAATGTGATGATGACAGATTCATTCAGCGGTGAACAGGAAATAGGGTTTAGGTGGACCAGAGCTCTGAGAAAACCTAAGATAGAGTGCCTATTTACATGTAATTTTTACTTGTTTTGCTTTTTTTTCCACTGAAGGTGACAAGAAGGAACAGGAAATATGACTTCGGTTGACTGACAATTTCTTATAACTTTCAAAATTGCTCTGACAAGTTGATAGAAGAACATCGTGGAATACAAAGCAAAAAAGATTCAGCAGGAGGAAGGTGGCGTTTCTTTGAGGAATGTGGTCTGTCTAAACAAATAAAGGCATAAAGAAACCCAACTAAGCATAAATACAAGCTCAGTAGATCCGTCTGTCTAGCAAAGAAGGCAAGGCTCTAGCTGATTTCTCTCTATTCTGTCTTCCTGAATCATGGCAGAACAAGTGCCTAATTAGCCACAAAGGGAGGATCTCATTAAAGCGGGCTCGGAATTTTCTTTTAAAGAGAGACTTAACGTAATCAGCCTATAAAAACATCCTTTGGCATCTTAGTCAGCTGGGGCTGCTGTAACAAAATACCATAGACTGAGGGACTTAAACAACAGACAATTACTTCTCATAGTTCTAAAGGCTGGAAGTCCAAGACTAAGTTGTTGGCAGACTTGGTTCGCCTTAAGAAGCCTCTTCCTGGCTTCCAGACGGCCACTTTCTCACTGTGTGAGTTTGAGAAGTTTGAGAAGCACTGCTCTAGAGAGTCCAACTTTATCATTTAAGACTACATTGTACAGACTCTTTTGTGGTAACAATGAGAAACATTTTCTTGAAAAATATTCTTTTTAGAGCTTCTTGGAAAATACGAAAAAAAATCTTTTAAAATGAACTCCTGATATTCCAGGAAGAGCACATTGTATACAAAAAGCAACAACAGGCAACAAGATAAATAGAACTGGTATAACGACTGTTAAGCCTTCACTGTAAATGTTCTTCAAAGGAAGATATTTCTGGCTGGATATTTCACACTGGGCAGAACTCTGTGGAAAAGAAATGACAAGGACCATACCTCAAACTCAAAGTAAAACTGCTCTCTGACCCGTTACTGTACCCAGGGTGGACACTGTCCCTCACTTTTTCATGGTGATGCATTTCAAATCTTCCACACAAACATTCAAAATGCTATGTTAGCATTAACAAGTAATTAACACGTAATTAATAAGTAATTAAAAACCTGAGTGGGCTTGCATTCTTCCTTTCCTTTCCTCCCCCTCTCTCTCCCTTCCTTCCTTCCGCCTATGTGGTCTGGGAATTCGTGATTTGAGACTATTGCGACAGAAGCTGAAAGCAGCTCTTTGCCCCTTTCCTGTTTGCCCATTTCTGTTCCCCTCTAACCTTGAAAGAACCTAATTATAGGAACGAGATCACTAGGCAATTTAACCTAACTCCTGACTTATGTACTCCTGAATGCACACCATGTCTAACCTGTTGATTCCTTTCCTAGAATAAAAGAAGTCAGAATGAAGAACTAAGTAAATGACTAGCCCTCTACCCCCATAACACCCATAGCAATCCTGCTGGCAGATCACGCGGGCAAGAGAACATCTGAAGAGTCAGCCAGCCTGCGCGCAATGGAGAATGAAGCAGAATCCAACCTCCTGCCTTGATGATTCACTAAGGCTCACCTCTCCCTCGGCCACCCCGCTCCACCTTTTTCCCTTTAAAAACTGTCCTAACTGAGCAGAATCTTAGAAGCTGATCTCAGTACGTGAGTCCACCTTCTCCCCAGATTGCTGGCTTTTCTGAATAAAGCAACTTTCCCTTCTACTGACACTTGCCTCTCAAATTACTGGCTTTTGAGTGGTGAGCAGTGGAACCTGAGTTCAGTAAGAAAGCTTCGTCGGGCCTCGTTAGCTGTCCTCGCACACCAACACCATGGGTTGAGATTTCTCTTATTTGAAAATAATGAGTGAAAGTTCAACGCACAAGGTTAGAGAGCATCAATAATTAGTAGGCAGTTAGCTCTGCAAATGAAAAACAATGTCATGTAACTAGAAGGCAATTGTAAAAATCTTTTATAAAGTATAATAAAAATAAAGCGAGTCACACTGAATTGCAGAGAAAGACATTTCAGTTATATTGATGGGATTCTTTTCCCTCTGCAGCCTTTTTTTCCCCCTACTCAGGCCACAATAATACAGTAACAGGAAATATATGAAAAAGGTGGAAAATTAGAAGCTTAAAGCCCAGAATCCCTGTGGTGGCAGGCAAAAACATAATTAAGGAAAAACACTCATTTAAGTTTCCCTTCCCTTCAAAACCTAATCTCATATTAGTTTTAAAACCTTAGGGAGGAACAAAAATTTGGGGTCACCTTTGGAACAATGTTAGATGACTGCTAACTGGACCCTGTGACCTGAGTTAGAATGAATTATGTGCCAACAGATTTTAGGAGGAGGAATTTTCAAAAAGGTGTTATGCTCTCCCAAAGCCCAAAAATAATCCTTTCACATAAGAACGCCAGGAACACTAGCTTATTGCCGCTAAACTTGCTTTTAGAAATCTACTGAGTTTCCACAGGCAGGATATGAAACCCTCAGTTGTCAAGAAAACCCTTTTCCCTCAAAACCTCAGTTCACTTTGAACAAATGCAATAAACACAGTCTACCGCCCTTCCTTCCCCCTCCTGTAAGCATCAGCTCTAACAAAAAAGACACATCTTTCCCATTTCTGGACCTATTCTGCCTTTTTAAAGGTGCAAGCATAAAGAAACCCCCACCCCCACCCCCACCCAAAAAAGAGAAAGAAAAACCTGTCAAAGTGGTTGGTCAAGTATCTGGTCAGTTAACGACCTTCATCAATAACCAGTCAAACCAAATAGCAAGAGTGCTACTTTCAGAGTGAGACTGGCAAAACTACGTCCCACTTTTATGAAAATGTATCTCCTTATTTGTCTCTCAGTTAGCTATATATTCCACTTCTTACAAAAATGCAAGAACTCTTCCTAGCTCACTCTGAAATCATGGGGAATCTTTCCTGATCTTTTTGAATCTCGCTCTCATAGTTCACAAAGCCATTATTTACTGAGGGCCTCCTGTGTGCCAGGCACTGAGCCACTTACTTTATTTGCTTTATCTCATTTATTTCTTCAAACAGTTCTGGAAAAGAGGTAGTATTTTTCCCCTTTTTCAGGTTTGAGGGATTGAGGGAAGGGAAGAGAATTAGAAGAAAAGGCTCCCTACTCAGGTTTTATACCCCAATTGCCAAAAAGCCTGAGATCTATCCCTGCCAGTGTCTTTCTAGAAGACAGCCGATAAGTATTTGTTGAACTGAACTGACTTGTAGACCAGGGTCTCCTTTAGCCAGATAACGACCCGTGTCCTTTGAGTGAAATGCACCACATGACAGAAACAGAACCCAGTAGTCAAATGCCCTTTTCTTTTCAAAAGAAGCAAACCTCAAAGCCATAATCATTTATAAATTCCCTGATCAATCACCTTAAATGATAACACTGGGAAGGAGATGCCTACAAACACAACCTTGATTTCAAGGACTCAGAAACATTAGACCTTAACTTCCTAAGTGTTAATGATTTTCAGGAGGTGAAGGTCTGATGAGCTGTCCACAGCAGTGGGAAGCAGAATGGAAGTGGGGAGAAAGTAAAGGGAGGAAGAGCAAGAAGCTGTGTGAAGCAGGAACCCAGATCCTCAGGCTACACGGATCCCATTAGTCTCCGTATGTGGTTTACCAGAAATTCCACATTGTATCGAAGGATAGGAAAAAAACCCTTTTACTTCCGTTGCAAATATTTTACTTTCTGAGAAACACAAAGTTATCATGGGAGCCTTTTCCCTCATACTGCCTAATGTACCAGATAATATTTGATTAGAACTCGTATCCTATGATAAATTCTGTGGTTTTATTTTTTCACTTAGGTGACAAAACAGTTAAGTAAAAGGACCATTTTTACAGTTAGGGTTTTTATAATTAAAGATCGCTTTTGGAAAGAAAAAAAACAACGGAATTATTTTTGATGACACACTCTTCATCGGATAATGTTTTTATCAGAACTCCATTCCCCATATTCCACCCTTCTTATATTTTGATAGAAGTTTTTAACCTGGTCAACATATTGCCAACTCTCACTGTTACCCCACCACAAAGGTGTTCTTTCTTATGTGTTTCTTGCGGGTGGTAGACGAAATGATACCCAGGTCGTAGGAAAACTATGAAGGCTGTATTTTGTAAGCAATGAAATCACTGCTTTTCTGTGCTCAAGCCACCCTGTGGTTGCTTGACAAAGTTAAAATCAGTGAAATCTCTCTGTCTTAAAAGAAAAAGATAAGTTTAAAAATATGAACTTCTGTATGCAACAAAGCGTTACCACGAGATTCTGGGGAGGGAGGGAGCTAGCAGATCCTACGAGGATTTGTGGCAAGTAAGAAAGACAAGGCTGCTGTCCTCCCGAAGATCACGCCAAACAGGCAGTTACATGTGTGGATCGACAAATGCCACCACAGAGCACACATGGGCTATGGAAGCTCAGACACGGGGCAGGAGGAGGGTGGGTGAGATGGGGGCAGGTAGTTCGGAAAGGATTCCCTGGGGAAGGGGAGTCTCATCTGGAAAATTAGCAACCAGTGCCAGTTAGCCAGCATGGCCTGTGCTTGAGGTGGGAAGATGCAGATGGGGAGGGGGCAGGGATGAAGGCCCAGCATGAAAGGTCAATACGCGAGGGGCTGCAGCCAAGAGAGCATGACCCCATGGAAGCTCTGGTGGCTGACACAAGACGGTCAGGAGGTGATGAGAGATGAAGCAGATAAGGTGAGTGGGGGCCAGGTGATCGAGGACCTTGAAGACATAATAAAATGATGAGATTTGCACCTTGGAAGGCAGCATTGTGGAGACCAGATGAGTCATCCAGAGAAGAGACAATGGAACTTGGGTGGGGCAGTGTTAGAATTCAGAGAAGAAGGGATTACTGCGAGAATTTAGGAGGTGAGTGACACGGGGCTTGGAGATTGCCTGGATATATCATGAGGGACACCAAGGTCTGAAGAAAAAGGAAAGAATCGTTTCCAGACTTCTGGCTTGAACAGCTAGAGAGAAGATGGGCTGGGCCAAGGGGATACAGCTGAAGGAGCAGGTGACCAGCTAAGTTCAGTCCAGGATGCATTAAATTGTGGATGCTGGTGGAATATCCAAGTACAGGTGTCCAAACAAGCTCTTCAATACTCAGGTCCAAAGCGTGGGGTCAGGGGAGATCTGGGCTGAAGACAAAGCCTTCATTAACCTAGAGGTGGCGAATGAAGACAAAGAAGCAGTGAGATCACCCAGGGAGGGTGGGAGGAGGCGAGGTCCCTGAGGGACACTGAACTTCAAGGGTGGGCAGAGGAAAAAAGGCCCGTGAAGGAGATGGAGGAGAAGGAACCGTGGGACTGGGAATGGTGCTCCTCTCTCGACTTCCCTAAGGCAACAGAGAAGCACTTCCAGGAGAATGGTCAACAACAGTGTGATAGGATTTCCAGAAGCCTAGTAAGGACTTTCCCATTGAATCTGGTGACTTTGGAACAAACAGGTTCAGTGGACTGATGAGGGCAGAAGCCAAATTTGATTGGATGGAGGAGTGGAAGGGAGGTGAAGAAGTACATTCAGGAAGTGTAGACCAGCACTTCGCAAACTTTTTGGCCCGAGGACTCTCTTTATACTCTCAAACATTATTGAGGACCTTCAAAAACTTTGGTTTATGTTGGCTATATCTGTCAATATCTAATGTGTTGTAAATTACAACTGAGAAATTATCAATATATTTATTAATTCAAGAATAATAACTTTATTATATATATAACATATTCTTATAAAACATAATTGTATTTTCCAGAAGAATGTGGTGAGAAGAATAGCGTCTTTTTACATTTTTGCAGGTAGATCTCTTTAATATACACTTTACTAGGTGACACTGGGTCTCTCCTATCTGCTCTTGGATGCAATACAAGAGTGTGCCGTTGCCAGAGACAGGAAAAGGAATGTCTTTTCCACTGTAACAAGGGCAAGCAGGTGGTGCTGGGCATAGATATGAGTAAATTAATAGGTTTGGAGGCAGGAGGTTGAGAGACTTTTCATCCAGTAGGTTCTACTTCCCTGCAAAATCGGATCCTGAGGCAGGAGGCGGGAGGGATCAGAAATTTTAAAAGCATAGGGAATATCTGAGCAGAAATAATCAAGTCATCCTTTTTTAATTAAGAAATCCAAGGAATGAAGTCTCCTCTGATAAATACACATGAAATATCATGAAAGGTATCTGTGGTATTAGAAAAACTGTGAGGCCTTCTGGAAAACTAAAATCCACACCAAAAGGTTTCAGAAGGAATAACAGGAGAAATGCAACATCTTTGGCCTTTCTAGAGAAAAATCAAAGAAGTGGTGGCTATTTTCAACTATTTGGAAGCCAGGAGTAATGGTATTATTGGAGGATGTAGCAGGAGACTAACATGATTATGTCTGGTTCAAGAGCAGTGTTCTCCGCATATCTCAACCTTGTCACATGGAAACAAATACTGTTTACAAAGAGAAACACTGATGGATGCCTGAGTCGTCAGCTGGCGCTGGAATAGCCCACAGTCACCCAGCCTTTGCTCTTCCCTGTGTCAGCCAGAAGTCCACAAGCTTTCTCCACGGCGACGATAAGGGCGCCTGAAAACAACCTCTCAACCTCCCTGAAGTGTCTCTGAACTGTGCAACGTGTTACTCCAGCAGAGGCTCTTAACCTTTTCCATGCCATGAGCCCCTCTGACAGCCTAATGAAGCCTGTGAACTCCTTCTCAGAGCAACGTTTTTAAAGCCATAAAGCAAAACACATAGAAGAACAAAGGAAACCAATTACACTGCAATATAGCTATCAACTTATTTTAAAAACCAAATTTCTAATATACAAATATGTGTGCTTCTTAGTTAATGCATGAAATAGAAAGATCTAGCACTATTTTGAAGTCCTACTACTGTTACATATGTCCACGATGGTGGTGACTACTGGCAATAGTTTACAGGCTAATGGGAAGGCAGACCTATAAAGAAATCAATTGAATAGGTTGAAGAAACATTAAATATTAGAGTACGCAGTCATACTATGGGATACAGAGGCGGGTCTCTTAGCATAGAAACAGCTTCCTGGAGGAGATGTTATCTGAGCTGAGGCTTCAAGACGTGAAGATGTTACCCATATCTACAAATTAAGAAAAAATTTTCAGTTAAGTAGGCATAGTCTCTGGATGACTAAGGAAAGAGATTATGCAAAAATGGCAAAAGTTTTTCTGAAAAACCATTTTCTGGTGTTCTAAAACAAAGGATTTAATGTATGATGTTAGCAATCTACTTTATAAAGTAGCTAAAGGAGAGCTCCAACATAACAAGAATATAGAGAAAATATCTCTCATTTTAAGCAAGCCAGATAACGTTTTATTTCTTCTTTGCCCACAAGGGAGACAAACCAACTTTTATCATCTGTTCCATCTCCAAAGGGGCAAAAAGGGTAAACAGAAGAGAGCCATAAGACACCAATTAAAATATCCTCTGACCATATAGATCCTTTTTTGAAAATCAGAACTCAGAATTGAGTCCCATGAAAAAAAGGCAGAAAGAGACAGAAAAGGAGAAAGAGAGAAGGGAAGGGGAGGGGAGGGGAGGGAAAGGAGAGAGGGAGAAAGACATTCGGAACAGAATAGATGCTCAGTAAATGTTATCACCTCCTGATAGCCTGCTCTTGGCATTTCAGCATTCTACAGAAGATAGACTAGTTCTTTCCCTTTAAAATTATTATTTTAAATTATTAAAACTATTTAAAATCCAAAGGTCTATAAGTTTCCTTATATTTTTATGAAGACCTATAGATAATCAGCAAACTTCCTGAAAGCTCAGCCTCTGAGGGCAATTGTGAATAATGCTAACATACCATGATGATGAAACAGTCAGTAAACAGGAATGTTAGAAAACATCCTGCAAAAAGTGAAAGACCAAACTATTTTCAGGAGATAATGACCAACATTCGTCTAAATCCTGACCATTGTAAAACAGCAGGTTTTGCTACCTGAGCAACAAACCAGGAAGACTTTGAATACATCCACACACAACAGTAGGTGTTAGAATCAAACACAATGTAGGAAAAAGTTAATCTCAAATACTGAATAATATTTATAATCATAATATGTAAATGGGAGCTGGATGCTAGTCATAAAAGTTTAGTAATGGTAGGAGCCTTAGTAATCAACCTTATCTCCCTTATAATTGTAGTCAAAACTAAAAACAGGAAATAGAAAATCCTAAAGTCACATTTCACCTAGTTCATAATTTTTCTCCTTAATAGCCCAGCTAGTTGATTTTATTTAGTTCCCAAAGAGAAAATCTTGAGCTACTATTGTCTGGTAGCCAATTACTCCCTCTGAGGCCACCATACATATCATATCACTCCTTTTGCCTAAATTCCAGCATTGGTAGTGTCTGCTGAGTGGGGGAGATTAAGTGCAAAACTGTCTTGTTAAAATATCACCTGAAAATATCATAAAAAGTATCATTCAGGTTAAATTAAAAAATCGAGCTGGGAGGGGTCAAAGGGGTGTTAGAAGAATTCTGGTACAAAATCCTTTAATCAGATTTTCTCCAAATACATTAATTTAATCAGATTGTTCTGTTCACACTGAGAACTAAAGAAATGAGAGTTTTCAATTGGGGAGGAGAGAATGGATGGAGAAGGTGAAGGTTGCAGGGCTCAGAGCTATCTCTATGAAACTGACATATATCATCCAGCAATATTACTTATCCAGAGCAACTCTGGCCATCCCTAAATGCTCAGTAGGGCTGTACTTGCACTGAAGATTCCCTTATTCTCAGGATTCATGTCTGTCCACAATAATGCCAATGGGAGTCACACCACCTGAGCATCAGTCTGCTGTTTAAATAGAACATAGGTAAACCCAAGGTCAGATGTGTCATCTGGAACGGCTTATGTGGAAAACTGGGGATGACCAATGCATTCAGAATGCTTTTCCCCGTCCCTCAACACCCTCCTTACCTTTGGAGTGCTCACCACCTAAATAAAGTGACTAGTAGCACCCTGATATTTAGACAATTTCCTTCATGATGTCATCTAAGGCACCACCAGAAGGACTGTGCAATCCCACTCTTCCAGAGAAGACAAACTCTACCACTTAGCACAGAGGCTTTCAATACAATCTGCTACCCATGTATGGAAACAGAACCATGAAGTCAGGTAGACCTGTGTTTGAAGAACTCGAAAGTCTCTCTAGTCTTTTCACCAATTGGGAAAATGACTTCATCTCTGTGGTTTGGGGAAAGATGTAGTGATATGTAAAGCAACACCACAAAGATCGGAACAGAGTGAGTTCTCAACACATGTTAGGTCTTCTCCCTGTACTGAAATTTCTCCTCCATTATTTTTGGGTTCCCGCTTCCCTAAAGACCCACCCTGTGATGAAGGTTTTCGTGGCCTCTACATACTGACGGCTCTCCAACACCTGACATAAACAGAACCTTAGGTTGCAGAATTCCCAAGTCCTCTGTTTATCAGGAAAATATAAATATATATCCCATGGATTTCCATGCTGACATATTTTCAGGATGACATCATTATTAAATTGAGAGGGATCAAGGAACAAAACAAATGAATCATTTGAAGCTAAGAAACATTTTCACTTCATAAAAGGCTTTTTAAATAATTCACATAAGTCTTTGTCACAAATAAAATTGAGTTGCACGCTGAATCAGTGATATACCTTTTGGCTGGTAATCTGCCAAAAGTAGACAACTGAAAACTGGAGAACAGTCAGATGAAAGTTACATCAATAGGAATCTGTTAATAGATCACGGTGTGTTGTTTGGGTAGGACTAGTGAGGAACTCTCTGATTTACCGAGTGGGGACATTAAGGTGGAAGGTAAAAGCAACACATATTAAATTATGACTGTTTTTGAAACAAGTCTTTGTGGCCAGAACGTCTTAATTTCTTTTCACTTCGCCAAGATATGTGCATATAAAACTACTGAAACCCTTATTTATAGTCACACAGACCAATGTTGGTTTAACAGAGAAAGTCACCATCTCACAAACAGTAAATCCATAGCCCTGTAGGCTTTAATTAAAAGACATTTATCATCCAGACACTAAATGAATTTGAAGGAAATAGAAGACAAAAATATCACCTTTTAGATTGCTGATGATTCTGGAGCGCTGTGGCTGGGAGAGCTGAACATCCCCCCAAATAAAACCAGATTTAAAAAAACAACCCTCCAAGTGGTTTAATTAGTGGGCACACCAGGTCCTCAAAAATAAGAGACTGTACATTTAAAAGCTGGCATGCAATGTTCCAGGAGCCAAGTCATAACTGCAATAGTCTGTATAACACACTCCCCACATTTGACGAGACATTTTTGTTTTGGAAAAGTAACTAAATCTACAGACGACTAGGTAACCTTTTCTCTATCAGATCAGAGTCTCCACTTGATATGAAAAATCTGTACACTTCTTTGCTTAGCTCATGTGGCTTTTATGTGGTGTAGCTAGAGTGTGAGCTCTGAAACCAGACTCACTATGTAGGTTGGAACCCCACCTCTGCTACTTCCTTTACTTTTCTGTTTCAATTTCCTTGTGTATAAAATAAATATAGTAATAGCATCTAGCTCATAGGGTTGCTACTAGTACTTGTCTTAGTTTGGGTTTACCCAGGAGCTGACCGCAAGGGAAAGATTCTAGTGTGGGGGTGTGGAAACTATATAGGGAGGAGAAAGCAGCCAATAAAGAATGTATTATCCAGCCACCACAGTGGAGTGGAGCTTAATCCTGCCAGGAAGCTCTGGGAATGGTGTAAAACTCACATCTCTGAAACAACCCATATGAGGGGCAAGGGAGCTGGGGTATTTATACACCAACACTTGTCAGTTATTTTTTAAGTGCTCCCAGACAAAAGTACAGTGGCAAAAACAATTCCAGAAAAATTCCTCAGCCACAAGGATGTAGATACTGGCTGCTGGAAGTCCTCTAGTGCACAATGGTATGGGCGGGGCTGAATGAATTAATCTACATAAAGTGCGGAGAGCAGTGCACAGCACATGGAAAGAGTTAAATAAGTGTTATTTACTATTACTATCAGTACTATTACTATGCATGGAGGCATCAGCCAATGCCACCCATGTTTATGTCAACAGCCTGTTACCAGGATACTTGTTGATGCACCCAGCAGAGTAGCTATTCCATAACATTTGATGATCATCATTATGATGATACAGACTCAACCAAAAAGGCTAAGAATGAGAAATCAGGGATTATTTGCATTTGCATGCTACCTTCCTATGAGATGAAGTGCAAACCAACGACAACCCTAAACACAAATCCCTCTTCCAGGAACCGCTGAGTCTTTACCCTCATAAAATCCACCGCCTCTCCCTTGCCTGCCGTTATTAGGCATGACCTGAGAATCTTACAACAGGTTGTAGCTGAGTTTATTGAATCTGAATGTTATAGAAATGCCTAACCCAGAACTGATGCCCACCAGAACATGGCTTCCAAGTTTCCCAAAGCAGAGAAGCAAACTCTAAAACTTTCCTCTTCTCAAGCTGCTGCATTTGTGAAATTCTTCATGGACTCAAAGAGGGAGCATCAGACAACAAATCAGCTGGAAGCAGCAATCACTTATCGAGGCCACAGAAACCAGATGACATCGAATCCATGTATGGAGCATCTGTTGTGTGGAAGCTAATTCAGACAGCTGGCAGTGGGGTGGGAGAAGTGACTAAGATGTAGAAGACAGATCTGCCTCAAGGGACCTGGAGACTCGTTAGGGAGGAGTGGCTTAGCCACATTACATACCAATTATTACAGACCTGTGCTTACTTTTGAATCACATATAATGACAAGAACAAAGTGTTAGGATTTGTCACAAAGCATGGCACGTTGAATTGTCATATGATTGGAATTAGGCTGAAGTGGGATGTGAATCACGTTGCGTGGGAATTGAGCCTCTCAAAAGGATGTGGTGAAAGAGACCCTTAGCTGATTACTCAGCATCCATTCTCTCCTTCTTCCCCGATATGAACAGCCCAACTTGCTCCCAGGAAACAAACCTGCCCAGGTAAAAGACTATAGTTCCTAGCCAGCCTCTCTTCAAGTTAGGGGTGTCCGAGGAGTTGCAGATCCTTTGCCTTCTTGGCCTTTTTGACTTCCTCCCTTTCTGATGAACTTACAGCTCATCTTGGCCCCTCTAGGGGCCTTGACAATGGAAGCCATGTGCTAAGGATGCAGTGGCAAACAGGCAAAGGAGCTCAGGTCTCTGATGGTCTATGGAGCCACCGTACTGAATCTTGAGTAGCTACCTCTGGAATCATCTTATGCAAGATGCACATTTCTATACTTTAACATCTTTAAAATTGGGATGAGACTTACAACTGATGGCGTTTTAAACTGCTACCAAGCAATAGTTATTTGCTTGAAGATGTGTGGACAATATACTCATTGCTATTTATAAATAGGGCTTCAACTGAATTATGTCTAGTGTTGATACCACTCATGTTAAGCTTAAGTCCCATTTAAAATGTCTTCCAAAAGATTATACTATGATTCAGTAGTGAAATGGAAAGTTACTGGTACACAGAAAGGCATGGACAGAGCGGCAAACAGTGAATTTGATATTAGAAAAGCAACTATTAATTATTGAAGAAATGAACACATGTTCACATTTTCTAGCAAAGTGACAAATGCTTTCAGTACAAGCAAATACCTACACAAGTAGACAAAGCTGTGTTCTAGCGTGCTACTAAGATACATAGAAAACTATTGCCTATACCAGGCCAAGCAAGGAAAACTCATGGATCAAAATGCGCAGAGTGGGTGTTAGGAATTTGGAAGAAAATCCCAGAGACGAAAGTGAGGATTCCTAAGAAATGCTGCATCACCAACACTATTGATGTCACAATACAATGTTGTATGAACAAGTGTGGGCATCAGTGATTCTGAGTCAGAAAAAGGCATTCAGAAGGAGCTATGAATGTTATAGGTTCAGGAATGTCCTAACCAATTTATTTAGCTTATATATTTCTCTTTATGTATGCTCAAGAGTGATACATGATGAAACTCTAAGCCTAGAAGAGCCAAGGAGACAGAGAGGACCACTCAGAGACCATTTCTGTAAGTCAGTAGTAAGATGAAAAGGGCCTGATAAAGGTAATAAGGAAAGAAAGGCAACTACTGAAACCTTTCCAGTTAAAGTGGTATTTGCTAGAGGTAACTGCCTCGGCGAAATTACAAGCTAAATAGCCTTTACCAAGAGTTGGGGGTTAAGGAAAGAATTTTTTCTTTCACCAGGGTTAAAAGTAAGAGCATTTTAGGGGGTTGTGGGCAGGATCAATTTCGAGGGACCTGAAATTGACATTTTAGCTGCTATTCACAGCTAGCAGCTTTTTCTTTCATTACACTTTTATAACTCCATCATAAAAGGGGCAAAGGCAGAACTGTAAGTTTCCGGTGTAAAGTGGTTACATCTGGAAAACCAAGTTTGCTGCACACCAAGGAGCCTTATGTGGCAATTAAAAAAGAAAACAGATTAGAAGTACACAGAGCAAGATGGATGGATCTTAAAATCCCAGGGCTCAGAAAAAACACACACAACGATACATAACACTCGATAAAACTTATGCACATTGAAATGAATGTATAGAAAACAATAATACTCATTTGTGAAAACAAATGCATATAAAAAGATCCACACTAAACTCAGCAGAATAATCACCTCAGTATGTAAATAGGAGGGGCATAAGGGAAAAGAAAATGAACAAGTTATTCATCCAGCCAGTGATGATAATAAATGGGTCAGAAACTGAAAAATAATGAACTCAATCTGATGTCCCCTCCCATGAAAAAAGTTTCAGCATAAATTGGAATTTTAAATAAGCTTCAATAAATAGACACTTTAAAGCCCTGTTATTCTAAAATTCAGGACAGAAGAGGGGTACTACTCACTTATTGTACAACTATTACATATTTAAGAAAAAAAGAGATAAATGGTTAGTGGACACCAAGGAACTTAATAAGTACCTTTTAGACTTAATAAAAATGTCCCACTATTCAAAGGTGATACTAATCTGCACGCTTCCCCGCAAAAAAACTAACTGAAATATCATTATATTGAGTGATTTTAGCTAAATGTGGTTTTCATTTCATGGAACGATTCCTTTAGTAAAATTGAAAAACATCAAACAATTTAATTGAATTTATTTTTAAGTCTTTACTATTTGACCATTAAAATATTCTTCTGTGTTTCATTAACGTTTGTTTACCTAAATTTCATTTCTTCGGCTAATTTATTTTTAGCATGTTAAATACTGGAGTAAGCTCACAGAGGTAAATTTTGGAAATGTGATCTGCATTTCCTATTTGCTTGCGTCACTCTGGTCTAATTTCAACTTGAGAACCCCCTCAGAGTTCTGCTGTCTTCAATAAATGTAAAGATTCATATACCGCTCATTTGCACAAAACTCAATGTCTAAAGTAGGGGTGTGGGGTACACAAAGAGAAATAGTCTAGCAAACAGAAAAAGCACATCCCTGTTGGCTGGGAAAAAATGAAAATTGCATCAACACAACAAATACCCATCTACTTCACTATCTACCAGGGTTTCTCAACCTTGGCCGTATTGATGTTGGAGGTTGGAGGGCTGTCCTGTGCACTGATGGATGTTCATCAGCGTCCTTGGCCTCTACCCACTGGATGCCAGTAGCAACCCACCCTCTGACAATGTGAAGAGGACAAAATCACCGGTTGAGAAGCACTGCTCTACAGGAATAAAAGCGACAACTGAAATCCACTGGAGAGCAAGGACCGTGACTTACTGGTTTTACCAGTGTTCAGGAAAGGTTCACTGATGATAAGTGGCTGAGAATCCACTGTGTGCCTTGTGCCATGGGGAATACTTCTTTATGTTGTCTCATTACGAAGGTGTTTAATAACAACAAAAACAGCAACAACTAGCTATCAATAACTTATTGCTGCCTCTTGCCCTTTCTTCTAGTAAGGGCCCCCTAATCTTTTGCCTAGGAGACAAACTCTTTCCCCATCTGTCAAAAAGAGGGTAAGGCTTGCCCATCAAGGTGTCGCACTCACTCCTAGCCAAGGAGTAGATAATCTCTCTCTCACTGATGCAAAAGAAAGATAGAAAAAAGGCAGAGGTCATTCATCTTCGTGAAGAATCCTTGAAAAGCCACCTCGTTGCTCCTTCTCAGACCTAGTAAGCTGCCCTTGTTTTTGTCCTTTCTGACACTTATCTTCTTTGAATTCTTTGAGCGCCTTCATCTCTTTGCCATGATGTCCTATTTTGGCTAAATTAGTCAGTTTGGATTTTTTTGTGGTTTGCCATCCAAGGATCCCAAATGGTCAACAACCATTTACTGCGCTGAAGTATGGACCGGGCACTATGTTCACGCTGTGTCACATGCTTTCTCACTCACACTCAGTAGCTAGTAATCCAGTGCCCAGCCTGTGATAGGCCCTCTTCTTGTTACAGGAAACGAAAGTGAGGTCGTGGAGTACACATTCTCCATTCAGGCGGCCAGAGCATCATCTGGAGAGCTTTTTCAAAATGCAGGTGCTTAGGGCTCGCCCCCAGGGATTTTGATTCAATTGGTCATCACAATTGTTTCAACAAAGTGCTATTAAAAATGTACTATGGGGCTTCCCTGGTGGCACAGTGGTTGAGAATCTACCTGCTAATGCAGGGGACACGGGTTCGAGCCCTGGTCTGGGAGGATCCCACATGCCGCGGAGCAACTAGGCCCGTGAGCCACAACTACTGAGCCTGCGCGTCTGGAGCCTGTGCTCCGCAACAAGAGAGGCTGCGACAGTGAGAGGCCTGCGCACTGCGATGAAGAGTGGCCCCCGCTTGCCACAACTAGAGAAAGCCCTCACACAGAAACGAAGGCCCAACACAGCAAAAATAAATAAATAAATAAACTCCTACCCCCAACATCTTTAAAAAAAAAAAAAAAAGTACCATGTACAAAGCAGTGCCCTTGGGTACTGAATTTGAAATCAGGAGTAGAAAAATAAGAGGAATTATATTTTTAGTTAAAAGAAAACTGAAAATTAGATGTGATATCGTGATCATTTTTGAAAAGCTCCGAGGGGACACCCATATGTAGCCAGGGTTGAGCCCCACTATTCTAGAGTACAGATTGGCCAACTATGACCTGGGCATGCCAAATTCGCTCTACTGCCTGCATTTACAAATACAGTTTTATTGGAATGCAGCCACATCCATTCATTTACGTACCGCCTGTAGCTACTTTGGTCCTAGAGCAAAAGTATAATAGCTGTGACAGAGACTGTACGGTCTGCAAAGCCAAAAATACGTATTTTGTGGCCCTTTACAGAAAAAGTCTGCTGACATAAGAATTTTCTTGTTTAATCCTCATAACAGCTCCATGAGTGAAAATAATAATAACTAATGCATATTGAGCAATTACGTGCCAGGAGTTATGTATACTGCCTTAAGCAAAATTACTTCATTTACTGCCCTCAACAATTACCCTAATAGGGAGGTACTATTGGAATGCTCATTCTAGAGGTAGGGAAACTGATGCGAGGTGAAGCAACTTTTCCATATCTACATAGCTCGTAGTTGGTGGAGCTAGTACTGGAATTCACGTCCTTTGCCTCTGGAGCTCAAGCTCTGTGGTAAACTGCATGCTTCTCTGTATAATACAATTAAAGTACTGACAGCATATTTGGTCACATTCAAGCTATGGTAGTATAAAAAATTTATAAAAAGAAAACTTAATTAAATAGATTTGGGAGATCAGAAGAGGGAAGTCTCTCTTCCTTCATGGCAAGAGCTCAGTCAATGAGAGACTGTCATGACTCAGCCAGTGGAAAGCCATGGCCTCTCTGTTTACTCCAGCCTCCCAACTTCCTTTCCTCTCTATAAAACAGTTCTCCTCTCCATTTTTGCAGGGGACTTGCACAGGGCTCGCCAGGGTTGCAGAACTGCGATTCTTTGCTCATCCTGAATAAACTGATTTTTGCTGGAGAAATAACAGGCTGTCTAATGGTTTCATGTCAACAGTAGGCAGAATATAGGCTCCCAAAGATGCCCACGTCCTAACCACTGAGCCTGTAAATATGTTACTTCATATGGCAAAAGGAACTTTGCAGGTGAAATTAAGGATTTTGAGATGGGAAAATAATCCTCGATTATCCAGATGGGTTCAATGAAATCACAAGATCCTAATAAGTGAACGAGAAAGCAGGAGAGGCAGAGGCAGAGAAGGAGATGTACTGAGGGAAGCAGAGGTCAGCGTGATTTGGGGCCACAAGGCAAGGAATGTGGGTAGCCTCTAGGAACTGGGAAAGACAAGGAAATGGATTCTCCCCTACGGGCAGCAGAAAGAACCAGCCCTGCTAACACTGCGATTTTAGCTCAGTGAAATCCACTTTGGATTTCTAACCTCCAGCATGGTAAAATGATCAATTTGAGTAGTTTCAAGCCAGTAAGTGTGTGGGAATTTGTTATAGCAGCCATAGGAAACATACACAGGCCATATTTTACTTACTTGGGCCACACATTCGTAGACACACAAAGGCAGCAACACAGGGAGTTATTCTAATTCAAGCTAATGGCTGAAGCTTCAGGGAACAAAATAATGCAATTACGTGAGGTTTCAGGTGAGCAATAGCCTCTGGGCTAAGTAACTACCTGGAAACAGCGAGAGGAAGAACTCTGCACTGACTGCCCACATTGACTGCACTGCGTTTAGCATGTCTTCCCTGAAGGCAGATACTAAACTACCCAGCTATGCAGGGGAGAGAGATCTAGAGAGACCTAGAGAGCTGTATTACCCCAAAGGCAAGAGAGGATTTTAATTTTTTTTTTTAAGTAAGAGCAGGCCTTCCTGTAATCTGAATTGTTTTTTCCCTCTAGTATCAAAAAGCCAATTTTTAGATTTCCATATGTTAATGACACCACCCCCTACTCTGTTAAAAGATATCACTGTGACTTCAGAGATTATTAAAAATATGACCTATGGGGATGATTATATAAGTACTCCTTGAAATACCAATCACAAGTTTTCCTGAAAAGCTGTGTGTGTCTGACTGAGTACATTAGCATGATCTAGGGTTTCTCAGCCTTGGTGCTACTGATATTTAGGACCAGATAATTCTTTGCTGGGGGGACTGCCCTGTGTATTATACAATGTTTAGGAGCCTCTCTGGCCCCTCCCCACTAGATGCCAGTACCACCCCCTCCCTCAACCGTGACAAAATGTCTCCAGACATTGCCAAATGTCCTCTGAGGAGCCAAACTGTCCCTGGTTGAGAACCGCTAGCATGATCAAAGACAAACCTTACTTTGTACTTCCATCATGCTGTTATGAATTTCTACCCTCCCCGTCACCCCGCCCTGCCCATCAAAAGTAAATAAATGAAAGAACCAGTGGCATTTGGGAAATGATGCTGAGAGAATGGATTCTGGGCAAGCATATGAAACTGCCCCATTGTCTCTACAGTGTTCCTCAGATTGTTATCTCACTTCTTTTTTTTTTTTTCCTCAGTTTTATTTGCAGCTCCTAAAAAAACTGAAATGTCAGTAAATATAATTTAATTATTCATTTTTCTTTAGTCACTGATATATTAATTCCTAAAGAGTAAGATAACGACAACATGCAAATAAACAAAGGTTCCTGGGCACAGGTATTAACTGTTCATTACACTCCCGATTTCACATTAATGAGGAGGGGCAGGACTTTGCAGCAAACTGACTAGAGATTATTAGTGCCTTTGTGCCAATCAAAACCTGTTCAAAATTCAAGGATGGCTCCAATGGCACTCTCTAAGGAAACTTTTCTGATGCCCTCCTCCATCGCTCTTTCTATGGGCTCCCCCTTGTTCTTTTACAACATTTATTTTCCTCTGTCTTTTATTACATTTAGTTGTTCACATGCCCATCTACCTCACCTTGGAAACTCCTTATCTCTAGTGGGGATAAATCCCTTTAAAACAGTGGTTCTCAGTGGTAGCTGCACAGCAATACCATTTGGAGAGCTGTTAAAAATACCAATGCAGCAAGAGTAACTCTCATCGATTGCTGGTGAGAATGCAAAATAGTACACCACTCTGCAAAACAGGATGTCGGTTTCTTACAAAACTAATCATATGCTTACCATATGATCCAGTTCCTGGATATTCACCCAGAGGTGTTGAAAACTTAGTCCATACAAATACCTACATGGGGTGTTTATAGCAGCGTTATTCATAATTGCTAGAACTTGGAAGCAACCAAGATGTCCTTCAGAAGGTGAATGGATACAACAGTGGTACATCCAGACAACGGAATATTATTCAGCACTACAAGAAATTAGCTATCAAGCCATGAAGGGACATGGAAGAACCTTAAATGCATGTTACTAAGTGAAAGAAGTCAATCTGAAAAGGCTACATACTACATGATTCCAACTATATGACATTCTGGAAAAGGCAAAACTATGCAGACAGATGAACGGTTGCCAGAGGCTGGGGGGATGAAGGAGGGATGAAACAGTGGATTTTTAGGGCACTGAAACTACTCTATATGATACTATAATGGTAGACACATGTCATTATACGTTTGTCCAAACCCGGAGAATGTACAACACAAAGAGTGAACTGGAATGTTGTCATGTAAACAGTGGACTGTGGACTGTTACGATGCGTCAATGCAGGTTCATCAATAGTAAGAAATGTAGCCTTCTGGTGGGGATGTTGACAGCGGGGGAGGCCATGCATGTGTAGGGGCAGGGGGCGTATGGGAGATCTCTGTACCTTCCCCTTAATCTTGCTGTGAAGCTTAAACTGCTCTTTAAAAATGAAGTCTTAGGGCTTCCCTGGTGGCACAGTGGTTGAGAGTCCGCCTGCCGATGCAGGGGACACGGGTTCGTGCCCCGGTCCGGGAAGAACCCACATGCCGCGGAGCGGCTGGGCCCGTGAGCCATGGCCGCTGAGCCTGCGCATCCAGAGCCTGTGCTTCGCCACAGGAGAGGCCACAACAGTGAGAGGCCCGCGTACCACACACACACAAAAAATAATAATAAAAAAAATTAAGTCTTAATAAATAACAAACAAACAGAACAAAACCAATGCCAGGGCCCTACCTCCAAAGATGATGATTTAATTGCTTTGGGGTAGGACCAGAGAATCAGTATTTTTAAAGACTCCCCAAGCGATGCAAAACACGGGTTGAGCACCACTTGGGCATACTGCAGGAGTCAGGCCAAATCCAGCAGCTGCCCACCTTTGTGAATAACGTTTTACTGGAACACAGACACATTCACTTGTTTACGTACTCTCTGTAGCTGTTTTCATGATACAACAGCAGAGCTGAATAGTTGCATCAGGGACTGTCTGGTTGGCAAAGTCGAAATTCTTTTCTATCTCATTCTTTACAGAAACAGTTTTGGAACCCTGATGTAAACTACTGATGCTAACAGAGGAATAGATTTTTAATAAAAATTATATCACCCCCACAGATTATTGGCTGGTTGTAAGAAGAAACACATAGACTACAACAGAAGAACCAAGCTTTCATCACCTGTATCCAGTGGTAAAACAAAGAGAAATTACGTTAACCCAGACATAAGATGTAACACCAACATCACACTTGATGGAAACTTTCCCAGAAGTTTGATTTGATTTGGACTTTACTTAGACCTTTGATTGTAACCTCCAATAACAAATTATAGGTGATAAAACAAAGCAATTAGACAATCCAGAAGTTGAGATATTCCACAGGACCTGACTCCTTCAACAAGTCATTGGCATTAAAGAAAAGGCAGGCAGCTGGTCCAGAATAAAAGAGATTCTAGAAATGTGGGCCATCTTTGAATCCTGGTTTGGACAGTTATCTTGGGGACGATTGGGAAAGTTTGAATTTGGAGTGGGTATCACATGATTTGAAGGCACTGTTAATCCACATAGGTGAGAGAATGCTGTTGTGTATGTGTAATAAAATATATTTCTCAAAATTGCAGGCTGAAGTATTTATGGTATATAATCATGATTTCTGCAATTTGTTTTTAAATACTTCCTCCAAATACGATGCAGATATGGCAAAACTATAATGATTGCTAAATCTACATGACAGGTTGATGGGATGGGTATATAGGTGTCCTTATACTATTCTCTGTGCCTTTTTATGTTTCAAAATGTTCATGATGGGGCTTCCCTGGTGGCAC
Organism: Leucopleurus acutus; assembly: GCF_964270905.1. Taxonomy (NCBI): domain Eukaryota; kingdom Metazoa; phylum Chordata; class Mammalia; order Artiodactyla; family Delphinidae; genus Leucopleurus; species Leucopleurus acutus. The sequence continues at coordinate 9,632,817 of NC_139148.1, read as the reverse complement.
AGTGGTTGAGAGTCCACCTGCTGATGCAGGGGACACGGGTTCGTGCCCCGGTCCGGGAGGATCCCGCATACCGCGGAGCAGCTGGGCCCGTGAGCCATGGCCGCTGAGCCTGTGCGTCCGGAGCCCGTGCTCTGCAGCGGGAGAGGCCTCGGCAGTGAGAGGCCCGCGTACCGAAAAAAACAAAAAATGTTCATAATGAACAATCTAAAAAAGGTCACACTTGGTCACACCACCAACACAAACAATGTTAGGCTGAGGTCAGAGGCTAGTGAATGCTTCCTGGGTCACTAACGCTGAACTCACAAGAGAAAGCTCCAAGGGGGCCAGGTTATGAGGCAGCAGAGGGGAACACGTATCAAGACAGGAACAGGAGGAAGCTTGAAGCTCCCAGAAGGTCAAGGCCAAGGAATGGCCAGGGGAGAGCAGAAAGGATCCATTCAGCAGGACAGCGGTGCGGTCGTACTGGTGGCAAATTCCAGGGGACCTGTGTTACTCATGGATTCAGTGTGTGTTTACTGAGTGTGGGGCCTTTTTGAGGAGCAGAGGAGGGAAGAGCAGGTGACGAACAAGCAAACCAATAAACGAGAATGGCTGTGGTGTGGAAAGCCATCAGGAAGCCAAAGGAGGGCATTTTCCAGCAGCCCTGAGTAACGACGTCTGATGGAAGAAGCATTTGGAGAAGAGGGGACAGAAGCTCAATGACGCTGAGGCAGGAATAAACTTGATGTGACGCAAAATAAAGAGGCCCGGGCGCCAGAAGGGGAAGTGGGTGGGGAGAGCGGTCCCAAAGGAGGCAGGAAAGGTAGGCAGGGGCCACATGAGGGCAGCCATGGAGGCTGAGCTGAGGACTTGAGAGTGGCTTCCCAGGGCGGAGGGAAGGCCCTGGCGCATTACAAGCCCCAGGGGCAGGCCTGTGATCCAAGATGTGTTTTTGAAAGACCTGGCCCATAAAAAATGCGCTGAAAGGGGGAAGAGTTGAAGCACGAAGAGCCATAGAGAAGCAGCTGAAGTCATCCAGGTGAATGAGGATGGTGGACCTTGGTTACCAGTGGTATAGATTAAATCAAAGGGGCCGATTCCAGAATCTTGTTAACAGATAGGACGCGGGGACAGAGGCAAGGAGGACAGGGGAAGCAAGGATGACTCCTTGAGGCTTGGCCTGAGTGTCTGCCGTGGTGCAATTTAGGGTCATGGGGAAGTCCTCTGGATCTCACAAGCAGGGTGCTTTGTTTCTGCAACATGTGAAGCTCACTCCGACCTCAGGGTCTTTGGACTTCTATCCCGTCTTTGGGGAACATTTCTTCCCTCAGTTCTTATTAGTCAGGTCTCATCGGAGATGCCATTTTCACAGAGAATTCTGTCCTACCCACTCTGTCAATGCTCTTCGGACAGGGCAGGAGAGGAGAGTGTGGAGAAACAGCCTGCTTTGTTAGAGAGAGCCAGGCTTCCAAAGAAGGACTTGAGAGGTGGCATTGGGCCCTTCTGGCCAAAGGTGGGCATCACGTTGGCAAAATGCTGGTTGTACTCAGCCCGGCCAGCCTCCCCTTCCTCTTCCTCTTCCTGTTCCTCTTCTTCCTCCTCTTGGCCACCTGGGAAGTCTGACCTCTCATTTCCCTGGAACAGGCCAGGGAGTCAGGGACTTTGCCTGCACGCAGCCGGCTGCTTGCAGGATGGACAGGGCCTTCAGCCCGCACCGGCCCAGGGGAGCCTCAGCCTCACCCTGCAGGACCCTGCCTGCCCGAAGCACGGCCTGACCTTCCAGTACAAACTGGGCATCTGTGGTCACCTCCCCACTTGCTCTTAGGCAACTTGAGCACAATAAGCTTTGACTTAGTCACGTCTATCTCCCACAGCATCTAGCACAATATTCTGTAAATAAATAAACAAGCCCCGCTCTGCACTACCTTGCAAATAGACTAATTTGTGGAATGGAAGAATCTAAACATTGGAGCCACCAGCCCTCAGATTTATTATGGTATCACATAAGTCATTACGGTATCTAAGAAATATCCATATGATAATATATCTAGAGGCCAACTGACTGTCTGCATAAAAGCAATATTCTTTAATCATCCTCTGTCACAATTTAACTAACATATCCAACTTATGTTAAGATATTTACTCGTCTTTTCTTGTTTCTACATTTATCTCTGGCACATTCGGTCCTTCCAAAGACGAGGAGAGTGCTGGGGGACAAGAATAACAAGGAAAACCTGGAACACGATGAAGAGCAGAAATGGAGAGCAGCGGAAGCCAAAAGCCCTTAGAAGCAAATGTCCTCAGACTGTCCCCACTCAACCTGCCACGAGCCATGGAAATAAGCAGACTTGGCATAACAATTCGACTCGCATAGATGGAGAATTATATTCTCCACCGAGGGAGAAAGAGAGAGAGAGAGAGATTGAGATTAACTTGCTTTTCAAGTCTCATCAAGACAGAGGATATAAGATCAACGGACAAATTAATTTAAACTATATTCAAGTTGTCCATTTTCTCTAGGAAAAACAAATACATGAACATGGAACTTGAACAGTATATTTCCTTCTAATGACAGATTTTCTTCAGCTGCGATCTGGTTTAAGCTAAGGCACATGCAATTTAATTATATTCTTCTAACAAAATATGAGAATTAACCCTTTCTATGAGACTTGCTAAAAATGGAATTATGAGATTTTTAGTTTCAGAGTTCTGTGCGCATATGTTTCTGTTGTTTTTTTTAAAGGATCCCCTTCTTTTTTAAAAAATAAATTTATTTATTTTATTAATTTATTTTTGGCTGTGTTGGGTCTTTGTTGCTGCATGAGGGCTTTCTCTAGCTGCCACGAGCGGGGGCTTCTCTTGTTGTGGAGCATGGGCTCTAGGTGCGCAGACTTCAGTAGTTGCAGCACGCAGGCTTCAGTAGTTGTGGCGCACAGGCTTAGTTGCTCCGCAGCATGTGGGATCTTCCCGGACCAGGGCACGAACCCATGTCCCCTGCATTGGCAGGTGGATTCTTAACCACTGCGCCACTAGGGAAGCCCACGTATGTTTCTTTTTTTTAAAAAATAAATTTATTTATTTATTTTTGGCTGCGTTGGGTCTTTGTTGCTGTGTGTGGGCTTTCTCTAGTTGTGGCGAGCGGGGGCTACTCTTCGTTGCGGTGCACAGGCTTCTCGTTGCGGTGGCTTCTCTTTGCTGCGGAGCAGGGGATCTAGGTGCACGGGCTCAGTAGTTGTGGCACGTGGGCTCAGTAGTTGTGGCTCGCAGGCTCGGTAGTTGTGGCACACCGGCTTAGTTGCTCCGCGGCATGTGGGATCTTCCCGGACCAGGGCTCGAACCTGTGTCCCTTGCATTAGCAGGCGGATTCTTAACCACTGCGCCACCAGGGAAGTCCCGCGTGTGTTTCTTTTAATTGTTGATCATGACATTAGTTCCAAGTGTTCTCTTCAAATCAGTATCATCACAAAATCTCTCATGACCTTAAACTATCAAAACAGAAACAGTAACAAAACAAACTCTATTTAAACAAAATCAAACTCTTTTGTGATCTTGATACTTGGCCTGAACTTGTTGAAGAACCAAACTAGAAATCAAATTGAAAGGGCATAAAAGTCATATAAGTTAAAGTGGCAGTTTGGCATCCATCCTGGGTCGAAAGGGCACTAATAATCTCAAGATTAGGGGTAGAAAATTCAAGAAAGGAATGCTATCAAAATCATATTTTATAATCGCAATGACAGTTAATGTCCTTTTCCTTTAAATCAAATGAACTTGATTCACATATGTCATAGTGCTTGCTACATTCAAACATGTAGTGACATCCAAGGGAGGGGAACTCATTAGAATTAATACTCCTCCAATAATTTTAGGGTTTGCACTCTGCCAGTTGGTGTCATCTCTCTGCTTTAGGCAGATTTCCCAAAAGGATACAGTGGTTGCCCACTTTCTAATGAAAAAGCCATTCTGGTAAATTAAATATGACAAATACGAAGAAGCAGATGGTTCAACTTACTTTCTAAAAATGTCATTGAAGGTTAGTGTTACTAATTATTATACGTGGACTCATTTCACCTCAATATTGGGGGCACTCCTATGCAGCCCTCTCAAGAAAATGAGTTTATTAACCAATGGAATATGGACAGTATGCCTGCATCACTTTCCTCATGTGAGGAATCAGAGGCAACTGTAAATATTTACAGTGAGTTCCCTCCAAGGCTATTTTGCTAGAGCACACCTTCCAGATGAGGGCTTGAGAAAGTGATGTGGGCCAGCATTATGAAATGTAAGGAACACCCCAGAGAGCATGCGGTCAGGCACTGATGCAAAGTCAAAGCGGAATGAATGCTGCAGCATAAATATTTGGCAGAAAGCTTCAGTGTCCATACTGTTTTCACATTTTGTGGCCTTGAGAAATTTGAAAGATGCCCTTATATTTCAAAAAAATATATCGTATATCTACAACTGTCTGCAGCTCTATCTCCCCACCCATACCCCACATCCATACCTTCATTTACATATATACCCACATCTACATAGAACCTACTGAGTCCTGGGAACCATTCTAAGTACCAAACACATACCAGTGAAGCAGGTAGACAGTATGGCAGTTTCTCAAAAAACTATAAAAGGAAGCACCATGTGACCCAGCAATTTCACTCCCAATATTTACACCCCAGTGTTTATAGAAGCATTATTTACAATTGCCAAGATATGGAAGCAACCTAAGTGTCCATCAACAGATGAATGAATTGGAGGTGGTGGGGGTGGGATGAACTGGGAGATTGGGACTGACATATATATATACTACAATGTATGAAGTAGATAACTAATAAGAACCTGCTGTATAAAAAAATAAAATTCAAAAAAAAAGATGAATGAATAAAGAAGACGTGACACACACACACAAACACACAATGGAATACTACTCAGCCATAAAAAAGAATGTAATTTTGCTATCTGCAACAACATAGATGGGCTTGGAGCATTATTCTGCTAAGTGAAGTAAGTCAGAGAAGGACAAATACTATATGATAACACTTATATGTGGAATCTAAAAAATAATAGAAACTAGACAGTATAACGAAAAGGCCACCAGACTCACAGATATAGAGGACAAGCTAGTGGCTACCAATGGGGAGAGGAGAGAAGAGGAGCAAGACAGGGGTAGAGGATTAAGAGGTGCAAACTACTACGTATCAAATAAATAAGCTATAAAGACATACAGTACAACACAGGGAATACAGCCAATATTTTATAATGACTATTAATGGAGTATAGCCTTTAAAAATGTTTGTGAATCCCCATATTACACACCTGTAACTTAGATAATATTGTACAGCAACTATATCTCAATAAAAAAAGGACTCCAGAGTCTTAAATAAAATCTCTAGGGAAATGTCAAAGAAGAGTAGACAGATGAAAATTGATATATTCCAGGTGATGTGAATGAAACACCTATTAATAACATCCACATAATCATTTAAAACTTATCAAATTCATCCTTTATTAAATGTCTAACTGGAAACAAGTTTGCCCATTAAGTTTGTGAAAACTTTGCTAGTTTATAATTAAAACATAGTTCATATCACCACCTTTGCAGGGAAAAACCCAAACATGTAAGGGGCCAAGTTAATGGCTTTTATATCCACAAAGGAATTCATTCTCCAGCCAGCCCCATGGAAGGGTTGGGTGAAGGCCTACATGCCTTACAGCCCACAACCTCCCTGTTTCCCAGAGAAGCCTCCTGGGACTAATTAATCTACTGTTATGCTTGTCAACAGAGCTTAACCAATCCTACACTATGCCTCACACTAGCAGTTGGAGGCTATAATTGCTATTGGTCAGTGCCCAACACCTACACCAACAGATGTCTGTTAGTTAAATTTGTCAACACAGCCAGATAAGTAGGGAATTTCATGCTTCAGATGTGGCAAACTGGATCCAGGCTTCTCTGAACCCTGGAAACGCCAACCTACAATATGCTGGAAGCACACGACCCGCCCCTACATTTCAGTCATCTCTGCCTCAGCACTTGCGAAACAGTATAAATTCTGTGCGCAAAGTCCCCAGCCCGAATCTTTATAAAGCTATATTCTGCACTGTGTATCTGCCACACACCAGCATTCTGAGTCAGAACACAAATAAAACCAAACACGGGGGTGAAAACAACAAATGCACTGCAACTCTTCCAGGCTCTTCCAGGTTATACTTGATCAATAAAGCAAAGGACTTTTTGACTGCCATGTCAGAGGAAGGAAAAAGGGAGGAAGACAGGGAGCGAGGGAGGAAGGAGGAAAGGGAGGGAGAGTGAGAGACAGAGGATTACTGCTGACACCCAGTGTCTGTCCACAGTATAATTCTTCAGCTGTGAGCAGGCCAACAAGAAAGCTAAACCGTTCCCTCAGAAAGGTTAGCGAACAGCAATACCTCTTGAAAATATGTATCACGAACTATATTTTTAATCTGGTTTTGAAATGCAATAAAAGAATACCTAAACGAGAAGGGAAAAGATCATGCAAGGGGAAAAAGGGTTACAGGGTGAACGGCAAAGCAAGCTGTATTTGTCAATGTGGCCTTGAAAAGGAGCCACCATTCTGTCTCATCATCCTCAATACTTACTTCAAATTCCCTCATTTCACCATCTCTCAGGTTCAACATGGAGACTTATGGTACAGTCTCACCCTGAAATTCTAGGATTCCACTGTGATTCTGTCCTCCCTAAACGGTTGTGACTTTTAGTTATGACAGCCATCACTCAGTGATGGCAAAATGGGTAAGTCATGACATTTCCATATCAAAACTATTGCCTATTCTTATTATCACACACATACGGTGAATTCACTTACAGTTTCACAGAATGGATACAGGTTCCCATCTTGTATAAACAGTCAAGTGTGTAAGATTTTGTTTAAAACCTGATTTTTTTTTTTTTTTTTTGCGGTACGCGGGCCTCTCACCGCTGTGGCCTCTCCCGTTGCGGAGCACAGGCTCCGGACGCGCAGGCTCAGCGGCCATGGCTCACGGGCCCAGCCGCTCCACGGCACGTGGGATCTTCCCGGACAGGGGCACGAACCCGTGTCCCCTGCATCGGCAGGCGGACTCCCAACCACTGCGCCACCAGGGAAGCCCCAACCTGATTTTTTTTGATCGCACAAAACTATTTATTGCCGAATTGTTTACCATACTGAATACTATAAAAATAGCTTCCATATCTAACAATAAAGGAACTGTCAAATAAATTAAGTTTCATGCTTATAATTTTAAATTGTGCATCCATAAAAATAAGATTGAAGATGGATGATAGTGTTGCCCAGTGGTTCTAGACATAGATTTAGAGCAAAACTGTCTAGGCTCAAACGGAGGTCCAGCTACTTGGTAGCTGTGTGACCTTGGGCAAGTTACATAATCTCTCTGTATTTTATTTATCTAGAAAATGAAGACAATGACAATCTAAAATAGGGGTGTTCTGAAATTTACATGAGTTAATATATGTAAAAGACTTAGAAAAGTATCTTTTCACATTAAGGACTATTTTCTTCCTTTCTTTCTTAACATCTTTATTGGAGTATACTTGCTTTACAATGGTGTGTTAGTGTCTGCTGTATAACAAAGTGAATCAGCTATAATGTATACATATATCTCCATATCTCCTCCCTCTTGCGTCTCCCTCCCACCCTCCCTATCCCACCCCTCTAGGTGGTCACAAAGCACCGAGCTGATCTCCCTGTGCTACGCAGCTGCTTCCCACTAGCTATCTATTTTACCTTTGGTAGTGTATGTATGTCCATGCCACTCTCTCACTTCGTTCCAGCTTACCCTTCCCCCTCCCTGTGTCCTCAAGTCCATTCTCTACATCTGCGTCTTTATTTCTGTCCTGCCCCTGGGTTCTTCAAAACCTTTGATGTTTGAAAATGCGTCTGGTAGATCCATAGGGAAATATTTTATTACCCTGTATTCCCTCAGGGATGAAAATGCTATCCTGACAAATGGATTACTTGCGGAAAATGTATGTGCAAATTTCCAATCTTCTTGGAGACAGACATTAGTCAAAACGCAATGTCATCTTCTGTAATTTTTCTGAAAAGCTAGGTGCTGTTTGTTCTAAATACAACAACAACAAACAAATGCTCTTGCTTTAAAAAGAAGAATAGATCAATGGTTTGGTTATTTTAAAATGGGGCCTCTTCAGTTCAATACCTACTTAATTGCTTTCCAGACCAGAGGGCAAGATAGACCAGGCCTATCTTAATTTAGATTAATCATGTGTCTTTTAAAAAATTACCTCTGTGGGCAAGAAAGCGGAAATACAAATGAACAAAAAGGTGATGAAAAGTGGTCAAAGAATGTTTTCCAGTTTTTTTTTCTTTCTTTCTCTTGAGGCAACAGAAAGTAATAAAAAGAGAGAAATAATGTTTGAAAAACACAGATTAATAGGGTTGCCAGATAAAATACAGGACACCAAGTTAAATTTGAATTTCAGACAAACATGCTATCCGTTCTTGATTTTTATTTGTGAAATCTAGCAATTCTAGTAGTGGTCCTTTGTTTCTCCTTAAGAACTAGGGAAATCAAGGCACAGACTGATCTGTGAAGACAGAGTAGATAGTTTCAAACTGAATCTGCGGTCTGCCTTCAGACACTGGCGCATCCTGTTCACATCTTAGCTACGAACTTTTAAGCTTCTTACCTTCAAAAATGAAGTAAATGTACACTGAGTTGGAACCCAAAATAATTATTTTAAATCTTTTACTGTATCTAGACATAATTTAGATTAAATTAAATAGTCTTACCTCCAGGACATGGGAAGCAGAAAGAAAATAATGGAGACACTTAGACCTGAGTTGAAAATTCATAGACGGAGGAAGGAAGGAAGGGTGTCTACGACAGCAGCCATTAGTCACATGTGGCTCCTTAAGTTTTGATTAATTAAAATAAAATAAAATAATTAGTTGCTCAGCTCTATTGATTTCAAGCACGCATTAGGCACATGTGCCTGTCAGCACAGATCTCCACCCTCGTAGAAAGCTTCATCAGACGGGGCTGGCCTGGAGTCTTCTAAGACCCTACCCGGTACACAGTTGTGCAGTTCCGGGTCGCTGGGACAGTGATACAGGAAGCAGTGCTCAGGATGCACCAAGCCTCAAGGTAATCCTCCTATCAGCCAGAAGTCCTGTTCCTGAGCTTCTCTGATAGGTGAGGCCCCTGTGCTCCCACTCTACCCTGATGCTCCTTATCCCCGAGGAGGTCATCTGAGGGGTTCAAGCTAGAGATTTTCAGCACGAGGTAGGGTGATGTCAAAGAGGACAGAGCCCTGGTGCAGGAGTCAGAGAACCTGGCTTCCCAGGAAGCTCTCCACCAGTTAGCAAGTCACTTTCCCCATCTGTCCCTCAGTTTCGTCATTTCTAAAATGAGGACCAGATAGTGGATGATTTCTAAAGACTCTTCTGGCTTTCAAATGCTGTGATTCTGAGTAAGCAGCACTGACAGACTAGAGTCCCAGGAAGCGTGAACAAATTTAGATACTAACTAGAAAAGATCCTTTCCTGATTTGCTTCCAGTCATCACAGAACCGGAATGAGTTCTGCAAGGATGGTTCATCATGCCATGGACTCATGTTTCACAGATGTCTATAGCAGTGACAATTTCTGTCCAGGACATCACCCCTGGAGAAGCTCTTTCTCTCTTTCTTGACAATGTCAGGAGTCTGACTGTGCTATTCTCCTCTCCCCATCCCCATTTCGATGACGTGAATAAGGAGGTGGGGTCGACTGGAAGCATGACTCCACTGTAAGGATATCATTCTCTTTTGAGAATTTTCCTTATTAAAGGAATTCAAAACTTTTCTCTTAAAATGCATTCTGTGAGAAGTTTATGATTCTCAGCTTCAGAGGGTCTCACTTCAAGATAAGGGGTTTGGATTGAGCATCTGTTTAGGTCTTCTGTTCCCAAGGACTGACTCTGTGTACTGATATTTCTTTCCATGCTGATCTGGAAACCTCAGAGATCAGTGACCCACAGTATAGTCTTTGAGACATAAGGCGGAATGAAGTTAATAGATGATTTCCATCAACATTCTCTTGATTACATTTTAAAGTACCTCTTGAGCCACTACATTGAAATCTGAAATGTGTGAGAAGGCGACAAAGAGGAGAGGATTTCTAAAAGATATATAAGACTTTGTTCTTGGCCCCTCGAAACTCGATGTAACATGGAGTGACTCACTGCAGATGCAGAAAAAGGCAATAAACACCATGAGCAATAGATTTCAGCCTTGGCTTCATCACTCCTGAGCAATATAGCCGTGAGCAAAGTACTGTGCTTTTGGGAGCACCAATTTCCAGGCTTCTCTGAAATGAGGAGGTCCCAAATGTGACTGCTAAGGACCCAGTCCCATCCACCATTCTGCCATTCTAGGGTGATAGAAAAAAGGACTCGTAAAGTGGACATATTTTGCTGCAGTATCTAGGTATATCAAACATTCTAGAGAACATAAGTAATGCAGATCAAACACTGAGCAAAAATCTACATTCTTGTTAAAAGGTAAAGAATTGACAACAAAAGTGATCACCTCACAAACAAAATCTGGTATACACTGGAGCTTTGGAGAAACCTACACAAAGGTAAAAAGGGATCATGTCCAAGTGAAGAGAAAAACTTCACCTCTGGAATATTTATAAATTACTTAATTTGCATTTCATGGAGCTGTCCTTTCTTTTCTTTTCTCTTCTTCTTCTTCTTTTTTCGTTTTCAGTTCACACTCTCCCTTTCATGCCATTGACAGGTTCTGTCCTCAGAATGAAAAAATAAAACTGCAATGGCCCTGGGTTTTGGTCACCTACCTTTGATTCCCTGCACAACTTTATTCTTCCACTGCAAAGCTGAAGTTTAATATTGTAGCCTGGAAGTTTAACATTGTAGCCTGTAACTTAACTTAAGTTAGCTGCACGAGAAATACTCTAGGAAGACCAGAAACTACAACCATCAGAGCTAGTAAACTGTCAGACTCCATTTTCAACTTGACTTCTACTGCAGTCACAATCTCATTAACTCCTCTGGCTGGAGTCAGATGAATCTGGGGTTAAATCATGCTTAGTAGCTGCAGGACAGCAAATGATACATTATTCTTGGTGGTAATCTATAAAATGGGAATGAGACTGCTTATCCTGCAAGACTTCATGAGAAATGAGGAAACATATGTGACGTGTTTAGCAAGGGTCTCTGGTACCATGATTAATTATACAAAATAATAGTATATCCACAATTCAGAGATCCTTCCTTGCTTAAAAAGTAAACTTTTCTATACATTCACTAGAATGTATCTTGCATCTAAATATGTAAAAAGCTTTTGTTAACTGTTTTTATTGAAGCATAACAAATACCATAAAATACATAAATCTCAAGTGTATAGCTCAACGAGTATGTATACCTCTGTGTAGCCAACACTCATGCCAAGATACAGACCATATCCAGCACCCAGAAGGTTCCCTCATACAGCTTCCCAGTCAATATCCAACTGGCCCCCAGAAGGAACCATTATTCTGACTTTACCACCATAGATTAGCTGTGCTTGTTCTTACTCCTCACATAAATAGAATCACGCAGCATACAGACTTTGATCTGGCTTCTTTTGCTCAAGCGTTATGTCTACACAGTTTATTCTTTGCACTGTCGTACAGTAGTTCACGGTTTGCCTATACTACTTTTTGGGGGGTGAGCAGAGATTCCTATACTCCAGAGGTAACATAAAGCTACCAACAGGAGATTTGTCACAGTGCTAATCAAGGTGACCAACAGGTAGGTAGTTACACCACTGATGGACACAGACACTGGCTATCAGACATACAAGACAAATCTATCAGATGCCTGAGGAAGGAGGGAAGGGGAGAGAAGGGACGGAAAATACTTGATGATCTCAGAGTTTGTTTTATATCACACCATATTGCTCATCCAGCCCACAGAGACTTGTCTTATCAGAAAAAACAGAAGTTTCTGAAATGATATGAGTACATCAATTAGGAACAGTCACATTATTAATATTATTTGTATTAAATTTCAAACAAGAGGGATTTCCAGCAAGATGCTGATCCATGATTAATTCATTTTAATTATGTTTTTATTTACCTGATTTAAACTTCTCTCTTCAATCATGACACCTTATTAAAAAGCTATCTGCATAGATATAACTTTCCTTCCACAATCCTCCTGCCTCTGAGTGAGAGTCATTTCACTTTTCTAATCAATAAGCCTCACGCTCCTTTGTGCATCTTTCAGCTGGCTGTTTCACGTTATTTAATCTGTCTTAGAATTTCCTAGAGGCTTAGGTTTAGTGCTGTAAAATAGAAATGAACAGCCTTTAAACACCAGGTTTGCCTGAAATGGGATTAACCTAAGTTTAATGTACCCGAGCCCCCAGGGCTGTTTGTGGGATTCAAAACAGTGAAAAATATTTACCAAGGTTTCATCTGCAAATTTTGTTACTAAAATGCTTGCTGATATCATTAGACATTCCTCTCACACCGAGACAAAGGAAAGATGGCTTCCCTATTGTTTTATGATTCTTAACCTGTAATTAAAAGAATAGCATAACCCCATGAACGCATAGTTAAAACTAAATACAGTACAGAAAAATGGCCTTCAATAAAATTAAAAAGCTTTCCTTTATGTCTTGTTTGCCAATAATTGCATGTTTTGATTCATTCCTAGTGTAAGTGCTGAATGTTACGCAAATGTTTTTCTCCTGAAAGGGATAATTAGCACAAAACCCAAAGTGCCCATAATGATCTTTAGGGTAAGCCTCCCCTCATAAGAACAGCTATATCTCTTCATTACAACTTCCTTTTTTGACCATCACCAACTCCATTTAGTACTCTTGATGAAAAGCCTTTGTCCTCTGAGCTGTACCTCTTTCTCTGATGCTCCACTGCGGGCCCCTCTGTAGCCCGTGACATATTAGGTAAACATGCAAAAACGGCAGAGGCATTTTCACACCAAGATGATGAGTAGGCTACAGTAAAACAAGCAGAGAAGCAGGTAATTCACTCGGGTTCATTTTATTTCCTCAAAGCAAACTGAACAGGTGAAGGGTGAAGGTGAACAGGTGAAGGTGAACAAACCTCAGCCAGCTCAGAGAGGGTTAGGTAGACCCCAAAATGCCTTGAGAAGTCCGTCTATCAAACGCAAGCCCCGAGAATTAGAAAAAGTCCCCCCAGATCAATCCATCCACACATGTTCAGCCTTGGCTGCTCATAACTTCCCCTCCATTCATTCGCTGTATGAACCACTTAGTCTATACTTGGGTTCCAACTCTCCCAGGCTTCTCCCCCTCACATATTTTTCATGGAAATGGGCTGTTGCTTTGTACTTCATCATTTGAGAGGGTTAGTTCATTTGGTGGCAATTTCAGCCCTGCTGATCTCATTCCAGGTGTTACGAGATTTAACGCTGAAAACCTGGCTTCACTCTGGAGGGATCTGTTTTCAATCATGAGGCAGATACCTGTGTTCTTCATGTGATTTCCTAAGTAAGGTTTGATGCCAGTGAACTTGAAAGTCAAGAAGTTTAATGAAGAGAAGCAAGAGGTGAGTGCCCTCAAAGCTCTTCTGAAAGCAAAGGGTCCTTCTTATGTGTGTTTACCTGTGCACTTTCCCAATTTCTGAAAGGACAGTCAATGGAATGGTTTTAAAGGCCTTGGGTTACACGTTAAGAGGAAACTTGGGAGGAACACAAGGCACCATTTTAAACTCCTTGTGACAGCTTTTCCAAACAATACTGCCTCCTTCTCTTTGTAGGTTAAAGTGTGGATTTTTATCTATCATTTGGCTCAATACCAGTCAAGATTATTCTGAGAAGCGCTCTGGTTCTCTTTCTTTTTCATTGTTGTTAATTACATGCTAATATATTTTCCTTAAAACTCACCAAAGGCTCTTGTGGTAGACATAGTTTTGAAAGAAACATTTTTTTTTAAACGCATTCCACTTCCCTGTAAGACCTGCCGTGTAAAGGGCAATGTGGTGGTGGTGTTCTTTCCCATTAGGGCATAGGGCATAGTTTTATTAGAAATTCAAGTCAATTTAGATACTGACCTCATGACAATTACACAAGTAATTGAAGGACTGACTGAGGTCCTTGGTATTACAGACTAAGGTCTATATTCTTAACATCAGGCAGCAGATCAGAAAGTGAGCTGGCCTCTCTACACCAGGCTGTCCCAGGTTGCACTGTATAGACTGAGTGGAAGACATGGAAGTTCTTAGTGCGTTCTTTAAACTAACTAGCCCTATTGCTTCCTCTGATCACACTGAAATTCTGCACAGAACACCGTTCAGGTTATGTCTGATTTCACTGATAAACAATAAGGTATTAGCTGACTTGCCAAGGCAACCTTCTCTGACTTTGAGCCCAGACTTTCTGCTCTACGATGCTTCAGTACCTATTTCTGCAAGACTGGTCACAAGAAGGACTCTGAAACCTTGGCTTGCGATTGGGAAACCTACCCTGAGAAGCAGGATATACCTATTCAAACTCCTTGAAATAGCTTTTTCAAAAAGACCCGGGGGAGCAGGGAACATGGGCCATTCAAAAGTCTACCTAAAATTCCCCCTGAAACCTAAGCAGTCCGGCCACTTTTCTGTCAATTAAATAGCCTGGAAGAAGTAGTAGAGCATTTTCCAAACTACATTCAGAGGAACACTGGTGGGTAACAGAAGTGACCTCCTAATGAATAAATTTTCGGGGAGCCATGGATTATAGCTCCCTCTTGGAGAGGTATACCATCCAGGAAAAATTCTGAGATGTCCTTTGGCAAACCTGCTTATTTTTGTTTACCCTTGCATTTTCAAAATTTATCCGACCACGTAACCCTGTTTTCCTGTAACATCCTTTGCAACTAATACTCCAATTCAGGCCACATTCCTCTAGTGAAGAAGAGCTCAGAGTAGACAGTTCCGGTGCCCCTTTCTGTGACTCTCGATAAAGCTCCCGATCTCCGCACTCCCAGCGCATTTCTTTCCAGAATTCAGGGGTTTAGCAGATGGTTACTGAGGTTTTCTCCAGCCCTATTGGTCCATTATTTATACTCTATATTAATGATGGTGGTGCCCAGCATATTAGTGTCAGATTAAATTCTACAGTACGGTAAAGATATCACTTTTCTGTGTTACGGTCAATACTACGTTGGGGTTGTGCCTCGTGGAATCATGGCGAGCGGTCTACTGTACCACCTTCTGTGGGGCATATGAAATGGGGACAGCTGAGCATGATGAAAACAGACCAAGAATAACAGTCAGAAACAGCTCTACTCCTGGCTCTACCATTTCCCTGTGAGACCTTAGGCAAGTCATTTACCTCCCTTTGATTGGATGGCTTCGTCTGGAATTTAAGCGGTTGAAGTGAATGACCTCTCAAGGTCCGCATCGGGGCTAATATTCCATGACGCGGGGCCGGTGGCCTTCTTAAGTAAAGACAAGAATTGCGTGGCTGCTGTGTCTCTGCTTTTACAACCTGACACTGACCCTATTGATTATTTCACGTTGAGGCCTTGATTAGAAATGCAGTAATTATGATGCTGTTCCAAAGAGGATACTGGAGCATCTCTTTTGGCATCATTAATATTTATTCATCCATCCATTCAGCGGTCATTTATTAAAAGGCAATATATGCCAGGCGTTATGCTTACCCTCGGGGACACAAGCATGAGGAAGACAAACCACTGCCACCCAGAAGCACAGAGCTTAATGGTAAATATAGACAAACAATACAAATTGTTCTATAACAATGTGATAAGGGTTTTGTTTTGCATCAGGGTTTCTCCGCCTCAGGACGACTGACATTTGGGGCCGGGTGACTCTCTGCTGGGGGCTGTCCTGTACACTGTAGGATGTTTATCAATGTCCCTGGCTTTTATCCACTAGATGCCAGTAGCATCTCTACCCCACCAATGTGACAACAAAAATGTCTCCAGACATTTCCGAGTACACCCTGGGGAGGAGGTGGCAAAATCACCCTAGTGGAGAGCCACTGGCTTCAAGATACTCTTTTATTGTTGTAGAATTTTCTATCTGCGTGCTATGCCCTAGATGAGTCTGACTGTAAAATTTCAAGCGTAGCAACTATGTCCCATTTTTTGGTATAATTCAAGTTTCTAAATATTAATAAGCATGTCCGCAAGTTTAAGGTGCTATCCCATTCACTGAGGGTTTTTTTAAAAATTAGTATGACACAATTCACTGCTCTCAAAGGTTTAAAATCTTGTTCTGGAGCACAGAATACAAGTAACACCAGTCAGGTGGAAAAGTTCCAGAAGGGGTTTCAAACAAATGAGTTAGGAGCAGGTCATTCATCTAACAAACATTTCCTATTATGTGAACGGCACTGTGCTGGGCTCTGGGGAGAAGGCAGTGAGTAAGACAGATCACTGACACCAGGATGGAGCCTCCATTCCAGTGTTTAACAAACAGCGGAAACCAAGAGCGTGTCACGTGGTGAACGGCACCTCTGATGCAGAGAAGGCCAGAGGGAGGGGCGGGGCGCGCAACTTGAAAACCGGATGAGGGCGACTCATTGCCCACACTTCCCAGTAATCAATCCCACGGACGGCCTGACAGAGGACGAGGGCCCATAGCATGTAAACGGCACCAGCACTAAGTTTGGCTTTTGTTAGGTGAACAACGACTGAGGGCTACCCTCTGCTGGGTGGGTCCCCGAGTGTGGTGAGAAAAGCACCCAGCCTCCCTGGGTCACGTCTTCTCAAGGGCATCACCCACACTGGGTTCTCGAGACTCAAGCCTTCAACAGTCCGCTCCGAGCCTTCAACCCCCCCAGCTTCACGTGTCTCTGCGGGGCTGGTTTTTCGGATCTCTGTCCTCTATTTGTGGGTCACCCCCTCTTCCCTACCCCTGCGTAGGTCTCAGCTACTCTACTCAGTACCTGTGATGGCAGGAAAAGAGAGCCCTTTCTCTCTTCCCCGTTTCCGCCAAGTGCCTCTTGTAGTTGCAGTCTTTAAAGCCAACCAGTTAGGAACCTTTATGTTCTGCTCTCTGAAATTTTCTTGCATTACAGCAGCTTTTTCATGGGGGATTCAAAGTGGCCCGTTCCCTGCCAGCCCTCGTGCTTCTGTCCTATGAGCACCCGCGTCTGTCTGGATCCTCTGAGCTCCTTCAGCCTCCACCAGATCCTGTCCTTCTCTGAAAGCCTTCAGCACTGGTCCACCCTCCCCAGTGGCTCTGTTTGCAGGCTGCCTCCCTTTCAGCTTGGTTCCCTCACTCATTCAAATTCAGATCCAGCATGTGAGAGCACCACTGGGTGCCAGGCCATGGGCGAAGACCTTCTTACGGCTTATTTTATCTAATCCCCGGCTATAGTTACTCCATTTTGCAGACATTCCTCCTAGGAGCCATCCGCCCAGGCTACATCTGGATTACTGTATCCATAGCGCATTTTCAACCTGAAAATGTTCTTATCTTGTAACTTGGATAAAATTTTTTCCCAAATAAGCACTTAACCGAGTAGAGCAAAGAGTCTCATGAGTGTGTGACAACATCTTTCCAAATTCCTTAATAATTTTCATTCAACTTTGAGCAAGCTTAGCCTGACTAAAAGCTAGAACCCTAAAGGAAATGTATGACTGTCACTTTTATGGTTCCTACGCCAGGGAGAGAAGGCATCTCAACTCTCTCTTCAACAGTTTCTGGGGAGGGTCAAAGTTTTTGAAGTCTAAACACGGAGGAAGTCATATGTGCCAGAGCTTTCCGCATTGGTTGTAAAGACCTCTAGCGACAGTGGCTAATTCTGGGACCACAGTTTTGCAGTGCACAGGTGTGTCCTTCATCGATTGCATTCCAGGTGGTCATCGCAGATGATGGACAGGTCGCGGAATCCCATAACCACACACTGCTGGGATGGGGCCCATGAAATTCAGTTAGAACATGTGCTTCTTGGGCTGAGGACCGCAGGCGGTACACTGAGAGCCGGCTAAGTCCCCAGACCCATCCACGGAGCTCATCTTGGCTTGTTCCCTAGTTATGCATCAGTGTTTTTCTGAATCATCTTGGATAAATTGCTTTACTTCTCTGTCCGTCTGTCATCTCAACTGTAAATTGGAGATAGCATGAGCTCTCTATTTCCCTGTGGTGTTCTGATAATTAGATAATGCCCCCCAAACACTCTGAGTTCTTCACAAAAGGCTGCTCTGTAAATACAAGATATCACAGTTGCTTTGACAGATCAGTCTAGGAAATAAATCAAGCACAGACGTTCCTGGCTTCCAGTGCCATGGACTCTGCTTGTCTGTGTTAACGAGCCGGGCCAGGTTGGACCCTCAAAGAAATCATTGCAGCAACTTTCAGTGCCCGTGGAATTTTGGACACCTTTCTTCCACAGACCAGATGTTTGCTATAGTTCAAGCAAAATAGTCCACACAACGAAAACTCAACTGTTCATTCAAATTAGCTGAAACATTCCGGAATATAGGCCCTGCTTATTTTCCCTACCTTCTACTTTTACAGAGCTGCACAGATGCTAACTAAAGGTATTAAGATAATAAAATTTATATTTCAATGGAAAATAAAGGAAAACTAGTTTGAATCCTTGTATGTTATGCCTTTCCAGCTTGCTCTTTTATAACCTCCATACTCGTTAATCATTTCTGAAAATTCAGAACTTACCTTTTATTACATATTTGCTATTTGCTTTGATATTTTACATAAAATATCCCATAGAATTATATGGAATATTTAAAACTTTAAAAACTCACCAGAAAAGTATTCCTTGGAAAAACCTAACTGGTACCTTCAACACAAAATTAAACAGATAAACCAAAAAAGTGGTAAACATACTTCTATAGGTTAAAATTTATGAAGAGTCTGCCATCAATCAAAATTGTTTTTCCTATCGAGGTACCATAGAGTCGACCCCTCTGTCAGCATGGACTCCATTAGAAGCTACTATATATCAATACTTCCGATACCAGTTTTCTCCAACGACTTTGCATCCCCTCCTCTAAATCTTTGCCCCCATTCCCATTCTCTCATCCTCAGATCAGATGCACAGTTTCTGGCACGGGAACAACGATTTACGTGTCATGCCGTGATGAATCCCGGGTAATCACCGGCATTGTTTCTCAAGTGCAGGGCCACTGGGTGACACCTGCTGGAGCATCTCTCTTCTTTATGAGAACCCCATATTTATATGCCAAGTATGCTTTACTCGATTCTAAGTCTTATCAACTCTGCTGCTGATAAATTGCATTGCTCCCAATCTAACCTTTTGAGCCAATGTTCTGGAAGATATGTACACATGTGTGTATACATATATGTGTATATATCAATTAATAATACATATATATATAATGAATATATAATGGGTATACTATATATCACAACTTGTCAGTAGGTGTTTATTTAATTTGAGTGCTAATTGAAACAAATATTCAGTTGTATGGGGTGATAAAAGAGCCCCAAAGATCTAAAGAGCAGCAGATTTATCATAAAATTGCAAGTTACATGAACAGTCTGTTAGAAACAACGGACTCACATTGTCCACATGCCCACATAACTGCATTTCAGTTCCCTGAGGACAAATACAATACCTAATTTAATTAAAAATCTATCCTTCTATTTTTAATGCCGCTTGTGAAAGAGCTCAGAGACCTGGACAAGAGATTTACTAGGCACGAGCTTAAGTTTACAGTTGCAAAATTCATCAATAACTTGCAGAGAACACACATTGCCAAGAGACACTGCTTGCTTCAGAGAGTTTTAACATAAAGCCAACACATGAAACAATGATTTACAAACGACGGCCCTAAATTTCATTAAGCAGATGACATGTTCTAACTTAGAACTTCACCCTCTCGTCAAGATTCTCCCCAAAGGGATGATAGTAATAACTACATACGCTTTTAGAAAGGAACCTAAGGGAAATGTTACATTTCTCAGGCTTTTTGTAACACTAAAAGTCATTTCTTATTAGATTTTGGAAAAACAAACAAACAGAACCACTACTTCAAAACACCAAAAGAATTCTCAAGATGAGATTTCCCCAGAAAGAAAACAGAGACAGCAAAGGGTGTACGCCATCGATTTCTGGGGTCAGAGCTTTTCTTTCCATCAGGACTGCCCCGGAGAGCACTCTGCTTCAGGGCCAGAAGTCCCATACTGCTATGAGTGCCTGGGGACGAGAAGAGTCATCGTGTATGAAGCTAACCCCTGGACAGCACTATATTATCGGTCAGCAGCAAGGAGAAATCTCTCCCCTTCTTCTCCTGAACCACTGGCCAAGAAAATCTAAGGAACCTGTCATTCCAAATCAAGTGAAACATAATCCCCCTCCCCCCGTGCCATCTCCCCTCAACCCAGACGTGTCTCCACACAGCACACTCTGCACACTTTACCTTTAAATTACAGGATTCTGTCAACGGTCCTTCCTACTCTATGCAGCAGGAATGCAAGATGATGCGTGCTCTTCACCCCCAAGTGGCATTTGACTCCACTGCATGCAATCACTCAATGCAGTATGGATGAACGGGCCAAGTTCAGGTTCACTGCCCTACCGTGGCTGTATTCCTCACAGCACATGACCAGGGAGCAGGCGAGCGCTGCTGCTCGCTCCCGTGCAAACTAATGGAAAAAGCATGGTGCCAAATGCTCTCCACAGGCGCCCTCCCCTCACCCTTGCTGTGACAGTGTTAAAGCTGCCGCCTTGATAAAGAACAAAAGCAAAAGGCAATGAGAACTGCCTCTCCAGAGGAGCTTTCTCTTCCAGCAAAACATGATCCACGCCATGCTTGGGGACAACAGGTGAAGCCATGTAGGAAGCCTTGAACTTTACGGCTCAGAAGAGCCCGGGCAAAATTGCCTTGGTGCCTGAGTCGCGCAGGCATCGGGCGCCCCAGCGGTGCCTGTTTGCAACTTGCCTTGGGTGTGCATGGGGCCAGCAAATAAACATCCAATAAAAAACAGAGAACACGGCCGACAGCTTAACCTTGCTCCTGCCTTCAGAGATGCCAGACTGTTCTGTTTGCTCAGGACTCTCCTTTTACCAACATTCAATTTGAATGAGCCGGTGCAAACGCACTGCTCACCCGTTCCCAAGAACAGGATGCATTTATGTGAAACACGAGGAGAATGCCTAATGCCCAGGCATCCTCTGCATTCCCAGGAGCTTGTATTACAGGGCTAGCTTACATTTCAGTGCCTGCCTGAACCCCTGCCAGCACCCACTGCACTTCTGCGAGCATCGCAACTTCAGGCCAACATCCCATCAACGCACACACACACACACACCTGAAACACTGTGATGCCTCCTGCTAAGAGAAGCACCTTTTGCAAGCTCCCATCTGCCCCCAGTGACACGCTGGGTGATGCCGATGTGGAGCAAACTGACTCTGCCAGGCTTCTCTTTTCTGTTTCAATCAGCAACTTTCAAGACTGGGAAAGATGAGTGCCAGATGCATTGTGGTGTGTCAGCTTCAGGCTGAGAAGTGACTGCTCTTTGGGCCTTTATTAGAAATGAATTCATGAAAACGGGCCGCCGTAGCTTTAATTCACCTTTGATATATAGCATTAAATACAAGCTTAATAACAACCCACAGTCCAAAAAGCGCGTGACGTTATGTAACACAATAAGTATGCCTACCAGGCCACCGCTAAGGTCCCATCTGATTACAATGACCTGCGACCAGCAGTGAGGGAAAGCAGGTCTCTGGGTACATTTCATCTTACATTTTCCCCTCACATGCAGCTCTTAGTTGATTGAGTTCCAAAGAAAATATTGTTACAGTGCTTACTTTTCTTCCTTAAAACTGCCCCAACTGTCTAGCACAGTCTGGGAATTAAATTTATGGCCATGTTTCAGACAGAATCTTGGTGTGGCCTGGCAATAACTTTCCTTACCCTTTTCACAGCATCTGAGTGTGGGTCACATGCATTTGGATGCAGCAGAGAGATTTCTGGGAGACTTCCGTTCAGGGAGTGAGATGACTGAGGCTGTCAGAGACCATACGTGCAGCAAGCACCCCACTGGAAGGAAGTACCTGGGAACATCATCAGAAGTATTTCTTTGGGAAAAGCAGCACGTCATCACCGGGGTCTGAGAAATTCCGCTCTAAACTGGACCCAGGGCTTACGTAGATCTCTGGCGACTCACACTAACCAAACTCACAAGAGAATGAGGTATAAGCCAAATTACAATTTCTAAATTATAATTCACCCCGTAAATAATGTATGACAAAGGAAATGTCTTTTACATGACCAGAATTTTCTCATTCACCAACTTAGCTTGACAGAATTCTCCACCTTTTCATCCTGGATTCAGGTACTGAGGGAGTGAGTGGCTTACTCTTACTGTTGTTTTGAATTTCGAGGGCACAGAATGATGTTTTTTAAAAACAGAAAGAAAATGCAAACAAATAAATAAATAAATCTAGTAAAAACCACACAGGGCAACATTACCTCCTATGAGCTTCTCTCTGAAACCGTGGCCAATTTGTCCTCCATGGACTAAGAAATTGAGTGTAAGAGAGAGAGAGAGAGAGAGAGAGAGAGAGAGAGAGAGAGAGAATGCATTGATAGCATGGGAATGAATATAAATTTATGTAAATCTCATCCTAGAAGTCAATGTGAAATTAAAAGCACGGTTACGAGATTTTATAAATGGCTGATAAATCAACAAGTTAAAATAAACCCTAGTAGATTCTTAGACTCAACAACAGACCCAAGTATATAAATTCAATGTCTAATCCTAGCACAGTCATTTGAAGCCATTAGTGTAAGACTGGGAAGCATGAGAGGTGACGGGGAGGAGAAACAGGTGCGTATGTTGGCACTGATGATTAGGAAAGAAATTTTTTAGACAAGCTTTCCATCCAGCTCTCTCAGAAGTTATTTATGATTATGACTGCTCACAGAGAGCCTGGACAGTCAGAGGATGCCTTCTAGTATTTGGGGGAATATGGAAATAGCTGGTAGAAAATGGTGACTATAAATATCAGTTCAAAAATTCCTAATAGAAGATGCTCAGGATGGATGGATTCATTTATCCATTCATTTCTTCAAACAAGCATGTCCAGAATGCCTCCCATGGGCCATGCTCCGTGCTGCCCACTGGGGGACACAGAAATGAATAATAGATCATACTTCCTGACCACATGGGGCTCATGGTCTTGGGACTCAGATGCTTTTCCTCATTTTCCCGAGAAATACTTCTGCCAGTCCTAGAAATGGACAATGCAGGATTCTACAAGAGGGATTTCAGATTCATAAAGGATATCCCTGGGTTTCTAAACAGCTGACCCTGATCTTCCCAAATACCTTGGGAGAGAGAAGCCAAGAAAATACCAAGGATGGTTGGCCCCCGAACTACCAGGGGGAACTACAAGTGACCAGCTGTTTCCCATGAACTTCACCTTCTGGTGTCAACCTGTGGTTTTGTTAGATGGCAAAAGAGGCCTTGCAGGTGTAACTGTAACTGAAGTTATTCATCAGCTGACATGAAAATGAGGAGATTAGCC
Source organism: Leucopleurus acutus (assembly GCF_964270905.1). Taxonomy (NCBI): domain Eukaryota; kingdom Metazoa; phylum Chordata; class Mammalia; order Artiodactyla; family Delphinidae; genus Leucopleurus; species Leucopleurus acutus. The sequence goes on along the minus strand of NC_139148.1, from coordinate 9,609,335 downwards.
TGGATGATGCGAGTGGGCCCAGTGTTCTCACATGAGCCCCTAGAGGCAGGAAAGGCACGTGGCAGGGGAAGTCACAGCTCCACAAAGCCTGAGAAGGACTCAGTGTGTCAGTGCTGGCTTGAAAACGAATGGAGCACATGTCAGGAAAATGGAGACCTCGGCTCTAAAACTGCCAGGAACTGAATCCTGCCAGCGAACAGGGAGCTAGGAGGAGCGTCCAGCCTCTAGAAGCTGAGAGTCACAGCCCTGATACCCTGATTTTAGCCTGGAAAGGCCCAAAGAGAGAATCCAGACATGCCCTGCCGGACCTCTGACTTATAAAAATTGTGAGCTAATGAACCGGGGTTGTGGAAGTCACTAAGGTAGTGGTTATCTGTTACACTGCAAGAGATAGTAAACCAGGGATGCCCGTGGCCGAGGTTAGTGATCATCTGTAAACTAACCATCCTGCTTTTCAGACAGTGTCCATTCCTTTGGCTCATCCCTGGGGAGGGTGACCCCCCCCCCCCACCAGGGCCACAGATGTCACTAGACGGACATGCCAAGCCTCGAAAGATACTAGGTCAGGATTGGGACACCCAGAGGCTAGGACTGATGGAGCAGAGGGGGAGGCATATTACAAGTAGGTGCCAGACACTGTGCCAGGTCCCGGGGATTCCGAGGCAAGGAAGGCAAGGTCCTTGTCTTCCAGGCTGTTACAACAGAATGGAGGAGACACGGTAACTGACTAGAAGGTAAAGCAGAACTAAGTGAGATGCCAGGAGCAGAGCGTAAAGCCATTCTTTCCATTTGGAGGCGGGATGGGGGGGTCCCTGTGGAGCCACGGGGGTGTGAATACCCAAGCTGGCGGCTGTGTGTGTACCATCCCCCAAGAAAAACTATCAGTTACCAACTATCAAAATATCAACATTTTATGTAAAAACCGGCTCCGATCCTGCACTCGCATACCCTACCTTGCCACCGTCACCCTGGTCTCACCCCCGTGGGATCCTGTCTTCATTTAAGACATTTATATTTTGTTCATCTTGGATGTTTTACAGTCACTTTGATTTTTTGAAATACCGTGTGAAGATATTCTTTAGCTCGACTGCGGAATGTCAGGGCACCCTCTCACACTGCGCTCCTCGGGAGACTGCCTCACCTGCCTTGCCCTGGAGTGAAGCAGCACACAGCAGACCGGGCAGCGAGGGACCAGAGGGGCAGGAGTTAGTCCGAGCTCAACATGGATAATACTGGAGTGGATCATCAGAAAAATTGTTTGCACTTTACCTTAGGCTTTCTAATTAGGGGACTAGAGGACATGCTCTCTCACTTCATCCTAGTCTTAAAATTCAGATTCTAAGATTGCTTCTTTATGCAAAGGCAGCCTGACTCCAAAAGTTATCAACGCTTCCTAGGATGCATAAAGATGTATAAATGCGCAGTTTTAAGTATGTTCAAAGTATTAATCTACTTTACTGTCAAATCAGAGTGATTTCACTCCAGAAAATCTACAGAGCTCCCATTCTGGACATTGAGCTCACCTATAAAGAAAGGTGAACAGAATTTAAGGCTTTGGTGAAATTCAAGGAGAGCTAAGTCAGAGTTGGAAGTTTTTCTGTATTCTTCCTATAATGAGGTCAAACTACGTCCGCAACTCCATGCAGGTGGTGATGAAGCTTTGCCGGAATCACCAGCTGACCTGTGTGAGGCAGGTTACCAGTGATCACAGACTCTCTGTTCCTCCTTTGAAAGACCGTCGCCTGTGTGGGCTTCAATATCTGTTCCAATAAAACGAACACTGGTGTCCAAAATGGTGCTCAAAGGGAACACTGAGCTTTCCAGTGGCTGACTTCATATTTAATTGGATCATTTTTAGAATGAGGAGGATTCTTTTCCCCTCAAATTCTAAAAATAGCAGGAGACCACACCGTTTGCCTTTGGATTATTGACAGAACAATCTGTCCCATTGGCTTTTGGGCTTTGTTTAGTTGGGAGATGATAATATTATTCTATTGTCAGATTGATGCTGGTTCCTTCTAGCTATGAGTGGGCTTAACACAAAAGGTGTTCTCAGGGCCAATTTAAACCAGCAGGTAGAAATTGTTACACATCTGAATCAAAATACAGAGGAAAAGTATGTGGCACTTGCTTTGATAAACTCCCACCATTTATTATCTGGGACCAAGGTTGTTTGTTTTTGTTTTTGTTTTTTTTGCGGTACGCGGGCCTCTCACTGTTGTGGCCTCTCCCGTTGCGGAGCACAGGCTCCGGACGTGCAGGCTCCGCGGCACGTGGGATCTTCCCGGACCGGGGCATGAACCCGTGACCCCTGCATTGGCAGGCGGACTCTCAACCACTGCGCCACCAGGGAAGCGCTGGGACCAAGGTTTTTAAAAGCAAACACTTTGCAGAGTTTAAGCAATCAGCATCTGATTATTACTTAATGACTGAACTCTCTTAAAGGCTCCATAATAATCAAAATGCAAAAAGGCAACAAAATGTCATCTGAGAATTTGAATTTTTAAACACGCAGGTTAAAGCATGGGAAATGTAATAGTCTCTCTGCAACATGAATAATTTCCTTTCCACTAAGCAATCAGTTAGAATTCTAACAGTTCAAGAGAACATACAGAGCAAATTGGGTACGTCAACCTGCCCCGAGAAAACATGCCGTCGCGCATATGGTGATTTTGCACCTGACTTTACAAATCCAGGGCTAATCTATGCAAGGTTTTTGCACTTTGTACCTAACAAAGACCAAAATATGATGAAACTGTCCTGTAACTGTAGAATTATCTGATGATGCAGCAGGAAGAGAGAACTCAGCAGAGCTCTTCCACAAAGTTCTAAAGGACGTCTCAGCTGCATCATGGCACCTCGAGGCCAGGGGTCCATTGGCTCCCAGCCTCTCTCAGAGACCAGTCCCAGAAAGATGGTGTCAGGCCTGGTGGTGCTGCAGGACTGATGTCTTTGTTTCATCAGATACGGACATTTCCATCACTCAGAACTCCCTCTCCTTCTGTGATTAAGTGCCTCAAACCCAAGTGGAGGCCAGCTCTGTAAGCATATGACAAAACGGGAAAAGGCCACGCCATCTTCCTAGGAGTCTTTTAGAATTTTATTAACCATTTCCGGGCCCATGTTACAGAAGCTAGAGCAAAAGACAATGGCCTGGCCTAGACAGACTGCTGTGAGAACCCAACACGCCAGGTCCTTGCAGCTTTAGCAAGAATCCAACCCAGCTACTTTGGAACGCAAGGGGATGCTGACGGCAGAGATGGCCACGGGCAGGACAGAATACAAGGAAGACCACCCCAGCACAGACTAGGAGAGGCTGGCGTCACCATGCTTCAGCCAAGGCTTCAAAGGACCTGTACATCTATGTGGTGGCTCTGATCCCAGGCGGTGCACTGCAATCATGTGGGAAGCGTTCAACAGACTCATGTCTGGTTCTACCCCAGGGATTCTGACATTGGTCTAGGCTGGGACCTGGGCATCAGGACTTTTAAAAGATCCTCAGGTGATGCTCACATTCAACCAAGGTTGGGAGGCCCCAAAGTAAGGCAGGCAGGTGGCCGGCAACTTCCAGAAGTTAGCACATGTGAAACATAGGGAGGCTACATGTGACTGAAGTTAACCAGACTGTAGAGACCAGAAATCTGAATCAAGTCAAGAAATTCTGATGGAGCCCCGGCCTGACCTGGGTCAGCACCCAACATGCTGAGTGGGCGAGTCTTCTCCACAGAGAAGTCGTTTCTGGAAGTCCCTCAGCATTTATCATGGGCCATCGTTCCACATTTGTTCTTATTTCAGATCACTTGATAAAACACAGAATGCCCAGCTAACAGTGAATTTCTGGTAAGCAATAAATAATTTTTAGTAAAGTTATAACTCAAATATCACAAGGGTTAATAATTTTTAGCATAAATATGTTCCAAATATTGCATGAGATAATACTTTTTAGCATAAGTATATGCAAAATATTGCTTGGGCCACACGTGTCCTAAAAGCGATGTGTTGTTTACCTGCAATTCAACCTAACTGTGCATCCTATGTTTTTATTCACTACATCAGGTCACTCTACTCATATTTGGTCTGCATTGTTACCATACGCATATTTATTGATCTCCTGTGCAGCCACCACGCTAAGTATTTAATCTCTTGGCCTCTCGCTCTCCTGTCTCGAGATAGTAAGCATGGGTAAATCGCTGGGGGCAGGGCTAGGTGTGCATGCCCAACTGAACCACTTTCGGTGGGCCTTGCAGCAAATGGTTTAGCGTTCCTGGGCTTCAATTCCCCTCCAGGTAACAGGGCGCTTCTCACGGGATGTAAGGCGAATTAACTATGAGTCTACAATGCACAAAGTCCAGTGCCTGGCTTGTAATAAGATTCCTTAAATGGTTGCAATCATTATTGTCCTGACTTCCTAACAGCTGATTTCAATGAGATCTTTGACATACTTGTATTAAAATGAAGCCAAAAGAAACCCTTAATATAGGAATTTGAGGTTCAGTTCTTTAAGCTATGAGTAAATTAGTATAGAAAATAAAATTTAATTAGGGAAATTTCTCCCCCACTCCCCATGCTTTTCTTTTTCTTTCTTTCTTTCTCTTCCTGTCATTCCACCTGCCTCTCAAACACCGTGGCCCATCATAATTCTCAGACGTGATCATGACCAAATGGTCTGGCTGTGACGTGGCGGGAGCTATGTGGGGTAACTAATTCCTATCTACATGCTATTTGGATGACTTATACAAAGAAGCATAGATACTAAAAAAACCCCACTAAGACAGGTATAAAAAGTACAAAATTCAAGTAGCAAAGGGGATGGGATAGTTTTACAAGAAAATCTAGGCTAAAGATAGCAATGGCAATCTAGTGTAAAACCTAACTACATGCTTCCCAGCAGGCGAGGCAAAAACGGAAACACAATCTATTACTGGGTTTCCTGTCTAATAATAGGAAACATGCTATCAGGTGGGAGAAATTTCCCCCGGCAATAAGATTAATACATCACCTAGCTCTCCAGACAACACAGTAGACTGGGTCTATTTTTATATTTTACTAGAGATACAGAAGCATTCTGGGTTCCAAATATTCCTAAGGATAAAATCCCTGAGCACGAAGCAATCAAGAAACAAATATTAAAAATATGTTTAAGGAAGAAGGTTTGGGTTTTAGCAGTTTTAGAAACGACCAGGCGTCTGGCTGAGGGCAACTTGAAGAATTACAGTAACAGCCCATGGTTCATCAGAACCTTTCTTTATTCTTACCTCATACCTTTGTCTCTAGAACACTTGAAACATTTTGCAAGCATCTTCCAGAATCCTTGCCTTTTGGCGTGACTAGATTTTCATAGCACGTGGGATGGATCCTGAAGAGAGACGTTGCCCTGGGGCTGCACGCAGCTGTCACAGCCCTGCTGCCTATGCAGCTTATTCTACTGCCCCCAGCAAGGGATCCCAGCGCCACATGGCCAAGCCCAAGGACAGCGGGTCGCCGCCTTCCCGGAGAGGACTGACTTGAGCCTCCTTGGAGAAATGACTAGAAAAACTCCCAACCCATGCAGCTTTTGTTTTTTGTTACTTTTCTTCATCTGCTTTCCCATTTCAAAACCTTTGAACGAAGCAACCAATCTGAAGCCAATTCCCTGTGGACATTCTCTTGGTCAATTATGTTAGTTATCGAACAGCATAGATTTTCTCTTTTTAAAAATAGGAACCTTACAGGACTGAAAGAACACTTGCTCAATATTAGAAAATGATTTCAACACGCCAAAGTTGAGGCTGGTCAAAAAGAGGGCCATTAATCTTACAGAGGCAGCAAAAATTATACATAGACACACACATCTATGCCATATATAAAATATATACTATGCATATCTACATATAAGAGAGGAGGAAAATCAGTAGCCTGAATTGATGATTTCCTTTACTAACTGTGACTAAGTCCGAACTCTTTAGCATAGTAACAAGGCCTGTTTGAATATGGCCTCGCCCTCCTTCACTGATGTACTGTTGTACTACATCAAACTAAATCCAAGATACATTTTATACTTCAGGGACCTTATTTATAACAAAGGTTTCCACTGACTATGAGACTCTCACTATTTTTCTCCAACTATTGAACTCCTATGAATCTCCGAGACCCAGATTAAACAATGCCTCCTCCATGAAGCCTTCCCAGAATGGCCCAGGCATGTAATTAACCACCATGGCATTTTATACAGACCTACGACACTTCTCACACTGGATAACTATGCGTTTGAATCTGCTTCCCATTCTACACTACACGACTCCCATTCTGATTAACATCTTTGTGCCTCCAGTACCAAGACAATACCTAGCCCAAGTAAATATGTATTGAATTGAATTCAAACTCAATTCAGCCAAAAGGAGGGCCTGAGTTAACTAAAAGATACACCCATGCTCGAAAATACCATTTGTTAAACCTGGTTTGGAGACAGACCAGTGTGATTTCAAATACTTGCACGGTTTCATAAATTTTTAAAGAATTCTCCAAATGAAAATAAGTTTGAGCTTCATTTGAAAATGTCCTTACATTGACCAGACTGCCCCTTGAAAAAAGAGGGTATCTCCAAATCAGAGAATGCTAACCCAATAAAATTCTACCAAATTCTATTTTGGGGGGCTACTTTCTAAAGAAAGAGGAGGAGTAGAAGAGAGAGAAAGAAGGAGAAGCAGAAAGTATTTAAATTTGGCCCGAATTTATCACATGCTTTTTGTAAATTTGGTGTTAACTTATAGCTTTTATTACATATAATGTTGTTTTTAGATAACAGGTCACATTTAAATGTTTTAAGTCTGCTGACTTGCAAAAACAATAGTAAAGGGCAGAAACTGTACAGCATGTCCCCTGGCTGGGTAGGGATCTGCAAGCCAGCCCTCTAGCCTTCTCCTTCCCTTCTCAGCGGAGCCAGCCTTCACTCTACCGGGAGGACTACGGCGTGAATAATCCACCTTAGCTGCTTTCGCTAACCGCGGTGGTACCTCGCCTTCAGCCTCTTTCTTTCTCGCCTGTAAAGGCAGTTCTTGAACACTCTCATCTCCAGCTACCGGAAATGGTAAAGGCTGAACCACTGGGCTGCAAGGTCTCGCGGTTTTCTATACCTCACTCCGTGGGCGCCTGGCCCCAGGACTTGGGGAGGAAACCGAGGCTCAGCGCCGCGCTCAGGCAGTGGGCACCGGGGGCCGGCTCTCGCCGCCCCCCACCCCCCTGCTCCCCCATCTCTTCGTCTCCCTCAGGGCTCACCAGCAGGGCCTCCCTCGGCCTTGACGCATGGCTAATGCCACTCAGTCCCCTTCAGCCCTCGGCCCTCCCTGAAGGCCAATCTCAGCCCAGTGCCCTGGGACGAGTCCCCACAGCCCCTGGAGGTTTCCGTCAAAGCCGTTAGCACGCCCCACTGAGCCGAGGGCCCATTGGGTCCCATGCCCCCTCCCATGAGGCTGTGCGACCATTAGAGTGAGGGCTGTGTCACTTTGGCTGGGTGTCATATTCCTGGAGCTGGCATGGAGTCTGGCCCATGGGGACACTGGGTGGGCGCGTTCATATCCAGTGCCCACATCATTGCTGATAAATAGATGCATGAAGATCGCTGGTACTGTGGTTAATTTGTCTTTTTCTCTCTCTCCCAGACAACTGCCACAACCTCCCACCTCGACCCTGGCACTAGTCTCTGAGCACTGCACTCCAGCCTCTGCAAGGCCACCAGGGCTGGGTATCACTGACGTAATCCTGTCCCGTCCTCTGACACCCCTGCTCCATCCCACCAGATGCCCACGGCCCGCAGGATACATCTCCGGTACCGGATTACGGTGATGGGGTTCTTCATCGTCCAGTCTCAGCTGTGCCTAAGCTTCCCATGGCTCCCAGGTCGCATGCTAGGTCCACCGAGGCTAAGTTTTGCTCCATCCCTTATAAGGCTGGCCATACGCTTTGCCTTAATTGAAATGTCCTCACCCCTTCTTGGCCCGGCAAATCCCTTTGTGTCCGGCAGACCCAGCCCCAAAGGTACTTGCACTGCTGTTACCCTGAATCCTGGAGCCTAGTTAGTAACATCCTGCCCTAAATTCCTACAACTCTCTATCCCAGTCCCTACAAGGCAAAATACCCGGAAGACCATTACTTATTTAGTTGTTTGTTGTGAATCTGAGCTTCTGAGGGAAGTACAGAAGCCTGATGTGCGAAGTTAGTGAAAGAATCAATGAGTGAACGAACAATTGAAAGGACACAGGAATGACTGAGGGAGGAGAAAATGTAGCAGAAAAGGAGAAAATGAAGCAGAGAATAATGTAGTAGAAGATAAGAAGGGGCGAGGGCGAGAGGAACAGGTGGCAATTTTAAGATAAGGTACGAAGATGACTCCTAGCACTGCGCCCCCCACTCCCGGCACCTCTGCCCTTGCCTTCCCCAGGTGGGAGACACAGCTCTCCCCCCTGGAGAGAGGGCCCCATGGGCTCAAGGCAGGTCAGTTGTGAGGGACGGAGGAGAAGGAAGATATGTATACACCACGGAGCTGTGGGAGGATCAAACGAGGTCTGTCCCCAAAGAGACGTGTGCGGATGGAGGACAGCAGGAAGGCGCTAGAACCTGCTAAGCAGAGCAGAGGAGCAGCAGAGCAGAAGCCGAGGGCGGTCAAGGCGAGTCCAGTGCCTCTCAGCTGCCTGTTCCTGCAGGCCTGGGCAGGCGCCACAGCCACGGAAGGCACGGGTACAGTACTGTCTCGTCTGCAAAGCCATTCCCCAGCCCATCTCGCCGATCCTTCCAACAGGAGTCTGAACTGCTACGCAGGTTCAGAGCTGCAAGCCCACAGCCAAGAGGCGTCTCTTTCCCAAGGTCCCATAGAATGAGCTGCGGGTCTCTGATTTGAACCTAGGTCTTCAGTCCCAAATGTCGGGCTCCTTTTTACCCCCTTCACTCCCACAAATGACCCTTCACACCGAGAAGTAGAATCAAGTTTGCCAGTATCTTTGGATTTCTGCTTCCTTTCTACCCTCTTGAGCTTGGACTGTTTTCGCACAGGCAGTGTGCAAACATACAGAATCACAGTAAGGCCCACGCCACAGCACAAACCCTGCTGGATGCAGCAGCCTCTAGTCCAGGACACGCAGACAGGAGAACAGGAGCTGAAAGCCTGCCCCACGTACAGCTACCAAGTCTGGAGGGAGGGAGGGAGGGAGGGAGGAAGGAGGGAAGGAGGGAAGGAGGGAAGGAGGGAAGGAGGGAAGGAGGGAAGGAGGGAAGGAAGGAATCAGCCAATCAGCAAGCATTTCACTATTTCAGGGAGTCTCCTACCAAGGAAAGCTATGTGAAACTTGCTAAGCCGGTCTCTGCAGCTTTGTGACCGGGACTGCAAGGATCCAAACTGGCTTCTATCGTTTGGAAAAACCCTTCTAATAACAGCACGTGTGTGTGTCTGTGTGTGTGTGTGTGTGTGTGTGTGTGTGTCTGTGTCTGTGTGTGTGTGTATTAACCATGTTTCTGACTTCTGTCAACTTGGTGCTTTAACATCTGTCCTACAGGCCATATGCCAGATACTCCTAGTGTGGACAACACAAGAATATGTCCCAGTTACCCTGCCTTAGCCTCTTGCGCCCCTCATCATCTGCATCCCACCTACGGAGAAGTCCTCCTCCTACAGGAAGCACGCTTTGCAAATACAAACCAACCCATCCAGGCCCACACCCCTAACCGCCTCCTTTACCGGGTTCTCACACTCCAGGCCACGGTTCCCCTGCTGTAATCACCCCAGGGCCATCCCCTATACCCCAGAGCCCACTGAAATTATCCAAACTAGTGAACCCTAAACCCACTTGCCAGGCCTCACCTGTCCCTTCCTACAAAAACCACAATAAAGGCTCTTGGGACAGCTCCCCTGCTCCTTCTACCTCCTGACTGACCCTGGTGATTCCCATGTGGCCCCTGAGGGCACAGTGTGCCCCTCTTCTTAGGAACTGTGAGTAATAAACTATGTTTTCAATGGCAATCATCTCCTGATCTTTTGGCCTTACTGTATCTCAAATTTTCTATTAACATACTATATTTTAGAACTGTGTGTGTATGTTGGCATGGTGTGGGTGGAGGATCTGATTGTCCAGTTTTCTTTAGAGAAAATGCAAGTTTCATTTTTCCCTTGATATGGAAACATGTAAGTTTTCAACATCTCATAGGTTTTAAACATAAATAAGTGAAGCTTCCTCAAGGTTGTAAATAAACTCGCGGCACAGATGTTTGAATGAGATGTAGGAGTCTGCTGACCTCATCCCAAAGTGCTCTCCGTCACCTACCATGCCCTCCTGCTTCTAACCACACGGAGCTAACGCCTGGGGCATCACCTTCCTCTCCATTTGCAAGATGCCACTTTCCAGGCTGTCGTGCTGACAACTTGTCACTGTACCCTCTAAAGAAGCTGTCAAATTCTTCTTTAAAAAACACACACGCCACAACAATGGAATGAACCCCCTCGCAGTGACTCAAACTTTGAGTGTCTGAATTGTTTCATGTGCCAGATGACAGCAGAGGCAGACACCCACAATTGCATTTGGTTGGCACTCCGGCTGTTGGAATGCCACCTACCTGATCAGCTGAGCCCAGTGGTTGAGCTATTAAGACGTACACAGTCTGAGATGCGGTCCTGCTGATTTCTACGCCCTGGGAGTCCTGCATGTCCCAGGACTCAAAGAGAAATGGAAACATTTAGCTAATTCTTGCCACACTGCCTATGGAAATGTATCATTCCAATGCGGCAAGTATTTTGAAACAATAAAATATTCTGCTAGTAGGAATGTAGTTTACAATTGCAACTTACTATAGTGTAGGATAAAGAAAGTTTCTGGATGATTTTCAGAGACCCAAAGAAGGTTAAGATTGCCCACATGAGCTGGAAGAAAAGCAATGGACAGATTTCTACTAAATACTAATTCAATTGAGTCTCCTTTGCTATCTATACTGGACTGAATTGTAACCCCCAACAACATATGTCCAAGTCCTAACATCCTGTACCTGTGAATGTGACCTTATTTGGAAAAGGGGTCCTTGCAGATATTCTTAAATTAAGGCCCTAGAGATGAGATCATTCCGGATAACTGTCTGGGTCCTAAATTCAATGACAAGTGTCCTTATCAAAAGAGTTTTTAGAAGACAGACAGGAGAAACCACACAGGAGAAGGCCACGTGAAGACAGAGGCAGAGACTGGAGTCAAGCTGCTATGAGCAAAAACATACCTGGAGCCACCAGAAGCTGGATGAGACAAGAAAGGATTCTCCCCTAGAGTCTGCTGAGGGAGTCTGACCCTGACAACACATTGATTTTGGACTTCTGACCTCCAGAACTGTGGCAGAAGACCTTTCCGTTGTTTTAAGCCAACAGTTTGTTACAGCAACTACAGGACACTAATATCCTGTCATATGTACATTCAAAGTCCAAAAGGCACAAATAATAATCAAAAACGTGTCCTTGTCTCAAAACATTTAAAAATCATTGCATTTAACTATTGCGTCTAGCTCTTTCCCTTGCAAGCAGAAAAGGCTAAATGATCAAATCTTATGTGTCAGCAAATAGAAAGACAGGCCCGGTGTCCCTACAAAGCCTGGTGGTTCATCTGCCTGCTCTCTGGCATTAAGGCAAGCCTGCTCCTGTGATTTCTAAATTATCACAGAGAGGTGACGTCAAGATCAGCCTGGAATCTTCCCAGAGTTGGCAAACCCATTATTCCCCTTGACAATCTTCTTTTATTGCTTATGCATTCTACAGAGAAGATCTCCTTAATATTTCAACTGAACTTTCATAGCTCTGGCTGTTTGTAAAAGCCATCTCCTAACCAATACATGAATATTCTTCAAAATGTACCTTACGCATTCAATTCGGAAAAATGCAACATCAGGACTGCACGGTCTGACATCATTCAAGAAAGAGCTGATTTGCATTATTTTGTAAGACAAGGCCATCAAATTCAACTATTCCATTGCATTGGCTTAGTTTTTTCCTAGAAACTCCATCTTCCCACTCTGAGCTGACAAAACAAGAGTAATTTTGAGTGACTTCTGTGATCATTCTCTAAACCTCAGAGCTCCACTGAGGTCTGCAGAGTTCAAAATACTTATTGGTTTCTTCTTATGTGACTTGAGATTTTAGAACAAGAGTCACGGGACTTCCCTGGTGGTCCAGTGGTTAAGACCTTACCTTCCAATGCAGGGGGGGAGGGTTCGATCCCTGGTCAGGGAGCTAAGATCCCACGGGCCTTGCAGCCAATAACCCAAAGCATAAAACAGAAGCAATATTGTAACAAATTTAAGAAAGACTTTAAAAATGGTCCACATCAAAAAAAAAAAGAACAAGAGCCACAAAACACAAAAATGCCACACATATCCCTGTTTCCCTCAAATGGTTAGAAAAAGAAATGCACATATAAAGCAGAACTGTTTAACTGTTAGAAAAATAAACTCAATATTGCCTGAGCACAAACTAATTCTTAAATATACTTATTTCTTGAAATAGCTTTCCAAACATGTGGTCACCGTCTCCATTCCGGAGGAACACGTAACATGGACTAAGTATCTGGAAAACAACCAGTTTTTAGTAGTAAAGAAATGTCAGGAATTAGCCAGAGCACTATGAGAATATGGTGCTTATGGGAGGCTGAAAAGGAATTTCATCAATTGGCCGGCAGGACTACTCTCCACCCCCCCCCGCCCCCACTTAGGGAGATGTAATTGACAAATGTGACTACTCTTACTGATGCAGAACACTGGTGACCAATAGTGACTCACACTTGTTCAGAATTAGAAATTGTGTAAGTGACAAAGGAATCATTCCTTTCATCCATTTTTTTCCTACATCTTTAGTTTTGATATAGAAAATGAAGCTTAAAGCATGAAGCTTGCCAATGTACACAGATGGACAATAGCCTCCATTGACATCCTCATGTGCCCCAACGAACTCTATGTTTCTTCAGCTCTGATCACTGAGTAGGCCAATCTTTTGCAAAATTTTGCAGTTATTGGAATTTGGTGTCAATGCCCCTTAACCCCAATCAGATCCAGAAGAGAATAACAAGTATCTATTCACACTTGAGGCATAACTGGCTGATAACAATTTAATTGGGTACATATCTAAAGTATCCAAGTCCTTTAAGGTTCAGGAGCTACTGGTAAGGTTCATACTTCGACTGCTATTTTCTCCACATTCAACCTGATAAGCCTGCCAGAAAAACAAAAATAAACATACTTTGAACAATCAAAGTACATTATTGAAATATAGAAAGGTAGCATTAATTCTAAACTTAAATCTCAGAAGGGGCAGCCTCAGCAGGCTTGATCAAGCCTCTGGCCTGAAAGGTCTATTGCGATCAGCACCATATGAAGTGGGGACTTCCATGTCGTGTAAGGAACGCTGGGATCTACAGATGCACTACAGTATTACCAACTGCAAACTGCCCCCCGTCCACGCACTGCCCTCTGACACAGGTTCTTTGTAAAAAAACAAACAAAAGGGTAGAAAGATGAGAGTCATGAGCTCTACAAGATTTCTTATTTCCTATCAGATAAACTTGAAAGAAAAACTGACATACTGAAATGGCTGACACAGGAAATACTAATTATATGTAGTATGTCTGTACCCCTTCACACACAACATGCTAAATATTCATAAGAAAAAATTGCTAAGTGGGTAATCTGCCCTGGGTTGCCTTTATCTTATTCATTTTATTCATCTCTATTTTTACAGCTTCTTTAATTTAACAAATTCAAGGTCAAAAATCAACTCTGGACTATTAATAGATCTACCAGCAATCACATTCGCAGCATCATGGAAACATACGTCACATTCTCTCCATCTAGCATTGATGATAGCTTCCAGCATCCAGTACCCTTGCTTAAATTTTTTTTAAAAAGGCAACTATTCCCTCCAGGGCAAGCTTTGTGGCACATTCTACAATGTTGTGGAAGAGAGAGAGAGATAATGTCAATCTGGAAATCCAGTTAAAAGTCATTATTAGGAGGGACACATTTGATGAGGCAAAAATCAAATTATAAAAAATAGAGCAAGCAAGAGATACCTGCATTCTGAACAGTTTTAGTAGATGCTCCCTGACCTGTTCTCACAGACATCCAGCACTGAATTTTTGAAACCATCCCTTTTCTGCTTTGAAAACTGTAATTGAATTCTTTCTCTATGTTTCACAATTTTGTCTCCTTAAATTTAAATTAGTAAAGAATTCTCTCAGATGTTCCCAATGACTGAACTCTAAATTTAATTATCAAAGGAAGGGATTTAGAAAGGATGAGTAAAACCACCTTAAGAACTGAGATTTTGGTGATGGACAGTGTGTGGAGAAAAGAGACCCTCCTACACTGTTGGTGGGAATGTAAGTTCGAGCAGCCACTATGAAAAACAGTATCGAGGGTCCTGAGAAAACTAAAAATAGAATTACTATATGATCTAGCAATACCACTCCTGGGCATATATCTGGACAAAACTATAATTCAGAAAGATACATGCACCCCTATATTCATAGCAGCACTATTCACAATAGCCAAGACACGGAAACAACCTAAATGTCCATCGACAGATGAATGGATAAAGATGTGGTACATATGTACAATGGAATATTACTCAGCCATAAAAAAGAACCAAATAATGCCATCTGCAGCAACATGGATGCAACTACAGATTATCATACTAACTAAAGTAAGTTACACAAAGACAAATATCATATGATATCACTTATATGTGAAATCTAAAAAAATGATACCAATGAATTTATTTACAAAACAGAAACAGACTCACAGACATAGAAAACAATCTTATGGTTACCAAAGGGAAGGCAGGGGGAGAGGAATAAATTAGGAGTTTGGATTAACAGATACACACTCCTATATATAAAATAGATAAACAACAAGGACCTACTGTATAGCATAGGGAACTATATTCAATAATCTGGGATAAAACGTAATAGAAAAAAATATTAAAAGGATTGCAGGGCTTCCCTGGTGGCACAGTGGTAGAGAGTCCGCCTGCCAATGCAGGGGACGCGGGTTCGTGCCCCGGTCCGGGAAGATCCCACATGCCGCAGAGCGGCTGGGCCCGTGAGCCGTGGCCGCTGAGCCTGCGCGTCCGGAGCCTGTGCTCCGCAACGGGAGAGGCCACAACAGTGAGAGGCCCGCGTACCAAAAAAATAAATAAATAAAGATTGCATATATGTATATAACTGACTTGATTTGCTGTACAGCAGAAATTGACACAACATTGTAAACCAACTATACTTCAATTAAAAAAATAAATTTAAAAAAAGAAATGAGATTTTGTGGTCTTTAGGCAGATTTATAAAGTCCAAGGAAATGACAACTCACAAGGCTAGCAGGACGAGCGCCTTTACTGTGCAATCCTGTAAAATGGAAACACTAAGCCACCAATATGGGAACTACCATATTTCCTCTGTCACCAAATAGCACAGAATAATAAACAACATAAGAGAGTCACTGTTCCAAATGCATAAACCCTTGGATCTTAGCATCCAAGAGCACTGACTTTTACTCATAAGTCATCTTCTCCAGGCAGGAGGCATTTCTGCCGGCCTTGGGGTCTCAACGTATTCCTTGTCTAAACATGGGAGGTGTGGGCACAGGGAGAGGCTTGTGAGAAAAATAAGAAGTTGTGTTGTGTGTAGACTGCATAATTTGGGAAAACACTAGTAAGTTAAAAAAAATAATCACAGCAAGAAAGACAAATATCATATGATATTGCTTATACGTGGAATTTGAAAAAAAAAGATACAAATGAACTTCTTCACAAAACAGAAAAAGACCCACAGACACAGAAAACAAACTTATGGTTACCAAAGGGGAAAGGAAGAGAATAAATTAGGAGGTTAATAAATAGATAAGCAACAAGGACCTACCATATAGCATAGGGAGCTATACTCAATATTTTGTACTAACCAATAAGGGAAACGAATCTGATAAAGAATATATGACCAGGGACTTCCTGGTGGTGCAGTGGTTAAGGATCCGCCTGCCAGTGCAGGGGACACGGGTTCGAGCCCTGGTCCAGGAAGATTCCACATGGTGTGGAGCAACTAAGCCCGTTCACCACAACTACTGAGCCTGCGCTCTAGAGCCCGTGAGCCACAACTCCTGAAGCCCGGGCGCCTAGAGCCCGTGCTCCGCAACAAGAGAAGCCACCGCGATGAGAAGCCCGCGCACTGCAGCAAAGAGTAGCCCCGCTAGCCGCAACTAGAGAAAGCCGGAGAGCAGCAACGAAGACCCCACACAGCCAAAAAAAAAAAAGAATATATGACCATGCTGTACACCTGAAATTAACATGACATGCTAAATCAACTATACCTCAATTTAAAAAATCACAGCAATATTATCACTTGTAGCCAAAAAAGTGGAAACAACACACATATTCATAAACCAAAGAATGGATCAACAAACTGGTATATCCCTTCAACAGAATACAATTCAGCAATAAAAACAAAGAGGTGATACATGCTGTAGCACGGATGAACCTCAAAAACATCATGCTAAGTGAAAGAAGGCAGTCGCTAAAGACAACATCTTGTGTGACTCTATTTATATGAAAGGTTCAGAAAAGGCAAAATTATAGACACAGAAAGTAGAGTAGTGGTTGCCAGGGACTGGAGATGGGAATAGGGATTACCTGTAAATGAGCACAAAGGATGTTTGCACAACTCGGTAAATTTATTAAAAAACATTGACTTATACGTAAAGTGGGTGAGCTGCTTTAAGCAGAATAAAGAGGTTTGGAAAAAAAAAAAAAAAACCATCAAAGAGCAAGGCTCCAAAGGTTTATGCGAGCCTAACTGTGCCTTTGGAAAGCCTTCTTCCCTGAGACCTGGTCTTTTTGATTCCAGTTTCTCACACCTGGTGCTGGAGCAAATGTTTTCATTCTATGCTCCCAATTCTGTGAGACAGTGACCTGTGGACACCTGGGTAGCTTCCACCTTTTGGCTATTGTGAATAATGCTGCTATGAAGTTGAGTGTGCAAATATCTGCTCTAGTCCCTGCTTTCAATTTTTAGGGATATATACCCAGAAGTGGAACTGCTGGATCATAGGGCAAATTCTGTTTAATTTTTTGAGGAATCATCATACCATGTTCCACAGTGGTTGCATCTCTTTACATTCCCACCAACAACGCATAAGGATTCTAATTTCTCCACATCCTCACCAACTGTTTTCTGGTGTTTTATTTTAGTAACAGGCAATCTAATGGGTATGAAGTGGTATCTAATGAATGTGAAGTGTGGTTTTGATTTGCATTTCCCTAATGTTAGTGATGCTGAACGTCTTTTCATATGCTTATTGGCTATTTGTATACCCTCTTTGGGGAAATGTCTATTCAAGTCCTTGGCTCATGTTTTAATCAGGTTGTTTGGGATTCTGTTGTTGATTTATAAGAGTCTTTATATATTATGGATTTAAATCTCTTTTTTAGGTTATGAAAACTGAATTAATTTTCCTTTAAAATTAAAAGATATTTTAATTGGTTTTGCCTTTGAACGTAAAGATAATTAAGAGTCATGAAAATAACAATAAGTAATGTACCTTTTATTTGTATAGCAAATAAGAGTCTATGAAGGTCTAACAGCTTTCAGGTAAGGCAGCTATTCCTGGCTTCATTCTGCTTTAGGATGTGCAAAACGAACAAGTGACTTACTCGATGTCACACAGCACACACATAGCTCATACTCAAATATAACAACTCTCATGCCAAAAATCTCTCTTCTGTGCCGCTTTTTTATAATGGCTTTGATTTAGCCACCTAATACAGTGAACACACAGAACTAATGTGAGATCGACAAGTTCCTTCCTAATAGAAGGAAACTACAGTCCTATAACAAAAGAAAACTAGAACAGTCAAATAGTTCACCTACCACATTTATCTTGAAAATATGTCTTTCATTAGGGAGGAAGAAAATTCACTAATTTATTCCACTTTCCCCAGGTTCCTAGTATAATAAAGTTTGCCTTTTAACAACCTATTTATTAAAACTTTGCACCAGTTAGCTTCAAGATGGCAGAGGAGTAAGACGTGGAGATCACCCTCCTCCCCACAAATACATGAAAAATACATCTACACGTGGAACAGCTCCTACAGAACACCTACTGAACGCTGGCAGAAGACTTCAGACTTCCCAAAATGCAAGAAACTCCCCACGTACCTAGCCATGTGGCTGACAGAGTCTTGGTGCTCCAGCCAGGTGTCAGGCCTGAGCCTCTGAGGTGGGAGAGCTGAGTTCAGGAAATTGGTCCACCAGAGACCTCCCGGCCACATGTAATATCAAACAGCGAAAGCTCTCTCAGAGATCTCCATCTCAACACTAAGATCCAGCTCCACTCAACGACCAGCAAGCTACAGTGCTGGACACCCTATGGCAAACAACAAGCAAGACAGGACCACAACCCCACCCATTAGCAGAGAGGCGGCCTAAAATCATAGTAAGTTCACAGACATGCCAAAACACACCACCAGACACAGTCCTGCCCACCTGAAAGACAAGATCCAGCCTCATCCACCAGAACACATGAACGAGTCCCCTCCACCAGGAAGCCTACACAACCCACTGAACCAACCTCACCCACTGGGGGCAGACACCAAAAACAACGGGAACTACGAACCTGCAACCTGTGAAAAGGAGACCCCAAACACAGTAAGTTAAGCAAAATGAGAAGACAGAGAAATACGCAGCAGATGAACAAGCAAAGTAAAAACCCACCAGACCAAACAAATGAAGAGGAAATAGGCAGTCTACACCTGAAAACGAATTTAGAGTAATGATAGTAAAGATGATCCAAAATCTCGGAAAGAGAACGGAGAAAATACAAGAAATGTTTCACAAAGACCTAGAAGAAATAAAGAGCAAACAAACAATGATGAACAACACAATACATGAAATTAAAAATTCTCTAGAAGGAATCAATAGCACAATGACTGAGACAGAAGAACGGATAAGTGACCTGGAAGATAAAACAGTGGAAATAACTACCACAGAGCAGAATAAAGAGAAAAGAATCTAAAGACTTGAGGATAGTCTTAGAGACCACTAGGGCAACATTAAACACACCAACATTCTAATTAAAGGGGTCCCAGAAGAAGAAGAGAAAATGAAAGGGACTGAGAAAATATTTGAAGAGATTATAGTTGAATACTTCCCTAACATGGGAAAGGAAACAGTCAATCAAATCCAGGAAGCACAGAGAGTCCCATACAGGATAAATCCAAGGAGAAATACATCAAGATACATATTGATCAAACTATCAAAAATTAAATACAAAGAAAAAATTAAAAGCAGCAAGGGAAAAGCAACAAATAACATACAAGGGAATCCCCATAAGGTTAACAGCTGATCTTTCAGCAGAAACTCTGCAAGCCAGAAGGGAGTGGTAGGACATATGTGAAGTGATAAAAAGAGAAAAAACTACGACCAAGATTACTCTACCCAGCAAGGATCTCATTCAGATTCGACAGAGAAATTAAAACCTTTACAGACAAGCAAAAGCTAAGAGAATTCAGCACCACCAAACCAGCTTTACGACAAATGCTAATGGAACTTCTCTAGGCAGGAAACACAAGAGAAGGGAAAGACCTACAATAACAAACCCAAAACAATTAGGAAAATGGTAATGGGAACATACATGTCAATAACTACCTTAAATGTAAATGGATTAAATGCTCCAAGCAAAAGACATACACTGGCTGAATGGATATAAAAACAAGACCCATATATGCTGTATACAAGAAACCCACTTCAGACCTAGGAACACACACAGACTGAAAATGAGGGGATGGAAAAGGATATTCCATGCACATGGAAATCAAAAGAAAGCTGGAGTAGCAATTCTCATATCAGAGAAAATAGCCTTTAAAATAAAAACTATTACAAGAGACAAACAAGGACACTACATAATGATCAAGGGATCAATCCAAGAAGATATAACAATTGTAAATATTTATGCGACCAACATAGGAGCACCTCAATACATAAGGCAAATGCTAACAGCCATAAATGGGGAAATCAACAGTAACACAATCATAGTAGGGGACTTTAACACCCCACTTTCACCAATGGACAGATCATCCAAAATGAAAATAAATAAGGAAACACAACCTTTAAATGATACATTAAACAAAATAGACTTAACTGATATTTATAGGACATTCCATCCAAAAACAACAGAATACACTTTCTTCTCAAGTGCTCATAGAACATGCTCCAGGATAGATCATATCTTGGGAAACAAATCAACCCTTGGTAAATTTAAGAAAATTGAAACCGTATCAAGTATCTTTTCTAACCACGATGCTATGAGACTAGATATCAATCACAGGAAAAAAAACTGTAAAAAATACAAACACATGGAGGCTAAACAATACACCACTAAATAACCAAGAGATCACTGAAGAAATAAAAGAGGAAATCAAAAAATACCTAAAAACAAATGACAATGAAAACACAATGACCCAAAACCTATGGGATGCAGCAAAAGCAGTGCTAAGAGGGAAGTTTATAGCAATATAATCCTACCTCAAGAAACAAGAATCATCTCAAATAAACAACCTAATCTTACACCTAAAGCAATTAGAGAAAGAAGAACAAAAAAACCCCAATGGTAGCAGAAGGAAAGAAATCATAAAGATCAGAGCAGAAATAAATAACAAAGAAATGAAGGAAACAGTAGCTAAGATCAATAAAATTAAAAGCTGGTTCTTTGAGAAGATAAACAAAATTGATAAACCACTAGCCAGACTCATCAAGAAAAAAAAGAAGATTCAAATCAATAGAATTAGAAATGAAAGGAGAAGTAACAACTGACACTGCAGAAGTACAAAGGATCATGAGAGATTACTACAAGCAACTATATGCCAATAAAATGAACAACCTGGAAGAAATGGACAAATTCTTAGAAAAGCACAACCTCCCAAGACTGAAGCAGGAAGAAATAGAAAATATAAACAGACCAATCACTGTGATTGGTCTGTTTATATTAGATTAAAAATCTTCCAACAAACAAAAGCCCAGGAGCAGTTGGATTCACAGGTGAATTCTATCAAACATTTAGAGAAGAGCTAACACCCATCCTTCTCAAACTCTTCCAAAATACAGCAGAGGGAAGAACACTCCCAAACTCATTCTGTGAAGCCACCATCACCCTGGTACCCAAACCAGACAAAGATGTCACAAAAAAAGCAAACTACAGACCAATATCACAAATGAACATAGATGCAAAAATCCTCAACAAAATACTAACAAAGAGAATCCTGTAGCACATTAAAGGGATCATACACCATGATCAAGTGGGGTTTATCCCAGGAATGCAAGGATTCTTCAAGACACACAAAGCAATCGATGTGATAAACCATATTAACAAATTGAAGGGAAAAAACCATATGATCATCTCAACAGATGCAGAAAAAGCTTTCGACAAAGTTCAACACCCATTTATGATAAAAACTCTCCAGAAAGTAGGCATAGAGGCAACTTACCTCAACATAATAAAGGCCATATATGACAAACCCACAGCCAACATTGTTCTCAATGGTGAAAAACTGAAACCATTTCCACTAAGATCAGGAATAAGACAAGGTTGCCCACTCTCACCACTATTATCCAACATAGTTTTGGAAGCTTTAGCCACAGCAATCAGAAGAAAAAGAAATGAAAAGGATCCAAATTGGAAAAGAAGACGTAAAACTGTCACTGTTTGCAGATCACATGATACTATACATAGAGAATCCCAAAGATGCTACCAGAAAACTACTAGAGCTGATCAATGAAATTGGTAAAGTAGTGGGATACAAAATTAATGCACAGAAATCTCTTCCATTCCTATAACTAACGATGAAAAATCTGAAAGAGATATTAAGGAAACACTCCCATTTACCACTGCAACCAAAAGAATAAGATACCTAGGAATAAACCTACCTAAGGAGACAAAAGACCTGTATGCAGAAAACTGCAAGACATTGATGAAAGAATTAAAGATGATACAAACAGATAGATATGCCATGTTCTTGGATTGGAAGAATCAACATTGTAAAAATGACTATACTACCCAAAGCAATCTACAGATTCAATGCAATCCCTATCAAACTACCACTGGTATTTTTCAAAGAACTAGAACAAAAAATTTTACAATTTGTATGGAAACACAAAAGACCCCGAATAGCCAAAGCAATCTTGAGAAAGAAAAACAGAGCTGGAAGAATCAGGGTCCCAGACTTCAGACTATACTATAAAGCTCCAGGTTTCAAAACAGTATGGTACTGACACAGAAACAGAAATATAGATCAATGGAACAGGATAGAAATCCCAGAGATAAACCCACACACATATGGTCACCTTATGTTTGATAAAGAAGGCAAGAATATACAATGGAGAAAAGACAGCCTCTTCAATAAGTGGTGCTGGGAAAACAGGACAGCTTCATGTAAAAGAATGAAATTAGAACACTCCCTAGCACCATACACAAAAATAAACTCAAAATGGATTAAAGACCTAAATGTAAGGCCAGACACTATCAAAATCTTAGAGGAAAACATAGGCAGAACACTCTATGACATACATCACAGCAAGATCCTTTTTGACCCACCTCCTAGAGAAATGGAAATAAAATCGAAAATAAACAAATGGGACCTAAGGAAACTTAAAAGCTTTTGCACAGCAAAGGAAACCATAAACAAGACGAAAAGACAACCCTCAGAATGGGAGAAAATATTTGCAAATGAAGCAACCGACAAAGAATTAATCTCCAAAATATACAGGCAGCTCATACAGCTCAATATCAAAAAAAAAACAACCCAATCCAAAAATGGGCAGAAGACCTAAACAGACATTTCTCCAAAGAAGATATACAGATTGCCAACAAACACATGAAAGGATGCTCAACATCACTAATCATTAGACAAATGCAAATCAAAACTACAATGAGGTATCATCTCACACCGGTCAGAATGGCCATCATCAAAAAATCTACATACAATAATTGCTGGAGAGGGTGTGGAGTAAAGGGAACCCTGTTGCACTGTTGGTGGGAATGTAAATTGATACAGCCACTATGGAGGACAGTATGGAGTTTACTTAAGAAACTAAAAGTGGAACTACCATACGACCCAGCAATCCCACTACTGGGCATATATCCTGAGAAAACCATATTTCAAAAAGAGTCATGTACCACAGTGTTCATTGCAGCTCTATTTACAATAGCCAGGACATGGAAGCAACCTAATTGTTCATCGACAGATGAATGGATAAAGAAGATTTTGCACATATATACAATGGAATATTACTCAGCCTAAAAACAAAACGAAATTGAGTTATTTGTAGTGAGGTGGATGGACCCAGAGTCTGTCCTACAGAGTGAAGTAAGTCAGAAAGAGAAAAACAAATACCTGTATGTTAACACATATATATGCAATCTAAGAAAAAAAAAATGGTCCTGAAGAACCTAGGGGCAGGACAGGAATAAAGATGCAGATGTAGAGAATGGACTTGAGGACAGGGGGAGGGGGAAGGGTAAGCTGAGACGAAGTGAGAGAGTAGCATGGACTTATATACACTAACAAATGTAAAACAGATAGCTAGTGGGAAGCAGCCACACAGCACAGGGAGATCAGCTGGGAGCTTTGTGACCACCTAGAGGGGTGGGATAGGGAGGGTGGGAGGGAGGGAGATGCAAGAGGATAGAGATATGAGGATATATGTTTATGTATAGCTGATTCACTTTGTTATACAGCAGAAACTAACACACCACTGTAAAGCAATTATACTCCAATAAAGATGTTAAAAAAAGAAAACGACTTTGCACCTACTTAGGTATCTGTAAAATATGCCTAAAACATATATGGAAGTGCTTGCAGGTGTATTTACAGGAGTGTCTCACTAGTATTGGAACACTGCAGATGCAAACCTTAGTGCAAAACATATCTGTAATGTGCTAATTAGATACTGAATTACCAGGAAAGAAAAATTATTCCATTACTTGTCCTTTAGAGGAAAAATATCATACTATAAGTTTTCAAAATGGCTTTTTCTTTTATATACTTCAAATGCAGGTGTATTATATCAAGGAAAAGCAAAGCTTAGAAGCCCATCACATGTAGAAACTGCACATACTAAAGTAAGATTTGGTAATATTCTCCCCAACCATCTTTAATCTCATGACATTTTAATCCCCGTTCCTTCAGTAGGGAGAGAAAAAAGGCAATGACATCTGACTCTGTTACTTGACACCAGTGGCTAGATTTTACAGTTCTGGTCAGAATTCTTTAGGATCATTTCATGTGATCTTCAGCAGAAGGATTTATATTAGTGATCATACAGCTACCTGAAAACAAGATCACAGTGTGCTACATTTTCTAAAGGCCTCAACTATCAGAAGCAGTATCAGATTTGGGTCTAAAGACCAGGAAAGCTTTTCATTAGGTAGCAAAGGAATACGGTTTTGGCCCAAACCTGAAGCTGAAGATTAACTCTATAGTGTCCGATGATATAAAATCTTTGAATAAAGTAGGAAAGACAGTTGAAACCAAGGAAATGACTTCAGCTTGGTTCAGGCCTTCATGCAGCCATTTTTTCCATCCTTGTCAACATTTGTAGGTTGCCCCTGAGGTCAGCTGAGTCGGAGGCAAAGTATGGACTTGACACAGCATCAAGCTGCTGGTCACTCCCCCACTCCTCAGGGGCAGCCCCTTCAGAGGGGTCTGAAGCCTGGCTGGTAGGTATCCCAGCCCAGCTGTTCTCACGTTTCGTCCTCCATGTGAAAGTGGCTGACCTCCACATGGGAACAAACTGCTTTCTGGGGGGACTCATCAGAGAAGATGGGCTGGATGAGATGAACCTGGGTTAGAAACAACTCTTCCCCAACAAAGCGTGCACCTGTTAGGCAAGTGAAAACAATATGGGGATACTTCTGAATTTGTGTTATGTTTTAAGTGGGTTTGAGATACAAAATTAATTAAACATTTTAATAGTTAGTTATTAGAAAAAGCAAAGCTTGCTGGCAATACCGCTTTATAGAAACATGACCTTGGCAAGTTACCTGAACCCCTCTGTGGTTCAGTTCCCTCCTCTGAAACGTGAGGGTAATAATAGCGTATCTGTCTTAGAAGGGACATGAATGTTCAATGAAATCCCGTTGAGACCAGGCCCCAGCACAAAATGAGCACTCCACGAATACTGGCCGCTATCCTCATTAACCAAAAACCACCGCACAACTAATTGCAGCATGCCATTGCTGAGAACTGTTCATCAGTTTGAATGCCCAATCCTCGTCCAAAGGCAAACACCACCACCACCACCAACAACAGCAAACAAACAAGATGCAAGACATCCAAAGCCAGATGCTTCTCCAGGTTTTGTGGGACCTGACGTTTATACAATTTGGGGTGAGATTGCTCTAAGAGCAAGAATACCAAATTACGAATACAAAATTAGGTGTAGAGCCTCATAAAGGGCCTGTGCGAGTGAAGAGCTCTAAAACTTAAGGGTCATTAGCTTCATGGCAAACTTGTCTCTACACAACTGTGTGATGAGCAGCACAAACATTTTGAGCTTCAGCTGGTGAATGCAGCATGACTGGTTTCTAGCCTTCCACAAGGCAGAAGCCACTCTGCTGGGAAGTCTGTCTAGTGGATGAAGAAAAGTGCGAAGCCAAAGTTGTGAAGTGATGAGCTAAGATGGAGCAACCCCACGCAGAGAGAAAAGTGCTTGTGGAATGAAAACAGCCTCTAGAATCAGCTACAGCCATTGTCTCTAAAAGCCACTCTGTGCATTGGTGCCGGCTAGTGGTCAATGGCAGGCACTTCCCTGGAGGCAGCTGCATCTGATATACATCACTGTCTAGGCCCAGCGGGTGCAGGTCAGCACAGCGTCTCCCCTGAGCCCGCACACAGAGGAGCGGGCCTGGTGGACGTCCCTTTCTCAGGTCCTGACTAGCCAGCCAACCCACACTTTCTTCCTGGCCTTGCCAAGGGCTTCAGGCATATGAGCTTCTCTTAGTCTGCCCAGAACAGTCTAGATTTAGAGAACCAGTATCTGGATACTCATTCCATTTTCAATTATGAATGTAATAACAATGGAAACACCAGAACAGAGTGAATACCCAGGCGTGACTACTTGGGTTTATGTTGAACTAGGTAACTAAAATCCCCAATTTAGGACTTCCCTGGCGGTCCTGTGGTTAAGACCCCACACTTCCACTGCAGGGGGCGCAGGTTCAATCCCTGGTCGGGGAACTAAGATTCCACACGCTGCGCAGCGTGGCCAAAACAAAAAACAAAAGCAAAGAACAATTTAACACAGGTATGTCAAGGAAACAACAAAAGTCCATGTTACAGGGTGAAAGGAAATTTTTAGGTTGTCATTTTTCATCATTCATATTTTCATTATGTATGTGTGTTTAAAAATTTGCAGGTCAACAAAAATTAGCAACTGTTCTCTTTGACAAAGGATTACATCTTCTTCTGCATTTACACTCTCCAATTCTGCTGTTAAAATGCCTTCTTTGAGGCACCCTACTCACAATGGGGTACCACTATGAACCCATCAGAATGACTACAATGAAAAAGACACACATTGACAAAGGTTGGGGAGAGATGGAAAAGCAACTCTCATACACTGCTGGTGGGAGTAGAAATTGGTGCAAACACGTTGGAAAACTGGAAGTCAGCATTAAAGCTGAGCATACAAAAAATTCCTTTTGGCCCAACAGTTAAGACTCCTAGAGATGTACTCACATAAATATACAGATACAGTCCCCAAGTGGCAGGAAGTAGAATGTTGACTGACACTGACAATGTAATAGCTCAGAACTGGAAATTACTCAAATGTCCATCAACAACTGAATGGCTAAGTAATTTGTGGTATATTTACTCAATGGAATTTACAGAACTGAAAATGAATGAACACAGCACTACGTGAAGTCAAGTCACAAACATAATGTTGAGTGAAAGAAACTAGATATAAAAGAACACATGCTGTATGGCTCCATTACTATAAAGTTTAAAAACAGGCAACACTAACCTGTGTCGTTTGAAGTCAGGATAGACATTAACACCTGGGCTGGGGAGTGGCCCCAAGGAGGCACGAGGGGCTTCCAGGGGCTGGAACTGTTCTCTTTCTTGTTCTAGGTGCTACTGCACGTGCGTGCTTGCTTTGTGAAAATCCTTTGAGCTGTCCACTTATGACTTGTGCATTTTTCTCTCTGTATGTTATACGTTCACAAAAAGTTTACCTTCGAATGGTCCTTCTTTCTTATAACGATGGAGAATGTCACTATTGTAATCCCTCAATTAAAAGAAAAATGGATGAGACTGTGAGATTCCCAAGGCTGGGAACTGCTTGTCTAGAGGCCTCCGAGAAACTCACGCATAAAGAAGTAGGTTGTATGTAGCTCTATTTTTAAGGGGGACTCATGCCAATAGAGCAATGAAAGAAGTCACCAGAAAAGGGGTTAGAAATAGCAGTAATGTCTACAAATTTCTGGAGTCTCCACACACCATGCTCTGTGGAAAGAACTGTAGCAAAATCACACATTATAGGCAAACATGTTGACTCCAAATGTTCTTTGTCATTTCTTGCCATCTTCTACTTTTGGCACATCTTGCTCTGTCACGATGTACCGTCTTTTGAAGGGTTTAGTCAAGAGCTTTAAGAACGCTCATTCTGGAAGAACTTTCCATGAACTTTTTCTACTCAGATTTTCCTTGCTCACCTCAGGTTTTCATTTCCTGTCTCTTGACCTGTTTTTAACTTATTACACAGTTAATCTGAAATGTCTGAACTGTTTCAACATACAGTTCTTATCAAGGTAGTTTTAATCAAAAACAGCTTGAAAATTTAATTAAACATGAGACAGTTTATCTCGGCCCACTATTGTAATTCCAAAACAACCTTCCTTTTCCATTAAGATACAGTCACAATGACCAAGGCCGATGTGGGCCTCGATAAACAATTCTCACATATGAATCTGCTGGTTCGTCTTCTGAAACCTGGCAAGAGAAGAGGCCAGAAGTTTTGCACTTAAAGAACGATAACAACCATTAAGGCAAATCTGAAATGTGAAGACTGGAAAAAACAGTCTCTACTCAAAAACAGGTCCAGGATATGAAAATCTAAAATGAGAAATCAAATCCTGTAGAACTAAGGGGATAAGGAACAAAAGAAGAGTCTCCCTCACACTGCACCAACAGTATCTTGCTATATGCTCTGTCTTCCTTGTGTTTTGCTCCTGACAATTTGGATGTACTACAGTCAATTTTTCAGATGTCCTGTGGTTATTACCTTTATAAGTGTATTATATGCTCAAACATCTGTTTCATGCATTACTAATTTCAGACAGGGTCTACTAACGATGGACTTTAAGAGAAATAAATGCACGTTTCCCCCTAATTCCCTTCATGCTCCACTTGAAATTTTTGATTTGTTACAATGTGCTTGAAGTTCCTTTACTCGTTATCTTTGTACTTTCAAGCAATACTTATGATATAAGCCTTGGTTGCTTAATGTATTCATTTTGGGCAGTGTCTTTTTTACTGCTGGCTATGAAACAAGAGGAAACCCATATCCCTAAACTCCCACACCCTCCTCCTGTGAATTTTTGTTAACTGTGTTAAATTATATTATTAATGATGCATTAGGAAGACGTCCAACATTTGCATTCTCTTCTATAATCCTAATTCCCACAATTGTTTAGACTTTTATACTGAAAAGGACATACTACTCATTTCTGCATCTGTATTAATTCCTGGTTAAAGAAACCTCAAAATCAAGTCTTTGGTTTCCAGAAGAGCTCACAAATGTCACACTCATTTGCATGTTCAAAGATGTCTCTCTTTTGCTTTTGTACATGAGATTCCCTGCTCTCTGTCGACTTCCTGTGCATTGCAGATACAAGGCTACTGCAGGCCTGAGCTTAGGTGTGTAAAATTCTGGAGGCAGCCTTACTGCTGACCTGATCCCTACCCCTTCCAGGTGACTTGCTTTTGATTTCACCAGGACTTAAAGGATTCTTGTTCTCCTTCCCATTTCCAGTACAAACTGCAGCTCTGCATGTGGCTTTAGGGAAGCCCTGTATGTCACAAGGTCTGCATGTGTTTATGGTGATTTTATGGTTTTTGATTCTTCATCTTCGGCTGAGACGAGCTGCTGCCGAGCTGACTGCACCCACCGTCTCTCCTCCACCTGGCCTTCTGTACACGTGGCATGTCTGTGTGACTTCTCTTTCAAGGCCACCTCCCCCTTGCACTCTAGCAGGGACAGGATGTACCCCTGCCTGGGTCCTGCTATTTCGCGGACACTCACTGGGCCCTTTCACACCTGTGTCCCCCATTCACGGAGAGCTCCCTTCCTTGAGATGTTGTCTTCTCTCCAGGGGCCCCTCAGTTTAGGCTAAATTTCAGAATTGATTGTGGCAGTTCTCTGTTATGGTTGGTAATTTGGGATTTGTTTATTTGACAGACTTTCATAGCTTACTTCCCTGGTTTCCTCAAAAGAGAGTTTTCTTCTCAGTTCTGAATTCTCTTTTGTTGTTTCTTCCATTAGATGATGGGAGGGGAATGGGGTCAGAACACCCTAACTCTGACATCTTTTAGCAAATTTCTCCAGTATTCCATTTAGAAAATTGTTGGGTTCAGTAAAGTGGGACCCAGACTTAGCCCATGGGCTACTTGTTCTTCAGTTTATGATCAAAGCTTGTTTTCTAAATGCTTTCTGGGGGCGGCCTTCTGGACGGCAAACACTCATTCAAGGGCCGGTTTTCTCTGGGAGAATTTCCTCCCGCACGCACCTACTGGAGAGGGGAGGCCCCGTGCCTGCGTCTTCCGCTCTTACTCCAGGACAGGAGAAGCACTTGGTCCCCCGTCCTCACTCTCCCTTCGGGGATGCTCCAGAATTCCGGGGGAGCTCCGATTCACTGTTTCCTCCTAACTTGAGAAACAGAACCACAAGGCATCCTCATTCTCTGCTTCGCTCTCACACATGGAAATAGGACACATAATGGATAGATTTTCCTTCACTTACAGCCTAAGAAATCTCAGAGGTCAACTTGAGTGGATGGAGAGTCCTGACCATCTAAACAGGGTCATCAGCTCATTGAAAGGAACGCTCATCAACGTAAAACCTACAGTTTCATTTTCCATCTTGGTTCATGGTTAAAATAAGTTGCTGCTCACGCAATGGAAGGGTTTCTAAACATTTTAAATGACCATAAAGGAATAGTTTACGTTACCAGCCTAATGAATTTAATCTACTAAAACCTGTCCTTAATACTTCAAGTGTTCCCTCTAAACAACTGTTCATAAATTAGATTACCCCAGCAGCAAACAGTCAAATGTACATATGCTTATGAAATACTGCTTCAAACGAAAATTGACAATATTAATTTAAATTACATAATGATGGTTGGAAAAATTACAGTAACTATGAAATTTCTGTACATATAATACAACAAAACATTTAAATAAATGGAAAAACCCCAAAATAATACTAGCCACATTTCATTATAATATACTTTAAAAATAACTATTTCCACTTGCCTGAACAATTTAAATAATAATAATTTAAATAAATTTATAGCAGCTTGGTTTACAAAGTAAAATATTCAAAATTTTGAAACTTCTATGAAATAATTAGGAATTAAGAATTTAACTTTCTATTACCTACTATATATTTATATTTCTTCCCCAAAATAATCACCTATACTTTCATATGTATAATTAAACTAATCCTGGGGTAAAAATTTTTTACTAATTTCCTAACTTTTTTTTAACTGTAGATTTTAAAAGATGGTAAATACTATCAGAATTCTTATAACAGACATCCATAGAAAAGACTAAACATATAAAATATGAAAGACATATTTTCAGGAGCAGGAATATGAAATTTATCCAGCCTGCATTCCTGGTTCCAAATCCAAAAAAAGCAGCTTTCCCTCGATCAGATTATATGATTAAACAGAATATGCCTCACTAGGCTGAACCATCATATTATCACAGCTATCCCAACTAATTACATGAAAAAAAATCTACAACCACTTTGCGACCCTGAAAAATATTATTTATGTTAACTACTTGTCTCAGAATATTGGATAATAGATCTCATATAATTTCATATCCTATCTATAAACGCCAATTCTAGTAGTATGAATTAATGAAAGGTCTTTTAAAATTTAAGATTACCCTTTTTAAAAAAAGAATATTTTTATTATAGTATTCAGGGAAATAATGACAGCAATCATCAGAATTAATAAAAATTGTGATCTAAAAAAAAAATTCTCTATACAAATGTAAGAAAAATATCAAAGAATCAGTACCCCCCCTCAACAAATAAAGGGGTAAAACAATAAGGTAGATAGAGAATAAACATGCACCCTCCATTTTTGCCAGAACTAGGAGGCAGACTGCAAAATATTTGTAAGGGGCACTGAAAGCAGCTGACTATCTACAAGAGGTATGCAGTGAAGAATTGCTGTAGAATTAATAATCCACACAGCAATTCTCTGAAGGAGGTATTGTCTTGCCAGTTTTACAGATATGGAAATCTAAGCAAAGGAATTCTATAATTTTGCCAAGGTTTCAGCGGGAATGAGGGGGAGACAGTGAACCCATCAGGCTCAAGCCTTGTCAAGATGCAACAACCCCCAAACATGACAGTTTCAGACTGGGCTCTGACTGTTTGTCCTTTATTTACATAATTCCAACGCAATCAAATATTTTTCTAGCAAAATTTATCTTCCCAAGAAACACGTTCTAATTATTTCACAGTGAACCACAATGATATTTCATTAATGATAACTTTCAATTAACCATGCATTGGCCATCCCCACAACATACCACATCTTTGCTTACTGGTTTGCTTTACCCTAACTGGCTGCACAATTTTGAGTAGTTCAAGTCAACTGCACTAATCTTTATTAAGCAATTATGTTTACAATACACATTAAAAAACTTTTTAATGAAATTCTCATGGAAAACGTATTTTAAAGGGAAAATCATATTCTGAAACTTAACAGGAACACTAGAGATGCTTCCTTTTCTGTTTCCATAGATTTCTTGTTCATAAAGTGGCTTAACTAATGCTTTTTACAAATTCAAAGCAAAAAGAAAATTCTTGGGCTCTTTGTCAAGTTTCTAAGCCTTAAGCACATCATACATTGTCATAGTTTAAAGAGGTAGAGAGATTAATAATTTTTATAAGATGTGAGTAGATTTAGTGTTCAATAAAGTACAGAATTAACAGGAGTGAACAAAATTGGCTAAATTAGTGACAAATTAGAGTTTGCTACCATCCCTCCCAGTCTCCCAATATGCCACAAATCACGTATCCATATCATAAAAGGTAGGCTTATCGACTGGGAAACGGGCAGGGAGTAACAAAAATCAGCAACATGAGGAATTACAAAGGTTCCGGAATTCTCCAGGTATTCACCATCACTAACCCAGGTTGACAGCTCATGATGCTCTCGATGGGGAGCCCAGGTCTACCACTAACTGAGCCTGTGTTATTGGGAAAGTTACTCAGCCTCCCTGAATTTGGAGGGAAAATGCTTAGAGGTGCAACACTAACGTCCCAAATAACAAATGTTATTGGGCTATCAACCCATTGTACACGATTTATTGACTGTGGCTCAGTTCTATTTCAATAATTAGCATGATGAAATTAATATCTGCATGAGAGGAACAAAGCATTACAATCCCTCCTCCCCCATCTACTAATGATAATGAACAAGAAGGAAGGTGTGTTGGTTTTGACAAAGACTGCACATGGGGCATGCAAGTGAGGAGAAGAAGAGGTAAGTATAATATCCAAAGGAGTAGGATGTGGGTAAGAGTTTAATGGGGGAAGTTTTGCAGTGAGAGTAATGGGCCCACATTCCACACACACCCATATCCTCCAGACCTTCAGCAGGGACCTCAGTTGCTTTCGCCACGCTTCTTGAGGTTGTGTTTGTGTTTCCTTTGAAGGGCACAGCCTGCTGAGATGAGCCTGAAGGCAAGAGCAGGCAGCCCAGGTAGACACGGGAGATGTGGACTAAGGGCCTTTGGAGCCAAAAACAAAAAGGCACTCACAGAAGACAATTCAAAGGGCATTGCTGAAATTTACCATTTTGGACAATTGCTCCTCCAGCCAACTTTAACTGCACACTACAATTTTGAATTGCAAATTAAATTAAGGCAATGAATGCATTAATGAAACACCAAATAACAAGATCGTAACTTCACTGGCAACATATGATGCCCCATAGAAAAGAAAAGGACTATGGGACATCAAGAATGAATGGAAAACAGGCTTTTAGGTTTTGCGCATGGATTTAGTACAGGAGGTTTCTGTTGAGGTCGTGCTGAAGTGATTTTATCTGGACAAAGCAAATGTAGAGAGCAATAAAGAAGTGTCATTAGCGCTCACAGCCTCAAGCTCATGATGAATCGTGCACAGATAAAAATGCTGATGTGAGGAGAGGGCAGCGACAG
Organism: Leucopleurus acutus; assembly: GCF_964270905.1. Lineage (NCBI taxonomy): Eukaryota > Metazoa > Chordata > Mammalia > Artiodactyla > Delphinidae > Leucopleurus > Leucopleurus acutus. The sequence goes on along the minus strand of NC_139148.1, from coordinate 9,575,842 downwards.
CTTCACCGATCAAAAAAGATATTAACTATAGGACGAGGGCTCTAGAAAATTGGAACATGCTCCTAGTAATCTCATTATCAACCCCGACCGCTTTTAGGGGCAGGGAGGTAGGTTTCCATCAGCCCTCCTCTCCCGTCTAGTCGCCCGCCTTCGCAATTTCAACGCTCGTATCCCTGGTGGTGACTCCTGAGACCATTTGTAGCCCTTCCCTCTTTCCTGAGCTCCAGATCCAGATTACCAACGGACCTGCCGGGCACGGCCACATGGATGGCCGACTGATACCTCGTGATCAGGAAGGCCAAAATAGAACTAATTCCTCCTGACTCTGCGGTGTTTCCCCCCTTTGTAAACAAGATCACATCACAGAGGCTCATCCCAAGGTCACACAGCAACCAGTAAAGGACAAGATCAGAATCTGAACTCAGAGCTCCAATCTCCACAACCCAACCCTATCTCGTTAGTCTCTCTCACCTCCCAGCCTTCCCGCTGCTACCGTCCTACTAGAACGCTGACCACCTCTCATGTGGAGTAGGGCAGTAACCTCAGCTGGCCTCTCCTTCCCTGCCACGTGTCTTTCTTCTTCTTCTCCTCTTCAGGGATCCTTACTCATGGGTCCTGAGCTCTGACTACATCACTCCACTTCCAAATAATATCTACAGCTACACAGTAGTTAAAATCCTGGCCCCTGGAACCACACTTCCTCAGTTTGAATCCCAGCTCTACCTCTTACTAGCTGTGTGATGGTGGCCGGTTGATCTCTGTATTCTTAGTTTCCCAATCTGTGAAGTGGGAATGGTTATAATGACACACAATCGCATTTTGAGGAACAAACGAATTAAATGTGTGAAGTGGACACATGGTTAATTCTATGTAAATGTCAACTAAGTAAACTGAGTTCGTTTGCTCACTTGGGCCTTCACAGCCATCTACACGCTGACCCTCACCCCTTTTTAGGTGCATCACTTCATACACAAGCCATTCCTACCAGGCTGAATCTTCACTGCTCCACAAACATCTTTGTACTTCCCTGCCTCTGTTGTTTTCCCAAAGATTTCCTCAGTTTGGAGTAAGCTTCCCAGCCCCACTCCCAGGGTCTAGAGAGCAAGTGTGAACCTGCCAATCACAGCCAAACTCCAATGTCCTCTCCTCCATCAGGCCTCTCAGCTAGACCTGACCGCAGCCACCAATGACCCCACTGAGGGTGCTAATTCTGGGTCAAGCTGCCTGGATTTGAATTTCCTTCTCTTCCAATAGTTGTGTAACCCTAGGCAAGTCATGTAATCTCCCCATGCCTCAATTTCTTCTTCAAATATACAATGGGGATTAAAACAGCATCTTATTTATAGGGGCTTGAACACCAAATGGGACATATTATACATGTACAGGACAACACCTGACTGAGAAAAACAGTAAGTACTAGTAATTGTCTATAGAAATTGATCTATTTGCTTTCATATGTCTCCCTCTTTTAGACTGTGGAACCCGGGAAGACAAAGGCTATTTTATTGCTTTTACAGTGCCTTGTACTATACCTAGTTCCAAATAGGCACTGTCAAAACCCAAGTCTTTGTTGAATGAGTGATTAGAAGTCAATCCTCCTGTGTTAGTTGCTGGAACACAACAGATCTGCGGGTCAGGTTCATAAATCTGAATTCTACTGTATTCTACTGAATATCAATTCTAAAAAAAGTCAATATTTTCTTAATAAATTATTTTCTTTCCAATTAATGTTTTTTAATTTACCCCAAAGGACTACAAAGAAAGCAATTCTATATGAGCTTCTAGTTGTGATTAATTACGGTGCTTCTGGAATTCTTGAATTTTAATTCCAAGAGCCTTTAAAATATAATTTTAATTCCAAGAGCCTTTAAAATATTTGAAAAAGGACATTTTTTAAAAAGTTACTTGGATCAAGGATTGTTCACTGTCTGTGTTAGGAGATATGAAATAATATAGGACTATGGGGAAGAGTCATAACAATAGTCTACCAGCAAAAGTGTACTAAGAGTACTAAGAGCTCAAGGTTTAGAGTCTGACAGAGTTCAAATCTTGAATCTATCACCTGCCAAAAGGGTGACCTCACGTCACTGAACAGCTCTGTGACTCAGTTTCTTTTTCTTATTTTGTTTTTCTAATACTATTACTTTCATATTTAGAACTTTAATACATTTAAAGTTTATTTTTACATACATTGTGTGACACAGAAATTCAATTGCATCTTTCTTTGGATCAGAGCTAATTTTCTTTACACCATCAGTCACATAGTCAAACTTTTTTTTAACCTTTATTGGAGTATAATTGCTTTACAATGGTGTGTTAGTTTCTGCTTTATAACAAAGTGAATCAGTTATACATATACATATGTTCCCATGTCTCTTCCCTCTTGTGTCTCCCTCCCTCCCACCCTCCCTATCCCACCCCTCTAGGTGGTCACAAAGCACGGAGCTGATCTCCCTGTGCTATGCGGCTGCTTCCCACTAGCTATCTATTTTACATTTGGTAGTGTATTTATGTCCATGTCACTGTCTCACTTTGTCCCAGCTTACCCTTCCCCCTCCCCGTATCCTCAAGTCCGTTCTCTAGTAGGTCTACGTCTTTATTCCCATCTTGCCCCTAGGTGCTTCATGACCTTTTTTTTTTTTTTTTTTTAGATTCCATATATATGTGTTAGCATATGGTATTTGTTTTTCTCTTTCTGACTTACTTCACTCTGTATGACAGACTCTAGGTCCATCCACCTCACTACAAATAACTCAATTTTGTTTCTTTTTATGGCTGAGTAATATTCCATTGTATATATGTGCCACATCTTCTTTATCCATTCATCTGTCGATGGACACTTAGGTTGCTTCCATGTCCCGGCTATTGTAAATAGAGCTGCAGTGAACATTGTGGTACATTGACTTTTTTGAATTATAGCTTTCTCAGGGTATATGCCCAGTAATGGGATTGCTGGCTCGTATGGTAGTTCCGCTTTTAGTTTTTTTAAGGAAACTCCATACTGTTCTCCATAGTGGCTGTATCAATTTACATTCCCACGAACAGTGCAAGAGGGTTCCCTTTTCTCCACACCCTCTCCAGCATTTATTGTTTGTAGATTTTTTTGATGATGGCCATTCTGACTGGTGTGAGATGATATCGCATTGTAGTTTTGATTTGCATTTCTCTAATGATGTTGAGCATTCTTTCATGTGTTTGTTGGCAATCTGTATATCTTCTTTGGAGAAATGTCTATTTAGGTCTTCTGCCCATTTTTGGATTGGGTTGTCTGTTTTTTTGTTATTGAGCTGCATGAGCTGCTTGTAAATTTTGGAGATTAATCCTTTGTCAGTTGCTTCATTTGCAAATATTTTCTCCCATTCTGAGGGTTGTCTTTTGGTCTTGTTTATAAGGTTTCCTTTGCTGTGCAAAAGCTTTTAAATCACATTAGGTCCCATTTATTTTTTTTTTATTTCCATTTCTCTAGGAGGTGGGTCAAAAAGGATCTTGCTGTGATTTATGTCATAGAGCATTCTGCCTATGTTTTCCTCTAAGAGTTTGATAGTGTCTGGCCTTACATTTAGGCCTTTAATCCATTTTGAGTTTATTTTTGTGTATGGTGTTAGGGAGTGTTGTGACTCAGTTTCTTTAACTGTAAGTAAAGACACTAATGCCTGTCTTGTAAAACAGCAGAGTACCTGAAAAGTAACCTACACTCAGTAAGTGGTGTATGTTAATCACAATGACAATGACACAATTGGGAAAACAAATTTGACCTTTCCTTTTGAGTCAGTAATCAAGATGCAAAAGTCCCCATGGCATTAGGGAGCAATCACAGTTTGGGTTCTAGTAGAATCACTAATGCAGTCATAAAGAAAAAAGACCAATGGCTCAGCACAGAGTGATATTCCAGTATGCTTCCCTTCTATGCATCGTTACTTTCTAATCAATATTTTAGATTCACTTCTTAAAACGATGCAATTCTGAGGAATTATTTCATGCCTTGAAGACAAAGGGGAATGCTTTGGGAGGGAAGACTTCATAAAGGATAGTCCTAGCCAGAGAATTTAAGGCTGAAAGAATCTGAAAACCACGGTCTCCAAGCCCAGTCATCTCACAAATAAATTGACTTGAAAACCAAAACCAAAACACAAGCAAAAAAACCCCTACAAAATTAAACTAAGCTGAGGGCTGGAGTCATGAACTTCATAAAGTGAAGTTTGCAGTTCTCCTGAGGTAAGAGTTCAGTTAAGAGATCCCAGCCCTCAAGCCAGCATGCTGACAACAGCGAGTGCTGGTCAGCTCACCTAATGTGATTTAAATGCCATTACCTTTTAGGGCAGTAACGGGAAAGGACAGGATTGAAGTCACCTCATTGAAACAGATCATTTAGGTAGAATACCAGTTACACAGATGCACATCTTTAAAAAGTAGAGCAACTGACTCTAGCAAGGAAGGTTTGGAACCCACTGAAAATCAATGTCGATGTGAAAATCAAAACCCTTAAATGCATAAAATAAGCTTGAAATCAAGAGACAATTAATCATGTGTGCTTCTCAGCCAAACCCTCAAGGTTTTCCAGAGAAACTGTAAGAACCAAGATGGTTTTCTCTGATAACCCTAGTTGGCCTAAAGGAAAAATTCGACCTCTTGGCCAGACAGCTTACCAGTTTCCCACAAAAATTTCAATCAACATTCACTGTCCCTAGACTGATTTTCTTCCTCGCCCCTGTCACAGAAATCCTTTTTGTCTTCTTTATTCTTTCACAATGGTCTATAGACCACTTGCCTCATAACTAAATGTGCACGCAAATAATTAAGGGTGTCTAAAATGTACTGAGTATTGAAATGCTGTATTCGCTTTCATTGGCAAACATGACATTGACGGGATGGTTAACAGCTCTTACGATACAATCCACATCGCATGGGCTTAACATGGTTGCAATCAGCCTAAGCAATACTTGGCAACCTGAGCACATAGGCCCTGAGCACCAGTGATGGGAAGCCCATTACTGGACAGGACGTGGTGGAGAGCCACGGCCCATCAGGGAGAACAGCTAAGGGAAATTGGAATTGACTCTTAGAACAGGTGGAAGGAAGTCCCATTTCCCACTGAGTAACCTGATTGCTTCCCAAATTTGTTTGCTAAGTTAACCTGCTTAAACTTTTTGCAATGATACTGTAATGTGTCAGCCAGAAGTTGGTCAGGCTATGCTCATCTCTCACGTCATATGTTCCTAGAAATGTGGAGAGAATGAAATATGCCAGAAATTAAGGAGCTTGCACACTGTAGACCTTCACACAGACACAGGTCTCATGTACGTTAGCAGGATTCGTGGGAATGTCATCAGTGGGGTTAAAGTTGTAAAAAGCAAAGATGACAGAGTAATATAAAATACCGAGTCAAAAAGGCAAGAAGAAAGAAAGAAAGAAACAGAAAACAAACCTCATGCAAACTATGGTCGATACAACAGAAGTCTGGTGTCTATAAATAATGATGTGAATCTCGTTCAAACATGTAAAAAGTGCCTTGGAACTTTCAAACACCATGATTTAGGGTTCAATAAAATAATCGTTTGTCTAGATTGAAATCATAATTAGTTTTTAAAAAACCCTTAGAAGACAGCTTCTCTAAAATAAACTAACAATTTCCTGGTCCCAGATGAATGTTCAGCCTTCTCTCTGCCGTTCTCTTGCTTCTCCTGTCTGGATTGTAACCCTGAATTCTTTACAAATAGTCGCTTCCCTGCCCGGCCTCGCACCCACCCTAAGTTCCTTTCTTCCTGCTGCTCCTTCCCCAGAATGCTTTGGCCCCAACTCAACAACTCTGTGACATTTACGGGCCTTTCTACACGCTCTGTTCTCAGGTCGAAATTTCCTTTTTTCTTCTTGCCAACTGCTGACCTCCCTCTTACTCTTCAAGATCCAACAGGGAGCAGTGGGCAAGATGGGCTGCAGATTGCAGTGGGCTGAGCTGGAAATCCTGCTCTACTCCTGGGGATGCGTTGGCTCTGCTACAAGCTGCTTCACCTCTGGAAGCCTCTCCTTATTTGTAAAAAGGCAACAACGATGCTACCTGAGAGTCTTAAGCCTTAAATACTGCACCAGGTGCCTGGCAAAAGTCATCAAGGTAGTCTACCTCGCACAGCTGTGTCTTCCCTTCTTCTATTTTTAATTTATTTATTTTATTTATTTTTCGCTGCATTGGGTCTTCAATGCTGTGTGCAAGCTTCCTCTAGTTGCGGCGAGTGGGGACTTCTCATTGCGGTGGCTTCTCTTGTTGTGGAGCACAGGCTCTAGGTGCGTGGGCTTCAGTAGTTGTGGCACGCGAGCTCAGTAGTTGTGGCTCACGGGCTCTAGGCACGCAGGCTTCAGTAGTTGTGGCGCACAGGCTTAGCTGCTCCACGGCATGTGGGATCTTCCTGGACCAGGACTCAAACCTGCATCCCCTGCATTGGCAGGGGGATTCTTAACCACTGAGCCACCAGGGAAGCCCTGGGTCTTCCCTTCTAATGCTTCTCTTACTTGGGTAACATTAAGCAACCATGCCTGAGTTTCTAAAATACTGCATATCCATTTCTAACACTTATGAATTTGTAGTTTTTAAAATCAAGTCTGTATCTCCCCATAGTGTGTGAATTCTTCCAGATAAGAGACAGCTTTATTCATCTTTGTATTTGTATTATACGAAACACACTGATCGGTACAGAGTAGGTGTTAAGGTCAGTGCCTACAATGGGCGCTCTATAGACGTTTATTGAGTGAGTGGATAGCTGATTGAATAATACAGGTGCATTTTTTTTTTGGTCACAGGCAAGTTCATACAGATGATATAATAACCTCCCTTTAAAGCTGCTTTTCACCTTCCTTTTCCAGAGGACTATGTGCTGTCCAGGACACATGTCTATGACTAGACACAGTTCTGCACATGAGCATACCTACCTTTTTTTCTTTATGTTTCTAAGTCAAATCAAACCAAATGCTGAGTGAAATTTTCATCAGGAAGGAGGGCCTGACATCAGTAATTAACAGTAAAGCAATAAAACCATACAAAGAACAATTCTCACTAACTGCCTTTTTTGTTTGTTTGGGGTTTTTTGCCCGCGCCCTGTGGCATGTGGGATCTTACTCCCCTGACCAGGGATCGAACCCGTGCTCCCTGCACTGGAAGTGTGGAGTCTTAACCACTGGACCGCCAGGGAAGTTCCCTAACTGCCTTTTTTCTAATGGCCAATTTTCCTCAAGGCTTATTCTACAAAGGCACGGGGGACCTCACGACGCTCTCTGACTGGCCTCTTTGTATCATTAGTTGCCCAGCATCTATGCTCTCATTAGGCTCAAAGGCAGACTTGGTTATCAGACTTGGAAAAGAAGAAGCCCCTGACAGCTTCCTTACATAATGGAGATAGTTCATAACAGTGTAGTTCATTACCTTGAACCCATATCCCAAACAAATTTTGTAAACTGGACACTTAAAAATATCACACAACATACTGCTAGAATATGTGTGCATTCCTTATAAATTCTAACTGCATTTTTCTAGTCAGGTACATACAATTTCTCCCTGGTTCCTCAAATAGCAATTCTAAATAGCCCCATATCCTTGAACAATGGCAGTAAAGATAATTTTTTATCTTACTTTCACAATGAAAAATATATTGAGCTAATAAATAAACGTAACAGAAACGTCTCCTAACAAATACTTGCCTACAAAAAAAATCTTCAATTTTAGCATTAATCATAAACCAAGGAATGCACACTGCAAGATTTAATAATAATAATTTTTGGTTATTTGTGTTTGAATTGCTATGATTGCTCCCTTACTGGTCAAAATGTCTCCGAATTTCCCCCCTTCAGTCTGTTCTGTACAGCCTAACCTCTGAAACTCTGCTTTCTCTGTTACCCGTCAGCCCCCAACACACGCAAGGACGCACCATTGCTCAGTGTTTGGTCTGCTCACGCCCTGCCAGCTCGGCACCCAACCCTACCCCCAAGCCCACCCCCAGACCTGCTATGCTCCCAGGTTCTTTCCGTCCTCCATTTGCTCCCCTGCTCTTCCTCCTCAAAGCTCTGAGCCGGCGACTACAACGCTCACCATTTTGATTCCCCTTTTCCTATCTATGCAGCCTACGAGAAAGGCCTGATTTTGAAGTTGGACAGTTTTCCTGGGCCAGCTGTGTCACCCTTCAGGCTCAGCATGGGATTAGTTTATTCAGCTAAATCCAAAAGATAGTTGTTCTTAAAAGTCCATAGAGATGTTATGAGGCAAGATCCTTTTGGCCTTTCTTCCCAGATCAGCTTTCCTGTGTGAGATGTGCCCTGCACAGTGTCTGTGGTGCCCACAGATGTGGCTCCAACCGTGAATCGGCCATGTGCCAGGCACCACCCTAGGCTCCTATTTAAAAGAAGATGCATCTGTCTCGCCCTACTCAGAAAACACCTCCTCATCTCAGTAAGGGGTGTCTAGGACAGCAAAGGAAACATTCAGCTCTCTGAGTCCCATACCTTATGATGTCCAGAGGAGTGACCTAAAGAGAAATAATCCTCCCAGCTCAGGGCTACCAGGTTGGGCTTTGGCAAGGCCATTGCTAATGTGGACTGTCAGGTCTCCACATAGTTATGCCAGCTCTGGACACAGAGAACTTACAAAGCTCTAATAATTGTCCAGTTGACAATGGACAGAGAAACAGATTGTACACGTCTTAATGAGTGGTCTCTAAACTTTAAACCTTGCCATGGCCACCTTAGAGAGAGCTAAAACAAGATGTAAAGAAAGCAAGCCTTATTATATCAATCCTCGAACTTGGAGATCATTTCTTAACTGAGATTAAAATGGGCCACTCATCTTGGTCTCCGCCATATTTTTCTCCTTCATGACAAAAGAAAATCTTGATGATGAAGAAATTCATTTCCTCAAACTAGATCACTCATAGGGAAACAATATGATAGGCCAAGATCAAAGGCCTTGCATTTCGAACCTCAACCAGGCAGATTCAGTCACTGAGAACAAATACTAAAGTGAATCCAAACTCCTTTGAAAAGATGCAGTCATTGCATTTGTGCAAATTAGAGTTACAATTGAGGTGACTGAAAAAAAAATGACCTTGTCAAAGGTGAATGTATTGGAAGCTAATTTCTCTAAGAGGTTAGCCAAGGTCCTCCTTAGGGGTGAGCTTCTCCTTAGTTTGGGAAATACCTTAATAGAACTTGTGATTATGCAAAGCTCAGCTTCAAGGCTCATTCTCTGAAGAGGTTAAGAGAAAGAAGAGGCAAAATCTGCTCTGCGGGAGAAGGTAACAAGCCCACGCACTAGTCTCCTAATAGAAACTGAAGTTTGACTGACCTGGAATTTGGAGAAGAGAGTTGGGGAAAGAGATGACCCCAGAAAATGAGGGGAGGCTACATTCACAGTCTAAGGGGAAAGAGACCCATAATAGATTCCTGGTGATGGGGGAGAGGTGATGTATTATTTTAAAAGAAATTATTAGTGTCCATCAGCAGATGAATGCATAAAGAAGATGTGTTATTAAACAATGGAATATTACTCAGCCATAAAAAAGAACGAAATTTTTCCATTTGCAGCAACATGGATGGGCTTGGAGGGCGAAGTAAGTCAGAGAAAGACAAATAATGTATGATATCACTCATATGTGGGATCTAAAAAATACAACAAACTAGCAAATATAACAATAAAGAAGCAGTCTCGCAGATGTAGAGAACAAACTAGTGGTTACCACTGTGTGGGGGGGAGGGGCAATATAGGGGTGGGGAATTGGGAGGTACAAACTATTGGGTATAAGACAGGCTACAAGGATGTACTGTACAACACGGGGAACATAACCAATATTTTGTAATAACTGTAAATGGAGTGTAACCTTTAAAAATTATATAAAAAATAAAAAAGAAATTAAAAAAAAAGAAACTATTAGTGAAAACCAAAAATGCTTCATAAAAAGTCAAGAAGGTAAGGAGGTTGCACAAACTAATACAGATCTCTGAGTCCAAATGCAGTGCCTGCCACACAAAAATGTAAACCCAACAACTCCTTGAGCTGAAGTTACAAGTGAACAGGCCTGGAAGTGTGTGACTTTCAAGAAGTTATTTAACCTCAACTGTATCATCCTTAAGACGGGATACTAATTTTTATAGTGCTATTTAGAGGATTAAGTGAGGTAATAATATGGCAAGGGCTCAAAACAATACCCAGCATTTATATAAACATTCATTTTAGAAAGTAAGTACTAGTCATTGGAGGAGGTGTACTAGAGCCGTCATTGTGTGTCTTTCCCCTGGGCTCCTTGGGAGCAGGTGCTGTATCATCCAACCTCATAGCACAGCTGGCGCATACAGGTGCACAATAAATATTTGCTGAATTGAACTGAAAGAATTAGAACTGTCAGGTAATAACCCCAAGGGCCAAAACACGTCTTCTAGCACCCTACTTATATAAAAATTGGATTATTTATCAATGTATAGAGTTCTGCAAATACCATACCTATTTAAACAGAGCAGGAGAAAGAGGCTTAATAACTTAGACGATGCAGAAACTTGCCTCATTTCCCAAAAGTGTATGCCTTTTTATAAAAAGTACACATTCAGAATGAGGGTACAGGGCATTCAAGTCTTGCCTTTGCACTTGACCGTCAGACCCGCTGCTTTGTCAGTGTGAGGAACACTGCACATCTCAGCCACTGAGGCAGATCCTTGAGGGGGAGATGACTTCCGGCGAGAGAGAGAGAGAGAGAGAGAGAGAGAGGAGAGAGAGAGAGAGAGAGAGAGAGAGAGAGAGAGAGAGAGAGAGAGAGAGAGAGAGAGAGAGAGAGGGAGAGAGAGAGAGAGAGAAAGTAGTCTGGCCCTGACAAGAGGAGGAGCGGGGCAGGAGGAGAGAGAAGGGGTAGGGAGAGGAGAGGACAGAAGGCTTGAGGCAATGCTATTTGCACGCAAATCAAATAACTAGGTTGACACTAGTTAATTCATACTTCTAAACCAGTTTAATGCAGAACTTGTTCTCTCCCTGAAATAAGAAAATAAGATGAAAGATAGAGGATAAAGCTTACTGTCAAACTTACTTTCCAGTGTAAGGGAGATACTAATGATACTTCAGTAACATTTTGCGATTTAAAGGGCAAGAGAGGCAAGGACGCTTTCCAGGATCTCCTGATAAAAGCATATGATCGCACAGGATAGAAAAGGGATCTTTCAAAGGGAAAAGATAATGAAGAACCACAGATTTTGGTTGTACCTTACACACATTGGAAAAGACTACCCATTATCTAAGGACCCAGGGACACCTGGTTCAGCGTCTATAACTGATGCATATATGTTCTCGGAAGTGGACATAATCATGGTTTTCAACCCTAAACTAAAACAATTTGAAGATTACCACAACAATAAAAAGTTACATACCTGAATGTTTCTTCCAGCAAGGTGCCTGCATGCCTTCTATGTAAATTATGTGGACTGTCCCAAAGACTCCCCAGTTTTAATTAAATTTCACCCCCAAACACATTTCAGTCAGATGGCTTGTTAAAGCATAGAAAGGGAGAATCATGATTGTAATCTGTGGTCGAAAAAGTTATGTTTACACATTTACTCTGCTTGACATCACAGACCACACAGGGTCACGAAAGGTAAATCCCAATTTTGCATAAATTATAAGGTATAACTCTACCCATTTGTAGCTGTGATTTTAAATCTGACAAGTGGAAATACACCCAGGTTATATGGCATCCTTTGACACATCTCTTCCTGCTTAACTTGAAGGAATAAGGACTTGTTTTGCTGGCACTGTTACATCTAAAGCTACCTTTGCTGAGGATCATAATTCCTTTTTCATAAACATAGGCTAATTTCACTTACCTTTTAGCTTGGCCATGCCTCTGTAACTATGAATCCAAAAAAGAAACACGGCCTAGTGGCTGCCTTCTTATAAAAACACTCTAAATTCAACAAATTCTCAATGTGGCGTAGGTAATGAATTATATGTGCTTGCAAAATTTCAAGCACATAATTGCCTGTCCGTAATAATTTTTGAAAATCAGCCCATTTCTAGAGCTCGTGCATATGGCTCATAAAATGTGTCACTTTTGCTATGATTCATAGACTTTATTCCAATTTTAAAGCAAACAGATGTTTATCTTTAAATGGGGTAGAAAATATAATGCTTTAAAAACTTTTGGTACATTTATTATGGTTAAAAATGGCAAACATCTGTAGGATGAGAAAAAATATAGTAAAAGTATACTAGACTGCCTCAGTCCTATGGGAAACCACAAATTAAGGGCTGACAAATTGCAGGTATTTAAAATGTCTGGCTATGCTGCATTCCAAATAAAATAGGAAGCTTAATCGGGATGATATTTACTCTGTCCATATGTTGCTTTCAGATTGCAAGGGCATCTTGCTTCCTGATGCAGTATTTTAAGAGCAAACCCCTCAAGAAGAAAGAATAAAAAATATAGTGTGCTTATTAGTGGATTTCATTTTTAAATTAGAAACATTAAATTATGTCGCTAAGCAATTTTAAAATTCTATTTTTAAAGAAAGCCAGAAAAAAAATGGCTTTCAGGATTCTCAATTAACTCCCGAACCCGAGATCCTAAGTTTCAAGATTAGTTGCAATCCAAGTGTGGGTAAAATAAGTAAATTACAATTTATCTATTTGTTTCCTAAAAGAAAATGAATTCCAATATAAATATTATAATGACCTTAAAAGCTCTGCATTTAATCTTATTTCCAGCAAATATTCACATTTCATCTATTTATTGTGTGCCCAATGCGCACGTGTGATGAACTCACTTATTTCTTTAGATTTAATGGGGCTAATGTTTCTATATATTGGCTGCTTTGAAAACCAGGAAAATAAAATTTTAGCATAAAGAATTTAAACTTTTTTTCCCAAAATAAGTTTTATGTTAAATACCAAAATGCCAACCTTTCAGGTCTTTCATATATATATATATATATGTATATATATGAAGCAGTGTGACCTTGGACACAGCATCCCAGCTACCTGGGCCTCAGTTTCTTCATATGAAATGAGCGTCATAGGTTGGTCCCATCCATATATATAGATTGTTTCAGAGGTGAAATTAACGTACCCATTTACTCTCCTTGTACATATTCATGGGTGTTTAGAAAGTGACATCCCAAGGAAAGATCTCCAGCATTCCACTGACCACTGGTGAAAATCCACTGTTCACCAATGGTTCATAGGCCACAATGGAGCACCAACAAGTTGACCCTAAAAAGATTATTCTCTGTGACGCTCGGACTTTCAATACCAAGAGTTTCTGAAGCCTCTTCTCAGCAGCGTTTTCTACACTGCAAGCTTTCTTCAGTTCGCCTGCACTCTGAATTATCTAGCTCACTAGATTATCCTCCCAATTATGCACTATCCCCTCAGAATTAAGAATTTTTTAAAAAGTCATTTTTCTAGCTTTTCTACCTACTAGCAGCTAACCTGTATGAACTATGGATAATAAAAGTGTTCTCTTACTTGCACTTGGGGGGCATCAGTTCAATTGAAAGTATTCATGATATAATCATAGGATGGGACCAACCTATGACTTGCCTCATTTCATAAGAAGAAACTGAGGCCCAGGTAGCTGAGGTGCTGTGTCCAAAGTCACACTGCTTGAATTCAGTTCTTGATTCCTAGTTGAATGTGCGTTAATTAATCACAGTGAATGTATTCTTGAGTGTTTACTAAGTTCCAGGCGCTTGTAGTAACTATTCTGCATGAATCACGCCATGCAATCCTCGCAGCAGCGCTGTGAAAAGCTTTATTATTAACTCCAGTTTACAAATAAAGGACCTGAGGCTGTGTAGATGGAACTGCTTTACAATCAGATGGGGAAAAGCTCTATTTTTAACCCCGAGGATGCTGAATGTCTGCTTTTTGACTCTTGACCAAGATAAGGGCAGTGGGATTTATGATATATATTTTTATGGTTAGAATTCCCCTCTCCCATCAGTTTCTCCACTGATGATTTGCAACTACCCTAACTGCTTTGACAACCCTGGTGGGATTTAGGACCAAGTGAACTGAGGAGTGCCCTGCACTGAAAGCTACCCTGAACTCCCCTCAGGCCAGGGTCCCTCACACAGATCTTGGGATTCAAGACAATGACTCAGCCTGGCCCTGTGTCTCCAGGAAAAGGTCCCTGGAGAGTTGAGTTGTTGGAATGGCTCTCAGACTCCAATGCTTGCCCACATACGCTTTCTCTTGCTGCACCATAAACTTTGCCTTTATAAACAAAAGCCTCATGTGAGGGCTTCCCTGGTGGCGCAGTGGTTGCGAGTCCACCTGCCGATGCAGGGGACACGGGTTCGTGCCCCGGTCCGGGAAGATCCCACATGATGCGGAGCGGCTGGGCCCATGAGCCATGGCCGCCAAGCCTGCGCGTCTAGAGCCTGTGCTCCGCAACGGGAGAGGATACAACAGTGAGAGGCCCACGTACCGCAAAATAAAAATTTTCTTAAAATGCCTCATGTGAGTATTTTCTGGGTAGTTCATGAATATTTTCAGACATCCAAACCTGGAAAAACAATACGGAGGCTTATAGAGATGAGGTGCCCACCTAGAGATCACAAAGCTTCTACATGGCTGTGACTAGGATAGAACCTGGCTGAGATCTCATGGCCGCCACTTCCAACTGTGAATGCTATAGCCTTGCGTGAGGACACCCGACAGAAAGAGCAAAGATGTGCTCTCTGGAAAGGTCTGTGCCACAAATGAACTTATCTATGAAAGAGAAATAGACTCGCAGACATAGAGAACTGGCTTCTGGCTGCCAAGGTGGAGGGGGTGATGGGGGAGGGATGGAGTGGCAGGTTGGGGTTAGCGTATGCAAACTAGTATATATAGAATGGATAAACAACAAGGTCCTACTGTAGAGCACAGTATCTTGTGATAAACCATAATGGAAAAGAATATAGGAAAGAATGTATGTATATGTATAATTGAATCACTTGCTGTACAGCAGAAATTAACACAACATTTGTAAACCAACTATACTTCAATAAATAAAAAATAAGGGTCTGTGCCAGAATAAGGACACCGTTATCTAACTCATCCACCCAAAGGGGATAACATTTTCCAATCCTAGTTACTTTGTTGCTGTATAACAAATCATCTTAAAATAGAGTGGCTTAAAACAACAACTTATGTATTGCATCTCTTTACTTAGCTCACAACTCTGCAGGTTGGCAATTGGACTGGGCCCAGCTGGGCAGTTCTTCTGGTATCAGCTGAGCTCACTCAAGCATCTGCAGTCAAATTGGGTTGGCTAGGACTGGTGACCTAAGGTGGCCTCAACTGGGACGGCTCTTATCTATCACTTGTGGCCTATCATCTCCCAGCAGTGCAGCCCTGGCTTGTTCTCATGGGAGCTGGGCAGTGCTCTAAGACAAAGAGAAAAGAAGTGTGCAAGGCCTCTTAAGCATACTGGGCTCAGACAGGTGCATCATCACTGCACCTGAATTTCACTGGCCAAAGCAAGGCACAAGCCTACCCCAGATTTAAGGGGAACAGAAATAGGTGTCAACCTATTGATGGGAGGAGCTGAAAAGTCCCAGTACAACCAACATCGACAAAGGCAAAGATGGAGAAACGGAACTAATTTTGTAATCAATCTACAATATTCACAAAGGTGCGGAACGTACAGTAAGAACACTGGTCTAGATGTAACCTTTTTCTCTCCAGAAAATGATGAAATATCCAAATGAAACTGTAAATCAGATCCTCTACATTACTTTCATCTCAGGAGGTAGATCACAGAGTTGATTCTCCGGCTGACCCAGACTTACTCCCTCTGGCAACCTTTATTACAGTCAATTGAATCAACTGCAAATTTGTATACTGCATACAGCATGCAGGAAATAAGCAAATGGAAAATAGAGTTCAAGATTTGAAAACTTAATATTTTAATCATGGCATAATATAAAGTGACTTTCTTAGGAGTAAATGAATTTGGTTTGATCTGACTGGGAAGATTTTCAGAGGCCACCATTACTCACAAAACTCAGCAAATGCCAGCCCTCTTCCTCACAAAGGACAGTCATAGTACCAGCCGACTTGTGATGAGCCAGTGAGGGCAACCAGCTACAGAAATGAAGTTATTTGGTGATGACTTTTCAAACTATACCATGGACTACATAATGAAAACTAAGCAATAGCCACATTCTAATTTGAAAGAAGGTTCCTAAACTAGGAAAGTCATTTTGTTTCCCAATCCGCAATATATAGAGGACATTATGAAGGACATTTCAGTTCGGAATGCCAGGCAGACAATATATATTTATCTCTCCTCCCACTTGAGATTATTTAAAGTGAATATAGATGAGAAAAAGGACTAAGATCTGGTTCTAACGGAAAGAACAGGAAAGAGGATGGATCGGCAGCTAAGAGAGGGCAAGTGTGCAGAGGATGAAGGGCTGAGGGAGAGGCAGGGCCTGGAAAAGCAGGGTAGGGATGCTGTGGCTTTTACTGTGCTTTCCAAACTTTTCATTTCATGACTCACATGGAAAATAACATTACCTTACTGGATAAACTCAAGGCTAAAGGCCAAAGTCCTGGGCCTTTAGGTGCCCTAAAATCACCAGGCAGGCATTGATTTCTCAGCCTTCCTGTGACTCAGTGGTTCTCAGCCCAGGGCAATTTTGCCCCTCAAAGCACTATTAGCAATGCCTGGCGATATTTTTGACCATCACAACTAAAGGGGGAAGGAAGCGGAGATTATTAGCTCTGAAAGAGGGGAGGCCAGGGATGCCACTCAACACCTTATAATCTGCAGGACTGCCCCCATGACAAAGAACAATCTGTCCTCAAATGCTAACAGTGCCGAGGCTGAGAAGCCCTGTAGTGGTCCATCTGCAGCCCACCACTGAGTCTCAGCACAGAGGCTGGGAAGCTCAGGTACAGTCAGAGGGATCTAGAATGGAGGGGGAAATTGATGTGACTAGAAAAAACGGCAAAGTTTGGGACTCGGAAATGCCAGGTACAGAATTGGGTGGCACAGGCCCTGGACAGAACATACAAGGAATAGTTTAAACATCTCTACATGAAATAATTCACCCAACCTACTCCCCTCCCGTAGAAGTGCCCAGAGTCATTATTTTTCCAGGACAAGAAACGGGGAGATTTTTCCCTAAGGAAATGGAATAAACCATCTGAGAAGATCTAGGGCAGAAAGTGGCAGTTGCTGGTGCCCCAGATAAAGGTCTCCATATCCGAGCATTGAGAAGTCCACAGGGAAACAGCTTGCCACTACCCCTCAGCCTAGAAGTAAGCCAGTCAAAATACCTGCTCATTTCAGAGCTTCCTAGGAGCTACTTGTTTCCCCTCTTGGAAGAGCAGCGCAGGCCAGCGCTCCTGCAATGAGACAGAGCACAGGAATCTCCTGGGCATCCTGTTAAAATGTAGACTCTGATTCAGTAGGTCTGATGTGGGACCTGAGATTCTGCCTCTCTAAAGAACTCCAGGGAGCGCTCCTGTGCCTAGTACGCGGGGGTCCTCCTTCTTTGAATAACAAGGGTTTAAAGAGGTTGGCGAACAACTGCTGGGCCAAACCCAGCCCAAAGCCAGTTGTGTAACATGTTTTATTGGACACAGCCATATCTGTTTGTTCACATGTTATCTATGGCTGCTCTGGTGATATAGCAGAGTTCAGTAGTTGGGACAAAGGCCATCAGGCCTGCAGTGCGGCCATTGGAACTGCTACAATTCCAGAGCTGTAATGCCAAACTTTCAATAATATGACCACTTCCCATGAATCCAATTAAGTACCCAAGTAACTCTAATAATGCGTCTGGATCCCAATTCCTGTAAAAGGCCAGGTAGCAAATATTTTTGGCTTTGTGTGCAACATGGCCGCTGCTACCATTCCCTTCTAAGGGAAAACTGTTTATAAGTGAGATTGAATGAATCACTGCAGACAGCTTTCAATCCCCAAGAATTAGAAAATTCACACTACATCTTCAGTATTCATTCAACAACATTTGATTAAAAAAATACAAAATAGTATATGAAACTGTTACATAATACATTACAACAAATAGTATTTTTCCAGAATAGAAAAAGGAAAACAGGTTGGATTAATTTAAAATACTTTCCTCAGGCTTTCCTGGTGGCACAGTGGTTAAGAATCCGCCTGCCAGTGCAGGGGACACGGGTTCGAGCCCTGTTCCAGGAAGTTCCCACATGCTGCGGACCAACTAAGCCCGTGCGCCACAACTACTGAGCCTGCACTCTAGAGCCCACGAGCCACAACTACTGAGCCCGTGAGCCACAACTACTGAGCCCGTGCACCACAACTACTGAGCCTGCGCTCTAGAGCCCGCGAACCACAACTACTGAGCCCGTGCGCCACAACTACTGAGCCCGTGCGCCACAACTACTGAGCCCGTGCCCCACAACTATTGAGCCTGTGCTCTAGAGCCTGTGAGCCACAACTACTGTAGCCCGCATGCCTAGAGTCCGTGCTCCGCAACAAGAGAAGCCACCGCGATGAGAAGCCCGCGCACAGCAGCAAAGAGTAGCCCCGCTCACCGCAACTAGAGAAAGCCCGCGCACAGCAACGAAGACCCAACGCAGCCAAAAATAAATATATTAAATAAATTAATTTTTTAAAAAAAGTCACTCTTCTAGCATATTTTAACTTGTGTTTTGGGTGAGGGAAACATCATAGAAATAAAAAGCAACCCAATGGAGCTTACATTAAAGCGCTTATAGCTTTAACAAAGCATCAAACAAAACTGTTTCCTGTCCTCACAGAATTTTATTGAATCTGTAGAACTTTCCTTGTCATGAAATGTTATAAGACCATAAAACATCAGCTTGTGCTTGGTAAAAGTATATTATGAAAAAAAAGTCCATATCCATTATCTTAATTAGAAAAAATATTAGTAATAGAAATTGCTTTCTAAATGTATTGAGTAAGGAGAAGGCGATTAATTTGCATGCATCAACCTATCTTTTTATGAACATAGACTCAGATCAGTAAAAAGAGAAGTAAAATAATCTGGGAACTTACTATTTGAGAACATAAAGCACTCAATTTATTGTTGACAAGCCAAAATAACAAGAAAATTAGGAAAATCTCACTGTGACATGTTTATTTTCAAACTGCTTTTAGTTAAGTGGCAATTTCTCTTCATAATGCACTAAAATTATGCTCAAAATTTTAACTGTTTTCCTTGAGAACAATTAATAAACAAGCAAAATGTGTCATTTTGTCAAGCTCAGGAAATGCCTTTTTCATGTTGTGAGGCACACCTTAAATTAGGGCAGAAGCTATGGTTTGAATGAAGAATTAGGTGAAGAGCAAATTATCACATGCTAATTTACTGGTCCTGGACAGCCTTCAACGACTTGATTAATTTTAGACATAATCTGACAATTAATAAAGGGCATATTTTAAAGTATGTGTTGGGAAAGAATATGTTATGACTAAATCCAGTTGCTTGGGGAAAGGTTACACAGCTTGAACTACACATTATCAGGTGGCAAAGATAAAGTTAGTGAAAGCGAGGCTTCTGCCCAGCCTCAAAAGTGAAAGATAGATCTTTGTTGTCTCTTCCTGTCTACATTGGAGAAATGAAGGTAGGATTTTGCCTGGGACAACTTGGAGAGGAAAGCAGCACAGGTCTTTACTCCAAAGGCAAGACATGCAGATTCTTTCTTCTCTTTGTTGGCTCAACCCACCTGTGGCCATTTGCATGCCCATCAGTTATTTCCATCTCTCAAGACATGAGATGATGGAAGCTACACCAGGATTCCAACAAATGCATCCTTCCTCTTCCTTAACCAACTCATCTCTCCCAGAGGCTCAGCCTTGCTCTTAAAGGATCTGAACTCAGATGTATACAGATGGAGTTTACGTAAGCCCAACCCAACACCGTGGGACTCCAGTTGCCCTTGTTGCTAGAAAGGCCTTAAATTGCTTCCATTTAGTTGCAGAGGCCCAGTTCCCAAACCTTAGACTCCTAAAGCAGGGTCAGGTGGGATCTCTCCCTGAGCATATTAATCCCCAAAAGTAACCCCTCTGAAGAGGCAATTAAGACTCTAACGTCTCCTGGGCATATACTTGGACAAAACTATAATTCGAAAAGATACCTGTACCCCTATGTTCAAAGAAGCATTATTTACAATAGCCAAGACATGGAAACAACCGAAATGTCCATCAACGCACGAATGGATAAAGAAGATGTGGTACATATACACAATGGAATGTTACTCAGCCATAAAAAAAGAATGAAATAATGCCATCTGTAGCAACACGGATGGACCTGCAGATTATCATACTAAGCAAAGTAAGTCAGAAAGAGAAAGACAAATACCCTATGATATCACTTCCATGTGGAATCTAAAATATGACACAAATGAACATATCTATGAAACAAAAGCAGACTCAAAGACATAGAGAACAGACTTGTGATTGCCAAGGAAGGGGTGGAGGGAAGGATTGGGAGTTTGGGATTAGCAGATGCAAACTATTATATATAGGATGGATAAACAACAAGGGCCTACTGTAGAGCACAGGGAACTACAGTGAATATCGTGTGATAAGCCAGAATGGAAAAGAATATGAAGAATACATATGTCTATAACTGGGTCACTTTGCTGTACAGCAGAAATTAACACAACACTGTAAATCAACTATACTTCAATAAAATTTTTTTAAAAAATGACTCCAGCATGAAGAGGAAGCAGTGAGCAAGCCACATGTTGGGTCTGGTTGAGAGGAGGTCAAAGAAGTGACATGAGTCAAGAGCAGCCTCCTCCTCCAGAGGCTGGCTCCACAGCGTCACAGCCTGGCTGCCCCATGCTTTCCAAGGGGGCTCGGGTCTGGTTCTCTCTACCACAGACCTCATCTTGGTAACCATCCTACTATCCATGAGCCACTAAAGGCTGAGTCTTTACTCCTGTTGGTTTGCCAACCTGGACACATTACTACGAACAGCCCCAAGCCTTGCCAGCTCCAGGCTCCCTCTATCCCCTGGGCACCCTCCCCAACCTGTTACATTTGGTTCTCAGTGCCGGAGTCTGCTGGCTTGAGCACACGCTTCTGCCAGAGTTGGCCCAGGTGACAATGGTATTTGCTTCTAGAGCCAAGGCTACTTCTACCTCCTCCGAATCATCCCACTCAGAATGCGGGCGTCCAATTCTGCTTAGTATTCTAACCCCCAGGCTGCCCTAAACTTGCTACCGTGGACTAGGGCTCTGGTAAAATACTGACGGTGACTCACAGTTAAAAATAAATATTGCCTAGGAACCCACTTCAGACATGCATATATAAAACATTTTTACCATATTTCATCAAATCTTAGATGCCATTGATTCTGAGACCCACCTTGATTTGAGATGTCAAAACACACAAAGATGTGCAACTTAATATTAACAAAATATGAAAACTAAAGTTTCGTGAAGCAATACTCACGCCACTACATACAAGGCACTCTGATATTTTTCTGGCCTGATTCTGCTGTGATGAACTATACTGACTGATTAACCAGCTGCACGGTCAAAAGTTGTAATTGGAAAATACAGAAGGTCCCTTACAGGCTTATACACAGGTGCAGGCTTCCCATCACACCTCTGTTGAACTCCCAACTCAAATCACTGCCTACAGGGCCCTGAACGACCTGGGTCCTGTACCTCCCAAACTTGCCCCACCACCTTCATGCCTGCCCACAAGGCCCTGCCAGGCTGTTCTGAAAGTCCCCTGAACACACCGAACACCTTCGCCCACCTCATGCTGTCCTCGCTTGAAATGCCCTTCCTCAGTTACTCCTACTGTTTGCTTGCTTCGTGTAGCATCTCTGACGTGCTCCCAGTCCCGACACCCGTCGGTTACTTTATGTCGCATCACCTCATTTCAATGTGGGGAGATAATTCATGGGTTTCTGCTTGTCTTCTGGGTCAAGGGCACTAAGAGCTTCGTCCACAGATGTTGGGATAGCAAGCATCCTGGGAAGCTAGAGATTGCATAGCCCTGAGTCACAGCCTTGTTTCCTGACCAGGAGAGTAAACAGAGAGCTCCCTCGTCCTCATCTCCCCTGCACTCCGAGACAGTAAAGGATCAGAAAGTCTCCCTCCCTCGCTAGAGAAGACCTGCTTACACTCACTTCAGGCTAGCAGCATGAAGAGAATCTCCCTTGGAAGGGATATAGACAGGCAGGTGTGCTAGCAGTTCTAAGGTGGGATTTTGCTACAATTGGTGTTTCCAAGCTGTGACGCAATTCCACTGTGTGCCCCGCATCTACTAAGGGACCCACTCTGCACATCACCTGCTACAACTTAGAGAGAGGCAAGGGAACCAAGGTGAACTGCCTGATCAATATGGGCTCACTGTTTGCATACAGATGAATTTATGCAAGTGTAGGGACCTCCCTGGTGGCGCAGTAGTTAAGAATCCGCCTGCCAATGCAGGGGACATGGGTTCGAGCCCTGGTCTGGGAAGACCCCACATTCCATGGAGCAACTAAGCCGGTGCACCACAACTACTGAGCCTGCGCTCTAGACCCCGCAAGCCACAACTACTGAAGTCCACGTACCACAACTGCTGAAGCCTGTGCACCTAGAGCCCATGCTCTGCAGCAAGAGAAGCCACCACAGTGAGAAGCCCGCACACCACAACGAAGAGCAGCCCCTGCTTGCCGCAACTAGAGAAAGTCCGCGCACAGCAACAAAAACCCAACGCAGCCAAAAATAAAAATAAATAAATTTATGCAAGTGTAGAAGGCCAGCCTAGCAGCTCCACTGCTGCTTAGGGGCTGCTTAGTGCTTGTTTACAGCATTAACCACATCTGGACTTATCCCATCCTCTGCTTATCACCAGACTCCCCCAACTAGATTGTAAGCCTCATGAGGACAGAGATCAGGTAATACTGCCATAATTAATATAAATGTATACTTCTATCCACTAAGTTTATGATTTATAAACTGTACAATTCACTCCTTTGTCCAGATATGCCCTGCTATGGAAACTCTTAGACGTATTATAAGTGGTCAACAGGTCTCATTTTATAAAAACGTGTTCTCTAAAACATATGTTGCTTGACACATTTATTACCTCAAAGTCTTGCTTGAGGTAACAAATGCCTATAGTTAAGAGATGCTTATGGAGAGATATACCATGTTCTTGGATTGGAAGAATCAACATTGTGAAAATGACTATACTACCCAAAGCAATCTACAGATTCAATGCAATCCTTATCAAACTACCACTGGCATTTTTCACAGACTAGAACAAAAAATTTCAAAATTTGTATGGAAACACAAAAGACCCCGAATAGCCAAAGCAATATTGAGAAAGAAAAACGGAGCTGGAGGAATCAGGCTCCCTGACTTCAGACTATACTACAAAGCTAGAGTAATCAAGACAGTGTGGTACTGGCACAGAAACAGAAACATAGATCAATGGAACAGGATAGAAAGCCCAGAGAGAAACCCACACACATATGGTCACCTTATCTTTGATAAAGGAGGCAAGAATATACAATGGAGAAAAGACAGCCTCTTCAATAAGTGGTGCTGGGAAAACTGGACAGCCACATGTAAAAGAATGAAATTAGAACACTCCCAAACACCGTACACAAAAATAAACTCAAAATGGATTAAAGACCTAAATGAAAGGCCAGACACTATCAAACTCTTAGAGGAAAACATAGGCAGAACGCTCTATGACATAAATCACAGCAAGATCCTTTTTGACCCACCTCCTAGAGAAATGGAAATAAAAACAAAAATAAACAAATGGGACCTAAGGAAACTTCAAAGCTTTTGCACAGCAAAGGAAACCACAAACAAGATGAAAAGACAACCCTCAGAATGGGAGAAAATATTTGCAAATGAAGCAACTGACAAAGAATTAATCTCCAAAATTTACAAGCAGCTCATGCAGCTCAATATCAATAAAACAAATAACCCAATCCAGAAATGGGCAGAAGCCCTAAATGGACATTTCTCCAAAGAAGATATACAGATTGCCAACAAACACATGAAAGAATGCTCAACATCATTAGAGAAATGCAAATCAAAACTACAATGCGGGGGCTTCCCTGGTGGTGCAGTGGTTGAGAGTCCGCCTGCCGATGCCGGGGACGCGGGTTCGTGCCCCGGTCCGGGAGGATCCCACGTGCCGCAGAGCGGCTGGGAGCCTGTGCTCCGCAACGGAAGAGGCCACGGAAGTGAGAGGCCCGCGTATGGCAAAAAAACAAACAAACAAACAAAAAAAACTACAATGCGATATCATCTCACACCGGTCAGAATGGCCATCATCAAAAAATCTACAAACAATAAATGCTGGAGAGGGTGTGGAGAAAAGGGAACCCTCTTGCACTGTCGGTGGGAATGTAAATTGATAAAACCACTATGGAGAACAGTATGGAGGTTCCTTAAAAAACTACAAATAGAACTACCATATGACCCAGCAATCCCACTACTGGGCATATACCCTGAGAAAACCAAAATTCAAAAAAGAGTCATGTACCACAATGTTCACTGCAGCTATTTACAATAGCCAGGACATGGAAGCAACCTAAGTGTCCATCGACAGATGAATGGATAAAGAAGATGTGGCACATATATACAATGGAATATTACTCAGCCATAAAAAGAAACGAAATTGATTTATTTGTAGTAAGGTAGATGGACCTAGAGTCTGCCATACAGAATGAAGTCAGTCAGAAAGAGAAAAACAAATACCGTATGCTAACACATATATATGGAATGTAAAAAAAAAAAATGGTCATGAAGAACCTAGGGGCAAGACAGGAATAAAGATGCAGACCTACTAGAGAATGGACTTGAGGACACGGG
Organism: Leucopleurus acutus; assembly: GCF_964270905.1. Taxonomy (NCBI): domain Eukaryota; kingdom Metazoa; phylum Chordata; class Mammalia; order Artiodactyla; family Delphinidae; genus Leucopleurus; species Leucopleurus acutus. Next base: position 9,551,040 of record NC_139148.1, on the reverse strand, counting down.
GAGAGGGATGGGTGCGCTGGGACAAAGTGAGAGAGTGGTAGTATATATATCGACATATATACAGTGCCAAGTGTAGAACAGATAGCTAGTGGGAAGCAGTCGCATAGCACAGGGAGATCAGCTCAGTGCTTTGTGACCACCTAGAGGGGTGCGATAGGAAGCGTGGGAGGGAGGGAGATGCAAGAGGGAAGAGATATGGGGATATATGTATATGTATAACTGATTCACTTTGTTATAAAGCAGAAAATAACACACCATTGTAAAGCAATTATACTCCAATAAAAATGTTAAAAAAAAAAAAGAGATGCAGGCTTCCCTGGTGGCGCAGTGGTTGAGAGTCCGCCTGCCGATGCAGGGGACACGGGTTCGTGCCACGGGCCGGGAAGATCCCACGTGCCACGGAGCGGCTGGGCCCGTGAGCCATGGCCGCTGAGCCTGCGCGTCCGGAGCCTGTGCTCCGCAACGGGAGAGGCCACAACAGTGAGAGGCCCGCGTACCGCAAAAAAAAAAAAAAGAAAACAAACAAAAAAAAAGAAAACAAAATTTTATTCTGCTGCCTTAAAAGGTATATATAGAGAAGTGAATCTTGTTTGATAATTGAGTGTCTCACTTCCCCCTCAGGGTCATTGCCGTGAATATTAAACATGATTACATTGTACAGAAAGAGATTCTCTGTTGGTATTTAGTCTGGAAATTAAAATTTTTAATAAACTACTAATAAGGGGTTTTTTCCATCACTTTATTCTTTCCAGGTACTATTAAGTTGGGTACACTTCTATTTTCCTCGTCTTGCGGCTAATCAAGGTTTTGAAGTACCTCTTTTAAAAGCCTTCTAAATGAAATAAACAGCAGAATCACATGGTAAATCAAACCATTTAGAAAACACACTGCTGGTTATCACCTTACCCTATAAAACACTGGTGGAATTAATTCCTAACTGCTGTGTAGGTTACATTACCTACCTGGGGTCCTGGTTTAATTTTAAAAAGCAAAACGTCTGTTTCTCAATGGATCTATTTGCATTTATGCCATTCCAAGCAAAATATAATAATAAAGTTTGAAGGAGTTTTCCTCAAGGCAGTAACAGTGATCTGGTCCTGTGTTTTACTACAAGCACCTGCTGACGGTGTTTGCATTCTGGGAGGATGGAGATGCAGGCGGCAGTTATCACTGCCTTGAGGTGGGGGAAAGCAGTGATGGGAAGGTTCAGCCTGGGGAACCAGGAACCTTGAGATCCAGTTCTCAGTTGCTCCTACCTTGCTTCATGGCCTTGAAGAAGTCCCCTGTCCTCTTTTTTGCCTCATTTCCCTCATTTGGAAAATGAAAACAGTACCTGGCTGTGTGAATTAACTAATCAATCATCTCAAATGGCTAAAAGGGCTTTAGACTCGCAAGCCATTTTATAGGATGTAAACTGCTATCTTCCAAATACTCCACATGTGCAACTCTATTAAGCTAGAAAAAAAACACCAGTGGTTTCGCTTTATAAGTTCCAGAGGCAAACGCTGAAAAAGGTTCTATAAACAGTGTTTACAATGACAGCCATGGACGGAACTGCAAAATAACATTATGTGGCAAACATTCAGAAATAGGATTATTACTGAAATAATCCTCAGTTCCTAAACCATGTAGGAAAAGAAAATCCACCATGGCAAAACTTCTAGAACTTCCAATCATCTTCCATTAACATTTGCATAGAAGATAACTACCAGGAGAGTTGCCAATAGACTTTCTTTGTTCAGTGATAAAAATAGGCACCAGTGGGCCAAGGAAAGCACTGAAAACAGAGACAACAGAAGCCCTTGGGTTTTACATTTCACCCAAGTCTCTCCAAATGACTGGTTCTCCAATCAAGGCACTTTTGCAGCACCGATCTCATTTCTTCTTGCCATAGCCCTGAGGACATTTAAGGTTTGACTATGGGCTGCTATTCCCAAGCCTGCCATCTTCCTACTACATGTGGGGACAGCTCGCCTCAAGCATTACTTAGCCAGACGTGCAGGCAAGAAGGGTTGCTGTGAAGCTACTTGGGGGCAGCTCCAGCTGCAGAGAAACTCCTTCCCATCAGGAGTGTCCAGCACCAGAAGGCAGTGGTTCTCAAACTTGGCTGCACGGAAGATTCCTGGTGTCCAGGCCCCAATCCATACTAATTACAGCAGAATCCCTAGGGGCGGGTCCAGGCATCAGTATTTGTTGAAACTCTCAACACTAACACAGTGCACAGCCGCATCTGAGAACCAGTGCTGTAAGGCATTCCCAAAGCTATTACTGACTGAAGACAGGGCAGGAGACACCTCTTTTCCATTGTTGCCTTATTGCCTACACCAAGGGTCCACAAACTTTGCCTGTAAAAGGCCAGACAGTAAGTACTTTTGGCTTTGCAGGACCTTCTGTTGAAACCACTCAACTCTGCATTTGCCACACAAAAGCAGCCTTAGATAATATGTAAATGGACACGGGGCCAGATTGGGCACTTGAGCCCTACTCTGCTGACCCCTGACCTAGACGGTGCTCAATTATCTATGTGTCTCATGGTGCTAGTATGTTATATACATCATAAAACACACAAATGAAAATTTTCAATGGACAAAGTAAATGTATGGTTAACTGTGTGTTTGATTATTAATAGTACAGAAGGTGCTCCTGTGGAACCATTCCTGTTAATATTTTTTTACAGAGAGCAATTTGTTTTAATATGCTTAATTAATTTTGAAAATCTTGGTTTCACACACTATGATACAGCAATCTGAAGGTCTGGCTCGAAGTTCACTGCTAAACTGGGATCGGCGGCTCTCAGACTGAAAGAAAAACTTCACAGGGAGATGTTGACCCAAATGTTGACTGGCTGAGTTTTCCAACCCATGAATCTCAGTTTGCAACCCACTCACACCAACCAGGGAATCATTTTTGTTGAACCTGTGACAGTAAATGTCCACCTTCCATGGCAACGATCAGTTGTCCTGGAAACTAATGGGAATGTGTCAATTTTCACATTTTAAATACATGAGTTCAGAGCCCACTAAAACCTTAACTCTGGAAGCTTTTTAAGCAGGTTAGAAAACTCTATTTCCAAGAATTTTAAGCATTCATCTATGGGTGATGATAGGTAACACTCATGTTTTTCAGAGACAATATATTCACTTAAGAATATATAACAATGGAAACACTGACAAACGTCCCTTTGCAAAATGGTCCTGCATTTTAAAACATGTTTCTCTTGAAAAGCAGTTAACTGCTTGCTCAGTGTTTAAATTTTTATTTTGAAATAACAAAGTATGTTTATGTCTCAGAAGGATCTATTAGATAGCATACCATTAACACCCTCTTGTCATATCTGAAAAGAATTTTTGTAACATATAAAGAATATTTTTAATTTTGACAACACCTTTAAGAAGTGTTTTGCAATGAGGTAAGTGTTTCGCCTCTACATACATCAAGATGTTCACATCCAGGTGCCATCTCATTACCAAGGACGGTAAAGAGTCTACTATTTGAAGGTATGCTTTAAATAAGCTAGGCACAGTACTGATGTCCTACAGGATGTCACCGACAACATGTTGCAAAACACTGAGAGCCAAAAAAAAAAGGAGAAAGAAAAAGAAGGAGCAAGAGTACAGGTGACAACCCCTCCACGTTATAAAACTTTCACACTTCCTTCCAGATACATGATCGCACATGAAATGTGCTCACATGCTATACACCAAAATGAGCATTCTGACATCAAGCTGTACATTGTATGGTACAAAAGTTTCATATTTTGTTTAAGATAAAAAGCAAATATCAAGCTCCACACCTGGATCAGCATGGTGCACCTGCCAGTGCTTTGGAGACCAGGGCCCCAGAAGGCAGTGTTAAAGGGCCTGGGAAGGACGGTCAGCACACAGAAAGCGCACCAGCACCCTCTTTTCTACACCACTGGCCAACACTGCACATCAACCAGAAAGCTTCTCAGCCTCTAGGACTCTAAGGCACCCACTACATCAGTCAGTCAGGACAGTGAAAGGAAAGCCAGCTCTCATTTGGCCTCTGCTCTAACAAGGCAGTTTATGCTTTAGGGAAACTTACTTTAACACTTGGTAATTAACCAGATTCATCGCATTCTCACCCCAAATAACTCAGACTTTTCCAGAAAAGACAGTCAAAAGAGACCCCGAAAATTATAATTTTTAAGTCATGTCATTCACCTAAACATTCTTGACAATTTCCCCTATGTTCTTACTAGAACAAAATAGCATGAAGGAAATATGTTTCATATTAGCGACAAGACAGTAAGTCTTTGCCATTTACTTTCAATACAATTTACGCAGTCATCAAAGACCTTAAAATTCAAATGGCTTCTATATTCAGATCTTAAAACGGCAATAGGAAGTTCATTAAATCAGAACTAAACACTCTTCATTGAATATAAATTTCAACGATTTTAGTAACACTGAAAAATGCTAAACCATGCATGCCATTTTCAATGATGATCCCCGTAACTATAAAAGATTTTTACTTCAAAATCAGACAGTGTGATCGCTGCATTCTAGCGGTTATATTCCTGACTTTAAACCGAACTTTGTAATGTAAAAAAGAATGCCATAGAACCCTGGAGGATTTTTACGGTACTCGTAATGCTGAAAGCAAGCACACCACACAGTGGATTTACCTGGATACCCTTGTGAAGGGATGCATTTCAGAAGAGGATCTAAAATAATGAGAAGAAAAGGAAAATGTGAAAAACATCAACAAAACTCATTATGTTTGATAAAAAATCAATAATATAATCAAGTTTTCAATTGAGTTTAATAAAACTTATGGTTATATCAACTTGAAACACTCTATGGTTTAGAATATTTTTAATTTTATCTTTCTCTCCAGAATTTATATCATCCAATTACCACCTAAGATGTTGCTCTTTAAGAAATCTGGAGATGTACACAAATTATAACTATTCACCCATTTTAGGTGGGGCACAGACATGTAATGTTTAGGCTGTATTGCTGTCACTCAGGTTCACCAAGCCTGGCCTTGATATTTGGTTATTGCGGGAGTGGGACTTGAGCGGGTTTGTTTCTTCCTTCCTAGAAAACTTTCCCTCACTACTGTATCAGTTAAGAAAGTGTTTATATAGGAGTCAAACCCCATATATTTCAATGTATATAAAAGCACCACCACCTACCAACTGTGTTACCTTGGGTGAGGTAATTAAATTCTCTGTGCCAAGTTTTCTCCCTTGTAAACAGGAATGATAATGGTACCTACCTCTTTGAATCACTACAAGAATCACATTTTAAAAATTCACCCAGTTTACTAAACCTGATTTGTCATTTAAGGTCTGTGTTTACCTTCAATACCACCCTTGTCCCCTGTCAGCTCCTTTGGCTAAGGAGAGCAGCATTTCACACTCAGCACAATTGATATTTTGGGCCAGACAGTTCTTTGTAGTGGGAGCTGTCCTGTGCAATATAGGATGTTTAGGAGCATCCCTGGTCTCTGTCCACTGCATGCCGATTGTCCTCCCCCCGCCCCCCGCTCCCGTTTTGTGACAACCAAAAATGTCCCCAGACATTGCCAAATACTCCCTGAGGGGCAAAAGTACCAACCCACTGAGAACCACTCACAGGCACAAACATTCTTTGGCCAAACCTCGTCTAAGTATCAAGCCCACATGACAACATTTGGTTTGCTGGTACCTAGTTCTCATTCTCATCTGTCCATTGTGAATTCCACCTTAGGCCTTGCTCGGGCCTCTAATGTGGCTTACCTTACTTTACCCTGGAGAATCTGCGTATTTTTAATCCATGCCCTGCCCTTCTTATTCTCGGGACACCTAGAAATCCCCTAATGATCACCAGCTGGTTTTCACAGGTTGCTCACTGCCTCTTGGTCTTTCCTATGTTCCCTCCCACAAATCCACCAAGTTCAAGATATGTGATGATAGTGGTGGGATTCAGAACGCACTACCCAAAATAGGGCACGCTACTCAAAACAGGGCACCTTGGCATATTGGATATCTTAAGCTGAAGGAATCTGAGAAACAGCAGGTCCAAGAAGGACCCAATGACCCCCTCCCTCTTCCCCTAAGGCAGGTCATAAGACCCTCAAGGGAGAGGTGCCCTCCCCATACCCGAGGAAAGAAACATCCTAATGTCCTAAGACCAAGGGTCACTGAGAGGAATATGAACGCAGAGGCCTTGCTAAGTTTCCTCTAGTTGACAACCCACAGTTCACACACTTTTCTCCTACCATGTTTTTCCACGACTTTCCACTCCTCAGCAAACCTAGTACAGTAGACCCCCTTATCCACAAGGGATATGATCCAAGAACCCAGTAGATGCCTGAAACCTTGTAGAACACAGAACCTTATACGTACTATGGTTTTCCCTATACATACATATTGATAATAAAGTTTAATTTATAAATTCGGCACAGAAAGAAACTAACAGTAACTAATAATAAAATAGAAAATAACAGTATACTGTAATAAAAGTAATTTGAGGGCTTGCCTGGTGGCGCAGTGGTTGAGAGCCCGCCTGCCGATGCAGGGGACGCACGTTCGTGCCCCGGTCCGGTAAGATCCCACATGCCGCGGAGCGGCTGGGCCCGTGAGCCATGGCCGCTGAGCCTGCGCGTCCGGAGCCTGTGCTCCGCAAAGGGAGAGGCCACAGCAGTGAGAGGCCGGCGTACCGCAAAAAAAAAAAGTAATTTGAATGTGCTTTCTTTCTCTCTCTGTCTCTCAAAATATCACCGTACACGGCATCCCTGGTGGCGCAGTGGTTGAGAGTCCGCCTGCTGATACAGGGGACGCGGGCTCGTGCCCTGGTTCGGGAGGATCCCACATGCCGCGGAGCGGCTGGGCCCGTGAGCCATGATGGCCGCTGAGCCTGCGCGTCCGGAGCCTGTGCTCCGCAACGGGAGAGGCTACAACAGTGAGAGGCCCGCGTTCCGCAAAAAAAAAAAAAAAAAAAAATCACCATACAAACTGAATGCCGTTTCCTTCGTTAACTAAGCGCTTACGCACTGCGGCTGTTAACTTTGCAGTTTGAGGTGCGACAGCAAAACCAGCACAGATTTCATTTTCCTTCTTCACAATGTCACGGGGAGAAGATGTGTTCTTACCAGAGGTCTGAGCTATCTGAGCATCTGATATTTTTCTTTCCTTATTGAGTCGAGAACTTTCACCTTTTCACTTAAAGGAAGCACTTTAGGGCTTCTCTCTGGCATTTCCGAATCACCAGCATCACTCCTCTGGCACTTTGGGGCCAGAATTAAGTACAATCAGGGCCTCTTGAACACAGCACTGCGACACTGTGACAGGTGATAACTTCTGCCACTAAGTAACTACTGGGCGGGACTCGCTGGACAAACGGACGAGTCATATCCCTGGGGAAACAGAGCTGATATCGCGAGATTTCATCACGCGAGATTTCACCACGCGAGATTTCATCACACTACTCAGAATGGCACGCACTCTAAAACTTATGAATTGTTTATTTCTGGAATTTTCCATTTAATATTTTCCAGCCTCGGCTGACCACCGGTAGGTAAAGCCACAGAAAGCAAAACCGATGATAAGCGCTTCCCTGGTGGCGCAGTGGTTGAGAGTCCGCCTGCCATTGCGGGGGACACGGCTTTGTGACCCCGTCTGGGAGGATCTCACATGCCGCGGAGCGGCTGGGCCCGAGAGCCATGGCCGTCGGGCCTGCGCGTCCGGAGCCTGTGCTCCGCAGCGGGAGAGGCCACAACGGTGAGAGGCCGACATACTGCAAAAAAAAAAAAACAAACAAAAAAACGATGATAAGGGGGAACAACTATTAAAATGCATATGTTTGGGACTTCCCTGGTGGTCCAGTGGTAAAGAATCCGCCTTCTAATTCAGGGGACACGGCTTCAATCCCTGGTCGGGGAACTAAGATCCAGCATGCTTGCTGCGAGGCAACTAAGCCTGCACGCCACAACTAAAGAAGCCTGCACGCTGCAACAAAGACCCGAAGCAGCCAAAAAAATTTTTTGAAAAGAAAACATGCATATGTTTAACTGTTTATTTCAGTCTTCATTTCCTTGGGAAGGCAATCATGACAAGTAAAACTTATATTAAATAAATGTGTGTGCTTTTCTCTTGTTAATCTGTCTTTTGTCAGGCCCATTTTCAGGGCCCCAGCTAGAGAACCTGGGAGGACAGAAGGAGAAAGAATTTCTCCTCCCCTACAGTATGAGCCTGTCACTGAAATGCTGTCATTTAGTTCATATTTGTACACATACTGGCTCAAGTATGTCAATGGATAATTATTACTACGTTCTTTTCAAAACAACAAAATAGGTTAACCCAAAAAACTTTTTATCACAAAACCCCATTTGCTTGCAATATTAAAATGAAATGGGTTTTCCAGATTTCTCTTTGTAAGAACATGAAATTCATTTTAACAGTCTTCAGACAAATTTTCTGGCAAGCAAACTCAAAACATAATCACACAAGACATTAAATAGTATATTAGTCACTCGACACAAGTTAAATTTATAACTGTTAAATTGAGAAAGCCATAATCAGAGAAACTACTGAATATCTAAAGTAGTAACACCGTCTAATAAACATGACATGCAAAATGTTAGCTATAGAAATGGCTGATCCATGGTATTTACTCAATGCCTGCATATTAAGGATAAAGCTTTTTTTTTTCCTTTAAGAATGCACTAATTGTGGTGCATTTGTGTTTCTTTAGGCAACCCAGCAGCTGTGGTTCCAAACATGAGCCTTTGAGAAATACATTTAAATGAATATTTATAAACTTTTCTCTAGCAATTATATTTAGCAATGGTAGCAGATGCCACTGCTTTCACAGTGTTAGCTGTGTCACTAATTAGAGTCCCTCTCTAATCATGCTGTCCCCAGTCACTTGTCTCTTAAGTGGACCAGCACCACATTCAGGATGGAGAGAGACACACAGGCCTAACGAGTATACTACCAAGTTTTTTAAAAAGTCATAAAACATACATAAACCATAAGCACTCAATGTTCATAACCTCAGATTTTCCCGAAGCAACTATAGGCACACTTGAAATTGACATTTTTATGTTCTGAGCATCCAACGGGACATTATCTCGAGTACCGCTGAGTAACTTCTACGTATCCTTCACAGCCTGCTTGCTCGGTGTAGGTTCCACAGACCACCAGGCCACTGCACAGAATCCTCAGCCTCACTCCCAAAACTGATTTAGAAGTTCTGGGAGGAAGAGTCTGGAAATACATATTTTTGGCAAGGTCTCCAGGTGATTCTTAGGTGCCCTAAAGTTTGCAAACCACAGCTTAAGACAATTTAGACCCACCTTCTCCAGGAAGCCTGCTTGATAACTCCAAGCTGGTTTTAATGCCCATCTTTTGTATATCCAAGGCACCCAGAGTTCTCTTATATCACTGCCCTTATTACCTCTGGTGGAATTCATTCAGTTATTTCCTCCCTGTTCACTCTAAACTTCTTGAAGAGAGTATCTCAGATTTATACATTTCTCCATGCCTAACTGATAGAAGGCAATCAATAATTAGTTCACTGAGTAAACACTTTGAGCTTTCTGATACCGAGAGTTAAGTTTTAAGGTCTTGGGTTTTACCTGAATTCCACCAATATTCGACAAATTTGAACCCTACAGGAGCTTTAACATCATTTACATATACAACATTTCATTCTCTGGTCCTTATTTCCATTTTGTAGTTTAATGCATTTACATTTTCACTACACTCATTACATTCAATTTTGGAAAAGCTCCACTTTAACTCTTAAAGACAGAGAAATTTTGAAAAATTTGTGGCGGGGAGGCGGTTAACTCCACTTAGAATGAAAAAATAGAAATTAAAAATAGTGAAAGGGGGACTTCCCTGGTGGCACAGTGGTTAAGAATCCACCAGCCAATGCAGGGGACACAGGTTCGAGCCCTGGTCTGGGAAGATCCCACATGCTGTGGAGCAACTAAGCCCGTGTGCCACAACTACTGAGCCTGCGCTCTAGAGCCCGTGTGCCACAACTACTGCGCCTGCATGCTGCAACTACTGAAGCCCACACGCCTAGAGCCTGTGCTCTGCAACAAGAGAAACTACTGCAATGAGAAGCCTGTGCACCACAACAAAGAGTAGCCCCCGCTCGCCGCAAGTAGAGAAAGCCCGCGTGCAGCAATGAAGACCCAACAGATCCAAAAATAAATAAATAAAATAAATTTATTTTTTTAAAAAATAGTGAAAGGCTCAAGTCAGGAACTAGATTTACACAATGAAAATGAAACTATCCACCCCTCAGGAAATTAAATGGAGTTGGTTATAAAGATGAAAGAAATGGAAGAAAGAACACACAAAACCTTACCCTTTCAAAGAGTTGGGGTTTTTCAACTTCCTGGATATTTTACATTACAAAGAGAAAAAGATCTCTGAAACTTTGATCATGAGTTCTTTGATCATTGAATTCTCAATTCAAAGTTCTGGTAGATATAATCATTCTCTGTTCTCTCTTGCCTTATAGTGACTCAGAGCAAATCCCAACTCCTTGAAAGCTAATCTTTCCACCAGCTTTCAGATCCAATTCCTTGGGAAACGTCCTCATCAATTAGCCACTCTCCTACTATGACCTTCAGCCTTTCTCCTCCACTCCTCCCTTCGAATTGGCCTAAAATGTGCTCCTCTGTACTACTGCAAAGAAACAAGCAAAACCTGTGTGGTTCCGAGGTCAACAAACATTTTCTGCGAAGGGCCAGATTGTAAATATTTTTAAGTTTGTGTGTCATACAGTCTCTGTTCCAACTATTCAACTTTTCTGTAGACAATACGTTAAAAAGAAATGGGCATGGCTACATTCCAATAAAACTATTTACAAAACAGGAAGTGGACTAGACTTGGCCTGCAAGCCATAGTTCAACAACCCCTGCTGTAATCTCCTCAAGGCCCTATCTCATGGCTCCATTTCTTAAACTATAAATCCTGTTATGTTACTACCAGACCCCAGAAGTCCTGATTTCTATTTATTATTTCTGAAATTGTTCTTTCATAGGTCATCAATGACCACCAAACTGCCTGATTGTATTACCTGTTCCAGTCTTCATTTTCTCAAATTTGAAACTTGCCCCTCCTTCCCCGGATGTTAACAGCTCTACTGTTAAATAGCTCTATTTTTAAATATTACTTCTCAGTCTCCTCTTGGCCCCTCTTCCTCTACCTCATCCAAAAAACAATGATTTTCCAGACTTAGTCTTTCCCTCTTCTTTAGGGACACGTTCTACTGGGTGTCCTCATCCATCCATCACCCATCATTCCCCCAAAGAATCTTCTCTGAAATCCCCTGCCAAGGCTCTGGGCTTCCACTTTTTGTCCTCCTATTGCACCATGGGTGCATATTACATTATTGCTGTTGGTTTCTTGGCCTGCTATTCCACTTTGTAGTAAAAGCAGGGATGGTATCAGTTTGCAGAGAGAGCCCACCGAAAGAAAATATTCAGTCTCTTAAAAGAGGTAATTTATAATCGCAGGGGGTCTGTGATTAGGATAATGAAATCTAGAATTTCAGGACACTGTCTTCCAAAAAGGGGAAAGAATGGCTAAAGGAAGGTAATCCAGTTTCTAGTAATGAAAAGTTTAATTATTTATGTCAGTTCTCTGTATGAAAACAACCGAAAAAGTGCAAACAAAAAAAAGCATCATCTTAAATCTACAAGGAACAGGAAACTATAAAAAGCAATGGAGGAGATTTGGAAAAGAAACAAATAGAAATTATATAAATAACAATATAAAAACTCAATGGACAGGTTTAACAGAAGACCAGACAGAGCTGACGAAAGAATTAGTGAACTGGAAGATAGATTTGAAGAAATTATCCAGAATGCAGCACAGAGAGACAACATGTTGGTAAACACAAAAGAAAGGGTAAAAGATACAGAGGATCCAGTTAGAGAAGCTAACCTACATTTACTATAGAGTATTGAGCAGAAACAATATTCAAAAAAAAAGTCTGAGAATATTTTACTCTGATAAAAGACAATAGTCCACAGTTTTAAGACGTCCCCAAAAATTACTGAAAAGGATAAAATAAATCAAATGCACATCTACAAATGCATATATTCTACAAGATAAACAGTAAAAGAGACTGTCTTCAAAAGAATTATATTTAGACTTAGAGCTGACTTCTCAACAACGATGTAAGTCGCAAGACAGTAGAATAATACCCCTAATGAACTGAGAGAAAATAAATGCCAACCTAGAATAATAAACCCAACAAAAATAGCCTTCATGAATAAAAGCAAAATAAATACATTTTTAGACAAATAAAAATAGATTAGCATCAACAGAACCACTCTAAATGAAATTCTATAGCATGTACTTCAACTGGGTAAAAGAGAGAGAGAAGATGCCAGAGGAAATTTCTAAGATGCAGGGAAGAAAGAAAAGCATATAAAGTAGTAAATATTTGGGTAACTAAACAAACACTAACTGCATCAAGTAAAATTCATCTTGTGGGATAAATTAAAATACACAACTACAACAGCATATACATTTATAACTGAGGCAGCAAGCAAATGGAGTTTAAATATTTTTTTATTCTGTGGGAGGAGAATGAAAGTATTAGTTAACTTTGATAGACTTTGATAGCTAACAAGTCATGTTTTATTTTCTACAGTAATCACTGAAAGGAAAGAAACCTGCCAAATCAACTAGTCCTGAAAATGGATAGCACTGGAGTGTCACACCCATACCCGGCCATCATGGCAGTGGATATACAGAAAGATAGGATCATTAAGGGCCTTACCTTGATAGGCCCAGATCCTGCCCCTAACAAAAAAAGGAGAAAAAAAGGGCAAGAAAAAATGGACATGGAACACGGAATCATTGAGACAAACAGAAAGCATAGAATAAGATGGTAGATTTAAATCTATGTACATAAATATCTTTTTAAGATAAGTATTTTAATATAAACACATTAAATATACATGAAAGAAATGCTCACATTAAAATAAAATCAGATTAAATATTTTTAAATTCAACTTTATGCTGCTCGTAAGAAACATAAAATTTAAGATAGTAGAAAAAAGTTCAAGGATAAATAAAGCGTAGGAAAATCTAGAGAGGAACATCTACCTACCAACAGAAAGAGAGTGGAAATTTTAAACTAATTATTGATCTTCTTCCCTGCTGGGCAGATAAAGATTTCTGGTTATATTAGGGTACGTTACCACTGAAGTTGAAAATAGTTACCCATTATGACCAACTTCTTAAATTATGTCAACCTAGCTGTGTTAGCTTGGGGACAGTATTGCTTCTATAAGAAGTAACTCCTTTGCTCCACATGAATGCTATTTTATGCTGGATATACCTCAAGAAAAACTACTGATTTCTTTAATGACAATGATATTTATTCATTGGAGGCAAGGTAAAAAATTGGGCTGGTTTCTACCTTGATGGTTTCTGACTTTTAACATTCTCCCTTCATTTTTACTGAGGGGATTGCCTAGGATTAAGACCAGTAAGGAGTTATGCTGACATTGTTTAGCTCATTAGGCTGAGAGGGCAGCGCTCAGAACACAAATGAGCAGAATCCAATCTATGGAGACCAGTTAGGTTTGCTCCTGCACAAGCACAGATGTCCTTTCTGATCCAATCAGCAACTCTTACACCAAGGGGATCAGCAAGACTGTCAACAGAGCAGAGAAAATCTGGAACACCAGACACAATGCAAGGATGTCCCGCCTGTAGGCTGCTCCAAGGCATCATGTAAGGACAGCATGTTTTGTGCACTGGAATAATACTATGGTGGTTTGCTTCTAAAATAAATACTCTCAGATATCAGACTATTATATCTGAATGCCCCATTCCTTAATTCATCCAACAAATATTGATTGTGCACCTATGACAGGAGCTAGGTATACAATGGTTAGCTAAGAAGATGGTCTCTACCATCATGGTGTACACAGCTTAGCAAATGATCAAATCAGCTTAACTTTACAGGCCAGTGTCTCACCTCAAAAAACTGATTTAATTACTATTAAGTAGTGACAAAGTTTAAAAAGTTTTAAAGTAATTTGGTGCCACTCTTCTAAAAAAACATTAGGCCTCGAGAATTTCCAGGCCTTATTTTTTTATAGTTTTCCCTCAATGGTTTAAACTTTAATTTCTAAGCAGTGAGAGTGACTTTCTAGGTGTCTCTCAGAGATAACTTCATGTAGATGAAGTTTCCAGAATTCAGTGGCAGCACATAGAGGCAAAACAATATACAGTGGCTCTAACAGAGCTTGGCTCTGAGCATGAAAGGTTCCTGAGAGCAAGGGCTGGCAAACTACGGCCCACAGGCAAAAATCTCACAGCCACCTGGTTTTTGTAAATAAAGTTTGGTTGGAACACAGCCATGCTCATTTGTTTGTATGTTGTCTATGCCATCTGCCATACTATGATGGCAGAGTTGAACAGCTGCAACAGGGATCACATTTCCGGCAAAAGAAAACATGTTTACTATGTGGTCCTTTACAGCACAAGTTTGCTATAGAGGGAATCCAGGAAGGGACCTTCTCAGCCATACATAAAATGCACAGGCAACTGGTGAACAGCCAGGGAAAAAGGCCCTTTCAGCAGCTGGTGCATGCCAAGATGGCTCCCTGGAAGTCGCTAGGCAGTTATGTAATAAAGACTTTTATTAAAACAAAGCGCCTTCATGTAATTAAAGCATCTGAACACTCTTCCTTATCAAATGCCGAAATGGCTGCTGGGCCACCTCCACTGCTCTGGTGAACCTGGATCAGGGTCCCGCTCTGAAGAGCGCACATTTTCCCCGATTGTTTCCTAGACAGCCTGCTGCCTTCCTGTGAAAGCCTGCTCTCTGTCATCCACCCCTGCAGTGTCTGTCGTGGTACTCCATGCTGGTTCGTCAGGAAGCCCGAAACTACTGCCAGGACAGTCATTCCTTCAAGAACTCACTGTGTTCAATTCAAATGCACACACCCCAAACACAGGCAGTGGGCCACGTGTGGAGGCCAAACCCATTTCTCCAGGGCCCAACTGGACACAAAGAAATAAAAAGACAGGAACGGACAGCACCTATTCATGACCTCTTTCTGAGATCGTAGTAATGAAATCCAAGTATCCTTTGAATGTTAGCTACCAAGCATCAACATTTGTCGGTCATAATGACCCTGAAAAGACAAAGCTTCCTATAACTGCAGACTGCAGAATCTTCTGGATACAGAATGGTTTCTTTGTAAGCTTTGCAATGACCGTGGTGAGACTGTATATATTTAACTATCTCAGAGTGAAGAGTTGATCTGTAGGATGGAATCCAAGGTAGATGTTAATGAGATGCAGAGGATCTTGGAATGTTAAGTACCACCAGGGAGTCCTTTTATTTCTCTAGGTGTGAGCAAAGGAATCAGAAGCACGCCAGAATATGCTAGACCTCAGAGCCCAGGTGAATTCTGCCAAGGCTCCCCATGCAACTGAAAATCAAATGGTCATCCTAACTATATGCGACCCAACACACTATGACCAACCCCCACTTTAGTCACTATAGTAACACACACACACACACACACAGAACCTTACATTTACCTGCCCTTGAAAACTTCAGAGCCCTCTCTAATTCCTCTCCCTTCTCTGAGTCCTCATCCAATCATTTTCCAAGCCCTGGGCTCCATCAACCTCCTAAATGCTGTCACGTTTAGCCCTCGCTTATTCTCATTGGCCTCTAGTTCAGGCCCTATTCCCTTCCACGAAACTATTACAGTGGCTTTTTTGTTTGTTTCTTTTGTTTACTCCTAGTTTTTTGGGTTTAGTTTTTTGGTGTTTTGCTTTGCTTTGGTACAACATACAGGCAGCAAAGTGCACAGATCTTAAGTATGCAGTTTGATGAATTTTCATATATGGCTACACTCACGTATGCAGACTGTTTCTGGTAACTTAGAGGTCCCCCTCGTGCCTCTTCTCAGTCAATGCTCCTCCCAAAGGCAGACACCATTCTGATGACTAACACTATAGACTAGTTCGCCTGTTTTTGAACTTCACATGAACGGAAACATTCCTGTTGGGCTTCTGCTGAGCATTGGGCTGTGAGATTCATCCAACTGTTGCATGTAGCGACGATGCATTCTTTTTCACTGTGGTGCACTCATCCAGTGGACTACCATGTATTTACCTATATGACAATGTATTTACCTATTTTACTGTGATGGACATTTAAGTTGTTCACAATTCAGGGCTATGATGCACGAAGCCTACGGTGGCCTATTCTTGGTCACTGACGTCCAGTCTCTCCCCATCACTGCTTCTCGCACAAGCCCATAAATTAACATCACATCAACACTCCCCTTATATGACTCCACAGCACGTATGTGAGTGCCAATGGCGTCTCACCGGCTTTCTAGACAAAGCTAATCTCCTTTTTCTACCATTCACAGGTCTCTGCTACTGCATTTGATGCATCATCCAGGCTTTATAGCCCATCTTTGCCCCCCATGTTTGTGTTCATTTAGTCAAATTCAATCTCTCCCCACTGCTCAAGCACCCCTACTTACCTTCCCTCTCGGGGCCGTTGTTTCTGCAGTGGCTTGGGTGCTGGATGCCCCTTCCCTACTACGTTCATTTATGCCTGTGGAAAATGTCCACAACCTTCTAGGCTCATATAAAAATGCCAGCTCCTCCAGGAAGCCTTGAAAAAACATCCTATTTCCCATCGTGGAAGCCCATGACATTTAAAGATTCTGCAACTATGCCCAGTGGCATAGTCGTGCTGACCACAGAGACTTCTTCTCCAGGAAGAATCACCTGGAGAACTGGATGGAATGGAAGGCCAACTGCTTTTCTCAATCCGACTGCTGATGCTACTCGCGTCATGTTCCTAAGGGCGTCCCTTTTTTTGGGTTTCTGGAATTCCGTTCAGCAAGTAAACACTCACCTAGATTAATCCTTTAATCGCTTAAGCAGTGGGAGAATTTGGCAAATCAAGAAGAAATAAATTAGTTGGATGACGTTCAGTTTGGGGTTAATTTTAATAAAACAGGGCTTTAAAAGACATTAATTTTTGTGGGCACAATAAAAGAAAGAAAACAATTAACAAGAAAGGGTCAAGAGGGAAGACATATGGGAACATATGTATATGTATAACTGATTCACTTTGTTATAAAGCAGAAACTAACACACCATTGTAAAGCAATTATACCCCAATAAAGATTTTAAAAAAAAAACAAAAAAAAAAAAACAAAAAAACAAGAAAGGGTCACTAGTTATAGTCAGCCTGTGTTCTCATAATAAATATTCATCCCTTGTTGTTTGCCTAAATACTGATCACTGCGAGGCCCTGTGCTGGGAGATGTGTGGGGTGTAGGGACCACAGACTATAAACCTTTTACCCTCAAGGGTCTCACAGTCCATTGGAGAAAAAAAATAGATAAGAATAAAATAATCCATGGAAATACTGTTTCGAGAAAATCTTGGAGGAAAAAGAAAGCACATGAGGAAAGCTTTCTGAGACAAACAAGAAATGAGATCAGTATTTCTGGTTGTGGAAAGAATTTCTGTAAAAAGAGCTGCTGTCAATTTAGAACCCATGGTGACACATTATTAGCTAACTTCTACTGGGTCAGGCTTAGGGGGATTTTTTGAAGCACAGATTGCGTCTGAAAATTAACGACCAGAATCTCTTGCACAAGTATAAAGTGGAGATCCAGCTGAGGTGGCCATCAGGTTGTTAAGCTCGCATCTAGTCACCCTTGGAGTCTCTTAAAATTGCCCCTAAGATACAGTCTTCTCTGCTTTGCATAGTAACCCTGTGCAGAAATTTGCATACCTTAATCTTAAAAGAAATACGGAGAGATTTCAACCATAAAAATCACTTAAGTACTTTGCTTCTTCCGACGCTCAGCACATTTATGAAGAGCCCACATAGGACTTTAGGCTGTCATCACCACTGCCCTCTGGGGGGCAATCTTCAGATTCCCTCTAATTCTTCCCTGGTCAGTATATCTCTGGGGTCACTTGCCTGTCACCTGAGAAGGCGCTTCACTTCTCTGTCCAATGGTGGAGAAAATTGCAGTGTCATTCAAATATTCTTTCCAGAGTCTTTGCTAACCTGCAGGTTTCGAGTTTGCCTCCCGCCCTGCCTGTGGGCACAGGATAATTGGTAGAAAACTGGGTGGCAGGATCCTGGGGAAAATGTGAAATCTCCACCTATCCCGCTCCCGTCTACCTGCCCGACCCCTCACTAAATAGAGCCACATCTGAGTAAGTTAACTGTGCATATGATGCTACTTCAGTGCATAAAGCCAGAGACAAATCCTTATAAAAGCTGTTTTCCTATGAGGAGTTGTATTCAAGTCAGGATGCGTGAAGAATTTTTCCCATCAATCATGTTTCCTCATTTCTAGTTTCTAATCATCTTTACCCATAATTTTGCAGTGGGCTGTAACTAATTGGTAAAACGGCAGAGTAAGAACTGAACTACACTGTTCGTATTTTATTGATAGTCACCCAATTAATACGGTTCTCTATGGCACATTGTTCTACAGTAGACTGTACCATGCCTTCAACACGAATAATTCATTTCACATGACATGCATCAAGTCAAAATTCAAAATCATGCAACAGGCATCTACATTTTATATGTGGTTATAAAATACAAATTTTCCCAGGGTGGCTTCGGCCTCAAGTGAGTGAATGAGTGATGAGAGGGGCTGCCTTAAAACGGCTCCACTGAGCAGAGGCAGACAGTGGGGCTGCTCTGTCTCCACGATAGTGAACAGTGACAGGCAATTCAACCCCTGTGGCCCCATCACTGACTTATTTTCTTACTTAGAGTTCTTGGGACCAAAAGGAAAACATAAGCTGTATTATTCCAGGCTTACTATAAAGAAATGGTTCTCGTGGAGAAAAGGGTACCCTCTTGCACTGCTGGTGGGAATGTGAATTGGTTCAGCCACTATGGAGAACAGTATGGAGGTTCCTTAAAAAACTACAAATAGAACTACCATATGACCCAGCAATCCCACTACTGGGCATATACCCTGAGAAAACCAAAATTCAAAAAGAGTCATGTACCAAAATGTTCATTGCAGCTCTATTTACAATAGCCCGGAGATGGAAACAACCTAAGTGCCCATCATCGGATGAATGGATAAAGAAGATGTGGCACATATATACAATGGAATATTACTCAGCCATAAAAAGAAACGAAATTGAGCTATTTGTAATGAGGTGGATAGACCTAGAGTCTGTCACTCAGAGTGAAGTAAGTCAGAAAGAAAAAGACAAATACCGTATGCTAACACATATATATGGAATTTAAGAAAAAAAATGTCATGAAGAACCTAGGGGTAAAGCAGGAATAAAGACGCAGACCTCCTAGAGAACGGACTTGAGGTTATGGGGAGGGGGAAGGGTGAGCTGTGACAGGGCGAGAGAGAGTCATGGGCATATACACACTAACAAACGTAGTAAGGTAGATAGCTAGTGGGAAGCAGCCGCATGGCACAGGGATATTGGCTCGGTGCTTTGTGACAGCCTGGAGGGGTGGGATAGGGAGGGTGGGAGGGAGGGAGACGCAACAGGGAAGACATATGGGAACATATGTTTATGTATGACTGATTCACTTTGTTATAAAGCAGAAACTAACACACCATTGTAAAGCAATTATACCCCAATAAAGATGTTAAAAAAAAAATTAAAAAAAAAAAAAAAAAAGAAATGGTTCTCATCTACGGGATGAGAACTGCTCCTCAAGGGACACTAAGCTGTGTCTGGAGGCATTTTTCCTTGTCACAACTTGGGGGGGTGGGTACCAGCCATCTAGTGGGTAGAGGTCAGGGACGCTGCTAAACATCCTACAATGTATTGGACAGATAACAAAGCTCCCACAATAAAGAGGCAACAGGCCTCAAATGTCAATAGTGCGAAGGTAGAGACCCTATTTTAACCTGGTGTTATCATTTTAATTTTGCAAGGCTTTTAGGTAATGGGCCCCAAATTCTGTCTTCGTTTCCCATGATTAGAATTAGCAACTTAGCACCGAGGACATAGGAGGTATTTGGTACTGACACCTTGGTAAATTGGCATAATTGATTTTATTGTTCACACATATAGATAAATAAGTCACACGTCATGTTCTGAAGAAAACCTAGCTGTAGGTGGAGCAAGTTTTCTCATTATCTGCTTAGGTTCCAATGATGGGGTTCAGCCTTTGCTGCTGCTCGGAAGCTGCTTTGTTAGGGGTGCACAGTCTACCTTGAAAGATCGCAACTTGGACACGTCGGCCTCGTGGTTGAAAAGAACGCAGACTTTGCCTTCAACCTTTTACACCACTTGTGCAAGTGAGCTTTTACTTAGACTTGAGTCTTTCCTCTTTCTAAACTGTTTTCCTGTCTGGTGGCAACAGCATTTTGGCTGTTGGAAGCTCTATTTTTATGAAGGTTTCCCCCATAGTGCCACAATCAGCCTAACTTAACAATTTACAAATTCCTCTGTTTCTGTTTTTTAATTACTGTTCTTTTTATTTGGGTTATTTCCACTAATCCAACTAATGAAGAGGGAGAAGGTACCAGTTAAAGGTGTAAATGTTTCTTAAAAGATTGTAACTTAAAACACCTAAAGATAATGGTTAAAACAAGAGTTCAGGGCTTCCCTGGTGGCGCAGTGGTTGAGAGTCCGCCTGCCGATGCAGGGGACACAGGTTCGTGCCCCGGTCCGGGAAGATCCCACATGCCGCGGAGCGGCTGGGCCCGTGAGCCATGGCCGCTGAGCCTGCGCTCCGCAATGGGAGAGGCCACAACAGTGAGAGGCCCACGTACCGCAAAAAAAAAAAAAAAAAAAAAAAAGAGTTCAATCATGTTTATATATATATTCACAGTCATCAAACATACCCTAAGTTCATAATTATCATTTTACTATTTACTCATATTACTGAATTTAATATTACAATAAGTTCATTTATCTTCTAATTAAGATGGTTAATGAGACAGAATCAAGCAAACCTATGATCCTTATTTCCAACTAAATCTCAATGACATCATTATTATAACTGATTCATTTTGCCTTCCTTCATCTACTTCCTTTATCTGACCAGCCTAAAATCAAACTCTCATCTTGCTTTTTCATTTAAGGCTTGTGGGAAAAGATTTTGCTTGAATTTTTAATACAGTTATATACTCAGATTTACCCTCTTTAAAGATTCTTCTTGAATAAACATTTTCCTTTTAACATTGAGTAACAAGATTGAAATTCTTAAGAAAAAGAGTCTCTATGTTGGCAGTACCCTCCTCTTGGGACCAATGAGTTGATTCCAATAAATGCCATTAGGGGAGAAAGGTGGCTCTCCCCTCCTTGTGTCCCCACTGGGGCTGTGGAGCCCCTCTCCTTCCCTAACAGCGTCTCATTTAGTACATTACAGTTTGAAACCTTTCGCCAGAATGCACATACAATGTCTCTATCACAGCACATTCCACTGACCATACTGCACTTGCTTGAACCCTGCACTTGATAAGTGCCAATAGCTGTATATAATAATATGAAGTTATAATTTTTGATGGAAAATTTCAGTTTTTGTAGCTTTGTATGTATTGCATGGTTCCCAAAGGCCCCGCTGGAAAATAAGCATAATTGATTGCAAGTTTTACAAAATTTCTTGAGAATTTGGGGCCTTCCTCAACCCTGTTTTTTAACTAAGATTTTATACTGAATAAGCTCTTCAAATAATAGCCACATTCACTAAGCAAGAACCATCGTGGTAAGCTCAAAAAAGGGTTAGTGGCATCTGGGTACAGGACTCTTCATCTCAGCCTCCTCCAAGTGAGCTAAGGACTAGCCCTTCTTGCACATCTCACTCAGTATTTCTTGACCTCTAACAGGGTGCTAACAACAGAGATTCCTCTTAAGATTTTGTGATTATTAAATGAGATATTGTATGCTATGTGCTTAAATACTGTCTGACACATAGTAGGCAGTCAATAAATAACAACAATAATAAATTATCTATTAACTGCCTAATAAGTCATCCAGCTTGAGAAAAAAATGAAACAAATGTCGGTGAGGAGAATTCATAAGTAAAACAGTAGAGTGAAACTTTCCACGCTGCATCTAAACTATCGAGGCAGTTCAATCTGGGCTAAAGATGTGGATACATGTAAGGAAACCAGCCCAGGGCAGAATGATCCCCACACAGCAGCTTCCTGTTACTGTACCACAGGCTACGTGCTGCTGCCAGAACCCAGAGGAGCCGGCAGCTTTCTCCTCTAAAGTAGTCATCTTGGGACTGAGATATGGGTTAGTCTTGGACCGTTTCCTTTTTCCTTCTTTCCAGCTGCTTCAATGTAGGTCTCTTGTGTAAAGGCAGGGAGCTTTCCCATAACACAAGAAGTACTTTGCTACATGTGGGAGAAAAGCCCACAGATACAAACTACAGATGATAAATACAGATACGCTTCTCCTTATTTAAATTAACATGACAAAGCCTGACTTATTTATCATATCCTTAAGTATCTACTACTTTACTCCAAGGCTGAAAGGCTCGAATCGAGCTTCTATTATTAACTATCTGACATGGTGTCTGGCTCTCACTAGGGATATTTCACAAGTTAGGTGAATTTGATCTTAAATACATATTCACTGAGCATCTACTGTATGGTCAGCACCATTTTATCCAGAGGGACAAGTGTCCTTGACCAGGATAATGTATAAAACTAACAAATTTCATAACTAAGTACAAGACTATTGTAAGAAATTACAGGTACCATATTGCATCTGGGGAGCATTGGTGAGAGTCTCTGCGGAAGCTGATGCGCAGGTTGAGTCTGCCAAGATAGACCACCACGGGAGGAGGAGAAACCAAAGAAACCAAAGGAGAGCCTGTGTGGAGACGGAGAACAGAATGTGTGTGTATCGTTTGGGGATGGCTGCAGCCCGGATGGTGTGGAGGGCTCGTGGGAAGCTGGAGGGAAGGGGTGGACCAGATGATAAGTGCTTTTAAAGACTCTGCTAAGAAGTTTGATCTTCAGCTGGTGGCCAATGACAGGCTAGTTAAAGTTTTCAAGAATGAGAGACACGCTCAGATGTGCTTGGAGGACCAGCACAGTGCATGGTGTGGGACAGACTGGTGCCAAGATGCCAGCCATAAGCCAGTGGTAATGAGTCAGGGAGGAGGTGGCGGTGCATCAGTGGTGACAGGGGCAGTTGGCCTGGAGAAGTGGGGACAGAAGCAAGAGACCTTTAGGAGGCAGAATCTACAGGGCCTCCTGGCTACTGATTGGAGAAAGTGGACGTGAAGGCAGTCAAAGACCACAGGGATGTCTAGCCCGGGAAAACTGAGCGGAAGGAGACACTGCTACTCTGCTCACGGAATTCAGGAGGGGCGGGAGGGAAGGGAGTGAGCGAGGTCAGCAGGAGGCACGTTAAGGTTGAGAGCCCCACAGGATAGTGAGGAGAACAGAGGCAGCCGACGTGCTCATCTCTTCTGTTCCTTGTGGTCCTGGAATCCATTACTCTGTTCCAAGTCAAAACCTGTCCCAGAGTACTGTGGGTTAAGACCCTGTGGATCTGATCTTCCACCAGTGGAAACAATAATTGAGGTCCAGAAAGGGTGGCATGAAGTCCATGTCGCCTATTATGGCCAAACTCCCCTTTTCCTGCTTCCCCTTTCATTCATTTGTTCTAGTAATTCTTGTCCCTTCTCCTTCCTGCCTCCAGAGCCTCACTGGCGCCCCCTGGCGGTTAGACGCACTAGGATCTGCCAGTCCGACAGGCACACTGAGCGTCATGAGTGCTGTTCCACCTTACTTGTCCTCCTTCTTGTCATTTACATTGAGGTCATTTCCACATCGAAGTCTTCATTAGCACCCCAGGGCCTATGACAGAAAATCCAAACTGTTTGGCTTCTAAGATCTGAAGCTACACTATCGCCCCCTCCCCATCCTCCTCTGAGCCCTTCTACCAGCCAGTCCTGGCAAGGGGGCCACGTCCTACCTCTGTTCTTTATGTATGTATTTACACTATTTCCTTAACTTGAATACTGGGAGCTTTCATTTTTTAACTTTTAGACACCTTTGCTATTGTTCTAGGTCTACCTCAATTACCTCCTTTGAGAAACCTTTCCTTTCTTTTGCTTTTGTTGTAGAGTTTATAATTGACTTGCCAAATCCACTTATTTGTGATTCTTGCCTTATTCTGTGTTCTCATACTATTTTATTCACATTCCTACATGCATCTATTTGTGCCTTACACAACTGAAACTTCCTGGAGGGCATAGATGATAGTTTATTCGTTTTTGCATTTCTCATGGCCCATGAATATTTGATTGTTTAATAAAACTGAAATAACTAATCCTGGGAATTCCCTAGTGGTCCAGTAGTTAGGACTCCACGCTTCTACTGCAGGAGGCACGGGTTCGATCCCTGGTTGGGGAACTAAGAGCCTCCAAGTTATGTGGTGCGGCCAGAAAAAAACTGATATGACTAGTAATCCTAATCATAACCCAGAGTACTAAGGTTGAGAGTGTTGGGATAGAGAACTGTCTTGAGGTACATTACTTCACTTGTCATTTCTAGCCAGAGAAACACAACTTTCCAGACCTATCATCAGGAACAATACCTGGCCCGGCAGGCGAGAGGGGTACGGCCATGTAGGCCTATGGGGAGTGGCAGGGGAGTAGCTCTGGTGGGGAAAGCACAAGAGAGCATTGGTTAGGACAGAGCACAGGTGACAAGGCCAGAACTGAGGGACATGGCCCTACAGGAGGGATAGAGCCCAAAGGGCCAATTCTTTTTCTCTTCCACAGTATCTTATCTCTCCCACTAAGCTTTCTTTTCACCTCAATGCTCTATTTTCTCCCATGATCCTCAGCTCTTTCCTACAGTTCCCTGTTGCATCCCAAGATCCTCCACTCTATCCCACCACCCTCCATTCTCTCCCATCGATTCCTTCTTTCCTACAATCCTGTTATTTCCCACAATTCCGCATCTCTCCCACAATTCTGTTATCTCCCATAACCCCCCACATCTCCCACAATTCTCCATTCTCTCCCATAATTTACCATCTCAACTACAATCCTGTTCTTTCCAATTCTCTCTTCTCTTCCAGGATTTCCCATGTCCCATAACTCCTATCTCACCCACCACTCTCTCTTCACTCCCACAATTACTCCTTCTTTCACGAAATTACTCATTCTCTCTGCAAATTTACTATTGTATCCCACAATTCTCTCACATTCCTCCATCTCTCCAACAATCCTCCATTCTCTCCCACAATTCTCCATACTCTCCCACAATCTCATCTCCCATAATTCCCTACACTGTACCACAATCCACTTGTCTCCCACAATTCCCTGTATGGTCCCACAATCCCCTGGGTCTCCCACAATCCTCTCATCTCCCACAATTCCCTGAACTGTCCCACAATTCTCCATTCTCTCCCACAATTCACTGCACTGTCCCACAATTCCATTTCTCTCCCACAATCCCCACTTCTTTCCCACAATTCCCTGTGTTGCCCACAGTTCTCCCTTCTCTCCCACAATTCTATCTCTCTCCCATAAGCCTCTGTTGCCTTCCATAATTCTCAGGTTTTTTCACACAATGTCTATTATCCCCAAAGTCTTGGTACTAACAATTCTCTATTCTCTCACATAAGTCACTGTTCTCTCCCAGATATCTCCATTTCTCCCACAATTCCAGTTCTATCCCAGATTTTGCCATTCTCTCCCATAATTCCTTTCTCTCCTAGTACTTTCCTTTCATTCTGACAATTACCCTTACTTTTATAAAATTACCCATTTTCTCTCCAAATTTCCTATTTTTCCCCACAAGTCTTTCTCTCTTATAATCCTCACTTCTCTCCCAAATACGCCATTTTGTCTCACAATACTCAGTTCTGTCCCACAACTCCGTCTCTCCCATGATTCCCTGTCTCTCTCACAATTCCTGTCTTTCCCATAATTCCTTCTCTACCACAATTCCATTCTTTCCCACAATCCTCCATTCTCTCCCACAATTCCTCTTCTCTCCCACAATCCTCCATTCCCTCCCACAATTACTTGTCTCTCCCACAATCTTCTCTCTCATAGTCCTGCACTGTCTCCCACAATTCCCTGTGCTTCCCACAAGCCTCTTGTCTCCCACAATTCTCTGCACTGTGGCACAATTCTGTCCTTTCCCACAATCCTGTTTTCTCCCAGAATCCTTTCCTCCCCCACCATTCGCTGTTCTTCCCCCAGGACCCTATGTCTTCACAATTCCTTATCCTGCTCCACATTTCTCCCACAATTCCCCATCTTTCCACAAATTCTTTGCCACAATTACCTCTCCCTCAGTTCCCCCCTTACTCCCACAATTATGTCTTTAAATATATATTTATCTTACCTGCCTATGAGTTTTCTTAACTTTAAAGTATTTCTTATTACGTGTTTATCATATATATCAGTGTTCATCAAAATGTGTCCCATCAGCAATGGCCAGTTCACACACTGTGGTCCACCTGCTGGTCACATTTATCAGAGCATTTTCCCAGAGTGCAGCCCTCACTGATCACTACTGGACAATTCACTGAATCCTTTATGCCTTCAATGTCTGATTACTGACTGCTTCAGTGACTGTCCATTTATACACTGGGAACTGAGTGATAGAGGGCAGTGCCACCCATCCAACCTGAGATACACTTGTACTAGAATGTGAAACTAGTATATGATTAAGCACAGTGTTTAACAGAGAAGACATTTTTTCACAGCAAAAATTTCTTGGTAAAAGAATAACGTGTTATTTTCCTTTCTTGGGCATTGTTGAGTGGCTTTGACTCTTTTTGGCCTTCAGCATTAAATGCTACTGTCCTTAAGTTAGTGGCAGCTAGTTAATATTAACGTAAGTGCCTTTCTCTCCCATGTATTTTTGGTGAGAAAATTTAATTAATTCAGGGAAATAATAAATATATGAACACCATTAACGGGCAACCTTTGCTCTAAAGCAATGACTCTTAACCAGGGATGATGATCATGACCCCCCGGGGATATGTGGCAATGTCTGGAAATATTTTTAATTGGCACAGCTGGGAAGGGGACACATTACTGGTATCTAGGGGGTAGAGGTCAGGGATGCTGTTCAACATCCTACAGTAGACAGGACAGTCCCCACAATAATTATCCAGCCCTTAATTCTATTTAAAATGTCAATAGGGCCTGCTCTAAAGGAAAGGGGGTTTCATTATTCATTTATTTATTTATTTTTGGCTGTGTTGGGTCTTTGTTGCTGCATGCGGGCTTACTCTAGTTGCAGCGAGCGGGGGCTACTCTTTGTTGCGGTGTGCGGGCTTCTCATTGCGGTGGCTTCTCTTGTTGCGGAGCACAGGCTCTAGGCAGGCGGGCTTCAATAGTTGTGGCACATGGGCTTAGTTGCTCTGCGGCATGTGGGATCTTCCCGGACCAGGGATCGAACCCATGTCCCCTGCATTGGCAGGTGGATTCTTATCCATTGCGCCACCAGGGAAGCCCAGGAAGGGGTTTTTAAAGGCTACAATTAACTCAATCTATGTTTATCTAATGTCTACCATATGCCAGGTACCACATCAGGTATTGGACTCAGCCAGCCCTCCCTACTAAATGACAAAAATTGCTGTTGATGCAGATGCTAAAGCAAAGTTCCCCACAATCCTCAAAAACCTGGAAATGAGAAATGTTACCATTTGAGAACTAAACTTCGAAATACATAAATAATAAATTAGATCAGAGACATGCAAACACTCCTTATAGTGGCAAAAAGACTCCTAGGCTGAACAGAAAGAGCTAGAAAAGATGACCACCTACAGAGAAAGAGGGTGGCCATCAGAAAAAAGGTTAGTCATCCAAAGCAGCGATGAAAATAAGATGATGAACAAGGAAAAGACCCAAAAGAGGCAGGTACAGAGAAAGACTAACAAATTCACATTATTTAAGTAACAAATAATTACTATATGCCCAGTAAGTACCTTACAGAGGCTATATCATGGGATCCTCACAAAAATTCTATGTTACTATTTTAAGAAACAGTTCTTTCTGGAAAGGAGACCATAGCAGAATCCATGCACGCACTGGCTAGAAGAGACAGGCTTCCTTCAGACAAACAAAATAACCCTTTCCTGACGGGCATGTCCAGAACTACAAAAACCTGAGGCAATTACACAGTCAACTGATAGCATTCACAACCTTTAGTCTGATTCCAGCCTCACCAAAGTAGCCTTTTGAAAATTTGGTTTCTCCTGTAGATTCCTTGCGAGGGAACAGTGAGCAGGTCAAGGTGACATAAACCTCCACAAACCTCGAGTTGACTCAAGAGTTCTCATTACGCTTTTATAAACTGGAAGCCTGATTATAAGTTAACTTATCACATAGCTCAATTACAGGGAAAGAAGGTATTGCTATGAAAATGAGTATTCCGGTCTGTTTGAGAATTGTATTTCTTTCTCAAGGTAGATTCATACATTGCCATTTTGAAAGAAACTTACATATATGATCTCTGTGTGTTTACATAAAAAAATAAAATATGTAAATTGACACTTCAATTCTATGAACTTCCTTAATAGGATTCCACCCTTGAGGGGCCAATTTATGCTCAGTAGGACAACAAAATCTGATTCTCAGACTAAGCGTTTGAAGACCAGTTCCTTGATCAGGTCTATCACCTGGCCTTCTGAATTCACTTATTCATCAAACAGGTATTTACCAGGGACTGCACTGAGAAGTGAGGATACAGGAATAACTAGGGTGACATGGTCCTTGCTCTGGTAGAGGTACCCTCTTCAGTTGGGGAGGCCCCAGTTTTACCACTGACCTTTTGCAAAATAAATCAAACACATTTCTAAAAAGATCATATGCCATCTAGTAAAATCCCTGTGACATATGCACATCACATACGGAGTAACATCTTGGTCAAATACATTTTATTTAACTACTACTTACCATGCATAAGAAGAACCTGTGTGTGTGTGTATGTATGTATGTATGTTTACAGCTATGGGCTTTTGGACACATTTTTCTAAAGTGTTTAATTACTTTTTTACTTTTTATTGAAGTATAGTTGATTTACAATGTTGTGTTAATTTAAGGTGTACAGCAAAGTGATTCAGTTATACATATATATGTTATATTCAGCTTACATAGATAGATACTTTTCTTTCAGATTCTTTCCCCTTATAGGTTATTACAGGATATTGAGTATGGTTCCCAGTGCTATACAGTAGGTCCTTGTTGTTTATCTATTTTACATATAGTAGTGTGTGTATGTTACTCCCAACCTCCTAATTTATCCCTCCCCCCCACCCTCTTTCCCCTTTGGTAACCATAAGTTTGTTTTTGAAGTCTGAAAGTCTGTTTCTGTTTTGTAAATAAGTTCATTTGTATCATATTTTAGATTCCACTTAGATCACTTATGATATAAATGATACCATATAATATTTGTCTTTCTCTGTCTGACTTACTTCACTTAGTATGATAATCTCTAGATCCATCCATGTTGCTGCAAATGGCATTATTTCATTCTTTTTTACGGCTGAGTACTAGTCCACTGTATATATGCACCACATCTTCTTTATCCATTTATCTGTCGATGGGCATTTAGGTTGCTTCCAGGTCCTGGCTACTGATATTCATATACTGTTTCAAATATTTTCTGTGATGAACAAACTTAATTACTTAGATCTCATGGTTCACTGTCTAACTCCTGTTGGGCTTCAGATCCATGGCCCTCATTGGTGTACAGCTTTTGCTGCCATGAAATGCTACAAGCTTTTCAAAAGAACATTTTATTTCATCATGTGGAGCAATAGCCTTCAAACCTTATTCTAAGCGACCTCAAAGTTCTGGGAACGCCCTTCAGGGCCACCTGGGCAAACCAGTGGCCTTCCTCAACCCCACCATACCTCCTTGCAACAGAACAATCTGGTAGTATCTTCGTTGAAAAACAGATTCTAGGACATGAAGGAAAGAAGAAAGAGAGGAAAGGGATCTGTAAACACTGATACAGAGTGTAAACTTCTGGAGTTCAGAGGACTATGTGTTATGCTGTTTCAGAACCTAATTGCCACCTTAGGCCAGTGAGTCCCCAGTAACTACTCCCGGACTGGTGAGTCTACTCTTTCTCCAAGCATACTGCATTGCTCCATGGGCCCCTCTACTATTCTTAGTCAAAGATACCTTTGATGAAAATGAAATTTACTGACAAGTACATAAAACATTTCAACTTTAGGTACAGAGAAAAAGCTAGGTTTGTAAAATAATTCCCATGTTAAGTAATACAATAGCATGCAACTGAAGGACCAAAGTAGAAATATTTAATTTGTAGCACAATCAATACTAAAATATTACATAAGATTATAAAAAACACTGCCACATGCATTCTAAACCCGAAAATACTTAAAAATCACAACAGTTGACTTGCACTAAATTCAAGCAAAATTAGCAAATATTAATTCCAAAGTCTGTGACGTTGGCTTATGCAATAAAAGGCAGTCAATCTTCATTTATTAGTCTTTCTTGCTTTATAACAGTGGCCACCCACTACAACAAGGAAAATTTAACGAAAGGCAATGACCAAATGAAAGGTAGAAAGAATCCAGTGTTTCCGTATCAAAATGGACAGTGACAGCACAAGAGAATTAGATATAATTCTTTCTTGCTATTTCAAAGAATGGAACAATTTGCCTATTTATTCTCTGCTGTTGGATTTCAAATCATTGCCCTTCTCTAGGCAATAATTTACATTGCATACCAACTGCAACCCTGCAAATGGACTCCACTGAAACACTAAATCTCTTTGCCAGATCTGATCTATTTCTGCTACATAATTCTTAGTATCCTTTTCCCCAGCCCAGCATCCCACACCACTATATTCTTAATATTGTAAGCTGCTAGCATTAGCCTTCTAGCTGCAAACTCGTGGAAGCACATACTTGAATCAGCTAAAATTAGAGTTGAAATTTTCGTTAACAACAGACCACAGTCACTAGGCATGAACAACCTGCTAGGAGAGAACAGTTACAGTTACTATCAAACTTTCATTTTAAAAATCCATATTCCATGTCTCATATAAGAATATTAGGATGTGTATGTGTGTCTGTGTGTATGCTCCCATATATCAAAATCCATTATATGTGGATTCCTTGAAGAGACTCAACTTTTGGCTCAGTTTTCTCAACTAGACTCCAATACACTAAAATGACTGAGATCATTCAGTATTTTCTCAAGTATATATCAAGAGACCGCACAACCTGGGAAGTGTGGTTTGATTACAATAATGCATATGGAAAAGTTGTTATTTAACTCGGCATATTCAGTTTGAGAAACACTGAATCAGATATGGGAAGACCCTAGTTCAGGTATCATACCTCAACTGTTTTGAGCGTGATCACGAGCACACCAGCTAATGACTCTACATTTGTTCCCTCAATTTCAAACTGGGGATGAAAAGAATTACCTTATATTGTCCTAAATCTAAGTCAAATAATAACCACGCAAGTGCTTTACAGTGGAAAGAAATATACAAGTACAAAACATTTCTTCTACCACCACTTTGTGGGTCAGGCCCTGAATTCATTGTCGAAATATTGTTAAAACAATAACAAAATTGACAACACTGCCGTATGCCACCAACGCCACCAATAATAATAATAAATAGAACTTATTTGTTATTTACTATGGCCCAGGGAATGGTCTAAGCACTTCGTACATATTAAGTGTCACAACAACACTTTTGGGTTGGTACTACCCAATTTACAAAGAAACAAACTGAGAAGGGTAAAGGATAAGTGGCTCAAAGTTGTAAGCTGGCATGTTATTCACTGGGAAGGGAATAATACAGTGAGGGAAACAAATATATGACAGTGTGAGACAGAAAAGTGCCACAATGTAACTGAAGAAGGAGACACTTGATGATTTTGTGTTTTCCAGCCAGAAATATACGAGTGATAATGAGAGTCAGTTTTCAGAAAAAGCCAAGGACAGAAAGGTAGGAAATGGCATGGCCTGGTTACGAAAACTATGAGACTTTCAGTGTGGCTGCAAAGTCACAAAAACAGTACAAACAGGAAAAACAGCAAAAGCAGGAAAAACAGTAGAGACAAGTGGGCGAGAGTGTGTCAAGGGTAGAGTACAAGGCTAGAGGGACCCACTGGAACCAGGGGGCAAAACGTGAGAAGTAAAAAGCAGCCCCGATGTCTAGGAGCCGGCAGATACCCACAGCTGGGCCTTGGTGTTCTCCTGTCGACCAGGAACAATTCCACAGAACATCAACATCAGACAAAGCCACTCTGTGACCACAGTGGTTCAAGACAAACACAAGACCACTCTATAATTACATCTGCATTCAGATGAAACAAGAACACTGTCCAAACCATAGAAATGGCCGAACGTCACTCTAGCTTGGCTCATGTGAGTGACTGCTGCTTCTTTACTAAATAATTTTAGCTTCAATTTATTCTTCCTCCTCATAGATAAGATTCAGAGATCCGATGTGTTAATCCTCTCTATACTCAGAGAATAGCCTCTACTTCTGAAGCATCCCAACCACAGCAAAGTCCTGCTTCTCGAACACTCCCCAAATCACCTGACACTAGTTCCTAAGTAGGAAGCTTCCCTGGTGGTCCAGTGGTAAAGAATCCGCCTTCCAATGCAGGGCACACGGGGTCGATCCCTGGTCGGGGAACTAAGATCCCACATGCCACAGGGCAACTAAGCTGGCAAGCGACAACTACTGAGCTCGCACACCTCAATGAGAGAGCCCACGTGCTCTGGAGCCCGCGCCCACAACTAGAGGGAGAGAACCCACACGCCACAACTAGGGAGAAGCCCGCGCACCGCAACCAAAGAGCCTGCGCACCTCAACAAAGATCCCGCGTGCCGCAACTAAGACCCGACGCAGATAAAAAAATAAATTAATTAATTAAGAAAGAAAGGGGAAAAAAGACTAAGCAGGAAGCAACAACCCCTAGTAGAGAGAATAGAGATAAGACTAAGGCATGAGTACCATTAGGACGAAAGGAAACCAAACTCGAGGCAAAAGTCCAAGGTAGAACTAAGAAGTGACTTGTGCCTGAGCGAGGGAGGGAGAGACTTGGCAATGAGAATGACTGTGATTTCTATTGGGCAAACTGAGCAAACTTCGCTACCACTGAGAGAAGCAATAATAAAAGTTGGCAATTGTAAAGTTGATATTGCTATAAGATATCCATGTAGAAAATGTCATGTATCTACAAGTAAAGATCTGGAGACTGAGGGAGAAGCCAGGGCCAAAGATTCAAGACTAATTAACATATAAATGACACTTAAAGCCAGGAGGATTTAAGATCATCCTGGGATAGAATGTACTGTGAGGCCCTGGAGGAAGCCAAGAACAATTCTGGGGAATCACAAGGTTTGATGGGAATAGAACAGCCAGCAAAGAATGATAAGACGAACCAAAGAAATATAAGAAAAATTAAGATAAACCAAAGAACTAGAAATCAAAGAGAAAGAAAGATTTGAAAAGTAAAAGGGGTATCAAGAAATGTTACAAAGTAGTTCAAGGAAGATGAAGATCAAACACTGGCCTTTGGATTTGACAATTAAAGCCTCCTAGGGGAACTACTGAAAAGAGAGAGAGTAGCAAGGAGTACAGGGAAGATAAACCAAGGGGCAATTTGAGATGCTAATTGACCCTGGTGATATAGCCAGGGAGCTAGAAAGATTATATATGCGAGAAGAGAAGTGATAATTAAAGTCACGAGGTAGAGGAAGGAATCCAGGGCTTTGGAAGGGATGGCATCAAAGGAAGGAAGCTCTCTCTTCTTCCAAACATCAAGCCATAACAAAGGAGTCCATCCTGAGGTATTTAGGGAACGTTTTGAATATTACCTCTACTTCTCTGTGAAATATAAGTTCATCTATTTCTATGTATGTGTGTAGTGGGTGGTAGAAATTGGAATGGGGAATATCAAACAGGATGATATTAAACAGAGCAATATAC
Source organism: Leucopleurus acutus (assembly GCF_964270905.1). Taxonomy (NCBI): domain Eukaryota; kingdom Metazoa; phylum Chordata; class Mammalia; order Artiodactyla; family Delphinidae; genus Leucopleurus; species Leucopleurus acutus. Next base: position 9,517,110 of record NC_139148.1, on the reverse strand, counting down.
AGGTATACATACATCTTGCTAGCTCCACCATGTAACTATGTTTTCCAACAACTTGACTGATAGAAATATAGTATATGGGTACTACATAACATTAAGAAAAGTCTTGTGCCTGTACCTCTCATTATTGCCTTTTCCAAAAGTGCCATATATGTGAAATGTTTTACTGCTCCTAAAATGAATACTCGTCAATATGTACAAGTGTCTTTCCTGCTCATTTGAAAAGCAATGACAAAGTAAGATACTACCAGCACGGTACTTACATTATTAGCCACGTTTAAAAGAGTTTAAAATTTCATTCCCACTTAGACGGGAGAAAATGAGGCTTGGTGAATTTAATCAATGGTTAATACTTGGTGAACTGGCAAAGCCACAAATGAAGCACATGGTTTTTTGATTTCATAACCTGGTCTCTTTCTTCTACGTTTGGGCACCATAAACAACAGAAAGCTATCACCAGAGTCCTCTTTGGAGTGAGGATCAGATTAATTTAGTCAGGCAGTAAATTCTTCATCACCGCTGCTCCTATACAACATGAAGCAAGTATCTGATATCTCTATCTTGCTGATGCTAACACAGAAATCTACTTAATTTCTCTGAGGGAGGAACTGCTTTCTGGTGACTACAACAGGCAACCTCCAGGTCTGGGCCTTTCCCAGGCTGCTGTGGGGAAGAGAACCATGAACTTGGAGGACCATGGCTACTGAAGATGGTTGCCTCTGGATAAAGTTCCTTCTCTGTTTAAAAACAGAATTGCTGTTCTGCCAGTGTCCTTGTCCCCACGGTGAGCCACAGCCACCTCCCCACCTCTGCAGGAGACCCTCCAACACTAGCAGAAACTCCATCTTTCTTTGGATGACTAGTCACCGTCCTTTCCAGGAATGACCCTATAAAAGAGAAAATACTCAAAGAAAAGAAACCAGGAAGTTGGAAATGTAGAGATGATATCTCAGGCAGAATAATAGAAGAGTCTTTGGTCAAAAGCACACCGTGTGGTTGACCAGGTCTTGGTGTTCTGGCCAGGTGTCAGACCTAAGCCTCTCAGGTGGGAGAGCCGAGTTCAGGAAATTGGTCCACCAGAGACCTCGGGCCCCACGTAATATCAATCGGCAAGAGGTCTCCCAGAGATCGCCGTCTCAATGCTAAGACCCAGCTCCACTCAAGGACCAGCAAGCTGCAGTGCTGGACACCCCATGCCAAGCAAGTAGCAAGACAGGAACACATCCCACCCATTAGCATAGAGGCTGCCTAAAATCATACTAAGTTCACAGACACCCCAAAACACACCACCGGAAGCGGACCTGCCCACCAGAAAGACAAGATCCAGCTTCATCCACCAGAACACAAGCACCAGTCCCCTCCACCAGGAAGCCTACAAAATGCACTGAACCAACCTTACCCACTGGGGGCAGACACCAAAAATAACGGGAACTATGAACCCGCAACTGAAAAGGAGACCCTCAAACACAGTAAGTTAAGCAAAATGAGAAGACAGAGAAATACGCAGCAGATGAAGGAACAAGGTAAAAACCCACCAGACCAAACAAATGAAGAGGAAATAGGCAGTCTACCTGAAAAAGAATTCAGAGTAATGATAGTAAAGATGATCCAAAATCTTGTAAATAGAACGGACAAAATACGAGAAACGTTTAACAAGGACCAAGAAGAACTAAAGAGCAAACAAACAATGATGAACAACACAATAAATGAAATTTAAAATTCTCTACAAGGAATCAATAGCAGAATAACTGAGGCAGAAGAACGGATAAGTGATCTGGAAGATAAAATAGTAGAAATAACTACTGCAGAGCAGAATAAAGAAAAAAGAATGAAAACAATTGAGGACAGTCTCAGAGACCTCTGGGACAACATTAAATACACCAACATTCGAATTATAGGGGTCCCAGAAGAAGAAAGGAAAAAGAAAGGGTCTGAGAAAGTATTTGAAGAGATTATAGTTGAAAACTTCCCTATTAGGGGAAAGGAAAGAGTCAATCAAGTCCAGGAAGCACAAAGAGCCCCATACAGGCTAAATCCAAAGAGAAACATGCCAAGACTCATATTAATCAAACAATCAAAAATTAAGTACAAAGAAAAAACACTAAAAGCATCAGGGGAAAAGCAACAAATAACACACAAGGGAATCCCATAAGGTTAACAGCTGATCTTTCAGCAGAAACTCTGCAAGTCAGAAGGGTATGGCAGGACATATTTAAGGTGACGAAAGGGAAAAACCTACAACCAAGATTACTCTACCCAGCAAGGATCTCATTCAGATTCGACGGAGAAATTAAAACCTTTACAGACAAGCAAAAGCTAAGAGAATTCAGCACCACCAAACCAGCTTTACAACAAATGCTAAAGGAACTTCTCTAGGCAGGAAACCCAAGAGAAAGAAAAGACCTACAATAACAAACCCAAAACAATTAAGAAAATGGTAAGAGGAACATACATATCGATAACTACCTTAAATGTAAATGGATTAAATGCTCCAACCAAAAGACACAGACTGGCTGAATGGATACAAAAACAAGACACTTATATATGCTGTCTACAAGAGACCCAATTCAGACCTAGGGACACATACAGACTGAAAGTGAGGGGATGGAAAAAGGTATTCCATGCACATGGAAATCAAAAGAAAGCTGGAGTAGCAATTCTCATATCAGAGAAAATAGCCTTTAAAATAAAGACTATTACAAGAGACAAAGAAAGACACTGCATAATGATCAAGGGATCAATCCAAGAAGAAGATATAACAATTGTAAATATTTATGCAACCAACATAGGAGAACCTGAATACATAAGGCAAATACTAACAGCCATAAAAGGGGAAATCGACAGTAACACAATCATAGTAGGGGACTATAACACCCCACTTTCACCAATGGACAGATCATCCAAAATGAAAATAAATAAGGAAACACAACCTTTAAATGATACATTAAACAAGATGGACTTAATCGATATTTATAGGACATTCCATCCAAAAACAACAGAATACACATTCTTCTCAAGTGCTCATGGAACATTCTCCAGGATAGATCATATCTTGGGTCACAAATCAAGCCTTGGTAAATTTAAGGAAATTGAAATCGTATCAAGTATCTTTTCCAACCACGACACTATGAGACTAGATATCAATTACAGGGAAAAAAACTGTAAAAAATACAAACACATGGAGGCGAAACAATACATGACTAAATAACCAAGAGATCACTGAAGAAATCAAAAAGGAAATCAAAAACTACCTCAAAACAAGTGACAATGAAAACATGACAACCCAAAACCTATGGAATGCAGCAAAAGCAGTTCTAAGAGGGAATTTATAGCAATACAATCCTACCTCAAGAAACAAGAAAACTCTCAAATAAACAACCTTACCTTACAATTAGAGAAAGAAGAACAAAAAAACCCCACCAAAGTTAGCAGAAGGAAAGAAACCATAAAAATCAGATCAGAAATAAATGAAAAAGAAATGAAGGAAACAATAGCAAAGATCAATAAAACTAAAAGGTGGTTCTTTGAGAAGATAAATAAAATTGATAAACCATAAGCCAGACTCATCAAGAAAAAAAGGGAGAAGACTCAAATCAATAGAATGAGAAAAGAAAAAGGAGACATAACAACTGACACTGCAGAAATACAAAGGATCATGAGAGATTACTACTAGCAACTATACTACAAAGCTACAGTAATCAAGATAGTATGGTACTGGCACAAAAACAGAAATATAGATCAACGGAACAGGATAGAAAGCCCAGAGATAAACCCACGCACATATGGTCACCTTATCTTTGATAAAGGAGGCAAGAATATACAATGGAGAAAGGACAGCCTCTTCAATAAGTTGTACTGGGAAAACTGGAAAGCTACATATAAAAGAATGAAATTAGAACACTCCCTAACACCATATACAAAAATAAACTCAAAATGGATTAAAGACCTAAATGTAAGGCCAGACACTAGAAAACTCTTAGAGGAAAACATAGGCAGAACACTCTGTGACATAAATCACAGTAAGATCCTTTTTGACCCATCTCCTAGAGAAAGGGAAATAAAAACAAAAATAAACAAATGGGACCTAATGAAACTTAAAAGGTTTTTCAGAGCAAAGGAAATCATAAACAAGATGAAAAGACAACCCCTCAGAATGGGAGAAATATTTGCAAACCAAGCAACGGACAAAGGATTAACCTCCAAAATACACAAGCAGCTCATACTGCTCAATATCAAAAAAACAAACAGCCCAATCCAGAAATGGGCAGAAGACCTAAATAGACATTTCTCCAAAGAAGATATACAGATTGCCAACAAACACATGAAAGGATGCTCAACATCATTAATCATTAGAGAAATGCAAATCAAAACTACAATGAGGTATCACCTCACACTGGTCAGAATGGCCATCATGAAAAAATCTGCAAACAGTAAATGCAGGAGAGGGTGTGGAGAAAAGGGAACCCTCTTGCACTGTGGGTGGGAATGTAAATTGATACAGCCACTATGGAGAACAGTATGGAGGTTCCTTAAAAAACTACAAATAGAACTACCATATGACCCAGCAATCTCACTACTGGGCACATACCCAGAGAAAACCATAATTCAAAAAGAGTCATGTACCACAATGTTCAGTGCAGCTCTATTTACAATAGCCAGGACATGGAAGCAACCTAAGTGCCTATCAACAGATGAAGGGATAAAGAAGATGTGGTACATGTATACAATGGAATATTACTCAGCCATAAAAGGAAACTAAATTGAGTTATCTGTAGTGAGGTGGATGGACCTAGATTCTGTCATACAGAGTGAAGTAAGTCAGAAAGACAAAAACAAATACCATATGGAAAAACACATATATATGGAATCTAAAAAAAAAAAAAAAAAGGTTCTGAAGAACCTAGGGGTAGGACAGGAATAAAGACTCAGATGTAGAGAATGGACTTGAGGACATGGGGAGGGGGAAGGGTAAGCTGGGATGAAGTGAGAGAGAGGCATGGATATGTATACACTACCAAACGTAAAATAGATAGCTAGTAGGAAGCAGCCGCATAGCACAGGGAGATCAGCTCGGTGCTCTGTGACCACCTAGAGAGGTGGGATAGGGAGGGAGGGAGGGAGGGAGATGCAAGAGGGAAGAGATATGGGGATATAGGTATACGTATAGCTGATTCACTGTGTTATACAGCAGAAACTAACACACCATTGTAAAGCAATTATACTCCAATAAAGATGTTAAAATTAAACAAAAAAAAAAAACGAAAAAAAAACCCCAAAACAGAACTGCCCCCATACATATGGCAGTGTTGACTCTGGCCTCCTCACCCTACACTACCCAAATGAATGGTGGGCCTTCCTCACCAGGATCCTGGTGTGCAGATACCTTTGAGACCCCTCTTGGGAAATGCTGTATTTATCTGGGTGTCATGGTGGGTCTGGGCCTAAGGCTCCCACACCTGCAAGAAGGCATTGGACTTGCTCAGTATTAACCTGAGCCTTCTCATGGGCTGAGGATTTTCTTCTGCATCCGCACCAACATTTGAACCCATGCACTGAAGGCTTGGAAGCCACTGTGAGCTGGGTCAGAAATACCCTTCACCTCTTTAAGTCCTCATCTAAGGAGACTCACCGTACACCCCAAATATTCCAAAACAACAAAAAAGGCAAGACTGGCAAGTACCTAGAGTATTACTTTCCAATAGAAATTCCAGAAAGGATGGAAATGTTCTAGCTGCATTATCCAGTACGATGGTCATTAGCTACGTGTGATTTTAAGCACTGGGATGTGGCTAGTGCAACAGAGGAAGTCAATTTTTAATTTTATTTAGTGTTATTAATTAAAATATCATTTCAATAGCTAGCTACATGTGGGCTACTAACTATTGTATTGGACTACATGGGTCTAGAGATTCAAATACAATGTAAACATAAAAAGATTCAGTTCCGGGCTTCCCTTGTGGTGCAGTGGTTGAGAGCCTGCCTGCCGATGCAGGGGACGCGGGTTTGTGCCCTGGTCCGGAAGGGTCCCACGTGCTGCGGAGCGGCTGGGCCCATGAGCCATGGCCTCTGGCCCTGCGCGTCCGGAGCCTGTGCTCCACAGCGGGAGAGGCCACAGCAGTGAGAGGCCCACGTACCGGAAAAAAAAAAAAAAAAAAAAAAAAAAGATTCAATTCCAAGCAATGTCATTTGCAGCAAGATGGATGGACCTAGAGATGATCACACTAAGTGAAGTAAGTCAGACAAAGACAAATACCATACGATATCACTTACACGTGGAATCTAAAATATGACACAAATGAACTTATCTACAAAACAGAAACAGATAATAGACTTAGAAAACAAGCTTATGGTTACCAAAGGGGAAAGGGTGGTGAGGGATACACTACCGAGTTTGGGATTAACAAATACACTACTATATATAAAATAGATACACAGCAAGGACCTACTGTATAGCACAGGGAACCATATTCAGTATCTTGTAATATCCTATAATGGAAAAGAACCTGAAAAAGAATATATACGCATATACTTTTATATATGTATAACTGAATCACTTTGCTGTACACTGAAACTAACACAACATTGTAAATCAACTATATTTCAACTAAAAATAAAATAAAATATATTTTTTAAAAGATTCAATTCCAGTGACATATAGGAGGAGTGCAAGGCAAATAAGAAACAGGTCAGAAACCAATGGGGAAATGCCAAGACTAACATATTTTAAACCCTTTCTGGTAAGGCTGGATTTTGAAAATCAGACCGAAGAAGAGGAAGAAAGGAAGTGAGGTGAGGAGAAGGTAAACAAATGCAAAGAATAGAGACACCATGGGTATGAAGAGGCATGGAAGGGAAGAAAGACCCAGGGAAAAAAAAGAGGAAAAACAATGAGGTATAAACCACTGATTCTCTCCCGCACAATTCAGTTGCTCAGAAAACCATGGAAATAAATGGACAACAATATAAAAATATTCATCGTTTTTTTCACTCATGCTAACTCTGTGCTATATCAGCTCCTTTCCCAACACACCTGCAAGGCAGGACCCATTATTAGCTCTACTATATACACAGCCAGAGAGACACTGTTCTTTTGACCCCAAAGTCAGAAACCAGGCACCATGCTGAACATCCATGTGCCTGTGCCTCAACTAAGTTTCAGAGCCAAATTTGAATATGTGTGAAGAAAAGTGTTTAATAAATAATGAATGATCAATGCACTCGTTTTATGTTTTATTTATTTATTTTGGCTGTGTCGGGTCTTAGTTGTGGCATGCGGGATCTTCACTGAGGCATGCAAGATCTGTTGTTGCAGTGTGCAGGCTCTGCGTCGTGGCATGCAGGCTTCTCTCTAGTTGCAGCGGTACACGGGCTTCTCTCTAGTTGTGGCGTGCAGGTTTTCTCTCTTCAGTTGTGGTGTGCGGGCTCCAGGGCGTGTGGGCTCTGTACCTGTGGCATGTGGGGTCCAGGGCACGCGCACTCTGTAGTTTGTGGCATGTGGGCTCTCTCATTGAGGCGCGTGAGCTCACTAGTTGTGGCGCGCAGGCTTAGTTGCCCCGCGGCATATGGCATCTTAGTTCCCCGACCAGGGATCGAACCCGTGTCCCTTGCATTGGAAGGCGGTTTCTTTACCATTGGACCACCAGGGAAGTCCCAACGCACTCTTTTTAAAAGGAGGAACAAATAGTGTTACTACTCAATTCTGTTAGCGACTAACACTTCTTCCAAGCCAAATGATACAGTATAACATATTCTATCTCGCATCACAGCACATTCATCACCAAGAGAAGGCTGGCCTGGCATGAATTGAAGATGCTATGTCTTGGCAGAGAAAAATTCTAAAGGAATAAGGCAAGAAAATTCAGCCCAAAATTGAAATGATAGGATGAATTTGGAAAGTAAGAAGTATAATTTTTCCAACGCAGTAGAGCTTTCTCATTTCTTCCTTTGGGTACCACTGGGAACTTAAATTGTATATCTCTATACTATCACAGTCATCTAAGATAGGCGCACCAAAACCCCATCATGATGCTCAAGCACTAGCACCATGAAACAGTTTGGGTGGAGATACTACTCGGGGAACATAGGGAGTGTCTGGCGACAGAAGGAGTAAGGGGAAGGGGCAGTCAGGTAACCCGCCGGGCACCCAGGGTACCTTGCAGAAGGAATGTTTTATATAAAACAAAGATTCCCAACTAGGGGCTCCTACTTCAGAGGGAGCCAGTAACCAGAATGAGGGGCAGTTCATGAGTTCATATTGAGGCCCATACTGTATTTCCCCAAAGTTTCAAGAACCAACACTGACATACAACAACACTAACATACACTAACATTGAGGGGCTTTTAAAAGGGGTGATCTATAACCAGATAAATGTGAAATGCTGAACAAGAACATCTTGAATAGATTTATGGGCTCAAGTACTTATCAAAAACTTTATGTGAGTCATGTGAGTGTTTCCCACACTAGTTCTCCATAGGTTTTTAAATTCTCTCTGAAAACCTGTTATTACAGCTCCTGGAACTGTAGGGTAACTCAAAACACAATGTCGGGAAATGTGCGGTGATATAATGAACTGCAGAAGATAGTTCTTGAGTTATCTCGATGAGAAAGGTTACTTATCATCTGTTTCCATTCAAACAGAGATTTCCAGAATTTCTTAAATTTACGTTAAGGAAATATCAAGAACAAGAGTCCCTAATATTATAGTCCACAAATATTATACGTGACCTTATGGGCCTGCCTAGGGTGTTATTCTTTGCTTCTTTGGGCCAGCTTTGCTTCTTTGGGCCAGTCTGGGAAATGAATGCGATACCAAATACCAGCAAAGGGAAAAAGGGAAATCATTCACATAGTTACAGAGGAATTCAATGTCTCTTATATGTTAATTAGTCTCTTAGGCAACTCAAATTCTGAAAACGCAACTGAAACGAAATGTTTACTAGAGAAAATGATAGTTCTACTAAAACCTCATTAATTAAGAGCTCACCAATTTAGCATGTGTCATCCGTGGACCTTGTCGGAGCTGAAATTTATCTCTGCATCAGGAAGAGTGTGCTCATCAGTTTAATGGCACAAACGAGATTTTTGAAGACATGCTTAATTTGCCCACGAGAACAAACTGATCTCAAGAACTTGAAAAACACTCACTTAGAATTAGAAGTAATGACGGAATTGATTGCAAATCATTCCCATCTTTTCATTAAAGCAGGCGCGCCCACTTGGTTCTCTACTTGGCCTCCCTAAACACTGGATTCTCACAGCAACAGATGGAACATTGCAAGGGCAGCGTTGCCACCAGCAGAATCAAGATTTGAAAGTCCAAGGGTTCTTCTCTGTGGGGGTCTGTGACCTAAGATTTTGCTCTTGGGAAACCACAAAGCCAATAGTAGTAAACAAGCTGTGCATACAGCATAGACCGGCACTGTCTAATGGAACTTTTTACAGCAATGGATATGTTCTATATCTGCAGTGTCCAATAGGGAGCCCCTGGCCACATGTGGCTATTGAAATGTGGTCAGCGAAGCTGAGGAACTGAGTTTTTGATTGTGATCAATTTTAATTAGCTAAATTTCAATTTTAATAGCCACCTGCGGCTAATGGCTTCGTACCGAACAGCACCATTATAGACACTGACCTATTTGGAGATTTCTAGACCCGCACTGTAGACTTGTCTTGATGACAGGCATCTAATTGCCTTGTGGTACTTTGGTATAGAGTTTGTGTGGCCAAGCGGTCAAGCTCAGAGCAAGCTGTTGTAGACCCTAAAGGTAACTCAAACAAGGTTGCCCCCCTCTCCTCCTAGGTGATTCTAATTTCCTTGGTTTGGCAGATGGCAAATTGATGCTGTGATCACTATATGCGTGTTCTCCTGAGCTCCTCCAAGCCCAGTTCCAGGACAGTTCAAATGCCCATAAGCATTCAAAATAATACAACTGGATTTGCTAAGGTTAGTTTTTGCTTCAGGCTTTGGTGTGAGTTGCCATGTGCCACATGATGCTTCCATTGTGCCCAAGGCACTTTTGACTCGTGTACATCCCTTCACCCATAAAAAAATATTAAAAGTTTTATTTTACAACTACACTGGTAGAAAGACACCAATTATATTAATATTATACATTAAACCATTTCATTTCATCTGAAAGTTCAGTTTTTTCCTTCAGTGTTTAAAAGAATGAAAATGACTGCGGTCCTTAGCTCTGTGCCTGCCTGATGGGGAAGCAAGAGCTGGCTTCCTGCCCTGAGCCCCACACCTGGGCCTGCACCTCCAGTTTTTGAAGATCTGTAACTTCCTACGGGCGCTTTGGCAGGCAGCAAGGAACATCTGTGGGTCAGGAGAGGGTGAGGGGCTTCACAAAGGGAGAAATATCAGATACAGTTAGGCCAGGCATAAATTCCAAGTTGGTAAAATCTGAGTTCATTCGTTTTAAAAATACTGAGAATCCCAATTAAAGGCTAGCATAGCGATCCCTTGGGCCTCTTAACCTATGATCATATCTGTATCAATAGTCCATTAATACCCGATTCCCAGGTAACAGATACATATTAGTCATACTATAGAATTTGTGGGGGCTTCCCTGGTGGCGCAGTGGTCAAGAATCCTCCTGCCAATGCAGGGGACACGGGTTTGAGCCCTGGTCCGGGAAGATCCCACATGCCACGGAGCAACTAAGCCCGTGTGTCACAACAACTGAGACTGCGCTCTAGAGCCCACGAACCACAACTACTGACCCCACGTGCCACAACTACTGAAGCCCACACACCTAGAGCCTGTGCTCCACAACAAAGAGAAGCCACTGCAATGAGAAGCCCACGCACCGCAATGAAGAGTAGCCCCCACTCGCCACAACTAGAGAAAGTCCGCGCGCAGCAATGAAGACCCAACGCAGCCAAAAATAAAATAAAATAAATAGATTTTTAAAAAAGAAAAGAATTCGTGGATAGATAAAGGGTTGGTATAGAGAGAAACTCAGATCAAGATCATGGGCTTTGGAATCTCATTAACTCAGATTCAAATCCTGGGTCTACTGCTAACTCTGTGACCTTAGGAATGTTACTTAACATCTTTGAACCCCAATTTTCTAGTAACCCACTGAAAAAATTAATAGCTACCTCACCAGATTGGGATGGCAATTAAATAAGATAACATCTGCCAAGCACAATGTCTTTCACAGAATAAATCCCATTCCTGGTAATAAAATTAACAAAATAAAAGGCTGCTGGACTGGAAGAGATTTTTTTTTTTTTTAATATTCAACTGGCTTCGAATTCTTAGCTTTGAAAATGTGATTCATGATGATCATGGCAGATTTTGTCTTCTTTGGTATAGTCCCTTGGTTTGGGAAATGAAATTCCTGAAGAAAGAAAATTGTACTTCACCCTAACTTTTTTTTTTTTTTTTTTTTTTGCGATACGCGGGCCTCTCACCGCCGTGGCCTCTCACCGCCGTGGCCTCTCCCGTTGCGGAGCACAGGCTCCGGACGCGCAGGCTCAGCGGCCATGGCTCACTGGCCCAGCCGCTCCGCGGTATATGGGATCTTCCCGGACTGGGCCACGAACCCGCGTCCCCTGCATCGGCAGGCGGACTCCCAACCACTGCGCCACCAGGGAAGCCCCACCCTAACTTTATGTGGAACTTTCTACTGAGAAGAGAAGTTGGCCTCCCATCACCCAAACTTCCCTGCCACCTGGGCTGGACGAAGCAGCATTCACCACGGAAAGGAAGAGAGAGGCAGCTGCCGGCTTTTTGTTTTGCCTTGTTTTGTTTGTTTGCTTTTTCCCTAATAATGCTTGGGGCTTCTTTGTTTGCTTGCTTTCTTCAAGGAATGGAAGACAGAAGCTAGGAAAATACTGGTATGATTTGAGAGAGAGGACCCTCAGGGAACAGCATCAGGGCGTAGCATCCTCTTAGGGAAAGGAGGCAGAAACTGGAAAGCAGATGGACTCATCATCAGAGACACAGCAGCCAATGACAATGAGAGGATGACGATGACAGTGACTCTGGTGATGGCAGTGTCAGCAGCCCCGAAAGTCTGCTATGTGTGTCTCCACTTTGAGGTGGACAGACAGAAACATAGAGATGTGTCTCTTGTCTGAAGTCACAGGTAGTTTAAGTGGGAAAACTATGACCTGCGGAAAGAAGACCCTAGACGGGGGCTCCAAATGTCCTGGTCAGTAGCATGGTAGGGTTCCCCCTATCAGCAGCCTGATGGATCTGCTCCCCCTACAATGTTGGGGCTTCAAGGTTTGTGAGCAGTCACCATCCCCATGCCTCCTCTGGCTCCGAGGAAGCAAGCCACCTTTTGCATTAACTCTCTCGACTGAACAGTAGGCCATGAACATTTACCAGAAGGGGGAGCCCTGACTGCCAGGGAATGGCACAGGGGTTCTTTCAGGTTCCAGGAGGTGTTCAAGACCAAAGAACTGAAGCCCAAACCCCTCCTTCCCTGACCACTCCTCTTAAGAAATCACCCGCATCTCCACCTCCAAGCCACTTTCGGTTCAATATTTATACTAGAGATGTGTTCCCTTGGACAGCTTTGTTTTTATCTTCGCTTCAACTTCGTTTTCGTATCTTTTTTTAAAGGAGTTTTACGGTATGTTTCACATCTGCAATCTTGTTTCATCTTCCAGACAACCCTATGAGCTAAGTCATGTTGTCATCCCCATTTCATAAATGGGGAAACTGAGGCAGAGAGCAGTCTGCTTCTGGTCAGAGTCTGTGGTCTTGGTCATCCCACTCTTCTGCAGACTCCCCAGCCTGCACAGAGAAGCATGCCACCTCTGCACCTGGGAAGCTCTTGGAGCAAAGGGTGAGGATGGTTGATTCCCCAGGATGTTGAGATTCAGAGCACTGAAATCCCTGGGTATGGTGGACCAGGCATGGGGTGAGCTGGGACCTCATATGGAAGAGAAGAGGGCTGCGAAAAGGAACACATTTGTCAGAGGAGATGCAAGGCAAGAAGTTCCCTGTCTCAGCCCCGAGGGAACTCGCGCCTCAATTGGCTTAAAGGAACTGTCAGGAATGCCTAACACGAGCCCATCCAAGGTGGTCTTTAAGAAAGAAAGAACAAAGTCAGTCTCTTTGAAAACCTAAAAATCACTGTGATCCCTAAAAGCAGACAGCCTTCTGTGCTTGAAAGAGAGCAGCAAAAGCGCCCAGGCCAGTGGGAAGGTGGCAAATGTTGCACTGCCATGAGCCAGGGTGGCAGCAGGGCGGTGGCTGCACAAGTGATGGTAGACGAGAAGATTGGGTCCACCAGGAAGAATGCTGGACCCATCCCTGGGCACTGCTGGGAAGCGAAGGAATTTGCAGAGCAAAGACTTGGGACTCTGAATGTTATCCTGGGGGCACTCAGAGCCCAAGACCGACGTGTGTGCCATGGCACCAAACACAACTGACTCCTGAGCAATGCTGGCAAGGGCAGACGTCTCAGGCCGGGTTCCTCAGAGGCAGACCCCAAGGCAAAGATTTGGGTGAAAACAGTTCATCTGGGAAATAATTCTAGGAAGCTCTGATGGAGAGAGTAGAGAAATGAGACAGGGAAGGGAAGGCAATAAAAGGAATGTTGATAAATAAGTGACTACTGCAGGCAACTGGAGCTCAGTCCTGCTGGGGATCCCTGGGAGACCCTGTAGAGCAAGCCTCAGAGATGGTCCACCTGAGGAAGGAGGGAGCTGGGGTATTTACCCTCCAACTCCTGTCTGTCATGTCAACTCCCCAGCACTTTTCCTGCCCCATGGAAGATCAGAACAGAGACAGCTATCACACAGTGAACCCCAGGTGCTTATAACAGGAAGCCCTCAACGTGTCCAGGCACAGTGAACATCCAGGGGTTTTGTGCAGAGCCCTAAAAACAATTGCTACCCCAAGTCCTCTGGGTGATATAAAAATCAAGGCCTCCTCAAGCCCCCTCATAGCTTCCACTTCAGCTCCAATCAGAGATGAGTGTCTTTCCTTCCTCCGAATTTTCCCTTTTGGATTTAAGCTACAGGCTAGATCCATTGATGAGCTTTTCTGAGATTTTAGAACTAGATTTGGAAATGATGCCTTTGACTCTGTCTTCCTGGCTGCGTGTGGACAAAGCTTTTTGGATTGAATGGGCTTAATAAATGAGTGATGGCTAGAATCTGCTTTGCTCCAGTATCAAAACAAATGGGGACGTCAGTTGGGAAAAGAATATATTCAGAGAACAGGTGGCTGGGAGCACCTATGACTGGCTGTAGCAACTGAAATGGGTGAAACTCAAATAGGGGCTGGAAAAAAACAATCAATCCCTGGCGTTTCCTATCAAAAAGCAGGCTTGGTACTTTTTAGGACTTTTTTGTTAACGTTGAACCCTGACCTTTAGGTGGGAAAAAAATTATTAAGAAAAGGCACTCACCACCTTCCTGGAAGAATGGACTCTTTTGAGACCAGTGAGTCAAGGAAAAGAGTGGCCTTGGACTTGAGATCTATGCAGTGCCCTCACCCAGATTTCAAATTAGAAAACAAAAAGTGAGACTCCACATTTCACAAGGAGGTCTGACTTCGGGGACACTTACTCCGTTATTTCTTGCAATTCCTAATACTAGCTGGATCAGACATAAGTGAGACTAATTAGAATAGGAAATACCATAGTAGAAATTCAGAAACTGTCCTCTTTTAAACCTTAGTCTAAAGCTTGACATCTTTGTTCAATAGCCCCAGGTAGCTATTGAGCTCATATAACAAACGTGGTATGTCCAAATAGAGATGCGCCTTAACTGTACAGTTACAAAGACTTACTTTTAAAAAATGTAAAGTGTATTAATGATACTTTCTTTATTGATGACATGTTGAGATGATCATGCTTTGAGTCTACTGGGTAAGTAAAATATGTTACTAAAGTTAATTTCACCATTTTATAACTTTTTTTAATATGGCTACTAGAAAATTTTTAATTCTTATCTCATTTCTATTGGACAGTGCTACTTTATATAAAAAGGACTTAAAATAGATTTTTTGTCAAATAAATCTCCTATATTTTAGATAACCATCAAACTGTTTTATCTTGCCACTTTCCAGCCCCTTGCTGTAGGAAGGGACAAGGTTTTGGGGATCCAAGTTATAGGGCTGGAGATTGATCCTGACTCATAATGTCTTGGTCGCAAGAAGGGGAAATTGTCCATCTGGAGACCCAAGTTGGCTCCCAAACTCACACTGAAGTCTTGACACATCACTGCCCCTTCTGGACCCAAGTTGTAAAGTGAGAAGTTGAGCTAAACTGATCTCCAAAATCACCCTAATACTATCAATTAATCTTCCTCAAAGGTCCTTGCCACTCCCGATTCAAAATTCTTCATGGCTTCCCACTACCCACTCAACAAAAAGGAAGATTCCACCTAGCCCTGCTTGCGTTCCACGGTGGGGTCTCCTTTCCCACATTTTCTGCATTACTGTCACAGGAAGCTGGCCTCATGCCTTTCCCTCTTCCGTGCTTTGCAGCAAGTCCTCTGCTTGAAATCCCGATTCGTTGCGTCCCCACACCTTCAAATGTCACCCATCAATCAAAAGCACACTGAAATGTTTACCTTTGCTGTGAGAGCTCGTATTTCCCCAGCTGGCAGTAAACTTAGCTCTTCTGGGTTTCTTTAACAGCGTGTCTCACTGCCTTCTAAGAAAGGAAACGCATCCTATGCTGGGCAGTGGTTATTTATGTGCACGTATCATCTCCAGAACCCGCTCATGAAAAGCAGGGCCCATCTTTCTGTCCCAAGTAGAACTAGCACAGTGGCCCACACTGAGGACAGGAGCACCACGGACTGGCACCATCCTTGCTTCCTTCTTCTACCATCTCTCCAGAAACAAATCCTACTGAAACAATACATGAAACAAAAGGAGGCCCACAGTCAATGGATCGCTTGGTGCTGATGCGAAGGATAAAACCCAATCACACTGTTCCTTTGCTTTATTGTTCTAGTTGCTATCTCTTTTGTACAGAAGTTAAGAATGAGCATGCATTTGTTCAGGGTAAAATGGCCTGGTTTTACTTCAAAGCAGATTGACTGAGAGGCTAATGACGCCTCCGTTTAAGGGCCCTAATTGCAAGGCTCCTTCCGGGGCTCTGGGTGAGGTTCTGGCATTTGTATTCATCATTTTGCATTATTCTTCCCAAAGAGGGCTCCTCATAATGCAACTGCCTCTGGCTCCACAAAACCTGGATCTTTGCCTGATTTTACCTCTCTTTTCATTTTTCATTGGAAAGAGCAGATACCTAAGCCTATTTTTTTCACTCTTACAAAAATAAAATTCTAGAGGCCATTTTGGAGCCCCTAAACCCATGGGAATGTACTGATCCCACATTCTGTGCTCTTCTTAGGTCTCTGCTCTGTACACGAAAGACCCATAACACTCTTTGAGTGAATGAATGAGTCAACAAATGACTAAATGAATGAATATATAAATGAAATCTTGTGATGTCATACAGCTCCGTAACAGGGAAGTAGGCACATTTACAAAAATGGCAAAGCAGCCTGGAAATACTACCACCTCTGTGGAGGAAAACAAAGTGACAGTGACAACCCAGTAAAGAAACATTCCAGTCAAGGAGGCAAATTAAATCACAGGCATTTCTGATACCCAGAAATGCAAATGCAGTACAAACAGGAAGTCTTCCCAACGTAATTCCCTGTATAGGAAGCATAAGAGACTTCTAGGAGAAGTCTCTTTTTTATGAAATGTACGAAGCACACAGACTTTCATGCTCTCAGCAGGACACAAACACTCAAAAAGCAAATCATGAAAAATACCCTTAATAAGCAGCACTATATACTCTAGTGCGCGTCTGTTAAAAGACCATCCCCACTAATGACACTGGCACCACAAGCAACCAGAAGCTTCTATAAACTAAGAGGGTACGATCATCTTAGCATATTTACATAAAATATTATTTATGTCATTTTCATTTTTTTATTCATGGAACAATTGGTATTTGGAAAATAAATCTATGTCAACTTTTATGCTTGCAAAATTTCTAGTGTCTCCGAATGTGTCTGATTTGAAAGCCAAATTACCGTAAGTGCTAAAAAAAAAGTCACACTGTACTTTGGCAGAAAATATAAAATATAAGCAAGTTGAGTAAAATGGACAGCAACCTTCTTTAACAATTTTAGACACTTACTTGTTAATGCTTTCAAAGTATGTTTCTAGAACAAGACCACAAATGGTAGAGGGCAGGAACTGGATTTCCTTTAAAGACTAAATGGGTACGTCAGTAACACTGGCAACTAAAATGACAGTCATTTTCCTTTTATTAAGCTGTGGTTTCACGCAAGAATTGTATTTTCTTTTAAAAATATCTTGTGTATGATATTTATTCTCCACCCTGACTTATTTCTCCACAAGCTAGCTAATCATTACTACTGAAGAACTGTTACAGATTTCAAATAGGTCAAGGGTCAACCTTTGAACTTTGACATCAGATGATCTAAAGAGAAGATAGATGCAAACTATTATATATAGGATGGATAAACAACAAGGACCTACTGTACAGCACAGCAAACTATATTCAATATCCTGTGATAAACCATAATGGAAAACAATATGAAAAAGAATGTGTATGTGTGTGTGTGTGTATATGTGTGTGTGTGTGTGTGTGTGTGTGTGTGTATAACTTTGCTGTACAGCAGAAATTAAACACAACATTGTAAATCAACTATACTTAAATAAGGGAATTCCCTGATAGTCCAGTGGTTACGACTCGGTGCTTTCACTGCGGTGGCCCAGGTTCAATTCCTGGGTCGGGGAACTAAGATCCCACACGCTGTGCTGCGTGGCCAATAAAACTATACTTAAATAAAAAAAAAATTTTTTTTTTTTAAAAAGAGAAGATGAGTTAATAAAAAGTCCTACAGGGCTTCCCTGGTGGCGCAGTGGTTGAGAGTCCGCCTGCCGATGCAGGGGACACGGGCTCGTGCCCCGGTCCGGGAAGATCCCACATGCCGCGGAGCGGCTGGGCCCGTGAGCCGTGGCCGCTGAGCCTGCGCGTCTGGAGCCTGTGCTCCACAACGGGAGAGGCCACAACAGTGAGAGGCCCGCGTACCGAAAAAAAAAGTCCTACAGACTGCCCCTTCCACAAGTCGTCCTAACACAACCACCTTGCTCATTTATTTCATCAGGTGCTGCTCAGACATCAAGAGCCTGTATTCTTTCACTGCTTTAATGATTCCAATCATTCCCCTGTCATTTATTTGATGCCACGTTCTGCTGTCACTGCTTTCATGATGCCCACCGAAATCCAAATGCCAAGACTGAACTCTATCCTCAACACTTCTCCCAGAAATATCAATATATAACTACGTACCCAGAAGGCCAGGTGGCTGCAAGTTCAAAGTCATGGTTGACAGAGAATATTCCCAAACGCCCAGTCACTGAATAACGATGACGACATTTCTTGAGCGCTTACTGTGAGTCAGGCACTAAAGCGCTTCACGTGTATGATGTCATTTAATGCTTACAAAACTCTACTACTATTTTCCCCACTTGACAGATGTGTAAACTGAGGCAGAGAAAGAATAGGAAACTTATTTGAAGTCCACAGGTATACGGCAGAACAAGGATATGAATCTGGGCAATCTGGCCCCGGTGTCCCTGTTGTCAACCGCCACAGAGTGCTGCCCCTGGTTATAAGAAAATGTCTACATTAGTGTGGTCCTTGTACCCACAGTGTCAGTAGCGGGGGGTGGGGGGGGGGAGCATGGTAGAAATGCAGAATCCTCCACTCAAAGCATGAGAATCTGCATTTGAAAGAGATCCCCAGGGGAGTCAGATTCTCACAAAGTATGACAAGCACTTGTCTAAGGAACTCATTGATGACAGAAGATGCAGTACAGACTTTTTGATCTCCCTGCAAAATCTCCCACTTTCACCTGAATAAAATGACAAGCCAAAGTCACAAATTTAAGTTGCAAAAGTAAAAAAAAAAATCTGGGGTGCCCAGCCCAGCTTTAGGTTAGCTCACCTGGCACAGGTAAGCTGCTAAGAGAAGAGCTCCATAGCGGCTCTTCACACCAGCATGAGAATGGAGACCTGCATGATGGCGGCTGCTGGCCTACACCTCTCTCCTGGCAGAAAACGTGAGGCACTGGAAACTGCACCAGGCCAAAGTGAGGAACAGTCAAAACTAATCTATGGCACCGCAAGTCAGGACCCTGTCACCTTTGGCAGGAGTGGGGATTGGAAAAAGCACCCTCGATGGCGTGACGATGGCGGTGATAGCGGCTCCGGATGTTGGTCATACTCCAGTTCCTGCTCTGGGTGCTCGTCACACAGGTGTGTTCGGTTTCTGAAAATTTACTAGCTGTAGACTTGGGATTTTTGCAGGCATATTTTATGTTGCCAAAAGTTTACATAAAAGAAAACACTATTTCTATAAAATAGTCTCACTAATTAAGAGAGGGAAAATAATAGTTTTTATAACTGAGTGGTAGGAATTACACAGTATACATGGGAATATAACTACATTTTTCAACGAAAAAGGAGGGTATGCTCTCTTCTTAGGAAAACTATTTACACTCCTTTCCTGTTGGAAGCAGGAAGACCATTCTAGTTGTTTTGATTTTTTTAAACATTTTATTTTATACTCACAAGAAATTGCAACAATAACGCAGAGAGATCCCATGTACTCTTCATCCGGTTTCTCCAAATGCGAACTCAATCTTCTCTAACGATAAAATATTGTCAAAACCAGGTGATTCACACTGGCACAATACTGTTAACTCAACTACAGATTCTACTGAGAGTTCACCAATAAGAATATTCTGCCTTTCCATATGATCCAGCAAGCCCACTCCTGGGCATATATCCAGAGAAAACCATAATTCGCAAAGATACATGCATCCCTATATTCAGAGAGGCACTATTCACAATAGCCAAGACCTGGAAGCAACCTAAATGTCCATCGACAGATGAATGGCTAAATAAGACATGGTACATATATACAATGGAATATTACTCAGTCATAAAAAAGAATGAAATAATGCCATTTGCAGCAACATGGATGGATCTAGAGATTGTCATACTGAGTGAAGTAAGTCAGACAGAGAAAGACAAATATCTTATGATATTGCTTATTATGTGGAATCTAAAAAATGGTACAAATGAACCTATTTACAAAACAGAAATAGAGTCACAGATGTAGAAAACAAACTTATGGTTACCAAGGGGAAAGGGGGGGAGGGATAAATTGGGAGATAGACATATACACACTACTGTATATAAAATAACTAATAAGGACCTACTGTATAGCACAGGGAACTCTGCTCAATATTCTGTAATAACCTATATGGGAAAAGAATCTGAAAAAGAATCGATATATGTATAATATGTATAACTGAATCACTCTGCTGTATACCTGAAACTAACACAACATTGTAAATCAACTATACTCCAATATAAAATAAAAATTAAATTAAAAAAAATATTCTGCCTTAGCTGCCAATGTCATACCTTGTGGCCCTCTTCATAGATTTACAAAGGAAACAATGATGTGTAAGTAAATACAATAAAAACACGTTGCTTAATTTTTGACTGTGAGATATTATTCTTTCATACACATTATATATACATATATATGTGGATATATATACACATATACATATAAATCTATATGTAGATATATACCCATATATATATGTATGTGTACATATCTATAGCTCTGCATGCATATCTGAAATTGAAGAGTAAAACAATCATTAGGTGAACCTGCAAATTAACTTTTCCTGTTCATGACACTGTCACATAACTTGATCAGAATCATTTAGTCCTACCAGTTACCTAACCGCAATATGGGGGCTGCTCTATATCTTCACCTCTCTTACAATTCCTTAAGTGAAATTAATGCACTGATTTCAGTTTGCCGGAGTTATGAATCAACCAGATGGTCGTAGAGTTTTAAGAGAACAGAAAATTATTTGACACATAGCTCAATTAAGCAATTCATCCAAGGCAAACCAAAGAAGGTATTTTTAAATGCATATTTTGGAAAACGATAATGGCATTTGGCATGCTAACTAATATTCCTCATCAGAATGACATTATAAGAAATGCTCAGGATAAAAACATCAAACTGGTGAAACTGAAGTAAAAAAGAAATTTTACTGGCCCATACCATAGCCAGCAAATGATATTAGCACGAGCACGTGGCTATTTTTGCATCTAGAAGTTCTTTCTGAAGGATCCAGGAATCAGTAATTTCACCAGAGAGAACTTTCTACCAGCCCATTAGAACGTTGGGGACTAAATGTTACCAAACCTAAGTACCTGAGTTTTAGGGCTACCTTCTCATTCGTCTCTGTATTTCTCACTCCCCTCATCTACCTAGTCCAAATTCTAGGTTGCGTATGATTCAAATACCTATTTCCTCCTGAAAGTGCATCCCCCTTATCCCAATGGCACAGAGCTGGGTAATTTGAGTCTCCACATTCTGTCTTCAATTCAGAGTTTCTCAGCCTCAACAATAAATTGAAAATAATGTGAAGGAACTAGAAACAGTACCTATCAATGATGTGAGTGGATCCCAGAGATGTCATAAGTTTTTTATTCCAACTTCAAAAAATTTCTGGTCAATCAATATATAGAATAGAGCTACAGCTAGAAGGTTTAAAAGAGGTTCGGAGAAGACTACGTTTTATCTTATTAATGAAGAAAAACTGAGGGCCTCTGAAAACGTAAGCATTTTTCCACAGTCACCCAATGAGCCAAGCTGTCTAGTTCCTAGTCCAGTTACCTTGGGCGGCCATGTTGGCTTCTCCCAAACTCTTAATCATATGATTCAAAGGTTACATTTTATTGACAGGCTGTAGATTACCTAGTTATGTGATGTAAAGCCATAATCCCAGTCTGCCACACTGGTAAGCAATAGCAGGAAAAAAAAGATGGAAATGGCAACAGAACCAAAAAAAACAGTCAAATTTCACCCTCTGGCGGGTTATGGCCAAACTGCCACTGGAGGGAAAGAACTGCAGATATTTTTTAAAGAAAAGTGAAGAATCTTTAAGACCATTCTCAGTGGGAATGTAAAACTCAAAGTGACGCTGATATCAAAACGCCCTCAGTATTGTAGTTAGCGCCCCCAAATCAGAAACATAACTCCTTGCAGAAGGCTGTGCGCCCTAAGCAATTAATGATGTGCTACTCTTGTCAGTGAAATGGAAAACAGCTTATGTGAAAGAATCACAGAAAGGCAATTATAGGCACTGTGCCAGAGACGTAAAATACAACAGAAAGATGATACTTGCCAAGTTTTTCCCAACTACTAGCTCATTTGACCCTCAAAATCATCCTAAGATGCTGAGTCCCTTGTTTTTATAGGTGAAGAAATGAGGGATGAACCCCTAACCATTCATGAGTTCAGAGTAGAGACTGGAACCCAGATTCCCTGCTGTGAAGTCCACTGCTCCTGCCTTTGGGCGTTGGCAATATCTGTACTCCTGAAATGTTCCTGTCCATGGCTATGCCGGAGTCTGCTATCACTCATGGGTATTCCCGTTCTCCCCTGCTTCCTGGGCAAACAGGAAGGCTAGGTTTTCCAGCATTCCTTATACTGGCCATAGCTGTGTCAGGCTGATGCAATGGGAGAAGTGAATGTGCTATTTCCAAGCTTGACCAATTGAAAATCTCCCACCTGAGGTCCTCACTCTTTTTCTCCAATCTCTACAGATCTAGAGGAAGGTTGATCCACCAGATGGAAGGAGCCTGGTTTTCTGAATGACCCGGTGGAGCTGGGTCATCGTGATCCAAACTGCATTGGCCAGGGATGTGAACGAGAAATAAAGTTTTATTGTATCAAACCACTGAGATCTGGGGTGTAACTAACTACCACCACTGCTTCTGACAAAAGCAACGAGGACAGCAACACATTTGGGGAGGGGAATGCCCCGCAGACTGTCAGGCAAGTTCTGGGGGTTCAGCCTATAGAAGAGAGTTACAGATGTTCCCCATAGAGTCCCAAGGCCAGTCTCCCACTGTGGGGCATGCACTGTCTGTCATAAAGCCCCTTCCACCTCTATTCAAGGATTTCAATTCCCAAGGGCTTTCCTGCTAACGTCCTCTTCCGCGATACTTATAGTGAAGGCTGGCTTTGATGAAAGGAATGCTAGCTTCTCCTAACATGACTCTGGGAGACCTCCATAATAGCCAAGTGAACCCCTCCTCCCAAACATTTTGTAAACATACATGTAAACTAACACAACACGTAACAGCTTATCATCACAGCGCCAAGAGCCAGCAACCCAAAAGTGAACCAATAATTTGTTACTGAATTTATCAGGACTTACACTAATAAACATGCTTCAATATTTCACTTCCAAGCATCCCATCTGTCTTAGAAAAAAGAAGGAGCTATTTAGAGCACCACACATTTTTTATATTATAAAGGGAGGGAAATGGGCTGTCATAATAACCAAGCTTAGTAAAATTACCAGTGCTTGGTATTCTAGAACAAATTGGAGGAAATTACAAGGTGCTTTTAAAGTCATGCTTGAAGTTTTTTGGGGTTTTTTTCCATCTAAATGGATAGAGCTACAGTGTGCAGAAAGAGGGCAAGTGGTTGATTATACAGACATCTAATTTAGTCTCCCAAATCTGCTCTAGGCCACTCTGAACGTACAATCATAGGAGATGCATCTCCCACATTATTTCCTAAGGAAATGATAAAAACACGAAAATATGCATGAACCACACCTATCTTAATTCAAAGTTTTAAATACACTCACAGAAGACTTCTAAGGAATGAGAACCATACAAACACAACACTCTTATTACACTTATTGGGCTTCTTCTTCCTTCTTAGAAGTTGATTAATTTACTATAAAAATCTTCACTGTTAAACTAACAAGCAAACCACAGTATCAGAATTTGTTCTCTACCATAGGTTCTCTGATTGGGCTGTACAGTAAAATCATCTCGAGAGATTTACAAAATCCTGATGCCCAGGTCACACTCCAGACCAATGACATCACAATCTTTGGGAGTGGGAACCAGGTATTTTTAGAGCTCCCCAGGTGATTGCAAAGTGCGGGCAAGGTTGAGAACCATGTACTTTGTCTTTGATTACTTCTACAGGCTGAAAGCAAAACACTGGTGACCCTTGCTTTTCTATTAATCCAAAGTCAACAAGGGAACTTTTTTTTTCTATTGCAGTATATCAGCATGGTAACGTACAGCATTAGGCCTTCATTTTTCCTCTCCCGAAAACTGGCTTACTTTGCATCTCTGCGCTTTGCCCTGGTCCTAATTTAGGAGACTGGGGGAGTAAAACAGCTTATTTTACTAGTAGATTTCACAGGAGATACTAGGCTTATTAATACAACCCAACTCCATATTTCCCCATCTCAATTTCCCCCATTCAGAATAATTTAAAATAATTGTGTCTTCTGAAAATTAGTAAAAGAATGCTTTTAAATCAATCAAACAGTAGCTTTAGGCATTCTTCAGGAACATACTATGGCATCATCAAATATTTCTTGATTTTCAGAAATTTGTTATGTTAAACAAACTCATTAAAGTTTTGTAGGAAAACAAACATACAGTTGTCTACACTTACATGTCACTTAATTCTAATCAACACCTGTTGTGGAGAGATGTATTTATCAATTATTACATTGTATTTTTAGACATATTCATATAGGGCAGAACTGTTATAGAGTGTTTGTGGAAAGCAGCTGCAGTGTGAAGTGCATCAACTCACCCATCATGAACTGATGGCGTGGAGGATGTCTTAAGCCCCCATGACAACACCCAACCCTCTCCTCTCCTCTGAACCTTGGGTTTCTAAATCCAACTTCCTATGCAACATTCCCACTTGCATATCTAACAGGTATCTCACACTTAACTCCTGATCTGCCCGTTAAAAAGCTGTTCTCAGTCTCAGGAAACGGCCATTTTCTCCTTTCAGTTACTCAGGACAAAACCTTAGGAGTCCCCCTGACTCTTCTCGTTCTTTCATTCCACATCCGGAATCCCACCACTTCTCACTTCCATGGCTCCCTCCCTGGCTTTGGCCGGGGCCAACGTCCTCTTGAGCCTAGGCCATTGTGGGAGCTTCCCGAGTCCTTTCCCTGCTGCCAGTTTTGCTCCCTTCTCTAGTCTTGAAACAGAAGCCAGCATGGGCCTTCATCAAGCCACGTTGCTCGGATGGTAACCCTCTGCTGCCTCTGCATTTCGTTCAAAGCCAAAGCTGGCCCTTCAAAGCCCTACACGTGTGATGTGTATCGCCTCTATCGCCTCTCCTAAGGTCACCAACCACACTGGCTTACCAGGGACTGAGAGGTTTCAGAGGATGTAGGACCTTCAGTGAATGCGGGACAAACGAAGACGAGCTGGTCCCCCTACCTCTCCTGCTCCCAGATGCCTTCCTTGGTGCGCCCCTCACACTGGGTCTTATTAGCTCACTACCTCTATTTATATAACTGACTCTTTTCCTCTCCCACCTATCCGCATCCCATCTCATCATTTCCTTTTTCTCAGAGCCCTTATCATCATCTAACACGCTCTATATTTAGTTATTTAATTGGTTTCCTTTCGTACTCCCTTCACTAAAAGGTAAGCCCATGAGGGCTGTTTTATTTGCCACTGTATTCCCAGGAATCTAGAATACCACCTAGCACACAGGAGATGCTCAGTAAATATTTTCTGAATGGAATAATTATTTATACTATACAATAAATGTTCCAGGGTATATATATGATTCAAGGTGACAAAACTGTTTCAAGATGATAATAGAGGATCAATATTATTCCTTGGTGAACATAAGAACTATAATCAATAGGTGATTACCTCATTTCACCCACAACTGGCTTCATAAACAAATTTGTATTACTGCAAGGATACGCTGAGGGAGCCTTTGTTTTCCTTCCAAATAAATATCTCATTTTAAGAGGCAAATCTTAAATTCCCAACAGCTTTTCTTCCTTCCCCAGTCTTATGAATACTGCTTTGATTTCACTTTCTGGATATATTTTGCCATCCAGAGTTTGAGGCTTATAAAATTCAGGGCATACGCTGCTCATCAACCAGTACGCCAAATTCTAGTGTAAAAAAAATCAACCCCCCCCCTCAAAAAATCAACCCCTTCCACGTCAGTGGGTGACTCATTGCTACCCTTGCCACCCAGGTCCCCCACCTCATGGCTGCTTGGACTTGTCTGCAGTTCTGCGGGGCAGACCATAACCTGATTCACGGCCTGCGCATAACAAAAGAAAGAATGCCAGCAAACCGCGGATCCTACTGGAAGTGGAGACTCAAACAACCAAAGGCTGCCACTACCCACCCCAGCCCTGTCTGAGGCCAGCCAAAGGCACAGCCCCTGCTGGAAGGTGGACATGGAGTCTTGCTAAGCGGTAGCCGTTAAATACGCAAACGCTTTAAGACATGGCCCTTGTTCCAAATCCCCTCGAAACCTTCCATGGACGGATGACAACATGAAGTCTGGGGGTGCAAGCAGCCAATCCCTTTAACAGTACTAATTTTAAAGGAAATGTAAAACTGACGTTCCAGGTCGATACATCAGTCTCGTGACCTCAAGTCCATTCAAGAGGGAGAAACTTGCTCTTGGAGAAATAACAAAACAAGGTTCCTAGACCTTCAAAGCTGAGGCCTAGACTTGGGATTGCAGCCATTTAACCAAGATTTAGAGTGTTAGCCCATGAGGTTTCTTGAGCACCCGTTACCCCGATCTCCACAAGATCCACAGGCCCCCACTGCATCCAAATGGAGAACACCACAGAAACTCACTACGAACAACAGCCCGTTTCATGGACCTTCGCCATGACCCGCAGCTTCGTCATCTCCGCTCCTTACAGCAGTCTCACAGAGAGGGGACTATTATCTCCCTTTTACAGCTCCAGATACAGGCTTGGCCAGAATGACTTACTTCTTCAAACCCTAAGTGTCACAGCCGCAATCTGAAGCCCCATGGTTTATCTGACTACAATACTACCCCTACCATCGCCATCATAATGTTGATAACGATAATACTGGTGACAAAGCTAACACTTAGTGCTTAATGTGTGCTAAATACCCGTCTGAGTGTTCACACGTATTAACTCTTTTGATCCTCCTGATTTCCCCTCCTATTTACAGATGATTAAACAGACTCAAAGAGGTTAAGTGACTCGTCTAAGGCCACACAGATGGTAAGAGGAAGTTCGTGCTCCAGATGAGGGGCTGGCAAACTTTATCTGTAAAGAGCCAGACAGAAAATGGTTTAGGCTTTGTGGACCACGTGGTCTAAGGCAGATACTCAACTCTGCCACTGTAGCCCAAGAGCAGTCGCAGACATGACACAGATGAATGGGCACTGTTGTCTTCCAAAGAAACTTTATTTTCAAAAACAGGCAGAGGCTGGATTTGGCCTGGGAGTTGGAGTGTGCTGGCTCCCACTCTAAACCCACTATACTAAAGTACTTCTAGAAACAATTGAGAAGTGCAAATAAGGTCATTCATATAAGCAATGATTGATTACTTTTGTGAGTTTTTTTGCCACATGTTTTATTAGGTAAACTAGACAAAAAAAAAAGTTATACTGCTATAATTTAAAGCAATAAGAATTTCATATTTATGTTATTAATTTCCTGATAGAAATATTTTTAACATAGGTATATTGGCCTTGTTCTTTTGAATATCTAAACAGCCTCAATTTTACCACAAAACAACAAAGAACTGGAAATGGGGACCGTCTGGGTGTAGAGATGATCTAGAAATGGTAGAGTGTTGATGATTGCTGAAGCCGGATGACATGAGGGGCTGTTTTACTATTGTTTACTTTATGTCTGTTAGAAATTTTCGTAACAGTTAAAAACATGAAAGCCTTACTTACGGTTGAATACAATGTGCACGGCACCCTAAATTCCTTGGGGGGGCTAAGTCTGCTTTCTTCCTGACATCTCGCTGGGCTAAGCGGTTTGTACTTTTTTATCACCAAAATTATGTCTGCCAGTCCTCCAGCTTCGGATAGCCTCTTCCCTAAATGTCAAGTCCTGGCGCTGTGCACGCAGGCAGGAAAGATGCACGGATGGCATTTTAAGAGGATAAATGCAAATCACCAGCTTTTGAAGTCAGAGGTTCTAGGAAGCATCAAAACATTGCTATTTTTTTTCCCCCTCAAACCAATAAAACCCAGGAGAATCAGAGAGAATTTAGAGCCTTGTATATTTTGCATTCTATTCATGTCAGCTTTAATGATTCTGAAATGCAATTTTCACAGATTTTTACTAAGTAAGGCATCTTTTTTTCTCCTTTGGGGGATGATGAGCAATCATCTGTAGTCATGTCCAGGCTCAAGATCTCTATCCAGGTGAGCATGTCCTCTGCAAGAAGCTCAGCTCTGCTCAGCAAATGTTACTGACAATTCAGCAATTACTATGCTCCAGAAACTACTAAGTCGGGTACTGGGACATGCTACCCTGCCCTCGGGGAAGCTACTCTTGGGAGAGGATCCATAAATAGGGATTTCTGCATACCATTCTAAGTGTAAACAGAGAAAACCACAGGGTGTGAGGAAAGCCCAGAGGAGGGCGATTTGAGCCAACCTAAAGGCATCTTAAGAAGAGATACTTGAGTCAACTTGAAGAATAAGAGGAGGTAGCTACATGGAGGAAAGAGAAAAGGGCATCTAAGGAGAGGCACCATCTTCAGCAAAGGCATAGAGGAGTGAAGCAGCATGGCATATTGGGAGATCGAGAACAGTTTGTTTTTACTAGAGGGTAAAGTATAGTGCAGAGAGAAGACTACAAGAGAGAGAGACAGAGAGACACAGAGATCACTCGCAGCCTCAGATGCCAGGCTATGGAGCTTGGATTGGTACTTTAATTGAGAGTCATTGATGGGTGAACAGGAAACATGCATACAGTTGGCATTTCAGAGAGAACATTTTGGCACCAGAATGGTACTGGAGATAATGGATGTGAAGGAGGTAAGATTAATAAGTGAGACCATCAAGGACTAGTGAAATAAAATCCAGTGAGGAATAATGACACAGAACCAGGCAGTGGATGGTGAGAAGCTGAGGAAGCTAGTTCAAAGTCATACAGAGGAGGTAACATTGGTAAAGAGCCAGGATTGATGGTCACCACTAGCCTTCTGTTTTGGGTGACTGGGTGGCGTCACTTACTGTGACAGTATAAAAGGAAAATAATTCTTAGGATGAAATTGGAGAAGTCTTTTAGGTATCTGGGGCATATGCAGTTGGAAGTTCAGGTAAGAGAAATGGAGACTTTGATTTTGGAGTCGCCAACATACAGGTGCAGGTAAAGCCACAAAAGGATGAGGTCACCAAAGGAATGCATGTTGACAAAGAAGGACAAAAGGCCAAGGTCACAACCACACACACCCAAATCCAAGATGCTGATATGAGAAGAACCTACAAGAGTAACAAAGAAGACAACGCTCAAAGACACGGAAACTGAGTAGGAAACACTCACTTCTCCTGGGTGTTCTCCTTTACTCTCACACTAACACCACACTCACAACACTTCTGAGTGCAGGGGGTTTGCCCCCACCAAGCAATTCTCTGTGACACCAGCTGGGTGTGCTACTATCTGGAGACAGCATCATTCCCACAGGTTAAGGGCTCAGTTCCATAGAACTCCTCCCACTTCAAAAGCCAATCCCAAACCCAAACTGTCACCTGTACTTCTGACAGACTGGCTGTAAACAGAAGGTTCCCATGACCCCCACCTTGGGTTCAATTAATTTGTTACAGTGGCTCACAGAACTCAGGAAAACATTTCACTTACTAGACCACCAGTTTATTATAAAAGGATATAACTCAGGAGTGGCCAGATAGAAGAGATGAGTAGGGAAAGATATGGTCAAAGGATGCAGACCTTCCACACCCTCTCCGAGAGTCCCACTCTCCCAGCACCTCCACGTGTTCACCAACTTGGAAGCTCCCTGAAACTCTTACTTCTGGGATTTTTATGAACGCTCCATCATGTACGTATGATTGATCATTAACTCAATTTCTAGCCCTTCTCTGGAGAATAGGGGGTGGAAATGAAAGTTCCAAGCTTCTAATCATGGCTTAGTCTTTCAGGTGACCAGGCCCCACCCATCCAGGAGCTCACCAAGAGTCACCTCATTAGAACAAAAGACATTCCTATCACTCAGGAAATCCCAAGGGATTTAGGAGCATGGTAGCAGAAACCCAGGGCTGAGTACTATATATATATATATATATATATATAATTATTATTATTATTCCACAGAAACCCAAGGGAGTTAGGTGGGGTCATAGAGATAAAACAAACTGAGCCACAAGGAGAGTGTCATCTGGGAAAAGACATAATAATCCCTACTTTGCAGAGTTGCTGTGAGAGTCTGAGATAACAGACATCAAGCAGCTGCTCTAGTGCCTGGCACGCAGCAGGAACTCAGCACCCGGTAGCCACCATCGTCCACTTCCTCATGAACATCAAGGCCCTGGAGAAGGTGAGAGGGCCGGGATCAGGAATACAGGTAGAGGGGTAACTTCAATAAATGAAGGGACACCTTATCCTCTGAAACTGGAGGGAAGCACGTATGCAGGTTTTTCTAAGTAGAAAACATCACAAGAGTATAAGCAGCAATTATTGATGTCTACTATGTCCCCGGCACAGGGCAAGATAATTATCAATGTTTATCCATGGACTCCTTAAAAGGGTTCTTCAAGGTACATGAAGCAGGCATTAGGATTTTCTCTTTCTCAGGTGAAGAAATGACTCAGAGCATTAAGTGATTCTCCAAGATCATACAGTTAATAAACAGCAGAGTCAAGATGGGAACCCAGGTTCGTTTACCAGAAACAATTCCCATGTTCTTTCCAATACACCTGGCAGATAAGAAAGGTCCTCTCATGCAATCTTGTTTACCATGACACTTCTCACGGTCCAATTGGAAAAATAAGAAAAGGGAAAAAAAACAAAGCAAGTGAAAGATTTATACGGACTTCCATGAAGCTGGAAATGGCAAGATAAAATAACAAGAAAAGTCTTTGGCCTCAAGCATCATTAGATGGAAAATGAGTCAAGAATCAAAGCATGACCTTTTTTTGGTGTTTTTTGTTGTTGTTGCTGTTGTTTATTTCTGGTGTTAGAAGAGAGGGGAATGAGTAAATCACATATCTAAAATTTGTAAGATGGTGGGAGAGCAAAAAATAATAATAAAAATTTTTAAAAAAGAAAAGAAAAAGGAAATACAAGTGCTATAAAACCCAAGACAACATTTTCATTTTCAATTAAGAAGCTGTCCTCATCCAGGAATATGGGCCTTGAAAATTTGCAAGGAAAGGTCATAAAGCCAAATACTGGTGAAACAAAATGACTTGTAAGCTCCAAACAATCATAGCATAAAGAAAAGGAAAATGTTGGCAAGAGACACTACACCAGTAAAACCCAGTAAGAAACATCAACTCTGAAGAATCATTTCAACTAGTATGATAATCAACATTTAAATAAGAGGGCTTCCCTGGTGGCGCGGTGGTTAAGAATCTGCCTGCCAATGCAGGGGACACGGGTTCGAGCCCTGGTCCGGGAAGATGCCACATGCCGCGGAGCAACTCAGCCCGTGTGCCACAACTACTGAGCCTGCGTTCTAGAGCTCGTGAGCCACAACTACTGAGCCAGCATGCTGAAACTACTGAAGCCTGAGCACCTAGAGCCCGTGCTCTGCAAAAAGAGAAGCCACCGCAATTGAAAAGCCCACGCACCGCAACGAAGAGTAGCCCCCGCTCGCCGCAACTAGAGAAAGCCTGTGCGCAGCAACGAAGACCCAACATGGCCAAAAATAAATAAAATATAATACATAAATTTATAAAAAGAAAAATTTAAATAAGAAGCGGGATGGTATTTCTAACGCTTGGCAGTAAACATCTTTTCTGGGAAACGTGTTTACAAAGTCACTATACCTTAGTCATTAAATAAATGAGAACACTGAGATAATAATTTGATTTCATCAGTGCTAGTGGAACAAACATTTAGAGGATTAGGAAGAATTGTGAAATAATGTCCAAAGCCAATGTACACTGGTGTACCATAAATGGGTTATAAGTGTGCAGAGATATTTAACTAGAGATTCTTAACCAGATATTTAACCAGAGGAAGTGGCCTAGGACAGTTGGAGCCTCTGGGTCTGTACCTTCTATTACAAATAACCTCACCCATTTACTGGATTCTGCCTTTGTCATGACATGAAAAGGCTGGGAAGCACTGACACACCCACAAATGAGGTGCTACCATCATGAATAGGACATTATGAACAGGACACTTTCATAGGGTCTGCTCTTGACTGTTTCCTGGCCACAGGCCATTGAGATGATCCCAGCTACAGGTTAGTCAAGAATGCCCCGCCATGAGGGTGCAAGGCTTACAGCCGCTCAGCGGGATGACCAGGGTCAAACCCTGGCCCACCTCCCTAGGAGGTGGTTAGCACAGGTCTTGGTTATCTGCTCATGGACCTAACTAGTCTATAGGAAGACATGGCTAGATTCCTGGGGCAAAGGTTCCAGCTGTGTCTACCTGGTGACATGTAGACCCAATCTATCATCTTATGTTCTACCCTCCTCTAGTGTTTGTGGGAAAGGGGACTGGCTGGGACAGGGACATCTCTGGATGAAACATGAAAGCGTCTGAGATTTGTGTTTCCAACACCCCCATGGAGCTTGTCAGGAACACCCCAGGGTTTGGGGTCAGAAATCCACATAGGCCAACCCCATCAGAAATCTCACACGTATTATATGCCTACATTCCACCCTATGGGGGCCTCCCAGTGGGGTGATGGTCAAGCACAAGTGATTATAACTGGCCACCTGCCCTTGATACTGGCATCCAACCTCTAGATGTAGCCTATGCACCTCACAATGCCAGATTGCTGATCTGGCCCATGGAAGATAGAACTTAGCTTCCAACTTCCGGAATCAAGTACCCAAAACACAAGGAATGCCCAGTACTACTATACATGGCTTGGTCCTGTTTCCAGCCCTCTGCATCTGTCTTCACAAAACAAAGTTAACAATATGACACCCTGTGCAGCATGGCCACTGTGAGCGACACCAAAGCAAGAGAGGCTTCTGTCCTCCATCGGCAAACCCATTACCTTGATGAATAGGCATTCAGTTACATGGCCAAATTCTCCCTTTAACCGCACTGGAGAGTAACACTTCATCTTGAATATCTAATATATTGGAATTTAAGTTTTGAAACTTGTAATAAAAATAAACAGAGATGAAATAATCATGTATTCGTTGACTATTTGAAATACAGCAGTTGACAAATCAAGGCCTGTAATTTGACAGTATTTCTTCCTCAATATCCTGACCATGAAATTGCCCTCTACCCCTTCTCGTACCACCTCCACACAGGGTTCTCCTGGCAATATGGCACAGAAAAGCTGAGCAGAAAACTCTGACAATTCCCCTTTGTCCTTCTACCTTGTGCTTGGAGTGCAGTCACCTATCCCAGACACTCCGCCTTTCGTGATCTGTGTGCTCATTATCCAAAATTGTATCCCTGGTGTCAGTCTCTTCTCTAAACTGAAGAATCAGTGCTGAATGGAATAAAAGTTACTTACTTAAGATCAAAATTATTGCTACTTCTGCCATATTTTATTTAAAGGAAAAAATTAAGTGCTTTTCTGCTGTCATACCAGGAAGGAAAATGCTGAATCTCAATGGCTCTGGCAGCCGTGGGCTGTAGAAGGGTAGGACCTCGATCTCAGAGTAGGGGAAGATATCAATGAGATTTGGGAAAGTTAAGAGTAAGTACCCATCCCAAAGGCAAAGTGGGGGAGGGATAAATTGGGAGTTTGGGATTAACATATACACACTACTATACATAAGATAAGATAACCAACAAGGACCTACAGTATAGCACAGGGAACTCTACTCCGTATTCTGTAATAACCTATATGGGAAATGAATCTGAAAAAGAATATATATATATATATATATATATATATATATATATATATATATAAATGAATCACTTTGCTGTACACCTGAAACTAACACAACATTGTAAATCAACTATAGTTCAGTTTTTTTTAAATTGTGAAATAAATAAAAAAGTACCAAGCTAGTGAGACTATGAAGACATAAAGTACCGTGCTGTACAAAGTGAAGAGAACAGACTCCCAGAAGAGTCTGGAGGAAGGATCCAGAAAACAGTGAAAAAAGTGTCGTGAAGAAGAAAGAAAATGACTGAACAATCTGGTGGCAAGGCAGTTGAAAGACAACTGATCTAATGTTAACCCCTCCAATTCCCCGGAACTTCAGTTTTGCTAAATAAATGCCTTGCGCATAGAACTGTTATTGATGCGATCAATAAAACGGGCCTCTGTTCCACACTTGGGACAATGTAGAAGAAGAGAAAGACAGCACATGAGGACAAGAACACAATCAGTCTACTGAACAATTTCAGTGGAGGCAGAAATTCAGCCTGAGGTGAGTACAAAACAATTTGCAGGCAGGCCTCCCTACTACCAGGCCTGCCATCATGTGTCTCCCACTGTGTGTTGACTAGGGTTCTACATAATTTCATTTGAATCCCAAAGCAAGCTGCCTCAGCTCCCTTGCAGTTTATACCAATACCTTCAACTGCCCACCTGACATCTTCACCTGGATGTCTCACAAATATCCTGTAATCAGTCTCCGAACTAGACGCAGAGTCTTGTCCCCAAATCAGTCCACCTCCTATCCTGCTAAAAGACAGCGGCCTCTACCCTGGTGCTCATGCTGGCCTCCCCGCTAGCCTTTCACCCCTCACATCCTGTCAGTCATCAAGTCCTGTCGATTCTACCATTTTGTTTCTCTACTTTCAATACCCCTCTTCCTCCAACGCCCAAAGCACTGCAGTAGCCTACAGACCGGCGATTCATATGCCTCCCTTGCCTATGTCCAATCTAATCTGTTCCAACAAATACTGCACCACTATATTTTCTTTTTAAAAAATATATTCCTTCGTGGTGACCCTCCCTTTCTGGAGAAAGGAAAATGATAAAAAGAAAACTTATTTACATGCTCTCCTGATAATATCCCCTTGTTCCTGGAGTACACTCTTTAGTTCTCATCTCTCAGTAGAAAATCTCTTGTATTTCCTTTACTGGAAAATATCTTTTATTTCAACCCATGCTTGAGAAGTAGTTTTTCTGGATACCTAATTATTGGCGTCGAGTCCCTCCCACCCTCACTCCCCTCCTTCGTCTGTCCCTTCCTTCTCTCTCCCTCCCAGCACTGTCAAGATATTATTACATTACGCACACACATTTCCCAATTACTTTAACTAAAAATACGCTTGGAATAATTCTGTCCATTTGAAAAAATATAATCTTCAACTTTATATGAGAAGTAGCATGAATAATTAATACCCATCGCTTTTAGTAGAGGATGATGACATTATGTGCGGTATATCTGACTTCAAGACAGACAGCTTCTTAACTAGACTCACAGAAATCACCAGGGTATAAAATTCATGACACTTTAAAAATATCTTATTAAGAACATTGATTCTGTTTCAATTATAAGGACCACACATGATTATGAAAATTAAAATGAAATATTCATAGAAGTCGGGGAGAGTCAGATCTTACCCGAAGCTTTCTATAATATCTTTGATAAAGGTCCACACCTCTAGCGATGGACCACTCACTCAACTCACTGTTTACAGCTGAGCTGTAAGAAAGTGCATCCTGGTTAACTCACCAAAGCTCTTCTCCTCCGATTTTTGTTCTACCTTCCAGAAGCCTGGCCAATAACCCTACACCTTCATCCATCCAGATCACAATCCTCCCAGTACATTCCGACATTCCTGCATGTCTTGCTTGTATCTGTACATTGCCTCAAACAAACAAACGAAAAACAGAGACCCCTGACTTATAGGACATTGTTTTGTGTCTTTCCTATTGCAACTCTTCTGTCCTCTGGACGTTCTCAGATAGCTGAAATCTCTCAGACCTGGCGGCCCCAAACCCTCCAGGAAACTCAAATATAATTTGAAGTCGTTTATATATTATTCAAAGTCCTACTTCTAAATAGGTTTCCTGTCCTCGACCTTCCCACCTAAACTAGTGAAATGCAGTCCCTTTTGCTGCGTTATACATTAAAGACCGGAGTCACACGTGCTCTCCACACATCAGTCTGACCAGGTGAGATTTCCGGGCTTTGATACATTGAACACACCTGAGCCTTTTCCTCCCAGTACATATGGTTTTCCGTATGTCTGATCTGAATTTCTGTGGAAGTAATTAACACATACATGAATGCAGTCATATGTAGATTTATGCACATGACCTTCAGATTTTCCATGTGACATTTTCAAATTCACATATTCAATAGCTTCTGAGAACATCATCATCTAAAATCTCTTTCATTTCCTCTAGATACAGTAGAAGAATCAATATCAGAGATTGGAATCATACAAAATTAAGAAAGACTCTCATTTAATGAAATATTACTGTTTGTGGCATTCAAAGAACTGTTAGAGGACATACTCTTACTGGGTTATCTTACACATCTTTCTTTAATAAAAGACTACTTCTGGTTTTTAAAAATCTCATGGTAATTTTTTTTTTTTTTTTGCGGTACGCGGGCCTCTCACCATTGTGGCCTCTCCCGTTGCGGAGTACAGGCTCCGGACGCACAGGCTCAGCGGCCATGGCTCACGGGCCCAGCCGCTCCGCGGCATGTGGGATCTTCCCGGACCGGGACACGAACCTGTGTCCCCTGCATCGGCAGGCGGACTCTCAACCACTGCGCCACCAGGGAAGCCCTCATGGTCATTTTTATACTTGGAATTCAACGTGCTCATTGGTTCAAGTAAACATATTCCCAAAATGTCAGACCACTGGATGCCCGGAGACTGTGTGTACCATGGATAAAGCAGTGCCCTGCTAACCTAGAGCCCTCAGTCCTAGTCACAGACCCCGCAAACCATGCAGCCTAACACACAGTCACTTAACTTTCCTGAGCCCATCCCCTTCCCTACGAAATGG
The DNA here is from genome assembly GCF_964270905.1 of Leucopleurus acutus. Lineage (NCBI taxonomy): Eukaryota > Metazoa > Chordata > Mammalia > Artiodactyla > Delphinidae > Leucopleurus > Leucopleurus acutus. The sequence continues at coordinate 9,480,139 of NC_139148.1, read as the reverse complement.
GGGCCTTGCTCTGTCTCATAAAGCTTCTATGAGTGGTGTTATAGAAAATTATCTAAACATATGGACTCCGTTGAATCTTAGCAGGATTTTCTATAAAGCTAACATTTATTGAGGGTTTACTATGTGCCATGAACAGATGTTTCTGAGCGTTCTTTCTTTCAAGCTTCACAAAACGTCATGAGCTGGGTTCTATCTTTCCTCCACTTTGTAAGGAAAGTGAAGCTCAGAGAGGTGGCCACAACTATGAGGCCACATGGCCACCTGTAACCAGTTGGTGTGGATGTCACTGCTCCTTAGCTCTCCTTTCCTCCCCAAATGTATGTGCCGACCTCTACTCTAGTCTGAGTGCAGGCTCTCCAGAAGCAGTGAGCTGAAGGCGTGCGTGCAAGGGACCATAAAGGCAGTTCTCCCTAGGAACACTTGCTGAGGGGGAGGGGAGGCAGCGCAGGGAAGGAGAGGAAGCCTAGAGGGACAGACTCCCAGGAAATGTCCAGTACAGCGTAGCTTCGGCCTGATTCCCACAGGGGATTCTGAAGTGTGATGCATAACCTCAGGGCTGTCTTGACCTGAGCCAAAGGATTTGGGCTTTGGTGCTCCAGTCCCAGCCTATCACTGCTCAAGAGCTATGTGTTTGCATGTAGGGGGTGGGGATAGGGCCATAAACTTTCAGGTCCTTCCAGCTTTCTATGCAATCAGGCAAAGGAGATTCAAAGTGGGTTCTAGTAATCAAGGGGAATCACCAAGAAAGGGTTAACGGAGGGCACAAAAACAGTACAAAGGATATGAAGGAATCCAGGCCAGACCCTGATGTTGTCTACGCTACCTGCGAACCACAGAGCATTTGCCCGACTTCCCCGTGGACGACACCTGCTCCCTGTTCTTTGGCCAAGTGGGTCTCCTAAGTCTTCGAGGGAACTGGCTGAGACACTGGCTGTGTCTCATTTCTGAACACGAGGCCATTTTACCAAATCGTAAATTCCATTTGTGATGTTTGGCAGTGTTTTTCCTTTTCTGGCAGATCGGTGCTCACAGTGAGGCTAGGTTTAAAGAGGGGAAGAACAGAACTCCAGCTGGGTGCTCTGGTGTCTTGGCCAGAAGCAACGGGAGGGGAGACCCTGGGCCTGGCTGGACTCTCCATGAGCAAAGGCCTCTCCTCCTGAAGGGCCAAGAGGAGTAAGGGAACAGAAGGGTGGAGGTCAAGGGGCTCTTGGCCAAGCCAGCTCTAACTGGGGACATCTGACCGGAGGCATCAGCTACACAGCATGTGCTTTCTGGCTTCTCCATCTGCAATTCCACAATCCCCATACAAGGGGCACGGCTCCCATCCAACCTCAGCCCTGCTACTTGGGTGGTGGTGGTGGTTGTTGTTTTTTCAAATTAAGACAAAGCACTTTGACCATTGGATAAATTGTCAGTTATGACCCTTTGGTTGAGGATTAAGAGAGCAGAAGTTTATATTTTTTTAGTATTGATCTCTCTTTTTAAAAGCAGTTCTATGCTAAATTTAAAATTTTGACAACATAAGGTCACTAAATTAACTTAAATGAGTTTTCATTTTCACTGTAGTGAAATGTTTAGTTTCTTACCCTAGGGTAGTCAATTGGACTGAAATACAGAAACTATCCACTTAAGAGATTTCTATATTATGCTTTGTTCTACGAAATTAATTCTATAATATGTACCAATCTCCTCAAAGGTATATACCCTTTCATTAGCAGTGAACTTTGCTAAAGAAACATCTAGTCAAACCTGGAAATTCTGATTTTATAGTGAAGTATTTGCATATGGTATTCTGAAAAAAATACCTTAAAAATTGATGAGATGTTTTAAACTGCTCATCAGAAGTTCAGATGTGTTTGGTGATCTGCTGTGAAAATAATCATTACCAAATAAAAATGTTAAGAAAAACAACCCTAAAACAACCTTTCATTTAGGGATGGCAGAAGACACGGTTAAATGCTCAGTTATGACTTGCTCCACGGACAAGCAGTTTCCAGTTGGTATCACAGTGTGCTCCTGGAAATGAAGTCACCAAGCAAACCTCGCTTGCAGAATAATATCACAGGGGACCTTCAGCACACCAAAAAAAAAAAATCCTTTTTTGCCCTTTGTGCCTACTATACTAAAAAAAAAAACTTGCACAAAAGGATATAAGCATATATAGAATTAATAATTAAAACCAACACAAAATAAGCTTAAATATGATACTCCATCCAATAAAAATTATATTCTAAACTAAGTCCTTCAAAATGGGCACACTGATGCGCAAGGGGCTCTGAGTGTCAATACCCATTACACACATAACTGCAGGATGCAACTTGACGAGCTTGGCGGTTTTTGTCCTAAATCTAACATATCCACTTTAACCAACATTAAATAACTCATTTTCACCTTTTTTGTCTTCTGATAATTTAGAAAAGTTCCTGAGGGAATGACTCGGATGGCTTAAGTCTCTGTAAAAGCTGCCCAAATGGTCCTCTTTCTCTCCCAATATACTTTGGGGTATGAGGCAGATACTTTCAAATGCATCCCACTTTCCTTAGAGGTCCACCAAACGGAACGTAGTCGATAAATGTGTGTTGGGGATGATGCTGGTAGCACTTCTTGCCCTGGAAAACTAGATTAAATAGAAGGCAAACCCCTCTCCCCTCTTCCCTCCATCCAGCTGCTCCAAGGCACCAATGCCCCTCAAGGTCCGCAGGAAACAGGAGCTCATATTTCTTGGGTAATCCTTCCTTTCCCTTCACTGCCAGCCAGACCTGCCCATGCTTCTACAGTCAATCTATGCTGCCCTACAGCATATGACTGGTGAAGTTAATACCAACTTTTCTCTATGGAACCTAGTCGGACCTGCAACTTTCACAAAAACCAAAGTCCAGGCACCCATGCTTCCCTCTACCTTCTCTGTATTTTCCTAACAAAATTTACTACCACAAGGGACCTACAGTATGCCCCCAAAATGCCTTTAATGTTTTTTGTGCCTATTATATTCGAGATTCTGAACAGAAGAATATATTCAAATACATATAACATCATGATATGACATAAAACAGAGCACATGTAGTCACCAAGATCAAATACATAATAATTCTAAAAAATGCCCACAATCTTTTGTGCATAAAAATACTATGACTACCACAATTCCTATTTGTTTGTTTTCCTAATAAATGTGTATGACTAGGGGAAAAAAAAAAGACTAAAAGGGCAGACACCACAGTGCCACCAGTGGTTATGACTGAGCAGTGGAATTACGGGTAATTTGCTTTATTCTTTGTCATTTTACATTGTTTCCAAATTTGCTACAGTATAATTATAAAAACAGTACACCTTAAAAAATAATTTCACAGCTGTTAAGTATAAAATACATGCACATGACCCTTAACAACTTTTCCCAGTATTTAGAAGTTTGCTAACATGTTACAGAAACCCATAACATTTCCTTGGGAAACCAAGAAATCAATTACCAGGTAGTCAGTCGGACCTCTAGAGGGACTATCAAAATACCTCTTGTGAGAATGACTAAGGCAAGAGCATATCATCTCCTGTAAGACAAGTATGAAGAAGAGTCTTGTTCTTGGTTTTGTTTGCGATAAGTGAGGCTTGAAACTGGAAAGAAAGAGATGCCTATATAGAAAATGACTGAGTGTCATCAGGTGGTATTATATTGATACTTTGTAACCCCTGCCCCAACTTCAATAAAGCTGAAACTGACATTTAAGTTTCTTGGAATTTCACCTCTTGAATACTCTTTTTTCATTTACAAGGAAAAACAAGGTGGCATAAAAGAAGATGACTTTCTAAGCCAGGTGGGAGGTAGAGGAGGAGAAGGAAGAGTATTGTGATCACCTGAGACAACTGGGGATCACCTAGAAAGAGTCTTGACCTTTCAAAATACCTTAAACACCAGGCTAAGATCCAAGAGATGTAAATGGAATGGCATTCCTATTTTTTATACCAAGCTGCCTGACCTTGTTCATATTACATAATCTCCCCGAGTCTCAATTTCCTCTTCCATAATCTTACCTTATTGCCGTAAGTCTCAAAAAAGACCATGTGACAAATAGTAAAGCTACAGATGGTTTCTTATTTTTTTACTAATTAGACATTTAGGTTAACAAACCCCTCTTTTAAAATGCAGAGGTGTCTGAGTTCAGCCCATGAGACATTCATGGACGAGTGTGAACCACGATAAACTGGTGACAAATAACACCCTTCCTCATGCCTTAGGGGAGAAAGAGCAATGATTTTGGAGCATGGGTACTCCAGAGGGCACTTGGGGATGGGTTAGCGTGGCGTACCCAGAGACTGGAAAGCACTGGAGCAGAAGTCCTCAACCAGAAGAGATTTTGCTCCTCCCCCCACAGGGGACATTTGACAATGTCTGGAGACATTTTAGTTTGTCATAGCTGGGGAGGGGATGCTACTGGCATCAAATGGGCAGAGACCAGGGCTGCTGCTCAACACCCTACAATGCACAGGACCGCCCCACCAAAAAGAGCTATCCTGCCCTAAATGTCAACAGTGCTGAGGTTGAGAATCCCTGCTCTAAAGATAAGAAAGTGGGGAAAAGAAAGCGTGAGGCAAGAAAATTCAAGCCAAATTTCACCAATTCTGCCAATCCCCTTAAGTTTCCAGTTGGCACCAACCACTGGTCCATTAGACCAAAAAACCTGCTCCTAGGAATATTGCCCACACTTCTCATTTTAAATCATAGACTTAGGTTGATACAAATCTGGTTTCTGAATTTTTCATCCCTTTCTTTTTAAATTATAAGAATCCCATCTGTTGGCAGATGTAACGATACTCTATGGCCATCACATTAATGGAAAGTGAGACCTTAATTTTAAGGTGTCCAGGAAAGATTATATGAAAATGTGCTTAAAAAATGCTAAACTGGTTCAGGAATCTCATGCAATATGTATATCTTTTTGTCTGCACTATTTCTCATCAGCAAAAAAAAAAAAAAAAGAATAGAAATTATCATAAGAATTATGCAAAGAAAAAATATGGCTTTTTTCCTGTGACTCTAAGTGGTTTAACAGCATTATCAGAGAATGTGAAAACTATATCCTTAAAAGTAACCTCACAATTAGTCTTACTCCAATTTCAAGGAATGAACACCAAAAAGCCCAAGGAAATTAACAGGCTCATCCTGGAATTCACAGTGGTTCCAAAGCAGGTCACTGTACCCTGGACCATCAGTGAAGAAAGGATGCTAAGAGCTGAAGAGTCCTGCAAGTACTTCTCTACCACTTTTGCATCTTCTCTGCTAAGAGCACAGAAATGCAACCTTTACATATCAAAAGATGGTGAGAGATTGAAATTCTTCATTTCAGTCAAGCGAATGCATGGTCAGCTTTTAGAAACAGGAGGACAGATCACACCTCATTTTGATGCAACATGAACCAAGACTTCAACTTTTAACAGAGCAGCAGTCAGACTGTGAAGCCTTCTTTTCAGAACCCCCATGAGGTCCAGGGTTCAGTAATTCCAAGGAAATGAATCACAAGAAGCAGTGGTGAGCTGTCAAAACATCTGTTTGCAAAGCCCAAGGCGGGATGAACACTACTGGCATCTGTGGCTGGATGAGAAGGGGCGAGAACCTTTTACAGTGCAGGCAACTCTGTGGCAATCCATCCATGGTGACTGTATTTGGACATTCTCTATGGGACCAAGCCAAGGACCTGGGACAAGGAAAGATGAGTACGTGACAGAGGAGAAAAGATTGGAAAAAGAGACCGGGTTGCGTCAATTATCTTTACTGTTCTGGGTGAGCACCCACAGTAAATATCTGGGGCTTGACAAAGCACATGCCGGAATTCTCAACTCTTGGGACCTCTTCTCTTGATAAGAAGTTTATGAGCTGAATGAGCCTCAGGGCAGGCCACAGACACACTTCTCTTGTGAAGGAAGAATTCCAACCACTGTTTCCCTGCTTTCCTTATCATCTGGCAGCAGAGGTGCTTTAAAAGGATGTCAGGGCCAGATTAAAGGGTGGTTCAGGCAGGCAACCGTCTCCCTCGGCACACAAGTGCCTTTACGTTAAGTGAGGCAAGCATCTTTCGTGCGTGCCCACCCTCAACATTCATGGGCCTGGACAAGAACACGGACGGAGCCCCACATACTAAATGTCTAAATATATAAAGGCTCCGAATCCAGCTAATAAATCTGTTAAATCAAATAAGCATTTTATCCTCCGAGTTTGTGCTCAGGCTACTCAAGAGCCCACGTACCTCAGCGCTGTCTGCTTTCGCTTTGCAAACAGCCCCGCTTGGCCATCTTTGGTGGGCCTACCCTCAGGGGCCTGGAAGCAGGCTCTGGACTGTTGGTGTGAGGAATTCCAGGCCCCCAGACACGGTCTAGAACAGGAGTTGGTAAATTTTTCCCATAAAAAGCCGATTTTTTGAGTAAATATTTTAGGCTTTACAGGCCATACTATCTCTGCCACAGCTACTCAACTCTGCCATTATTACACAGAAAAAGTCATAGATAGTATATAAGTGGAATTGCATGGCTGTGTTCCAAACCAAACCTTTATTTGCAAACATAGGCGATGGACCAGAGGCCACTGTTTACCGGAACCTGGTCTAGAAGGCAGGAGGGTATGGGCTCAAGAGTGCACATCCCCTTGGTCCCTGAAATTCCCTGAACCATGGGAAGAGGCATGCCTGGAGAACCAAAGTGGGCCTTCTAGAACTGTCCAACACAGGAGCCACCAGCCATACACGGCAACTGAGCACTTGAAATGTGGTGGATGGTCCAGATCGAGACATGCTATATGTGCAAAACACATGATTTCAAATACTCAGTACCGAAAAAATGCAAAATACCTCTATTATTAATTTTATATTGATTAGACCTTGAAATCACATTTGGGATAGAGGGGGTAAAATTAAATGTTATTAAAATTAATTCTACCTGGTTTTTGTACCTTTTTAAAAGTTGCTACAAGAAAATTTCTGTTTACATACGTGGCTAACACTTGTGGATGGCAATATAGTTCTACTAGACAGGGCTGCTCTAGGGTGTGGGGTCCCTGTTTTCTTGCTGGTCTAAAGACTGCACTGCTGCCGTGGCCAGAGGGAGAAAGCACAGCTACACTAGATTCCAGCCCACTCTCATTCCCCCTGCTCGGCCCTGGTCTGACCTCAAAATGTGTAACCATACACCGGGGCTCAGACTGAACATCCCTCCAATAAATCAGAAGGAGGGCGCCGGTTAGCAGAGCTGCCCACAGTGAACTCCTTCTGTAACAGGGAAAAACAAATCTGACTCCATATTAGATCTGTTTATTTTACTTTAACCTTTGTGTTCTGCTGCTTTTGCTTTGAGTTAAGAATGCTGCCTATAGCCTGACATATACAGGATAGCCCATTCTCAAGGCTCTGACCTTTAAGGATGTAACCCTTTTCCATTCATAAAGAGACAAAAAGTTGCAGCACAGAGACTAACATTTGTCTAGTCAGAGATTTACAAGAGCATCCTTGTGACCTCACCTACCTGGACAGCTGCAAGAACAAAGGATTCCGACACCAAGAAGTTTACCACATCCTACCATACCCCTCCCTCAAGTTGCCTTTAAAAATGCTTTGCTGAAACCTTTCGCGGAGTTCGGGGTTTGAAAGGGGATAAGGCCCTCGTTCTCGTTGCATGGCCCTACAATAGACCTTTCTCTGCTCCAAACTCCAACGTTTCGGTATTGTTTGGCCTCACTGTGCATCGGGCACACGAACTTGCGTTCGGTTAACACTTCCTTAACTGGCAAAAGGAAAATTTCTTCCACTGCCTGAAGAGAAGAGAGACCTCAAGTGGAAAAAAAGGAAATCCTCCTCGCATCCACTAAATAGTGGAGTGAGTTGTCTGAAGAGGCATATATCAACACTTGTTTCTTGGGGCCTTGATGGGAGGTGGAACTGCCCCTCCCCCAGCCATGAGATTAAGCAAGGGTCACTTACTGAGCAGGGGGCAAGACTCCAACTGACAGCCAGCCTACCCAATCACATGCAGCTTCTGGGTACACTTCCTTTCTTGGAAGAATGAATGCAGAGTGCAAAAAAAAAAAAGAAAAAGAACAGAACAGGTTCAACCGTTTCTGCCTGCCGCTCACTCTGCATTAGGAATGTGGGTCCAGGATGACTGCACAGCTACTGGAATCAATGCTTCTCTTGCTTCACTTTCCCGTGCAGTCTTAGAGAAAAGCTTCCATCAAAATAACCACGGTGTGCTTCCTCCATTTGAAGAACCTTTGGATGCTATATAGTGACAAGAAAATCTCCCATTTTGTGAATAAAAACAGCCTTAAAGTGATGTCCCTGATTCTTCCTTCCAAATACCTGCTATAACAACTTGCAAGACATTTATACTCCAAATTCACTAACTAAATTGAAAACCTGCCATAATTAATTTGCACACGTATGCACACAAACCTATTAATGCATTCATCAAATGTCAACTAATTCGGTCATTTTTGTTGTACACACTATATGTTCTGCAGAAATCCACTGTGGATTGTTACACAGTACTTTAGTGATATTTGGGGGAAATTTTTTGGAGTTTTTGAATGAGTTGGGAATGCATTATATTCCCTTTTTAAAATAAAATAATATAGACTCCTTTTATCTAAAGTCACCATCCAGCATGCTTCTCAGAACAGGTAGGTTTGGAAAGGATGCAATGAATTAAAGTACAGGTTTCATGAGCAGAGACAACTAATAAGATCATTTATTTTATTAGAAGTGTATAGTTATTTGGAGAATGGTGAGTTGGCTATGTGGGCAGGTACATTTAATCTTCTTAATTACAAGCTGAAAAACAGTAATTCCTTACTCAGCCATAGAAAAGAATGCCATTTGCAGCAACATGGATGGACCTAGAGATTATCATACTAAGTGAAGTCAGAAAGACAAGTATCATATGATATCACTTATACGTGGAATCTAAAATATGACACAAATGAACCCATCTACGAAACAGAAACAGACTCACAGACATGGAGAACAGACTTGTGGTTGTCAAGGGGTGGGGAGGGATGGAGTGGGAGGCTGGGGTCAGCAGATGTAAGCTATTATACATAGAATGGATAAACAACAAGGTCCTACTGAATAGCACAGGGACCTATATTCCATATCCTGGGATAAACCATAATGGAAGAGAGTATTAAAAGGAATGTATATATGTATAAGTGAATCACTTTGCTGTACAGCAGAAATTAACACAGCATTGTAAATCAACTATACTTCAATTTAAAAAAATAGTAATTCCTTTAAAATACAGATCTGTTTACATTGAACTTCAGTGACAATCCCTGTGACAGGTAACAGCCTTAACGTAGATGTTGCACCTACTGAAAGGTTAGAGGAAATGAAGTCTGTGAGAGGAGGCCATTGAATGCTGGGTAAGTCCTGGCGATTTCTTTTTCTGCTTTCTCTCTATCTGCTGGGCCCCAAGGAGCAATTCAGAGTCCACCTCAAGATGTCTTACACTCACCACTGTAGCAGCACCAGTCAAGGGTCAGGCTCCCTATGATGGCAGTAGAGAAACAGCTCTACGCAAAAGTTAGAAGTGGGTTTTCAACCATAATTCAGAAAGACACATGCATCTCAACGTTCATTGCAGCACTATTTACAATAGCCAGGTCATGGAAGCAACAACCTAAATGCCCATCGACAGACGAATGGATAAAGAAGATGTGGCACATATATACAACGGAATATTACTCAGCCATAAAATCGAAGGAAATTGGGTCATTTGTAGAGACATGGATGAACCTAGAGACTGTCATACAGAGTGAAGTCAGTCAGAAAGAGAAAAACAAATATCGTATATTAACGCATATATGTGGCATCTAGAAAAATGGTAGAGATGAACCGGTTTGCAGGGCAGAAATAGAGACTCAGATGTAGAGAACAAACGTATGGACACCAAGGGGGGAAAACCGCAGGGGGGTGGGGGCGGAGGGTGGCGATGGGATGAACTGGGAGATTGGGATTGACATATATACACTAATATGCATAAAATAGATAACTAATATGAACCTGCTGTATAAAAAAATTAATAAAATAAAATTAAAAAAAAATTATACCTCAATAAAGCTGAAAAATGAGAAAAAAAAAAAAGTGTGTTTTCACTTCAAAATCTCAGATACCGGGGTTTGGCAGCAACACATTGACATGTGTAAGTTACAAAGCTGTAAATGACAAACAAGGTACATTTGCCGATTCTGTGTGGGACAGAAGCTGCCCTGGCACCTCCATGGTGGTGCTTTCAGGGGTCCACAGTCACGCCAGGAATAAGGATGACAGAATTATGGTGGGCAGTGGGTGGCCTGGGTTAGAGTTGTGCACTGGATTCACATGAGGACCTTTAAAAAAAAAAAACCCAGCCTGGGGCCCATCGTCCGCAATTCCAGCGTAACTGGCCTGGGGTACAGCCTGGGCACTAGAGTTATTTTAAAGCTCTCCAGGTGGCTCTGATGGCAGCCCTGCAGGGATACTATTCAAGGAAGAAGAGGCAATGAATCGTGAACGTCATGACAACCTCTTGATGCATGGCCAGGCTCCCGACAGGACACAAGTCTGCCCAAAGAGAAGGGGCAGGGAACTCGGTCACTAGGCTCGGATACCTAGGGGCTTCACTTTGGTCATAACTGGAGTATTGGGAAGGTTCCAAGATCACTCAGCCTAGAAAAGTCATCTAGCTCAGGGTTTCTCAACCTTGGCACCAGACCTCACAATTTTAGGCCAGATCACTCCTTGCGGTGGGTGCTATCCTGTGCACTGTAGGAGGTTTAGGGGCATCCCTGGCCTCTACCCACTAGATGCCAGTCATACACCCCAAAATGCCTCTGGGACCAAAATTACCCCCAGTTGAGAACCAATGAATGTGATGGAAGCTATATACTGCATAGGTTCACTTAGTTTCACCCACCAGACACCTCAGAGCCCATCACTCAAGTGGGCAGGAGTCAGAAAAGGGACGCCGTGTCCGAAACTGTCAGGCCTTGTTCATGAATATATGTTCAGGAATATACGGAGTGGTCTACAGAACTCGGGCCCTGTTTGGGGATCTGGGATGAGGAGTTTGCAAGAGGCTGAAAGGCCTGCAATAGCATGTATGGACGGAAGGAACCCCAGGCTGGAATGGCCTAAAACATAAAGTACACAAAGGAAGTAAAGGTTAAATTTGACACGCCCAGTGGCCCGTCTCTAGGCAGCGCTGACTTGCTTGTGCAAACGCTCCTCCCCCTCCAATACCCATGCAGTTGTGACTGCAAGAACTCTCACGACCCAGTGCTGATGGCTCCGAAGTGACCCACTTGGACAACATTTGAGTCACTCCTGCTTCGACTCGACTCCAAAACACATAAACCTCCTGAATGTAGTAAGTCAAACACCAATTCTTTACATGGCCTTTGGTGTACTGATAAATGTCTGAAATTTCTCTTACTGCCAGCTTTTTAAAAGTTATTTGTGATGTCAGAGAATTCCCAGGAACCCAAAGAAAATCAAGGCTCCTACTGGGTTTTATTATGAAAGTCCTCCCTGTAGAAATATTAAAATCTCTGATTGCTGTATTTATGTTAGTTAAATCTTTTTTCTGTCTTTAAAGAAAAATCTGGCTGATCACAATCTTTGGATTTATAGGAGCTCCTACTCTCACATGAAATTTATACTCCAATGAAACACTACCCTTTGAGAAGGTGCCCATTTGACAATAACTCACAAACACTGGCAAGTGCAATCAGACCAAAAAGAAAGACGACAGGATCCAGAAAAATAAAACAATGCTTTGATCACGATTTCAAACACCTATTGCATGACTAGTTCAGTAAATACACAAATGAGCCTGTCAAACCCAACTCAGTTATTGGACACCCCTGCTGTTTTCAGCATATTGCTCATCTTGATCTAAAAAACAACAAATCTAAAAACAAAAACCAAACAACCTGTCTTTCATTTTGTGACTATGCACATTGAGAAAAAAAAGTGTGATGAGCTGAAATAATGACAGCGTGGGGAGGGGGAATAAAAGAGCTCATGCATTTACAGATCTTGAAATCATGTGAACACAAGAGTTGAGGCCACGGCTCAAGGGTGAGTCTACAAAAATACATTTCTCGTACAAAATGGCAGACATTGTCTGCTGTCCACCAGTATCTGTGCTCTCCCGTCCACAGCGCTTCACTGGACTGCATTGACCAGCCTCCCTTGCAGGTATCAGGGACACATTTTTGCGTTCTGGCCAACAGTGTGGGCAGAGCCACGTGTCAGCCTTGCCGTGAAACCTCTCCCGAGATCCCCCAGGTTCCCTCTCTCCTCCCTGGCCATGAGGTACCATGACACCCTAAAAGACAGCCAAGACCCTAGACCAGGGGGTTGGCAAATGTTTCCCTGTAAAGGGCAGATAGAAACTATTTAGACTTTGCAGGCCACACGGGCTCTGTCACAACTCTCAAGCCTGTCCTTGAAGCAGAAAGACAGCCATAGACAATAAACAAATGGGCATGGCTGTGTGCCAGCTAAGCTCTGGATGGTGGACGCAGAAATTTAGATGGCATATAATTTTCATGTGTCACCAAGTATTATCCTTCGTGTTATTTTTAAGCCATTTAAACATTGGAAAAATGTAAAAACCATGCTTAGCCTCCTACACTGAAAAATCTGGGTCCCTGTATGACTGTGTGGGGCAGAAACTCTTCCCCCCGCCCACCCCCCTCCGCCCCCCCACACTGGACAATATGACATGAGTAAGAAATTAATTGTATCGTGTTAAGTCTGAGTTTGTTACAGCAGTTGGAATACTCTAATAATAAGTATTTGCATAATCTTGACCACCACAGAAAGAACCGATATCAGACAAACTCTTTCAGACATGAAAAAAGGGTTTCCTTGGAGAAACACTAATCCTCCCATCTGGGTCCTTCTGCCAAGCTTCAGCATCCAGATTTCCCTGAAGTTAAAGACTTATTTACAATTTTTAAGCAAGGAGTTTTTTTCTCCTCCCCTCATACTTTTTAACATTTGTCAAGGATAATCTGATGGGATAATTCCCAAGTGTTTTTGAGACAAATCCTGCCACTGATCAATTTCTAAATGACGGATACCTAAGAACAGAAGTGGTACTTGTCTTAAAGAAAGAGGTACAATTTCATTCTGGGCAAATGGTGTCGATTCCAACTTAATGTGATAAATTGATAGCACATAATAATTCATATACAATGACAAATACAAATAAGTCATCTTCTTATATGCAGATGGAACCACAGAGACCAACTCCCATAATTCAGAAAACACTGTTCCTAAAGCATTACTATTCCACCATCTAAGGAATACTCCAAACAGATACTCTAATTAGGCCCCTAACTTTACAGATTTAAAAACTGCGTTTAAAGACAGTAAATGTATATAGAAAGGATTAGTTAATAAAAATATTTGTAGTCAGATTATTAGACTCTATTATCTGACAGCATACACGTAAATTTTTTCAAGAATTGTTTTTGAAAATTTTAATGACTTTTCTATTATATTGAATATTTAAATAGGCAAACTTTTAATTTATTTATTTATTTTTTGGCTGCACTGGGTCTTTGTTGCTGTGCGCGGGATTTCTCTAGTTGTGGCGAGCAAGGGCTGCTCTTTGTTGCGGTGTGCGGGTTCTAGGCACATGGGCTTCAGTAACTGTGGCACACGGGCTTAGTAGTTGTGGCTTGCAGGCTCTAGAGCGCAGGCTCAGTAGTTGTGGCGCACGGGCTTAGTTGCTCCGCAGCATGTGGGATCTTCCCAGACCAGGGCTTGAACCCGTGTCCCCTGCACTGGCAGGCAGATTCTTAACCACTGCGCCACCAGGGAAGCCCTAAACTTTTTATATTTGGGATGTAAAGAGATAGGAAACTAAGTTTAGGATGATAAAGTACAAATATACCATGATTGAATAATGATTACACTTTTAAATAACATATTTATAGATAATAATGACACAATCATTTTTAGAAAAATTTTATCAACAGTTTATAGCAGACTATAGATCACTTTTGTAAAGGCCTAATCTTGTATTGCCAAGAGTGGCAAGCCTTTTTTTTCCTTTTCTCTTTCTTTCTTTCTTTTTTTTTTTTTTTTTGTTTTTTTTGGTAAAGGGCCAGATAGTATAGTAAATATTTTTGGCTTTATGGGCCAATGTATCTCTGTGGCAACTATTCACCCCTGCCATTGCGGTGGGAAAGCAGCCACAGGCAATGTGTAAATGAGTGCCTCTGGCCATGTGCCAATAAAACTTTATTTACAAAAGCAGGCCCCTGCCCTGGCTCTAGTCTGTCAATTTCTGTAGTACTGTTTCCCAGTGGCAACCTAAGAACATATAAAGAAAAAGCTGCCTCACATCTTAAATCACTGGTATTTAGGAATCAATATAATAGGAATATAATATATAATAATAATATTACATAACAATTAGGACTATAATATGTAGTCCTAATAAAATAATTAGGAAAGATATACTTTAGTTTCCTTACCAGTTTCCAGAAATTTGGGGTCAAGCTCTTATTCTTCTCCAAAAATGGACTTTCAAAGAGATTTTAAAAAACAAAATACGGGGATTTTTTTCCTTCTTGATTTTAATTTTAAGACTAAATAATGGCTGGACTCAACTATCAATTTACATACAGGAAATACAGAAAACATGGAAGCCCATTAAGCCTACCACGGAATTAAAACCAGCCAAACCCAGACTGAGTAGAAATTCTACAGGATAAATGACCCAGTTTCTTCAAAAAACACATAATAAAAGGGAGAGAGTGTGTGATAAGGGGGAAACCTACAGATTAAAAGAAACGTAAGAGACACACCAGTCACCTGCTGTGTGTAGACCTTATTTGGATTCTAATTCAGACATACAAATTACCAAAAATATATATATATATACTGAGAAAATTGGAAACTTGAACACTAAATGCATAGTTGATATTAAACAATTATTGTTAATATTTAGATATAATAAAAAAAACAGGAGAATTGTTGAGAATGAATTAGATCTGGGTAAATAAATCTTTTGGAGCAAACATCAAGGAGAAAGGGTAGTAGAAAACATTGTAATGAAAAACTTTCCAGAAATCCCCAGGGTTAATACCTAAATATAGCCTCTCTTTCTAAATTTATGGTCAAGTATGAAAGTCACATAATACATAGATAAATAAACTATGTTGGCACCAAGAACTGAAGGAGAATTTAATTGGCAATATTTTAATAAACATTCCTTCCCATGAATATGGAAGATATTTGTTCAAATTCTAAGAGCACTACTAAAACAGTCCAAGTCTGATTGCCAACATGAAATATGGTATGAAATGATCCTTTTCTGGCAGACGTTTCATTCACGATCAGGATGAACGGAGCATGTCTGAACTTGCTAAATCATCTATTTTCTGATACTAGTTGCAAAACAAATATAAAAAAAGAACATTTGCTATAAAACTTAGATGTATACACTGTAAAAATGATACAAATATGTATTTCTTAGCTGTAAAGACAAACTTTCAAAAATAATTTTATTCTATCAAACACAGTGTGTTATTACCAGAAGAAATACTATGCATAAGAAATGTCCTGCTATATACTAATTTCAGGATATAAATTTAAACCTTTGTTCTTTTTTTGTGTAGATCAAGGTTTCTCAACCTCGGCACTATTGACATTTGGGGCCGGATAATTCTCTGTGGTGGGGCCGTCCTGCGCACTGTAGGATGTTTAGCGGCATCCCTGGCCTTTACCTTTCTAGATACCAGTACCAACACCCTCGCCAGCTGTGACAGCCTCAAAATGTCTCCAGAAATGGTCAAGTGTCCCCTGGGGTCAAAATCAGCCCCAGTTGAGCATGATGAGTGTAGATCAATTCATGTCTTAATATCCATCAACACTGAAATATGCTAGGACATGTAGGCTTACAGAAACCAAAGCTATCTCCTATGTCATGAATATGACAATGTATACATAAGTTTGTTGTCAAGCGTTCTTTCTGATCAGATTCTTGGACATATTTAATTTGAGGATTATTTCAGGCTCCAGCAGTACCAGTCAGTAGAAACCAAAAGTCCCTCAAGTACGTGGATTCCTCTTTGCCAAATATTCCAATCATTTATAGAGAAACACGTGACAGCAGGACAAGGGCAGAGCATCTCATACGCATTTTGGAAAAAAAATCTTCATAAACAGTCCAAGAAAGTGACTGGAAATGTTCCATTTTTTTTTCCTTTTTTTTCTTTTTCTAAAATTTTTTGCCCAGGATTCATGATTTAAATTTAAAGTACTTATTTCTACTTTTCCAATGAAATAATTTTTTTCATTGGAAATTTTTCATTACAATTGTTTCATAGAAAAATACAGAAGACATATTTGTGAGGGGTTTTTTTGGGCCTAATTTCCAAATGTAGAAATTACTTTTAAATTATTGCCTCCTCTTTCATTTCTACCTATGTATTTTTTAAAAAAAAAAAAACTTAGTTTTTCTTCTTAAGTTCACTGTAACATTTTTGTATCATGATTATAAACGTATATACATATTTAGGTTGTGGATACATGGTTGTGTGTTGTATCACTCTTTAAACTTTAATGATATTTTTAAGGAATCTTTACTGAATATTTAAATAAAATAATTTTTGAAAAATATGTACACATTTACTGAGTGATTCTCTGATGCCATAATTTTTCTCCTTGTTTGCCTCTTTCTGATAAAAAGCTACATTCTTTCTATGACTCTACATTTCAACTACATTTCAAATATGTGTTGAGAAATGGGCTCCAGATAAAATATAATACTAGCTAAAAAGTACAACATTGAATAGTAGATATAAAATACTATACTGAAATCTAAGTACTGCTCTTTAATTTACACTTACTTTCATAATCACTGATAATTAATCTTCTAAAGCATGTTAATCATCCTAATTACACCATTAATTATACATGTCAAAAAGCCTAATTTTTTTATCTTTCTGATATTGAGAAAGCATGAATTTTGCCACCTAAAAAATATTTTAGTTATATGATGGTCAATCAAAAATCAAGTTGCGCTGCAAGAAGAAATAAAATAACCCCAAATCTTCAATAACGCTGGCCCTTTTATTGCTTTGATCATACACAGAATATGGAAGGCCTCTCTTCCTACACGAAAGGCCAGGGGAAAGAGAACTACCATTAACTACAATTAAACTTAGGTTTGTAAAAGGAGAGAACATTTTATTCTCTGCTTGCTTTACCCCATTTGTCCTTGAGTTCAGCACACAACATGCTCAAGGCCATTACCACCCATGTCTTCCTGCACAAAGAAGTGATGTGTGGCGCCTGCAACCTTGGGCTCTCAATGGTTGCCACTGTTGAGCTCAATGCATTTCAGCCTCTGATGCTGCACCCCCTTCCCAGCCCCCACTGCAGGCCAGCACAGCATTTGCAGACTGGATGGCAATATGAGGGTGTTAAAGGAACCCATGAAAAACCCACCCTATGCGTTCGTAAGCCTGGTGCTTAGCGAACAGTCAGCACATAGGATGATACTGAGTGAACGAATCATAAACAAAGATCAAAATCAGATACCACTGAGGGCAAGTGTTCTACTGATGACAGTTCAAAAATAGAGATGAATTCTCAAGAGTTTGATTAAAACTAAATTTAGAAACTGTTTTTCTCTCAGTTTCTATCTGCTCCCCAGCAGTGTCCAATCCCTTAACAAGTCATTAGCATGTTTTCTTTTTTCCCAACTTCGCAATTCATAACACTGCTACCCCATCACTTTGTCTGGTTTTCTAACACCCAATCTCACTGCTCCTAAAGTGCTAAATATATATCAATTGCATTTTAAATGAAAGTTAATTCATTTTAATTTTGTTTTTGATATTTCTTAACACCCCGGAGATGGCGGCTACGTTCCAGGAGGCTGCAAAGCAGAGGTGCCAGAAAGCGCAGTAGGAGAAAACCCAAGAGCACTGGCTCAGTACCATGGCCTCTCAGGGGTCTTTCTGCTCCTGTGCTCAAGTCAGAGCAAACACCCAAGGACCTGCTGCATACGTTGTCTTCAGTACTCCCTCATTTCTCACCTTCAGGATTTACTCTGCCTCATTTTGTAATTAACCTGAACGTCAGAGGTTGTGATGAAAGTTTTATATTGTAAAATGTCAACAGAGCAATCTCTCCTTAGCACAGCACTCACAAGCTGTCGTTCTTACCACACACACACACACACACACACACACACACACACACACACACACACACTCACTCACTCACTCACTCACTCACTCACTCATTTCAGGCCTAGTGCTAAAAGGAAGCCCCCTGCCTAGCTTCACTGGCCAGTCTACCAGCCCATCCTTACTCACTCAGGCTGATTCTTTTGCTGAACCCCGGGCCATTCACAAACTGAAAGAACGGAAGCAAACCACATGCAGCCAACTAAGAAATGAATTTCCCAGTGGATTATGGAGAAGGAAAAGGCAGAAGATATCCCCTTGGAAGAGGCCACTTCATTCAACAAATATTGGGACAGTCGCTACGTACAAAGACTGTTGTAAGCCCTATGGAAATACAAAACGAATAAAGCACAAGTCCTGCCTTCAAGAAGTTTCCCTGCCTTGTTTACATGGCCCACGGTTGTCTGCCTCCATTTCCAAATCTACCTCTGATTCCCATTCTGCTCCGCCCAGCTCCAGCCAATGATGGCCTCCCATGGGGGATCCAGTGAGACCACCCTGCTTACAGCTGCACCCACCAACTGCACCTGAACTTGCCCTTCGGCAGCTTCACTGTTTACTCTGACTAATCACCCTGAGCTTTGTACCTCTGAGTCCTGAACCACCATCGGTTTAAGTAACAGCTTTTGAAAGAATGAAAGAGAATAAAAGTCTCTTGATGGGGCATGGTTAGGACTAGGGTTATAAAAATGAAGACCAGATCAAAGAGTTCGAAGCAGTTCTTGATTCACACTGAGCTCTCCAAATATTCAGGTTGTCAGAAAACATACAGGACACCCAGTTAAATCTGAATTTCCGATAAACAATGAAATTTAGTAAATATATCCCAAATACTGCATGGCACACACTCCTACTAAAAAACATACTCATTGTTTAACTGAAATTTAAATGTAACCGGGTCTCTTTTATTCTTATTTGTTAAGTCTGGCAACCCCACATATATATCATTTTGAGATTCCTTATCTCACTTTTGAATTATAAATAGCCCCTAGGAGGGTCACATCCTTCTCAATTATTTTGAACAGTCCTTACCCAGCATTATTGGCCTCAGAAAACTGGATTTGTAAACAGAGAACAAGAGTGCAGAGTAGGAGAAGTTAGAGCTTGAAGCATTTATATTGTTAGTATTTGGGTAAGGCTACATAGAATTTAGGATTATAAAACACAGTCGGAAAGTAAAAATGGGCCACAAAAAGAAAAGGAGGGCTTCCCTGGTGGCGCAGTGGTTGAGAGTCCGCCTGCCGATTCAGGGGACACAGGTTCGTGCCCTGGTCCAGGAAGATCCCACGTGCCGCGGAGCGGCTGGGCCCGTGAGCCATGGCCGCTGAGCCTGCGCGTCCGGAGCACACGGGAGAGGCCACATCAGTGAGAGGCTCGCGTACCGCAAAAAAAAAAAAAAAAAGAAAAGGAGAGACTTGTAAACAATGGGGGATTTTGATGGGGTTCCTGGTGGTAGCTGAGGTCCTGTTGAATATTAATTCTGGGTTCATGTGGACTCCCGCAGCATGAGTTATTATATCACTTCTTTCTGAAGGAAACCGCTACTTAACCTCACATAGTATTTGAAAGGCCTGTGCACTTACTTATACTCCCTACTATACCATTAGCTCCCTAAAGGCAAGGAATCTCTTTCTTATCTGTTCTTGCATGCCAGAGCCTAGCTCATCCCTGATTACATGGTGGGTAAACATAAATATTTGCTCCTTCTTTTGGTTGACTGAGTTGGTATGTCCAAATTTAATTGAAAGGCTGTACAACTCAGCATAATCTAGTTCACACATCGTTCCAACATTGTTCCCTCTCTGTCGCAATCCCACCTGACACTGGTGTTTGCCAAACTAACTTCTCTGGGTAAGACCAGTATGTTCCATTGGGTACCAAATAAAGCATCAGGGAGAAGAAGGACAGAGAAGCAGAAAGAAGACAAAACATGGCAGATCTTTTACTCCCATGTGACCTTTTCCAATGGGTTCCCCTCCCTCACTTTTGTCTCTCCTTCTTTGACTTAGGCCAGAATCTTATGGGTAACCATGCATCCCTGTTTGTTGAGTCAGTTCTGCCTTATGTCTGTTGTCCCAGAATAATTATTAATAGCTCCCCCTTCACTCTCAGAAGTGCCCTGGTTTGAATGGTCATCACACTCACCGAACACTCAAGAACTCATTTTAAATAGGGAGGTGGTACGGAAATACCCAGCAGAGCACACAAATGTTTGTCCTCAGAATGGCCATGATAAAACCATTCACCCCAGATAATCAGTGCTTCTTTTCTGCTCTACTCAAGAACTAGAAACTAGAATAACAGACTCATACAGTGGGAAGTACTGGGGCTTTTAATCTCATTTGTTGGTTCCCAATCATGGTGGAAAGACCAGCTACACATAAGAATCACCTAGGCTCCAGGAGGTCGCAAAAATACAGAGAATCACAGTACTCTCCCCAGCTAAGAGTACCTTATCTAGCATATCTGGGTAGAGCCAAGAAATCTGTGTTTTTAAAAAATTTACCCAAGTGAGTCTTCCGTTCCAGTGGGTATCTGGCAAGTACTGATCTGACCTAATCAACTGAACTCTGGTTGTAAGGAACCAGACTTTTTTATTTTTTTGAAAAGCTAATTCATATATTTCTCAGTTTTTATCAATTGAAAAGAGATAAATTCCGGAGCTTAAATGATTAAATTACCAAAGAAATAACCCTCTGTAGCAAATAATACAATATATTGTTACAATATTTTTTTTCAAATTTAAGACCAAAGAAAAAGAAACAATAATTCAAATTTTACTCTCAAGAAAGTCAATTTTTAAAAAACAACATTCAGGGCTTCCCTGGTGGTGCAGTGGCTGGGAGTCCGCCTGCCGATGCAGAGGACACAGGTTCGTGACCCGGTCTGGGAAGATCCCAGATGCCGCGGAGCGGCTGGGCCCGTGAGCCATGGCCGCTGAGCCTGCGCGTCCGGAGCCTGTGCTCTGCAACGGGAGAGGCCACAACAGTGAGAGGCCCTCGTACCGAAAAAAAAAAAAAAAAAAAAAAAAAAATTTCATTGGTTATCATTAGGTTAAATAAATATTATATGCATATTGTGTGAAGTTTGCACTACACAATTATTTCGAAGAAAAAAATTTTAATTTTCATCAAAATTAATATTTTGGTGACATTCTCCGATATTAGATTTTTACCTCTAGTTTATTTTTGGTTCATTTATGGCTACATTTTTTTAAAAACTTGAGTCTATTCTTACTCCCTCCCCCCGCCCCACCAAACATACAGAACTTAAAAGGGACTAGACGTTTAGAAGGTGAGCCACATGGGGGCCTTGTGTGTAAGCCTGAGCCCACCAGGCTGTTAGGAAACACACCACTGGAGGAATAGCCAAGCCATGTGCTGCTAACTGCTTTACAAGCAATGCAGCATTTAATCCTTTACACTGAGGAGGCAGATGCTACATTAATCAACTTGCTCAAAGTTCGACATCCAAAGGAAATGCTCAGATCTAGATTCAAGCTGACATCAGAGCCTGAAAATACCCGCTCTATTCTCTATGTACAAAATATTTATTTGAATTAGAAATATTTTTAATGGTGCGTTGTAGTTAGGCCCAGAAAAAAACGAAAAACAAACATACAGGGAAGGTGAAAGGGTCGAGAAAATTTGTTAATTCAGAAGTTCTAAGTAGACTAGAAATCACTAGAAATTACACTTAAATGACAGGATGCAAATAGGAAAGAAAACTCATTGCTTCATGTCTTGAGTTCATCCATTCACTACGCGGGACCGTCCCTGAGGCAGGCCAGGCCCTTTGAAAACATAATCTCCTATCAGCCAACATCACCATACTTGTTAGTCCTCATTATTAAGACTTTCGGGTCCCCCAAATCTTGATTCACAAAGGTTCGATTTGCTGTGTACAATACCATGGGTGGCTGGGAGGACGGCTAGATCCAATTTCCAAGACTTGTTGATTTGGCTCAAAAACAAAATGGAGAACCTGCCTCCTGCTTACGTGTCCAAAGATAGTCTGAATAATTTTGGTCTCAGTTTGCCGGTGTTCAGCCCCTTATACACTTTATGGACATGACGGTTGGCACAGTCATTTTTGCAGACTTGAAAATCAGGAGGATAACGGCAGTGGCAAGGATCACTTCCCCATGACCCACTTCTCAAGTGATGACAATGTGGTGACTATGAGAGGAAAACAGCTGGTCCAATTCATCTGCAGACATAATTTAATCCTCCTGAACTGCAGTAGTTAGGGAGAAAAAGGACTTGGATGATAAATCTTCACTGGAAGGCAAAAGACACATTTAAGGGGAGTCAAGAGAATCGAATTTAGTAGAAAGATCTAGAAAAATGAGGACTAAAGGATGTTATTGAATTTTGCAGAATGGTGTCTTGTTAACCTTCAAGAGAGGTGTTAGAGTAAAACAGCAGGATATAGGGCCAATGCTAAGAATTAAGGATGGAGTGAAGAGGAGAGAAACAGAAGCAGCTGGCAGAGACAACATGCTTCAGGATTTTGATATGGAACTGAAACAGAGAACAACGTTGGTAGCTCAAGGGAGGAACAAATCAGAACCAAGACCTTTTCAGGATGGGTGAGATCAATGTAGGACTGAATCCTGGGAGAAAGGCCAATAGACAGGGAGAGAGGAAACATGAAGTTGAGGACCAGGGCAATGGAAAGGAAGATAAAACCATTCAACTAAAAATGAGGGGGACTTCCCTGGTGGTCCATTGGTTAAGACTCTGTGCTTCCACTGCAGGGGCCACGGGTTCAATCCCTGATGGGAGAACTAATATCCTGCAGGCCATGCAGCGTGGCCATTTAAAAAAAAAAAAAAAAAAACGAGGGACAAAAGAAATGTGTACGGAAAGGGGATCAGGGGAGACCCACATGGAGCTTAGCCAAGGGGTTCCATGGGAAGGATTTTAAATGTGAAGGGAAGGAATGAAGGGCAAAAAATGAACACATCAAGGGCATGTATTATATTCCAGGAACTATACTGAATCCTTCATAGTTGGCATTTCATTTAATACACCTAACATCCTATGATATAAGTATGTTCCTCTTTGTGAAAGAGAAAACTGAGAGTCATAGATACTAAGTAAAATGACATGGTGGACCCAGGATTAAAACACAAACCTTCCTTATCTTTGTGACTTGAACACCTGATAAAACAGAAAAAGGAAAAGAGATGCTACTGGGGGAAGAAATTTTGTCCACATTACCATTTTAGCCACTGCGAAATTAATCACAATATCCAACGTGATTATGTGATAATTCCTGCCAGGATAACGCCTACCAATTCCACCAACTTGGTCTTATCTCACTTCTTGTTTTTTAAGAGATAACTACAAAAGGAGCAGATGTCACATTTAAAATTTGATACATGATTTGTGCAAAGAAGAGATAAAAAACTAATTTATATTCCATGTATCACAGTGAAAAACACCCAATAAAATTTCCAACTGATTCAGCCTTCTAAACATGAAAACCAAGACTATTCTCCAAGTCTTAACTGAGTTCTTGATATTTTACCTGGCAACCAAGACAAGATAATAAAGACCGCACATGGACCCAAGAAAAGACATTCTTGCCCAGCGGTCACCAACCTTGTGTCCCACACCATCAAGAAATTCACAAACGGCTGTTTGTAAGCCAGTTTTAATATTCCCTAAATCTGTTGAAGAATGGGAATCTGCTCTCGATAAGGCTGCTCAAGTTCTATGAAATGCCAAGCACATTTGCCTTTCACCAGAATCATATCAACTCAATGTGGTAAATGCAGTGCTTATTAAAGCCTTGGATTAACTACTAATGTCAGTATCAGAAATTCTAGGTCATGTCTGGTGGGCTAGACCTTCTTACTAGATGAATACAATGCAGTGCCAGGACTAAAAGATTTCGAGTTTGTAACTGACCTTAGATACAAGCAGCAAGTGAAACAACGGGTTTCACTGGAAAGCTCTTCAAGAATCTGAAAGTTTTCTTTACTATCTGTTAGTATTTCAATTGTGACTGTGATGTCATAACATCACCATAAAACATTTTCTGCAATGTGCTCTCCCGAACATTAGTTCCATGCGACTTTCATGAATGTTATACAAATATAGGATTCTGTGGATCAGGTGAGTTTAGCAAAGGTTGGTTTAAACAAACTTCAAGCGCATCCCAAAGTGCAGGACAACTGAGTCTTTAATATGTTCCTGTGAACTATAAACCCCCAAGGAGGGGTACTGATATACGGCATTTTCAGAATGTATTTGACCAAAGGTTTTCTCTTTTGTAGGGTATCTGAAGGGGCATTTTGCGGTTCCCCAAAATATACTTTAGGAGCACTGAAATGGGCAATTGATAATTACATGTCACTGAGGAAACCTGGATCAGAAACAGAGAATGAGTGGGCATGGGTAAATCAGTTTGATTGCTTCTCACGACTTCATCATTACTGTTTATTTTTTCTTAACAAATTTCCAGTTCTACACAAACACCCCTACACACTATAGAAAGAGTATTTTAAATCAGGAGGAGCAGAAGCCATTCTCAATCTAACCCATGTTCTGTTGGGTCTTGCCCTCCCCAGCTACTGGGGAGCCCACAGTTCCTTATAGAGCTGCCTCCAATTACTTCTAGGGGCCCTCGACGTGTGCCTAGAGGCTCCTGAATAATTCCTGTTAGCCTCCACGCAGTACCTATCGTGTATCCCTCAAGAGAGACCTGCACTTCTGTGTAGAGGTCCCTCCTTGGTGTCCCCAGGAGTCATAAAGGAGCTGCTTCCCACCGATGAACCACCAGGCCCCTCCAACACCACCACCAGGTACCACCACGTCCAGAATCACGAGACCAGTGCCACCAAGTACCTACCTGCACACACTGTCCTTGAGATGCCATATGTCTCCAAAATGCCATAGCTACTCTCTCTCCCTTTATGTTACATTTTGTCACATAGGACATCAAAGTGATGTTTCTTTGCATCCTTCCCTATGTTCCAATACAAACACAGCTTTCAGCTTTTACTGTCAGAGGGCAATTCTCCACGGATCTCCTCCATTTCTATACATCCTTCCAGCAGAGGCCCTGACTGCCTTTTTTGGGGACGAATTTTTCAAAGATGTTTGTAGAGGGAATTGATTTCTAAAATATAGTGCCCCCTCCCTCCCAAGCAGAGGGCAGCCTGAGATACCACCACCCTTTGGAACAAAGGGTACATACGACTACTGCCCATTGTAAGAGATACAGGTTCTCTGAGCTCAGAGTTCCTTTCTTGTAATGGAAACCACTGCATGCCTGGGTCCACCTAGTCCTGCTTATGTTGCCCTGGGGAAACTGGGGCTCAGGGACCTGACACAAATGCTGACGCCCTGCGGGTACTGCTTTGCAGTGAATAATAAACCGCCTTTTGTCTCTGACACAGGTATGGTGTCATCCGCCAGCATCCATGAAACTGGCAGGCTACCTTGTTAGTTTGCAAGTAAGGAAAAAAGATCTCAGACCTTCACAGATCTTGACATTTATATTTAGAAACCTGTTGTCTGGAATTAAGATCTAAACGAGATTATGGAACTCAACTAGAAAAAATTCCAAGACTGAGACTTTGACATTGAACCAAGTTTGTCTTTAGGCTGAATCGTCCCCAAGCCCGCCAAAGTCATAAGTTTCCTATGATTTAAAAACAAAAAAGAAAAAAGAAAAACAAGAAAAACACAACAAAAGGCTGAAACTTTCTGCATTCTTGTGCCAGGCACTGATTCTTTCATTTAACGCTCATGACAACCACGGGAGGGAGTTTCCATCATTACAACCCAGGCAGGCTGATGCCATAGGTGATGCCACCACCACCCCACATGGACTGAACCCCAGAGTACACATCACTTAGGACCGAGCAGATTTGGTCTTCATGTGTTATTGCTCTCACTCACTTAATTGTACTACCCCTCACCATTCACACCTGTAAAGGGGAACTTGTTTGTGAAATGCTACCACTTGCTACAAAACTCCTTCCAGGGAGGAGTGAGGTTCTTCCTGGTCCAAACGTCTTCAGGTCGCACAACTCAGAGACCTCCACCCACGGAAGTGTCGTTAGCTCTGTATAAAAGCAGCAGAGCTGCAGTCACTAAGCTCCATCTCATGTAAACTATTACATACAGAATGGATAAACAACAAGGTCCTACTGTACAGCACAGGGAACTATATTCAATATCCTGTGGTAAACCACAATGGCAAAGAATATGAAAAAGAATGGATATATATGTATAACCGCGTCACTTTGCTATACAGCAAAGTGTATTTGTGTATTTGCTATACACAATATTGTAGATTAACTATACATACTCCAATCAAATAGATTAAAAAAAAAACGAAGCTCCATCTCAGGTGTATATTTTTTGTTGTTGTTCCATTTTCAGTTAAGCTATGGAAACCAAAAAAGGGCAGAAAACACTTTTCATGGATGCCTGAGTGACGTTAGGTTCTTAGAGTACTCAGAGCCCTTAGAGAAAGGTGCTGATCAAGTATCAGCTTCACTCTGTTATGTGAATTGCCATCAGGATGGCCACCTATCTTTTGTTAAAAAACTTTGGGCCAATTTATGATGAATGGTGAAACAGTTCTGCCCTCATCTTATGTGCTATAATCACTCTTTCTATTTCCTCTTCCCTCAGGTACATTGGTGCTCACTTATACACACAACCTTGCTGTTAATAAAAAAGAATTATGTCCAAGTAAGATTTTATTCCTTCCATCAGATGTTTACTTAAGGAGGCTTTATTGCATAAAGTACTACCCTTACTGGGCGCACAAGCAGACTTACCTTTTTAAACTCATTTCCCATCTTTCCATACTTTAAATCTTAGTCTGTCATGGGGATTTCATTTAGTGCAGGAATTGTGACTTAGCGTACTGTTTGTTTCATATATAGGATCTTGAAGAAAGGAGAAGTGTTAGACTATTACCGTTAGACGCCTAGAAACTGGCACAGCTGCTTCTCAAGAGGCAGAGAAAGAATGGTTTATTTAAAGATTATCTTTGGTACAAAAGGGCCTGTACGAATTGGACATTTCCTAACTGGTACAAATGTGGAAAACAAAGAGGTGATACATATTAAAATCCATAAAGAAAAGTTATGTCCTTTTCCCCAGTAAATCCCAGTAACATTATTCACAGATGTTCATTCTAGGAAAATAATTCAAAGTCAGGAAAATAATACCTATCTGAACAGAGGAGCCCACTGAAAAACCAGACTTAAGAGCACAAAATCAGAGCCATACTAAGTGTGTCACAAAAGACACATGCATCCCCCTCCCTACCAAGAGAGACTTCTGGATAAATATCCTTAGGAAACACAAGAAAGGAAACAACACTGCTGTCAGGATGGTAGGAGAACAGGATATAATTCTGGTCTTAATTCTCTATCACTACAAAACTGATTTAGCAGCAAAATTTATTATAAAAAAGGAAATATCTTACCTGAAATTCTTCTTTCTACCTTTCTAAATTATATTCATTTAAAACACCCAAGTTCCACTTTTACCACACACCTTTGATCTTTACTTCTTTGAAACCACATCAATTTCCAAACCAGTAGCTCTCAACTAGGAGTAATTTTGACCCCCCTCCCCCGGCAACATTTGGCAATATCCGGAGACAGTTTGGGTTGTCACGACAGAGGTCATGCTACTATATAGAAGCTGGGGATGGTGCTCAACATCCTACAATACATAGGACAGCTACAGCCTGCCACAACCAGGAATGATCCAAAATGTCAAGAGTGCCAAGGCTGATAAACCCTGTATTAAACCATACAATTATGTAACGTTTTTAAATATTTTGCAAAATAAGTAAACGAGAATGAGCAAAAGATCCGAAAAGACACTTAAACAAAGAAGATGCATGAAAGACAAATAAGCATATGAAAGGACGCTTAGCATCATTAGTCATCAGGGAAATGCAAACTAAACCACAATGAAGTACCACTTCATAACCACTAGAATGGCTATGATCAAAAAGACAGATAATGACCAAGTGTTGTCAAGGATATGGAGAAACCGGAACTCTCCTACACAACTGGAAGAAGTATGTAAAACGGTCTAGTCATTTGGGGAAAATAGTTTGTCAGTTTCTTAAAACATTAGACACACAATTCCTATATAACTCAGCAATTCCACTTCTGGCTTTTTACCCAAGAGAAATAAAAGCATGTCTACACAAAGACTTCTATGCACATATACACTGCAACTTCATAATCATCACTAGAAACAATCCACATGTCCAATACCTGGTGAACACATAAACAAAAGATGGTACATCCCTACAATGGAATACTACTAAGCAATGAAAGGGAAAAAGCCACTTGTGTGTGAAACAGCATAGCTGAATATCAAGTGTTTAACATATAAGCTTAAGTGTTTCACAAAAATTAGAACAACTACCTCAAATGTCAAAGAGTTATAGTAAGAAAGTTAAGTGGAGAAATACTATTGTGATCTAAAGAAAGACACACTTAGTGCACACCTGGACATTCTTCAGGAGCCCAGAACCCACAGGGATTAATGCTCATTCCCATGAAACTGATATGGTGTTCAGGGCATGTTTGAAAAACGAATTGTTCTTAGAAGTTCACATTCTTTCTGTCTTGCTCTAAATTACCAGCCATCCACAACTCCATATAATAGTATTCAAGTAATCATTAATACATAGTTTAGGAATGAATTTACTTTCTAAAGAAAATTAAACAAAAAATAAAGGAGGAAAACTAATTAAGTTAAAAAGTATGCAAATTTTGATTTAATCTGCCACAGCCATAGAAAGGCATAGCAAGTATAATTATTTGGACCATTAGATTATATTTTAGGTTGTAAAATTAACTGTAACAGAGAAAATATTAGATGTTAACCACACTGATTGGCTTCCTGGGAACAAAGGAAGACTACATTTCCCAGTATCCCTTGCAGTGAGGGTGGGGTCCATCTGTCAGTGTCTTCGCCAATGGAACGTAGTGGGAAGAGATATAAGCTACTTCTAAACCGGAAATCAAAACCCTGCATGTTTGCTACCCTTACTGGAAATGGGGATGGGTAAAGACTGGGAAAGGACACAAAATTTTCTTCTACGTCCTGTTTCTTGATCTGGGTGCTGGTTACAAGAGTGTGACCAGTTGTAAAAATGCACTGAGCTGCACACTCATGATTATGCCTGTCTCTGTTATACTTCAGTAATAAGTTTATTGAGCATGATTTTACCTCCCTATTCCTCTTCGGTTTTTTTGCTTTGTCTGCATCGGGTCTTAGCTGTGGCAGGTGGGATCTTCGCTGCGGCATGTGGGATCTTTTGTTGCAGTGAGTTTGCGGCACACAGGCTCTCTAGTTGAGGCACGCAGGCTCAGTAGTTGTGGTGCGCGGGCTTAGTTGCCCGACCAGGGATCAAACACGCATCCCCTGCATTGGAAGGCGGATTCTTTGCCACTGGACAACCAGGGAAGTGCCCCCTGTTCCTCCTCTATGGCCACTTCTATTCCTACTTCTATGACCACATGTTCTGATGGCAGACTTGGGAGATAGAAGCAGTCCCTATAGAATGCCACGAATGGGGTTGGTTAGTTACTGCAGCATAGCCTAATAGGCTAACGTCATCCACTACACAATAGTTTGCCTCAATAGAGGGTATGATACCAAGGAATTACAAATAGTACTTGTACTAGTATCCTTCGAGATCCAACTATCAAAGTTTTAAGACAGTATTTTTTATATTATGGTGCATGAACCATTATATCAGAAGCACCTGGGATGCTTGATTAAAATACAGATATTCCACACCAGAATTTCCAGGAAGGATAAATGGGAAACTGAATTTTTTAAATGAGTTCCCTAGGTGATTCTTATGCATATAAGAATTTGAGAACTATTATTATAGCGTGATGACAAAAGTCACAATAGCTGTTAAATACTAAACTCTTATTTTAATACCCGTAGGTGAGGGTATTAACACAAAGGTTTACCCTTTGTCTCAGTGGATTAAGCATGGGAGTCTGCTCCTCATTAGAGAATCATGGAGAAAAGCTCTCGACTGAGCACAGGAGAGCTAGATTCTAATTGTAGTTCTACTGTAATTCAATGTACGACCCAAGGAGAGTCATCCAAATTATTGTAGCTTCAGGTTCCTCATCTGCAAAACCTGCAGAGTTGGCCTAGAATCTATGGTTTCAAAACAAAAATGTAAAACTAGTAAAAACTGGTTTAGTAAAAACTAAAAACTCATCATAAAGCAAATCTTATGTGTAAGGCAGTACATAGAAAACAAAGGGATGGCTGTTCTGGTTGGAAGGAGAGAGGGAGATACACTGACCCACCCAGGCCTCCAACTGCCCCAGCCCCTGGGGTGCCTCATAGAACTCACAGAACCATCCACCCTAGAGCAGAGTTTAAAAACTGATCTAGTTCATCTCTTAGATTCCTTATACATTCTTGAAATTTTGACAGTCATGATTATCATCTGCAAAAGCCTTTAATTAAAGTCAATTCTACCATTTTGTTATTTTTAGAGCTGACTTATTTCCTCTACTCCCATTTGGGGAAGAGGGTGGGTTATGCTAGAACTAGAGAAAAATAAATTCAACCGAAATCTATTAACCCTGATTATGGCCTCTATGAACTAGCACAACTAAATCCTCAGACAATTTTGCATTCTTTGGCTAGAAAGATCTCTACCCTTCTTTGAGTACAGTTCACCCCGATTTTGCATGGCAGTTCAGAGATGACAGCCTCTCCTGTCCATCACCCAGGGCCTGTGTGGAAAGTCTGATAACCAGTCTGCAGGTCTCTGCACTGATATTCTGCTATTACAGTCAGGGAGTTTCAGTACTGCAACCATTTTTGAAAGTCACTGTAAATCTTTTCACAAATTTCTTTGAACCGAATATCATTGCACATTAACAGGATGTTAATCTTAATTGCCTTTCCTAAAGAGTTCATCTCATAGATTTATAAGTTCTTGTCTTGACCTCATTAGTTCCCATTCTTTTGAGATATTTTTAAAAAATCAAGGAGGTTCATGAACACTTATGACTAAAATCCTTTGTTAGAGAGTTTATTTCTCAGGTCCAATCAGACAAGGACCAAAATGAAGAGGTATCTTGGTTTCTCCTGACACTTTTATATTGACTAAACACACAATACAGTGTAAAGTTAAATATAATCCTACTAAAATTTGTCATGTGATTCACTATTATTTGATATCTCCATAGGAAAAAAAATCAATAAATTAGTTTAAGTGGCAAGATACGCTTTGGGTCAGCAAACATTTTCTGTAGAAGTCCAGAGAGTAAATATTTCTCTTTGCAGACCAGCTACTCAATTCTTTCACTGCGGTGTGAAAGCAACCAGATAACATGTAAATGAATGGGCATGACTGAGTTCCACTGAAACTTTTTTACAAAAACAGGTGGAAGGCTGGATTTGGCCAGTAGGCCCTGGTCTGCCGACCCCTGACTTAGAAAGAAATTTTTATGCGGGAGGAAAAAGACGTAACCAAAATATTACTTCCTGAGACGAGCTAAAGATTATCCAGTTTGCCAGTTAAGAATATCAAGCTTATTATCTCAAGAACCTATGGGGTAGGACATTAGAAACGTTATTTCCTGTTTTTATACTTTTCCTTAAAGAAAGGAACTCATTTAAAAAGCAAAGGAAAGGGGGCTTCCCTGGTGGCGCAGTGGTTGAGAGTCTGCCCGCCGATGCAGGGGACGTGGGTTCGTGCCCCGGTTCGGGAGGATCCCACATGCCGCGGAGCGGCTGGGCCCGTGAGCCATGGCCGCTGAGCCTGTGCGTCCGGAGCCTGTGCTCCGCAACGGGAGAGGCCGTAACAGTGAGAGGCCCGCGTACCGCAAAAAAAAAAAAAAAAAAACCAAAGTAAAGTTTCTTCTCTGTTACCCACTATTACTGACTGGCTTGGGTTGAAGACCAGCAAGAGGTATTCCCGATCTACTTTTCTAACTTTCTTTTTACACTTCCCTTTCTTTTTAGAAATCTCAAAGCAGCCCTGCAGAAGTTTACTTTACAGAGACAATGACAAATTACACCTGGCAAAGAAGTTAGCCCAAAAATAAAGAATCAGTGGCAGAACCAGGGACGAAATAAAGACATCAACTCCACCACCCACAATTTTTAACTTTTTTTTTTTTTTTTTTTTTTTTGCGGTACGCGGGTCTCTCACTGCTGTGGCCTCTCCCGTTGTGGAGCGCAGGCTCCGGACGCGCAGGCTCAGCGGCCATGGCTCACGGGCCCAGCCGCTCCGCGGCATGTGGGATCTTCCCGGACCGGGGCACGAACCCGCGTCCCCTGCATCGGCAGGCGGACTCTCAACCACTGCGCCACCAGGGAAGCCCCACAATTTTTAAAATACTGTCCATTGACGTTTTTTTCGTTGTGTGTGAAACACTCATACATTCAGCTTCAAGACAAGTCCCCTGGTCCCCCCCAGACACATATATTTCACATGTCAGAGAATGCCACTTGCACCCATTTCACAAAGAATTTCTGCAGACCCCAGAAAGGGGTAATGAAGATTTTCAATCTAGGGCAGAGCAGAGGCCTTGCTTAGACACAGGGAGGAAAGGCAGCACTCCCAGGTTGTAAGGTTTGATTCCAAGTCAGAAAAACAAACGCACGCATTTATTATAACACACATAAAAGGAGCAGAGCTAGAGGCTGGGAGTAACCCTCAGGGCTTAGGTTAAGAATTTGATGTTATTTGGGTTCTGGGGCCCAATTTCACAGTATAGGGAGGGGAGTGTCCCCACACCAACGAGCAATTCTGAAACCAGCTGGATGTCCTACAACTCGGTACTGCCACCATCTACCCAGAGACAGCATCAGATTGCACAGGTTAAGGGCTCAGTCCCACAAGACTGCCCTCCACCCGCCACCACAGGACTGGCACCCTCTTCAGACGCCAGTTGCAAGCCCAGGCTGTTATCTGTGCTTCCAACCAATGGGCTATAAATTAAAGATTCCTATCAGCCCCTCCTTGGGTTCAATCCATTTGCTAGAGCGGCTCCTAGAACTGAGAAACATTTTACTTACTAGACCACTGGCTGATTATAAAAGGATGTAAGTCAGCAGCAGGCAGATGGAAGAGGTGCAGAGGGCAGGTACGCGGAGAGGGTGTCCATCTTCCATGGCCGCTGCAGGAGCCACTCTCCTAGCACCTCCGCGTGTTCACCAACCTGGAAGCTCTTGGAACCCCGTCCTTTTGGGTTTTCAAGGAGGCTTCATCACACAAGCATGACTGATTAACTCATTGGCCACTGGTGATTGATTCGCCCTTGAGCCCCACTCCCCTCCCCGGAAATCAGGGGGTGGGACTGAAAGTTCCAACCCCCTAATCAAGCTTGGTTCCCCTGGCAACCATCCCCCCTCCTTAGGAGCTTTCCAAAAGTCACCTCATTAACACAAACCCAGTTGTGGTGGAAAGGGCTTGTTTTGAATAACAAGACACCCATTTCACCTTTATGGCTCTGAAGGGATTTCAGGAACTGAGGACAAGAGATCAAATATTATAACAAAAGACGCTCTCGTTGCTCCTATCCTCAGGAAATTCCAAGGCTTTAAGAAGCTGTGAGCCAGGAGTCCTGTATAAAGACCAAATATATGAGAAATACGTTTTGGTCATCTGAGTGACCAAATATATATTTCTTATAAATCACAATATCTCAGATGTTTTCTACTAAGAGGATGGTTAACAGTGAAATGAATGTGACTACCAGATACAAAGATGAGCAGAGATTTCAGAAATGAGGTAGCATGTGGCACAGTATTTGTGAGCCCAGGACGCTCAGTGTGTTCCCAGTTAGGGTCCTGGAACATAGTAAGATGTCTAGTGTTAAAGACGGGTGGATGACGGTGGTAGATTTCATATTCCAGACATGGTCACAGCAATATAGATTCCACCACACACACACTTCTTACACTTTGACATTGGCTCCCTTCCACCGAGAGGTGAGGCTTCTAGCCACTCTGTTTGAACCTGGGCCTCTCTTTGTGGCTGCCTTGACCAACGGAATACAGTAGAAGTGACACTGCACGGCTTCCAAAGCTAGTCAGAAGAGGTGCGACAGACAGCTTCATTCCCACGCGCTTGGGACACACAAATTGGATGACTGGATGCCTGAAGCTGCCATGCTGGAGAGACCCTGCTGCTCCGCCCCGCCCCCCCCCCCCCCATTAAATCTTCTGTGTCCTCATACCAGACATCCTGGAAAAGAAATGCTCTGCCCCATTGGAATTCCTGACCCACAGAATCTATGAACATGATAAATGGTCGTATTGCACCACTAAGATCTGAAGTCATTGGCTACACAGCCACAGTAACAAGCAGTTGGATATAAAAACTGTATTCAAGCCAAGGGTCAGTAAACGTTCTTTAAAGGGCTAGACAGTAAATGTCTGAGACTTTACAGGCCATGTGGTCCCGGTTATAACTTCTCAACTCGGCCTGGGTGCCAAGAAAGCACCCAGGCAAGATGTAAATGAATGGGTGTGAGTGTATTCCAATAAAACATTATTTACAAAATCACGTGGTGGGTGGGGAGGGTGGGGGGAGGGCAGATCTGATCCGCGGGATATAGTTTGCTGACCCCTATTCCAGGCAAAGGAAGAAACCTGATGTTAGGCCCAGAGGCAGCAATGTGGCTGTTTATTCTAGAGATAACATAACCTACTGTGGAGGCCAAAGAAGGTACTCAGAGAGCAGGACGGCTTGGTACCGTGGCATATGGCCCGTGGATCCAGACGACTTCTGGGCAAGCCTCTTAACCGCTCTGGGCCTCAGTTTCCTCATCTCATCTTGAAGTGGGGAGACTAATATTGTATCTACCTCTTAGGTCGCTGTGATGGTTAGCTGACATGTACAGGCCTTGGAGGCCTGGCACAGAAGAAGCACTATTTAAACACCTGCTGCTATTTCTACAGTGGTTAACTAGGGGAGAAACTATAGAAAGAGAGAGAAGGAGACAAATGTGAGAAATAAGGCAGAAGAAGGGACCCTGCGATGAGCTGGACAAGGGGCAGGAAGGAGCCGAGGTGTGTCTGGGAGACCCTTAGCACTAGAAAGAGGCTAACACAGCCAAGCGGGACGGGAAGATGGCGGGATCGGAGACAGGCGGGGGCTGCCTTTTAGGTTTCATTTAACAACTGTCTTAGAAGTTTGTTCCTGATTAGAAATGCAATTCATAAAAACCTTGCATCATAAAGCAAACATAACTACGCTGAGAAAAATCTCATGCAGTCTCACTACTCAGAAGTAACCAACTCTATTTTCCTGAACCATACAAAACTGCCATTTTTTTCAGGTCGAAAAAGGTTGACTCTCAGCCATTTTATGTTGTTAGATTTCCCTTCTGACAGTTTACACACACACACACATATACACATAAATATATCTAGAGGGAAAATAATATTTTACCTGTAATTGTTAAGTTACGCCTAATAACAAATTAAATAATATTTTACAATAATTCCCATATGTAAAGGAATGACAGAAATAGAAATACAGGGGACTTCGCAGGCAGTCCGGTGGTTAAGACTCCGTGCTTCCACTGCACGGGGCACGGGTTTGATCCCTGGTCCGGGAACTAGAATCCCACCTGCCGCGCAGTGTGGCCAAAAAAAAGAAATACATATAACAAAATTATGTGTCACAGATTTGTATATTTATCATTTTTTTTTACTTACACATTATCTCTTGAGTATTTTCTCATGAAATTAATGTTGCTTTCATAAGAAAGCCTTTTAAAGGATGCTTACCATTCCACCTACTGATTACTGCCCGAGATGTGCATTGCCGTATACATCCCAATGGCATCCAAGTAAAGACGCAGCGATCAGTTCACGAGAAACATCGAGAGTTTAGGAGGAACATCTACTCTGACATGAGGCTCTACTTAAAAGGTGACAGAAGAATTCTGTGACATTTGTGCTACAGAGCCCTGTTTTTCCAAAATGACTGTTTGCCCTGAGGTCTCGTTTGACGCTTTGCTTGGATTTCTTACAAACGAACAATAAATTTTGTATCGTGTCTTTAGCCATGATTCATCGGTAAGTAGTTAAGCTGATCTACAGCCGGGTATAAATCATAACAAATAAAAAAATATGTATAAATCGAGTTCCTTTGACAAACTAAGTTCCAACTTTTCCCACTCTGGAACTCAGGATCTCGTAAAGCGAAGTGACACAAGATTTTAAAACGAAAATTTTATGTTTACTCGATGGCAAGAGAATATCTTACTGCATTCAGCGTGAACTTCTTAGGCAAGCTTACCTGGCAATTTTAAAGGCCAATAATGACGAGTAAGCTACATCAAAAATGCTAGTCACCAAGAAAAAAACACACGCAGAGAAAAACTTCAACCACTCATACTGCTAAAGGGCTTTTATTTTTAATTAACTTCTAACTTGATGATAAAGAACTTAATAAATCATTAAGTTCATATAACATGACAACATAGGAAAATTGAAATGTATCATAATGTTCCCTTAAATTTCAACATGCCAAAATACAATAGCTACAGATTCTCAATAAATATTTCTAACTTCAATTTTGACTCAATTGAAAAGAGACGTGGCCCAAGGTAAGTCAAATAAATGTACCAAGAGAAATGTACTCTTCAATATGTACCTGAGTAAGACAGATAATAGAGGAAACAAATAACTGAGGACCGACACTTAAGTCATTTCCAGTTTCCTAAATAAGATGAGAAGTCCCCTTCGAATATGGGTAAGTCATACATTTTTATCCTTTCTCATTTTACAGAGAATGTAAAGCATCCTAAGATTGCAGCTAAAAAGCAATACGCGAAAGCTTCTCTAAATATGTAAAGCCCACACTCTGAAAACTGAGATGCAAGCCATTTTTCAAGGTATTCACTAGGTCAATATTCATCCAACAAGAAATTCAACTGAAAAGTATCTTTCAGACGAAAATGATTAAATGCCCATCTGTCATTTGGAACTTATAGCAAACTCGAGCCACTCACGTAAAGCACTCTCAGGAGGTCAGTGCCTCTTTTGAGGAAAGTATGTCCCAGCTTCTTTATGACAATATTTTCCATAAATTCTAGATGCTTTCCACCCATCCTTCAACCTTTACGTGTGAAGAGACGAATTTAATCTGGTAAAATGCATTTATATTTTATTTTTAAGGCCAGCAATGAGAAGTGTTTCCAAAAGTACGGCCTTATTCTTGTTTTCAAAAGCATGAAGGAGAAGAGAATTGACTTTTATTAAGCCTTTGCTATATGCCAGGTGCTTCATCCTAAAGGGGACAATATCAGGACAGAATGGAGACTTGGGGGTGGATTCCATTCTGGAAATGAGATTGGCCAACACAAGCCAGAGCTCTAGAACCCGAGAAGTCTGAGCAAGCTATCAAAACTGAGGCTCAGAAACCCAGGAACGAAGAAACGCAGCTGTAACCATGTCTGGACTGGGGTTGCCCGGAAGAAGGTAGCAAAGGAGGCTTGATCCAGAGCCTCAGTCCTGTCGTCCTTCGGGCCTCAGGTCACAATTTACAATCGGAGGAACCCAGGATCCTTATGCCTTCTTCGGAGAAGCCAGCCAAACAACCAGATACACAAAGCAAGGCACCAAAAAATGTCATTGGGCTTTCTAACAAACTGGGAAGAGAATTTCAAAATCCAATGAAATAGCATTAGAATTCCTTTAGACCTGGCTGAGGTGCAAGGTTTTATCCTGAAAATGAGGAAAAGATGAAAGCAACTAGCAATGACTAAAGAATTAGTTCACTTTAAGGACAACCATAAGGTGGTTATGAATTTTTGACTCACTAACCTGAGCTCCCCTGAGTTATGAAACCTGTCCCCTTAGAAAGTGGAATCGTTAAGAAACTGATCTGGCTTCAGGTTATAGTGACTTAAACAAGACAGAAAGGTATTTTTCTCTCACATAAAAGTCTAGCCTGTATGTCAACCAGGCTCCGTGAAGTTGCTGGGAGTGTCCTGGCATCCCGAGTGCCAGGCAGCCCAGCCTCTTTCCATCGTGATGCTCTGCCATCCCCACGGTGCTGGCCTTGACCACACCAAGACGGTGCCCCACTAGGTCTGCATTCCATTCCAAGGGAAAGAGGACAAAAATTAGTCTCATGGCTGCCTAGTTATGGGGAAATGTGCCCGCTAAAGAAATTGAAGAACTTTTAAATTATAGAACAGGGGTCAACAAACTACAGCTCACAGACCAAAGTCAGCCCACTGACTGCTCATGGCCAAGGAGATAAGAATGGTCTTTACATTTTTTTAAAGTTGTTTTAAAAATAAACAAAAGAGAAATAATGAGACAGAGACCGTTTGTGGCTCTCAAAGCTTAAAATATTAACTATCTGGTCTCTTACAAAAAAAGTTTGCCAATGTCTGTTATAGAGGAAGGAACAATGGATACGGGGAGGAACTGGAAGTTTCTGCCTCAGCAGTTAATGTCTTTTCAACAATGAGAATACTTATAATTAAGTAAACAATTGAAATCACACAAGCTCATAGAATTAGTATCTTTTAGTAAATTCTATGAACAATCTACATTTGTTATTTAAGTGATTTAAGAAACATTAGTCTTGCCACTTTTAAGCTGGAAGGAATAAGAAAATTGTGTTTGTAAACAGAATTAGAACATTTCACAGGCTTGTTAGCTTTGTAAGTTTAATTTACTATATTTATAAGAGTACTTGTGTTTTTTGGTCACACCACGCATCTTGTGGAATCCTAGTTCCCCGACCAGGGCTCAAACCCGGGCCCGCGGCAGTTGAAAGCACTGAGTTCTAACCACTGGCCCACCAGGGAATTCCTTATATGTACTTTCAAATCCTTAGAAAGCTTTTGATTATTTGCATATCCAGTTGTCCTATCAGTCACTGGAAAACATTTCAAAGGAAAGTATAATATATTAAATGCATAATTGTAGTGTGACATATTTAAGGCAATTTAATTAACTACCTTCAAAAATGGGTCTGATCATTTAAATAAGTATCCTTTGTTTGATTTGAGTTAATGAAATACTATTCAAAGAAAACGTGAAGGTGACTTTCCTTATTTTACTAGATTTAAAAATAGAAGGACATGGAAGCAACCTAAGTGTCCATTGACAGATGAATGGATAAAGAAGATGTGGCACATATATACAATGGAATATTACTCAGCCATAAAAAGAAACGAAATTGAGTTACTTGTAGTGAGGTGGATGGACCCAGAGTCTGTCATACAGGGCGAAGTAAGTCAGAAAGAGAAAAACAAATACCGTATGCTAACACATGTATATGGAATCTAAAAAAAAAAAAAAAAAAAAGGTTCTGATGAACCTAGGGGCAGGACAGGAATAAAGATGCAGACGTAGAGAATGGACTTGAGGACACGGGGAGGGGAAAGGGTAAGCTGGGACAAAGTGAGAGAGTGGCATGGACATATATACACTACCAAACGTAAGGTAGATAGCTAGTGGGAAGCAGCCACATAGCACAGGGAGATCAGCTCGGTGCTTTGTGACCACCTAGAGGGGTGGGATAGGGAGGGTGGGAGGGAGACGCAAGAGGGAGGGGATGTGGGGATATATGTATACATATAGCTGACTCACTTTGTTATAAACCAGAAGCTAACACACCATTGTAAAGCAATTATACTCCAATAAAGATGTGTAAAAAAATAGAACAATATGATTTATTCACTGAACCTCAAAACACAAGAACTGGGATTTTTGCAAGTGTAACTCTAATAAACTGAATATGAAATTAAAAGCAAAGTTACTATACATAATCTTTCCTATATGCAGAGGCTTCCCTTGAACATCAGAGAGCTCAGGGGCTGGTAAAACAGATCTATAAGCCAAGTGGAGCAAAAGGGCGTGGAGGATTTGGCACCTAAAGCAGGGAGGGCAGGAGACATCGCATGTAGAGAAGATGCAGACTGCTGGCCCAATCTTCAGGTCCACCATTTCTGCCAGAGCTCCTCATGGAAAACTCGGGTAGAGCCAGAGGCTCAAGCAACCAGCACTCGTCGTCTTGGTGGATTCAGTCCTGTTAATGAGAACCACAGAACTGCCAGCCAGCCCAAGCCTGTCAGGTTACATGGAGCCGATCTCTTCCAGGTCCTTGCGGACATGGTAAAATAAATGCCACAGCCGTGAAACAATCACTCCCTGAAATCAAACACTGTTTTATTTTAACAAAAGTACCTTTCAGAGAGAGATTCTATTTCATTTTGTCACTTTGAAATTATATCTGTGGA
The DNA here is from genome assembly GCF_964270905.1 of Leucopleurus acutus. NCBI lineage: Eukaryota > Metazoa > Chordata > Mammalia > Artiodactyla > Delphinidae > Leucopleurus > Leucopleurus acutus. The sequence goes on along the minus strand of NC_139148.1, from coordinate 9,439,637 downwards.
ATTTTTTTTAAATGCCTAGTTTTGACATTTGAAAACCCTTATATTTCTGAAAGTCTAACATTTCAGTGTTTGATATTTTAAAATACAACTTACCATTGAATGCTGTCTCTTTAAATTTGGCGAATGTTCAGGCTGTCACTTTCTCTCATACATCTAAATTCAAACTGCAGGTCGTCTGGTTTTATTTAACCCTCTTTGGAGCCTGTGTGTGTTGGTGTGTGTGTACGAGGGGAGGGTTCCAACACTGACACATGGTGACCGCCTGTAGAGCTTCCAGAACATCAGGCTGTGCTCATTCGGAGCACCGCCAAGCTCTTTGTAAATGTGTGTTAAGAAGCTACACTCCCTTGCCTTTTAGGAAAGATGAGGACATCCTTGTCTACCCTTTCTGCCTGGCCAGCCCCTCCAGAAAGCCCTTCTCACAGGTCCATACCCCACACTCCCAATCAGATTATTGGCACATATTTAAATGGGGGTTATTTCAGGCTCCAGCGGTACCAGTCAGTGGAAACCAAAGTCCCTCAAATATGTGGATTTCTCTTTGCCAAATATTCCAATCATTTACAGAGAAACCCGGGGACAGCGTGAAGGCAGGTTCCCAGGGTACCCTTTGCTGCCCTCAGTAGATCACTGTTCACACTTCATGTCATTGGTGACCTCTCAAGACCAATGAGAGTTAGCTCAGGGGCTAACTCTCTCACTATGCTATATCCCCAGTGCCCAGCAGGGAACCTGGCACCAGGGAGGAGTTCAAGAAACTTCTCCAGGAGGAAGAGAGGAAATTTACAAGGAACATTTACAGAAGGAAGAGAGGAGAGGAGGGAGGGAGGTGGCACTGAGGAACCGGCGGTTTGAAATGGCAGGGCACTCCACCACCGGGGCAAGGACACAGCACTCATGTGGCCTCTAACCAGTTCACACTGGTCTGTGCTAGCCCGTGCCAGCTGGTGGTCATTCAAGCTGGCTTCTGCTGGTTCAAGCTACTTTTGCTGACCTGCACTCTCTCCCCTTCGAACTCAACTAATTTTTCGCCTTCATACTTGCTTCTATCACTTAGCTTACATTTTATCTTATGGTTTTGTGCATTTATTTAGGAACCGTTTTCAATCCTTTCTTGAATAAGGTGGGCCTTAAATACTTTCAATCTTTTCTTGAATAAGTGGGCCTTCAATACACGGATATGCTCAAAGTCACAGGGCAATAAGTATTCACAAGGCACTACCACAGAAGGAAAACCAAGCACCTGTCACTTAAGTGAACTCTCTGAAAACAAGGCAGCGGCTTTCGTATCTCACAATAGCAACATGTGATACTGAAAAGATTCATCTCGTTTCTTATAAGTGAAATGATCCTAAGAAATGACCAAATGAATATCCCTCTACACTGACTTCTCTTGTCAATTATTAAAAGTTAGGAGCAATGAGGAAATGGAAGAGATTCATCATTGTCAATAACTGAAAAGGACTATTAGTGGGGATTCTTTATCCTTTCTGGAACGAAGACACAACGGATAATCATCTGAAAGTTAGGAACCCTTTTCCCAGAAAAGAACCAATGTGTACAGATAGACACATTTTTGCAAACACTTTCAAGGGACTCACAGACCCACCCACTGCCACCCATCAGGTCCAACCACTACACTGACGCCCATCACGCTACAGCAGGGTTTTCAAATGGTAATGTATAGATTTGGGTTAAGTGAGAAAGTATCCAATATTTCGCAGTGGAAAAAGGAAAATGAGATCTATGCGGTGTATATATAAACAGATGAGGCTGTAAAATGTCTACAGTCCTTGCTTACAGAGGATTTCCGTTTTTCTTCTTATTTTGGTTTCCTAAACTAATTTTCGGCTCTGTAAAATTATTTCTTTTAAAAAGTGAAGATAGAAAAAAAAAAAAAAAGTGAAGATAGTACATGGTATTGGTTTTTCATTTGCTATTTCAAATATCCAACAGAGAACTGGCAAGAAAATTAATCTCAAGAAATACACTTTTTAATACATTATTATTCTGTAAAATAAAAAAAAGGCACGGGGATGTCTGCTCTTAGTTTTCTAAAACTCTAGATTAAAAGTCCTATACTACATCATAGATATTTAAGGAAATATTTTATGACTAGAAATAATTTATATGTTCATTCAAGATACATTGGATTGATTCACAAGAGGGCTAAAAGAAAAATACTTTAGCAACTAAACCAATTTAAAAAGTCAAAAGCCTATTAGAGTTTAATTGTGTTGGGTCTTGTGATCCCTAATCTCACAAACAGTTTTTACATTCAATAATTAAAATCAACAAATTAAATATCTTACTGAAAGCCAACTTACTTCAGTTAGCTGATTCTAAATAGGCAAACCGCCCTACCAGAATGATTCGTAATCGTTGTAGTTCCTTCCAAGTATTTCGTAATTTTGCCAAATATTTCCTAAATAGAAGTTTTCCATAATTTTACTCTTTACATTTTAAATATAGGTATAGTAAATGCAACAGATAATTGTATTTAATTGAGTAGAGTGGCTTAAATGAAATAATTTGTTCAACTGTATTTAAAAATTACTTAGACACATTATTACTTTAATTTACTGTAAACTTTTATTATAGCATGGTAAGGTATAATCTGCCTGTTTTTATATGATTTAAAGGAGGAAATATGAATTTAAAGGTATTTACCTTTTTAAATATAATTAATAATCAGTTATGCATAAACAATTTTATTTGGCATAAAGGCACTGAAAAGGATACCAAAATGAATAGGATACCAAAGATATAATTTTGATTTTTCTGTTCTAGGATTTCTAGTTGGTTATTTTTTTAGAGTTTCCTTCACTCTCCTGAAATTCTTCATCATTTTACACATTACACCCATCTTTTCCTACAAAATTTTAAACACACTGCAGTAAGTGTTATAAAGTCTTCACCCGCTAATTCTAACACCTGGGTGACATGTGAATCTTCAGCTATTGATTATTTTCCTTCTTGATTATGGGTTACATTTTCTTGCCTCTTACATGTCCAGTAATTTGTAATTATATACTGAAATTATTTATTTATTTAGCCATGCTGCACAGCTTGCAGGATCTCAGTTCCCTGACCAGGGACTGGACCTGGGCCACAGCAGTGAAAGCCCAGAATCCTAACCACTAGGCCACCAGGGAACTCCCGATACTGACATTATTTATGATATGTTCTATACAGTCTGGATTCTGTTATCTTCCTCTGAAGAGCACTGGCTTTTGTTGTAGCAGGCAATTATATGAGTAGAGAATCACTTCAATTCTGTGGATGCCTGGTTTTTCAGTCTTCTTAGGAGGCATCTATTTCAGTTTGGTCCTTATTTCAAGGGCACAGTCCTCATTCCTGGGATACAGTCCTTACTCCTAAAGCATGTCTACTCTGGGGTTCCAATGAAAACCACAAAGTGTTTACCAAACTCTATCACGTCACAGGATTTACACTCCAGTCTTCGTTTTCCCAGCACAGGCAGCTGGTAAAATCTCTGTTCAGGTCTTTAACTGCTCAACTACTGCTTTCTGTCATGTTCCTTGGAGTCACACCTGCACACGTAGAGTGTAGGAGTCAACTGGGGATGTGTGCGTAGACTTGGGGGTCCCCCATCTCCAAGATTCCTTCTCAATTTCTAGGTGTTTCGGCAGCCCTGAACTCTAACCTCTGAGTCGTCCTCTTAATTAGAATGCCACTTTCTGCTTGAGCTCTACCCCTGTGTGCCACATGAGCTGGGAAGCAGGCTCGGCAGAAAAGCCAGTCAAGTGTGAATGTGCTCCTCTTCTTGGAAGGGTCCCATCTCCTGTAGTTTCTGCTTGTTTTGTTGTTCTCCAAACAGCTTTCCAACAATTGTTTATACAGTTTATAATTTTGAATTTATAATTGTTATCAGCAAAATGGTTAGCCAATGATGGTTAGTATAGTACCAGCTACACTGTCAGCCCTGGAACAAGAACCTCGGAGATTGACTTTTGACTAACTGTTGCTGTTTTTTAATTAAAGAGGTCTTTCTTTTTTCTAATTCACAGTCTTCATTAAAATATTGAGAAATTTCTAACTATAGCAAAGAGCTTTGGGACAGGGTTTCCCTGGTGGTGCAGTGGTTAAGAATCCACGTGCCAATGCAGGGGACCCAGGTTTGAACCCTGGTCCAGGAAGATCCCACATGACGCTGAGCAAATAAGCCTGTGCACCACAACTACTGAGCCCGCGTGCCACAACTACTGAACCTGCACTCTAGAGCCCGTGCTCCACAACAAGAGAAGCCACCACAATGAGAAGCCCATGCATCACAATGAAGGGTAGCCCTGCTCGCCGCAACTAGAGAAAGCCCACGTGCAATGAAGACCCAACACAGCCAAAAATAAATAAATAAATAAATATTTTTTAAAAGGGGGGCTTTGGGGCTTAATACTCAGGTTTTAAAACAGAATATTAATGAACAATAGTGAGGCATTTGTTTAATGCCAAAAACAGAAAGTCGGAATTGCCTTCTCTTTGCACATGGCATTATAGGTTTTGGCAGTTTTACAAGGTATATCTCCCATTCATGTAGATCTAGCATCAAAAGAATGGAAACTCTGGGACACTGTTATTTTTCTAGCAAGAAATGATGTTACGATAGAGGTGTTGGGCACAGCCATTTTGCCCTAGGAACTCTGGTCTGCAGTGCTGGGGGCAAGACCTCTGCATGGGGCACCCTGTGAGCAAATGAAACTAGACGAAGCACGAAGGAAAAGAAAAAAGCTTGCGGGATCTTGATTCGCAAGCCCAGGGTCAGGAGGAAGCTCCTGCGGTGGGTGCTCTGAGTCTGAACCACTGGACTAACAGAGAACCTCAGACCCCAGGGAATATTCATCAGAGTGAGGTCTCACAGAGTTCCTCATCTCAGCATGAATACCCAGCTCTACCCAATAGCCTACAAACTCCAGTGTTGGAAGCCTCAGGTCAAACAACCACTAAAACAGGAACACAATCCCACTCATAAAACAAACAAAAAAAGAGATGACTAAAAAATATGTCACATATGAAGGAGCAAGGTAAAAACCTACAAGACCAAATAAATAAAGAGGAAATAGGCAATCCACCTGGAAAAGAATTCAGAGTAATGATGGTAAAGATGATCCAGAGTCTCGGAAATAGAAGGGAAGCATGGATTGAGAAAATACAAGAAATGATTAACAAAGATCTAGAAGAACTAAAAAACAAACAAACAGAGATCAACAACACAATAACGAAGTGAAAAATACACTAGAAGGAATCAGTAACAGAATAATTGAGGCAGAAGAACGAATAAGTGAGCTGGAAGACAACATGGTGGAAATAATTGCTGAGGAGCAGAATAAAGAAAAAAGAATGAAAAGAATTGAAGACAATCTCAGAGACCCCTGGGACAACACTAAATGCACCAACATTCGAATTATAGGGGTCCCAGAAGAAGAAGAGAAAAAGAAAGGGCCTGAGAAAATATTTGAAGAGATTATACCAGAAAACTTCCCTAACATGGGAAAGGAAATAGTCACCCAAGTCCAGGAAGCACAGAGAGTCCCATACAGGATAAACCCTAGGAAAAACACACCAAGACACATATTAATCAAACTAACAAAAATGTAATTCAAAGAAAAAATATTAAAAGTAGCAAGGGGAAAAAAAATAACATACAAAGGAATCCCCACAAGCTTATCAGCTGATTTTTCAATGGAAACTCTGCAGGCCGGAAGGGAATGGCAGGATATACTTAGAGTGATGAAAGAGAAAAACCTACAACCAAGATTACTCTACCCGGCAAGGATCTCATTCAGATTTGATGGAGAAATCAGAAGCTTTTCAGACAAGCAAAAGCTAAGAGAATTCAGCACCACCAGACCAGCTATACAACAAATGCTAAAGAAACTTCTCTAAGGGGGAAACACAAGAGAAGAAAAAAACCCACAAAAACAAACCCAAAACAACTAACAAAATGGTAATAGGAACATACATAGCGATAATAACCTTGAATGTAAATGGATTAAATGTCCCAACCAAAAGACACAGACTGGCTGAATGGATACAAAAGCAACACTCATATATATGCTGTCTACAAGAGACCCACTTCAGACTGAAAGTGAGGGGATGGAAAAAAATATTCCATGCAAATGGAAATCCAAAGAAAGCTGGAGTAGCAATACTTGTATCAGATAAAATAGACTTTAAAATAAAGACTGTTACAAGAGATAAGGAGGGACACTACATAATGATCAAAGGATCAATCCAAGAAGAATATATCATTATAAGTGTTTATGCACCCAACACAGGAGCACCTCAATACATAAGGCAAATGCTAACAACCATGAAAGGAGAAATCGATAGTAACACAATAATAGTAGGGGACATTAACACCCCACTTACACCAATGGACAGATCATCCAAACAGAAGATAAATAAGGAAACACAAGCTTTAAATGACACAATAGACCAGACAGATCTAATTGATATTTATAGAACATTCCACGCAAAAGTGGCAGAATACACTTTCTTCTCAAGTGCGCATGGAACATACTCCAGGATAAATCACATCTTGGGTCACAAATCGAGCCTTGGAAAATTTAAGAAAATTGAAATTGTCTCAAGCATCTTTTCTGACCACAGCACTATGAGATTGGAAATCAATTACAGGAAAAAACACTGTAAAAATACATGGAGGCTAAACAGTGCGCTACTAGATAACCAAGAGATCACTGAAGAAATCAAAGAAGAAATTAAAAAATACATAGGAACAAACAACAACGAAAACACGATGACCCAAAACCCATGGTACGCAGAAAACGCAGTTCTAAGAGGTAAGTTTATAGCAATTCAATCTCACCTCAAGAAACAAGAAAAATCTAAAATAAACAATCTAACCCTACACTTAAAACAACTAGAGAGGGGCTTCCCTGGTGGCGCAGTGGTTGAGAGTCCGCCTGCCGATGCAGGGGACATGGGTTTGTGCCCCGGTCCGGGAAGATCCCACATGCCGTGGAGCGGCTGGGCCCGTGAGCCATGGCCGCTGAGCCTGCATGTCCAGAGCCTGTGCTCAGCAACGGGAGAGGCCACAACAGTGAGAGGCCCACGTACCGCAAACAAACAAACAAACAAACAAAAAGCAACTAGAGAAACAAGAACAAAGAAAACCCAAAGTCAGTAGAAGGAAAGAAATCATAAAGATCAGAGCAGAAATAAATGAAATAGAAATGAAGAAAACAATAGCAAAGATCAATAAAACTAAAAGCTGATTCTTTGAGAAGATAAACAAAATTGATAAACCCTTAGCCAGAGTCACCAAGAAAAAAAGGAAGAAGACGCAAATCAATAAAATTAGAAACGAAAAAGGAGAAATCACAACTGACACTGAAGAAATACAAAGGATTATAAGACACTACTACAAACAACTATATGCCAATAAAATAGACAACCACGAAGAAATGGACAAATTCTTGGAAAGGTACAATTTTCCAAGACTGAACCAGGAAGAATTAGAAAATATAAACAGACCTATCAAAAGTAATGAAATTGAAACCATAATTTAAAATCTTCCAACAAACAAAAGTCCAGGACCAGATGGCTTCACAGGCGAATTCTGTCAAACATTTAGAGAAGAGCTAACACTGATCCTTCACAAACTCTTCCAAAAGATTGCAGAGGGAGAAACACTCCCAAATTCATTCTACAAAGTTACCATCACCCTGACACCAAACCAGAAAAAGATATCACGAAAAAAGAAAATTATAGACCAATATCACTGATGAACACAGATGCAAAAATCCTGAACAAAATACTAGCAAACAGGATCCAACAGCACACTGAAAGGATCATACACCATTATAGGGTGGGATTTATCCCAGGGAAGTAAGGATTCTTCAATATATGCAAATCAATCAATGTGATACACCACATTAACAAATTAAGCAATAAAAATCATATGATCATCTCAATAGATGCAGAAAAAGCTTTTGACAAAATTCAACCCCCATTTATGATAAAAACTCTCCAGGAAATGGGCATAGAGGGAACCTACGTCAACATAATAAAGGTCATATATGACAAACCTACAGCAAGCATCATACTCAATGGTGAAAAACTGAAAGCATATCCACTAGGATAAGGAACAAGACAAGGATGTCCACTCTCACCACTATTATTCAACATAGTTTTGGAAGTCCTAGCCACAGCGATCAGAGAAGAAAAAGAAATAAAAGGAATACAAATTGGAAAAGAAGTAAAACTGTCACTATTTGCTGATGACATGATACTATACATAGAAAATCCTAAGGATGCCACCAGAAAACTACTAGAACTAATCAATGAATTTGATAAGGTTGCAGGACACAAAATTAATGCACAGAAATCTCTGGCATTCCGATACACCAACAACAAAAAATCAGAAAGAGAAACTAAGGAAACACTCCCATTTACCACTGCAACAAAAAGAATAAAATACCTAGGAATGAACCTGCCTAAGGAGGTTTAAGACTTGTACTCAGAAAACTATAAAACACTGATGAAAGAAATCAAAGATGACATAAACAGATGGAGAAATATACCATGTTCTTGGATTGGAAGAATCAATATTGTGAAAATGACTATACTACCCAAAGCCATTTCAAGATTCAATGCAATCCCTATCAAAATACCAATGGCATTCTTCACAGAATTAGAACAAAAAATCTTACACAAACAATTCGTATGGAAACACAAAACACCCCAAATAACCAAAGCAATCTTGAGAAAGGAAAACGGAGTTGAAGGAATCAGGCTCCCTGATTTTAAACTATATCACAAAGCTACAGTAATCAAGACAGTATGGTACTGGCAGAAAAACAGAAATATAGATCAATGGTACAGGATAGAAAGCCCAGAGATAAACCCATGCACATATGGTCACCTTATCTTTGATAAAGGAGGCAAGAATATACAATGGAGAAAGGACAGCCTCTTCAATAAGTGGTGCTGGGAAAACTGGACAGCTACAAGTAAAGGAATGAAATTAGAACACTTCCTAACACCATACACAAAAATAAACTAAAAGTGGATTAAAGACTTAAATGTAAGGCCAGACACTATAAAACTCTTAGAGGAAAACATAGGCAGAACACTCTATGACATAAATCACAGCAAGATTCTTTTTGACTCACCTCCTAGAGAAATGGAAATAAAAACAAAAACAAACAAATGGGACCTAATGAAACTTCAAAGCTTTTGCACAGCAAAGGAAACCATAAACAAGATGAAAAGACAACCCTCAGAATGGGAGAAAATATTTGCAAAGGAAGCAACAGACAAAGGATTAATCTCCAAAATATACCAACAGCTCATGGAGCTCAATATCAAAAAAACAACAGGGCTTCCCTGGTGGCGCAGTGGTTGAGAGTCCGCCTGCCGATGCAAGGGACACGGGTTCGTGCCCCGGTCCGGGAAGATCCCACATGCCATGGAGCGGCTGGGCCCGTGAGCCATGGCCGTTGAGCCTGCGCGTCCGGAGCCTGTGCTCCGCAACAGGAGAGGCCACAACAGTGAGAGGCCCGCATACCACAAAAAAAAAAAAAAAAATCCAGTTAAAAAAATCGGTGGAAGACCTAAATAGACATTTCACCAAGGAAGATATACAGATGGCCAAGAGGCACATGAAAAGATGCTCAACATCACTAATTATTAGAGAAATGCAAATCAAAACTACAAAAGGTATCACCTCACACCAGTCAGAATGGCCATTATCAAAAAAGCTAGAAACAATAAATGCTGGAAAGGGTGTGGTGAAAAGGGAACCCTCCTACGCTGTTGGTGGGAATGTAAATTGATACAGCCACTATGGAGAATAGTATGGAGGTTCCTTAAAAAACTAAAAATAGAACTACCATATGGCCCAGAAATCCCACTACTGGGCATATACTCCGAGAAAACCATAATTCAAAAAGAGACATGCACCACAATGTTCATTTCAGTACTATTTACAATAGCCAGGACAGGGAAGCAACCTAAATGTCCATCGGCAGATGAATGGATAAAGAAGATGTGGCACATATATACAAGGGAATATTACTCAGCCATAAAAAGAAACGAAATTGACCTATTTGTAGTGAGGTGGATGGACCTAGAGTCTGTCATACAGAGTGAAGTAAGTCAGAAAGAGGAAAACAAATACCATATGCTAACACATATATATGGAATCTAAAAAAATAAAAAAAGGTTCTGATGGACCTAGTGGCAGGACAGGAATAAAGACACAGACATAGAGAACGGACTTGAGGACACGCGGTGCAGAAAGGGTAAGCTGGGATGAAGTGAGAGAGGCACGGACATATATACACTACCAAATGTAAAATAGTTGGCCGGTGGGAAGCAGCAGCATAGCACAGGGAGATCCACTAGGTGCTTTGCGATGACCTAGAGGGGTGGGATAGGGAGGATGGGAGGGAGGCTCAAGAGGGAGGGGTTATGGGGACATGTGTATGCATACGGCTGATTCACTTTGTTGTGCAACAGAAAGTAACATGGTATTGTGAAGCAATTATACTCCAATAAAGATTTATTAAAAAAAAAAAGAAATGATGTTACAGTAAAGGTACAGTAAAGGAAGATGTAGAAAGTTTTAAAAACAAGAAATGAAAACTAATTGAGAAGGGATAATTCCAAGGGCCTATTTATGGTGAAGGGAACAGTCTCCCTGTTTGATAGCACATAAGACACCACTATATAACCAAACAAACTCATTATAATAATCATAACAATATTTTTATCAGTCAAAAGTTCAAGTTGTGAACAACAGAAACAGAATGTGGATAACATGCTCAAAAGGGACTAATGAAAGGAAAAGTGGTTGTTCATGAAGGCTGTTCGCGGAGCTCGTGAGAATCAGGGCTGGAGGCAATGCCGCCAGGGCCAACATTAGAAGTCACATTACAGACCAGCACACAAAAAATACCACCACTGCTGCCACTGAGGACACGCACGGGAATTCGCAGGGTGGATACCACCAATGTGGACTTGAGCTGCCTCTGCTAGAACTGCAGCAATTGAGACCTCTTATGACCAGCTACAGTGGCTACGGCCGACCTGACACATCAGCAGATGGATTCTGTGTGGCCCTTCCTTCTCCAAACCACGAGCGACTGATTCAAGGACAGATTTTGGTGTGTCTGATGGGCCACATGCCCCACTGCCAGCTGCAAGGAAGGCTGGAAAGGTGGGTCTGTGGCATCTCATGACTTGGGAGAGTCCGCATATGCAGGAAGGCAATTTTGATACCAGGAGGTGACCCTCTCCCAAAGGAAAGAATAAAAGTCCTTTACAATATACTTGAATCATCAAAGAAAGAATCCGGAAACAACGTTTATTAAGTACCCACCCAGTACTAGGCCTTTTAGCTTAGCCCTTTTAAAGCACATTATCTCATTTAATTTAGTTTAATTTAATCACCACAATGATCTTTAAGGCAGGTATGATTTCTTTCCATTTGTAAGGATAGATTCTGAGGCTCAGAAAGATCATGCAGTGATGAAGACCAGATTTGCCACCAGGTTTACCTTGGTTCAAAGTCATATGTTCTTGAAGAATGCGGAAAGCATACTTATTACAAAGTTATGTACCTAATGCTTCCCACTGTATTTTACACACACTGCTGTCTCGGAGTCCATAGCCCTTCTCTGAACTTCCTGATGTACAAGTCGCAATTCCCTGTTGACCTCTAAAGCCCGTGCAGGGTGAGACAGCAACGTCTTCTCTCAATCTATAATTAGCCTGCACGGTGCCTGAGCACACAAGAGAAGCTCAAGCCTTACTTGCTGAATAAATTGCACAAATCTTGAAAATTCATTTCTGCAGTGAAAGGTGGAATACTGAGGTAGACAGAACTACCCTGTGAAGTTGCATGCTTTAGCAGCTGCCCTGTAGCAAGTTACGGAGGAAACAGTACAATGCACTAGTTTAATACAGAAGGAGAGAGGATGCCTTTAAGGAAATAAACACCCCAAGTATGAGTCATCTTGAGCTTTTGGCATTCTAAGTCAGCTGCGCAGTACCCGCCTGAGAATACAGACGAAGAATTAAACTATTTTTCTTACTTCATACGGTCTGCCGTCTTTTCAAGCTACTCATTTCTTCTGAATTCCAATCCCCTCGCCAAAAGCCCTACCTTGGCAATTTTTATTTCAGATAAAAATAAAAATCCTGTTAACTTGAAGGGAACTTGTACTATATAAATTTCTTACATAGAAAGAAAATCTTAACTCACAATTCAAAATTTATTACTATAATTTTTACACAATGTTGATTCCTTAAGAGGTAGGAGATTTAGGTTAAATAGAGAAAAGGCTTTCATAACTGGGTAGCTAATAGCTGGAACAGGTTGTGAAATGTTCCTCTCTGGAAATCTTTGAAAATTGGATAGATGCTCATCTATCTTGGATGACTGAGCCTGCTTGGGTGCACAGGAACAGGCTTCGCGGGCTTCCAAAGTCCTTCCAGCCTGGATTGCCATCACCTTCATCATCAAAAAGGCTTTCTTTAGCATCTAATTACCTTCATCATCAAAGAGGCTTTCTTTAGCATCTAATTAGCCCTGCTTTGGTGTCCACGCTGGCTGAAGAGTACTGCAGGGACCTTGTTTGTACCCTCTTAGAATTTCGTCTTTAGTAACCCAGAGAAGTGACTCTTCCAGCATTAAGCAAATGAACAAAATCAATACAATTAGCCCAATTCACAAACGGGGCAATTTACAACCTGTACAAATTCAGGGCAAGTACCCTGAGCATGAGGGATCACACATATATAAATAAGTGGGGTGGGCTTTGGGGAGTAGAACAGATTTCTGTGGCATCAGCTTTTCTCCAGCTGATGTAGAAAAGATGAGAACATTTAAAATGTCAAGACACAGACCATTTGGCAAAGGGCAGGGGTGAGGGGGAGAAGAGAATGGGCCTTCTAGACATGTGAGGAGACTCTGAGACCCTTCAGAGGACCAGGGGCAAACTGCAGACGGGCTGTTTCCAGCCTGGGAGGAAGAGGCTTTGAAAGAGAGGGGATCTCAGAATGGAACAAAACCAAAGAGCCGTGAAACGGGAGGGCATGCACTGCCAACACCCTGGTTCTGAATTGGGCGGCCAGGGAGCCCTTTCGGCAGGAGACCTCAGAGGACACTGAAAGGGGTAAGGCGGTGGACAGTCAGACAACACCGGCGGCAGCAGCGTTGAAGATTACCTGAGGTTAGAAAAGGGTCACAAATAATAAAGATGTACTCACCTCTTCCCTCTAACCACATACAGTACAAGAGGAGGGTTTCTCAGCTGTGGCATTAGTGACTTGGGGGCTGCATCATCCTTTGCTGTGGGGCTGCCCTGTGCCCTGCAGGACGTTTAGCAGCATCCTTGGCCTCAACCCACTAGATGCCAGTACCATCCCCCCACTCGAGCTGTGAAGACCAAAAATGTCTCTGGACATTACACAATGTCCCCTAGGGAGATGGGGGGATAAAATTGCCCTGCTGAAAGTCACTAGTAATAGACAATCGAGAAGACTTTAACCATTCAACCAGAATGAATCCATCTCTCATTTACTTCCTTGTATAAAAACAAAAGAATATCAACCAAATGTCATTTCACACACAAAGAAAAAGCCCAACTGGATTAAAATCCTCAAAAGGATTTTAGATTTCCACCTAAAATTTATTTGTATCTCTGAGGACCCCTCAGGAAACAGTTTTGAGTCCTTGTCCCAACTAAATGTCAAATAAATGGATTCACTTCTTTTAATTAAATCTTTGATCTTGTGAAAGTGCAAATAGTCCTGGGAGAAAAGACATTTAAAGCTATCACTCATCCTTAGTACATTGGTGTAAATGAATAGATTATCAGAACCTTTCAGAGAAGCAAGTACTTTTGTTCTTGTTTTGACGGAAAGGAGTTAAGATGAGTAAGCAGGACATCATCTCCTGTATTTAGTTCTGCCCCTGCCCTTCAACACTCTCTCCAGGGTCACGGGGACTGAAAGCCTGGAGACTACATTTCTCAGCATCCCTTAACAGCAAGGCTCCCGTCTACATCCTGCCACTGAAAGTCATTCACAGAGACCTGGTAGGAGAAGACAGAGAAGACATTATTCACTGGTGGCAGTGGGAGTCAGATGTGTGGGCATCAACAGATGATATATGCAGAGTTTTGTTGGGGGCTTCCAAGCAGCTTCTTAAAAATGATCCCATTAAGTGCTGAAGGCTGCTAAGATATCAGGTAGTGGTTTCTTGCTTTCCCTGCACCTCCTAAGTTCTTGATAGTACGAAGGTTTCCCTGACCTTCACTACCTAATTCCTCTAACAGTGTGTGAGCAGATCATTCTCTATATTCAATCCCTTCCCGATCGATATACCTAGAATGGTTTCTGCTTACCTTACTCAATCTTAGCTAATACATGGATAAACCCATAAGAGAAAAGCACCAAATGCCAGGGAGTGAGAGACACTAAGAAAGAAAGGGAAACATCGCCATGAAGTAGGGGACACTGTGTTAGTTTCCTAGGGCTGCCATAACAAATTACCAAAATTTGGGTGGCATAAAACAACGGAAATTTGTTCTCTCACAGTCTGGAAGCTAGAAGTCTGAAATCAAGGTGTCGGGAGGCCATGCTCCCTCTGACGGCTCTAGGGAAGAATCCTAGATTAATAGTCCTCCTTGCCTCCTCCTATCTTCTGGTGGAGGCCAGCAATCCTTGGCTTGCGGCTGCATTACTTCAATCTCTGTCTCCACTGTTACACGGCGTTCTTCCCTCTGTGTACCTGTGTGTGTGTCTTCACATGTCCTTCTTACACCAGTCATTGGATTAGGCCTCCACTAATTCTATAGGACCTCACCTTAGCTTTACTACATCCTCAAAGACCCTAGTTCCAAACAGGGTCACAATCACAGGTACCAGAACATAAAGTTTAGAGGGACATTATTCCACCCAGTACAGACATCAAAGACCAAATGTGCCTCTTGTTTCTTCTCTCCCAAGGCCAGTCCTGCCTTAAGGGCTGCTGCCCTGACCAGATGTAGTGTTGTTCTTAGAACTAAACCTCCAAATCAAATGTGAACACTGCCCCCCCCAACCCCAATGTTTCTTACAGGTGAAGTTACTCCTTCTGAAGGCAGGATGCTTACATAGTCACACACATGGCTACTCCAGAAAGGTGACACACAGCTTGATATAAATAAGCATTGTTCAGTTCATTCAGTCAACAAAAACATTTTGGCACCAACATGCCCATAGCTCTGAGGTAAACCTAAGAAGAGCAAGAGACTATTTAATTACGGCTGTGATCTTAATCATTTTCATACAACAGGTGACGAATATAACCTTCTAGGGTTATCCAACATGTTCCACGGGCACTGTCAGTAAGACACACACTGTATTGTACCTGTGGGCCAACTTCTCTGCAAATCTCTCATCAGTCAGGGTGAGGATTAGAAGAAAAACCTGGCACCCAAAAGGAGCCGCAGTTTGGCAGGCTGTAAGGAAATGAGGATTATAGCCAGAAGCACAATGGCATAAGAGGGGAAAAAAACACCCAGAGCAGAGAAAGACAAAAAAATCTCTAAGCAATGATCAATACCTAGGCAAATATTATGGAATAATGTAAGCCATCAGCGCATTTATTATCTCTTTACGACTGTAAAACTGGGGAGAGAAACAGCTCTGTTTAATTTTCAAATCAGTTCTATAAATAAATAAGCACATTAACCCGAGGGGGGTTGCATGAACTTGGAAACATCTATTCGTTAATAACCGTCATCTTCCCTTCTGACACGCCGCGCTGAGCCTCTGGCCTCCTCCCCTCTTCCACCAGAGGCTGCTTGGTACTAAACAGGGCTTTTTCCTGACTCAACTTACAAAGGCACAGAAAACAGTAGCAACTGCGGGCCACTTTATTGAGTGAAAAACCAAAAGCACCTCTGATGTGCCAACGCACCTTGATTTCACCACATCTCTTGTAAATGAGGCTATTTTAGGCCTGAACACAAAGCAATCAATTAGAGGACCAACCAGAAATGGCAGGTTAGCCAGGGGATTGTTGGCCACCCGACATTCTCTGGTCCCCCTCTCCTCCTATTATCTTAATCACAGTACCCTTGCTTTTGTTGCTGTTCTTGAAGGATTTACTAAAAAACATGAGAGGATGCTTTGTAATTGTTTTTCAATAATGAAGTGGGTTTTTTTCTGGTTATAAAAAATATTACATGCTCATTTAGAAATGCTGTGAAAATACAGAAAAATAGGAAAAAAATACAAAAATAATAACACAAAATTGCACCATCCACAGATAATTAATTGTTTTTCTGTTCCCATTCCAGACTTTAATATACACATACATGTAGGGAAAATGCGTTTTAAGGGAAAATTATGCATTGCTTAGGCTCTGAACCGTAGAACACACCTTTCCAAGTTCAACGATTCTGATTGTATGGTGGCTCTGCACCTTTCATTGCCTTTGAACTGTTTTGCAACTCCATCAGTTGTAGATAACTGACAGCAATGCAAAATAATACTTGTCTATAGAGAAGTAAATAAATTCTGTAAGGTGGCGGTGCAACTGACCACGTTCCCTGTTGAAGAAGCCACTTCTACTGCGGATTCATTTTAATATTCCTGATCTATACACGTTTGTTCTTTGGATTCTCCTTTAAACCCTTCTACCATCTTACCAGTCCCCTCATTGATAATGACTTAAATAAGACCTTTAACGTGTTCATTTTATATCTGTATGAGACTCATGATTTTACTTTGCTTTGAAAATTGCACTTTAACACACACATTATTTATTATTTTGCAATAATGTGATCGCACCATAACTACTTCTTTGTAGGCTGCTTTATTCTTTTAGCAATACATCATACAGTACAGCAAGGGTACTGTGATTAAGATAATAGGAGGAGAGGGGGACCAGAGAATGTCGGGTGGCCAACAATCCCCTGGCTAACCTGCCATTTCAATATGATGTATTGCTAAAAGAATTATTAATATAAATTAATTTTTATAATTATTAATATAAATTTATTATTTATATTATAAATATTAATATTACTAATATTATAAAATTAAGATTATTAATATAAATTTGTGCCGAATGCATATTATTCCACCTGCAGGCATGTTCCACATTGAAGGCTATTTAGGTCATTTCTAGTATTTGCTATGGTCAACAATACCACAATGAACATCCTTGAAAAAAATTACACACCTGTCCAATTAATTCTTTGGGCAGCTTTCTAGAAGTAGAATTGCAGGGTCGAAATGCCTGCACATCTAAATACAGAAACCTATTGTTGGCAGGCTGTACACAACTGCACTCCTTTGAACACAAGAGAGGAGCCATTTCTAGTAGGGTAGCAAGCCTAACAGCCTAGGACGCCAGCAAGGTAACAGGGATGTGTTACTCAGGCCTCCTGTAAGACCACAGAGCACTAATCTCTGATGGGAACTGAACAGTACTCACTGCTCAGTGCTTGCTCCCAAACTCTCAACACCCAAAGCGTTCAAAGAAACACACACACACACACACACACACACACACACACACACACATTTTCCTAAAGTTTACATTGTCTACTTTATCAAGTAAAGAAATGCTAGAGAGAACTTTGGCCTGGAGTTAGCTAGCTTAAATTAAAAGCTCACTCTGTGAGATGCCTTGCTTCTCATAATTGACAGAAAAAGTTACCCAGCAAGCTGTATTCCTTGACAATCAAATAAGGACTCAGGGGGAGGGGAGAGGGGGCACAGCCATTATGTTAAACAAACCCCCCCAAACCTGCATCTGTATTAATATCTTCAATCAATACAAAGTATCTAGAAACAATCTAAAAAAATCATTTAGACATAGGAACCAACTTTTTAAAATGCTGTACCTTATTTTTTTTTTTTTTTGCGGTACGCGGGCCTCTCACTGCTGTGGCCTCTCCCGTTGTGGAGCACAGGCTCCGGATGCGCAGGCTCAGCGGCCATGGCTCACGGGCCCAGCCACTCCGCGGCATGTGGGATCTTCCCAGACCAGGGCACGAACCCGTGTCCCCTGAATTGGCAGGTGGACTCTCAACCACGGTGCCACCAGGGAAGCCCTGTACCTTTTATTTGTAAAACTCAAGAGAGTTCAAGTTATCACTCTGGCAACCTTATCCCCTGGTCCTTTATAATTTTTTTCTGGTGAAATATATATATATATATATTTTTTTTTTTTTTTTTTCCCCCTGGCTGTGCTGTGTGGCATGTAGGATTCCCCGACCAGGGATGGAACCTGTGTCCCCTGCATTGGAAGCGCAGAGTCTTAAACCTTGGACCACCAGGGAAGTCCCATCCGGTGAAATATTTGTATGCAAGTATTTCAAAGCAATCGTTAAAAAAAAAAACAATCTTTCTTTCCCTTTAAATGAGTCACAGCAATTTTAATCTTCAAAGGTTCTTTTAATTTTATGACCACAGAGACACAAAGCCCTGAGAAGTCTGCAGAGCCTAATAGGGATTACATTTGAATGTCTCTTAGTCAAAGAAATGCAAAACCAATCACACTGTGAAGGAAGCTAGATATCTCCGTGGGAGAGGAAGTCATCTGCGAGCAGATGGAAGAACTAAGTAAAATGCCCCTTGAACTCAAATGTGGTCTCCGCATAGCAACTGAGGTACTACCTGGGAGCTTGTGAGAAATGCAGAATCGCAGGCCCACCCAAACCTACTGAATCAAATCCTTCATCTCAGCAAGACCCCCAGGTAACTCGAATGCACATTAAAGATGGAGAAGCACTGGTCCAGAAACAGGGATATTGACAGCGATTGGTATACTTCTCACCAGTGTCACAAGCAGGAGTAACGACCAGGCCCACGCCTCCCTGGCTGAATCAGAAACTCGGTGAATGGTGATGGGAGCCCCATCTTGCCTTGGTGAGAATGCTTTTTTTCCCTACTGGATGTCTTTTAACCCCAGAAAAGTTTAGAATCAAGTACAGAAATGATGGAATAAATCAACCCCACGGTATTATTTTTGTATTACGTTTACAGTTAATCTGTACATATTTGATATTATAAGCACTCTATTTTATTTAAGAGAATTTGGCACAGAGAATATCCAGTAAGTTAGCCTTGGAATTCTAATTTAAAATGTGTACTTGAGAAACTGGTTTAGATTTGGGATTATATGTTAAAAGACAGTTTGTAAATGAGGCGGGAATGTTTAAGAGAACCAAACACTGGTATCTGTAAGTTTAAAACATTAGCTTTATAAGAGTAATTTAAATACTTGGCAACTTAAATACTTTGTTACACAATTGAAGGACTTTAAAAGAAATACAGAAATGCCATTCTAAATGTTTAAGGGAACTGAATTCATTAAGTCCTCATAAAAGTGTGAAGTTTTGCTAGATTTTAAAATTTTTTTAAATAAGGAAGAAACAGGATTTTGAACAGATAACTTGAATACACTGGATATCAAGTTAGTCCAAAACTTGCCCTTAAATAAAGTTTTCTGCATACAAAAGTCACCGTCAGCACACACAAGAAAATCATATTTACAGCCAGATAGTAGGGCAAGGTCTTTGGGAGAATCTAGAAGAGCCACCATCACGCTGACCCTTGCTTGTGCCTTATTTCAGCTTCCCGTCAACCTATGTGCCTGCTTCTCTTTTCCACGTTTTCCCAACTTCCCTGTTTCTATTCAGCAAGCAATCAATGGAAACCTAGCCCAAGACCAACAGCAAGCATATTTCTGGGGGTTTCAGAGGTCTCATTGCTAGTCCTATGACAACAGCAGTCATCTCGTACATTATATCAGTATTTTACAGTTTGTAAATGAGTCTCTGCCTCATTGGGTCAGTATAACGCCGTTTCATGGGCGAGGAAATGAAGTTTAAAGCATCATGACTAAGCTCATGTTGGGGTCACCCCTGGACTTCCAGCACATTTCTTTTGCTGTTTTCCAAGACCCATCTGTGCAAAGTATTACAGACATGTTCCCCACAATCAGAGAAAACCCCAATAGTAATTTTTAATTTAAAAAATACATAATGAAGTATATGCTTTTGAAAAGAGGGGATACATGTGAAACATACATGCTAACCTTTGTTAAACCATAATATGGGAGAAACTGAAAGCAGCTCTTTTCCCCTTTCCTGTTTGCCCATTTCTGTTCCCCTGTAACCTTGAAAGAGCCTAATTATAGGGATGAGATAACTAGGCAATTTTTTTTTTTTTTTTTTTCTGCACTGCACAGCTTCTGGGATCTTAGTTCCTCAACCAGGGATTGAACCCGGGACCTCGGCAGTGAAAGCGCAGAGTCCTAACCACTGGACCGCTAGAGAATTCCCCTAGGCGATTTAAACTAACTCCTGACTTATGCTCTTCTGAATGTACATCATGCCTTGCCTAACCTGTTGATTCTTTTCCTAGAGTAAAAGAAGTAAGAAGGAAGAATTAAGTAGTTAAAGAAAGACTAACTCCCCACCCCGAGAAAACCCCCTTAGCAATCCTGCAGGCAGATCACACAGGCAAGATAACATCTGAAGAGAGAGTCAGCCAGTCTGCACGCAATGAAGAATGATGCGGAACCCAACCTCCTGCCTCAATGATTCACTGAGATTCTCCCCCCACCCTCTTTCCCTTTAAAAACTGTCCTGGCTGAGCAGAATCTTTGGAGTTGGTATCAGGACATGAGTCCACCTTCTCCCTACATTTCTGGCTTTTCTGATTAAAGCAACTTTCCTTTCTCCTGACACTTGCCTTTTGAATTACTGGCTTTTGAGCGGCGAGCAGCCAAACCTGAGTTTGGTAACAAAACTAGTGTTACATTAATTAAATAAGGAGACCATTATATGGAGGTGGCTCTAATGCCCTGGTGGCCTATGTAAGCAAACCAAAAACAGTCTAAGCCTATAAAGGCCTCTGGGTTAGGAAATCAATACCTAAGGGCGACCAATCACAAACAGCCAACTAGGTGCGATGCGACAGCCAATCAATCATTTCCTTTCTTTGCCTCTGCACCTTCTCTATATAATTCTTTCCCCTGGCTTCTGTCTGTGGAGGGATCCTAAGCACATCTGGTTTGGCATTGCCCGACTTAAATTGATTTTTGCTCAAAAAACTCTTAACATTTTTAATATGCCTCAATTTACCTTTTAACACTAGACGATTCCAGTCCGTAACAGTCCAGAACTTCAACTGGCCCAGATGTGGTGGATAAACAGCCATATCCTCTTCTCTTATCTCCTGTTTTCATCCCGATATCATTACTGTGACCTTCTGCCCTAAAGCTAAGCTCTTCCTGGTGATAACCATTTATTCCATCCTAACCCGGAAGATGAATGCAGTGGCAGTAGAGATTGGGGCAACAGGGGACAGCTCTGTGTGAACCACCAACCCACCACGACCATTCTCATTCTGGGAGGTGTTTATGATCATTGTCGTACAACTGACTTGGAAGTTGGAAATTATATAAAACAGTATTTAGTAGTTATCTTGGAGAGTCTAGAAATGAGGTCATCCTAAGATTACTGTGGCCAGGCTGCCAGAATTCTGTTCAGAAAATGAGAATTTTATCATCTATAAATTATACCCACAGTTAAATGATAATCTAATTAAGTATCCAACTTTTAATTTACACACAGAACTAAAATCCCACTTTCCGCTGATGCATTCATTAATGTTTCCAGAACATTCCCAGAATGTTTCCAGAGATATTCTTTGGGCTTCCCTTCACGCAACCTGTCGTTCAGGTGCCATAGAAACATGAGTAGAGGCTAGGACTTCTGACCTCAAGGAGCTGAGGATCTGACGTATTTATTCAAACAAACATACATTTATAGATGATCACATGACAGATACTACAAGAGCACTTAAAAACTATACATCTCTGAAGGAAGGGGTTACTCTCTCAGGCCTAGCTGCTATCTTGAGAAAGATATCTTGCAGGGCTGGCCCTTAGCTGGCTTCTGGGAAGTCAGCTTCTGAGAAGTTCCCTACATTAGCAGGTTGCTTTCCCACCTGGAGCACAAAACACCTGGTTCCAGGGAATTCTGAATTTCAGTAATTGTGGCTGGTCCTTGCGATGATGTGACCAAACGTCAGTAAAAACCCTGGGCCCTGAGTCTCAGACAGGCTTGCTTAGGCGGAAACGCTGTAAGCGAGTGGCTGTGTTTCTGCACTGGGGCAGGGAGCGCTCTATGTGGCCTCATTCGGGGACCACAGGGGACGCCCGCGCATGGATTCCTCCAGACTCAGCCTGTGCCTGTTTACCTCACTGATCCAAACGTGGAATCTTGCTCTTAGCTGTATTAAGTAAATAAATAAATGAAACCAAAACCGGGGCTGTATGCTGAGTCCCGATGAGTCCTTCTAGAAAACTGCCAAATGAGTGGGTGTTTTTTCAGACCCCAAAACAATCCCATTATTTCAACAGTCTACCATTTGGCTTGGTATTTATACATCAGTGCCCTTCCAGACAACTGGTCACTGAATTTGAGTTGGGGGGGGGTAAAATAAAATTTTGAAATAGATGAAATAAATTACTTTGCCAAGTTCTTTCTAACTTTGCCTCATCTATCTGTGTCATTGGCGTTTTTAAAAACCAGAAAATCTATACCGTATTTAACACACACCCACATATGTAACATACACATATATGTTGTCATGTCTTTGATTTCAAAAGTGTCAGCTGAACATCAAATGACATAAACAGAAAGGACAGAATGAAGCCAAGGGCAACATGGCTTCTCTTAACCTTTCAGCCACAATCTTTCATTCCAGTTGTTTGGCAAATTAACTGATCTTGAATAAAAGGGGCAAGCCGGCACTGGGAACTTTCATTTCGGGTTGGCATTGTTTTCAATAATTATATGCAAGGCTTGCTATCAGCACTACCCAAGTGTTGTGCTAGGAATAGAAAAGTGTGAAAAGAAACAGTCCTCCCTCTGCAAAAGATCCATCCGATTTTACCAGCATGCCTTTCCCCTCGTTAGCTCATCTGCCATAGAGAATCTAAAATCCTGGGTCTTCAAGACGGAATTAGAAAATGTCACAATCATTTTCATAACATTTTCTTAAATACTAACCTAAATCATACAGAGATATCCAATTTTATGTAACAGTAAACACTAACAGTCCCCAAATTTCTTTCTCTACCCCCAACACCTGTAACTTGTACACTTGATAATGGGGAAACACTCCCCAATTTTTTCAGCCCCTCAGTGATTAACCTGTAGAATCTTATACCTCACCTCTCTTAACTGCTTTATATAACTGGAACAAAACAGTGATATATGTATGGGTCCATAAGTCAATTTTCACTCATATCCTAAAGACAATGAGGTCATATTTTAAAGGCCCCTAATCAGGAATCCACACTTCAGAGGCAGGCAAGGCAAACACTTCAAATGTGTTATCTAAATCTGCACTAGTGGGTTTGTTCATTAGCATAAGAGGTGTCAGAAATCATTTTTCGTTGAAGAAACGGGTGGTTTTCCAGAAATGTGGTAGCTAGGAAAACTACATAGGCCCTATTGCCCTTGCACGAGGAAAGAATAAGAATTGAGCCAAACCAGCAGCTGAAGAACACCCAAGAGTAAATCCTCTGAATTCTGCCACAGCATCTGGTCTTGAGCCCTCACCCTCACCCTAACCCACTGCCCACTTGACAGAAGACTCTGTGCCCAGTCCAGCTAGACACCTGATACCATCTCTGTTTCCAAGACAGCTCTGCAGGCCAGTCCTGCCCAGGGACTCCACTGACCTCACAAGAATAGGTACTAGGTCTGTTCTGTTTTCTTTTTCATTTTCTTCCTTTCTTTTTGCCAGCTCACTAATTAATATCCATCCAAACTCTGATCTGAGGCTTGCTTTCATCTTTGTTTACATTAGAACAGAACACCCACTAGCCAGGTCATGGAAAAAAGAGATATAGATCTCCCTTACCTCTATTTCTCAGACTTTTACCAAAGAGACAATTTTTTAAACTATCCAATTGGCATAAATTCCCTCACAACTACTTTCACCTTATTTCACACTGACCCGGGGCCCTATTTTCTCCAAAAGGCATATACGTCTGTTTCAATAACTGAATGTACAGCACCTAGATATTTTGGGTATTAAAGGAATGTTCGATAATATTTTGGAGGAAAAATAGGAGTTACCAACAATTTAAGAAGACCATCAAGCCATATTCAGAAAATGACAAAGCTTTCAAAGTTAATAGATTTCTTTTAGAAGCTTATTAGGTGTTGCATATAAGGCAGGCAGGTAGCACAAAAAAACCATCTAACAATCCTGAGATGGACAAACAGATATAGAAACATGAGAACTGATTTGGAACCAGGCAGCAGAAGTTCCCATTTCTCATATTTGACATGGCTCTCCACCTCCAGCCGGCTCTTGTTCTTATTTCATACCATTTTTGCCAACGCCTTAAAAGGAAGTTGCACACTGTAGTTTTTTTTTTAATCTGGAACACCCACTACATTTTTTCCAAGATAAAATGGTCTGAGCTATCTATCCATTTAAAAAAAAAAGTCAGATAAACACATACTGCTTTCTGGTGTCTTTTACACCTTCCACTAAGTGCTTCCTTGGCTGCTCAGGTGGGCCTCCTTCTAGAACAGAGGTTCTTAAAATGTGGTCCCTAGATCAGCAGCATCAGAATCGTGTAAACTTGTCAAAAATGCCAATTCTCAGCCCCAACCCCAGACCTAATGAATCAGAGGCTCTGGAAGTGGGCCCTGGTAATCTGAAAAGGAAAAGCCCTCCAGGTGATTCTAATAAACACTAAAGTTTGGAATCACTGTTCAACATTTGGCGCACACCTAGTTAAACTTGGAAACACTGACTACAGATGTACCCAAGCTGTCATCTTTAGAGGGAGAGGAAGCAGATGGCAAAGAGGTTCATCCTTCTGTCGTGCGTGACTGGCAAGGTGAAGAAGTGATCATGCAAAGTTCACAAAATCCTTCTTACCACTGCATGAGACCTCACTCCTATATCAATGCGGCTGCCATCTTTGCGCATGCTCTCCAGTTACCAGCCTCCCTTCTACAGCTTGCTACGGGCAAAGTTTCAAAACACCCGTTGGTGACTGAAGAATACCACCTCTTCTCTATACTACCAGGGGAATAACAAAAGCAAGCTAATTAAATCATCACAGATGTCCATGTCCCATGGTATTCAGTGGCATGGAGGCTGGTCACAGCAGTGCTACTACAGGGCTCTGAGCCCCAGTTTGAGGAATGTGCCCAGAAATTTTGGTTGTGTTTCAAAAGGTGACAAAGTTGCTTCAAGCAGCAGAGAAGAGACAGCTCATTGAAACCAAACTCAAAGCAGAATAGCGCCTTAAGGGGAAGGCTCTCTAGAAAGAAAAGAATTTTCGTAAGAATTTTTTGGCTTAATAAATTTTTTAATAGACTTTATTTTCTAGAGCAGTTTTCAGTTAACAGCAAAACTGAACAGAAGGTACAGAGAGTTCCCATATGAATGGGTGTTGGGTTTTGTTAGATGCTTTTTGGGGCATCTATTGAAATAAAAAAGATTTTTCTTTTTTAGCCTGTTGATGTGATGGATTGCATTAATTTTCAAATGTTGAACCAGCCTTGCTTACCTGGGAGAAATTCCACTTGGCCATGGTGTATAATTCTTTTTATACACTGTTGGATTCAATTTGCTAATATTTTGTTGAGGATTTTTGCATCTATGTTCATGAGAGATAATTGATCTCTAGTTTTCTTTTTTGTAATGTCTTCGATTTTGGTATTAGGGGAATGCTGGCCTCACAGAATGAATTAAGAAGTATTCCTTCTGCTGCTACTTTCTGGAAGAGATTGTAGAGAACTGGTATAATTTCTTCCTTAAATGTTCAGGATTGTTCCTTAAGGATTCGCCAGTGAACTCATCTGGGCCTGCTGTTTCCTGTTCTGGAAGGTTATTAATTATTGATTTGATGTCTTTAATACTTATAGGCCTATTCACATTGTCTTGTTTCTTCTTGTGTGAGATTTGGCAGTGTGTCCTTCAAGAAACTGGTCTATTTCATCTAGGTTGTCAAATCTGTGAGCAC
Organism: Leucopleurus acutus; assembly: GCF_964270905.1. NCBI lineage: Eukaryota > Metazoa > Chordata > Mammalia > Artiodactyla > Delphinidae > Leucopleurus > Leucopleurus acutus. Next base: position 9,413,575 of record NC_139148.1, on the reverse strand, counting down.
AGAATTTCTCATATTTCTTTATTATCCTTTTAATGTGCATGGGATCTGTAGTGATGCGCCCTCTTTCATTTCTAATATTACTAATTCGTGTCTTCTCTCTTTTTTACTTAGCATCACTAGAGGCTTATTAATTTTATTGATGTTTTCAAAGAAACAGCTTTTGGTTTTGTTGTGGAAGCAAAATTAAATTTAATCCGGTTCTACTCAAAAGCAGCTCGTACTTCTTTAGGGAAGACTAACTTGGAAACAACTAAAATATAATGCAATATGGTTGATAATGTAAAACATTTATGAAGGGCTATTGTAAAATATATGGGAGTGGGGAGGAGTCAGGGAAGGCCCCTCAAAAAACAAAGTGACACTGGAATCTAGTTGAGAAGGATCTGCGCGAATGGATGGATGAACAAGTGTATTCAAGGTGGAAGGACCTAGGTATACTTCTCTTTTACTCTCAGGTGGTCAGTGTCTTCTAAAACAGTCCCTTCAAAAATCATATTTACTTACACCATTACCACCTTTTCCACTCTGATATTTTCTTTCAACAACTAGAGGAGAGAAAACTATGCTGCATTGCCACATATGGGCAAGATAAATTCAGGTTTTCTAGATGCCCTCCAAATACTCTTCATGTATTTGGAAGAGTATTTGGAAGTATTTGGTGTAGTTCGCTATGCCCTCTGCTGTAAACGGACTTCGAGGAGATACAAAGGGAAGGTTACAGGGAAAATATGAAGATGTGTCAACACATTAGTGGATATACTCTTCTCCCAAAAGTTGAAGAAAAAATATTGTGTAATGGTGCAAGCGGACAGAGAGCGAGGAAATCACATTAAAAGGACAGTCATGGGGCTTCCTTGGTGGCGCAGTGGTTAAGAATCCACCTGCCAATGCAGGGGACACGGGTTCGAGGCCTGGTCTGGGAAGATCCCACATGCCGCGGAGCAGCTAAGCCCGTGCGCCACAACTACTGAGCCTGCGCTCTAGAGCCCACGTGCCGCGACTACTGAAGCCTGTGTGCCTAGAGCCCGTGCTCCGCAACAAGAGAAGCCACTGCAATGAGAGGCATGTGCACCACAACGGAGAGTAGCCCCTGCTCACCCCAACTAGAGAAAGCCCACGCGCAGCAACAAAGACCCAATGCAGTCAAAAATAAATTAATTAATTAAGAAAAAAAAGACAGTCATAACATAGTTTTCTTTCCTTTCCAGAATTCACTCTATGAATAAAAGCATTATTATTTCTTTTCTTCCTAATGAAATTATCTTTTTATCATCACGCCACAGGCTAAAGACATATTTGAGCCTCGGCTTTATTTACTACTTTGTTGTTAGGAAATCACTATTACCTATTTTGAAGAGCAAAGGTATCAAAACATATTAATTCTGTCACCATCAAAAATGATCTGTCCTCTTTTTGTGATACTATTGTATAATTACATGACATATAATAAGTAAAACAGCAAGAAACAGCAGCAACAGGCACTTTGGGTGATTCCATTAAAAACTTAAATAATTATATGGAGCCATTTGGGGTTTTTTGTTGTTGTTTTTTTTTTTTTTTTTTGGCGGTACGCGGGCCTCTCACTGTCGTGGCCTCTCCCGTTGCGGAGCACAGGCTCGGGACGCGCAGGCTCAGCGGCCACGGCTCACGGGCCCAGCCGCTCCGCGGCATGAGGGATCCTCCCGGACCGGGGCACGAACCCGTGTCCCCTGCATCGGCAGGCGGACTCTCAACCACTGCGCCACCAGGGAAGCCCGAGCCATTTGTTTTTAACTAAGTTATCCCAGTCACTCTCAAGTACTATGAAAGTAAGAGAGGAAGAAGGAAGAAGGACCCATCTCTGCTTTCTTATTCGATAAGTGCGCTGCGCTTCATGACACACAAGCATTCTAGGTTAGTAGCAGGAAGGAATCTAACTGATAAGTTTTATGGTCAGGGTGTTGTGTGGGGCTGGTGAGATTTTGAAAAGGTATTTTACATGAAGCAGAGAGTTGAAATGCCTTGGGGTGGAGGCAATTCAAGGAACTGTATGCAAACAATAAAAGACATGAAAAGTGCAGATTACTCGCCTTTAAAATTATTTATGATGTGAGGCCCTGTAACTGTACCTGTGGATTTCCTTTATAATCACTTAATCATCTTTCATATGTGAAATAATCGGCAGTCAAAAACATCATGTCCAAGGCTGCAGATCATCTGTCATTCTTTTTAATCAGACTGGACTTGACAGCCACGCTTTCTTATTAGAAGGAATTTTATGACCCCGGGTAATGGAATTCAAAAACTACCAAAATGTAATGATTTCTGGTGAATAGGCAATAAAGTCATAGTAGTGATATTTGATGAATGGAGCTCCTGGGAATACATCGAGTTCCTTAAACTATCACAGCCATTAGCACTCCATTTTCCCCCCTTGTTTCTTATGTGAGGCCAGAAGTGCTTACATTTGCAATGACATTTTAAAAATGACTCAGTGAACAGTTTGCCCCTTGGAGATGTCTTCTACTCCAGCAATTGTGAGAATGAGTAAGTCAAGGGAAAAAGAAAGGATGGAGAGGGGAAGCTGGGTGATTCTGGCTGTACAGGACTATTGGAAGAGTCGGCCCTGGCTTCAGGTCGACTGGTGGGAGAGAAAACCTTGGCCTCATCTTGTTCCACTCATTTCAATGAGATTAACTCACAGGTGCTCTGTGTACCCAGGCCAGAACACCAGCCCCAGAATTCTGGTTAGGTGGGTGTGGGCTGGGGGCTGGGCCCCCAGAACTCTATAAAATCTCCACAGGTGAGCTCTTTGCTCAGCATGGTGGTCCATAACCGCTTCCATGGTGACTACGCACGCACGCACGCACACCCTTTATCTAAGACATGAACGAATCCTGTTAAGTAGGAGCTGAGTTGGGTGTTGCTTCACCTGTTTGGCCATGAAATACTCTTATGTAATGCAGACCTTAGTTTTGGCCTGAGCACTTACTGGGGTAAATGTGCAACGTTGGTGCATGCTCAGGGTCGTGGAAGGAAAATGCATTGGCAGAACTCACTGTAATTCTTTATAGCTCTGGGTGATGCCTCTTATTGCAGTTTGTTTCAAGGCTGAGCGTGTAGTGGGGGTATTTATCCCTTTCAGTATGTGAGTGGACACCACTAGAGACATAGACTTGAACTTTGAAATCAAGCTCCATGCAATGTAGGTATGTCCAGGAATTCACAGGAAGCTCAGTGCAGTCTCTATATATCTAGGGAGGTAAAAATTTCTCAGAAGTCTTCCCTCAAATGTGTACTTCTTTGGTGTTCAGGATTTTTATTCCTGTTCCCTAAAGCTGTGGTATATTTTAAATCAGAGTAGTTCTGTTCGCAAAGATGGGAAAGTAGCTTGGGACTTTAAAAATCCAACTGTGGGGGCTTCCCTGGTGGCGCAGTGGTTGAGAGTCCGCCTGTCGATGCAGGGGACGCGGGTTCGTGCCCCGGTCCGGGAAGATCCCACATGCCGCGGAGCGGCTGGGCCCCCGAGCCATGGCCGGTGAGCCTGCGCGTCCAGAGCCTGTGCTCCGCAACGGGAGAGGCCACAACAACAGTGAGAGGCCTGCGTACCGCAAAAAAATAAAAATAAATAAGTAAATAAACAAATAAATCCAACTGTGTTGCCGACTACTTTGCTAGTGAATACAAACATAAATATGTATTGTTTCCCCCTTTCATCCATGTTCTTTACCCAGGTGGTATGCTCCATTTTCAATATGCAATCCTAGTAAAGAACAATTTAAAATTATTGGAAATTCGTTCCCTTCTGATTTTCAGGGAATTTAAAGAGAACATTTCCTTGATTTGTCCCAGGAGACCTGCCATTTCAGAGAAAACACTGCAAGACTTAATGAGCTAAACACAGGCACCTCAGCTCAACTTTAATTTCTAACTTAGTTTGGGGAAGTCAATTTCGAAAAGCTCCAAGATATTTTCAAGGCTTCTATTTATATTCTGAAGAACACGAGACTGGTACGCATGTCTTAAAAAGCCATGGACTGCGAATGCCTATCAGTGGGAAGACCTGTTAAAGTTCCCTCCGTGGAAGATAGCAGGAGGGGATCAAGCCCTTACACTCTACAATTTATATTAAGAATCTTCATGACCAATCAAAGCTAAGCACAAACCTATAAACTAGAAAAGTCCAGGTATTTGGGGGAAAAATTCTTTGATGTAATTATTAGACCAGATTTCAATCTCTAGGTGAAAGATCAGAAAATTGAGTCTTCCTTTAAATAGCTTTTCTTTTTCCGAAAGCTTTAGGACTTCTTTCTTCTAGTGAGGACTTGTTTCAGATAGGGAAAAGAAAGCAAAAGAGACCATCCTCTTGGACTTACCATTAATGTAAATTTATGCTTCATGGATTTGGCTAGGATGAGCCCTGCAGGTTAAGGACAGATTTTCGGTGGAAGTCAACCAGTGTAAATATATATACTAATATATGCTTGGCTAAGCATGTTAGTAATTGATAACATGTTTAAATTAAGAGGAAGTCAAGGCATTCCCTTCTCACTTCTGCTCTAACATCCTAGTTGAATGACCCAGAAAAACACACCATGTGAATCTCAGCAGGTGTGGGAGACCTCGGGAAACAAGCACTTCTGTTATTTTTCTGGTGTGGGCTTAGACATAGATAGCAACAATGGCATTCCTACAGATGAGAAAAAGGAAGCTCAGAGAGGTAAACTGGCCCAAGGAAACATGGCTCATGAGTGGCAGGACCAGGCATCCAACCCCAGAAGCCTCTCTCCAGAGATCTCGTGGGGTTTTGGTTTTTGTTCTTTAAAGATATTTATTTATTTATTTATGGCTGCGTCGGGTCTTAGTTGCAGCGCGGGCTCTTCATTGCAGCACGCGGGCTTCTCTCTAGTTGTGACACGTGGGTTTTCTCTCTCTAGTTGTTGCGCGCAGGCTCCAGGGCGCGTGGGCTTCTGTAGTTGTGGCACGCGGGCTTAGTTGCCCTGCGGCATGTGGGATCTTAGTTCCCGGACCAGGGATCGAACCTGCATCCCCTGCATTGGAAGGCGGATTCTTTACCACTGGACCACCAGGGAAGTCCCCAGAGATCTTGTGTTTACCTTCTACCTCTGTATGGCCAACTTCAGAAAAGTGTTCTCTGTCAGCTGCATGGAACCATGACAGAGCCGGATCGTAATTAATTGTCCCCTGCCTCCCCTGATAAACTGACTGTAATAAAATGGTTAATTCAGATCCCCCAGAGTGTCAAATTTGACAGGAAAAATAAGGTCAGATCTCACTGGATTGGAATGAGTATCCTGGCTGAACTGATTCGTGTGGGTACTCAACCCATTACAACTACAGCTCTCCAGGGGCCTGGCGCTCCCTGATTCTCTTCTACTTTCCAGGCATTAGACTCATGATTTCACCCAGAAAGTCAAGTTTTGAGCAGAGCTTATTAAACAATATGCTGCTTCAGCAGAAGGACTGGCCAAGACAGAAAGTGATCACTCACACACACACACACACACGCGCGCGCGTGTGCGCACGCACACGCACACACAGAGATACATGCTTCCCCTCCTAAATAAACGAACAAAGGTTTGGATGAAACTTAGGCTTGAGAAATAAAATGAAGTTCCAGGGGAAAATCATCACTGAATTAAAATAATTTCCAGGCGGGGTAATAAGTGTTGGATCTCAGAGTCCTGACAGTTTTTAAGTAGCTCATGCTAAGAATACAAACGCTATACTGAATATACATGAGACAGGAAAAATCTTGCCTGCATACCTGAGAAAACCGAATTTTAAAATTTAGAAAACCCTTTAGAGTGAAAGGAATCTGTTTACTTATGGACAAGATCTCTGGATTAAGACTCTTTCTTACTTTGAGTCACTTCTTCATTATCGCTCAGAGAGTCTGTTTGCTAAACACAGTAGGTGTTTATTACTGGACTACCCTGCATCTATTCTGCCTTGATGAGGTTCCTCTACCCTGTTTTTCATTTTGGAGCTATCACTTTCTCTCTTGGTCCTTATGGTTTGAGTAGACCTGACTCTACTCTCAGGCACGTCACCCAGGCCTGGCCAAAGGGAGTGCCACCATGTATTTGGATTCAGAGATGAAAAAAAGTTTATTAGAAATTATCTGGTACCATTTGCTGGTGTCACCAGGGGAGAGGAACGCTCTTTTCCAGCTATAAAATACAAGTCTTGAGCTGCCAGTGAGGAAAGGCTGCCTGAAAATGAAACTAACCCAGAGAAAAAGAGAGCTGAGAGGCAGAGATAGACCATAACCTGAAGACAGGGCTGGCTTCACGGGCATGCAACTTACGAAGTTCACAGGGCCACACACTTGGAAGGGCCCTACCCTTGGTTTAAGGCTATGCTGTCACCATTTTGAGATTCTTAATAGTTTTTGAACCAGGGGTGCTGCATTTTCATTTTGCATTAGGTCCCACCAATTATGTAGCCAGTCTCACCTGAAGACTTACCAAAGACCTCTGGATCCAGTGATGTCTGAAGTCAGACCTATCCTGGGACCTTTCAGCTGTATGAGCCAAGAGATGCTCTTGTTTTATACAAATGAGTTTGGGTTGAGACTTCTCTACATACAATTTAGTTCTAATCTGATAATATAACAGCAATTTAGATGATAACCTTTCCAACCTTCCGCTCAATTCTAGAACAAACTCTTCAACCAGCTCATAGATAATTATCCATCTTTTTTCTAAAACCCTTCAGTTGTGGGAAACTACTTTGTAAAGTAGCCCATTTTGAAACAACTATAATATTCTTAAAGTTTGCTTTTATTAATTTGTACTTATTAGTTCTATTTCTAATCTCTAGAATTATTCAGATAAATAGTACCTCCTGCCACATGGCAGGATGTCAAATACTTGAAGACAGCTATAATCGCATCCCCCAATAATTCACCACTGTTAAGTCAGACCCCAGTTTCTTCCATTCTCCTTTTATGCAGTTTCCAAACCCTTGAACATCTCGTGTAATATCCAGACTGTCACCATCGAGATCGAATGCAAACTCCTACTGTGAACTGCAATGGAATTCTTCCTTTCCTGACCTTGGATGGAACATGTCTATTAACACAGGCTAAAACGACATCACCTAAGGCAACTGGCTCAAACTGACCAAGGGCAGGAGTCAGCAAAATACGGTGACAAAAACCCAGCCCACTACTGTTTTCTGGTAAATTAAATTGTACTGGAACATAGCCACGCTCAATTTTTTACATACTGTCTAAGGCTGCTTTCATATTACAATCAGAGTTGAAAGTGGCTGGCCTGCAAAGTCAAAAATATTTATTATCTGGCTTTATAGACAACAAGTATGTCAAACCCTGATTTAAACCAACAGTATAAGCATTTACATTTATCCTTGTTAGATTTTATTTCATTAGTTTGGGCCCTTCATTCTAGTTTGGTAAGATTTTCTTTAACTCCATCAATATGTAACCTATATCTAAACTTTTAAATTCACAGACAAAAAGTCTCAAGCAAAATCGTACTGTATTCCCTATCCGTAGTCTCTTTCTAAAATCTATGCTAATTGATTTGTAGTAACTGCAATGGGTATTTTAGATAACAAAGGAAATTACCCTTCACCCTTAATTTCAATCCACAGCATGGAGATCTAACACTGGCATTACCAGTTTTATTCTTAATTGTACAAGAAATATAGGAGCAGGGCTACCCACTGCTGTTCCACGTTGATGGAAATGTTCTACACGTCTGCACTGTCCAAGACGATAATCACTGGCCACGTGTAGCTACTGAGGACTGGAAATATGACTAGTTCCACTAAGGACCTCCATTTTTAACGTCACATAACTCAAAGAATTGAAAATTAAATATAAATATGCACATGTGGCTAGTGGCTACTATATTGGAAAGGACAGCCTTAGCGAGTTAAGAACACTAAGAAACAGGAAAGTTCCATGCTCGTTTTCTTGCTCAGGGCTCTTCCAGGGCTCTCATATATATAACTGCCTCGAGAAAATTCGCTCATTTCTCCGATATCCAATACCAACAGATGACTGGCAGGCTGAAGCCCATCTTGTTCATGATAGTTAATGGCAAATTAGGGCTTTGAACCCAGCTCATGTTTGAAAGAATAATGGAAAAGAAACAAATATACCATAAAAAAAGGGCTAGGTTAGCAAGACAGCAAGCAAACTAGAACACTACAGAAGCTACTTAGGAATTCAGTAAGTTTTCATTTTACTACAAATTCTTTATTGAACATAATAAATCCCTGGTGGGCACTGAACTTTGTGGTTATAGGACTGGGAAAGAAAGCCAATTTGTTGACCTGATGTACACAGAATCACTTCAGGAAGTGAGCTTGGATTCTTCACTCCTTGGGGAGTTCTCCCACCCAACATTTCGGGGCATCTCTTTCATGCATGAGAATTGCCATTACTGCATGTGGAACATATGGAAAACTGCCCCTGTTCCAAAGAGGAGTCTGATGTGCAGTCAGGATTTACAATAGTATCAATAAACACTGATAATTTCCAAATGTCTGCCTTCCATCCAAATTACTCTCTTGAGATTCAGAAGCATCTATGCAACTGTGGTAGATTACAAAATATGGCCATGGATTCTTCCCGTGCTGTGTGTTTGCAAGGTGCCTTTGTTGCTCTTCCCTTTCAGAGGATGAGTCAAGGGACTTCCTTGGCGATGCAGTGGTAAAGAATCCACCTTCCAATGCAGGGGACGCGGGTTCGATCCCTGGTCGGGGAACTAAGATCCCAAATGCCAAGGGGCAACTAAGCCCACGTGCCACAACTATTGAGCTCACACGCCTCAATGAGAGAGCCCGCGTGCCACAAACTACACAGCCCACACGTTCTAAAGCCTGCGCCCAGCAGCTAAAGAGAAGCCCGAGCAGACCACTCACCGTAATGAAAAGGTCCCACGCGCCTCAACAAAGTTCCCGTGTGCCGCAACTGAGACCTGACGCAGCCAAGACAAATACGGAAAATAAACAAATAAAATAAAAAATAAATATTATAATTAATTAATTAATTAATTTTTTTTAAAAAAGAGGATGAGTCAGTTTCCCAATCCCTCAAACATGGGCTGGTCTTGGAAATTGCTTGGCCAAAAGACTGTGGCTGAAATGTCATTATGCATCTTCCAAAGCCAGACCTAAAAGGGCCTTGCTTCTGCCTCCGCAGACTTGGAATGCTGCCCTGAAACCATGAAAGAAGCCAGCCTAGTGTCCTGCAGGATCAGAGACCATGTGGAGAAGAACCAAGGTGCCCCAGCCAACAGCCAAGAGCCCTGCCAAACAGGTACGTGAGGCTCCCTTGGACCTTCCAGTCTAGCTGCTGTCCTGGATGGATGCAGCCATAGGAATGAGCTCAAGCAAAACCAGCAGTGGAACTATTCAGGAAACCCACTGAATTGTGAGAAATAATAAATTGTTATTTGAAGCCATTAAGTTTTAGGATGGTTTGTCACGCAACAGTAGATAACGGAAATTCCAAATCTCTCCAGGACATCTCCATGTGCACGTCTCGGAAGCACATCAAATTTACAAGTCCATAAGTCAATGCATCCCCAGCCCCTTCCAGGTCCCACAAGCATTCCTTGATCTCCCACCCCCAGCTTGGTGAGGTGCTCTTGTAAATGCTTCTCCAGCTGGAACAGGGTATTACAAACTCCTGTACCTTCTCCTAGCTCTCAGAGCATGCACCATATTTGTTTTAGACCCTGTATTCCCAGCTCCTAGAATAGGATTTGGCACATATTAGGTGCTTAATAAGTATTTGTTAAATGCCAAAAGAACAAATCATGCATCTAGAAACCTCAGCTATCTAGAAACACAGAAACATAAAAATAATTGGTGGGGCGGGAGTGGGAGTCAGTAAGGCAAGACACACCCAAGCACAACTCAGGAATTTACTCAAAGCCCAGGGTATCTCATATTATACACATATATAACAAACCTAGTGATCGTATCATGTAGGTTATAGCAGCAATGACCTGAATGCCGGGCAAGGAGGCATAAACAGATTAATTGAAAAAAATCACTCACAGTAGGCAAATTGAAAGGTAACAAAAGTGACAATTCAGAAGGAGAAAGGAGATAAATGAAGTTAACTCCAACGAACAGACAGGAGAGCCAGGAAAAGTATAGCACTCTAAGCTATTTGGTGTCTCTTCTCACTCAAAGTCCTCACCTAAGCCACCCTAAACATCTCAACCACCAGAAGAAGTGAGGGCCAGGAGGGCAGGGAGTTTTGTCTCCTTTGTTCTGCGCTGCCCCGGCTCCTAGCCCATCATCAGTATTCAGTGAACATTTGTGGATTGAACGAACAACCTTCAATCACCAAAGACAACCCAGAACAGACTGATGTCTAAAGTGAGAATGATCTGAGTCATCGGGAAAAGATTAAAATATATTCATTACACCAAGTTTAAGAACACAGGGCAGGAGGTAACATATTGGAAAAAGTTCTACTAAAATTGCTTTTCAAAGTTTGGACAAATATAAGCGGTAACCTTCATTCATCTGAAAAATGTATGAACACGGACGGCCAGATACGTGAGTTAGAACGTGTCTATTTTTCCTTGCATACTGAGAGCTCGAACTGTCTCTTGCATTTTTCTGTATTTTCTACTATGCCTAGCAAACCAGGTATAAACAATAAAACTGTAATTAGTATCTTAAACCTTTTATTATGGAAAATTTCACACATACATAAAAGTAGAAGTAGAGAATAAGTTAATGCATTTCCATATGACTATTACCCTGCTTCAATATCATCCACTCTTGGTCAACCTTGTTTCATGAAAATCACATCTACCTTCCCTCCTCCACACCATACAAACATTTTGGAATGAATAATTGGTTTAAGATCCAGTTAATTACTATCACCTATAATCTAGTAGGTGAAATTTCTAGATTTATTTGTATTTAACGGATACTAATTAATGGCATCTTTCATCAGTGATGATTTCATCTAAGTATATGAAGAATAACCCACTCATGATAGCTTTTTTATTTTTATTCATCCATAGAAAACCAAATGTCATACTAAAATAAATTATTCATTTTAATCAATTTTTTATTTGTTGCTCTCATTAAGCCATTTTTCTTCCCGAGGATCTGAGAAATGGCATTTTTCAAACATGGCAAGCCAACTAAAAGAAAATCACCTTATGGTTTACATTTTCCCAGGTACTAGATTTTTCAAAATGTCACATTTCTATTTCCTGTGCCTTTTACGGATTATATATCCCAACTGTAGTTTATTCTAACGTTCAGAACACAAAACATTGCTGTTTTGCTTAAGTTCAGATATCACATTAATTAAAGGTTTAGAATATCTGAATCCAATTTTAAAACAAATGTAACACCAATCATTGCCCTGAAATACACTTGCGTAGTGACAACTCATCTTGTCTCAAACATAATATTTTATGATCTAAAATTTTGGTTTAAATTATTGAATGTAAACTAAATTGGACTTTAATTATACAGATTTTAACATGACATTTAGTCCTATACTCACACAAATAAAATTTGGGGAAATGCACAGAATTCTTACAAAACTTTTTTCTTTATTTGAAAATCAGTGACTTCCCTACAGAACCTGCTATGTCACAGCGTAGAAGAGATTAAAACAAAGGAGTGGGAAGTATTCTGCCCATGGCTAAGTGAGAGGAATTACATTCACTAAAAATTTACTTCACAGGTACTCTACTGAAGTGGCTCTCAAACTTTGCTCCACGTGGAAATCACCTGGGGTGCTTCTAAAAAATCCTGATGCCCAGGTCACAACCTGGACCAAATGATCTGGATCTCTGGAGATGGGACCAATATGTGCTGAAGCCAGCTTGGCTCCCAGCAGCTCCTAAGAGCCAATAGTGCACATGTCTTCCCAACTCTGTGTTTAGTGACACTTACGGTAGTCGCAGGGAATTGGCAATGGTGGGAATATTTACACCACAGAAATGGGCAGACACTATAAATCAGAGCTTATTATCTTCCAGGGAGTCAACGGTTCACCATTTACCAGCATATCACTGGAGTGGAGGCATGGGGGGTGCACAAGTATCAGAATTTTTTAAAGCTCCCCAGATGGTTTCAATGTGCAGCCAAGTTTGAGAACCAGTGGTCTAGACCTGGTGTTTGCTAAACTTGAAGGGTCATCAGAATCACTTGCAGGACTTGTCAAAACACTGGCTGCACTTCTGATTCAGTGGATCTGGGCTAGAGCTCCAGAAGCTGCATTTCTAACAGGTGAGGCTAATGAAACCTGTCCAGGGACCACATTTTGAGAACCACTGGTCCCGGGCATCTAATGAACGTGAACCAACTAACAAGTGCAATGATTAGTCTTAGAAATTGAGAGGAGGCAAAATCAGCCCAGATAGATCACTGCTCACAATAAAAGCTGGGGAGCAACACGTAAACACTAGAAATCTCTCTTTATCCAATGCCTTTCATGTCCTGCCCGTTCCTTATCACTTGCCCCCATTCTCCAGGGATATTCATTCATTCATTCCTACCACCATCTTTTATTGAGTCTATATTATATGTCTGGTAGAATAGGAGGTTAGAAATAAAAGATCAAGGAGACAAGGTCCAGGCTAGAAGCTTACCTCCCGGCTGGGAACACAATCACCTAGATATTCAATCAAAGCAAGGCCTGGTAATTGTGCCATAAAGGTGTATACAGCTTGCTTCAAAAGCTCAAAATAAGATAGCGACCAGGGGGTCTGCCCAGAAGCGCTACTAGTTGACATACACGTTTACAAGATAACTAAGAGTCAGGTTAAGTGGACCAGAGGAAGGAAGGAGATGAACCACTGCAGGCAAAGAGAACAGCTGCTTTAAGGGCAGGACAGCACAAAACAACATACTGATGCCAATGGGTCTCAATATCAGGTGGGCATCGGAATCACTTGGGGAACTTGGTAAATATACGAAGGCTCAGGCCATCTTTGGGGGCCTCTGTGTCCTTTACTGGCTCTCTCCACGTGAGCTGGAGGACCACGGACTCAGAGAATCATGGCCAGAAGTGATGTGCCAGAGTAGCACCACGGGTCCCTGAGGGAAGGAAGAGCTGGATTTGAGAGGAGGCCAGGGCCACCCTACAAAGAGTGATTTGAAATTTTGTTTAAAAAAAAAAATGAGGGGGGCTTCCCTGGCGGCACAGTGGTTGAGAATCTGCCTGCCGATGCAGGGGACAAGGGTTCGAGCCCCGGTCTGGGAGGATCCCACATGCCGCGGAGCAACTAGGCCCGTGAGCCACAACTACTGAGCCTGCGCTCCGCAACGAGAGGCTGCGACAGTGAGAGGCCCGCATACCGCGATGAAGAGTGGCCCCCGCTTGCCACAACTAGAGAAAGCCCTCGCATAGAAACAAAGACCCAACACAGCAAAAATTAATTAATTAATTAATTAACTAAAAATAAAATGAGGTATTGTTTACATCTTCTCCTGGCCATTCGGGCATCCACTACCCCCGAGGAGAGTCAAAAAAGCTTTGGTTTTCCAAAGCAGGGGCCAACAAACTGCAGTCCCCTGGCATATGGGGCCCACCACACGCTTTTGTACCATGCAGGAGGTGAGAATAGTTTTTACATTTTTAAATGGTTGGAAAAAGAATAATATTTTGTGACACATGAAAGTTACATGAAATTCCAATTTCAGTGTCCATGCAACAGTTTTACCGGCACAGCCCAAGTTATTCATTTATGAATTGTCTGCGGCTGCTTTCACGCGACAACGGCAGAGCTGTGTAGTTGCAACAGAGACTATGTGGTCAGCAAAGCTGGCCTTTACAGAAAGGCTTACTGACCCTCCTTCTAAAGGCTAAGCCTGTGAAGGTCTAGAGCTGGAGAAGCGACTAAAGGACGAGGAAGAAGAGAGCGACCCAGACCAGGAAGAGTGAGAGTCCCCCAACTGGTGGCTTCCACATACAATGGAGCCCTGGAGACGCAGACCTGGTCTCAGCCCCAGAGGTAGTAGGTGTCTTCTGGGACCATCTGGACAATGGCTTAGTGAGAGGCCACCAAGATCTGTGGCCCTCTGTGTTGCAGGGACGGTGCAGAGGCCAAGCTTAACAGGAGGAAGAGATGCCGTCAGCAAAGGCACCCACTTTCAAACGCCAACATAGGCCCCGAGCATCGCAGTTGCAGTCATGATGAAATGAAGACCAGAGGCCCCACTTTAATGGTCCTGGCCTCCTTAATCCCTGGAATTCTAAATAACCCTAAAGGTAGGAGCAGGGACCCTCTCCCCTGCACACTCCTCCTGTCAGGTGGGTGGTGGCTAAGCCAGGTGGAATTTGATTTAGGAAAAGACAGAAATGGGGCATTTCCTGATACCCCTTAGTTCACAACATTCTGTTCGTACTTCAGATGCCCTTCTCTTCGCTAGGCTCTTCTTGAATTTGAATACCAAAGCCATTTTTCTTTCTGGTTCCACCAACATACAGCCAGAGGGGAAAGCTGGTGATCTCTGGAGCAAGATGCCTAAACGCACCCGTGGCCTCTGTCTCAGCACAGCACCCCACTGTGGTTGGTTGCAAGGAGGCTGTGCCGTGCTCCAAATATATCTACTGGAGAACAGCCCAGATTTAATTTACTACTATACTCTGGGTGCGGGATCTCTTAATATCTTCCAGTTACCTGCCTCATACAACCATAGCTATTTTAAGCAGAAGTCACTTAAGGCTTCCTCATCATAGAAAACCTTCCCTTTTCCAGAAACTTATGGTCAGACAAAAAGTCACAGAGACCTTGAGCTTGGGTTCAGCCCAAAGTTTGGATTTTATATCTTTGGAACCAGGAGCTGCAGCCGTTTGAGGTTCTTCTGGGTAGAAAGGGAATATACGCTTTGAGCAGAGGATTACTTTAATTGGCAAAAGCTGTTTGAATGGACCATTTAGTTTTGCAAATGTAAAGTGGGGACTATAATTAGTGAAGGAAAGGTCTGAAATGCTACAACTGCAATAGTGGCAAATAAAAAAGTGGTTGTAGGAAGCGTCGCACCCCTGCAGATAGGTTTGCCCTAAAGAACGGTTTCTTATCAGTGGTGGGTTTGGCTCTCCTTTATCCACAGCTTCTAGATTCAACTTTTAGAGGCCATCTGTATTCCCGGCCCACGGCCCTTTCAAACCCAGCCCCGTGGGTCTCTCTCACCTTCCGTCTCTTACTCTCCTTTTTCCAGCTCCTACTCATTCTTCTCTTGCTTTCATGCTCCAAGTGTGGTCCTCAGAGCAGCGGCAGCAGCGTTTTCGGGGAACTCCTTTGAGATGACAGATTCCCAGGCCCCACCCCAGACCCAACCAATCGGAACCCTTGAGAGTTGGCCCGGCAATCTGCATGGTAACAAGCCCTCCAAGGTGACTCTAATGCACACACAGGTGAAGGTCTTGCTGAAGCAGTTTCCAAGGGCAGAGCAGGAGCGAAGGTACGGGAGATGTGAACTTCACTTGGCTCTAGAGAAGAGGCCTTAACAAAGGAACTGGAGCCTGCTGGTTCGGCATCAACCCAGACAATTCTACAGACATCCTGAGCTTCGGTTAAGACCAGACTATCACCCAGCATCAACCATCAGACAATGATGACCTGATAGAGCACTACCGTCTATGCCAGCAGGAATTCAAGGGAAGAGAGTGGCACTAGATGACCAAAGGGCATGGCCAGCGCATGTCTGTGTTGGGGGTGACTGGAGGGTAACTGCCAATGGGGACTCATGGTACGACCAGGAGCCAAGCAGAGAGTGAAGCCCTAGGGCCAGCCTTTTGAGCCCTGAGCATGGCCCCAGCTGAGAGCCAGGTTGGGTTTCGCTCTCGTTAGGCCCTTCTTTCATCCCCAAGTCTCTGCTAACTGTTGATATGACCTTCATCATTTCCCCAAGTTCATGAACCCAAGAAGCCTCCGGGTTACCCTTCAGTCGTGGTGACCAGGTGCTGGGAGCTCCACGCTCATCAGCTTTACGGAGAACAGTTCAACCAGGTTTTGGCCCCTGAGTCTACAACAGGTTGCGCTTGGTTTTGTTGGGCTCTGAAAATTGAATCTGGAACCACCGCAAGCCTGCAAACCTGCCTTTTATCTCCAGTATCTTGCCAAGTTGTAAGGTAGCTCTTCAACTTGAGCAGGTTCGAAGCACACACACCAAGCTCTCCTCTAAAGGACAAACGATTTCTCTGCTGTGTTTTTGCTGTGGGAAATGGCCTTGGCTCTTTCAAAGGCCTCCGGGAGCCCACCACAGCAGAGGAAAATCGAAAGCTTGATTTCTCATTTTGAAAGCCATGCAAAGAATGATCTCACCTGTTAACCCAACAAGGGGTTTCTAGACATTCACAGGACACCGAAGTTACGCACAGGACAGAGGAGAGGGGATAAACTGTAAAGTTCCCAGTCGGATCCAGTGGCTGCTGAGGCGGGAGCTGGATTTAGGCCCCAGGGCCGAGCTGCCCGAGCCCAGGGAGCGGAGCGCCGCTGTCAGCACCGAGCACCCCTGCCATCAATCTGAATTAATGTGGCCCCTGGAACAGTGGGGAGGCTTAAAATCCAGAGACTCATGAAGACCGTTTCTGTGCAGTTTCACACTGAGCCTTGGTAAGAAGTCTACTTAGCTTGATAAAGTAAAGCAAAGAATGAGCAGAACATTTCAAGTTACAAAAGACCTGCAGAAGCACGGGACTGCATCCTCCTTCTCTCCCATCAATTAACCAGAAACTGAGCCATTCCCCACCTGCTGGGAAACAAACAAGCTAACACATTTCATGAATTCTCAGAAGCACAGGCCTTTCACATTTTCAAGTCTCCAGGTTCATCTTATAATGAATGGCATTTTGGAATTCCTGCCTTCCCAGGAAGCACAATTGGTTGATTATTCTCAGGGTCATGACTGGACAGTCACAATTCGTCCCCGTTTCAGCCAAAATCTATGTAAATTCCATTTGAGGAAGTAAAGAGGAGACTTCATGGTCGCTGAAAAAAATTTCTGTTGAAAATTTCTGGGAACATCAAGAAAGGGTCTTGCATCAAAGCACGCAGAACGCGTTTAAACAGCTAGAAAGAAAATCCTAGGGGCAATAATGAAGTACTCATTCAAGAGATGCTGCATCACCAGTGCTGTCCACGGCACCAAGGAAAATATTTTGTGGAAAATCATGGACATCAATTACTGCATTGAAAAGTGATTCATACGGGTCAAGCTTTATGTTTTATATGTACAAAAGTTTAAGGAATACCTTAACTAACTTGTTTGCTTATATTTCACTTTTTTGTATGCACCAGAGTATTATATGATTAAAATCTAAGCTTAAGTCTCAAAGTTAGCTCAAGAAATATAAAAGTCTAAGGGTTTGCCAAACTTTTTCTGTAAAGGGCCAGACAGTAAACATTTTCGGCTTTGTGGGCCATTCAGTCCACTACTGCAACTACTCAACTCTGCCACTGTGGCAAAAAGGCAGCCACAGACAACACGTAAATGAATGGGTGTGGCTTTGTGCCAATAAAACATTATTTATAAAAACAGGCACTGGGCCAGATTTGGCCTACAGGCCAATTGGCCAGCCTATGATCAAAGTGATAAAACATGTCTTCCTTTCATAGTGGACACATATAAAGATGTCTAGCAACTGATGAACTCTTAGATGCCATGAAATTTGATATATATGCCAATGATAACAACTATTGCTCAGTCGAGGAAAAAACCCAACACCTTTGTTTCCCACCACCTCTTTCTTTCCTATTCAGGGGATCATACATATAAAGTGCTTCCCCTTTCTTCTAGATTTCATTAATCATCACTTACCTAAGCAATCTTCTGACGTATCCATATTCCTAGCCTCTTTCTTTATTACTTTCTCTTCTAACCTTCTTGTCTATTGGCATTAGAAAGCTACCTCCACATGAGTCAAAATGCAAGGCTCATCATGAATAATAAGTTTAATAGCTGTATTAGGGATGTACTTTGTCAAAGAAAATGAAAGAAACACTTTGAAGTGAAATAAGGTAATAACGAACCAACCTCTTTACCTTCTAAAATTCTCAGTAGGGTACAAAATAACTTTCAGAAAGTTACATCTCCTTACTCTCTAATAAAATCTATTCCCCCTGCTTCAACATGAACATTTAAAAAGCTTCCTCAATTTTACTCTTGTACTGTTTTGTCTCTGATGGCATCCCAACAAGGTTGGGCACCATTCATGTAAGTTGCACGCACATGGCATTCTGATCACACCGCGGGTGAGAGAATTGTTTTCAGTCTAGCTTTGAATCTCTATGACCAGGAGAGGCTATCTGCCACACAGAACAATCCGAAAGTATCAGTGGCTTGATTCAGCCGAGGTTAGTTTTCACCATCCCAGTCTAGGAAATTATAAAGGGGTGGGGGAGGTGTCGGTGTGTTTTGCTCTACACAGTTGTTCAGGGTTCCAGGCTTCTTCCCTCTGTGGGCTCTGACTCCTCTAAAACTTTACACCAGGATTTCTCAATATTGGCAGTGCTGACTTTCTGGGCCAGATCACTCTTGGCTGTAGGGATATTGTATCCCTACAACAGGGATACTGTAGGCAGTATGCCTGGCCTCTGCCCACTAGATACCAGTAGCACCCTCCACCCCATTGTGACAAACAAAAATGATGTCTCCAGATACTGCCAAATGCCCCCACACTGAGAACCAGTGACTTATTAAAAAATGTTATTATCACTCATTAGAGATTATGTGCTCTATTTATTCCTGGGAGACTAATTTATTTACTTTAAAAGTTCTTTTTAATATTAAATCAAGTTATCTTTGTTTCTGTAGTACACATGGAACATGATTCCAATAGCTGCTGGACACAAGGTGCTTCAGCTGGGAAGTCCATTATATCATCTTCCCATAAAAAGCAAGTGCCAGGGCTTCCCTGCTGGCGCAGCGGTTAAGAATCCGCCTGCCAATGCAGGGGACACGGGTTCGAGCCCTGGTCCAGGAAGATCCCACATGCTGCGGAGCAACTAAGCCCACATGCTACAACTACTGAAGCCCGTATGCCTAGAGCCCATGATCCACAAGAGAAGCCACCACAATGAGAAGCCCATGCACCACAACAAAGAGTAGCCCCTGCTCGCCGCAACTAGAGAAAGCTCGCGCGCAGCGCCAAAGACCCAACACAGGCAAAAATAATAAATTAATTTAAAAAAAAAAAGCAAGTGCCCTGTCCCCCTGCCTTGAATTATTTCACAAGCATTTCAGAACCATTCCATTGGCCACAGGGTCAACTGCCATCCATGAGTCACATAAGAAGTCTTTAAAAGCCTGAGTAAAATGGGTTCCCTTGGGAGTTTTTCCAGACCTCAGTAGGTACCCTTGATATTAATTCCCTCTCCTGTTAAAAATCCACCATCCCACCAGCTTCACTCCAGTGGAAGGCAACAGTCTATGGACAAAACCACTTGCGCAAGTGAAACCAAATCCCATGAGGTTGTAAGAATGACTCTTACAAGCCAAATGGTGGGTCCCCTAATAGTTGCTTACATTATCCTAGTTCCCTCGAAACAGTATTACCTCTCATTCTTGCTGATGCAAAGCTGCTAAAAAGTAATCGAAGGCAGGCCTGTGTCTTTTGGATGTACCCATCAACATTTAGTGGTTGCTTAGGAAAGAGTAGTGTAATTACAACTGACAGTGTTTTCTCTACAACTGGCACACGCTGTAGCCCTTGAAGCCATTTTTTGGAAAGTGCTATCTTAGAGGAAAAAGGAAGAGTGCGTTGGCAAACGTAAACACAGCCTGGCACTGCACTAAAACCCTCACGGCTACAATTTGCCTAGGTCAGGAGACTTAGACTGAAGGCTGCTATCAAAATCAAACATTGAAACCACAAGGTCTAACTAAAGCACCACTTTTTTTCCCCAAAAAGGACGCTGGAAGCAATAAACCCAATTGTGAAAAAGTATGACAATCAAGAATGATCAAATAGTGGGCACATAAGTGAAAGCAGTAATAATATAAAGCCCTAAGAGTGGTAAACATGGGGAGAAGCACTACTCCACAGAAGGAGAAGGCATAATTGGAAAAGTTCATCCTGCCCAAAGTCCTGGGAAAATCTCACCAACACATATCATTAGATCCTAGATATCTCTGTTGCAGGCCACCCACATACCAGGGAGATCAAAGTCACTAACTGGAACCCAATGGCTCCATTTATCATTTGGAAAGCATCTTCTAACAACAATCTATTTCATTGCACCAGTGCACCAAAATATGCCCTCTCTTCTCTCCTTCCTCCTCCTTTCATGATGCGACCTGAGGAGGAGGCATCAAAAGATGTTACTAGTGAGAAATTCACAATAGGAAGAAGGAAAATTCTTACTACACATGATGAATCTGGACATTTCAGTAGCGGAGAAATTCACAGAGGTGAATTCTGTAGCTGGGTAAGGCCTATGGCTCACTGTAACATTTGAAGTTAGAGGGAAAAGAAATCTATCAAATTTCACCATTTTGCAACATAAGCAGATTGTGTGCTGGGTCAAGATGGAATCTCCCTGACCTGAAAATGCCACGTTCACCACAGGGAAGGGGACATACCACCTGCTAAGGATGGAAGCGGAGGAGTCTTCCCAGGTTTGCCTGGGACTAAATCCCAGATGCTGCTGTCAGGGTGTCTGTGGTGGGCAGTGAATCCCAGAGCATATGTCATCACCACTGTGACTCACTGTTACACAGACTAATTTTCCCTGGCACTTGTGGTCCTTAGTTTCAAGGGCACTAATTGTAAATGTCATTGAAAATGATAAACAGGAAGCAAGTCACTAAAAAAAAAAAAAATGCATCTGCTTATAGAACTGTCTGAATTCGATTTACTCTTGCACTGTGAGTGGGGAATCTGGTCTTCAAACTTACTTCCCTCATATAACCACATCTGTTCCAAGGAGAAGGTGCTGCAGTAATTTCAAAGCCACTGTTCCTATAAGGCTCTTTATCTTGTTCTTAGACACTACCAGCACCTTTCACTGGGGCTTGCTATGGTGTTACCCAAAATGGACCAACACAACTCCACCTAATTAATTCTGAGTTCTACATTGTTCCAAACTGGATAAACATTGTTAAATATGAGAAACCTGTTCCCACTTTAGAGTTAATTATACATGCCACTGAGAATTCTAAATCAGACCCTCCAACAATTATTCCAGGAGGAAAATCACTAGTTTTACCTGCAATTTCAGATTACCTCCACAATGCAGACTTTTTTATATTCTCTGACATCTCATGACAGCTACTGTTCTTCTGAGTAGACTGTATCCATTTATTTCAGAAACAAAATGTACAAAAGCAGTAGAGGTTCAAAAGAAAGAAGGGAATATGTAATGGGATGGTTATCTAGACAGAAAGTTACTCGTGATTTTTGGAAAGCCTAATTGCTCTATTCCCTTTGGTAGTGATGATAAAAATCATACTGCATTAAAAGAGAGGGAAGAAACCACTTTCAATAATACCCACATGGTTGGAAGTGAGACTATTACCTCTGGAAATATATAAAATACGAAGAATAGGAATATTCTCTTTGCTATAAGATGGTATTATTATTTAAAAAGGCACCTCCATGTGATCACAGGACGCAAATGATGACAGCACATCAAAGTGGCATTAATTTCTGCCATATACAAAGGAGTTACAAATGGGGACTCTGAAGTGATGGTCAGATACTGAGTCTGCTTCTTCCTTGGATAAGTTAGTTACCGATCGTCTCTGATCCTCAGTGTTCTCCTCTGCAAAGTGGGACTAACAATAGAAGCTATCTCACTAGGTTCTTCTGAAGCTCAAATAACAGAGCTATTGCTGAGAAAATGCTTATCAAAGTGCCTGGGACAAAGTGAGCCCTCAATATATTTGAGGAAGTTGTGGGAGTAGAATCAGCAGTGGCGGCAGTAGTAGTCATGATAGCAGTAGTAGCAGTAGTAGTATAAGGGGGTAGTTAGGAATAATATTACTCATAGGTTTCGGAAGTGGTAAAATAATTACTAATATAAATAGTAAGATGTGTTATTTGTAAAACTGCAGAACTAAGTAATATTAACATTACTGCTAATATTATTAGTAACCATATCAGTAATGCTCTTATTAATACTAATATTAACATTTCTAATAACAGCATTGGTGGTTGGCAATACAAAGAGCATAGCTATTACCAGTACTCATAATTATACTAATATTCTAGGCCCTGAAAATCACTGCAGTCAATAAAAATAATGCAATATAAAACTGGTCTATTTTGTACCAGAAATTATCATTTACTTGGGACACAGGGGTATTCCAAACAGCGTGATATCCTTCTGCCTTCCTTTCAGAGAAGATAATTGTATCTTGGAGCAGTATTAGGAAAAAAGAGAGTCATCCTCATGTAGATAAAAGGAAATAAAAGCTACAGAGGAATCATTGAAGTAGGGGTTATTTATGACTTGTGCTGATTACCAATAAGGAGGAAAGGTTGCTCTGAAAAGAATACAGAGAAACACACCTGAAACAGAAAGAAACGAGCATATTACTCTAGCAACAAGAGTTTCCAAATTACAGTCAAATCTTGATTACCTAGAAGCAAGTGACCTGCTTTGAGAATGATGGTGGTCAAAAACATATGCAAAAATATCCATGTATAAGAAGGTGTATATACCAACACATGCTAAAGGAACTTCCCTAGGCAGGAAACACAAGAGAAGGAAAAGACCTGCAATAACAAACCCCAAATGATTAAGAAAACGGTAACAGGAACATACATATCGATAATTACCTTAAATGTAAATGGATTAAATGCTCCAACCAAAAGACACAGACTGGCTGAATGGATACAAAAACAAGACACTTATATATGCTGTCTACAAGAGACCCACTTCAGACCTAGAGACACATACAGACCGAAAGTAAGGGGATGGAAAAAGATATTCCATGCAAATGGAAATCAAAAGAAAGCTGGAATAGCAATACTCATATCAGATAAAATAGACTTTAAAATAAAGACTATTACAAGAGACAAAGAAGGACACTATATAATGATCAAGGGATCAATCCAAGAAGAAGATAAAACAATTGTAAATATTTATGCACCCAACATAGGAGCACCTCAATACATAAGGCAAATGCTAACAGCCATAAAAGGGGAAATCGACAGTACCACAATCATAGTAGGGGACGTTAACACCCCACTTTCACCAATGGACAGATCATCCAAACTGAAAATAAATAAGGAAACACAAGCTTTAAGTGATACATTAAACAAGATGGACTTAATTGATATTTATAGAATATTCCATCCAAAACCAACAGAATTCATTTTCGTCTCAAGTGTTCACGGAACGTTCTCCAGGATAGATCATATCTTGGGTCACAAATCAAGCCTTGGTAAATTTAAGAAAATTGAAATTGTATCAAGTATCTTTTCCGACCACAGCGCTATGAGACTAGATATCAATTACAGGAAAAAAATCTGTAAAAAATACAAACACTAGGAGGCTAAACAATACATGACTAAATAACCAAGAGATCACTGAAGAAATCAAAGAGGAAATCAAAAAATACCTAGAAACAAATGACAATGAAAACACAATGACCCAAAACCTATGGGATGCAGCAAAAGTAGTTCTAAGAGGGAAGTTTACAGCAATACAATCCTACCTCAAGAAACAAGAAACATCTCAAATAAACCACCTAACCTTACACCTAAAGAACTTAGAGAAAGAAGAACAAAAAGAATGCATAGTAGCAGAAGGAAAGAAATCATAAAGATAAGATCAGAAATAAATGAAGAAGAAATGAAGGAAACGATAGCAAAGATCAATAAAACTAAAAGCTGGCTCTTTGAGAAGATAAACAAAATTGATAAACCATTAGCTACACTCATCAAGAAAAAAAGGGAGAAGACTCAAATCAATACATTTAGAAATGAAAAAGGGGAAGTAACAACTGACACTGCAGAAATACAAAGGATCATGAGAGATTGCTACAAGCAAGTCTATGCCAATAAAATGGACAACCTGGAAGAAATGGACAAATTCTAAGAAAAGCACACCCTCCTGAGACTGAACCAGGAAGAAATACAAAATGTAAACAGACCAATCACAAGTACTGAAATTGAGACTGTGATTAAAAATCTTCCAACAAACAAAAGCCCAGGATGAGATGGCTTCACAGGCGAATTCTATCAAACATTTAGAGAAGAGCTAACACCTATCCCTCTCAAACTCTTCCAAAATATAGCAGAGGGGGGGAACACTCTCAAACTCATTCTACGAGGCCACCATCACCCTGATACCAAAACCAGACAAAGATGTCACAAAGAAAGAAAACTACAGGCCAATATCACTGATGAACATAGATGCCAAAATCCTCAACAAAATACTAGCAAACAGAATCCAACAGCACATTAAAAGGATCATATACCATGATCAAGTGGGGTTTATCCCAGGAATGCAAGGATTCTTCAACATATGCAAATCAATCAATGTGATGCATCACATTAAGAAACTGAAGGATAAAAACCATATGATCATCTCAATAGATGCAGAAAAAGCTTTTGACAAAATTCAACACCCATTTTTGATAAAAACTCTCCAGAAAGTAGGCATAGAGGGAACTTACCTCAACATAATAAAGGCCATATATGACAAACCCACAGCCAACATCATTCTCAAAGGTGAAAACCTGAAACCATTTCCTGTAAGATCAGGAACAAGACAAGGTTGTCCACTCTCACCACTATTATTTAACATAGTTTTGGAAGTTTTAGCCACAGCCATCAGAGATGAAAAAGAAATAAAAGGACTCCAAATCAGAAAAGAAGAAGTAAAGCTGTCACTGTTTGCACATGACATGATACTATACATAGAGATTCCTAAAGATGCTACCAGAAAACTACTAGGAGTAATCAATGAATTTGGTAAAGTAGCAGGATACAAAATTAATGCACAGAAATCTCTGGCATTCCTATACACTAATGATGAAAAATCTGAAAGAGAAATTAAGGAAACACTCCCCTTTACCATTGCAACAAAAAGAATAAGATACCTAGGAATAAACCTACCTAAGGAGACAAAAGACCTGTATGCAAAAAACTGTAAGACACTGATGAAAGAAATTAAAGATGATACAAACAGACAGAGAGATATACAGACAGAGAGATATGGATTCGAAGAATCAACATTGTGAAAATGATGACACTACCCAAAGCAATCTACAGATTCAATGCAATCCCTATCAAACTACCACTGGCATTTTTCACAGAACTAGAACAAAAAATTTCACAATTTGTATGGAAACACAAAAGACCCTGAATAGTCAAAGCAATCTTGAGAAAGAAAAACAGAGCTGGAGGAATCAGGCTCCCTGACTTCAGACTATACTACAAAGCTACAGTAATCAAGACAGTATGGTACTGGCACAAAAACAGAAATATAGATCAATGGAACAGGATAGAAAGCCCAGAGATAAACCCACGCACATATGGTCACCTTATCTTCGATAAAGGAGGCAAGAATATACAATGGAGAAAGGACAGCCTCTTCAATAAGTTGTACTGGGAAAACTGGACAGCTACATGTAAAAGAATGAAATTAGAACACTCTCTAACACCATACACAAAAATAAACTCAAAATGGATTAAAGTCCTAAATGTAAGGCCAGACACTAGAAAACTCTTAGAGGAAAACATAGGCAGGACACTCTGTGACATAAATCACAGCAAGACCCTTTTTGACCCACCTCCTAGAGAAATGGAAATAAAAACAAAAATGAACAAATGGGACCAAATGAAACTTCAAAGCTTTTGCACAGCAAAGGAAACCATGAACAAGATGAAAAGACAACCCTCAGAATGGGAGAAAATATTTGCAAATGAAGCAACTGACAAAGGATTAACCTCCAAAATTTACAAGCAGCTCATGCAGCTCAATATCAAAAGAAACAAACAACCCAATCAACAAATGGGCAGAAGACCTAAACAGACATTTCTCCGAAGAAGATATACAAATTGCCAACAAGAAATGCAAATCAGAACTACAATGAGGTATTACTTCACACCAGTCAGAATGGCCATCATGAAAAAATGTACAAACAATAAATGCTGGAGAGGGTGTGGAGAAAAGGGAACCCTCCTACACTGTTGGTGGGAATGTAAATTGATGCAGCCACTATGGAGAACAGTATGGAGGTTCCTTAAAAGACTAAAAATAGAACTACCACATGACCCAGCAATCCCACTACTGGGCATATACCCTGAGAAAACCATAATTCAAAAAGAGTCATGTACCACAATGTTCACTGCAGCTCTATTTACAATAGCCAGGACATGGAAGAAACGTAAGGGTCCATCCACAGATGAATGGATAAAGAAGATGTGGCACATATATACAATGGAATATTACTCAGCCATAGAAAGAAACGAAATTGAGTTATTTGTAGTGAAGTGGATGGACCTAGAGTCTATCATACAGAGTGAAGTAAGTCAGAAAGAGAAAAACAAATACTGTAGGCTAACACATATATATGGAATTTAAAAAAAAAAACGGTTCTGAAGAACCTAGGGGCAGGACAGGAATAAAGACACAGACGTAGAGAATGGACTTCAGGACACGGGGAGGGGGAAGGGTAAGCTGGGATGAAGTGAGAGAGTAGCACTGACATAAATACACTACCAAATGTAAAATAGACAGCTAGTGGGAAGCAGCCGCATAGCACAGGGAGATCAGCTTGGTGCTTTGTGATCACCTAGAGGGGTGGGATAGGGAGGGTGGGAGGGTGGGGGGGAGATGCAAAGGGAGGGGACATGGGGATATATGTATACGTACAGCTGATTCACTGTGTTATACAGCAGAAGCTAACACACCATTGTAAAGCAATTATACTCCAAAAGATAGTTAAAAAGAAAAAAAGAAGGTATGTACTAATCGGAACTTTATTACCAAGAAGAGAGGACACTTTGCATCTCCCTGTAACTACCTGTACTATCCTGGTACAGTCAGTTCTGCAATCTCACACTCACACTCACTTTGTAAATGTGAATTTGTGTCAACGGGATTGATACATTAGGGAACTATTTGAATACAGTGCAAATCTCCCGTTTGCTGATGCACAATTTCATCAAGGGGAAGGACGATGAATTCAGAAAACTGCATCCAGCTGAACAAAGCCACACAGGATCTACAAAATGTGTGCGAACATACCCCCCCCACAAGGTCTACCGCTCCCTCAGTTCATAGGTCCTCACCTGCTGGTGCAACCTCCCCCCTGATTTCAGATCGCCTTCCTCC
Organism: Leucopleurus acutus; assembly: GCF_964270905.1. Lineage (NCBI taxonomy): Eukaryota > Metazoa > Chordata > Mammalia > Artiodactyla > Delphinidae > Leucopleurus > Leucopleurus acutus. The sequence goes on along the minus strand of NC_139148.1, from coordinate 9,386,312 downwards.
ACCCCTTTGCAGTAACACCCAAGCTGCAACCCTGCCTATGGCCACATCCACAGGCCAACTTCAGGGCTTTTCAAGGGGAAGTGACATAAGTACTGTAGTATTTATGTATTTCCTAACCACTTAACTTGTGTAAAACTGTGCTAGCATTTTTACGAGGTTCTTATCTTTTTTTTTTTTTTTTTTTTTTTTTACTGTGTCACTGACAACGTTTTTTAATACTTTAAGTGCCATACTCTTCACCCATTTTCCCCAAAAGCCTGGCAGGTTCTTATTACACGACTTCGCAATCGTGCTGTAATTTCAAGAACACATGTCGCACTATAGCAGAACTGACTATATCCATCATCCACATCTTCCTCAGCCTGAGAGAGATACGTTACTACCAAATGTCTCTAACAGAATATAGAGCACGGAGACACACTGTGGTGGCCCAGGGCAACTGTCGAGGGGAACTGTAGCAGTCCCTAGACCAAGATTTCTGTCACCCCTGGGATGAGGACAAAGTACTGAGAAGACAGGGAGCTCTCAGTTAAGTATGAAGGGGTAAGAACAGTGAGAATGCTCTTGCAATTTCAGAAGTGACTCTGTGGCAGAGACTGGCCAGCTGATCACCAAACCTGTTTCTCCTCTTCATGATACCCATGACACTACAATTCCCAGTGTCTCATGTGGTTAGATCAGCCTCAGAACGTGTTCTGACCTACAGATGAGAGCAGAGGGGTTACGTGTGCCTTCTTGTCTGCTCCGTCTTCCTTTCAAAATCAGCCTGCTTTACGCACACGAACATGATGTCTTGGAAGCTACATACTGAAGATCACACTGGAGATGACAGATCCACAGATGGAAGGAATTTAGGTCCCTATATCACCACTTGTGTAATAGGGAAGAACAAATCTGACTCCATATTAGATCTGTTTCTTTTACTTTAACCTTTATATTCTGTTGCTTTGAGTTAAGAATGTTGCCTATAGCCTGAAATATACAAAATAGCCCATTCTCAAGGCTCTGACCTTAAAGGGTATAACACTTTTCCATTCCTATGGAGATAAAATGTTGCAGAGCGAAGAATAACATCTGTCTCGGAGATTTACAGCAACATGGTGACCTGACCTACGTGGACAGCTGCAAGAACAAAGGATTCCAGCACCAAGAAGTTTGCCACATCCGACCATGCTGCCCCCCTCAGATGGCCTTTAAAATGCTTTGCTGAAACCCTTCAGGGAGTTGGAGGTTTTGAGGGCATGAGCCACCCGTCTCCTTGCATGGCCCTGCAATAAACCTTTCTCTGCTCCAAACTCCGACGTTTCAGTTTGCTTGGCCTCACTGTGCGTTGCGCGCAGGAACTTGCGTTCGGTAACACTTGGAGACCTTATGAGAGCAAGACATAAAGGACTGTGGTATTAGAGACGTCACACAAGTTGGAGTTATTTTGTCACAGTAGCTTTACCTTAACTTATTAAATCCAGATAGGCTGGCCAACCTGTCCTGCTCCAGCTTAAATGTTATAGGGTTAATGCAGGAGCACTTAATGCAGAGCAGGGGTGTTTAAGAAGTGTGTGCCTTGGATGGACAACAAAGTCCTACTGCAGAGCACAGGGAACTATATTCATTGTCCTGGGATAAACCATCATGGAAAAGAATATAAAAAAGAATGTATATATGTATGTAACTGAGTCACTTTGCTTCACAGCAGAAAGTAACACAACACTGTAAATCAACTATACCTCAATTTAAAAAAATAAATTAAAAAAAAAGAAGTCATGCCTTTTCTACACAACAGCTTCTCTGCTGCTTAGGGGTTACATAATGGTGAATAAGACCCTCTCTCCTTTCGAGGAATTTACAGTCTAGCAAGAGGAGAGAGAAACATGGGTGACCATAAAAGACAGTTACAGAGGCAGCAATTCTGCTCCAAGCAATATACACAACAGAAATCTGTCCATCAGATCATCCTAAGAAGGCACAAGAATGATCAGGACAGCTCTGATCAATGTAAAAACTGGAAATTCCGCAAATAGCCATCAACAGCAGAATGGATACATCAATTGGGGGTCTTCATGTAATGGGATACTCTACAGCAAGGATACAGCAGACGACCACTGCACACCAACAGCCAGACACATTCATATGATACCGTTTATACTACGTTCAAAGACAGGCCAAATGAACTGGTGGTGATAGAGGTCAGGATAGTGACTAACTTCAGGAAAAGGACCCAAAGAGGGTCACTGGACTTCAAGTCATATCCTAGCTCTTGAACTGGGTGGTTGTTACATGGGTGTACGCAGTTTGTGAAAATTCACTGAGTATACACACTTATGATTTAATTGTACACGACTATTATGCTTCAATAAACAGTTAACAAAATCACAAGTGTTACTGATGTCAGGACAGCAGTGTGGAGAACGTACCTCAGAGACTCGAAGATTCAATGTGTCCGCAGAGTGAACTGCACTCATTTAGGCAAGTGAGAAACAAGGATTTTTTTCTGGTGGGATGTTTACAACTATTAGGAACCTCTACGTACTTCCTCATCTTGCAGTCCAGTCCGATAACCTCCGATTCAAACAGCAAATCTTTTTTAATTTACTATCTAAGTACACCCTCAAGTCTTAGGCGTCCTCAGGAGTCACATTTACACAGATACTAAAAAGAGTACAAGCAGAATTACAGGGGAAATGGATTTCTCCACTAATGAGAACATCAATGTTTTTTCAATAAATCTCTCCCTATCTACCCTCCGTCCTTTTCTCCCTCCCCCTCCTCATTTTTGCCCTCTCACTCTCTATCTACACATGCGCATACATATGTACAAACACATAGGGGAGGATCTACAAGATTCTAATGCAGTCACACCGCTTGACTCACTGAGGCAAGCATTGGCTGTGGGGTTCAACAGGCTCAGGCCACTCCCGTTGCAAAAGAAGATTCTTTGCCCATCAGGTCCTGTTGTGGAATCAATGCATGGCCATTTCTAGGGCTCACCATTTCTGTGTTGGTTGATGTGTATTACTTAAAGCCCTGTCAGGACAGAAACCATCTTAGACTAGATGAAGGAAAAACAAAATATTGGCTTGTATAAGTAAACCCACCAAGGTATACTAGCCCCTGGCATGGTCGAATTCAGAGCTCAGATGCCACCAGAGTCCTTTCTCCCAGCCTCTCACTAGATGCTGACCCAGGCTCTTGGCCAGAGGTCCTCTGGGACTGGCACGTATGGCTACACGTATGGAGCTCTGGGATTACATTCTTAAAGGTTGTCCCCATCGAGGAACGAAGCCCTTCCTTGCCAGCTCAATTCAAAGAACGGTGGGCGAGAGCTCTCATTGGCTCAGCCTGGGTCACAGGGGCTGACAAGCAGCAGCCGTGCCTGGATATTATGGTTGGCGTGGGGAAAGGGAAGTTCCCAAAGGAAGAGAAGTGATGTTCCAAGAAGAGGGAAGAGGCTCAGGAGGTGGAAAATCACACATCCACAGCCCTAATATTTTTCAAACATGGACTGCAACTTATTTGGGGGAGGGGGGTCATGAAACTAATCAGTGGGCTGCAATCAGCAGAATTTTAAAATGAAAAAGGGTAAAACAGAACAGAAACAGACTGTATCCAACTCAATATTACTTAGTGAAACTTCTGTTTTAATTATGTGTGTGTGGTATATGTGTGTACTAGGTAACAATGGAAAACAAATTCCTTACAGTCGGTTTTGGTTTAAAAAAATCAGAGTAGTTCAATACTCTAGGCAATCATCAAACATCAGATCTGTTTAACGTGTATGCATGTACACCTACCTACTCATGGAAATACTTAGTATATATTTCATACTTACCCCCGTGTCTTCATTTAATGTGATTACGGCTATAGATAATACAAAAAAAGTTTAGCGGAGACATTTTTTTTTTTAACATCTTTTTTTTTTTTTTTTTTTTTTTGCGGTACGCGGGCCTCTCACTCTTGTGGCCTCTCCCGTTGCAGAGCACAGGCTCCGACGCGCAGGCTCAGCGGCCATGGCTCACGGGCCCAGCCGCTCCCCGGCATGTGGGATCTTCCCGGACCGGGGCACAAACCCGTGTCCCCTACATCGGCAGGCGGACTCTCAACCACTGCGCCACCAGGGAAGCCCTAACATCTTTATTGGAGTACAATTGCTTTACAATGGTGTGTTAGTTTATGCTTTATAACAAAGTGAATCAGTTATACATATACATATGTTCCCATATCTCTTCCCTCTTGCGTCTCCCTCCCTCCCACCTGAGACATTTTTATTATGAACTATTACACATTATCCAATCAATGAGAAATTAACAATAAGAAATGCACAATTGTAAAATTCTTTTTAATGATACCCAAACAAAAGTGCCTAATAAATTAATTGGTTTTATCATAAACACCAAGAAAAATTACTTTCAATTTACTTAATTGTTTATAATTATCTTTACAAACTTACTTTCAATCACACTATTAATACATTCTTCTTGGAAATAATGTGTTCATTACAGAACAGCATGAAAGAAAAGACCTTTTCAGTTTGTGTAAACTCGAATCCTGTCGTATAAGGAACACAGGGAAGCACACACCCCACTCACGGAAAACTCCGGCCCTGTGAGCTGTTCCTCATGAGGGCAACCACCGTCATCAGCCGATGAGTCAGTGGGTAATTACTAGTTATCCATGTAACCACCCCTTTCTGGAGATCAATTTAGCAAATCCTCTCTGTTCTCCAGAGCTGGCCTAACCAACAGTCATTTCCTCTCCTTCTTTCCTCCCAGAGTCTCAGTTTTGCAGAGGCATCAGATGGCTCTGTGCTGGGCTGGGGGTGGGATGGGGGTAGTGGGAGCTGAGGTCCTCTCCCACACTAGAAACTGGCTCTTAATTCAGAGAAGCCACTGCTATTTTGAGGGAGACAACTCTTCATTATACGGAACTGTTTTGCTCATGTTAGGATGTTTGGTAGCCCTGGTCCCTTCCTGCTATATGCCCATAGGACCCCTGCCCCTAACACCATAAACAGTTGGAACCCTCATGACCATTGCCCAACAGCTGCCCCCGCCCCGGTTGAGAACCCCTGGTCAGAGAACCAGGGGTCAGCAAACGTTCTCCATAAAGGGCCACTTGTTAAATATTTTAAGCTTTGTGGGCCATATGGTTTCTGTTGCAACTACTCAACTCAGTCACTGTAGTACAAAAGCAGCCATAAATTATACGTAAATGAATGGGTATGGCTGTGTTCTAATAAAACTTTATTTACATAAACAGGTAGCAGACTGTATTTGGTCCACAGATCATAGTTTGCCAATGTCTGCGAGTCTAAACCAGCCACGGTGATTCCCTTCACCAGGAAGATTTAAGAAAGACATGAGACACCATGATAATTCTGGACAATGCAAGATCAAGGAACTCTGCTATGAGGTTTTGGGGAAAGTTTTCCACACTCTCAAATAAGGGAGGCATGGAAGAAACATATCCTGCTCCCTTCTCACCTCTGGCCTTTTTTTGTGTGAAGATATGATAGCTGGAGCTATTGCAGTCACTTTGCAACCACAGGAGGTACAGTCTATATGCTGAGATGGCACATGAGAAAAACAACAAAACCCAGAGCCCTGGAATCCAGTTAACAAACCCTAAAACGGCCCTACCTCTGAATTTCTTATGTGAGAGAATAAATTGGCCTCCTCTTTAAGCTATGTTAGTTGTGTTTTCTATTGCTTGCTGATGACAGCCTCTTAACGAATACACTTTGAATTTGATCATAAAGCAGCAAGGGTCATATATTTCTACTGGAATATGAGTATAGTGTCCACATTGACACTTGTTAGCTACCTCCAAAATTCAAGTGTTTATTCTGGAAACAGTAGCCTTGTTGCTGTTCTCCAAGTGCAACTCTGAATAAAAGAGAAAATACTGGAGAAGAACTACATGTTGATTGCTTCCTCAACTTCTTTTCCCTTCTTTCTCCATGCTCCTAGAACCCTAATTCTGAGCATTAGGATCTCTGGGAAGGTGAGCCAGAAATGAACATCTCATTGCCCTTTGCTAGATGTGGCCATGTGATCCATTCTAGTCAAGGAGACTCTAACGGAAGATCCTCAGCTTCTGCAAAAGACGTTCCTCCATTATTTAAAAAAAAAAAAAAAAAAAAGCCACACACGGAAAATGCTCACAGTACTCCAGCCACGCCCTGTTTCCTGACTCTGAAGCCAGTCATATGATGATGTGATGCCTGGAGCTGTGGCAACCACTTTACACCATAAGGTAATAAGCACAAAGCTGGTGAATCACAAAGAAGGACAGAGTTTGAGTCAATGGAGCCCAATCCAGGAACCAACTTCCTCTAGGAATATATTGTTTAAGCCAGAGTTAACCAAGCTTTCCTTTACTTGTAGCTAAAATATCCTAACCAATAAACTCATAATAAGAAAGCATTAAAAGGATGACATTTTTTAACCTTAAAACATAGAAGCTATTTAGGTTATACATGAAGTACTAAATATAGATGTCCCTAAATAAGCTACCCATGGTGTAGTGGAGTTTTGATATCCACCTCCTAGGAAGTAGACATGGTAGGATAACCCTGTAGGGCTGGCCCAGGGGAGCCACATCCTCTTCTGTTTCTTCTTCCTCTAAGCAAGCCTACTTTTCCAGTGTGGTTCCTACACTTCCCTTCAAAGCATCCACCCATCATAGTAAAGCAACCAGTGGACAAAGGGGAAAGAGTTTATCACCCTTTTGCTTTGAATCCTTTACTACGTAGCATGTAGGGGTTATTACATCTTCTTTGTGGGAAAGAAAGCAAGCACGGCAGGAGTATATAAACATTTACAACACAATTCCTATTCAATTTGTTTAAAATCTATTTGGGAAGAGAAAATACTGTTCACAGTAGGAACATTTATACAGAGAATCATCTGTAAGTGCAAAGTGATATTATCTAATTTCTCCTTTATGCAGAATTTCAAAAAAAGCCCGGAAAGATAAAAATATTTATATATCTAAATCTGTATCTACATATTCATTTGTGATTGTCTTTCCATCAAGAGCTACTTTTAATGATATTTGATGACATAGGACAGGAGTCAGCAAACTTTCTATAGAGGGGCACCTGTTTTCAGCTTTGTGAGTCATCTGGTCTCTGTAGCAATGACTCAACTCTCCCACCATATCGAGAAAGCAGCCATAGACAACACATAATGGGTGTGGCTGTGTGCCAATAAAACTTTATTTATGGACACAAATTTGAATTTCATATAATTTTCACGTGTCATGAAATATTATTCTTCTTTTGATTTGGGGAACCATTTAGAAATGTAAAAACCATTTTTGGCTTTATGCAAACACAGGCTGCAAGGGTTGGACTTGGCCCATAGGCTGCAGTATGCCAACCCCTGATCCCTGACCTAGGACACAGGAAAAATTTAAAATGACTTCTAGGTCAGCATTAAAACTGAGTTATGCCCAGTATAGTTTTATGCATGTATCTTCTTGTGTTTAGATGATCTTTTAAAAATGTTACCACATATACCTATAATGGCCAGACTCTGATTAAACATATCACTATATTCCAGAGAAATGGAAGTTTATGGAGTTATACATGACCACATCAGTACCAGAGTGACATAAACGAAAGGAGTAAACAGTAGAGAGGCACCAGGCACTTTATTGCCGCCTACGCGTGTTTCATCAACTTAGTTAAATAGCACTCTATTCTTCAGCCTGTCAACATGATCTCAACCGGAAAGCCAAATTATGAACTAATGGCATCATAATCAAATTACAGTCCTAATGGAAACATCCATCAATATATCCCCAGAACATGGTTCTCCAAAAACACCAAGTTGTCCTCTTTGGTGAACAGAAGATAGTCAGAGAATACAATTTTTAGGATTGCTGTCAAAATGTACTAAAATTTAAGGTTAAAAAACTTATACTATTCTTTGTTGGGTGGTGGGAGCCAAACGAAAAATATTTTTTCTGTTTATATTCCTATCAGAGAAAGACCTATCGAGATATTAAAAACTGAAGGAATTTTGCGTCAGAGTACTCAATTCTATACCAAAAAAAGCAAGAGATCATTTTTATAATGATATGATTTTTCCAGTTTTATCTTAATTTGCTAACAAAAATTGCTATTAAAATTTTATGTATCTGAAATTTCTGTTACACCTTGTTGATATATATCCTTAATATAGTAAACCATCTCTTATGCTTCATTCATCGTAAACAGAGAAAACTAATTACAGGTTAAAACTGTTTGAGTCAGCAATTTAACTTTTCATCCAGGGCAGATTTTTCAACATTTTATCACATTTTGGGAGATCATGTTTACCTAATTTTTGTTCTTTTGTCTCAGTAAACTTTCTCCCCCCACCAGCTCCCCCAATCTAATAACACTTTTATTAGCTTCTTATGTATCCTTTCAGTATTTTTTAATGTAAATACAACTGTACTGTTGTGTAATTTTCTATGTTCACTTAATAAATACTTCCTGGAGATGGTTCTACACAACTGCATAGAGTGTTCCCTTGTTCTTTATTTTTTATAGCTGCATAGCGTTTCACGCTATCTTAATCTATGTTCTTATAGATGCATTTCTTAGAATTTGCTTATTCTATGGTAAAATTATGGCAGTTTAGAAATAAATTAAATTTAGAGGGAATATCACGTAATTTCCCCATTATACAAATGTGAAGAAACAGAGATCTGACTTGCTGGAAATCTACTGAAGTTCCTACCACCATTAATCAAGCCTTCCATCCCCAAATGCCTCAGATTTTCTCATTAGGTTAACTTCTATGACAAATGCTGCTTGTCAACTTTAATACCTTTGAGGAACCAGAATGCCCACAATTTTAGCATAAAATTTAAATATCATTTTAATGGCATCTCAAATTACCTTGTGACTTTTATGAGTTTTGAAATACTCAGTATGCTATTATTATCATAAAAAGTATGCTCAAGAAATCCAAAGACTTCACTGTAAAGATATTCATTACATTATTATCCAAAGCAAAACACTGGAAAGGATCTAAATTTTAATTAAATAGGAAGTCATTCAGTAAACTGTAGTATATATGGCTGTTTATTTCATATTTATAAAAACATTTTAATGATATAAGAATATAATATTTTTAAAAATTTAAGTATAGAATTGTGTATACAGGATATTAACTATGTAAAATAGATGGAAAGGTTAAAGAAAATAGACAACAGTGATAATATCTGGCTGGTATAATTTCAAATATTTATATATATATATTTTTTTCCTTTATATATTCTATATTCTCAAAAACTTTTTACAATAAAGTTATCTTCTATAATCAGAAAAATCATGTTAAAATCCTATTGATATTATTTGGACTCTTGGATTTATGTGGGTACCCTATCTCACTTTTTCGAAATTCAAATTTGTTAATACTATAATCCTAGGGCTCAAAAATCAAAAGAAAATAAAAATATAATGTGTGGATGGGGACATGGGAACCCACCCGTGTCTCCTATCTACCCGGTCCCTCTCACCCATAATCCCCTGTAGCCCTACTTTACAGAGTTAAATACTGTTCTTAGTTTTTTGTGTATCCTTCTGGTCATTCTTATGCAAACACAGTAAATATATACATTAAATTCCCCTGCCTTTTTATACAGCTTTGTACCTTACTATTTTCACGTAACAATAAATATATGAGAGATCTTTGGATATCACTGCATATAGAGCCAGTCCTGTTCTTTTTCCCCACAGCCATACTGCATTTCATGTTAATTTTTCAGCCAACTTCTCATCATTCAGTGTGATATTTGAAAAGAGCAATATAAAAACTAACCCTAGGTCAAATATGTGCACTTCAACAAGACAATGCCTTTCCTTCAGTATAGTGACGATTCCACTTGCTAGTTCTTTATTTCCTTTTCCAAATACACTGTATGCAAGATACCCTGATCACATTTTGTTTTGTTTTTTTTAACTGAAGTATAGTTGATTTACAATGTCCTGTTAGTTTCAGGTGTACAGCACAGTGATTCAGTTATATATATATACATATGTATATATATATTCTTTTTCAGGTTCTTTTCCCTTATACCTTATTACAAAACATTGACTATAGTTCCCTGTGCCATACGGTAGGTACAGTAGGTCTTTGTCATGGATTCTTTACTATCACATTTAAGTACCTAAAACTCTCATTATCAAATCTTTAAGTATGTTACAAATATTGTGTACAATTTTTTCTAGCAGTAGAGAAACAATGTGTATAACTGGACAAGACTAGGATATTCAGGACTAGAAGAAAGGGAAAGAAAACAAATGTGAGACTGTTGAGGATCCAGGCTCAGATGGAGGGCTGGGTCCCAACCTGCAGGGTTAGGCAGTGGTTCACTGCCAAGTGTCCAACAGGCACAATGAATGAGCACTGACATCAGATCCTAAAAATCAGGAGCAGTCCTATCTGCTGAATGAAGTACAGAAGCAGGCATATCTGTGATAATCAATACGTGACTTCATGAGGAATACAGCATGCTTTCATTCTGATTCATTCATAATTCACCAAATACTTTCTCAATATGTACTCTGAACCAAGAAGTTTAGTAAAAGCCCCCTTTGGGGCTTCCCTGGTGGCGCAGTGGTTGAGAGTCTGCCTGCCGATGCAGGGGACGCGGGTTCGTGCCCCGGTCCGGGAAGATCCCACATGCCGCAGAGCGCTTGGGCCCGTGAGCCATGGCCGCTAAGCCTGCACGTCGGAGCCTGTGCTCCGCAATGGGAGAGGCCACAACAGTGAGAGGCCCGTGTACCGCAAAAAATAAATAAATAAAAGCCCCCTTTAGGGGGCTTGCCCTCAAAGAGCTCATAAAAGAGATACAGTGGCAAACTGGACTCAATTGTAATATCATATGTACCAGTCAACTACTGCCATGATAATGCTGCATAACAAACCTCCCCAAAACTCAGTGTCATCCAATAATACCTACCTGTTTTCATGATCACAGGTTTTCAGGATGATGCTGTGCCATGAATCTAGCTTCTGGAACCAGCAGGCCAACCCAGGCAGTTCTTCATACAGTAATGTTATAAGCAGAAAAGAAATGCACACTGCCTCTTAAGGCCTTCTACCCAAGCTGATGCTCTGACTCCTGCCTGTGTTCTATCGGCCAAAGCAAGTCACAAGCCCAACAGCAATAGGTCAGGGAAGGACACTCCACCTCTAACAGGAGGAACTGTAATGTCACATAGAAAAGGCTTGGATTCAGGGAAGGTTTAAGAATTGGGAACAAAAGTGCAATCTACCACAGTAAATAAATGCTATGATAAAGTTAGGGCACGTGATGCCTAGCAGAGACTCGGTACACAGCTAGACTAAATTTCCTAGACACTCTCACTTTTAGATATGCCCAGGGTTCCAGTTAATGAAGTGTGGGTAGAATGATGTACTTCAATTCCAGGCATGGTCCTTCAAAACCTCCCATCCAGTCTTCTCCCATTTCTCTCCCCTCATCTGTCAGCTGAACCTTGGTGGGCAGGGCACCCTTGAATCGCATACTGAAGAGGAGAGAGCCTCCATCTTCTGGGTGCTCTGAGTGTGTGCAGCAGAGCTCCCTCAATCCATCAGGAAACCCTATTAGGGGCTCCAAGTGATCAAGAAATAAACCACTTATTCTCAAATTGAGGGGTTAATCTGCTAAAGCAGTTAGATTATTTTAACTAACAAAAGATGCTAATCAAGCCATTTAACCCAGGACTGGGGAGTTGGAAAGGCTACATGGAACAAGCATAGATTACAAACTTAAAGAAAAGACAAATGGTCGTTTTCTAGGTAAAAAGGGGGCAAGGTAAAGATTGTTCCAGACAAAATGACGAGTATATTTAAAGGCTCAGAGGTGTGAAACCATTTAGGACTCCTAAAAAAGTTCAATATAGTTAGAGGTAGGGTGTGTGTGTGTGTGTGCACCTGTGTGTTTGGGGGTTGAATAGGAAGTTAATTAAGGCTGGGGCAAAATGACAAATTTCCAAAAATAAGACACCCAAAGGAAACGGGGGCCAACCCCAAAAGGGCGGAGATAAAGACTGTGGATTTTCCCCTAGGGGCATTAAGGAGCAAGGAGATAGAGAGGATCAGATCTGCACTTTAGAAAGCTTCTAAATTCACCTCCAAGTCGTATAGTAAGTGCTAACAACAGGTAAAGACCCCAGAGTGGGCGGGCAGGGCTTGGCTGGGTTGGGGGTGTCTCCCCAGGCACAACTCCCTTTCCACCTCCTAGCAAAGCAGGCAGACACCCAGGGTACGGCTCTAGCCACAAAGGGGAACTTGAGTCCTGGGCAGAGAGCTCAAGGAAGAAGAGTAAAATGCTCCTGTCAAAGGCCGAGAGCAAATATTGTAGGTCTTGTAAGCCACGTGGTCTCTGTCATTACCATTCAACTCTGCCAAAAGCAGCCACAGACAACACGGAAGCAAATGAGCATGGCTGTGTTCCAATAAAACCTTATTTACAAAAACTGGCAGGAAATGAGTAAATGAAAATAGAAGTAAACATATCAGGTGGACTAGAGCGTGCCAACCTGTGCCCTAGGCCACAGAGGGAGGCCACAGAGGGAGGCAATGCCCTGAGCCCTGAGCCATAATGCAGGTGGACAAAACTAATCCCAGACTTCACCCTCTGTGTCCCTGAGACTGCCCCTGCCCCTGCCTTGACCCTAAGACTGGTGATGGGACTGTGATTTTCCTAAGAGACGAGCACTCCGCACTCCAGTTAGAGGGCCGTTGTAAAATCACCATGGTTAGATGTATGAGCCAATGTAAAACAGTCTAGAGTTGGCCAGATGGCTTCATGCTCTCCACTACAGCAATCTTCCACCAGTTAAATAATCGTGCCAGTTAAATATATAAATATGCTCCTTCCTACATTCGGTGGGTGAATTTTAACATTAATTTGAAAAACTCTGGACTATTGTGTTCTTTAAGGCTCATCTTTGTGAGATAATTATCATGTCCTTATCTTCAGTTAAGCAAATCTCACACAATCTTTGAAACATGTGAAAACAACCAAAATAAACATTAAAACCCTATAGCAATTTGGAATTGTAGGGAAATTGCTTTTCCTTTGCTTTTCGTTTTCAAACTTGAGATACATTTCTTTCATAAAAATAACAGTATTTTCCTATCATTCAAAAAGGACTTCCTAAAATAAAAACTTACTGACACCTATAAAAACTCATTGTAGCATCATACTAATTTTGCTTGTTGAGCTTATAGCCGTAAAACACAGAGTTCTTAGAAGTCCAAGTTGATGACTTTTAAACCATTAATCATAGAAAACAAAAAAACTGCTTCAAATGTCAAAACAAAAATAGTTGATTCTCTGAGAACTAGTCTAAGAGTAGGCCATTTATTTTTAACTTGTACACTCCTTTCCACTCCTGAGTTACTGACCCTGATCACTGTTTGGCTCAACAAGTTACGATAATTCATTTGTAATAAGTATTAGAATGGGTTGCACATGACTTTACTTACTTATTACTTAGTATAGAGTATTCATTGTATGCCAAATTCTGTAACCATACTTGAAAATGCATTTCTAAAACAAAAGTGCAGGAGGAAACCCTCTCATCTCTTTGCCAGGAAAAAATGGGAATGTTAACTTTGTTATCTAAAACTAAGGCTTAGGTTTCTTCAAGATACTTTTCACAGCTTAAGTACATAATGACCTAAATTGTTCAGAAGCAAGGTTGCATACTTTTGGTATGCCTTTGCTATAAAGAACTAAAGGCATATAAGTAATCTCATACGATATTTGTCTTTCTCTTTCTGACTTACTTATTAGCTCAGTATGATAATCTCTAGGTCCATCCATGTAGGTGCAAATGGCATTATTTCAGGAGTGGGGGCCGGGGAGGGATGGATTGGGAGTTTGGGACTGGCCAACGCAAACTATTATATATACAATGGATAAACAACCAAGTCCTACTGTAGAGCACAGGGAACTATATTCAATATCCTGTAATAAACCATAATGGAATAGAAAAAAATTTGAAAATTACAAAAAAAGAACTAAAGGCAGCCTAGCTTTTCATTACAATGCTCTCAATCAAATCATAAGAAAGTCGGGTTAAACTCAACTGCAAATTAATACAGCCTACCTCAAGTCCTCTGTCTACAAGTAAATCCACTTATCTAGTTTTCTTTCCATGTGGAAAAAGATTAATGAAAGTCATGAACAATTAGGAGCGGGTGGCTCAAGTGTACGGTAAGGAAATACCAGGCCTTCTCCTGTGGACTTATCAGCTCTCCGCGCACGTCGGTTGAGGCCATACAAGTACCGTTGCCCATTCTTTTTCCATCCATGTCAAACTAGAAGGTGAAAGGCTTATGGAAGGCAAGTATCACTCTAACAAGTATCTCTCCAGCCCAAAGACAGTGGGTCAACTTAGTGACCAAAGAATAAGCATACAAAGTTGTCCCCAGTGCAACGAATACCACTAGGGCAATTATGTGCACTTCTGACGGTCAGTGTCCCTACAGTTAAGTAAGTAATTTGAGATCAGAAGTTTAATAAAGATAAGGGCTACATTAACGGTGAATGTACACTGGTGAATGCACGTATTTAATATGCTAAATTTAATAAGTGTTGACAAAGTTTCTCTCCTTAAAACAAACTCTAGCCAGGCTCCTCTGAGCTCTCCCTCAACTATGCCTCAACCTTGGCCTTTAAAGACCTGGACAAACAGTAACTTAGTTTCTTACAGCTCAAGGCTACATCCCTACAATGACTCCAACTCCCCTGAAAGTGCCTGTTGGAGAAAATTCAAGGCTACCAAAGAAGTGACTATTGCAGTCCACACCTGAAGATGGGGCCCCTGTCTCCCAGTCTCTGTGGGACGGCAGGAGTCTAACTTCGGTAACAGCCAGTTAGCAAAGCTAGATGGGTTTCACATGGACCAGCCCCCTTCTTGCTTTTTGTAATTTTTCAGTTCCTTGCCTGTACTGAGCCCCAGCGCTCTCCCTCCCTATTCCCTCATTCTTCCTTTAAAATGCCCAGTCGCCTGTGTACAATTGGAAGTCATGTTCACACCAGCCTCTTTTCCCTATTGTAATAGTATATTACAATAGTATATTAGTATATTACTTAGTATATTACTAAGGTAATAATACTTGCCACTTCAGTATCTAGCTCTGCTGATCTTTGACACTGTGTATTTGCTTATGCTTCTGCCCACACACACGTGCTGATAATATAAAGAAGAGAAAATAGGCAAAGGCACTGTTTCACCCAGGAGTCAGCAAACTGTTTCTGTAAAGGGCCAGATAGTAAATATTTCAGGCTTTGCCGGCCATAAGGTCTCTGGAACACCTATTCAACTTCGCCGTTGTAGGGAATTCCCTGGCGGTCCAGTGTTTAGGACTCGGCGCTTTCACTGCCGTGACCCGGGTTCAATCGCTGGGGGAGCTAAGATCCTGCAGGCTGAGCAGCGTGGCCAAAACAAACAAACAAAAAACTGTTGTAGAGCAAATGCAGCCGTAGACAACCAGCAAATTCATGAACACAGATAGTTGTGTTCCAATAAAACTTTATTTATGGACACTGACGTTTTAATTCCATATTATTCTTATTTCGGTTTTTTTAAACCATTTAAAAGAAATTTTAAAACCATTCCTAGTTCACAGGCTATATGAAAACACTCAGCAAGCCAGATCTGGCCCACAGGCCATAGTTTGCCAATCCATGGTTTAAGGTATTAATAATTTTCTTTCCTTGCTATGACTAGCTTTCAAAGTTCAAGATTATTTGATGGTAAGAGTGGTAGATTTAAGGACTGTATTTCTCAACAAACTAAAAAATGCTCCTTATTTTTCTCATTGAGCCAAATATGAAATTAGTGGGTTTAAGTCCATTCCTTAAAGATAAATTTCTAGTTCACCAATAATGGATATTCTCTCATAGTTAAACATCCATGCAAACTCTAAATGGAATAATAAAGTTGAAGTCTGTGTGTGTATGTAATTATTAGAGAAATGCAAATCAAAACAACAATGGGATATCACCTCACACCCGTCAGAATGGCTGTCATCAAAAAGTCTACAAATAACAAATGTTGGCAACGATGTGGAGAAAAGGGAACCCTCCTACACTGTTGGTGGGAATGTAAATTGGTGCAGCCACTATGGAAAACACTATGGAGGTTCCGTCAAAAATTAAAAATAGAACTACCATATGATCCAGCAATTCCGTTGCTGGATATGTATCTGCAAAAAAAAACTGATAACACTAACTCAAAAAGATACATGCTCCCCAATGTTCATAGCAGCACTATTTACAATAGCCAAGATATGGAAGCGACCCAAGTGTCTATCAACAGATGAATGGATAGAGAAAGAAGATGTGGTATACATATACGATGGAATATTACTCAGCCATAAAAAAGAACGCAATTCTGCCATTTGCAGCAAAGTTCATGGACCTAGAGAATATTATGCTAAGTCAGACATAGAAAGACAAACACTGTATGATATCATTTATATGTGGAATCTAAAAAATTAAAACAAATGAGTGTATAAAGCAAAACAGAAAAAGACCCACAGATATACAAAACAAACTAGTGGTTACCAGTGGAGAGAGGGAAGGGGCAGCAGGATAGGTATAGGGGATTAAGAGATACAAACTACTATGTATAAAATAGGCAACAAAGGTATATTGTATAGCACAGGGAGTTATAGCCATCATCTTGTAATAACTTTTAATGGAGTATAATCTGTAAAAATACTGAAACACGATGCTGTACACCTGAAACTAATATAACATTGTAAATCAACTATACTTCAGTGATAGAGGGAGAAAGTCAGAGAGAGAGAACGAACAGGTGGCAAGTTCATAAGCAGAAAGTGAGAATTTCCAGGTCATGCTTTTAAATTACAAGTAAGTTTCACTTCATCTGACAATCTATATCAAATTCTGATAGCAAGAAGGTAAATTCACTTGCCCCAAAGAGAAAGAGAGTGATGCTTGAAATGGTACATAGCCTGAACTAGACATCTTCCCCAGAACAGCTAACGACTAGACTTTCACAGCTGCAAACTAGCAACCCCCGGGAAAGTAGAGTTAAATATTCCTAAAACAGGAATCTAGTTCTGTTATGAAACTGTTCACCATTTCACCTCATGACAGCCACGAAAATCAGGAGAACTCAGAAAGGACTCAGACGATGAGCGAGTAGCATTTTTAATAAAATTCAAATCCAGAGTCTTTGGGAGTTTTTCGTTGCTAGCCTCCAGTCACTATTATCAGCAACATTAATGCAATTACTTGGGTAAAAAGGGAGATGGGAAAAATCTGACCTTTGCATTGCTTCTTTAACTTCCCTTTTTCCCTAGGAAATATTTAATTCTGAATAAGGTAAAGGTAAAAAAAAGTTTAGTAGTCTCTAAAAAGGTTTTACATAAAATCTGAGGAAATTATATATATATGTATATATTTTTTTTTCTTCCTCAAATGTATACTTGGAACAAAATTAGCACACTGTATTATTTGTCACTGCTATATACCACAAAACCCATACAACTGTTAAGACAATGTAAAATAAAGCAGCCCCCAAATTTACCTAATACTGTGAGAAACAATCTTCACATTAATAATTCGGACCAAATCATTATCTCAAAGTGTGGCATTTTGCTTGAAGAAATCTTCATTTTTTCAATCCGTAAACGCACTGCTCAGTTTAATAGCACCCCTATGAGTTTGGGGTCTCAAATTTCTTCCCTCAGGCAAAGGGGGCATAATCATATGTTTTTCTACTGAACTGCATTCTTCTATAAACATTTCAAAGAGTGCATCTGCTTTACAGATGAAACAGTCGATACAAAGAACAGTAACAATAAAAATATATGCCTATTTTGTAATGCTCTCATCTACAAGGATGGAAAATGATATATAACTGTTACCAAGGAAACAGTGAAGTAAAATTGCATGTATCAAGCAGTTTAATAACCAGAAAATTAAAAGAACAAGGAAAAAATCATCTCCAGATAGAACCATGACACATTGTGCCACCCACAATGGATGCGATCAAGGGTCAGAACTCAAAAAGATGATGTAAAGGGTCCCAACCTGCCAGCTATTCCAATGCTTGGCAGGCTTTTTTTTTTTTCTTTTCTTTTTTTAAATGATGGTTATAAGATGTAACTGGATTCTTGAGGGGCAATTTGAATTCCGACTTTTCACATAATTAAAAGAGCATAGATTCTGGTAACAAGTGGTTAAATGTAGGTCCTTTGAAAGTCAAAACATGCTGTTTATTTATTCCAGTGTGGATTAATTTTCTCTTGGAATTCTCTGTAATTACCACTTTCTTTACTCACCGGTGGGACAGTTAGCAAATATCAGACAGCAAATGCTTTCTGAATTAACATTTAGAAACTCGAGTTCAACTCGCTTAGGAGCCAAAGGCAAGGCTAAGGCCTGGGATAACCGTGTGCGTTCACCTCTAAACCAGGAGAATTTTAAGCACTCAAGTAACCACGCTGATCAAAGCTAAATCCTTTAGGAAGATTATCCATTCTGAAATCAGGAAAATCCTGCAGTGTTAGCACTTTTATACTTCACCTTTGAGAAAAGAACTTGATTTCTGTAACGGTGTTTAAAACACACACACAAGACTTTATTCCTTCAAGAGCAGAAACAAGCAGCTGCAAACATGTGTTTCTGCATGCTGATGACCCTCCAAAGGTGTTTCTATCTCAGCTTGGGGACAATCGTTGAGCTCACACTGAGAGACAAGAAGAATTCTTAAGGAAGGGAGATTTCTCAATCGGCACATAAGCTCAGAACATGTGCAGCTTCTCTCTTTAGAATAAACACTCTATTTGGATCACATTAAGGATAGAAAGTGAAATTCACACTCATTTACTAAATTTTAACCTCTCTTTAAAATAAGATACTAATCCCTCACAGCCTGGCTTGGGTTTGCAACAACTCAGATTTGTGAATATCATGAGGGCATCCTAGAATTGTAAAAGAGCATAAAACATCTTTTCACTGATGCACAGCACTGTCTTCTCCCAAGCTCCAAAGTTTAAGGACGAAATCTAGGCTCTGGAGGTTTTGTTAATCTTAACGTTTTTAGCATTTGAGGCAACCGACATCTATCTTGGTTACTTTGAACTATACTATATTGGTTGGACCTCTCTTTCCCTTGGGCAAGCTCTCTGTCCGTCTGCAACGGCTAAACTATTGCTCACAGCCGTTTCCCATCCATGGTTCATGATTTGACAGCTGTTTATAATCCAGCCATAGGCAGCAGTGTGCAGGAAGTTAATAGAAAAGAGGTGTGAAGCCACGGCCCTCAATGATATAGACGTGAAATCAAACAATTTGCCACACTACAGTCATCCACCGCCCAATTTACTAGTCTTCTGACGCAGGGCAATACCTCTTGGTGGGTGGACATACTTACCCATCAACTGTATACCTCACGTCTTCCAAGACTAAGTTACGCTGGGGCCCTCTCCCTGGGAAATCTGTGTGTGACGTTAAGACACACCCATGTGAGTAGAGAAGAAAGGTGGAGATGGGCAAGAAGAACAAATAAAGACCTATGGATGTTGGAGACAGGCCCATCTGAATGGCAACATCCAAAGTCAATGTTTCTGAAATGGCCCAAACGTAATTTAGCAAAGTCAACATACACTTCTGACTTGGACACTACTCACTCTTGCCTCATGCAATCAACACGTCCCACCCTAACACTAATTATTCTCTCACGACTGCAAGCAAGTCTAAAGTGTGCCCTGAAGACCTCTGCGGTCTCCCTCCTAAGGTCGGTCTCCCTCCTAAGGTCGGTCTCCCTCCTAAGGTCGAGGTAGTAGCTGCTGTCAAGAGCTCAGGGGGAAGAAAGCCAGTGCTTCCAGGGACTTGGGCAGAGAAGATGGGGCATGTCTTCTAAGACTTCTCACACCTGGCTCTTGCCACTGAATGCCACGCTGCAAGAAGCATGGACCTACTTCCTGGGGCTGCTTAAGTCTTTGGAAGCTAAGCAGGGCAGGAGACCTAGGAGGAATGCTCTGACCAGGTAAAACCTAGGCACCCAAAGAGTGGAAATGTTCCTCCTTTATCAGCACTGCCCGACAAATCTGCCTGAATTGATGATTTTTCTTCCGTTTCAACAACATGGCCACTTGGAAGCAAATGTCGAAATCTCTCCAGGCTTAGAACTACATAGTCACCCAAAGAAAGGCTAAAGGTCTTTCTCTTCAGTCTCCATGACTTCAGCATCTAGGTCACTGCTGGGAACACCTGACAGGTTACCTGGGTCAACCTCCAAGCTGACTTTTTGGGGGTGTGGAGGCCCAATTTAGGGGTGGGGGCAGGGGGTCGCTTTTGGTCACTGCCCTTGGAAAGCAGGAACCCAAGCTCTAAGCACTTCGGGCTTTTCCTAGCAGGAGCGATTACAACCATCTTCTCTTAGCCCTGAATTATACATGTGACCCCAAGCGCCACTGGGGCTTTTCCTAAGGGAAAACAAACTCGTGAATACTGCTCTGTGCGTGAGGGCGTGTGTATCTGTGTGTGTGGTCTACAGCCGTGGCTACACAAGCCCCACCAGCCAGTGAGAGAGAAGTTGAACGCGGCAGCCCCTAGCCACCTCACTTCAGTCCTAGCTTAAGCCCAGCTGCTCTCTCCGTCTTTGGCTTCTCCCCGAGGCTCCCGAAAAATAAAGCACCAAGTTGCCCGCGGCGGGGGCCCCTGGGTGCACGTGAACCGGCGCGGCCCCTACCTCGAGAGCTTTGCAATCTTCACAAAGCTGAAGACATCCATGCAGGCAGCCGGGGACCCCGAGCGCGGCGGCTCCGTCGCCCCTTGTCACGCCAGCAGCAGCGGCAGCCTCGGCAACCGCATGGCCGGCCGGGACCTCAGCGCGCCCCGGGGCTCGAGTGGCGGCGACAGCGGGTGGCGGCGGCGGCCCCGGAGAGCCCGCACCTGGAGGCGGCGGCTGCTACCCGCCTCCGGCCGCGGGCTGCGTGTGCATCCCCGGACAGGACCATTGATGGGCGCCGGTGTCGGGAAAACTCAATGGAGAGGGGGCCGGGCCGGGGGCGAGGGGCGGGGGCGGGGAGCGCGGCCCGGGGACGGCCGGGCGCCCGGGGCAGGCGAGGCCCGGACGCTGGGCGCTGCTTCTGCTCCCCGCGTGCCGAAGAGCGCAGACTGAGCCGAGAGGCGGCGGGCGAGCCCGGCACACGCGCGCGCACCCCTCCCGGCACTGCAGCTGCCTCCCTGCCTCCTTCCCCGAGCCGAGTCCCTTCTCCTCTCCCCACCCCCAACCCGCGGGGGCGGGGGGGGGCTCTCCTGTCACCCGCTGCGTGTGCCTCCGGATCCGAAAGATCTGATCTAACCGTCTCGGACACACCGGGGCCGTGAACGCTGCCCCCTCCCTCCCCAAACCTAGCGAGAGCCGGGCCACCGCAGATTGCCCAATGCCTCGGCGTGTTCCATAAACAAAACTAGCGATCGGGAAGGAGCGGGGATGGTCGAGGCTGGATCTTTATTGAAGGGGAAGGGGAGGAGGACGCCCAGCGCGGCGGGCTGGATTTGGAGAGCGCACAGTTCCCACTGCTTCCCCCGAACCTCTGGAGCGAGACGTGACAGCTGGGCTGGCTGGGAAGGTGTGTCTTTGGACAGCAGCACCAGGAGGGAGTCGGAGAAATAAGAAAATAAGAACCGGAGGCATTGGGGGGGGGGGGGCATAACACACAGCTGCTTCTCACTAGACGGGCATGAGGGTCCCAGGAGCCAGCAGCGTGGAGACTAATAGGAATGGGTTCCGAATCTAAAGGAAGAGGAAGAGACGAGAACGGGGGTCTGGCAGGCAGAGCAGCCGCTTTCTCAAATTCAGCGGTGGGTGAAGATGGAAAAAACCTTACTCAAAAGACAAAAACCAAAAACCAAAACACAAAAATATAAACACATACCTTAGGCAGAGTAAACTCCAAGTTGCAGCCATTTAGAACTCCTAGCCTTCTCTTCTACGTAATTATCTGGGATAATCGCCCCTCTTCATTAACTCAGTTTTATCTCCCGGGAGGTTCTGGCTTCCTCGGGCCCCTTTTTCTTGTCTTTCTCTTGGAGACTCAAGGCCTCTTCTCCAAAATCCTTTAAAATTTCTTCCCAGACTATATGAAGGTCAGATGTCTGCACAAAGTGTGTTCTCCCACCCAGAGGCGTTCACCTGATGGGAGGGCCACCGCAAAGAAAAGATGCCACCCCCGAAATGTTGGAGGATCTGGCCAGCCCGCTTCTAGCTCTCCAAGGGGATTAGAGAAAACAAAATAGGTTTAAAGTTCCCAGACTTCTGCTCCTATCCTGGTCTGTCGCTGTATTTAAAGTCTTCAGTATTCAAGCCTAGTACTTCCAGTTTTTTTTTTTAAAGGCATGTCTTTCAAAAATTAAACATAAAATCAGTAGCAATCTGAAAAATCTAAATGACTTGAAACTCAGGCACAAAATTCCATTATTTTAAAAATAAATAGAATCAATTTTCCTTTAGCTTCTTATAGATAGACTGGTTTAATTTCATGAACGGGGTACTACTCATGATCAGAGGAGGCAAGAAGGGCCTTGGCTTTTGAACCCCCTATTGTTTGTGTAAAATAATTATACTTTGGGTCTGCACTGTGCTTGGGAATTTTGAAAGCGCTTTTGCATCTGAGTCTCATAGCAACCTCGTCATATAAGTAAGGCAGCATATTTAAAAAAGAGAAATCTTTTATTTTTACGCCACAATCTATTCTCAATGTACAACCGATGAGTTTTAAACGTGGGTCAGATAAGGTTAGTTGTCTGATCCGAACTCTGCAACAGCTCTCCATTGTCCTTGGAGCTAAAGCTGCACTCCTCCAATGCCCAGTGAGGCCCTAGATGCCTGGCCCTTGATCTCTCTGACCCCATCTATTACTCCCCACTTCCGCCAGCCCCACTGCCCTTACTAAGCTCCAGCAACACTGGCCTCATTGCGTTCTTCAAACTCTGCAGGTACCCTCCCACCTCCCACCTTTGGCTCTTCACAGTGGTTGTCCCCTTGGCCTGGAATGCTCTTCTGTCAGATATCTGCATGGCCAGCTCCTCCACCCTGTCAAGTCTTTGTACAAACATCACTTCCGAAAAGCCACCTCTGAAAAGCCTCTTCAAAACTGCAAAGACCCACCACACCCTGAGACTCTGAGGCTTCATTAACTGTTTTTTTCCCTTGTTTCCATAGCACTTATCACCCACTAGTATATTATATAATTTATTTTTAGGTCTGTTGCTTCTTGTCTGATTCTCTTGCTGGAATAAAAGCTCCACAAGGGCAGGGATCTTTTTTGGTTTTGGTTTTTGGTGGTTTTTTTTCACTGATGGATCCCAAATGCCTAGAACAGTTCCCTGGATGTAGAAGGACCTTAATAGATATTTGTTGAATGAATGAATTTTATGCTCATTAGATTCACAGCCAAAACAATGCTGGCCAAGCATCCCCAGCGGGTACTGCTGCTTCTCTGACCTCACTGCTGATGTTCGTCCATCTCCCACTACTCCTCCATCCCCAGCACCCTTCATCCCCCTTTGGATTGCTAATGATAACAATGAAGGCCCTCATATTCTCCAGTTAGTTTTCCCCTTCAGCCTATCTACCTCTCCCCAGGAGAGTGGCCACCAAAACCTTCCCTCATCTCTGAGTCAACATCTGGCAGCAAAGACCAGCTCTTGATCGGGAAAGGGCAGTAAAGCAATGCTTTTGGCGAACGTGTTTTGAAAAAGTGCTCCACTCTGACAACAGAACAGTTGGGATGCCCTTTTAGAAAAGATAACCCTATTAATCAAGAATTATTCCAGATACCAAATAGCTATTTATTCAACAGTGAAAGTGACAGGAAATAGGCATTGTGTTTACTTGTAGAGAGACAGCCTTCCTTCAAGACATCTGGTCTACCTGGAACAGCTTGTTGGGCTTTCAATCTGTGCTAATTTGCACGCTACAGTTATGAATGGTGCAGAAGCCGACTCTCCACAGCCTAATTGCCACCAGGGGGAAAAAACTGGCTTCTCCAGGTCTTTATCCTCCTCTGGTACGTTAATTATCTAGAATGTTTTCTAATGGATTGATATATTTTTTAAAGTGAAGAGATTCTCCCCATCCTCCTTTGTTTTTCATTGACATAAAAATGGAAGAATCTGCTCCTTTGAAACAACCAGTTTCACAGCCAGTTTATACCTTTAAGCTCTCTTGGCAGAGAGACAAAGATTTGAGTAGCTGGTCTCCAGGCCCTGTTCCCTCTCTGTGCCAGGTGTGTGCAGCAGAGGTTGGGATAGGTTTCTTTGTCTAGCATGAAATGGATCTGCCTAAAACAAAGAAAAACCACTGAGTGGCATTTGAGTACATATGTGATTTTCTGAGGTTTTATTTTCAGCCTGGAGACTCTCTAAGGGCCCTTATAAATCTTATAGATATTCACCCATTGGAAGCTGTACTACCAGCCCTGAGAATCTGTTTAATTTGCTTTACTTGTCTCCAAGTGACATTCGGTCATTTCCGAAAACAAAACACTTTCAAACACTGTTGAATGTATTCACAAATAAGAGACCTAAGGGCATCAGATCCACAGCAAGTCATTTAACTTCTCTGAGACTCAGTTTCCCCACCTGTAAAATGGAAATCATAATGTATTCCTACCTTACCTAGAATGAGCCCTTGAGGTTGAATACCAATTCAGAGTTGAGTACACGTGAATTGAGGCACATGGTTATTAACTCCGGAAGGATTTCCACAACTGTCTTGAGCCTTGGCTGTAAAAGTTTCAGCCCCTAAGATCATTACTTTGAAGGTGAAAACATTTGCTTTGATTGATCAGAGGTGGTGTTTTGCCTAAAAAATCAATCTCATTGCTGCCTGGTCAGTCACCAAAGCCCTAAGCAGTAGTATCTTTTCTGCTCTGAGGGCTTCTCAGGGAAAAGAGGAAGGAATTTCTTCATTACTGTTAAGACCTTATCTCAGGCTAGTGTCAGGAATCTGCTATTGGGCCAGATGTTCCATACAGGATGGCAGCTGAGGATTCTTTTGCTGCAAATTACAGTAGAGAGAGCCCCATGCATTTCTCAGTTGGACTGTAGCATCTTGGCCATATGGTCACAGTCTCAAAAACAGGAGTAGGTAAAAGCAAGGTATCCACTAATCCAATAATTATTTAAGGAATTTCTCCTAGGAACTAGGCAGTGTTCTAGGCACTGGGGAATAGAGCAGGCAACAAAACAATCTCTGCTCTCATTGACTTTACATCTCAATAGAGAAGACAGATGATAAACAGCAAAATAAGAAAAAAACATAAGAAAAATAGCAGATGGTGATGTGCAGAGAATTAAAGTCATTTTGATTGAAAGGGAGTCACTAGATGCCTAAGATCCAATGGTCAAGGAAGATCTCTCTAAGGAGGTGCCCATCAAGAGATGAATGGATAAAGAACACGTAGTATATAAATAGAATGGAATATTGCTCAGCCACAAAAAAGGATGAAATAATGCCATTTGCAAGAACATGGATGGACCTCCAGGATATTATGCTTAGTGAAACAAGTCAGACACAGACACTCTATGTTATTACTTATATGTGGAATCTAAAAAATAACACAAACAAATGTATATAGCAAAACAGAAACAGACTCACAGATACAGAAAACAAACTAGAGGGACGGGGAGGGGCAAGATAGGGGTATGGGATTAAGAGATAAAAATTACTATGTATAAAATAAATAACAAGGACATATTGTATAACACAAGGAAATATAGCCATTATTTTGTAGTAACTTTAAATGGAGTATAACCTATAAAAATATTGAATCATTATGTTGTACACCTGAAACTAATATAATATTGTAAATCAACTATACTTCAATAAGAAAAGAAATACCCTACCCTCCAGACTCCTTTCTCCATAGAATTTCACACCATAGGATAATTTAAATTTGTTTTTAATTTCCTATTTCCCCTACCAGAATATGAGCTCCATAAAGGGGAAAGAGGGATCAACAAATATTGTTGATTGAATGAACGGATGATTGATAGAATAAATTACAGTCCATAGAGGTGAAGTGAATTGCTTAGAGTCACACACATAGTCAGCAGCTGAGTGAGGATCAGAACCCAGTGTTCCTTGCACTACATCACCTAATGCCTCTCACATCTGAACTAGCACATAATGGAGAGCAGACTGTCAGGGAGAGAAAGGGCAACTAGGAGGAAGAGGGAATGCTTCCGGAAGGTGGTGATACCCAGTCTTAGAAGGTATTGAAATTTGGTTACCCTAAAGGTAGGGATGGGGTACAGAAGGCTTTCATGGTGACAGGCACAGCATAATAAAACAGTCAGGGGCATGGAGGTGTTGTATGTGCAGGAAATGTGGGCAGTTTGGTGTTGCTTGGTTCTACAGTGAGAAGAAGGGAGTAAAGAGAGATGAACCTTGAAAGGCAGGTAGGGGCCAGGTCATGGACTGTACCTTATAGTCAGTGGGCTTCCAATTTTAACCACAAAATGTTTCTATCTAAAAGCAATTATTTCCAAGAATCTCAATGCAAAAAGCAAATACAGAGTGGGATCTCCTTGTTTGAAGTGGGAACATAGACGCCTCAGCTCAGATAGCATCCCCTTTGCCTTCTTCCACCCCTCCAACTAAGGTGCCCCCATGGGCTCCATATGAACCCAGTTTGAGAACCATGGTTCCAGTGATGGAGAGTTATAGACTGGCTTGAAGCAGGGTATGATCTGGTCAGACGGATATTTGAAATAGATCCTTTTGGAGGCTTTGGGAAGAAGAATGAACATAAGAAGGCCAGTTCGGAGAATACAGAGGGAGTTTATGGCAGAAGGTGAAGGGATAGAGAATAACTGTGCTGGGGATAAAATCAGCAGGACTACGTATTTGATTATCTGGGGCAGTAAGAAGGGAGGGGTGTCAAGGAACTTTCCCAAGTGTCTAACTTAGATGCCTGGGCCAATGGAAATGCACCTGAGACAGAGATGCCCAAGTAGCAGTTTTGTTGGAAAAGAACGCGAATTCACTTTGTGATGTGTTCAATCTGAATGGACTATAAAACACCCAGGTGATGTCCATAGGATGTCAGATGTACACGCCTGAACCCAAAGGGCAGTTGTGACAGGTCAATGAGGCACCCGATATGATAAACTTAGTACAGATGTTAAATTCCCCTTCTCCAGGGGATATTGGGTGTAAATAATTGAGCAATGAATGTTCTCAGAGATGGAGCTGGCAGCTAAAAACAAAGGGATTCTTGAGAAATTAGGTTAAAAAACTAAGAAGAGAAGTAAAGGAAGGATTGCTTATTTTTATTTTCTTTCTTCTTTCCTTTCTTTCTTCCTTTCTTTATTTTTTACTTTTTACCTTGCATGTCTTAGTATTCTACAGAGGTGGGCAATGGGACTAGAGGTTAAAAGGCAAGACAAGCTGGTTTTAAAGTTTATTATTTTTATTAGTATTAAATAAGATGATGAATCATGCTGTACATTTGTAAGTTTTCACTTTTCTAAATTCTTTTGTTCTCGATTAGTTCTTGAAATAACCCTGTAAGTTAGACAAGAAAGTTATTACTATCCCATTTGAGTGATGACAAAAGGTAAGACCAGAAAAGTTAAGTGATGACAATAATTTCTACAAAGTATGAGTATTATTGTGAGAAACGCTGGTTCCTAGGGGTAAGTCTAGCAACAGAAGGGTAACTTTTGCATAAAGGTTTGTGGAATAAAAGTCTCTCAAGGTCCACCAACATAATTCAATTTTATCTCTCATATTTGAGTACCTTAAAGGAGATTCAAAAATTAAAGATGCCGGGACTCCTCTGGTGGCACAGTGGTTAAGAAGGCACCTGCCGAGGCTTCCCTGGTGGCGCGGTGGTTGAGAGTCCGCCTGCTGATGCAGGGGACACGGGTTCGTGCCCCGGTCCGGGAGGATCCCACATGCCGCGGAGCGGCTGGGCCCGTGAGCCATGGCCGCTGAGCCTGCGCGTCCGGAGCCTGTGCTCCACAACGGGAGAGGCCACAACAGTGAGAGGCCCGCGTACAGCAAAAAAAAAAAAAAAAAAAAAAAAAAAAAAAAAAAAAAAAAAAAAGAATGCACCTGCCAATGCAACGGACACGGGTTTGATCCCTGGCCGGCGAAGATCCCACATGCTGCAGAGCAACTAAGCCCGTGTGCCACAGCTACTGAGCCTGCGTTCCAGAGCCCGCGAGCCACAACTACTGAAGCCCATGCAGCTAGAGCCCATGCTCCGCAACAAGAGAAGCCACCGCAATGAGAAGCCCGTGCACGCAGCAACGAAAACCCAATGCAGCCAAAAAAAAAAAAAAAAAAAATTAAAGATGTCACATAGGGCATTAGAAAGAGCAACAGACAAGGCACTAGGATTTCTCGGTTCTATTCCCATATCTGTAAATAGAAGTAACCCTTGAGATATTACTTAAGTTTTCTTAGTGTTGACTTCCTCATCTGTAAGCTTTATGATTAAAATATGTTTGTATATTCCCATTCCCTTCCCCATTTCGTGCAATGCAGGTATACAAGTGCATCTTCCTAAAGACCAAGAGATATACCATGTTTTGAGATCCCATCTACTTTGCCAATTCTGTTATCAAGAAGGCTAGGTTTTACAGGAACAAATTCAAGACCAGAGACTTTTACCAGTCAATTGTAAATCTATGAAATAGAAAATTATTAGCTCATTCTCCTATAAGCTGAACTTTATTCAACGTTAAGAACCACATTTGCTACATGTACCTCCAGTAGGCCTTATTAGGTCACCTAATTTCCTTTATATCTTTATCCCCGCCCTCTCTCACCCATTTTGCTCAGGCATATACCAAGAGTCTGTCAAACTAGGAAGGATTATAATTACTGCTTTCCCACCGAATCTCCCCCTGTCTGATAAGGTATGGAAAGAAAAGGGGGAGGAGGTCATTTAAAAGATTCTATTAGTGTATAATTTTCATAATATGAATTCTTACTGTGATGTACCCTGTAACAATATTTTGAATTCCTATGCAACTTCGTATAAAAAGAAAACCACAAAGGCTCATATCTGTCAGAGACATATTTTAGTATTTCAGATTCATTTAAAACCTCTCAGATCTGGACTCACTTTTATGCTGCCTTTCTAACATAATGTTCCTGCATCTTATCCCCTGACTAGACAAAAACTAATCAAATCACTTTGAATAACAGCACTTCTGCTTGATGGATAAATCGCTCTAGTTCTGAAGGCTATTATGAGGGAGAACTTTAAGGAAGATGTATGTACAAAAATGGCTGTGTTGAGACCGGTTATTTCAGGTTTTAGAAATCTCATTCATGTATTATTTTATTTATTCATTCATTCAATTAATATTTATTGAACAGCTACCATATGCCATCTACTATATACTAGGCACTATAGAGAGGAAATCAAGATGAACAAGACTTGATTTCTGCATCAAGGGCTGTAGCAGACACTGTTGCCTACTCAACAGGCCTACAACATGCCTACTCTCTCTCTTTTCAGTGGAAATGAAGTCCCTTTTCAAGGGCACCTGAGTATCCACCTCCAATCCAGTACCTCCCCCACAGGCAAACACTGTTTCCTGCCTCCAAATAAGGTCATCAAGCCTTGAGCTGTGGCTATCATCTTGCAACTATGAGACAACAAGCATGAAAATAGAAAGTCAAGATACTGAAGACAGTGGGGTAGAAACTGGACGATATTGTTGAGTTGTAGACCCAACCTTGACTGCTGGCCTTCAAATTTCTTATTTTATGAAATAAATAAATCTCTTTTTTGCTTAAACCCATGATAATCGTGTATTCTGTTACATGCACCTGAACACCTGACTAACTGATACAGGAGGTTAACACTGGTTGTGGGAGGATGGAGTAAAATAATTTCTCAAATAACTATAATATAAGAGATATAATAAGGCAATTATATAAAAAACTAGAGTATAAGATTGATAATCATTATGATATCCCTCATTGGTATAATGCCTTCCGATTTAGAAAAGATTTCTTTATATACCATCTCAGGGTTTACAACAATCCTATGAGGCAAGGACTATTACCTCCAATTTGAAAATAATAATACAGAGGTTCTAAGAGGTTAAGTCCTTTGCCAGAGATCACATACCAGCAAAGTGGAAGCAGCAGCCCTCAAACAGATGCATCCTAATTTCCAATGTACTGAGCTTTCAACTATACCAGGGCTACTTCAACCAGCACAATGGCCAGGGGCCTGAGGAAACGCCACAAGAGGTGGAGAGAAGAGGGTAGGAGGGGGGGGAACAATGTTGAGAGAAAGGAAACATATTGGGAGGGGAAACAAGAGAAGCCTCTGGAAGAAGGGACACCTTTTAAGCTGGGCCTTGAAGGATGGGTGGGAATTCAGAAAAAGATCAGAGGAAAGAGCATTCTAGAAAAAGAGAGTATCATAAAGATGAAAATAGGAAGATGCAAGTTACACTGAACAAGGACTTCAATTGGAGTATAAGCCCTGAGTTACAGAGGAACGAAAGGTATAAGGGACATAAGAATTCTGAAACCAGGCTTTAAATTTCATGGCAAGGACTCCATGCTGGTAGGAAATGGGGCTCCATTAGCAACTCTAGAAGAGAGACTGTGGAGGCAGTTACAATAGAAAATTGAGCTTTATCAATAGAGGTCTGGGTAGATGAAGGAGGGGAGCCCAGAGTACAGAAACCAGGAAGAGGGTATCTGCAGCGGTCGGTCCAGATAAGAGAGCATGTGATGCCCCAAACTAGGGCATCCAAAATAGAAGAGACAGGATGGAGTTGGGACGGTGACCAGACTTGTCTACTGAGTTCAGGAGATGGTATAAAAGGGAGGAACCAAATGAGACTCCAAAGAATTCAACAGAAGCAAGTTTAGGGGAATGACAGAGATGATCGGTCCACTTGCTCCTTCACATCCTAGGAAGAATGTTTTAATTTAATTAAGTCAAACTCCTCTCCAGAACCACTCAAAGGGCTCTTTTTTTTTTTTAACATCTTTATTGGAGTATAATTGCTTTACAATGTTGTGTTAGTTTCTGCTGTATAACAAAGTGAATCAGCTATATGTATACATCTACCCCCATATCCCCTCCCTCTTGCATCTCTCTCCCACCCTCCCTTTCCTACCCCTCTAGGTGGTCACAAAGCACGGAGCTAATCTCAGCTAGTGGGAAAGCTATCTATATTACATTTGGTAGTGTATATATGTCCATGCCACTCTCTCACTTCGTCCCAGCTTACCCTTCCCCCTCCCCATGTCCTCAAGTCCATTCTCTACATCTGCGTGTTTATTCCTGTCCTGCCCCTAGGTTCATCAGAACCTTTTTTTTTTTTTAGATTCCATATATATGTGTTAGCATACGGTATTTGTTTTTCTCTTTCTGACTTACTTCACTCTGTATGACAGACTCTAGGTCCATCCACCTCACTACAAATAACTCAATTTTGGTTTTTTTTAGGGCTGAGTAACATTCCATTGTATACATGTGCCACATCTTCTTTATCCATTCATCTGTTGGTGGACACTTGGGTTGCTTCCATGTCCTGGCTATTGTAAATAGAGCTGCAATGAACATTGTGGTACATGACTCTTTTTGAATTATGGTTTTCTCAGGGTATATGCCCAGTAGTGGGATTGCTGGGTCATATGGTAGTTCTATTTTTAGTTTTTTAAGGAACCTCCATACTGTTCTCCATAGTGGCTGTATCAATTTACATTCCCACCAACAGTGCAAGAGGGTTCCCGTTTCTCCACAACCTCTCCAGCATTTATTGTTTGTAGAATTTTTGATGATGGCCATTCTGACCAGTGTGAGGTGATACCTCATTGTAGTTTTGATGTGCATTTCTCTAATGATTAGTGATGTTGAGCATCCTGTCACGTGTTTGTTGGCAATCTGTATGTCTTCTTTGGAGAAATGTCTGTTTAGGTCTTCTGTCCATTTTTGAATTGGGTTGTTTGGTTTTTTTTGATATTGAGCTGCATGAGCTGCTTGTATATTTTGGAGATTAATCCTGTGTCATTTGCTTCGTTTGCAAATATTTTCTCCCATTCTGAGGGTTGTCTTTTCATCTTGTTTATGGTTTCCTTTGCTGTGCAAAAGCTTTTAAGTTTCATTAGGTCCCATTTGTTTATTTTTGTTTTTATTTCCATTTCTCAAGGAGGTGGGCCAAGAAGGATCTTGCTGTGATTTATGTCATAGAGTGTTCTGCCTATGTTTTCCTCTAAGAGTTTGATAGTGTCTGGCCTACATTTAGGGCTTTAATCCATTTTGAGTTTATTTTTGTGTATGGTGTTAGGGAGTGTTCTAATTTCATTCTCTTACATGTAGCTGTCCAGTTTTCCCAGCACCACTTATTGAAGAGGCTATCTTTTCTCCACTGTATATTCTTGCCTCCTTTATCAAAGATAAGGTGACCATATGTGCATGGGTTTCAGAGGGCTCATTTTTGAGCCATCGGTCCAGTTTGCATATGTGATGTGGGACCTCTCTCTCACTGTTCCTGGAGTCACCACCAAAATTCCGGATCCATCCTAAGCTATGTGCCTGACTTTGTGAGATGCTAAAATCCACCTCTCACACACTATCCTTCACAGCAGGAGGATGAAGGGAGATCCACGATCCCTTTCGTTCTGAGGCACTAGCTTTGTCTCCGATCAAGAAACGTAATCTCCTCTCTATGGCTTTTTGTTGTTATTATTATTGTGTTATTCATTCTGGCTTTCCGTGGAATGCTCGCCATCAATTGGCAGACAGATGTCCTTCTCTCTGGTTCTTCCTGTGTCCTGCTGTGTCACTGGCTAATGACAAACTGTGGCTAACTTGTCAGCTCCCTAACTACAGGACAGTCTAATTACAGACATGTTACACTTGCAAGGTATTATTACTGTGGCCCTGTCTGCCATCACCCAGAAGTAATCTAGTAAAATGTCATCACAATTGTTAGGGGACTGGTACGTGGAATGAGTAAATTCTCCCATGAATCATTAGCCTTGGGAATGCCCTTGGACTCTGGGGTGGGGACAGGAGCATGGGAAATAGAGAAAGGTCACTGAACTGGATTCTTTACGGCTGTTCCGTGTGGCAAGGCAGAGTTTTCTATGCCCCTCACCCTATTCAATACTTGTCCTCCTCACCCTAAGATGACTTTTGTTTTTGTTTGCTTAAACCTAATGGCATTTGAACTCTTGTTATAAGGGACTATCAGTGTTAGCAAGTGGAAAGTTTTTCTTATGATCATTTCACTCTGAAGAGACTGAAGGATGTAAAGCTGCATCTGTGGAGGACTTCACCCCGTCTGGAAGGATGCATTGGATCCCTTCCAGAACAGAGTTGGGAAAGACAGACTTGATCCACTTGACCCCAAGGTGCTTGCCAGGGAGGCTCTAGACGGGACTAGGGGTGGAAAATTAAAAGAAGGGTGGCCAGGGAGGGAAAAACTCTCAATTGCCTATCAGAGGCTGACTGTCAAGATGGAAAGATTACTCCATAAGAAAAGCAATCTTGGGCACCGTCCTTTGGGATTTCTGTATATTTGAGATTAGCCAATAATGAGATTACTTTCTTTCTGGTAATCCCCCGGAAAGCCTTCCAGATATGGTTTCCTTCCAGTGTTGTAAAACCTAAGGGGTATCTTCCTAACTCCAGATGCATATCTCAGGATTATGAAGCTCCAGGAGAATCTTCCAGAAAATTAATACAACCTATGCTGGCTCACAAACAAACGTTATTGACATACCAGAGGTACTGACACAGTGGAGAAGAGCTTTGGATGCTCAGTATGGACTTCTTTGAAAAGCTGACATAGCTTTTACAAAGCCTCTGAGGCCCCAGGTATGCTCTCAAGATCACCGATGCATCATTCACTCAATGATTTAAGCACCCAGCCAGGCTGCACGACTCCTCCTACAGGTCATTATACCTCAACGGAAATGAGGGGAAAAAGGTTCCCAGCTGACCTGCAGGCTGGAAGACATACTGTGCAAGGCAGAAATTAACTGAGCAGTGGGCCTTGGCAGTAGAGAACATTTACTGATTCATTGATTCACTCATTCTTTCATTCAACAAATATTTATTGAGCATTTACTACATGGAAGGCTTTGGGCAAGATGCTGTGGCTACATCTGTGAGCCAAACAGATGCCGCTTCTAGCACTTTTACACTCCAGGGGGCACTCCACTTCGGATTTCCACCACCACCACCACCCTCCTCCACATTATATCAAGCATGTTAAAATGCACACTCTTAAACAGACACTGTTGCTATACAATTTTTGAAAAACAAATTTCAACAATCACTTTTAAAATCATATAAAAAATACTTAGGAATAAACCTGACCAAGGAGGTGAAAGACTTATATGCTGAGAACTATAAAACATTGATAAAGGAAACTGTAGATGATTCAAGGAAATGGCAAGATATCCCGTGCTCTTGGATTGGAAGAATTAATATTGTTAAAATGGCCATACTACCCAAAGCAATCTACTGATTTAATGTGATCCCTATCAAATTACCCATGTTTTCTTAGGTCAGTCTACCAAGGCAATCGAAATAAAAGCAAAAGTAAACAAATGGGACCTAATCAAACTTATAAGCTTTTGCACAACAAAGGAAATCATAAACAAAATGAAAAGACAACCTACAGACTGGGAGAAAATATTTGCAAACAATGATACCAACAAGGGCTTAATTTCCAAAATACACAAACAGCTCATACAACTCAATAACAAAAAAACAACCCAATCAAAACAGGCAGAAGACCTAAATAGACATTTCTAGAAATAAGACATACAGGGCTTCCCTGGTGGCACAGTGGTTGAGAATCCGCCTGCCAATGCAGGGGACACGGGTTCGAGCCATGGCCTGAGAGGATCCCATATGCCGTGGAGCAACTAAGCCCGTGCACCACAACTACTGAGCCTGCGCTCTAGAGCCCGCGAGACACAACTACTGAAGCCTGCACACCTAGAGCCCCTGCTCTGTAACAAGAGAAGCCACTGCAATGAGAAGCCCACGCACCACAATGAAGAGTAGCTCCCACTCGCCGCAACCAGAGAAAGCCTGTGCACAGCAACAAAGACCCAACACAGCCAAAAATAAAAATAAATAAATTTATTTTTAAAAAAAGAAGACATACGGATGGCCAATAGGCACATGAAAAGATGCTCAACATCGCTAATTATCAGAGAAATGCCAATCAAAACTACAGTGAGTTATCACCTCACACCAGTCAGAATGGCCAGCATTAAAAAGTCTACAAATAACAAATGCTGGAGAGGGTGTGGAGAAAAGGGAACCCTCTACACTGTTGGTGGGATTGTAAATTGGTGCAGACACTAAGGAAAACAGTATGGAGGTTCCTTAAAAAGCTAAAGATAGAGTGGCCATACGAACCAGCAATCCCACTGCTGGGCATATACCCAGAGAAAGAATTAGCCCCCCCGCCAACTGTCAGTAATGTCAAGGTTTACTAACCCTGCTAATAGAATAATTGTATAGACTAAATAACCATGTATGTTGAGAAACTCTGTCAGAACCAGAAGCTGGAACTCCAGGACAACATGCCGTCGTTCAAGGAATAATCTATTGTTCTTTCTTTTCTACTAAGGGCAGGCAATGATGAGAA
The DNA here is from genome assembly GCF_964270905.1 of Leucopleurus acutus. Classification (NCBI taxonomy): domain Eukaryota; kingdom Metazoa; phylum Chordata; class Mammalia; order Artiodactyla; family Delphinidae; genus Leucopleurus; species Leucopleurus acutus. The sequence continues at coordinate 9,350,642 of NC_139148.1, read as the reverse complement.
ATGCTATCATGCATAGGACAAATAGAAGGAACCAGAAAGAGGAACATTTAGAGAAAATCAAGCTATGACTCAATCACGTTCTCTGGGTACATTCCAGTAAGACAGGTGGAAACCTGGGTTGAAATGTAATGACTAAAGGGGCAGGAATCCTTAGCCAACATAAAGGCAGGCCATTCTTGTATAGTTGTACAGGACATATACTGCACAGTCTTAGAGGGCATCATTCATATTTTATTAATTATATATTTGTATATTTGCTCTAAAAATTTTCTCAAACGTAGCACTGAAGTGTCTTAGGAAAATAAGGTCTTTTATAATTTTCACTAAGATATTATATGGGCTGCTTAGCGTTAGCTATCATATTACAGTTTTTTGATAGTTAATCTCAGGCCCATATATACTTATGTCTGAGGACCTGGGCCCTGGAGGCCTTAAAGAAAAGGACCTTCCACGTCAGGGATATCAAATTATTGGTAGACCTTCTAAAGTATCAGTTGACCTGTGAGCTCAGACTCTGGCAATATTCCTGGAATCTCCTCATTATTACTTAATATCAAACTCTTCAGAGTGCTCATGGGATTGTTTGCTCAACTCTTCCCCTTTTCCTTCTGGGAAGCTAGACCATATTTCACAGCATCCCTTGCCATTGGGTGTAGCCATATGAGTGATTTAAGGCCATGAAATATGGGTGGAAGTGCTGGCTTGGCCTATAAAACCCTCCTATGTACAGTTTTCCACTCTCCCCATGGACTGTCTAAAGACAGAGAACTCCAAGGGCCTACAGAAGGATGGAGCCGCAAGAGGGAAAGATCCTGGATCTCTGAGTGTCCATGTGGAACTCTCACCAACCCACTTTGCACTGCAACACAAAGGAGCTTTTATATTAATCTTTTGTAAATTTTAGGTTGGTTGTTACAACAGTCAGCTGACCCTTCCCAGTACATTGGAAGAGGAAACTGTAGTCATCAAGTCTATAGGGAGAGTGATACAATACAGCGTTTAATGCCTCAGAACCTGGGTCCAAAGGACCTGTGTGTTGAATCTGACTTTTGCTACTTTCTACTTGCGAGACCTTAACCAAATTTACTTAATACCTAACTCCCAAGTGTGTTGTGAGATTTAATACATGTCAGTTGGCTAGCCCAATGTCTCACCCGTCATGAGCATCAGTAACGGCTATTCTGAGGCTGATACTGGAACACTCTGATTATGCATATGCTGAAAGAAGCTAATGATACAAGACCAGGCTTTGTCACCAAGTTCAGATCTTCTCCAGGACCCTTCCTTCAGCATAAAATGCCATCAATCTCTGAGCTAGAGATGAGTAACTTTGGAGAATCCCTAAAGCACAAGAATGGAATATGTTAGGAGGCCTGGGTATGATGGTGTTGCCTAGAGAACCACATACACAGCTCAGTTTCAGCTTGCATCAGTTTGAGAGGGGTCCCAAATATCTATACTCACTGAGGGATTCTCCTGAGAGCCGCACCACCCACCATAAGACCATGGGAGAAAGAGGGAAAGTTGGAACATGCACAGATCACCTTATGCAAAGTCACTTTGCCAAGGTGAAGTGTGGTCCTCCAATCATTTTGTTTCTGGACTCCTACTGTACTTCTAAAAATAATGAATGACCTCAGAATCCTTTTTTTTTTTTTTTTTTTTTTTGACCACGCCAAGGGCCATGTGGGATCTTAGTTCCCCTACCAGGGATTGAACCTGCACTTCCTGCACTGGAAGTACGGAAGTCTTAACCACTGGACCGCCAGGGAAGTCCCTCAAAAATCTTTTGTTTGTGTGAAAAATATCTACTGATATTTACTATGTTAGAAATCAAAACTGAAAAATGTTTAAATATTTATTCTTTTAAAATAAGAACAATAAGCCCATCACATGTTAACACAAATAACATTTTAAATGAAAAATAACTGTATTTCCAAAAGAAAAAAATTAATAAGAAGAGTAGGACTGTTTTATATTTTTGAAAATCTCTTTAAGGTCTGGCTTAAAGAAGCCAGCTGGATTCTCATATCTGCTTCTGCAGTCAATCTGTTAAGATATCACACACCGTGTAGCCTCCAGAAAACTCCACCAGGCGTTCATGAGAGAATGAGATTGAAAACAGCAAATAAAATCTTAGTATTATTATAAAAGTAATTTTGACCTTGCAGCCCCCGAATGAGTTTTGGGGGCCCTCAGGACCCCAAACTACATTTCACGTAGAAGTGGCAGCCCCAGTGCCCAGGGCTTGCTCATTTCTCAGTGGTTCGCAGTAGCGGGCGGTAGCACTTGTGACCTGAAATGCCTATGTTTTCTTTTAAGTAACCATACATTATTGTACCCTGAAGTATATGAGGTACACACATTATCTTCATTTGAAGAAGAAGTTAAGGCACAAAGAGTTTATTTGTTCTTCCAAGGTCATACAGTGAACCTCCCTGGAATCCCAATCTTGAGTTTTCTTCTACGCAATCAAAATTCTTACTTGGTCCTGACACTACACTGAAATGTCTACTTAATTCACTGTTGGGTTGATAAATACAGATAATCTGAGTATAGTACAGCTTCCACCGGTGACCCTAGCTCTTGTCCAATTCTACCTTGAGGCTATACTTAGCATTTTCTATGCATCCTAACAGAGATCCAACTCGATAACTCAATAACAGAGACAGGTATTTTGTGACGATTTTATGGAGAAGTCTTGAGGGAGAGAGGTGGGTAAGATGACTCACACCGCACACTACTTACAGGAAAGTCTGTTAATTTCTCTAACTGAAATTTGTCTCTAACTGAAATTTCCGCCATTGTTTCCCCATTTCCGGTCACTTCATCTCTCCTTTCTTTCTTCTCTCACCTAGTCAATCAGAATCTCGCTTCATTATGAAGGAAAATTTAGCTTTCACTCTTCGTTCATAATTCCCACTCTACAAAAGAAAACTCAGTGATTGGTGACTATTGCTGCTCCTTTGAATGCCTCCTAGAGAGCACAATTCATTTGGCCACATCTGGAATAATTCATTAAGAAAAATATGATGACAAAACTTTTTTACTTCTGTCTTTCATTTTTACTCAGTATCATAAAACTAACCTCAGGCTCATAGGGCTTGAGGCAATCTCAACAAAGTCCTCTAATTTATACTCCTGTGAGTATGATACCACATTCTGCTCCTATAGATACATTTATACATCTTATATATAGAGTCCATGAATTTCTCCAAATGCAGCACTGCAGTTTAAAAGGTTGAGTTTACGCTGTCATTAAAATCTATATTCTGTTGCATATTATATCAAGGCAATAGAGGTAAACTCAATATATCTCTGTTTCACCTTCATATGTTTGGGGAAATTCTCACGTCATTACTGTCTTCTCTTCTCCAGGTTAAATAAGCCTATCATCTTCCTTAATTTGAACCTCACATGTTATTTTATTTCTTTTTTTTCATTTCCTTAGCTTTCCATAGACCCCCCTCGAATTCTTCCATATGCTCTTTCAAATTTGCAGGCCAAAATTGCACCCAGCCTCTAATAAGGTTGATTTTTGTTTGTTCGTTTGTTTGTTTTTGCAGTACGCGGGCCCCTCACTGCCGTGGCCTCTCCCGTTGCGGAGCACAGGCTCCGGACACGCAGGCTCAGCGGCCATGGCTCACGGGCCCAGCCGCTCCGCGGCATGTGGGATCCTCCCGGACCGAGGCACGAACCCGTGTCCCGTACATCGGCAGGCGGACTCTCGACCACTGCGCCACCACGGAAGCTCCAAGGTTGATTTTTAACCATGTAATGTACAATATACATGATTGTAAGAATTAATTCAGAATTTTTCATCATTTCCTATTGATGACATCAGTAACATGTTAATTTTAGGATTAAATTAACAATTCCTCTTCTATATCATAGTGAACTAGCTACTAAAATTAGAAGAAGGCAAAGAAACAGCCCTAGGGTGTTAAATTATTTTTTTTTTTAAATTATTCAACGACAACGCTCAAATGCATATACAACACTGAACTTTTTATAGTGGAAGCTTTGGGACCTATGTGTGGCTCACTCAAGACCCTCTTGAAAGAACAGGACCAAGTGTTTATTTTTATAATATGTACCCCCAATCCCACAGTGCTGTGGAGCAAGGATGAACACTTGGCCTAAGGTCAACCATCATTATCAAACCAAAAATTAACCAGATCCTTTCCCTTGAGAATTCTTGTGGTTGTTAATAGACAAAGAGTTAAAGAGAGAGAGAGAGCTTTCAATCCCAGCATCTTTCCTTCTCCTGTCCTCAGGGAGCTTGGCCACTTTCTAATTCCTGTGTCTGAGTGATTGCACAGTATAAATGTACTACAACTCCCTTCTTCCCATGAGCCAGTTGGAGATTTCTAACTCTTGGAACCCAACGATTCCTAGCCAAGACCATCTTCGCCATCCAATGACTTAGGTATGGGACGCATGCTCCAAATGTGGCGCAGCCCTGGACATCCAAGCCAACCCTGCCCCACCTCTGCTCCTCAGTGGCAGATGTTCTCACTGAGTACCCCAGACACACAAGAGGCCTTTCTGATTCCTATGACAATGCCGGTGCCCCAACACTGACTTGGAAATGGTTTTGCTCGTTACTAGGTTTGTTAACAGCCAGCAGTGACCTGCTGTGGACCTTTATATTTCTTAAAAATAAAAATTATTCAGCAGTTTGGTATTAAAGAAGGGAAAAGAAAGTGGGGTAAGAATACTTCTTGTCCTCTTTGCTGTCCGCTTAAGTGCATACTTAACAGGTTAATTAATGGTTCTTGATGAAGAGAGTTCCAGTGGATAATTCCACTTACTAGTATGTAGACAAGGCAATAATGGAATGCAAGAATTAAAACTAGGGGCTTCCCTGATGGCGCAGTGGTTGAGAGTCCGCCTGCTGATGCAGGGGACGCGGGTTCGTGCCCCGGTCCGGGAAGATCCCACATGCCGCGGAGCGGCTGGGCCCGTGAGCCATGGCCGCTGAGCCTGCGTGTCCGGAGCCTGTGCTCTGCAACGGGAGAGGCCACAACAGTGAGAGGCCTGCGTACCGCAAAAAAAAAAAAGAATTAAAATTAGGAAAGAGTGAGTATATAAGTCAAAGAGAGTCAAGCAGGCTTTTGGAAGGAGGTAGATTTCGAAGTGCTACTAAGGGGTTTTAGAAATCAATAATAATTAAGAAAAAAATTGAACACTCTGTAATTCACTGTTTGCTTATTTTCCCTAACCACGCTATGTGGGTTATATTGAGAATTAAAGTATTTTAAACATAAAAAAAGAATTACCCAGATGAAATGTGATGTGGGGAACAGGAAAAGGGTATATCGGGAGAAAAAGAAGCAGTGCATACAGCTTAACATGTTCAGGAAGCAAAATGGGTGAACATGGGTATTGGGAGTACCATTTCATAAGATCTGATCAGGAAATTTTTTAAGTCAGTAATATAGGTTGCAGCGAGGGAGGGGTGGTAGGTGCAGCACAAGCAAAAGAGTATGTACAGAAGAGCACCACCTCTGTCTGGTGGAGTGAAGGAAGCATGCTGGATGGAGAATATGGGGCCAAAGCATGGGGGCCTTGAGTGCCAGGCTCATGAGTTTGACTTCACCTCAACGCCAGTTGGGAAGATATTGGTAAGTGGAATGATAACGTGTCCTTCCATTTGGGGGAAAAATTGATCTGGGTTCAGTATCATTTAAGGAGAGAGAGTGAAAGAGGTAAGAGGCAGCGCGAGGAGAGGACTGCAGGAATGTGGACTGAGATGATAAAGTCCTAGATGAGGATGGTGCGCATGGAAATGTAAGGAAAGGATAGACTCTAAGAGACGCTGTAAATAAAGACTGATGTGCGTGGTGACTGATTTGGTATAGGGAAAAAAGAAAATGGAGAAATTTCAAAGGTTAGTCATCCAATTAATTATTCAACAAATATATACAGCAATAAATACATACTCTCTGATGCTGTTAGAGCAGAGAAGGGTCTTATTTGTTATCAACCAAAACGGAATCTAGTTATCTCAGGCACAAAAGGAATGGATCATAATGCCAGGGGCTCACAGCATCAGTGAGAGCTCAGAGGGTCGGGCTTAGAACGATGGCAGATCCAAAACTGCCCTGTAGCAGTCTTTCTAACCCGAGTTGCATGAGAAAATTAAGTTCTACCACCCTACAGCATGCGTTACACAGAGTGACTTAACTCCTCTCTTATGCACCTAAAATGGCACTAGTTATAAGCCATCTTTGGCAGAACTGACAAATCTGTCACTCAAATCATTTTCAGTTTCTGTGGCTCAAATGAGGTACCGTAATTGAGAAAGGCTGGCTGGGGGCTGAGCAGAAGGCACCTCAAGATGGTCCTGGCCACACACTATTCACTGCCTCTGTTCCCATACTGTTGCTTCATTTGCTCAAGATTTAAAATCCCAGGAGCATGGGGAGAGTTCAAGCACCTGGAAAGGCTTTTTTAAAAAATGCTTTAAAATGGATCTTGAAAAAAATATAGGTGAGGGCTTGCAAGTCCAGCAAAAAAAAGATCATTGTGTGCAAAGACAGAAGGTTGAAAGGGCTCGGTTGGCATGTTTGGGAAATGACGACAAGGGCAATGGGGCGGGGATGTGAGACTGGGGGCTGAAGGCAGAAGACGAGGTGGGAAATGCAAACAGGCCTCGAAGGTCTCTTCTAACAAAGAGTGTAGACTTTATCTTCTAGGCCCTGAAAAATTACTGAAGTTAGTAAAGTCTGAGTGACAACATCAGACTTGTCACAATAGGAATACTGATGAGGTATAAGTTATAAGAAGGAAAGAGTAAGCAAACTACTATATATATGTCAGCAGCAGTGGGCTATTCATCCATGAGCCTAGGTACATAAATCAAGACTCAAGAATGTTTAAGTGACTAGTGTAGACCAGCACAGCTTGCAGGGCAAGAGTGAGGGCTGAAATTGCCAGGGAGCAAGGACACTATCCAGGAATGAAATGAAATCGTCCAGGTGATAAATGATAAGCTTTTGCAACAAGGGAGTGGGAGTGTCAGTGGGGAGAAGACATCGTAGGAACAGGCTAAGGAAAGGGTCATGAGTTAATCTCAGACCTACAGAACGATTGGGTTATGTACAACATAAAGGCACAGTCTGAAGTAAGTGAGGAATAGAGCAAAGCCGTCAGCATCGGCGGATACTCAGAGTTAGGGGATGTAGCAAGGAAAGGATCCAACAGAGCGACGGGGCAAAAAGAGAATGTCAAGGGTGCAACACCGTGGGGGGCGGGGTGACACTGGAGGAAAGGGACACTTAAGAAAGAGAAAGTAATCTCAAAGACCAGAAATAACCATCCCTAGGACATACATCTCATCTCTTTTCCCCCAAATCTCTCAGATTCCAGTCTCATTAAAACAAAACAAAACAAAACCACTTCTTCAGTTCTTGTTCATATGACAGAATAACCTCATCTCCTTGCTTCTTTGTGCTAGCTTCCTTCCATCAAAGTTATTTACTCTCTGGGGTATTTATTCCTTTTTTTAATTAATTAATTTATGGCTGCATTGGGTCTTCGTTGCTGTGCACAGACTTTCTCTAGTTGCGGTGAGCGGGGGCTACTCTTCGTTGCGGTGTGCGGGCTTCTCATTGTGGTGGCTTCTCTTGTTGCAGACCACAGGCTCTAGGCTCAGTAGTGGTGGCACACGGGCTTAGTTGCTCCACAACATGTAGGATCTTCCCGGACCAGGGATCGAACCCGTGTCCCCTGCACTGGCAGGATTCTTAACCACTGAGCCACTAGGGAATTCCTGGGGTATTTATTCTGACAGCACTAAAAGTATACTAGAGATAATTAGTTATGACCATATTGCTTGGCCTGATCTACTACCTTTAGGAATCTATCCCAAGGAATCACTTTAAAATGTATTCAAGACTGGTTATAGCCCTAGTGCCCATAGTGTAAACAAACAAAGCAGAGTAAAAACAGAAAAGATACCCAACAAGTGAGCATAGCTCGGACATGGTTCCCCGTACTACGCTCTAACATTGTACAGCATTGTGGATCCAGTAGATACACAGAAAAATTTACATGAATTAAGGGAAAAGAAAAAAACGCTGGAAGTACCAGAACAAGAGTTGGAAAGAGGTCATAGAATCCTACAGAAAAATAAGATTACATTTTAAAGTTAGTTTGTATTTTTATTGTCTATTAACATAGTTATTTGTGTTTATTTTAAAGATGGCTAAATGGTGAATAAATATAAAATATAAAACAGTTGTTTCTGGCATATTAGTACAATGAGAACAGAAATATCATTTGTTGGATTAAATTGCCACAGGCAATATAGTTAAACGTCACTGAGTAAGTAAGGATCTTGTACAATGTACTTAATAGGGTTCAGACACACTATCCTAAAATACAGCACCTTGGCAGATTGAATATTTTAAGCTGAAGGAATTTGAGCAAACTCTGGCAGAAGCAGGAAGGTCACTATGACCTCCTCCCCCTGAAACAGGCCATAAGGCCCTCCTGTGAGAGGCCCCCTCCCCAGACTCCAAGGAGAGGAACGCCCTGATCTCCAAAACGCCAAGAATCTGAACCAACAGGCCTTACTGAGTTCCCCCACTTTACTACAATTACCTCGTCCTCCTTAACCTATCATATTCCTCCACGACTCGACTGTCCACTCTTCATCAAACCTATCATCCAAATACACAGGTCTAACTGTTTCTATGGGTCTTCATTTCCTTATGAAGGCTCCTGTGTCATGTAAAACTTAGGTCAAATAAATTTGTATGATTTTCTCCTGTTCATTTGTCTTTTTCAGTTTACTTTTCAGGCCCAGCCAGGGACACTAAGAGGGTTAAGGAAAACGTCTTCCTCCCCTGCGTATATTCTTATGATCACAAAGTCAAAACGCCCTGGTGGAAGAATATTTCGATTTAAAAAAGAGGAGATTCAAATATGAATGAGTACTTAAAGATTAAAAATATCATTTTCTAAGCTTTTCAGGAAAGTAATATAGGGCTATATTATTTACATAGAAACAGCAAAGAATAAGAACAACTTTGGAAGCGAGAGAGTTTATTCATTTATTGTGAAATGGGAATCCATGAGAATTACAACAAAACATTCTCTAGAACAGCAGAAGCACACAATTGTTTTTAAAAAAACCTTTGAGCCTATTTCCTACCCCCGAACACATACAGAAAAAAATCTTCACAGAAACAGTGAACAAGGGAAAACAGTTCAAATTTAAGAAAGGCAAACATGATTAAAAATTTTTTTAAAATAAATAAATAGAAAGGCAAAGATGAATATTCTGAAAAACAAGAAGAGCGACAATTGAGAGGAAAGAAGAAAAATGGACAACAGGAAGAAAAATATTGCAGAAAGGCTCTGTAGCATATAACTCGCTATAGGAAGCAAGATTTTTTTTTTTTTTTTTTTTTTTTTTTTGCGGTACGCGAGCCTCTCACTGCTGTGGCCTCTCCCGTTGCGGAGCACAGGCTCCGGACGCGCAGGGTCAGCGGCCATGGCTCACGGGCCCAGCCGCTCCGCGGCACGTGGGATCTTCCCCGACCGGGGCACGAACCCGTGTCCCCTGCATCGGCAGGCGGACTCAACCACTGCGCCACCAGGGAAGCCCGGAAGCAAGATATTTTAAAGGTGAACTTGAGGGAGAACAAGAGTATGTGAAAGAGAATTCCCAGTTGGTAGCATAACAAAAGTGAAAACAAAAGTTTTAAAAAGGTACAAAGAGATTAAAGGACAGGAAAATATTGAAGTCATTTAAAGTTTTATGTATAATTTAATGTTCTCTGTAAAATTTTTTCAGATTTCCAAAAATGCTTTCTAATTCCAAATATCTACATAAAAGGTTCTTAAATTGCTCCTGTACCTCATTATCTTTAAGACAGTACTTCTCAAGACTCTCGGTTGCAAATAACGGTATGCCAACTCAGACCAGCCGAAACCAAAACGGAGTGAATTTGCTCATTGTGGTAGGTCCCCAAAGATGTCTATGTCCTAATCCCCAGAATCTGAAAATATGCCTCCTTACCAGGCAAAGGGGACTTTTGCTGATGTGCTTATGTTAAGGATTTTGAGATGGGGTGATTATCTTAGATTACTTGATAACCTAAGTGCGTCCAAGGTAATCACAAGGGGCCTTATAAGGGAAAAGAGGGAGGAGAGTCAGAGTCAGAGAAAGATGTGATGGCAGAAGCAGAGGTCAGAGTGATGAGGAACCATGAACCAAGGAAGGTAGGCAGGCCCTAGAAGGTGGAAAAGGCAGAGACATTTTAGACTTCTGACTTGCAAATTACAAGTTAATAAATATGTGTTGTTTGAAGCTACTACATTCCGGATAATTTGTTACAGCAGCAATAGGAAAATAAGACACTCATGTAACTAAGAAGTTGCAGGAGTATAACTAACTTTCAGCCCATTTTAATCCAATGATTCAGCTGATGTTGAGAACCTGTCTATTACAATAAGTTCTAAGCAATGCTTTCCTCTGCGCTGTCTCATTTTCAGGCAGTTCCTCCTCACATCATAGAAAAGAAGACCACTGGTAGTTCAAGGCTCTCCTTATCCTTAATGAATGAGGATCCTTTGAGCTACACTGTGTGGTGGCCCTGCTTAAAACTAGCAACCTCAGAAGAAAAGCAAGAGTACCCTGCCTCAACTCCAGAAAAGCCCAGGGGCAGGTATCTGACTGGCTTGGTACAGGTCACACCTTTTTCTTGAACCAGTTATAGCTAGGGGTTTTCTCTGGACATACATGCACCCCAATGTTCATTGTAGCACTATTTATACAATAGCCAAGACATGGAAGCAACCTAAGTGTCCATCGACAGGTGAATGGATAAAGATGTGGTACATATATACAATGGAATACTACTCAGCCATAAAAAAGAATAAAATAATGCTATCTGCAGCAACATGGATGGACCTAGAGATTATCATACCAAGTGAAGTAAGTCAGACAGAGAAAGACAAATATCATATGATATTGTTTATATGTGGAATCTAAAAAAATTGTACAAACGAACTTATTTACAAAACAGAAATAGAGTCACAGATGTAGAAAACAAACTTATGGTTACCAAGGGGGAAAGGGGGGGAGGGATAAATTGGGAGATTGAGATTGACATATACACACTAATATATATTAAATAGATAGCTAATAAGAACTACTGTATAGCACAGGGAACTCTGCTCAATACTCTGTAATGACTTACATGGGAAAAGAACCTAAAAGAGTAGATACATGTATATGTATAACTGATTCACTTAGCTGTACAGCAGAAACTAACACAATATTGTAAATCAACTATACTCCAATAAAAATTAATTTAAAAAAGACATTTCCTAAGAAACATTATATTTGAGATAAAACAATAAATTGATAAATGTGGGTTAAAGGCAGCAAAGGTATAGTGAAGTAGGTGGCGAACTTGAAGTCAAGAGTCCAGAATTTAAATTTTATCTTCATCACAAAACATTGAGGCCACCTTGAGAAACCTCTTAATTCGAATGACTGTGTTTCTTCAGCCATAAAATGGAAATATAACCAAAGTGTCCTCTCCAACCCCATCCTAAAAAATTCTATATTAATAAATGAATTTGGCAACTCAGTAGTAAGAAGGACAATTATTATGTTAATAACAGGTAAAACAATTGCAAAATGCAATGTCTAAGTGGCATTGTTTTCAACCCAAGGTGGGGTTGATCCTCTAAGGACATGGTCACTGTTCAAAGGGGGCTTGAGAGGCCAGGGTGTAAAAATTCCAAAGAGTTGATGGTTGGTTGGTAGAATCTGATGGCAGCTCATCAGGACTCTGATGAGTGGGTCTCCTCCTTCATTTATTGACCTGTTATAATCATGTCCTCCCTTCCTGCTCTGAAGAGCCTCGTTGTGCCCAAGGCCAAGTGGTGGGGGTGGAATCCAAGAAGGTGAAGCAACCCCTCAGGGTGTAGCTCTCAGAGAAGTGTCTGAGAAAACACTTAAAATATGTTCACACTTTCCAAGATGTCTTAAAATCTCGGGTGAAAGGAACCAACTCTGGTGTGCATATGGGAGTGGGAAAGGATTTTGATTTACTTTAAAGACTTAGGGGGGAGCATGAAGGTGATCTACTATCAGTAGTACTCTGATCAGGGTACCGCATCCCACGTGCTCCTAGCGCTCAGGAGGAGCTCACTAAATACACACTGAATGAATGAACTGGTTTCAAAGTGTTGCCCTTCATCACTTGCTGAATACAAATTTAACTTTAAGGCTATATAGAAAAGGCAAAACTCTTCTTTTTCTTTCTGGTTCTGTATATTTACTATCATCAAGCATCTGATATTTGCTTCTTTTAGATATTACTTTTGTGTTATGAGTCTGAAGTCAGGGGTTAAGTGAAAGATTAAGGGAGTTGTACACAGAGATGATTCTGTTATTACTAAAACCACAAATAAATACACAATACACACACACACACACACACACACACACACACACACGGAGGGTATTCAAGTTAATGCAAATTCTCAAAGTCTAATATAATGTAGATTGGAATGCAGCCAGCAAAAATGGCATTTTCTAGCTTAACAGAGAGATTAATAAATCAGAACCATGAATTATATATGAAGTCTCAGCCAGGGTCTCGGTTATTTTTAGCACAGGAGAGTAACATGATGCTGCAGGTATGGTCTGTGCCAACACCATAACTGGAGTAGCAAGTACCAAACAAAGAAGGGCTGCGATGTTTCGATCAACAGAAGTAGAGACAAAAGCTCAGCATCCTCCACAGGAGATAGACAGCTTTTCTCCCGTGCAAAACCCAATGGCGAACATGATGGAAGGAGTCACCAGAGTGAGGAGGGGCTTCGCCAGCGTATGACAACCGATGCAGATAACTGACACTGTCTTAAGTGCCTCTGCTTGTCAAGTGATAAAGGTAATTCGCAACTGGGATTTTAACTTCCCCTACGCTAAAAAAGGCCACCATCTGAAACAAAAATGAAGGGGGATAATTAGCACCAGACAAAGCTATATCATATATGCAGGCTTAAAAAGGAGTCCACAGACTCGAGTTCAAATCCCTGGTCTCTGTTGTCTTGGACAAGTAATTCAAGCTCTAGAAGCCTTCATTTACTTGTCTGTAAAATGAGAACAGTACGTCTATATTCTAAGGTTTGGGAAGGATTCAATGAAATGACACATGTAAAGTATTTAGCATGGTGTCTAATATATAGTAAGTGCTCAAGAGTTAATAATTCTCAGAGATATGTCTGACAGTCACAAAGATAAGTGCATGTGTGTGCCTCTGCATTAACTTTTAACACCATTAAGAAATCTGACTTATTTATGTATGCATATATAAAACTTAAGGGATATTGGCTAAAAGGTTTTAGCAAATGTGTCACATAATGAAACAAGTCCAAGCCCCACAGATACTGAATAGTTTGGGAGCCCCTAGCATGACAATCACATAAGAAAGTTTGCTATTCAATGAAGAGAGAAGACAACTCTGAAAAGAGTAAACCTATAATATATTATGTCACCACCTCTCCCCTGGCCTTCAGTGGCGTGGGTACTAGACCCAGACAGGGGTCCTGCCCACTAATAACCATAATTAAGCCTTAGTGTTAAGAAGGAAATCACAAATAAACCAAGCTCCGAGAGACCTACTAAGGGTAGAGATTAAGAACATTTTTCTACTGGAAGAATATTTATCAAATATTCACCAAAATGTAAAATTCTAGTTATCTCTCGGTAGTAGAATATAGATGATTCTTATTTTTCAACATTTTTTTTTGGTTTGTAGATAATTTATAAATTTTCTAATATATTTATGTTTACTTATGCATTAAGAACCAGAAGATACTTAAGTATAGTATCTTCTTATTTTATCTAATGGACGGGAGAGGCAGGGGCCTGCAAGCTATAGTCTGACTGTCCCGATTCTGTAAATACAGTTGTGCTATAACCCAGCCACAGCCCTCTGTGTACTGCTCACGGCTGCTTTGGCATCACCATAGACAAGGTAAGTAGGAGCATCAGAGACCTCAAGGCCCACAAAGCCTAACATATGTACTACTTGGCCCTTTACAGACAGTTTGCTGAACCCAGAGTGAGTCAGCGTGAAGGAAATTCTCAAGCATGGCCTGCCCACTATGGAATACTTATTACAAGTGGGCCCCTCCCGACCTGTGATGCTTTGGACAAGTCATGAAACTCCTAAGTTGCCTTATTTGTAGAAATAAATAAATAAACATGAACCTTTATTGAGTGCCTCACATATTAACTAATTCAGTCCGCATGACAGCCCCAAAACACAGATTCTGTTATCATTATATATATCAGCCAATCGCATTTGCAAACAGAGCTCTCCCCTACAGACTGATAGGTTAAACGTGCTCGGATGCTAAGGAAAACCTTAAGTTGAGAACTAAGAAAAGTAAGTTAATTTCAAGACCCACATTTACATGTTTCAGAAGAGAAGTGAAGACACAGGACAAGGCAAGGGCCGGCCCCCTGCCGCGGTCAGTTCAGCTTGACGTGGGGAATGGCTTCTGTCAGTCAGACTTCGGAAAAGACCCAGATCAGTTCCCGTGTATCCATACAACAGAGTGGAATGTAGTCGTTAAGAACAACATTTCTGAACACTATAGTAAACCCACATTGTTCCCTCACACACACACACACAGACTGGAAAATTAAGGACTACAGTTTCTAAAGTATTTATCTGGGTAGTGGAATAATGGGGTGATTTTCCCCTTTTTCCCTTCCTTGCCTCTTTTCTTCCTTTCCTTTCTTTCTTTTGGTGATATATACTGTCCAAGTTTTTTATAATTAATATTTATTACCTTTGAAATCAGAAAACAAGTTACACTTGGAAAAGAAAAACCCTGACTCACTGGAACAGATCAATATAAGCAACCCGCAGGTCCTAAAGAGTTAGAACCTCACCTTAGGAGAAACATTTCAAGGGCTATGCAATTTTTATCAGGGACAAAATGAAGGCTTTGAAGGATGAGATGACTCATCAAATACTCTGAAGAGCAACCATGTAGAGGAGAGATGAGACTTTATTCCGGGCAGTTTCAGAGAGAAGAAACTAGAACCAATAGATAGAAAAGGAAAAGGAGGTTCACTGAACTTCAGTAGAGGAGGAAATACTTTCCATGATGACTGTGTGCTAAAGAGTTTGCTAGGGCTCCCCCTCTGTGGAGGCACACCCCCAGACGACTATATATAGAAACACACCACCAGGGAACCTCCCTGGCGCTTCCAATGCAGGGGGCGTGGGTTCGATCCCTGGTCGGGGAACTAAGATCCCACATGCCATGCAGCATGGCCAAAAATGGAAAGAAAAAAAAAAAGATTAAAAAAAAACACACCCCCAGATGCTGGATGACCATACACGAAAACACGCTCCCAGATGCCAATGACCGTACATGGAAATATACAAACAGACGCCAATGAACAAACAAAAAAGGAACACACCTGATGCTGAATGCCCTTCCTGCCCGCAACCCTTCCTAAGAAGTGACCATGAAGTTGGCTTTCTATCCTTAAAGATACTCCTCAGTGCTGGGAGATATGTCCTAAAATAATAAGCCATAAAGCCAGTAGCGTGTCTTTAGGGATGGCAGTGTTTCATGAATATGAAGAATGCCTTGGAATCAACAGCACTGGCGACAGTTAGCTGCAGTAGAGTTGCATGGTAATACTCAGCTGCTGCTTTCAACCACCTGCTTTATGGCTTCACAGATGCAGGGGATACTCATTACCCTCCCTCACAAAATGCTCTCAATTAGGAAAGAAGGAGGGGAGCTTCAAAGTGGAAGGAAGGAAACACAAGATTAAAGAGGAGAAATGAGGGATGATCAAGTATGGAGAACAAGGAAGACAGCAAAAAATTAATACAAATATGAGTGTTTAGAGAACAACTGAGAGCAAACATTAAAAATTAATTTACACTCTGGCCTTTGAGGTTTATTCACCTGCTTAAACAGTCAGCTACTTTCTTAGATGCTTCAAAAACTGTCCTAAAAAAAGTCTTACAGGTTGTTTAAATAGGAAAGAGAAAAACGAAAGCAGCTGTGATATTTATATTTTTACCACCAATTCTCCTAGTTAGCTCTATGACCTGGAGGAAGTTACTCACTCTCTGAAACTCCACTTTTTCATATACAACATGAGAATCATACCTACCTAGACTGTTGTAAGAATTAAATATCTTCTTACATGTAGGGACATACTCATTAGATGTTGAATGAATCCTAGCTTTAGTATTATTATTGTTGTTAAAAACAACTTACTTGATCTAGAAAGGAACAATTTATTTGGTCCAAAAGGAATTTGGTCTAGAAAGGAATAATATTTTCCAAGATTCTATATGAGATAAGATTTACATATAGTAACTCTATTTAAGTCCATCAAATCTTTGAGAGTTGTGGTTGACAAACTTTCTCTGTGAAGGGCCAAACAGTCAATATTTTAGGTTTTGCAGACCTACAGTCTGTGGAAACTACTCAACTCTGCCTCGGTAGCTCAAAAGCAACTGTAGACGATATGCAAATGAATGGGCATGGCCGCGTCCCAATAAAGCTTTATTTACAAAAGCAAGCCAGATATGGCTAGTGGGCACTAGTCAGTCTGCCTCTAAGCTAGCTAGTACTCCCAAATGACAAATAGAAAAACTGTTGCTCAAAGTGCTCAGGCAACTTGTCCTGGGTCACTCAGCTCCTAAGTGGCAGGCCTGGGATCTGAATCTAGGACCATCTGCCCCAGAGCCCCTGTTCTTTCCTCCATGCTTAATCGTGTTTGGCATGGTACCTTTGTAGTCACTTCAAAGCAGGATTTATAGTTCAGAGGAGAAATTCTGCACAACTAAACACACAATTGCTCCGTAACACAAACCATGCCCAAATAACTCAAGTAGAACATATCAAGATTCCTGTCCTCATGCGCATGATAAAATGTACAGTCTCAAAAGGGTTTGCTGGTATTATTTCAGTGAGAAGCTGGTCTTGGTAAAATCAAGTGAAGAATTACTACATGAATGTCAAAAAATAATTTTAATGTGAATTTTCTGGAAAACACTAGTAAACATTTTCCTGTTTGGGCTTTGATAACCCAGAGATTTACCCCAAACATCCAATGCACTGTCACAGAGAAAGGAACTGAATGACTGATTCTTCACAGAACAAGAAATGGGAATAAGAAAATATCCATTCTTCCAATTACTTATGCTAAACATTCATTTCCTTTAAAGATGGGCCACAACGGGACTTCCCTGGCAGTCCAGTGGTTGGGACTCCACCTTCCAGTGCAGGGGGTACAGGTTCAATCCCTGGTCGGGGAGCTAAGATCCCACATGCCTTGTGGCCAAAAAACCAAAACATAAAACAGAAGAAATATTGTAACAAATTCAATAAAGACTTTAAAAATGGGCCACATGAAAAAAATCTTAAAAAAAAATAAAGATGGGCCACAGGCATTTACAAAGTACTTAGAGTCAGTTTTCAATTGGGTCTCAAAGAGAAGGAATGGAGAAAGAGAGAAGAGCAGAAGCAACTGGAGATATTTATCACAAATATATAGCCCAGCCATCACCCCCACCACCCCAAGATTTAGGACCCCATGCGTGGAGTCAGGGAATAATGTGGCATCTGCTCGTAGGAAGCAAAATAAGGGGAAACAAACATTTCAAGTGATTATAATTATTCCACCTTCAGGAGCACTTGTTAAAGCAGAGATTCTCCACTTTAGCACCACTGGTCCTTTGAACTGGATAAATCTTTGTTGAGGCAGCTGCCTGTGCATTGTAGGATGTACAGTAACAGCCCTGGCCTCTACCCACTAGATGTCAGTAACATCCTTCCCCCAGTTGCGACAATAAAAAATGTCTCCAGACATTGCCAACTGTTTCCTTAGGGGGCAAAGTCACCCTCACTGAAAAGTACTGGGTTAAAACATAAACCATCTGATGCTGGCTTTATCTTAACATTCAGTCAAGGAAAAAAAAAAACAGGAGAGGATAAGTCCACGTGAGATCTAGTCAGAGCACCTTTCTTCTACTTTAAGGACCATGAGCCCACTCATAGCCTCACCTTTTTATTGAAGCGTAGCCATTATTTTGTAGCTTCAAACTCAGCACAAACTCATATGCACTAACTCAAATGCACTAACATGCTTTCTTTTTTTTTTTTTTTTTTTGCGGTACGCGGGCCTCTCACTGCTGTGGCCTATCCCGTTGCGGAGCACAGGCTCCGGACGCGCAGGCTCAGCGGCCATGGCTCACGGGCCCAGCCGCTCCGCGGCATGCGGGATCCTCCCGGACCGCGGCACGAACCCGTGCCCCCTGCATTGGCAGGCGGACTCTCGACCACTGCGCCACCAGGGAAGCCCTAACGTGCTTTCTTGACATGTTTTTTATAGTACCAAATATCATTTGTCATTCACTGTAACAGGTTTGACATCAGTATTAATACCCTATGAATCGACATTTTTTCCCTGATATTTTTTCTTTTTCATTCTGTTTTTAACACATTTTAACTGATCTTGGAATTTCCAATAACAATCTTTCAAAATTTTTATCACCTCCAGCCTTCCCTAACTGAAATTCAATTATCTGAAATATGTAATAAAAAGTAATCAGTCCTCGAGTGGCATTGATATATATACATTACCAAATGTAGAATAGATAGCTAGTGGGAAGCAGCCGCATAGCACAGGGAGATCAGCTCGGTGCTTTGTGACCACCTAAAGAGGTGGGATAGGGAGGGTGGGAGGGAGACGCAAGAGGGAGGGGATATGGGGATATATGTATACGTATAGCTGATTCACTTTGTTATACAGCAGAAACTAACACAACATTGTAAAGCAGTTATACTCCAATAAAGATGTTTAAAAAAGATGTAATCAGTGCTCAAATAAATGTCATTCTAGTGTCAATGAAAACAGTACCTCGGTCTAGACAATAACAAACGTTAGACAAGATGTAGAGAAATTGGAAGTGTCACACATCGCTGGTGAGATGGTAGAATGGTGCAGCTACCTCGGAAAATAGGTAGGGAATTTCTTTAAAGTTTAACATAATTTATCATAAGACCCAGCAATTCTACTCTTAGGTATCTACCCAAGAAGAATGAAAACGTATGCTCACACAAAGACTTGTAGCCCAATAACAGCATTATTCATAACAGCCAAAAAATGAACACAACCGGAATGTTCATTAACTGGTGAATGGATGAACACACTGTGGTATTTTTTTCATACAATGGAATACTATTCAGCAATAAAAAGAAGTATTGATACATGCTACAGTGTG
Organism: Leucopleurus acutus; assembly: GCF_964270905.1. Classification (NCBI taxonomy): domain Eukaryota; kingdom Metazoa; phylum Chordata; class Mammalia; order Artiodactyla; family Delphinidae; genus Leucopleurus; species Leucopleurus acutus. The sequence goes on along the minus strand of NC_139148.1, from coordinate 9,331,335 downwards.
GATAAACCTTGAAAACATTATGCTATATGAAAGAAGCCAGACACAAAAGACCACATACTGTGCTCACTTCAGCAGCACACATACTATTAATAAAATTTGGGGCTTCCCTGGTGGCGCAGTGGTTGAGAGTCCGCCTGCCGATGCAGGGGACACGGGTTCGTGCCCCGGTCCGGGAAGATCCCACATGCCGCGGAGCCGCTGGGCCCGTGAGCCATGGCTGCTGAGCCTGCGCGTCCCGCAACGGGAGAGGCCACAACAGTGAGATGCCCGCGTACAGGAAAAAAAAACAAAAAACAACAGCAACAACAACAAAAATTTGAAACAATACAGAGAAGATTAGCATGGCCCCTGCGCAAGGATGACATGCAAATTCATGAAGCATTCCGTATTTTTTCGGGACAATGGCAATAATATTGTAATATATAAATGTATCAAAATAACACATTGTACATCTTAAATTTACACAATGTTACACGTCAAATGTATTTAATTTTAAAAAGACCACATACTGCATTATTCCATTTTATAAAATGTCCACAACAGGCAAATGATAGAGATAGAAAGTAGATTAGCTAGGGCCGGGGGTGTATGTGAGTGTTGGGTTTGGGGAGTAACTCTAGTAAGTATTGAGTTTCTTCTGGGGGTGATGAAAATGTTCTAAAATTAGGGCATGGTGACGGTTGCACAATTCTGTAAATAAACTAAAAACCATTGAATTGTACACTTTAAATGGGTCAATTTTATGGTATATATATAATTTATATCTCATTAAAGCTGTCAAAAATATACATTGCATAGTTCTAGATGAAACCTTTCATGAATGGAAATTGAGGTTCACCTACCAGGCTAGAAACTTGGTTGGTAAGCTTTCACTGTTCTTTTTATCAGACCTGAAAATGCAGGTCTGAAGAATAAGAGATTTGTCCATACCTCTATGATCCCTTCCATTCCAACATTCTCTGCATCCTCAAAATTAATGAGACTGAGAGAGAGAGAGAGATGATATCAAGTTTTACAGGTTATGATTCCATTGCTGCTATGACATATAATGGAATCACAGATCAATTTACTCATTCATATATGTGCATATCAATTAGAAGGCAATCCTTCATTTTAGTAGATTAGGTGGTAGCTACTCTCTGGATGATTCAGAAGCATTTAAAGTCTTCACACCTCAAAGAGTTCCCCTTTCTGTTCTGTCCCCAACTCCCTTAGCTTATTTTGGCCTAGGCTTTGATTCTAATAGTTCTGTCAAATATACACTACACAGGGCTTCCCTGGTGGCGCAGTGGTGGAGAGTCCGCCTGCCGATGCAGGGGACACGGGTTCGTGCCGCGGTCCGGGAGAATCCCACATGCCGCGGAGCGGCTGGGTCCGTGAGCCATGGCCGCTGAGCCTGCGCGTCCGGAGCCTGTGCTCCACAGAGGGAGGGGCCGCGGCGGTGAGAGGCCCGCGTACAGCAAAAAAGAAAAAAAAAAAACACTACACAAAGTGTTTGATTAATGGATTTTGATCAAGATGGAGGGGAGATTCCAGTGGCTTGCCACAGAACCACATTGTTACCAACATCACTGAAGACACTGACTCCTCAATTTGTTAGTTACTCAAGGATAGGAGGGGCAGAATATTACATAATAGAGTGAAGATTAAAAAGTATCTCAGTAAGCTGGAACAAAGTGCTGAAACAAACAAAATCAAATTAAATAAGAATAGATATATTGTAAAAGTTCAATAAATCCATTTCACATGAACAGAACGAAGCTTCATAATCACTCATTTAAAAGAAGTTGGTGGGATGTAAATTGCTGCAGCCACTGTGGAAAACAGTATGGAGGTTTCTCAAAAAACTGAAAATAGAACTACCACATGATTCAGCAATTCCACTGCTGAGTATATATCCAAAGAAAATGAAAACGTTAATTTGAAAAGATACATGGACCCCAATGTTCAAAGCAGCATTATTTACAATAGCCAAGATATGGAAGCAACCTAAGCATGCATCAACACATGAATGAATAAAGAAGATGTGGAGATATATATACACAATGGAATACTACTATGCCACAAAAATGAATGAAATTTTGCCATATGCAATGACACAGATGGACTTGGATGGTATTATACTAAGTGAAATAAGTCAGAAAGAGAAAGACAAATACTGTCTGATATCACTTATATGTGGAATCTAAAAAACAAAACAAACTAGTGACTATAACAAAAAAGAAACAGACTTAAAAATATAGAGAACAAACTAGCGGTTACCAGTGGGGGAAGGGCAAGATAGGGGTAGGGGATTAAGAAATACAAACTACTGGGAATTCTCTGGCAGTCCATCCAGTGGTTAGGGCTTGGCACTTTCCCTGCCGTGGGCCCAGGTTCAATCCCTGGTCAGGGAACTAAGATCCTGTAACCCGTGCAGCGTGGCCAAAAGAAAAAAAAAAGAGAGAGAGAGATACAAGCTACTATGTACATTAAAAAAATAAGTTACAAGGATATACTGTACAGCCTTTCCGCGTGTGGCCAAAAAAAAAAAAAAAAAAGAGAGAGAGAGAGATACAAACTGCTATGTATAAAATAAATAAGTTACAAGGATATATTATTGTACAGCACAGGGAGTAGAGCCAATATTTTATAGTAACTATAAATAGAGTATAACCTTTAAAAATTGTGAATCACTATGTTGTACACCTGAAACTTACATAATTTTGTAAATCAACTATAACTCAGTAAAATAGATGTTGGTGGGTTTTACGTGCCAACAATTTCCATGTGAATGGGATATATGATTTATTTATAAGAAGAATATTACGGTCATGGGCAGCAGTAACAGAAGTGTAGAATCCAGTTGACCTTTGGAGTACTGCATACAATACTGAAGGTAACATTTTAAGAGGTATATTACAGAGTAGTCATTCAACAACCGTCAACAAATAACTGAGGCAGCAGCATCAGACACCATGCTTGGGACAGGGAATATAGGAAAACACAAGAAAACAAGGTCCTTGTCCTTGTGAAGCTTGTAAGCTATCAGGAAGGCAGGCCTTGATTCAGTCATTATGAGCACGGTGAGTATTACAGAGGGAGAGGGCAGGGCTCATGAGAGCAGGTAAGGGCAGGCCTAGCCTACATGTCCTTCCACAGGAACATAACCTGGAATGGTGAGGGGTCGGGAAACAGTAAGGCATAGTTGAGAGGTGTAGGGATAGATAATCTAGACAAGAGAGAATTGATAGGGTGTGAGTGAAGTGCAGTTATGTGGATGAAGAATCAACCAGAGGGAAGAATTAGGATCAATAGGGAAAGATTACAAGAAGAAGACTTTCTGTGTGGATAACTTCCTCAGACAACAGAGGAGGTGACAATACAGTACTGCAGTGAGCTTGCCAACACAAAAAGTATTCAAGCTGATGACCTTGTGTTGGACTAGATCAGGGGTCAGCATTTTCTGTAAAGGGCCACAGAGTAAACATTGTAGGCTTTTCGGTCTACACAGTCTCCGTGGCAACTACTTAACTCTGCCATGCATAAAGAGGGTCACAGATAACGTGTAAATAAATGAATGTGGCTGTCTTCCAATAAAACTGCATTTATGGATCCTGAAATCTGAATTTCATATAATCTTCACATGTCATGAAATATTCTTCTTTTGATTTTTTTCCAACATTTTTAGCTTGTGGGCTGAGGAAATACAGGCAGTGGGCCAGATTCAGCCCACGAGCTGTAGTTTGCCCATCCCTGGACAAGATGATGTTGGAGTTTGCTTCCAGTTCTGAGACTCTGAGGTTGAGTAAAACCTGACAGACATGGCATGTCTTTTTAAACTCATCATCTTTTTCCAATAATTATAACTATAGGTAACACTAATTGAGACCGAAGCATAGAGAATGTTTCACCGCAACAAACTGGCGAACTGGGATTTGAACCCAGACAGCCTGGCCCCAGAATCATTTTTCTGTATATTCTTTCAGCTGATCTATGCAACAGACCTAGAAGGCAAGCACTCTGGTCTTGCCTGTGCTCTAAGTGGGAAAATAATAAGCACAGAATTGTTAGGTGACCTACGCACACTCACAAGGGGATAAAGCGCCAGGAGCAGAGTTCAGTCTGACACTCAGCACGTCCAGCCCCACCCCCGGCTATGGAGTTGGTTTAACAGACGAGCTGGCTTCAGCCACAGGTAAGGTCAAAATGGGCAGCTCACTGACTGGCACGTCTGAGAAATGGTGGTGGGCACAGCGTTGAGCCTCTGGAACTGGGGATACTGGGTGAACGTGGAAAGGCAGGAAGACTGAATACAAAGGGAATCTAGAAAAGCAAGGCAACTGTGCTGTCCCAAAGTTGGGCCTAGGGGAGAGCCCTGCTTCAACTTCTCTTCTGTAAAATGAGGGATAATATAATATTCACCAGTCTCACCCAAGGGTGTTGAGTAAATTAATTAATGCCAATACACAGCTTGAGGTGTTTAGATGGGAACAAAAAAGTCAACAACAGGGCAGTTGATTTGCATTTATTGTTGCATGTATTAAATTGTCACTCTCCTGGTCTTTGGGAGGCTTTATGAGAAACCAGCAGTGTATTAATTATTCTCAGAACTATTCCTATCACCCTCAGAAAACCAAGTCTAAATGCCAGGAGGCGGTGGCGACTGCGAAGGTTTGGAGAGCCAAAGAAGTTCAATCTTTGAAGTCTCTTTACTACTTCCGTCAACCTATAACGCTATCACAGGAATGATGCGATCAATTTCAGCCTCCGGGTTGCCTTTTCTCTAAGACGCTGGAGGATAAACTCCCTGCGTTTAGGAGTTCTGGTCACACGAAGGTAGTTTACTGCCTTCTAGAAGGTACCATGTTGTAGAAAGGAGAGGACTGGCCAGATGAGGCAGGAGAGCTGGCTGGGCTGAGGCCCCAGCATAGAATTTAGGTAGGACACTGATTTCTGGTTCCCTAGTCCAGGAGGCCTTCTCTGATTTCCAGGCTGAGTTGGGTGTCTCTTCTCCGTACCTCAAGAGTACCAAGCACACCTCTATTATACTACATATGCCCTTTCAAAATTGTCAATTTGCTCATCTGGTAGACTTTTTTTGTCAAGGTTTTGTCTGCAACCACTGCAAAGCTGAGGAGATTGTGGGCTCCCAGTAAACATTCAAGAACAATGAACTGTCCTTCGTTTGCTTACCAGGAAAATGGGAGAACAGGATAAGAGGGTTGTTAATGTCTCTTCTGGTCTTGAGATCTGGATGAAGATCACCGTTCGAACTCCCAAACAGACTCTCATACAGGTGGTTATTCTGTGGCTTGGGGGAAAATGGGGGAGAGAATCTCAAAGGAGAAAGACATTGATATAACTAAATCCTTCTCTTCCTATGGAATGGACATTCCCTTCTCAACTCAGCACCCAGAAGGATCCATTTTCAAAGAATGAAGCTCTCTTTTTTTTTCTTAAAGATCTTTTTGATGTGGACCATTTTTAAAGTCTTTATTGAATTTGTTACAATATTGCCTCTGTTTTATGGCCACAAGGCATGTGGGATCTTAGCTTCCTGACCAGGGATTGAACTCACACCCCCTGCATTGGAAGGCGAAGTCCCAACCACTGGACCGCCAGGGAAGCCCCAAAGAATGAAGCTCTTATCATTCCTCTGCTCATTACCCTCCAAATGATTCCCCATCTTGCCCAGAGTGAAAGCCACAATCCTAATGTCCATGGACAGGTGAATGGATAAAGACGATGTGGTACATGTATACAATGGAATACTACTCCGCCGTAAAAAGTATGAAATAATGCCACTTGCAGCAACATGGATGGACCTGGAGATGATCATACTAAGTGATGTAGGTCAGCCAGAGAAAGACAAATACCATATGATATCACTTATATGTGGAATCTAAAAATAAAGGCAAAGATACAAATGAACTTATCTACAAAACAGAAACAGACTCACAGACTTTGAAAACAAACTTATGGTTACTAAAGTGGGGAGGAGGGTGAGGGAAAAATAGGGAGTTTGGGATTAACAGATACAAACTACTATATACAAAGTAGATAAACAACAAGGTCCGACTGTATAGCACAGGGAACTATATTCAGTATCCTGTGATAAACTATAATGGAAAATAACCAGCCAGCATTCTTCCTATGACCTATAGACAGTGCACTGGCTGGTGTCTTCCTCACTCACCTCTCTGCCGTCTCTCCCTGGCTCACTCCATTCCAGCCTCCTTACTGCTCCTCCGATTAACCACATACTGTTCATCCTCAGGGCCTGAATCCTTGTGGTTCCCTCCTCCTGGAACTTTTCCTCCTAGACATCCCAATGGCTTGCTCTCTCACCTTCTTCAAATTTGCCAAAATTCACCTTCACAGGCGGACTTACTCTGACCACCTTACTGGCAATCCGTAGTCTCCCAGCACTCCCCATCCCCTTTGCTGACTTATTTTTCTCCATAATGCTTGTTACCTTTCTTATACTATAAAAGTTACTTTTACTTTATAGGCTCTTTGAGTTGGTGCTTTTGTCCGTCCTGATCAGTGCTGTGGCCCAGGACCTAGAAGGCTGCCAGGTGTGTAGTATGGGACTCAGTGAATGTTTGCTGGATGAATGGACACAACTAAGGCAGCACAACGGGATGGGAGTGTGGCTCATGAGCCTCAAGCCCCGCTGCGTTTCCTGTTTGGCCTTTGGGCTGTTGCTCTAACCTCATGTTTACGGCCTCCTCCAGAGCTCATATTTGCTCTGCTCTTCTGCTCTTTTTCCCTTTTCAACCTGTGTCCATGGGTTACTCCCTTTCAGGTCAGCGGGAGCTCCATCCCAAGGCAAATTAAGCAGGAGGTAAAGCGATGGAAAGGGAAAATGCCTGCATGTGCTACTGGAAGGCAAAAAGCTATTATCAACAGGGAAGGCATGGGGTTGGCCACTGACCTTATTTCCTGATGTGGAAAAAGGAGGCAAACGTCAATTTTTCAATCCCAGACTCTCATAAAAGCTATTTCTGAGCTAATGATGGTTAGAAAAGAAACTTCACAAATAAAACTTGAAGACACAAATCTAGCACTCTTTTCTAGGCACAGCTGGTATTCCTGGAGGCTGTCCAAACCTTGAAGTCCTATGTCCAATGATATAATTCATTATAAGAATAAGGAAGAGGCAGGGAGGTAGAATGGAAAGATTCAGGCTTTGGATATAGGCATTTGTATTTCTTCATAGGAAGAAACAAAATCATAATACCTATTTTATGAATTTATTTTCAAATGAAACAGGGTATTTTAAGAGTGGCATATTATATGTACAATTATCCAATCCGTAACGGGTGCTCAAGAGATGTCGGCCACAGCCACTGCTGTCAGCACCGTCCCTATTTGGAAGGGTTGATCTATCGAGGGGGCAGTAAGAGAGAGGAGTACCATCATGCTGAGAGAAACAGAGAAGAGGGGACATTCTACAGGTTGAAAGCTGAATCTGATTCAACTAGCTGACGGTTTCTCAAACTTGGCACAGTTGACGTCCAGGACCACATAATTCTTTACTGTGGGGGGCTACCTACGCATTGTCAGACGTTTAACATTATCCATGGCCTGTATACACTAGATACATAGCAACCCCCGAGCTGTGATCAACAAAAATGTCTCTAGACGTTGCCAAAGATCCCTGGGGAGGCACAATCACCCCAGGTGCAGAACCACTGATGTCTGACCAGGAAATAGCAGTAAAAAGCAGATTTGACTCAAAACGTTTGCAAACATACCCTTCTATATCTTTGTGCTGTTCATCATTGTAGTTTACAGCAGAAGTTGGCAAATCATGGTCGGCAGGTCAAATCCACCCCTTGATTTTGTAAATAAAGTTTTGTCAAAACATAGACATGTTCATCATTTACGTATTATCTAATGCTGCTTTCACTCTACAAAGGCTAAGTTGAGTAGTTGTGGCAAAGGTCGTACGGCCTGCCAAGCCTAAAACATTTACTATCTGACCTTTTGCAGACAAAGCTGTCGACCCTTGGTTTATAGCACAGACTCTGGAGTCAGGCTGCTTGCTTCTAAATCCCAGTTCAGCTACTTATGACCAGCACGTTTTGCAGCAAGGTCCTTGAAGCTTCTGGTGCTTCACCTTCCTAATCTGTCAGTGGGGCTGATAATAATGGTGCCAAACTCCCCGGGTTGTTGTGAGGATTAAATGAATAAAGACATGGGATGCGCTCAGAACAGTTCTGCGAATGTTGTAGGCACTCAATACGTGTTTGCCATTATAATACTCTTCAAGGGGAAACAAAGAAAACATGGTGATCTTACCTTTTAAGGGACTGATTTATATATCTATAAAATCTTCCCAGAAAAGAATAAAATCTCTCATATCTCAATAAACTTATTAGTCTCTCTCCTTCAATCATCTCTCACTAATATTTGATGAGCTAATTTCAATGAAAGGAGAGAATCAAAGGCCTTTGAAAAACATGAGTTTAAAGTATCTGATGGAAAACCCAGGAGGAGAAATACAAATTTGTAGCGAAACTGATAATGGCTTTATGTACTTTCTGGCCACTTCAGAGTAACAGAGGCTATGCTTTCTTTTTTCATTGTCTCCTTCCTTGTCTTATTTTTAAACTCCTATAAAGGAAGGCTTTCAGGTAATAACACACATTCATGTGGGCCTGGATGTGTATATATCCCCATCACAAATCCCCCACCATGAGTAGAGCTGGAGCCTCATTGTACAGGAGCAAATGAAATTCTTGCCTGCCCTCTAGCATTTGCTAGGGTTGTTTCAGCTTCTCAAATTGCTGTTTATTCTCCAGGTGTCAGCATAGGTGCTGCTTTTCTCATCATGCCCCTTGGCATGCTCTCTGGACTACTTCAAATTCCAGAAGGGCTCAGAGGACTTCACGTCTCAACCAGGCTTTTCATCCCACACCTACTGCGGCTGTTACTCAACTCCTGCTCATGGGGCTGCCTTGTTTGCCAACCAAACGTTAAATGCCTTGTGGCAATGACCTTGTATAGCTCATGTGCATCTCCTGTTGCACTATGCTTAGAGGGGGAGCTCGTAGTAGGCACCAAACTCAGTAATTAATTAAAAATTATATTGGGTACAATGCATATATTCAATAAAGGACTCACATAATTAAACCATGTATCCACACAACCCTATGAGGTAGAAAGTACTATGAAACCAACTTAAAGGTAAGGAAATTGAGGGTTACAAAGATTAAGCAACTTGTCCAAGGTCACATTTCTAATAAGTGGTAGAGGCAGGATTTGAACTCATGCAGTCTCTCTCCAGAGCATGTACTTTTAGCCACTACATTACGCTGCAATTAGAATAACTGTTCAATGCAAAAAAAGAAATAAGGACTCATATAAATAGATAGAGATATATAGATATATAGATATAATCCTACAAATCACTGAAGAAGCCAACAACATCACGGTTAAATGGGTGAAAGACTTAAACAGATACCCCACAAGAGCTTATCCAAATGGCCAACAAACATATGAGAAGATACTCAACTACATGAGTTATCAGGGAAATGTACATTAAAACCTTGTGCTGCTATCACGACACACCCACCAGAATGTCTAAAATGAAAAAGATGGAGAGAAAGGAGTAGAGCAACAGGAACTCTCACACACACCTGATGGGAACACAGATTGATACAACTATTTTGTAAAACTGTTTAGCAGTATCTACAAAATCTCAACAAAAGCACATCCCATGACTCAACTATTCCACTCCTCGGTTTATTCCCCACAGAAATGCATACACAGTTTCATTAAAAAGTAAGTACCAGAATACTCATAGTAACACCATTCATAATAGCCAAAGGGTGGAAACCACCTAAATGCTGATGCGTAGTAGAATGCATAAAGAAATACCTATATTCTTCTAATGGAATATGATACAGCAATAAAAGGAACAACATGTAATACTCTCATCAATACAGATGGATTCCACAATGTTGAGTGAAGGAAGTCAGACAGAAAAGGGTACTGAGCATCTGATCTAGTTTAATACAGCACAGGGCTTCCCTGGTGGCGCAGTGGTTGAGAGTCCGCCTGCCGATGCAGGGGACACGGGTTCGTGCCCCGGTCCGGGAAGATCCCACATGCCACAGAGCAGCTGGGCCCGTGAGCCATGGCCGCTGAGCCTGCGCGTCCGGAGCCTGTGCTCTGCAATGGGAGAGGCCACAACAGTGAGAGGCCCGCGTACCGCAAAAAAAAACAAAACAAAAAAACCAAAAACAAACAAACAAAAATACAGCACAAAACCTAGTGAAACAAACCTATGCTGTTAGCAGTTAAGAAATTGGTAATTCTTGGAGAAGGGAATATGAGTGGATCTTCTCAGAAGACTGCTAATATTCTTTTCTTTTAACCTGAGTGCTGGTGAATGTGTTCAATTTGTGAAAACTCCTTGAGCTATGCAATTAAAATACGTACCCTCTTCAAAATGTAGACTATTCTTCCACATGAAGTTAAAATTATTTTGCTTGATTTAAAGAGGAGTAAATTACCAATATTCTCCTTTATTTCCAGGTACTGCTTTTTGTTCCGTACATAGTATTTAGATAACAAAAGTCACCATTCCCTGGAGAGGGCAACCCAGAATGGAAGAACCACTTTTCTGCTCACACTATCACAAAGCCTTTCATTCTCTAGCACCAGTTCACCATCTCCAGTCTTTTGCTAAACACACTAGAGCATGTCATTCTTTTCACAGAGCTCAGCACTTGAGAATTGGAAGGAACTTCATTTCACGAGCAAGAAAACAGATGCTTAAGAGTCGAGTTGTTGGTCTGACACCATGCAGCGAATTCACAGTTGAGGCGGGAGTGTGGTCCCAGAACCCCTGCCCCCCAGCTGCCCTCCTGTCTCCTCTCTTGGCTAGGAATTAGCAAATCTCCACGGGAAAGGGCCATAGTTTACACTCTCCTGGGGCAGCTGACCATCCTTGGAGCACAAAAAATGATGTCTGCCTGCAGCAAAGGCACCAAGAGTTCACCATCCACACACCTTTCCATGAAAACTTGACAGAAATCTAATAGGAGAGGACACATTTCTTAATTTTCTTTGCAGCCAACTGTTTCTTTCAGACTATATGTATGTGCTAATGTCTGTAGCTGAACAGAAGAATCATAACCCAGTACTTGGTTAGTAATTATGTGGTACATTGTGCTACAGGATTGTTAACATGCTTTGGGGGAAAGAAAGAGAAAAATCTTACAAGTAGCAATTTTTTGCCTTGTCATTTTGAAGGCAATATAAAAATCTATATTTTGTATTTAAGGAAAACATGTTTAAATTAATGATGTGGGTATTTTTTGTTTCTCCTTGAACAAGGCCTTTGTATCTCTTCCCTGCTTAGTGCATACTGATGCCAGAAGGAGGTGAAGCTACAAAAGAGGCCAAAGTATTACATAACCCAGCCTGGGTAAACAAACCCGTCTACCTGCGAGGCCTCCCGAGAATCTCGAAGCTGACCCTGGGTGATATCAACAATAGCAAGGGATTCTAAGAGGAAAGTGCTGAGGGCATAAACTTGTAAAAAAAAAAAAAAAAGAAATTACAATTTCATAATCAAATTTTGTGACTTATATGCTTTAATTTTCCTTTAAGAAACATTCCTCACACTCATTGTATGTAAATATAATAAAATGTTTTTTCTAAAAAAAAAAAGACAAGCTGCAGAGCAGGAGAGAACTGAGCTGAGTTATGAAAGAGGGGAAGTTGGCTTGGACAGCCTGTTGTGCCATGTTCTGCACTTCTCTCCTCTCTTTGATTTTCTCCTAGCGTCTTGGCCCCTACCCCTGAACCCCACCTCCCATCCTTAGGCCCTTGGCGCTTCTGGGGGACACATCCCAAGGTGACCCCCAAAGAGTCACACCTTTGCACAATCCCCTCCTCTTGAGCACAAGTAGGACTTATGATTTGCTTCTAACCAATAGAATATGGCAAAGACTGTGAGATGTCACTCCCTTAAGTTACGTTAAATGGCAAAGGTGATGGAATATTAGGTAAGACTCCAGCTTAGTGGGTTGGAGTGAGAGACTCTCCCCTGCTGACCTCGAAGAAGTAAGCTGCCATGTTGTGAGAGGGCCTCATGACAAGGAATGTAGGCAGCCTCTGGGAGCGAGAGTGGCCCCAGCTGACAGCCAGCAAGAAATTTGGGGACCTCAGTTCTACAGTACCAAGAAACAATTCTGCCAACAACTAGGTGAGTTTGGAAGAGGGTCCCAGCAAAGTAAGGCAGCCCAGCTAACACAATGATTGCAGCCTTGTGAGACAATGTGCGGAGGACACAGCTCAGCCACATCTGGGCCCCAGATCCACAGAAACTGTTTGTGGTAATTTGTTACACAGCAACAGAAAACAAGTACACTTTAACAGGAGGAAAGCTGGGAAATTCACAAACACGTTGAGATTAAAAAACACACTCCAGAACAACCAATGGGCCAAACAAGAAATCAAAAGAAAAATCAAGAAATGTCTTGAGACAGATGAAAATGGAAATACAACATATTGAAACCTATGGGATGCTGCAAAAGTTCTAAGATGGAAGTTTATAGTGGTAAATGCCCACATTAAGAAAAAAAATATCAAATAAACAACCTACTTTTATACCTCAAGGAACTAGAAAAAGAACAAACTAGGTCCAAAGGTAGCAGAAGGAATAAAATAACAAAGATCAGAGCAGAAATAAATGAAATAGAGGCCAGAAAAACATTAGTAGAATCAACGAAACTAAGAGCTGTTCTTTTTTTAAGGTAAACAAAATTGAAAAACCTTTAGCTAGTCTAACTCAGAAAAAAAAGAGGAATCAAGATCAGAAATTAAAAAGGAGACATTATAACTGACACCACAAAAATACAAAGGATCGTGAGAGACTACTAATGAACAATTATATGTCAACAAACTGGATAACCTAGAAGAAATAGATAAATTCCTAGAAACATACAGCCTACCAAGACTAAATCACGAAGCAATAGAAAATTTGAACAGACCAATACCTAGTAAGGAAATTCAATCAGTAATAAAAAAAACCTCCCAACACAGAAAAGCCCAAGACCACATGATTTCACCGGTGAATTCTACCAAACATTTAAAGAAGAATTAAGGCCAATCCTTCACAAACTCTTCCAAAAAACTAAAGAGGAGGGAACACTCCCAAACTTATTTAACAAGGCTAACATATGCCCTGACACCAAAGCCAGATAAAGACACTACAAGAAAAAAAAAATTACAGACAAATATCCCTGATGAATATAAATGCAAAAATTCTCAACAAAATATTAGCAAACTGAACTCAATAGGACATTAAAAGGATCGTATACCATGATCAAGTGGGATTTATCCCTGGGATACAAGGATGGTTCAACATATTCAAATCAATAAAAGTTACACACCACATTAATAAAATGAAAGATAAAAATCATATGATTATCTCAATAGAAGCAGAAAAAGAATCTGATAAAATTCAACATCTTTCATAATAAAAACTCTCAACAGATTGGATATAGAAAGCACATAGCCCAACATAATACAGGCCAAATATGACAAGCTCACAGCTAACATCATATTCAATGATGAAAGGTTGAAAGCTTTCCCTCTAACACCAGGAATAGGACAAGGGTGCCCACTCTCAACACTCCTATTCAACACAGTACTGGAAGTCCTTGCCAGAACAATCAGGAAAGAAAAAGAAATAAAGACATACAAATAGTAAAAGAAGGAGTAAAATTATGTTTGTTTGCAGATGGTATGATCTTATATACAGAAAATCCTAAAGATTCCACAAAAAAACTGCTAGAACTAATCAATGAATTCAGTAAAGTTGCAGGATACAAAAATCAACATACAGAAAACAATTGCATTTCCATACACTAACAACAAAACATGTGAAAAAGAAATAAAGAAAACAATCCCATTCACAACAGCATCAAAAACAATAAAATACTTAGGAATAAATTTAACCGAGGAGATGAAAGAGCTACACACTGAAAACTCCAATGAAAGAAGTTGAAGAAGATACAAATAACTGGAAACATATCCCAAGTTCATGGGTCAGAAGAATTAATAATGTTAAAATGCCCATACTGCCCAAAGTCATCTATAGATTCAATGCAATCCATATAAAAATTCCACAAAAATTTTTCACAGAAATAGAATAAAACAACCCTAAAATTTGTATAGAGCCACAAAACACCCCTGAATAGTGAAAGCAATCTTGAGAAAGAAGAACAAAGATGGAGGCACCACACTTCCTGATTTCAAAACTATACTACAAAGTTATAGTAATCAAAACAGTATGGTATTGGCATAAAAATAGACACATAGACCAATGGAACAGAATTCAGAGCCCATAAATAAACCTTTGCATACATGGTTAACTAGTACTTGACAAGGGGGTCAAGAATACTGAATGGGGAAAGGAGAGTCTCTTCAAATATATGGTACTGTGAAAAGTGGATAATCACACGCAGAAGAATGAAATTGGACCCCTACCTTACAGCACTAACAAAAATTAACTTTAAATGGATTAAGGACTTAAACATGAGACCTGAAACTACAAAATTCCTAGAAAAAAAGCATAGGAGAAAAACTCCTTGACATTTATCTTTGGTAGCAATTTCCTAGATATGACACCAAAAGCACAAGCAACAAAAGCAAAAATAAATAGGTGGGACTACATCAATAAATAAGTGGTACTAAAAAGTTCTGCACAGCAAAAGAGACAATCAACAAAATGAAAAGGCAATCTATGCAATGGGAGAAAGATTTGCAAATCATATATCTGATAAGGGGTTAATAACCAAAATATAAAAACAACTCACACAACTCAATAGCAAAAAACAAACAGATCATTTTAAAACTCGGCAAAGGACCTGAATAGACATTTGTCCAAGGAAGATGTATAAACGGCCAACAGATACATGAAAAGGTGCTTGACATCACTAATCACGAGGGAAATGCATATCAAAACCACAATAAGACATGACCTCCCATCTGTTAGAATGACTTATCAAAAAGACAAGAGATAACAAGTATTGGCAAGGATGTGGAGAAAAGGGAATCCTGTGCACTGTTGGTGGGAATGTAAATTGGTGCAGTCACTATGGAGAACAGTATGGAGGTTCCCTAAAAAATTAAAAATAGAACTACCATATGATCCAGCAATCCCACTTCTGGATATATATATATATATATATATATCTCCAAAGAGAATGAAAACAGGATCTCGAAGAGATATTTGCACACCCATATTCAATGAAGCATTATTCACAAGAGCCAATGTACAGAAACAATCTAAGTATCCATCAACAACAGATGAATGGATAAAGAAGATGTGGAGATATATATGTATACACACATACAAATAGGCATACCTCAGAGATATTGCAGGTTTGGTTCCAGACCACAGTAATAAAGCAAATATCACAATAAAGGGAGTCACATGAATGTTTTTGTTTCCCAATGCATATAAAAGTTGTTTTTATGCTATATTGTAGTCTGTTAAGTGTGCAATAGCATTATGTCTTTAAAAATGTACATATCTTAATTAAAAATACTTTATTGCTAATAGCCAAGATATGGAAGCAACCTAAATGTCAATCAACAGATGGGTAAAGAAGATGTGGTACATATATCTATAATGGAATACTACTCAGCTGTAAAAAAGAATGAAATAATGCCATTGGCAGCAACATGGATGGACCTAGATATTATCATACTAAGTGAAGAAAGTCAGAAAGAGAAAGACAAATGCCATATGATATCACTTATATGTGGAATCTAAAATACGACACAAATGAAACAGAAACAGACTCACAGACACAGAAAACAGACTTGTGGTTATCAAGGGGGAGGCAGGTAGGGGAGGGATGGATTGGGAGTTTGGGATTAGCAGATGCAAATTATCATATACAGAATGGATAGGGAATTCCCTGGCAGTCCAGTGGTTAGGACTCGGTGCTGTCACTGCTGTGGCCTGGGTTCAATCCCTGGTCACAGAACAAAGATCCTACAAGCCATGCGATGCGGCCCAAAAAAAAAAAAAAAAAAAAAAAAGAATGGATAAACAACAAGGTCCTACTGTATAGCACGGGGAACTATATTCAATATCGTGCAATAAACCATAATGGAAAAGAATATGAAAAAGAATATATATACATATAACTGACTCACTTGGTTGTACATCAGAAACTAACACAACATCGTAAATCAACTATACTTCGACTAAAAATAAATTTAAAAAGAAAGACAAAGAATACTTTATTGCTAATAAAAATGCCAAAAAAATTACAATAGTAACATCAAAAATCACTGATCCCAGATCACCATTACAAATATAATAATAATGAAAAAGTTTGAATTATTGTGAGAATTACCAAAATATGACATAGACACACAAAGTGAGCAAATGCTGTTGGAAAAATGGTGCCAAGAGACTTTCTCAATGCAGGGTTGCCACAAACCTTCAGTTTGTAAAAAACACAATATGTGCAAAGCACAATAAAGCAAAGTGTAAGAAAACAAGGTATGCCTGCATAATGGAATATTTTCCAGCCATGAGAGAGAAGGAATCCTGCCATTTGCAACAAATAGGATGAAACTTGAAGGCATTACGTTAAGTGAAATAAGTCAGACAGAAGAAGACAAATACTGCATGATCTCACTTATATGTGGAATCTAAAAAAGCCGAAATCAGAGAAACAGAGAGTAGAGTGGTGGTTACCAGGGGCTGCAAGTTGGGAGAAATGGAGAGATATTGGTAAAAGGGCACAAACTTTTAGTTATAAGATCAGCAAGTTCTGGGGATCTAATGTGCAGAATGGGGATTTAGCTAATAAACACTGTATTATATACTTGAGAGTTGCTGAAATAGTTGATCTTCAATTTTCTCAATACTTTTTTGTTGAAATGGTGATTATGTGATGGGATGGAGATGTGAGCTACTGTTATAGTGGTAATCATTTTTGCAATATATTAATGTATCAACACATTGCACATGTTAAACTTATACAATGTTATATGTCAGTTACATGTCAATAAAGCTGGAGAAAAAAGAAAACAAATACAGTGCTTTCAGGATTACCCTGAATTTTCAAGGCCCCCCAAGTCACATCCCACCCAGACCTCCCTATCTTTGCCCTATCTTTGAAAGAGGCTCTCCTATCACCCTCTTTCCTCAAACATCCAAACTATCTTATTTCTCCAGGGCCTTAAAAAGAATTGCTTGTTAATCTCTCATAGATTATTAATTAGACATTAATGACCTGTCATCTATCCACTCTAGAGATAAAAACTTTTTAATAGGAAACCTCAGAATTTTTCCAGATGTGCTCTCTGAGTTATTAACTGCTATAGAACAAAACAAAATGGCAAAAAACAGTTCTGTGGTCAAATGTATTTGGGAAATGCTGAGCAAAGCAAAGTTAAGCAAGTTCCCTCACTCACAAGAGGAAGACAAGCATATGGCATTTCTATAACTTATTTAACTACAGAGCCATTTCCTTCTTCACTTTTTAGTGTGTGTGCTTTTGTGTGCGTGTGGAATTTCACAGGATCCCAACCCAGAGAGCAGACAGACACACACACACATACACACACACACAAATGATGAGAAGATACAAATAGAAAGTCTATAAATGATAGTAGTTATATCAGAAGTTATTCTACAATAATGTATTTAAGGGTGTTTTCTTTTCTTCTCTATAATTTTTTATTGTTTGTAAGTAATTTTTAAAAGATAAAAAAAATTAGGGATAATAGCTAACATGTAACCATCTCAAACCAGAAATTCTTTTTACAAAATTAAGGGGTGATTATTCATAAAACAATCAGATCAATTAATTTTTTTCAGTATTCAAAATATGCCCACTGGGGAATTCCCTGGCGGTCCAGTGGTTAGGACTCGGTGCTTTCACTGCCAGGGGCCAGGGTTCGATCCCTGGTTGGGGAACTAACATCCCACAAGCCTCACGTTGCGGCCAAATGAAATCTCAAAAAGCAAAAACAAAAAACAAAAGATGTCCACTGGTTTCTTTGAAAGATGAACCTCCTCATACATTTAAACTATGTTTCAACCTTTAAAAATCGAAATACACATGTTTAGGGCAATAACTGCTGTATGGTATACCCACAAGAAGATTTCATTTAATTGAGCTCTCTGAAGCTACATTTACTTGGTAAAATTTCCCATCTGGTGGTATATCTGCTATTATGGGACATTAGTAAACACCATTAACAGAGTTAATTATTTAATTGAGATTAGTATCTCATGATTTCTTTAATCCTCAGCACTGAGTTTTAAATATACTGGGTGGAGACCATAAGCATTTTATCCATGCTGTTTTTAATTGTCTATTCTTCCATTATTTGTGATCCCCTGATGATATCCAAATATCAACAGTTTCCCCCAACTTTCTTCTGACTCTACCCAAATTCAAGATGTCATATGTGAGTTTGTCTTAAGGCTTTTACGTTGCCAATCTCCATGTTCTCCTATCGAATCTGTATGCCACTGAGTTCTCCACACACAAGGGGATCTCATGCTGAAGCCATTGGTCTTTCCAGAGCTTCCAACCAGTGTGGCTTCTCTCTTCTAGAAGTTTCCTATGCCAGAAGAAGATTCATTTAAGTACCTATACCATTCTGCTTTCATTCACAGTGGAGGGGCAAGAAAATTAAAAACCCATTGTGTATTTGTTTTTCTGACATATCAGAAATTGTTCATTATTTTAGACAGTGAACCACCAAAATCTCTAGCTCTCTTTTGATGATCAAAAATAAGACTCAATATTAACATCAGAAATTCCCCATCACTCCTTCAGAGCACTGTAATTATGTGAAATTTTCATATATTTACTCACTGTGAAATATAAGCCTTTTGCAAAAGAAGGGCGCTTCAGAACACACACACACAAAGCCACATATAAATACAATTAGACGTTCTCAAAGAAACAACATATTATCATTCCATGTGGTTAAAATCTCATTCTGCTTTAACAATTAATTAGTTTCCTCTAGAAAATGACTTGTGTTTGATTACTGGAAGAAACAAATAAAAAATATCATGAGTCGGGCTACATCATGTAATTTCAAAAGTATAACTCACCTGCTGTCAGAATAATGTCACAGTGAGAGGGAAGAATATTTATGGCAGCTCCCTCCTTGCATCATAAATTTCACAGGAACGAGGAAATTTGTCTCATACACAGTGGAGAATACTGATGAAATTTTTGAAGGTAGGCTCTGTCAATTCTAGTGACGTTAGGGGATTTCAAATGTAATAAAAACTGAAAAGCACAACTCCTAGAAGAGTCCACGGTCATATTTTTCTCCCTCCCCATTAGAATCTAAGATTATACTGAAAGAATTAAGTAAAAGAAACTGGCATTCTAAAAGCAGCAATCCAAGTGACATCAGGCGTGGGAAAGGTTTGGGGCAGCTTTGCTCTTCCTTCTCAGCCTGTTACTTAATCTGTGAGCCTCCTTCCTCTCTGTTAAGTACTTAGAAGTAGATAAGACAATGGTCAAATTCACAGCTGAGAAAGAAGCCCTAGAAAAGAGAAATCACAAGTAGTGACAAGTTCACTACTCAGAGAACCACGACCACGACTGAAGACTGCCTGACCAAGACCACTCTGCTTGTATTAAACTGTAAGTCCTCCTACAGTATAGCTTCTGGGAAAAATCTTAAAAAAAGAAAGCTTTCATTATCCTAGAGGGAAGGAAAATGTCAGCATTAACCTCAACTGAGTTACGACACACAGGTGATATCTGCAAGCAAAATAAAAATAAATGCAACAAAGGAAAGCTTATTCTCATCCTCTGTGGTCTTAGTGTGTGAGGGAACCGAGCAGCAGGCCCTAGTAGGCCACAACAACTTCACCTTTTGGTCATGTGCAAGTCCACTCTGTCTAAGGTGGTTTAGCTCATGAAAAGAACTAGTATGAGAAAACCAGGAAGGATTTGCCGTGATAAAGTTTCCTGTGGGTAGCTTTAAATAAGCAGCCATTTAAATGGGAGGCAGGGCAAGCAAATGGGTAAATAATTCACAGGAGTTGAGTCTGACACATTTTCAGAAGGTAATAAAACACAATATATATGCCTTTATAAAGAAATAATTCAGCTTTGCATTGTTTTAGCTGGGTTGCTCAAGAAATCTGTGAGGATACTGCCTTGACCTTGTACAATTACCTAGAAAAACAGCTGTAATCACTACTGAAAGGGAAGTGCTCATAAATTCCCTTTGAATCATAATTCCCAAATAATCACACCATAAATAATTTCTAGAATTCTAGATGCTTCCTCTTATTGTATTTTTCTCTTAGCAATAACTGTCTTCTATTCCTTCTTCAGGGTCTGATAGATTCTGGTGTTTTCAGCATAGACTGTGCTTTTATTTTTTGCTTCCAAGTTTTTGAAGTTCTACTGAGAGCTTTGTGCCCAACTGACATCTTCTCACAGACATCCACGGGTTAGTTTCTCTACTCTTTTTCTTAAAATCTGACAGGAGAAAAAAACCTTCTCTAGCGGAGGAACGTAAGCCAGAAACAATAGCACTCCCTGGTGGACATCTACGGTGATACCACCTAAAAAGAAACATGGAGCACTTTTCCTCCAGACTCTCTCAAAAAGGAATGGTTAGGAGGACCATATATATTATCGTCCAATTTGGAATGCTTTTGAGAGTAAGTGGAGGTTTTAAAGATAATGACACCTGAGGGGCTTCCCTTCCCTGGTGGTGCAGTGGTCAAGAATCCGCCTGCCAATGCAGGGGACACAGGTTCGAGCCCTGGTCTGGGAAGATCCCACATGCCGTGGAGCAACTAAGCCCGTGCGCCACAACTACTGAGCCTGCGCTCTAGAGTCTGTGAGCCACAACTACTGAGCCCACACGCCCCAACTACTGAAGCTCTCACGCCTAGAGCCCGTGCTCCGCAACAAAAGAAGCCACGGCAATGAGAAGCCCGCGCACCCCAACGAAGAGTGGCCCCTGCTCGCAGAAACGAAGAGAAAGCCCACATGCAGCAACAAAGACCCAATGCAGCCAAAACTAAAAATAAATATAATAAATAAATTTTTAAAAATAAAAAAATAAAGATAATGACACCTGAAAAACAGATGTAAACCAGGACTGTTCTGGGCAAACAGGGATGTATGGCCATTCTAAATATTAAAGTTTGAATGAGTGAATTTGTCCCTTGGGTAGCTGAGGCGAAGCCAGAAAGAGAATTTGCTAACTTCTGGAGGGGAGGGAAAAGAGAGCCATGGCTGGTAAATAATATTATCGTCCTCTCCTCATTGGGGAAGATGTCCTCATTCTAGCTGCACTCAGAGAATAAAGTACGTTACTGATTGAAAAGACATGGCGCCTGATCTCTAAGAGTTTCCAGAAGTCATTGGTTCAGTAACAATTTAAGACGTAAGAGCTTAATTTCTATATAAATGAGTTAATGACCCAAAAGGCACATTAAGGTATAATAGCTCTTTGATTTTACTCTGTATTTAACTCTGGAATGTAAAGAGAGATTCATGATTCCAGCCAACTTATATTGTAGCAATGGATTATTAACAGGCCTTCCCTATGTTAAGAAGTTGGTTGTGAAGTATATTTCAAGTAACACTGCCAATAGCAGAATGACCTGAAGAGGTGGGTTCAAGACAGCAGATACTTACAAAATAAATGAAATCATCAAGTAGATGATTCTAGAACTGGCAGGACTTAGTACTACCTCAGCTTGAATGAAAAATATTACATAACAAAACAAAATAAATGGAAATAATCTTTCATGAGTGTCAATAATTTAGATTTATGGGGTCATCTGTACAAATTGCAATTTCTAATGGATTGCCAAACATGCGTCTGAGGACTTTTATTTCCAGTTGTGTACATTTTATTATCATTTGAAGGGCTAGAAAACTGGAGTCTTAAAGTGCAAAAATGGGGACATAAACGTTTGGCAAATGGATCGTGTGCAGAGATTCAATTAGCAAACTATCTTTCACAAGAGTTTTTATTACTGTTTAATTATGTAAGTTGTGAAATTTCATTCTTTCTTCAGTCAAGAGAAATATCCCGAGACTGTAAATGGTAAATACAGATATTTCAACTGCCAGGCGTGCTGTTGAGGAGGAAGTGTTCAATGGATGCAGCATTTCTATGATTACAATACCCATATATTACAGAGGTGTGAAAATACAACTTATTTTACAGATAAAGTGACCCGGGCATAGAGAAGTTAGTTCAAACTAGGACTGGAACCCTTTAGAACCTATTAGGCTGCCTGAAGCAGAACTCTGAATTTCCCACTGCCTTATATCATTAGTTGTATGCAGCTGGATAGACTCACATCTGTATTCATACCAATTTCATCCTAATTACGTTTCCATGAAATTACACTGCATGGATTTTATTGCAATCAGGAGATGCCCACTGACTCCTTAATGGAAACCTGGGGAAAGACCCAGTTTAGTGGATCTCAGCTGGGGTTGGTTATGCTCCCTCCCAACAAGGGACACTTGGCATTATCTGAAGACATTTTCAGTTCACACGACCTGGGGCTGGGGGTGGGGGTAGGCGGGTGCCACTGGCATATAGTGATAAGAGGCCAGGGATGCTGCCAAACACCCAACAACGCACAGAACAGTCTCCAACAGTAGAGAATTAACTCGCCTCAAATGTCAATAGTGTTACAGTTGAGAAGTCCTGCCCTAGACATTAGCAATGTATTTTGAAGTGATTTCCTAGAATGGAACCCACCATTTGATAACTCACCCAACCCAATTTATGTTGACGCCTATGGGCTGTAAAATCAGATACCTTTACAATTAGTTTCCTGATTGTGGGAATGTACTGCATCTGGAGCTTGGAATGCTCTCTATTCAAAGGGTTGCAGGACCTTTAGAATGTGTTTCTGGAAAAGGAAGGGAGGGAGGAAATTCTGAGGGGTCCAGCTAAGAAGAAATGGCAAGCCTCTCATTCTTCATAGCCTAAGGAGAACTCCAGTGAGTCACATCCTTGTAGAATCCCATCCTCTTGAGTGTGACTGGGACCTGTGTGACTTGCTTCTGCAGTTTTTTGGGGTTTTTAAAAAATAAATTTATTTATTTTAGTTATTTTATCTTTGGCTGCGTTGGGTCTTTGTTGCTGCGCACGGGCTTTCTCTAGTTGTGGCGAGCGGGGGCTACTCTTCGTTGCGGTGCGCGGGCTTCTCATTGCGGTGGCTCCTCTTGTTGCGGAGCACGGGCTCTAGGCGCACAGGCTCAGTAGTTGTGGCGCATGGGCTTAGTTGCTCCGCGGCATGTAGGATCTTCCCAGACTAGGGCTCAAACCTGCGTCCCCTGCATTGGCAGGCGGATTCTTAACCACTGCACCACATGCGAAGCCCCCTGTGACTTGCTTCTAATTAATAGAATATGGAAAAGCTAATGGGATGTTATTCTCATGATTATGCTACATTATATAAGACTGTCTTAGAAGATTGGAGTAAGACATTATCCTGCTGGCCTTGGAGAATTAAGCTGCCATGTTGTGAACTGTCTGTGAAGTGGGTCATGCATCTAGGAACTGTGGGAGGCTTCTAGGATGTGAGGATAGCCTCCAGTGGACAGCCAGTAAGCAGCCAGGAACCTCAGTCCTACAACCTCAAGGAGATAATCTGCCAACAACCTGAGGGAGCTTGGGAGAGGATCTTGCCCCAGTTGAGCTTCAGATGACACTGCAGCTCTGGCTGAGCCCAGAAATGCAGGCTTGTGAGGCCCTGAGCAGAGGACCTAGTTAAGCTGTGCCTGAACGTGACCCACAGAAACAGTGAGATGATAATGTGTGTTGTTTTAAGGTGCTCGAATTGTGGTAATATGTTACGCAGCACCAGGATGAACTCACCGTGGAAGAGCAATACCTGTGGTGCTGAAGAACAAGTATGGCGCCTTATGTTACTCTTCTTTATTGCTCTGACTTCCTAACAAAGAAAGAGAGAGAGTCTGGGGGTGATGCTTGGGATTAGGATCACTATAAAGTGGCATCTAAAGGCCAATTGGTAGCAGTGGATCAAAGGGAGCTACATACAGAAAATTCCACACTGTTTCACCAAACAAAATTATGGAAAGCCTCCAGATTTCACCTTCACTCATTTTCTCTCCGAAGTGACCAGATCACCCACCCCTAAGTGGGTACAAACATGAGATGCTTTTCCGCTTGATGGAGTATTACCAGGTGGGGAGGGAGGTTTCAAGGAGATGAAATTCTCCATTTCTAGATGCAAAATGCCACACCCCATCCTCCCACCATTAGAGGGACCGAACATAGATTAACAAGCAGCAGCCCCCAGTCCTCCATCAAGGGTTCCAAGATGAAGAGTCAAAGAGAGTTCAGGTAAAAGTCGAAGTGAATCAAGTAAGCTCTGTCAGCGACACTTACCAGGGAAACAAGGGGATGGATGCAAGCAGAACTGTCCCAATTCAAAGCGCGCATGCACACACACACACACACACACACACACACACACACACACACACACACACAAACAAAGCAAATGTGGGATCTAAACAAAAGTGCTTGTAATGGAAGGAATACATTTTGGATGGAGAAAGCAAATGATGTGAATAATCAGGGGAAGATTTATGCAGGTAAACAAAAGAAAATTTGAAGCAACTCAAACTGATGAAAATGAAAGAAAACATGACTCTGTAAAATCTTAAGAAAAAAAATCAATAAAAAACAAAACAGAATGAGAAGAAAAGGGTGCTGGCAGAGCTAAGGAAATAAATTAAGAAGAAAAATGACACACTGTGACTAAAAGAGAGCTAGAGGAAGGAGTAGCGATTGGAATGTTTATTGAGATAACATAAATGAGGTGATACGAATCTATCTAAGGCTGGAGCAGTGTGGGTGGAGAACCATGAACACAGATTTAGGGGAGAGAGAAAGGGTGCAGAAAAAAGGTCTATTCAGTAAGCAGGGAGCTTGCTGAACACAGAGCCATTTTGAGGAATCTGAGCAAGGAGTTTCTACATGCAAGGGCAGTGACAGTCAAGTGCTAAGCGCTAAGGAAAGGTCGTCAATGAGTAGGCCAAGTGGGGAAAAACTTTCTCTCTACAAAGGAAGAAAAACCAGAGGACCTTCCATTGTGGTGCCTTGAGGGTCCTTGATCTCTGTGGGCTGCCAAGGCGAAATCTGAACTTTGCAGATCAAAATGAGAATAGCAGGGGCCTATTTGATCATCTGTAGCTTTCAACTAGGACTCTTAAGCTACTAAGAGGAGTTCTTTCCCAACCACCCTTCCTTCTGACAAACGGACTTTGATTTGAGGGTAAATTTTAGAGTCTTTTAGATAAGACTTCTGTCTCGAGACAGTAAGCTGTCTTAGGAGTCCCGGCAACAGGTCAGGAGGCCTCTCTCTCTCTCAGGAAAGGATTTAAGCTGCAGCTGATGCTTTTCCCCAGTATTATCCCATCTAAGGACTACTAACTCGCCAATGGGAAATGGTCCTTGGTGTTACTCTCTCCAGGGTAAAGGAGTCACTGAGGAGGAACCAAAATGCTTTATTCATGCATTAGATATACTTCAGCCAACCTCCTACAGAACCGGGAAACCTTCTTAATTCTCTACCCCAAGTGTCTATTACTAATATAGTGTGGAGAAGAAAGCAATGAAAAACATTCCTTGTGGTATTTTTTTTAAAAAGGCAAACCAGTTTCAAAAAGAACTCATAGAATAATTTTCTGAAATATTTATTATGAAGTGGAGGCCAGAATTGTGGGTTAAAGTACTACTAACAACAGGGTAGGGAAAGAAGAGGACTAGCTAAGTGGGAAATGTCTTATTTTGCAATTTCAGATTCAACCTCCCAGTGCTCTTTGCAATCAAGACCCATGGGAAGCTCAGTTCAGTCCAAGCAAATTAATTCAGCAACCACCGTGGTCACTGGCTATTTTAAATAAAGTCTGAAAAGTGACTTTCTCCTCTGCAACTGTCATTTCGTTCTGGCCAAGAAAGCTAACCTTCCCACAATGCTGGTTGGCTGGCAGCAGGGAAACCCAGGGCACCTGGTGGCACCACTGACGTGCTGTAGCATTATTTAGTGCAATTAGATACAGATCTGGAACTTGGACCATCACTAGCTGCGTTTCCTTCGGAAAGTCTCCTAAACTGACTATGCCTCCTTTTCCTTGCCCTTTGAAAACAAAGAGAGTAAAATGAATGAAGGATAAAGTGAAGAGGTACCACTGCACCTGCTTTAAAACATGAAAGGATTAAACGGCATCCTTTAAGTGCAGTTTCACACAGCATTGGACAGATTATAAGTACTTTACTATATTAGTCAAAATTGTTGTTATTTCCTTCTAGATTTAATTGCTTATGTTGATAACATGATTGAGTTTTTTTAAAGTACTTTTTTAAATTAATTAATTTTTGGCTGCGTGAGGTCTTCGTTGCTGCGCAGGCTATCTCTAGTTGCTACGAGCAGAGGCCACTCTGCGTTGCGGTGTGTGGGCTTCTCATTGCGGTGGCTTCTCTTGTTGTGGAGCATGGGCTCTAGGTGCACGGGCTCAGCAGTTGTGGCTCACAGGCTCTAGAGCGCAGGCTCAGTAGTTGTGGCACACGGCCTTAGGTGCTCCGCGGCATGTGGGATCTTCCCCAACCAGGGCTCGAACCCGTGTCCCCTGCATTGGCAGGCGGATTCTTGACCACTGCGCCACCAGGGAAGTCCCGTGATTGAGTTTTTAAAAGGAAGTCCATCAGAGCTTTCAACAAATCCTCCTAACCTGACTATTTTGGCAATGGTAGGGTCTATGAGGAAAGAATCACTTTTCATGTGTGTGTATGGTGGGCATGGGGGGTGGTTTAGAAGAGAGGGGAAGGAGCAATTTTAGGAGTAAAGCCCAACAGCAGGCTCCTATCACAGCACCTGTCCCACTGGACTGTCATTATGTGTTTCTTTATCTATCTCCTCTTCTAGACTGTGAGTTCATGAAGGGTGGGTACTCTGTCTTCCTCTCCTAGCTTTCTTAACAATGGCGAGTTAGATGGACTGAATGGGAAGAAAGCATAATTTTGGTGAAGGAGTGTCAAGTCTCCATTTCAAAAACACATCTAATAATAACACTTGTGTTGAACATCTCTTTTATGAAATCCCCGGGTCACTAAGATAGGTCTTATCTTTCCAGACACAGCTACTCTTAATTCAACTCTCAGCACTGCTGGTACTATATGTTCTGTGTAGCTGTAAGGTCTTGCCTATCCTCCCTTGGAAGGCATCATTTACCATCACCAATAGCATCAACATTATCACCACGATGAAACTGATATAGACATTAAATGTAGAGAAGGCTAAAAGCTTCCATTTCCATCTCTCTGACTTGTAACATCCACCGCAAGGAGCAGTTTCCTTCTTCCCTGGGTCCTTATCTAGTTTTTACCATGAGCATTTGTATCTTGTTCAAATCTTTCAATTCAGGCTGCTGAGCTGACTGTGCTTCTCTCCTTTACTTCTATGACTCAGGCTGGAGAGTCTTGGTACACTCATTCCCTGAGGTTGCCTGGTGGCACCCAGAACATCCTTGACCCAAGAGGAGAGAACTGTTTAGATCTGTTTTTGTTTTTTCCCAGACTTCCATTCTTTCTTCTCTCCACTCTGTGGTCCTGAGGTGTATTATTCTTCCTTCCTTGTTGGAAGGAAGAAAGTTACTTCTAGAGTTCTCTGAAAGGTGCCTTTGGTTTCTTCCCGTATTTCACCATCACCATTCCTGTTCGTTTTAGAAACTTCCAGTAGCAGCCTCTGAGTTGTTCCACAGCAGCCCGTGCCCTCCCAAACTTGCATAGCATTGACACCACAGTTGGTCCAGTGTTCCTCCTCTCCAGAATTCCCTATATTTTGATCTTCAGCCACCTCTCACATGCTCAGGGAACACAGGCATATAAAAATAATAATTTCTGGGACTTCCCTGGTGGTCCAGCGGTTAAGAGTCTGTGCGTCCACTGCAGGGAGCACAGGTTCGATCCCTGATCGGCAAACTAAGATCCTGCATGCCGTGCGGTGCAGCCAAAATAATAATAATAATAGTAATCTCTAACCAAAAGATGAAAGAGCAAAGTGAAGCATCGGCTGGTGCACTGTATGCCCAGGCAAAGCCATGGACTGCCTCCAGGTCGTAGCTATTCTCGGTCACTGGGCTCAAGGGGGGATTCAAATCGCAGCCTGCGTAGGCATCAGATCCACTCACTCCTCAGTTTCTGACAAGATCTGGCCAACTAAATTGCCTTCTCCCTCCTGCAAGCTTATTATTCTTCAGCTTCTTTATCGTTGGTTACAACCCTCTTCCCACATAGGCTGCAAGCTCCTTCTTCCCTTTACAAGCACTGCACTTCTCTTTCGAAAAACCATAATTAAAGCATTTGGGGAAGAATATCTCTGAACACGGTTGCAAGAATTATAGGATAAAAGAGATTATCTTAATTATTTCACTCGACATGGTATAAGACCCATGCAGAGCAACTATAGTTTCAATCTCTTGTCACTGGAGAAAAGCTAGCAAAACATGTAATACATTTCTGGAACACTTAAACATTCTTATTATCTCAAATCTCATTAATAGAATATAAGAACCATATGTAGAATAAATAATATGCCGTATCGAAGGAATAATTTCATTTATCTTGCAATGGTAAGGCATGTCTATAGCAGTTGAACTCACTTGATTTCAGGGAGTTAAGAAAACTCTTTTTTTTACTGACCAATGTTTGAAATTTTACATTATTCAATTATCCCTTTAGATTAAGACACTGATCTCTTTGGAAAAATCTCTAAGCAGGTATCGGGCATTTGTATCTAAGTGGTGACCTGGGAGCAGGATTTAATAGGACACACAAGAGAAGGGGCACAGGAGAGTGAGAAGAAGGGGCCATTCTGGGAGACGGGGACTGGAGGGAAGACACAAGCAAAAAATCAGGAGGCTAGACTCACCTAAGATAAGTGTCACCACTCTCTCAATTCTGGAGTGGGAGCTGCGGTAGCTGTAGTGGTCTTTTAAACAGATATCAATGATTTGAGAACAAGTAAGTTAATCTAGACGTTTCTTTTACAAAAAGCACAACCTATCAATAAAATATTGCTGAATTCTATATTAACTATTCCAGTACGACAAAGACATGCCAGAAACCTAAGAAATCTGCAATGTAGTGTTTATATCTGGCAAAGGATTTGTATTCAGAATATATGAAGAACCCTACAAATGAGTAAGAAAAATGGCAAACAACCCAACAGAAAACTTGAAAAGGAAACCGATAGGCAAATCAATAGTAAAAGGAAAACAAGCAACTAATGAACATATGAAATATTATCTAGAATCCTGAATGAGTGAAAAGATGAAAATGCTGGGGGGTGGTGGGAGGAATTGGGAGATTGGGATTGACATATATACACTACTGATACTATGTATAAAATAGATAAATAGGGGCTTCCCTGGTGGCCGATGCAGGGGACACGGGTTCGTGCCCGCGTCTGGGAAGATCCCACATACCGCGGAGCGGCTGGGCCCGTGAGCCATGGCCGCTGAGCCTGCGCGTCCGGAGCCTGTGCTCTGCAACGGGAGAGGCCACAGCAGTGAGAGGCCCGCGTACCGCAAAAAAAAAAAAAAAAAAAAAAAGATAACTAATGAGAACATACTGTATAGGACAGGGAACTCTACTTAATGCTCTGTGGTGACCTAAATGGGAAGGAAATCCGGAAAAGAGGGGATATACGTATATGTATAGCTGACTGATTTCACTGTACAGTAGAAACCAACACAACACTGTAAAGCAACTATACTCCAATAAAAATTAGTTTAAAAAAAAGAAAAGGCCAGTTTGTAGAAAAATGCCTATTGAAACAAAAATGAAACACCATTTCCCACACATCAGATTGGCAATACATAAAAAGTCTGATAATACCAAGTGGAGGTGAGGCTACTGGAAAGCGTGGGTAAGAATACAGATTAATACACCCTTTTTGGAGAGTAATCTGGCCCTATCTAGTAAAGATGGGGTTGCACACGCCATCTGGTACAGTAAAGCCACGTCTAGGGACTTCCCTGGTGGCACAGTGGTTAAGAATCTGCCTGCCAATGCAGGGGACACGGGTTCGAGCCCTGGTCTGGGAAGATCCCACATGTCGCGGAGCAACTAAGCCCCTGCGCCACAACTACTGAGCCTGCGTTCTAGAGGCCGCAAGGCACAGCTACTGAAGCCCGTGTTCCTAGAGCCTGTGCTCCGAAACAAGAGAAGCCACTGCAGTGAGAAGCCTGTGCACCGCAACGAAGAGTAGCCCCCCCTCGCTGCAACTAGAGAAAGCCCGCACACAGAAACAAAGAACAAAGACCCAACGCAGCCAAAAAATAAATAAAAAAAAAAAAAAAGCCACTTCTAGGTATAGTCCCTGGAGCAAGGGTCAGCAAATCATAATTTGGGCCAAATCAAGCCCAATGCCTGTTTTTGTATGGCCTACAAGCTCAAAATATTCTTTTAACATCTGTAAATGGCCAAGGAAAAAAAATCAAAAGAATAATAATGACACATGAAAATGATGTGAAATTCACATCAGCGTCGTAAATACAGTTTCACTGGTACACAGCCATGCCTGCTGGTTTACATACTGTCTGTGGCTGCTTCCACACTACCACAGCAGAGTTCAGTAGTTGTGATAGAGGCCATCTGGCCTGCAAAGCTGAAAATATGCACTATCTGGCACTTTACAGGGAGAAACTTGCAGACACTGGCCCTGGAGAAACTCTTCTGGATGTATGCAAGGAGGATGTGCAAGAGTGTTCACTGGAGTGCTGTTTATAATGGAAAGAAACTGGGAGCAATGTGCATGTCCATTAAGAAGTGACTGCAGGGACTTCCGTGGCGGTCCAGTGGTTAAGACTTCGCCTTCCAATGCAGCGGGTGAGGGTTTGATCCCTGGTCGGGGAGCTAAGATCCCACATGCCTCGTGGCCAAAAAATCAAAACATAAAACAGAAGCAGGGCTTCCCTGGTGGCGCAGTAACCTGAGAGTCCGCCTGCCGATGCAGGGGACGCGGGTTCGTGCCGCGGTCCGGGAGGATCCCACATGCCGCGGAGCGGCTGGGCCCGTGAGCCATGGCCACTGAGCCTGCACGTCCGGAGCCTGTGCTCCGCAAAGGGAGAGGCCACAACAGTGAGAAGCCCGTGTACCGCAAAAAAACCCCAAAAAACAGAAGCAATATTGCAACAAATTCAATAAAGACTTAAAAAAAAAGTGACTGCATAACTAAATCTTAGTATATTTACACAGTGAACTCTGTTTTTAAAATATAGACCTATATGTACAACTTAAATATAAACCTCAAACACTTGATGTCAAATGGGGGAAAAAAAGCACACTGCAAAAGGATAAAACCACTTATGTACATTGTTAACAATACCCTAAATGATACAATATATGGTATATGGATATATACATAAAGAGAGATAGAGAATAAAATATAAAAAATGGGTAGGAGAAATACATACCCTCAGATGCCAGTTATCAATATTTCTGGCAAAGGAGGAGAGGGGAACAGGACAGAGGCCTTCATCTGCATCTATAATGTTCTGCTTTAAAAAAAAAAAAGTATTGGTAGCAAATAAAGAAACTCAATGTGTTTACTACACGTATATGTGTGTTTATTGCAATGTGCTCTGTATCTTTGAAATGTATGAAATATCTTCATAACTTAAAATATTATTTCAGAATTACAAAACTATTCCACTAGTTATTATTTTTAATTGTTCACATTTTCAGCTGACCGCAGCCTTTTCTGTAAATGCCCTTTGAATTATACAACACTCAGGAAAGGAAGTCAGGCAGGAGGTTTGGTTTGTGTCAGCCCTGCACTGTTGGATTCTAGGAAATGCACACCAGCAGGCATGATTAATTACATAGTCCATAAACCTTGTTCTTTGACTATCCACCTAATTACGGTGACACTCTAGGGTATGGGTGACAAAATAATTGCTGTAACCCCAGACAAATGCTTTATGAATATTGGAACAGAGATGGAAATGGAAAAGAATTCAGGCGCAATATATTTCAAGAGGAGTGAGCCATCTCCCAGTTACCCCTCTGTTAATAGAGTCTGCATTTCCCAGACATGTTGAATGAAAAACAGCTTCGTTTTCAACCGCAGTATCAGGAAAAGAAATAGACATGTGCTGTTCCCATCTATAAGTCGAGAGGGATACTGCTATGAAGCATGATTAAATCTTAACAAGAATGATGTCAGATGTGGTGGGAAACTTACACCATCTATCTTAACATTGGGGAGCCTGAGGTTTGCTGGGGCCAGAGAGTGTTCATGGAAACTCCAGCGCTTATATAATCACTCATTGCTGGGTCAAATGCCTGCCTGACAGGTCCTTCCTTTGGCTGGTAAGGGTGGAGGTTGAGTACTAAAAATGTTTTCACCATCCTGTAAGGAAAATTTTATGGAGAAAGGGAAAGCGGGGGACATGGGTGTTTTGTCAGGCTATCTCAGCCTCACGATTGTGTCTGTTTGCCTTCACTAATGAGGAGAAACGGAGGAACAGAGATTATGCAGTATTAGCGCAAGAGTCTTGGAGCCATGCGACCTGGATTTCCTTATCAGCATTGCCACCTGCTGTCTGTGCAACCCTGGGTAAGCATCTTGTCCTCTCCAAGGCCAAATGAATGAAATCGTAAGCTAATAAGGGGAAGTACTTCTTTTCTCACAGGATTGTGGAACGTTTGAGAGGAAAATTTCTGCCAAATGCTTCATAAAGGGTTAAGTTCTATAGGGATATTAGCTGTTCTACCAGATGCTTTGATTTGTGCAACGTGCAACTTAGTGAAACCGTTTCCACTGATCTGTGTGGTATATGCCATGGTTCGTGGGGTTTACAAAGGGGAGGAAGGTGGGAAGGGAGGGAAGAAGAGAGAGAGAGGATGGAGGTGGCAGGAAAGATGCAGGAGGGAGGTAGGGAAGCAAGATAAGAAGGAAAGAGGGAAGGGGGAGGGAGGGAAGAGAAGGGCAGGGAGGAAGGGAGACAGGAGGAAGGGAACAGTGAAGCCTGTCTACCGCCCCCAAAGAAAAATCCTGACCAGGTCTCATCAATACCAAGAGACCCATTCTATCAGCTCTGTTTGTGAACTCTGGACAGGTAATGCAACCATCTTATTATTGTCACCTGCCATGTGTAGATAATTTAACCAGTTTCTCAAAAGTACTGCAAAAATTTTCTAAGATAAGAAATTGACTCTCCAAAATAAATCCAGAGCACACACTCCCCTTAAAGGTCTTCATGACCGATACAGCCTAGTTCTGTGAAGAAACAGAGTGGTTTGCAATGCAAATGTCCAAGAAGCTCTACTGCTGGCACTTTAAGTGATTTAGTTGAATTGTATCTCATCTTTGAAAAGGCTGTTTCATTACACTGACAATATCAGTTCCACAATATATATCTATTTTTTGGCCCAAAGGTCCATCGTTTATGTGAGCTAACGGTGCTGATGCGCTGTCATTGGACCTGTTTTTTCCCCTCTGGTAGTGAGAAGGCTCCTGCAATGAGTCAGCCCGTGGGCTCACGCTCCCCCAACCTTTATTTACATGGCTCGCTTTAGAGGTGTAACCCACAGCTACAGAACAATCGTTTATGTGTTTAAAGCTGGCAGAACTACACTGAGTTGGAGCCTTGAACCATGGCCTCAACTTAACATTCTAACAAAAGGAGTTAAATAAATCAGATATGAGAACTACTGCTCAATTAGATAGTTGTCCGTATATATGGGTTTTCTGTGAAAAGCCCAGGTTTTTAAAAAAATGTTGTCCTGTTGTCCCTTCTAAACCATAAAACTTTCCAGAAATTTCTATTTTTCTCTTTTTTGCATCAAAACCACATACTTTGAAATGCCTCCCACACTAAAAAATGGCATAAAATTTCTTTGTTAAAATATATGTCCCCATCACCAACAAGGACCGTATAGCACAGGGAACTATACTCAATATCCTGTAATAACCTATAATGGAAAAGAATCTAGAAAAGAATATATATATGTATATATATACATATATATGTATAACTGAATCACTTTGCTGTACACCTGAAACTAACACAACACTGTCAATCAAGTATATTTCAATTAAAAAAATATATATACATATATCAATTGTTCAGAAAATAGGTGCCTGTCCATTTCCCACTTTTAAGGCCAAGTTTTCACAGGATCCTTGGGCCCCGTCCCTCTTTTTGGTCACTCAAGCGCATCACTTTATTAATCGTTACCCATCTTTCTTGCATCTTTAATTCCCCCTCTCTATTCAATCATTGCTATCCGCATTCAAACATCCTATAATATTTCCAGTATCAAAAATAAAGCTTTCGGGACTTCCCTGGTGGCGCAGTGGTTACGAATCCACCTGCCAATGCAGGGGACACAGGTTCGATCCCTGGTCCGGGAAGATCCCACATGCCGCAGAGTAACTAAGCCTGTGCACCACAACTACTAAGCATGTGCTCTAGAGCCCACGAGCCACAACTATTGAGCCCACACGCCGCAACTACTGAAGCCTGTGTGCCTAGAGCCTGTGCTCCGCAACGAGAGAAGCCACCGCAATCAGAAGCCCGTACACTGCAACGAAGAGTAGCCCCTGCTCGCTGCAACTAGAGAAAGCCCACGCGCAGCAACAGAGACCCAACGTAGCCAAAACTAAATTTAAAAAAATAAATAAATAAAGCTTTCCTGTGGTCTCACATCACTTCCAGCTCCTGCCTAAATTCCTTATTTGCTCTTGCAGCTGAATTCCTAGAAAGGTTTGCCTATACTTAGGGTGTCTACTTCCCGTCTACCCATTCTCTCTGGACCCACTGTGGTCAGGTCTTTGTCTCCATCGTTCTATGTGAACTGCTCATTCAAGGACACCAATGACCACTCTGAGGCCAATTCCCATAATCAACGCTCCCCTCCTGTCTTTGTCATCTTATCCACAGACTTGACATGTGGATCCCTCCCTGCTCTTCCAAATGCTTTCTTCATGGACTTTGGTGACACCACTCTTGGTTTTCTTCTCAGAACCAGATTCATATCCCATATCTCACGCTCAATCCATGAGAAAATCCTACTGGCGCTTTCTTAGAGATATATCCATAATATAGCAACTTCCCACGAGCTTGGCCACAGCAACTGGGATCTAAGCTACCCTTATATCTAGCCTGGATTCCTATTCTCTCTGCTTCTACCCTTGCCACCTACAGCCTAATTTCCATTTGGCAGCCAGAGTGATACTTCTAGACTGTCAGATCATGATGCCTCCTGAAGCTTCCCATCACACTCAGGGTGGAAGTCCAAGTTCTAGCCATGGCTCTTCGGATTGGCCCAATCTACCTCTCTGATCTCGCTGCCAGTACTCCTCCATTTGTTCGCTGGGCTCTATCTACAGGCGTCTCTTTGTATCTCACTGAACGTGCCAAACATCCTCCTGGCTCAGAGCTGTCACTCCTAGCTGAGACAGTGACAGTGCTCACTTCCTCATTTTCTTCGGGTTCTACTCAAATGTCACCTGATTGGAGTGGCTTCTCCGCTTCCCTATATAAATAGCAGCAACCCAGCGTTCTCCATCTCACATGTCATCTATTTTTCTCAAAGTACTGGCCACTGCCGGAAACACTATATATTCATTTGTTTTGCTTCTTTCTTTGGTGTCTGTGTATCTCTTCTCAATGTAAACACCTCAGGGGCAGGGGCTTTTTTATAGAGTGCCTGGGATTGAGTCTGCCACACAATAGATATTCAATAAATATTTCATTAGATACTTAATGAATATTTATAGAGTACCACATTTTAATAGCATTCCATCAATTAATCAACTAATCAATGAGTTCAGCGATTAATGATTGCAGACTTACTGTGTCTTAAGAATTTCGCTAAAAGCCAAGAGCTCATAGTTAAAGGGAAAGTTAGAAAAATAAGCAATCTAGTTCCATAGTTTAACTAAAATGCATTATGGCATACATAATGTGCTCATTACACTTTGACAGTCAGAAGTGGGGGGAGGTTGAGGGTCAGAAGGTCTCGACACAGATCAGTCTTCATCAGGACTGCTGTGTTCTCCAAGTGATGGTTTCCTTCCTCCCTTTATATTTTTCTGAAGAGTAAATATTTTTTTAAAACCTGAGCTTGTTATTATAAATGAAAAAAAAATCAATCTCTTTCTCTCTTGCTCTCTCTTCTCTCTTGCTCTCTCTGTCCTGTTTCTGTCATCACAGTTCCTTCTCCGACTCTGACCCTCATGCCTCCCTCTTGTAAGGACCCTTGTGAATACACTGGGCCTATCCAGATAATTCAAGATAATCTTCCCATCTCAAGATCCTTAATCACTCTGCAGAGTCCTTTTGGCATCTGAGGTAACATATTCAGGATTAGGACATGGACATCTTTGGGGGAAGGGAACTGTACTGCCTAAAATAGTCATTCACTAAGAAAACAATAGGAAAAGATGTACTATTTTGACTCATCAGATCAGTAACATAGGCATGCCAAAACTACAGCAGAACTTGAGAATATAGAAATTATTAACTAAAGCATGATTCACTTGTGCTTCACTTTGAGTGACTGAGGCCAGAAGGGGTGAACACTGGCAGCCCTGACTGGCCACAGGCATTTCCGGGACCTGGTCAGTGTCTGCAAGCCAGTGGAGCACGGGAGGCAAGGATGTGGGGTCGTCTTCTCATCTTATGTGAAGGACGTTCACTGTGCAAGAAACTTGTCATGCCGTTAAGCGCTTCTTCAAAATCTTGGGGCTGCTGTTATGATTGTGTTTTATGTTGTTTTGCTCTGTTTTTAAGGTTTCAGGAGTTATAAATTATACGAACTAGAGTTTGAGTTTTACGGTAGTGCTTCCCCCCAAACAATGCTTCCTTTATACTGTTTCTGTAAAAAACAAAATCCAGAATTTAAAAAATTATAATAAAATATTATTTTAGGACCTTAGGTGGTCTATAATCTATAATACATGAATCCCATATCTTTACTATTCTTCAAGCATTCCAAATATTCAAAAACCTAAATGTTCCAAAATTAATTTTTCTTTCCCTGTGAACAAGCCCAAAGTAGTTATATTTGTTAAAGGTCAAACAGAACTCAAGTTGTTTAAAGGGCAAAAAGCAGAAAAGAAATGCTAAATATCTCATCAAATATATTTGCTTAATTGATCCTTTCAATTGTTTCTGTGAACACCATGCTCACAAAAAAGACACATTCCTGGGAAGTTAAATTTCAAGGGTTCATCTCCAATCATGGACGATTATAGAAAACACAGTCTTAGAATTTGATTTGTTGCCTAGGTAACACCTCTTCAAATCTGGTATCGTGCCTCATCATTTTGCTCCTACACATGGATAAATATCCTGAAACTGTATAGTGTAAATTTCAGGGACAGAAGATGACTTGAGCAGACACCCTAAAAGAAGGATCTGGGGTGGATGCTATTCTTTGGAAGGAGGTTTAATTTTTTTGAGTTAATATAAATAGCAGGAAAAAGAAACAAAATTGGAAACTTGCTGAAACTTAATTCACTGCAGGATACTGTTTTTCTAGCAGGTTAATCTTGGACCCCAACCAAATGATTTAAGTTGCTGAAGCACATGAAATATCTCCTAGTTTAACCCAATGGTTGTGACATAATATAGCGCCCAGGGGAGGGATATAGTTAGATTTATGTGTTTGAACAATTGTGGCTGATTTATGAACCTTAACAATGGGTTTAAGACTAGAAATACAGCATAGATGAGATTTATGTAGACTGAAAAAAATGCATAATCTCTCACATAGTCCCAGGGTACAAATTTGGAGTACTAAACACAAACATTAAAATTACTTTGATACAAAGACAGCCATCCCTCAAGGTATAGGAACAAAGGGCAAACCCTAAGTCGTGTCTATATCCTCAGCTTCTGTTGTAATATTAGAATTCAGGAAATATTTTGTTTAAAA
This sequence comes from Leucopleurus acutus, assembly GCF_964270905.1. Classification (NCBI taxonomy): domain Eukaryota; kingdom Metazoa; phylum Chordata; class Mammalia; order Artiodactyla; family Delphinidae; genus Leucopleurus; species Leucopleurus acutus. The sequence continues at coordinate 9,293,349 of NC_139148.1, read as the reverse complement.
TAATCATCAAAAGTAGCCTTGAACCTCAAAGCCAAAAGCAGAAATGAGAGCAGCCACCGTAGGTAGACTGCTGCAGTTATATGTATACAAAGCGAGAAGGGATACTCACGTTCAGATGCTGCCACAAGGGTTGGTATGGAAGTGGAGAGGGAGGAAGGAGCGATATCAGGATCAGGCAGCCAGGGCCTGATCCGTCTAGACAGCCAGCCTGCCAGCCTGCTCCTTTTGAATGGAACTGTCCAAGGTCCTGAAACAGGCGTTTGACCAAGCCTCGATTCCCCTGATTACAATATGAAATTGTTACCAGTCAGTCACTGGCGTTGTCTGAAGACACACTCTCCTTTTTTTGTCTTCTGCCACCATGAGTCACTGTGCGTTTCCAGCTACCTGCTTCTCACAGTAGCTCAGTACCTGAGCCTGGCCAGAGAAAGCTCTGTTTGAAAGGGATAAACCAGAATACCTAGAGTTCACACAGAAATCTGTTTAAAGGTTTAATGATTTATTTCCTTCTAATATTCACTAGCTTCTTATAAGACACAACACCCACTCAATTTGCCAATTGAAAATGATTTAAAATTCAATAGTATTTGCAAATAGAAATCGTGATGGCCTTTTACAAACTACAGAAGCCTAATTACTCTATTTTCATGTTAAGTGCCTAATCTTCATTTAGTAAATGGAGATTATTAATTATGCACACTGACATTTAAAAACCATATGAATTCTGTGTACTTATTACTAACTTGGAGGGTTCAAATCGTATAACTTCCTCCACAAATTAGCTCATTTTTGTTAAAGCAGACAGAAAAATCTTAATTAAAAACAGTTACACTAATCCACTGAAATGAACATTTTTTCAATTTTTTAAGGGCTCTACTAATTACCATATCAAGCCCTAGAATACATTTTCTCCCAGGATATACTGTCTGGAATTCCTAAGATCTATTTTCACTTTTTTTTTTTTTAAAAGCAGTGGAGAAATCACCTAATAAAGTAGATGATGGATTTCTTACTCGTGCATAGACTAGCCTCATCGTTCCTGACTTTTCATTCTTCTGCACCTCACTTTGACGATCAACAATTCCAAACTTCCTCATTCAAATATTTTCATTGATAGACTTAAAACATGCTCTGATTCAACTCCAGGAAAAGATACCTGACCAGTAATTCACACATCAGACACATTTCTTGGCCAGGTCTTTGTCAGGCTTGAAATGGGCCCAGGGAGGCATATTATGGGAATATACCGATTTATCTAGACCCCTAAAAAATTCCATCACAATTCAAATCTGTGCCAGAGACATGGTACTGAAAGGTACCAGATCATGCCACCTCAAAATATGCCTCTTTGACATATAGATTATTTTGAGCTAAAGGCCATTGGGAACCAGCCAAAGCTCTAAAAACAGGGCATAAATTTTCCTTTTGTAAAAGAAATGTCCATTTATAAAAGAAATATCTATTTGTAGAGATGTTTCCCTCTCCCTCACCAGTCGTTAAGGACTCTTAACAACACCCATCTAGAGAGAAGGCTCCAAATTAAATCTGCACAAAACTTCTTAAACAACCCTTGTTTACCGTACTTTTCCTGGTCATCCTTCCTTAACTTGCCTCTTCCATATAGAAGCCCCAAACCTCTCTTTGTTTGTATTTAAACACAAGTTCGAACCACTCTTTTGGGTTACTCACAGCTGAATAAGTTTATTAATATGTGTCTTGTGGTGTACACAAGGCACATATTAATAAACTTCTGTTTGATTTTGTCTTGTTAATCTGTCTTTGGCCAGTCTCATTTACAGGGCCCCAACTGGAGAACCTAACTAAGATAGGCAGAGGAAGAGATCCTTGCTTACAGTACTGTCTCAAATTTTCTCCTGTTGCCACAGAACTCAGTTAGAACCCTAACTCTGCTACAAACTTGTTCTGGAATGTTGAACAAATGCAATTCTCTCAAATTTAAATTTAATCATCTTCACGTCAGTGTGAATATCTACTTTATAGGGTTGTTTAGAGGACTAAATGAGATTGTATACATAAAGCATCTAGAACAAACAATGTCTGAAATAAGTGGATGGTCAAATAATAATATGGTCTGCCAGATAAGTATAAAATAGGGGGAAAGCTAAGTTAATCATTCATCCTGATTTTGATCAGTCTCTACTTTAATATTTGAGACAATAGCGTGCTGTGCATACTAAAATAACACTATGATATCAATAGTCATCATCATCAACAATAATGAAAACATATTATATACGTAATAGTCTGGGTGGAATTCAGATGTCTTTATTAAAACAAAAGTAAATCCGTTTAGTTTTTCACTATACATAACACTGATAAATTTGAACATCTAGATGAACTGAATAATTTTCTATGAAAATACAAATTTAAAAAATTAAGTCCATGAGATACAGATATTGGGAACTGCCTAACAGCGACAAAAGAATTTGAAAAGGTAGTCAAAATCAACCTCCACAAGGGCATAGGGGGGTGGGTTGTTTGTTTTTTTGGTGAGATCTTAGTTCGCTGACCAGGGATCGAACCCAGGCCACTCCCCTTCCCCAGTGGCAATAAAATCGCCAAGTCCTAACCACTGGACCGCCAGGGAATTCTCAGCATAGAGGGTTTTATAGAAAAATTCTAACAAATATGTAAAGATCATGTATTTCTATTATTTAAAGTAGTCCAGAATCGAGGCAAAATGAACATTTCTCTTTTTACTAGGCCAAACATCTCTGAAATTGGGCAGCATGAAATGAGGACTACTACATACAGATCCCTTTCACTTATTACTGCATATACAAATTTATGAAGTAAAATATTACAAATTTCATTCTGTAGATTTGGTTATCCCATAACCCTGAGTATCAGTAAATGTATGAATGAGTTTTAGTACATTACTATGTTAAAGCAGAAAAGCATATAATCATTTCAGTAGATAACAAAAAGCATTTGATAAATGTCAATTTTTTTTAATCTAAATAATATAGGAATGGTGGGAAATTTCCTTAATTTATGTCTACCAGAAAACTATAGTAAACTTCATTCTCAGTGGTAAAACATTGGACACAGTCCCAGAAAGTCATGAATAAAGCAATACTCTCAACTTCTTCATCTCGACTAATCAACATTGGACTGGAAGTCCTATCTAATGCAATAAATAAAGAATATAAGAAGTATAAATATTGGGAAATGACAGATAAAGCTGTCAAATATTTTTGGCATAACAAAAATCAGTAACATGGTGAAATAGAAAACCTTACAAAACCAAAATGCTCCTATATACCACCAATAACCAATTGGAAAATATAATTAGGGAAGACAGGTAGGGTTTTGCACAAACAACCTCTGTTACACACATTTATCCATCCACTCACTCCCCTACCTACATGAAGAAAAAGAAGAAACAAATACTAGAAAACAAGGAATAAACTCGACAAGAAATGTGGAAGACGTATATGAACAAAATTATAAAATATCATTGACGTGTTTTTAAAAAGATTGTAAAGGAGAGACCTGGAAGAGAAGACTCAATACTGAAAAGAATAGTTATCTCACCAAAATAATGTATACTAACGATTAAATTTGTTACATACATATTTTGGAATACCATAAAGCTACAAAAAAGTGAAATAGATTTATATGTACTGACAAGACAAATAACCATGATACATTGTCAAGTGAAATAAAGTAAGTTTCCCAGAATGATTCCATTAATGCCAAAAAAACCAAAAATCATTGCGTGCATGTTGTACATAGACCCAGAGGTTGTATATAAACAGTAATATCACAGGGAGTAGAAGGGGTAGGATGAGGGCAGGGAAGTAGAATTGTATTTTATTCCTATGACTGCACTGTTCGGATTTTTACAACAAGCTTTATTTTTCTAATTAAAAACTTTAATGGGAATTCCCTGGCAGTCCAGGAGTTAGGACTCCACCCTTTCAAGGCTAAGGGCACAGGTTCAATGTCTGGTCGGGGAACTAAGATCCTGCAAGGATATTAAGGACTTAATAGGACTTGTTTACTAGCTTCTAAATGCTTTCAGATTCAAATTGTGTGTTTCTCATCTTTCTGACTATACGAACATTAGTGTCCTCGAATTAGGCCAAAATAGATTTTAATGAAATCTCCCTAATCCATCAGGTCAACAGACCTTGCTTTAAAAAAATGTTATGGGACTTCCCTGGTGGTCCAGTGGTTAAGACTCTGCGCTTCCACTGCAAAGGGCACGGGTTCGATCCCTGGTCGGGGAACTAAGATCCTGCATCCTGCATGTTGTGTGGCACAGTCAAAAAAAAAAAAAAAAAAAATATATATATACACATATATATATGTGTGTGTGTGTGTGTATATATATATATGTGTGTGTGTGTGTGTGTGTATATATATGTGTGTGTGTGTGTGTATATATATATATGTGTGTGTGTGTGTGTATATATATATATGTGTGTGTGTGTGTGTGTGTGTATATATATATATGTTAGACTAAGCTTTGAGGGGAACAAAAATGTTCCTCAATACAGTGGAACAGACAAGTGCATGAAAATAAGTAAACTATTATTAAGATGGAATTTTTAAAGCAAACATCCATATCACACTTATTGCTACTATAAAAATGTGAAATCTCTATTTTTAAGTTTCAAAAAAAATACCACCCGCTTTTGGCATGTAGTGATCATAAATTAAGCACGATTCAATTTTTTTCTGTTTTTATTTGTTGGCTTCTTTTTGCTTTTCTCCTATTTGCAGGACCTCATTTGCCATTCCAGTTTCCATTACTTCCTAACTGGTGAGCTTCATCCATTTCTTACTTTCCTTATCTCTAAAGTGGGTATAATAATATTCCCCACCATACAGGAAGATTAAGTGAGGCGCACAGCAAATATTATGCACTAAAATATGGGAACTGTTATTATCCCCAGGCAGCAAAGAGTCAGATAAAAATGTGCAGCAGCCAATTTGGATATAAAACGCATTAAATTACATACATAATCTTGACTCATTACATGTAAAGACAAAATACATATCATAACTACAGAGGAGAATCATGACTACCAAATATACTATCTTAAACCAGATTTGAGATGAACAGGGAGAGGGGAGGAGGGAGTCCACACAGCAGTTGAGGAGGGGTGAGGAAGGAAAGCCAGAGGCTTCCCATGGATTTACTCTCATACCAGGCCAATGATCCACTCAGCACCAAACTTTATGTAAAATAATGTTCTTTGCTTAAACTTATAGATAAGGGGAAAACAATTTCATCCTTAAAGATATAGCACAGAGATAGCACAGAAAATAGAACTTTTCTCATTGCATTGGAATCATATTTAACGTAGGTTCGTAGACTACTTTCACTTAGGGCAAAGTTTCTTAGTTCCGGCACTGCTGACCAGCACTATTAACTATTGGGCTGGATAAGCCTTTGTTGTGGTGGGAGGGCTGTCCTGTGTATTACAGGATGTTTAGCAGTGTCCCTGGCCTCTATGCACTAGGGCCAGCAGCACCCCGTTCCCTAGCTATGACAACCAAAAATGTCTCCAGACATTGCTAAATACCTCCTGGTGTTGGGAAGCATGTGCAAAACTGCCCCAGGTTGAAAAATCGGTGACTTATTGAAATGATGAACATTCCCCTTTATCATAAAATATTCTCTAAATGCATCTTTTAATGATTTTAAATATTATGACATACAATAATTAATTCAAGTATTATATATAATTAGACATTTTACTTTCATCACCTTTTATTTATTTCATGATAAATAAGAAACACTTGTACAAAATTCTTTGTTTGGATAACTGATGATTTCCTTAAAATGAACTCCCAGGTTGAATTATTCAATCAGAGGGCATGAACATTTTAAAAATGCATCTGTGGTCCATTCTCCAGCAATATTGAACCAAAAGACACTCTCATTTGGAGGGAAAATATATGTTTACACCACCAATACTATGATACCCTGTGTATCATACCTTATAAAAATTATTTATTAAACAAGTACATTAAAAATGATATACCACATCACAGTATACCATTTTTATTTATTAGCATTTATTTTCCTATTTACCCTTCAACGGACTTAGTTATTTTATTTGATGACTGAATCTTATATAAAATATTATACTTGTGTTTTGCAACAGTATTTCTTGAAGTAATTTCTACTTGTGAATGACAGATGTCACCCTCTGTGTTCCCTGTATAATCTCATTTTGCTGGCCCTGACCCCATTGCTAGGAAAGATTTGAAATGTGAGAGAAAGACAACATAAAGGATTTATAGAAACACTGTGAGAGGAAGTGGACATTCTTTCCTACCAGCCCCAGAACAAGAATTTCTTACTTATCTACTGATAAGCAGTCTAGTAAATTCAGGCCTCTGGAAACAAACCTTAAGGCAAAGATAACAAGGCAGAGGCAGGAAAACTGACTGTGAACATAACTCAGAAGCTCATATGGAACTGTTCTCCAGCACAATTCTAGTATCTGTGTAATAACAAAGAATAGGAATGGATATTCATAATATTATGTGTGCATTTTCAGAAATATTAAATGAAGTATAGTACGGTCTGTTTGAGAAAGTACAACTCTAAGGTGACCTCCATGTTCCCACCCTCTTGATGGCAGCCAGAGAGGCCCTGAGCAGAGGACCCAGCAAACCCACGCCTGGACTCCTGACCCATCGTTTTAGCCATGATTTATAGTTACTCAGAATAGAAAACTCATACTGTAGGACGTGACTAATATTGATTTAGAGTAACTTCCACTAAAATGGTTAGACTATTTGAGCCTGTAAAAAAGTAAACTTCAATTATGATATCTGGAAATTGATTCTCCTTGAATATCTCAGGCCCCAACAGAGGCTTGATGAGAAGAGGGCAGTTTTGTATATTTCACCACCTGTTAAAATATATCATTAATGCATAACCCAGGACAGTATACCCAAATCTAAATTCATGATCTAAATATTTAAATATATTCCATTTACGACAAAGATAAGAAATGACACCAGAGAAATAACTCAAAATAGTAATTCTGATTTTCACTCTCGATGCTGATGAGACTAAATTATGCTCTGTTCAAAAACACCATCATCAGTAATGTAACTAATTGACAAATGAAAGCAGAAGGGACATCTGCCAAAATTTGGGTAATTAAAATAAATGCCTGTCTTCATTATGTACACATTACATTTATCATACAATTACTGTATGGTGTTTGTATTCTTTGCGTCAAAGAATTTTATAGTATCAAAATATTTTTTTCTAAAAATAAGCACTAGAGATTAAACTTACACAGTGGCAAAAAAAAAAAAGAGGAAGAAAACAATTTACTCCCAAATAAGTTCTTTACTATTTAAACCATACTTCATAGGAGTCATTTGAATAGACATAAGTGCATAATTGATAAAATATATAAGGATGATCATTACATTATTTGTTATAATAAAACATAGAATCACCCCACATACTCATCAGTATAGGGATTGTTAAACTTTTTTTGTTATATTCGTATCATGGAATGTTATGTAGCCATTAAAAAGAATAAGTTTGTCAGAATGTACTGACATGGATATACCCATAACGTTTTATTGAATGGAAAAAGTTGTAACACAATATATACCGTTTGATGACATTTTGACATATATACACTACAGATACTATGTATAAAACATACAACTAAAGAGAACCCACTGCATAGCACAGGGAACTCTACTCAGTGCTCTGTGGTGACCTAAATAAGAAGGAAATCCAAAAAAGAGAGGATATATGTATACATATAGCTGTTTCACTTTGCTGTACAGTATAAACTAACACAATATTGTAAAGCAACTATATTCCAATAAAAAATATTTATTTTTTCCTATGGTTTAGAATATATCACTACTGTGATACACGCATATATGTTATAATAAAAACCCCTATATTAAAAGTATATGCTGGGCTTCCCTGGTGGCGCAGTGGTTGAGAGTCCACCTGCCGATGCAGGGGACACAGGTTCGTGCCCTGGTCCGGGAGAATCCCACATGCCGCGGAGCGGCTGGGCCCGTGAGCCATGGCCGCTGAGCCTGCGCGTCCGGAGCCTGTGCTCCGCAACGGGAGAGGCCACAACAGTGAGAGGCCCGCGTACAGCAAAAAAAAAAAAAAAAAAGTATATGCTAAAATACTTTCGTGATAGTGGTGAAAATAAAGAAAATTGGAGGCCACTGGTAAAAAAAAATATTATGTACATATTTATATTTTGTGCATAGAAAGGTTTAAAATATAAGGTTTGTGAAAATAAAACGAGAAGGATTTTTAAAAACCCAACTGCTAAGAGATTACACCGGGAAGGAGGAATGAGAAGTAGGCACTTCTTTTATTCACTATAACCCCTATGAATCCCAAACCCACAAGGTCCACACAAATAGAATAATAATTGTTTAAAATGTCTCGTTTCTAATCTGTCTCATTTCTTTTTTTTTTTTAAACATCTTTATTGGAGTATAATTGCTTTTTGTGTTAGTTTCTGCTGCATAACAAAGTGAATCAGCTATACGTATACATATATCCCCAAATCCCCTCCCTCTTGCGTCTCCCTCCCACCCTCCCTATCCCACCCCTCTAGGTGGTCACAAAGCACGAGCTGATCTCCCTGTGCTATGCAGCTGCTTCCCACTAGATATCTATTTCACATTTGGTAGTGTATATATGTCCATGCCACTCTGTCACTTCGTCCCAGTTTACCCTTCCCCTTCCCCGTGTCCTCAAGTCCATTCTCTACGTCTGTGTCTTTATTCCTGTCCTGCCCCTAGGTTCATCATAACCATTTGTTATTTTTTTTTAGATTCCATATATATGTGTTAGCATACGGTATTTGTTTTTCTCTTTCTGACTTACTTCACTCTGTATGACAGACCTGTCTAATTTCTAAAATGTCAATTACACATCTCGCAAATCTCAAACCAGATTCAAGTCCGAACCCCCAGAAACAGGAATCATATTCCCCTTCTGTCCTCTCTTAGTCCAGTACCTTTTTCTGCCCTATGGCCTTTTATGGGCTAAAGGCAACCAGTTGGAGATGGATGTAGCTTGTTTTACCACATCTCTCCCCGCTTCCGTATCTCGAGCCCTCAGGCCTCTTCTACCTATTCTCTGGTTTAATCCAAAAACCCTAAGAAACTCTTTGTCAATTGAGGCAAACTCCTTTCTACTTTGAATAAGCTCGGGCAGAGAGAATGGAAACATCTACACATTAACAAATTATGACTTGTCACATCATACTTTTTTTTTTTTTTTTTTGCGGTACACGGGCCTCTCACTGCTGTGGCCTCTCCCGTTGCGGAGCACAGGCTCCGGACGCGCAGGCTCAGCGGCCATGGCTCACGGGCCCAGCCGCTCCGCGGCATGTGGGATCTTCCCGGACCGGGGCACGAACCCGTGTCCCCTGCATCAGCAGGCGGACTCTCAACCACTGCGCCACCAGGGAAGCCCACATCATACTTTTATAATTTATTTTTTTATTTTATTTTATTTTTTTTGCTGTACGCGGGCCTCTCACTGTTGTGGCCTCTCCCGGTGCGGAGCACAGGCTCCGGACGCACAGGCTCATCGGCCATGGCCCACGGGCCCAGCCGCTCCGCGGCATGTGGGATCTTCCCGGACCGGGGCACGAACCCACGTCCCCCGCATCGGCAGGCGGACTCTCAACCACTGCGCCACCAGGGAAGCCCTATAATTTATTTTTTAATAACAAACACGTTTTAGTTCGTCTCTGTTTCCCAAATGTCCCCATCAAGAGAGTTTGGAGAGGCTTACAATTAAGAACTGGCCACAGTTAGGCTGTTCACCTAAACATTTTCTTCTGGCCTTTTTCGTTCGTAATGTGTAGGCCTTGATTGACCTTGTTCCCATATGAAACTGTTTCCCACCTGAATCGTAGCTTCAGTTCAATTCTTAACAGAGTGTTTTACGAGAATCTTGAATCTTGCAATATGTCATAGATTTAGCCAGAGAAAATACGATCCAAGCTTAGAACACCCTTATGTCGACTACCCTCTTAGACTAACCTTTTCATTTCCCTTAAACACTCCTCTCCCTTCGTTGATACCTTAGTCTTGGCCCTAAATACTGCCATATTAGGGAGTTATTGTTAATTTATCATAGGTGACTTTTTGTCATTGTTGGTTGTTCAAAGTAATTGAGAGAATGCCTAAGCGAGAGACCTGGAAAGGACTCCAAAGAGTAGGGGAAATTCTGCCTACATGGTAATTGAGTGGCTGTGGGATGAAGCAGATGAAGAGACTGAGATGGTCAGTGACTGCTTTGGAATGGCTGATACTTGGCCAATGTCACAGAGTGACAGAACTAACAAGACAAGAGAACTGTGTTCCTTGATTTTCAATTCAGGGCTTTCTACTCCCTCCATTTTGTTATGCGAGTCAAGTATATATCCCTTTGCCTACCCAAACAAACACCAAACATTTTAATTGTGGAAATATGTAAAGACATTTTTTTCTGTACTCAAGATGCTCTCTCCTCCCCACTCCCTTCTGATTCTCTGGCTGAGTGAGATCAAAGCTACAACCCCATAAATTTATTTGATGTGTTGCTTAGACCATCAATATAGCAAGCTAGGCAGAAGACAAAAAAGGGCATTTAATGACCACAAGAAACACTTTTACAAGCTTCCCTTCTCTATAAATCTGACACAGTGATTTTTACAGGACTCATGTGAATTTACCTCCAACTAGCAGAAATAACCTCAGGAATATGGACCCTGGTAAAATCTTGATATCCTGATTTAGCACAACACATCAAAATGGCAAAATGCCATTGGACCTTATGAATGTGTTTATTTAACAAATCTTAACTGGTTCAAAAACTTAAAAATATCCTTAAGGTACACCATACAATATGTCTAAATGATTAATGAACAAAATCACTGGCTCCATTTAATGAAAAGAATTGTTTCATATTCTCTATGAAAACTGCCTCCACTGACCAAGTTATCACTTCCCTCTTTTGTGCTTCTGGAGCATTCGGAATATATCTGCACTCACATGGGGAGGTAACCATTTACTTTCCTATATTCCTTTCTGCTAGACTTGCAGGAAAGGGAACATCAGCCTAACCATCCTAGTGATTGGTACAACACTGGGCATTTACTGGGTTCATGGATAGATGCAAGGATGGATACATGGATGAATGGCTATATGGTTGTGACATCTATAACATTTAACCACCACCACCACCACCACCATACAAGAGTTTATCCAACAGTTTTCCTTTTAAATTAGCATACACCTTCTATAACAAGGTTTCTTTGTTACCCAGTCTACCCCCCAAAAGTATTACATTTATTATAAAAAATACCTGTGTAACCATCACACATCTCAATAAAGTATTATGAATATGTTTAAAGTTCTATGTGTACATTTCTCCCTACACCCACTAAAGTTTGTATTATTCTAAATTTGTTGTTCATCATTTCCATGCCCACCTTTAGACTTTTTACTACACAGGCATATATCCTGAAATCATAGATAGTACTATTTTGCATGATTTTAAACTTCATTCACACAGATGGTATTATATTATATGTATCTTTGTGTAATGTGCTTTTTGTCTCTCAACATAAAATTTTTCCATGTTGATACATATAGCTCTACCTGGGTCATATTTCCTGCTGTGCAATATTCCACTATAGTAATATACTGTGATTTATTTATCCGTTCTCCTCTTGAAGGATATTTATGTTGTTTCCAACACTTGGCTCTGGCAATGTTAATATGAACATCATGTACAGGTATTATACTCGCGCACAAGTGTGAATCATTTTTAGGTAGGATTGGAACTACCAGGTCACAGGAAATGAATGTCTTTGACTTTACTAGATATTTGCTCTCCAGTGAGTGTACAAATTTATATGCCCACCAGCAATATGTGAAAGTTCTGATCATTCCACACCCTCAACAAGACAATATTATCAACTTTAAATTTTTGCTAATCTCAATGGTATGTACTGGTATCTTATTTTAATTTGTGATCATCTGATTACTAATAAGGACAAACAGGTCTGTTGCTTATTTAGGCTTCCTTTTTGTGAATTGCCTGTTTATACTCTTTGGTCATACTGAATTGGGTTATTTGTGTGTTTTTTCCTATTGATATTAATATATTCTAAATAATTTATGCCAGTTTTATGTATAACAACATCTTCTCCAAGTTTGTGGCTTTCCTCTTTTTTACAAAGTAGTATTTTGATGTTTAGAAGCTTTTAACATTTAATGTAGTTAATGAACCTATCTATTCTTTTATGGTTTGTGCTTTTTTTATCTTATTTAAGAAACTTTCCCTACACTAAAGTCTCAAATTATGCCTCCTGTATTTTCTTTAAAATATAGAAATTTTAAAGTTTTGCTCTTCATATTGTAAAAATTGTTTAATTCTAAATGTTTGTTTGCACTTGACCAATATTACATGACTATATATATAATGTATATATACACATACACACATATTTGTGTGTGTGTAGTTTTTTTCAAAGAACAAAATTTTGTTCATTTTTTCTATTGTATCTATTTTCTCTTTCATTTCTACTCTTTATTAGTTCTTTCTAATTTCTTTGAGTTTATTCTAACATCTTAACTGAAATGCTTAGCTCTTTAATTTTTAGGTTCTTCTTTTTATTAGTATAAGAATTTAAGATTATTAATTTTCTAAGAACCACTTTTGCTACATCCCCCAAGTTCTGAAATACAGTATTGTTTTATCATTCTTTAATTACAAATGTTTTCTAATTCCACTATAATTTCTTCTTTGATCCATGGGTAAATTTAAAGTGTGTTTTTAAATTTCCAAGTGTACAGATACTCATAAATTAATGATTATGTTTGTGCTCCAATAAAAGCTTAGTAATGGACACAGAAAGATGAATTTTGTATAATTTCCAAATATCAATAAATATTATTATTTTCTTCTCAACACTTAAAAATGTAAAAAACATCCTTGGCTGTCAGGCTGTCTGAAAACAGGCAGCAAGCCAACTCCTGATTCAGAACATTTTCTAATACAAAGAAAACAATGTCTGTGTTTGCTATTATAATTAAACCAAACAGCATTAATAATCATTTATTTAAAAAAGATACTTTTGTTCCCACAGATACTTTCCCAGGAGACAAACTGGCCAAGAGAAGCCTCTTACTGTACCACTTAGGGCAAAGTCAGACAGCTCATAGCACATGAGATCCACAGCCCCCTATTTATTGATTGAATAAGATGGTTGGGTCTGCACTCATCTGGGAAAGCAGAACTTTAGAACAAGGACTTGGAATAACTGAGACCTGAAATGCTTAAGTGACTTGATCAGTTTCTGACGCTATGAGTGTGGCATAAAAAACCCTACTCATCTTTCAAAATCCAGCTCAACGTGGTCACCTCCTCACAGACCCCTCCCCTTAAGTGTCCAACGTTAATGCTTCTGTCATCTGAACTCACTCTGCCCTTTGCACATACTCCCTGTAGCAATTCTCAGTGCACTGCTTTTCTCTCTCGTTTGAGTGTTCCTTATTCACCCTCCTAACTCTCATAACGACACCAATGAAGCCAACACCTGGAAATGGCTCATTTAAAGATTATCAAATGAATGGATGTGGTCTCCATAGAGCAAAGCTCGTGTATTTCCAGTAGACAGGACCAAGTGACAGAGCAAGAATGAGCTAGTCACTTCTCAGACAACACAAGAAGAATGATATGATATACGAATCCCTTTCATACCCATATAAACCTCAAGATCTTTAGAATACAAGCATTGTGATGAGAGTATAACAAAATTATATGACTCTAGACTGCTGATTATAAAGTCATCTAATCATTACTAAATCAATTTTAAAAATAAAGATTTAAGAACTATGAGTAAATTTCTCCCCAAGCCCAAATAAGATTTTATCATTTGGAAAATTGGTAAAAATTAACTCAAACAGCTAAATTATACAGAAGGGAAAGCAGTACTTCATTTTTCCTGTCAGTTATGTAAAAAGCCTGTGTTATGAAGAACAAATTATATTCTAATATCATAAGATAGTATTTTCTCCTTTTAATAAAAACTGAGCGAAATTGAGAAAAGCATTTAACTTCTTAGGACTTGCGGTAAATTTTCAAAATGCTAGAGAATAACATGGCAGTGGAAAAATTTTAATTTTGCTAAATAAGAACATGATATGTCTACTCCTCTATTACCACCTTTTTTTTTTTTTTTTTTAATTTTTGACCGTGCCGTGCGTCTTGTGGAATCTTAGTTCCCCGACCAGGGATTGAACCTGGGCCACAGCAATGAGAGCACAGCCTAACCACTGGACCACAAGGGAATTCCCCAAATTGTAGTCCTTTAAATTAAATAGACTTAGCTTTTTGAAAAGCATGTTAAATTGTTATTATATTTTATATTGTGCTACAGATTAGAGAAAAAACTTTCAGAGGTCCCAAAAGCCCTAATAATCCAAAGCCCAGTGTTTGGGGACTACTGGTTAGAGAGTATCTGAGGTCTCTTTTAACTCTGACTTTTTAACATAATTATTGTAAGTTCTTTTTCTGCAGCATTATATATTAAATGCCTCTCTCCCTTATAGCAAGCCTCATAATATGTCACCAAAGACAGTTTTTTCAGAAGCTTTTACATTTTCTTTTCCTTAAACTTGATATTGAATTTACTATCTAATTTACATCTTTATCAATTTCAATTATCTTCCTGTTTGATTTACAGGCTTTCATCATTAGCTCACTAAATTAGCCATATATCATTTCTTTCGCCACAAAAAAAAGTCATACACTTTTCTTTTAAAACCCTTATAAGAAAAAAAAAAAAAAAAACCTTATAAGTAGCAGAACTTCCATCTATGACAGAGTAAAGATTTTGGCAAATCCTCTCCCCAAACAAACACTTATTAAGCTGGACAAAGTGGTCACAAACAACCATTTCAGAGCTCCAAAAAGTGACCAAAGGCAAACAGCAAATGGAGAAGCACTTATTGATGACGAGCTCCCAGAGCTTCAGGAAAGAGCTGTGGGGTTCTACGGCCTGCTTGCCTGGAGCTGCTCCCATCTTCGCTGCCTGGTTCAGGAGACAGGAATGGTAGCTGTACAGGTAGGGCTAGACTGAAAACCAGCAGCTTCACTGCGAGAGAGGGTTGACTTGATTGGGAGCAGAGCCAAAAACCCATTCCCAGCACTGTTGTCAGTAAAAGCAGCAAACTCAGTAGGAAATCAAAGGGGAAAAGCCACAGCGCTGCTAGCCTCAGGTTCCCGGGCAGAGGGGAATCCAGGCAGGAATTTAACAAGGAGGTAGTCCTGGAAGTGAGATCGCCTTAGAAGTGCAAGAGAAGCTCTCCACACATCTCTGACTGACTCTGGAAAATTACACGTATGGGCAGGGAGAGCTGAAAGGGCCCAGTGGAAACTACAAGTCGAGGCCGACTTTAAAACTGCCTGAGCTCTGAATGTGCCCCCAGCCCACACACAAACACTCATTGGCGGAGTGTGGCAGCCAAACAACTTGAAGCATCTGAACACGACCTCTGCCCGATCACTGCCTCAGTGTTACGTTACACAGAGCAGTAGCATCTGTATATCCAGGATAACAATTTAAATCGGGGGAAAAAATGAGCAGAGAGCGCCGCAACCACACACACCCAATTAACATTTAAAGAACACTCCACTCAAAAGTACTATAATACACACGTTTCTTCAAGTATACACGAAACTTTCCTCAGAATACACCATATGCTAGTCCACAAAAAAACTCAGTAAATTTAAAAGTACTGAATAATTTAAAGTATGTTCTACACGATGGAATTAAATTAGAAAACAACAGAAAGGAATTTAGGAAATCATCAAATACTTGGAAATTAAGCAATACTTTTCTAAATACTATATAGGTAAAGAAGAAATCACAGTGGAAATTATAAAGTGTTTGAACTGGATTAAGACAAAATTACATATACTAAAATTTATTAGATATAGCTAAAGTAGTACCTAGAGGATAATTTATACCTCTGAAGACTTATATAAGAAAAAAAGAAAGGTCTCAAAGCAATAATCTGTTTCCAACATAATAAATTAGAAAAAAGAAGAAATTAGATCCAAAACCAGTAGTAAACAAATCACAAAGATTTCTTTGATTTCAATCGAATGGAGGAAATCAATTGAACGGAAAGTAGAAAAACAATAAAGAAAATCAATCACAAAAACTGATAAATTTCTAGGCAGCCTGACCAAAAAAAGAAGAAACAAATTACCAAACTCAGGCATGAAAGTTTGAATATTCCTACCAACTCTAGGGAACTTAAATGGATAAGAAAAATTATGAACAAATTTATACCAACATATTGCACAAATTAGTTGAGATAGACAAATTCTTAAGAAGATATTCCAAAGATAGATAGACCTAAATGTAAGAGCTGAAACTAAATCTAGGAGAAGACATAGGGGAATTCTTTTTTTTTGCGGTACGCGGGCCTCCCACTGTTGTGGCCTCTCCCGTCGAGGAGCACAGGCTCCGGACGCGCAGGCTCAGCGGCCATGGCTCACGGGCCCAGCCGCTCCGCGGCATGTGGGATCTTCCCGGACCGGCAGGCGGACTCTCAACCACTGTGCCACCAGGGAAGCCCCAAGACGAATTCTTTTGTGAAGTTAAATTAGGCAATGATTTATTAGACGTAGACATAAAAAGCACACAGTATAACAAAAAGTGGTAAATTGCACTCCATCAAATTTATACTCTACAAAAGACAATGTTAAAAAATGAACAACACTCCACACATCTGGAAGAAAATATTTCCAAAACACATCTATTAAAAGGTTTGAATCTACAGTACATAAAGAACCATTACAACTCAAATGAGCCAACAATAAGACATTTGCATGGAAAATTAATGTCACAATGTTGTACAAATACACAACTCCTTGAATGCCTAAAGTGAAAAAGACTGAGAATGTCAAGTGCTAGCATGGATATGGAATAATGGAACTCTCATTCATTGTTAATGGGAATGCAAGGTGGTGCAGCCACCTTGGAAAACAATTTAACATGTATTAAAAACTTAAACGTATATTTAGCATATATCCCAGAAATCCCACTCCTAGATAATTACTCAAGAGAGACGAAATCATATGTCAGAAAAGACTGGCATATGCATATTTATAATAAATTTATTCATAATCAGTCAAAAACTAGAAATGCAAATACCCCATCAATTGGTGAATAAATAAATTGTAGTACATTCATACAATGAGATACTATTCAGTAATAAAAAGGAACAAATTACTGATACATAAAAAGACATGGATGAATCTCAAAAGCTCTATGCTAAATTAAACCCAAAAGGTCATATACTGGATGCGTCCAATATATTGCACACCGGAAAATGCAAGACAATAAGGACAGAAATCAGATCAGGGGCCAGGGGTGATGGGGAGAGGAGATAGGCATAAAGGAACATGAGAGAACTTTTTGGCGTGATAGAAATGTTCTATATCTTGATTGCGATAGTGGTTACATGATTGTAAATATCTGTCGAAATGCATCTTAAATAGGTACAAAAGGGGAAAAAAAAGATTATCGACAAATATCATCCTCATGAGAAAACAGGTTTAGAAGTAGGTCCCCACATCCTCTCACACTAAAAACTAATAACCCAGCTGAGAACATTGGAGAACTACCTAGAAGTTCCATAAGTCAGTGCATTGGCTGTGCGAGGAGAAAGACATGGTGTAGTTTATCTGTATAGTCCCAGCACCCAGCAAATGGCCATAATCTCACAGCTTCTTAATAAACATTTGTATAACAAATGGGCAGATAAATGGTTTCTAACAAAGATATTTAGCCAAACTCAGATACTCTTCCAGGTGTGGAGGTGGAATGTTAAACGGTGAAATATAAAAACAGAGGAGTCTATAAATTAATCTAATTTCCCACAGTACCGTGTCAGTGGTGCCTGGATGGCTGTTTGAGAATCTTTGTGCATAATCGTACTGCCAAATCAGTAAACAGATAAACACTTTGAAAAAGGGATCATGTATTAAGAACATGTCTTTCAAGTGACTCACTTGAAGATTAAAACAGACAGACAAATCGAAACAGAGAACTCTACCCAAATCTTAAAATTCTATGCAAGTAAAATTGATCTGTGTGAGTTAGATAATGCCTGAGCCAAAATAAGGTTCTGTAATAAATTTGTTTCACTTGAAGTAGGCAGAATTTCTTATTTTTGTTGCATTTTGCAATAATGAAGCAAACTTAAAGGCTTCTCTGCAAACTGTTCATTTCTTAACTCTAGATTGTTTTCCAAAAAAATTCAAATCAATTCATATTATTTCTAAAGAAATGTCAAAATGTTCTCAATTGTTTGCAATGATATCACTATTTTTTCTTGTTCAACTTTTTATTTTGCAAAATTTCCTAATAATAGCCTTTATAGCAATTTTGGTTTTCTAATCCAGATATAACTCACTGCATCTAGTAGTCATGTCTCTTCAGACTCCTTCAATCTGGAGCAGTTCCTCTGACTTTCTTTCATGACATTTCAATTTTGAAGAGGAGGGGTCAGTTTTGTTGCAAAATATCCCTCAGTCTGGGTTTCTCATGAATCGGTCGTGGTTAAGCATTTTAGGCAGGTCCGGGACAGACCTGCAATACCATTCTTAGTGCTATATCACATCAGAAGGAAGGGGATGTTCATTTGTGCTAGTACTGGGGGTGTTAATTTGGATCATTTAGCTTAGGTGGTATTTGTCAGATCTCTATATGGTAAAGGGATCTTTTACCCTTTGTCGTTAATAAATAACCCATGTAGAAGTACTTTGATAGCTCATAATTTAGTTCCATTACATATATTTTAATATTAAAATATTATGACATTGTAAAGTATATCTTTAAAAATAAACACATTTAGCCACAAATAACCTCACTAGATATAGTTTTGGAAGAGAAAGATGTGTTTACTTACTATACAGATTTTCAGAGATTATCAATATATTCCCATTATGTAGATTTAAGTAGATGTTGACAGAAGGGCTCTACAGAAATTGCCTATTTTCTTCCGGTACCAACATGAAGCTTATTGTTTATGCTTTGTGCCCATGAGCCCTGTTGGACAGTCATTTCTTCTGTTTAAAATTCAAGAGCAGTGCTCTTCATTCTGGAGGAAACAAAATGCTTTTCCAAAGTACTAACAAATGTACCATCTCACCAAATATCAAGAAGCCCAAGAGGTCGGACTGGATCAGTAAATAAACTTCCAGCCCCTGGCCTAAGCGCCAATGATTTAGTTTCATTTATAAAGTGTTAACCTTGAAATATAGTTTGAGATCAAGTTGGACACACTTTGTTACAATACAAACTGGTAACTCACTAGAAACCCCACTTGCTTAAAGTTAACGTGTTATAACAGAAAGATCCCTACAATCAGTGTTTTTATCTTAATTCCATCACTTAAACCTAGCCTTTGTTAATTCACTTTCCTTTTTGAAAATTAATTTACTTATCTTTAAATTGGGGCTCACAGTACCAGCTCTGTGGGGTCGTATAAGTAATAAAACACATCATGCATTAAAGAGCTCTGGAAACCATAAAGCACTTACAAATGTTTGCCAAAGAGGGGTAAATGCCCTTCAAAATACAATTCTTATTATTTCCCACATGAAAAATCATTCAACTTAGATTCGATGCCAAATAAAATAAAATCTATTTATTAAAGAATTTCCAAAGCTTTGAAGTCTGAAAATGGAGCATCCTGATTGTAAAAATGAAGCAACACTGAAAAGAACAGAATTTTAATGATGCCAAGAATCAGGCATAAACTGCTCAAGAGACTGCTTTCCATGCTGACGTCACGGAGGAAAGTACAGTTTTAGGAGGAACAGCTGCCAAGTTGGGTTGTCAGCCTGCTGCATACCTTTTACAGTGATGCTAGAGGTGCCTCCACACAAGGCTAAGGGAAACACTCAAGCACTGGCTGCTTTTACCAGTCACGTGTACACACGCGCACATATGCGCATGTGTGCATACACACAATGGTCTGGCAAAGAAACGTATCAGTTAACCAAAGTGTAACTCCCTTCAAGGAATGCCTACATGCTGTTTTATGAGTTTGTCTAATCCAATTCTTGAGTAAACTACTAGAATGGTGGCTGAGTGTACCTTCCCAGTGAAAGAACCAGAAAGGGGGGCGGCAAATGGTCCAGCTGAAATGTAATTGGTGTTCTATTCACAAGCACTAAAATAAGCATTGGTAAAGCCAGTGACTGCACTTGCCGCTTCATGTAAAACAGGATTATGTACCCGATGAAAATGTTTTCAGCTAAATCAACGCCCAACCTAAGGAAGCAGCAGGAGGCAAGAGCTGGATGGACTGGGGCTCAGAAGGAAGGATAAGCAAGGGGAGCACTCATCTCCTCATCCATCCCAGCGCCCCCCCGCCCCCGACCCTGTTGTCACTTCATTCTCCATTTAATATGGTTTTACAGGCATTTATTCCACAATACCCTTCTTTCACTCTCCTCTCAAATCCACTTGGCCAAACCTTAGCCCTAATAAACCCAACTCTCTACACTGACATCGCTTTCACCAAGATGCTGACAACTGCTGGAGAGAATTCAAAATAGAATGGATTCGTGGTACCACAATGAAGGTAGCCAGCCTTAAATGGGCCCCAGAATTCCTTTGACTAGTAATCGTTTGTGTTTCTCTGGTCATACCTCTTTCAATTCCCATAGCAGCAACCGCCGAATGTAATTGCTATGTCTGACATTCCAATAATGTATTTAATGCATAAGACTGCATGAATGTACACTGCTTAGAAGGGACTCACAATAAAAACTGACATATTAACAATCCAGGTAGTTCATATTAAGAATGATTAAAAACTCTATAAAGCAAGGGAAGCTCTTTCTGCATGATTATGAGAAAATCATATATATGAATAAATGTATTCATATATATGAATGGTAATTCAGTGGAAATGTAAGAAGAAAATCATAACCAGAGAAAAGAAAGATACAAACTATTCTAGCTATCATGTTCAAAGGCTCAAAAATCACAACTGAGCTTCAAGCTTTGCCCCAAATTTCCTGGCTACTAAGGCAAAAAGAGAAAGAAGATCTATTTTATGGATCTTATTGAACTGGAAATATGTGGAAATTCCTCAGCAAAGAGCATTCTTTTTTACCAGCAATGAAATTAACATCAAATGTCTCATGTAGGTCACGAACAATATCTTTTATTAAAATCACAAATGCCATGTTAAATTTTGTATGTCTATTTGTAGTGGTGGCTTCTGACAAAGGTAAAAAGCAAAACACTGAATTACAACTCTATGATTCCATGGGAGGCTAAACTAACAGAGGCCATGGATGTAGCATCTGCTGCTTCAACTTGGTCCAATAATAGAATTAAAATACGTAGATCAGGGTTTCACACCTTGACACTGTTTACCTCTAGGGCCGGATAATTCTTTTGTGTGGGGCCGTCCTGTGCCTTTTAGGATGTTTAGCAGCATCCCTGACCTCTACCCCCTAGATACCCGTAGCACCGCCTTTCCTCTGCCCAGGTTATAAGAACCAAAAATGTCTCCAAACATTGCTAAATGCTGCATGAGGGGCAAATTCACCCCTGGTTGAGAACCAGTGACCTAGACTAATTGAAAACAAATGACTCCTCAGCTTTCAGCTTCCCAGTTCATTGTCTACACTGATCATTTCCACCTTGCCATTGGCCTTGTGGGAAATTCACCATCAGGGACATTGCCATCGTCAACATTTTGAGCTTTCGTTTTTGACATTCCTCTATCCCTCCATATTTCTTCTTAACCTTCCAAATAACCCTTGCAGATTTAATTTCAAAAGATTTTCATAAATAATTCTTTGCTATGAATAGCATTCATCATACAGACACAGATGATACAGACTTCTATTCACTATAGTTTCTACCAGAAAACTGACCTCCTGGGGGAAAGCACAACCACTTCTGTGACTGCAAACTGAGCAGGAATGTCAAAACATGCTTTTCCACATTCACTCCTCTTCTTCCCAATCCTCTCATAAAATTACCGTGAACATGGGTGTTGGTACTTTAGAGTTTTCCCTCTAGGGAGAGTGCACTGTAAGACCACTTATACTATTTCTTCTACAACCACTACAGTTTAGCATTTGTTATGTGCATTCATGATTTGCCAGGTCTTATGGTAGGTACCTTACAAACATTATCAATGTTCCTCACCAAAACTTATCTACAGAAGCATTATTGGCATCCGTTAGGGTATCTTAGAAAAGAAGATGCTCAGGGTTTCGAGAGAGAAATACTAGGCACTCAGCTTAAGAGGAAAATGTCGCTGTCAAAACACAGCCTTCATTTCTCACCCTTTTGCTTTGTTTCAACTAACATTCTGCCCTTGTCTTGAGTCAGTCAATGGCTAGCTGCAACTTGATTTTTTGTTTCCTTTTCTTTCTTCTCCTTCCTAGTGCTAATGGACACTGCCCTCTCTAACAACTTCCACGCCCATTTGTCTTAGAATGGTCCAGATTGCTTTTGTAACTCAGGAATGGTTAGATGCCTGTGGGTTGTTGTCATTTTCAGATTTGCCATAGAAAATATATGCTGTTTTTGTTGTCTGTCTAATCAATTGGTGCTGGATTTGCAGAGATTCCAATCACCATGAAATAAAGCCTCACTGAGGAGCTCAAGTTGAGGCTTTCCATGTTGATGGCCATAAACAAGAGACCCAAAACAATTAAAAAGGACTCAAAGCACCAACAAGTCTACCTGGGGAAGGTCTCATTTGGAGGTTTACTCCATCGTCCTGTATTTGGGTGTTCTTCCTATTTATTGTGGGGGATTGTGCTAATGGTAGTGGCACTGAACAGGCTTTCTTAGAGGACTGTGAAAGATGATACAGTGTAGATACTAACTCTTCTGGAAAGCCTGTTCCTTTGAGATGATCTAGAAGACTAACATTCTCATTCCAGGATGCTAGTGTGTCTCATGAGGTCCGGGAAGTTTCCTATGTTTCTATAAGTCAGACTGGCTTCTATCTTTACAACAGCATAAAGAGAAAGACAGAGTTCCTGCTAGGAGTGGGGTCCTAATATCTGTAACAATTCTCATTTGATCTGTAACAGTTCTCATTTGACACGTGATCAAATGAGGCTCAGAAATATTAGGACCAGAAAGGAGCAAATGGAATGTATTAGGCTGAATTCTAAGATGAGCCTCAAGATTCCCACTGTGTTGGTGTATATGGCCTATGGAATTCCCTTCCCTTAGGTGTGGACATGACCTGTGAATATGATGGGAGAGTTACTCCCACGATTAGATTACATTATGAAAAGGGTTTTCAGATGTAATTAAAGTCCCTAATCAGGTGATGTTAAATTAATCAAAAGGGAGATTATCCTGGGTGGTCCTGACCAAAAAGGTAAGCCCTTTAAATGGGATGTAGAGCTCAGAAAGATTGTCCTGCTGGCTTTGAAAAAGTAAGAAATATGAGAAACTCAAGTGGGAAGGAACTTCAGGGTTCTCTAGGCACTGAGAACAGCACTAGGCTGACAGCCAAGAAGAAAGTGGGGTCATCAGTCATACAACTGCACAAAACTGAATTATGTCAACAACCACACGAGTGTGGACGTGGACCCTAAGCTCCAGAAAGGAACACAGCCCAGCCAACACCTTGCTTTCAACCTTGTGAGATACTGAGCACAGAACCCAGCTAAGCCATGCATGGACTCCTGACTCATATAAACTCTATGTTTTTTAAGCCATTAGCTGAGTTTGTGGCAACTTGTTATGCAACAATTGAAAACTAATGCATCCTTAATGTTGAGAAATAAAATTCAATGTATGGCAACAGAAGTAGACCAGTGACCTAGTTAATAAACTTGCTTTCTCCATCTTACGGGAACTTCAAAGATGTGGCCAATATTTAAACACCAGCAATAGAAAAAGACTATTTAGTTTATAAGCAAATAATTCCTATGCATTTAAGACTACACTGACCATTACTGAGGAATAATTTTATCTGTACAGGTAAAATATCCTAGATATTAGATTTACTAACATTTCTTTTGACTAGAAAAAGAAGGCACAATTTAGTTCAAAATAATGCATTAGATATCTATAAATGCATCAAAAAGTCCAATTGACAAGAAGTAAAGACTGAGATGTTTCTGTTTGACTTTTTCTGCACTGGGACTATCTTTCGTACTTACTTACTGCTTATCTTATTTATACCCTAGCACATTTGTTTTCAGAAAGCAAGGACTGAGGAATGAGTGTTGACTTCCACAAACAGTTTTTGGTGATCACTCTGTCACATTCCATGTAACAGGAAGGAATTGTTTCAGGCCGATTCTAGTTTTCCTCACATAGATTGCTTGCTCACATCAGATGATTACATCAAACGTCTATGTGATTGAGGAAATTATAGTTTCTCACAATTCAAGATCTAAAGATTGTCTCTTGCTGTAAAGAATCCATTGGACTGATGTGAGAACAAATTGAGTTAATTTTGAGGACCTAAAAGTTATAAGCCATTGAAAAAAACCTTAGTCATGAGGAGTTTAATATGATATGAATTTACAGAGTAGCAATGAACCCTAAGTTAGAATTACTCAGTTTTACTAGAAGTAAACAGGCCCAAAAGACATAAATCAAAAGTAAGTAGAATTCAAATCAGTATAAGAGGTTACAACAATCTCATCTTTGTAACAATTAAAAGAGCTGCCTTGTGTGATAATCAGTTGCCAGTTCCTAGAAATGATTATACAGAGCTTGGAATATCCCTGGTTATGAAGGGTATAGGGCAAATTCCCACACTACATGGGAGAGTGAACCCAATGAACAAAAGAAGTCCCCGTTTTAATTCTAAGAATTTTTATGATTCTAAAGAAAAAAGATGTAATCATTTAAAGAGATAGCTTACACCATTATATGCCTGTATTAGGACACAATTTATGATATGATATATACATCACTTACATATAACAGGAAAAAATTTATGCCTTTTTTCCTTAGGTAAAATTCAATCTTGATAATTTACTCAAACTCTTTAATGGTGAAGGGAGGAAAAACACCCAGCCATAGTTTCTGGTATTTAAGGCCCCATCTCTAGAGATTCATATATGGGGGGGGGATAATTAAGGAAGCAAACAGAATAATTAGTCAGATAATTGAATACAATGACACATGCATAACTTTATCAACCATCATGTTCTACACCACCCTGGAAAATTCTACCTCAAACAAGTTGGAAAGCACTTCTGATCAAGAATAATCCTCGGGGCTTCCCTGGTTCGTGCCCCGGTCCGGGAGGTTCCCGCATGCCGTGGAGCGGCTGGGCCCGTGAGCCATGGCCGCTGAGCCTGCGTGTCCGGAGCCTGTGCTCCGCAATGGGAGAGGCCACAGCAGTAAGAGGCCCAAGTACCGCAAAAAAAAAAAAAAAAATAGTCCTCAATATCAATTTCTTGAGAAATCCTAAGTACAATGGGCAGCACTATGATCTTATTCTCATAGAATCAGTTATCCCTTCTTCAGAGACTTCACATTTCTCAGTTAATTTGATGACTATTTTTCTCCTTTATTTTACTGCAAACTCCAGGACTCAGGGATGATTTTAAATTTTTATCACCATCACCAGTACATAAAAAAGGACCTCAGTGATCAAAATCTATTAAATAGGCAAATAAATAATAAGACAAAAAAGGCAGGAAGATAAAAGACCTTAACATCCCCTAAGGGGCACATTCAAAGAGCTCCTCTTTCTCCCTCAAGGCAAGAGATGAAGGGGGCTTGGCCTAGTATATGTCGACAGAGATAGAAGTAGAGATATTTATGTTATATTTGAAGACAGAAGCTACAGGACTAACGAATGGGTTGTTATAGAGGATGACGAAGAAGAATGAGTCTAGGTAGACTAGTTTATAACCTGAGTTACCAAGAGGATGGTTTACTGATATAGGGGCCACTGGGACGTGAACAGCATTTGTATGAGTTGTCTACCACTGTATTACAAAGTACTATAAAACTTAGCAGCTTAAAACAGCAAACACTTATTATCTCGTTGTTTCTGTGGGCCAGGCATCCCAGTGCAGCTTAGCGGATCCACCCTCCCTGGGGTCTCTCACAAGAATACAATCAAGCAATCAAAATGCTGGCAGTGGCTGCAGCTATCACAAGGCTCAGCTGTGGCAGGAATAACCTCCAAGGTCACACTCGTGTAACTGTTGGTAGAAGGCAGTTCTTCAGTGGTTACTGGCCAGAGACCACTCTCAGTTCCATGACCACTCTCGGTCATGCGGGCCACTACAGCCATCACAGCACAGCAACACAGAGTGAGGAAGCCAGGAGAGCCAGAGAAAATGCAAGGCAGATGGAAGTCAGTCTTCTGTAACCTAATGTTAGAAGTGACTGACATACCATCACTTTTGCTCTACTGATTAGAAGCAAGTCATTAGTTGTAGCCCACACTCAAGGGGAGGAGATTACACAAAGATGTGCGTATCAGGAGGCATAATCGTTGGGATCCATATTAGAAACTCTCTACCACAGGTACAGACAGAAAAACAAAGAGTTCCTTTTTGTTCCTAAGATGTCTTAAGTTTGAACTCGAGTGGCCTTTGAGACATCCAAGAAGACGTGTCAAGTAGGTAATTGTCATGATTCATGAGTCTGGCGCTCAGAGATGTGGGCAAGGGATGGCACTTTCCGTACTGTCAGTCTATACTTAAAGTCATAAGGATGGATGACACCATCTCGGAAGAAATTGGGACGGAGAGACAAGGCGAAATGGCTTGATACCAAGTTCTGGCGAACCCCCAAAATTTTAGGTTAAATAGAAGAAGGCAGGAAGGGAAAGAAAACTCAGGAGTGACCAGACGACAATTAAAACCAAAGACTCTGGGTGTTGCGGAACCAAGAGAGAAAAGTGTAGAAGAATAAAGAATGGTTAACTCTGGAAAATGTTGCTGAGACATGGCATAAGAAGAAGACAGAAGAGCGACATTATAGTTTTAAAAACCAAAATATAGAAATGACCTAATTATATATCAACAGGAGACGAGGTAAATAAATTGTGCTATATTCATGCAATGGAATACTCTGAGCAATTAAAATGAATGAAAAAGAGAGACAGTCTAATCAACATGGAAAAATCCCCAAAGCCTAATGTTGAGCTGAAAAAAAAGCAATTGTTACAAAGACAGTTATTTAAAAGTTTTTTTAAAAATCTAAAACTAAGTATATATACTTCTGTAGATCCATTTGTATTTAGGAATAATGTAAAAGCAAGCATAGGAATTATTTTTTTTAAGTCCTGAAAGCAGTGACATCTGGGGAGGGAGTAGGGGGAATGTGACCAGGGAAAAGTATAAAATAGACATCACCTTAGCTGTAATGGATTATTTCTTTTAAAAGTTTGAAGCAAATGTAGGATAATATATGAGCACTACTGGTATAATTTTCTCTTTTTGTCTATATATTTGAAATATTTCATAGAGAAAATTTTAAATTAACAAAAATCAACAAGATTTGGCAACCTTTTAAGTGTTTTTTTTGTTTGTTTGTTTGTTTTGCGGTGCGCGGCCCTCTCACTGTTGTGGCCTCTCCCGTTGCAGAGCACAGGCTCCGGACGCGCAGGCTCAGCGGCCGTGGCTCACGGGCCCAGCGGCTCCGCGGCATGTGGGATCTTCCCCGACCGGGGCACGACCCCGTGTCCCCTGGCATCGGCAGGCGGACTCTCAACCACTGCGCCACCAGGGAAGCCCTTAAGAGTAGTTTTGAATGGAGTAGGTTAAAATGGACTAAAGAGAAAATGAGAGGTAAGGAATGGTAAACTCTACTGTTGGGAAGTTGGACTTCACCATCTGAGTAATGTTGGAGAAGCTATTTTACCTCTCTGAATCTCAGTTTTCTCATCTGTAAAATGATGTATATATGTGCACGTGTGTGTGTGTGTGTATGTATATATGTACATATACACACATTCGCACTTGCAAACACACATATATGCATATATTGATGAATGTAATAGGCAATAAATAAATCATAGCTATAATTCAACCTTCACAGTGAGGGCTGAAAAAAGATAATCTTTCAGAGCTTGGCTAGAATGTAGATTACAGATAAAATGAAAATGGAAGGGAAAAGAAAATGGCAGGGAATACTGCCAAATGGTATTCAGAGCTATCTGTCTTAGTACAAAGAAACTAGAAAAAAGATCTTCAGAAGCCAGCCAAACTTCGTGGCTTGACTATAGTTACATGACTTTCAAAAGAAAGCAGTGTTCCTGCCCTACCCTTTCCACCACTGCTCTCCCAAAAAAAAAGCATAAAGGACAAAAAAGAGAGGGCATCTCTTCAGCAACTGCTTAACTAAAAAAAGACAGGCTGACACAGGAGCCCAAAGAAGATGATCATGGTAGTTATGACTAGGGTGGGGGAGGCAAACTAAGCTCAGAGACTCTGAACAGAAATCTAAAGGGAGTTGATGCTGCTAAGGAGGAATGGAGTAGAATTCCTGAAGCTGGATTCAGGAACGAAAAGTCCTAAGAATCTTTTCCCAAGCACCACGTGCCCATTACTGGTAGAGCGCCATTTAACAATGGTCTTTCATGTTCTTGCCGTGTGCCAGGCGCTATTCTTGGCACTAGGAAAACACGGCGAACAAGACAGAGTCTCTACCTTCATGAAGGTTATATTCGAGTGGGAAGAGACAGATAATAAACAATGAAAGAAATTATAAGCAGTGGTAATTTCAAAAAGTAAAGCAGATGAGCACGGGGCGGGGAGGGGTCGGAAATTAAAAATCCTGTGAGCAGGGACATGCTAACTAATAAGGTGACTTGTGACATGTGGTGAGTATGGGGATGAGAGGCCAGGAAATGAAGGATGACTTGGTGAGTCTGAACTTCTCTTTGTGAATCCCAGTTCAAACAGGATAAAGGACAAGATGAGATTTGATCTGATGGTTTCAAGGCACAGAGATAGTGGCATCCAGGCCGTGAGTGTGGGTGGGGAAGGAATAAGATGGGGGAAGCACAGCGGTCCAGCCAGCTGCACACAGAGCCCAAGGGCTCTTGACTCTGATTTGCTCTTAAAGGGAGTTTGAGCTGAATAATCTACTGAAAGCCAAAACGGAACTGATAGAAGAAGAAATATATTGTTGGTGCCTGACTCTTGCTTGACCTGGGAAAAACTATGAAGAATGCTGTAATTAAAGGCGTCGGCACAGGACAGAGCCTGTGTCCTAAGGGACATGACCAAGGAGACAAATAGATCTGGGCTTTCAGAGACATGACGATGCTAATGATGTCTTGAGCCTTGGTGAGAAGGCCTGTGTGCTGTGTCCCAGCCCAGCTCCATGGTGATTTAACAACACACAATGACCCAGGAGTGAGCTGCTCCCGGTTAAGGGTGAAGAGAAGGTGCTGAGTGAATCCACAAGTATCTCATCTTCAGGTCCATTTCTGAGAGAAATCTCAGTGTTGAAAATCTTCAATGTGTGTTTTTTACCAAGGCATGAGTGGGGGGCCTACCTACCAACAAAAGTTCGACTCAGCAAGTTCCCTGTGCTACCAAATGGGCTCGTGACATCCATGCTGCCAGCAGTTTTCATGAATGCGATGGATTTTTAGTTAAAGTAACAGCAAACAACCACACAGTGCTTATACTGCACCACATACTTCCCGAAGTACTTTAAATGTATTGATTCATTGTTTTTTTTTTTCATTTAAACATTTGAGAGAGGATTAGGTCCTGCGGATTTTAATTTGAACTAGTAATAGAGAACCACATAATCCTTAGTTTCTATTCCCAAGTAACAATAAAAGCATTGTCAATAGGAAATAAATTGCAAAACAAAGCAAAACAAAAACATATAGAACACTACATACCTATTAGAATGGCCAAAATCTGGAACAGTGACCACACAAAATCCTGGCAAGGATGTGGAGTAATAGAAACTGTCCTTCATTGCTGGTGAGAATGTAAACAGTACAGCCACTTTGGAAGACACTTTGGCCATTCCTTATGAAACTAAACACACTCCTGCCACATGATCTAATAAACACGCTCCTTGGTACTTATCCAAAAGAGTTGAAAACTTATTCTACACAAAACCTGCACATGGATGTTTATATCAGCTTTATTCATCATTGCCAAAACTTGGAATCCACCAAGATGTCCTTTAGTAGGTGAATGGATAAATAAACTGTGGGACGTCCAGACAATGGAATATTATTCAGTGCTAAAAAGGAATTAACTGTGAAGCCATGAAAAGACATGGAGGAACCTTAAATGTGTATCACTAAGTGAAAGAAGGCAGTCTGAAGAGGCTACATACTGTATGATTCCAACCACGTGACATTACGGAAAAGGCAAAACTATGGAGAGAGTAAAAAGATCAGTGGTTGCCAGGGGTTAGGAGGGGAAGAAGGAATGAATAGGCAGAGGAGAGAGGATTTTAGGGTAGTATAAAATATAATGTATGATATAATGAGGGATACATGTCATTATACATTTGTCCAAATCTACAGACTGTACAATATCAAGAGTGAACTATAATGTAAACTACGGACTTCGGGTGATGATGATATATGGATGCAGGTTCATCATTTGTAGCAAATGTAGCCCTCTGGTGGGGATGTTGATAATGGGGGAGGCGATGCATGTGTGGCAGCAGTGGGTATATGGGAGATTTCTGTATTTTCCTTTCAGTTTTGCTGTGAACCTAAAATTGCTCTTAAAAAATAGTCTTAATTAAAAATATTTTTAAAAACATAAAAGAGAAAGTAATAGTTTTGTACCATAAACCTTTCCCTTTTTTTTGGACAACAGACGCTTGACCCTTCCTTGACCATTTATTCGGCCTGAATGAGCTCTTCTATGAGGGCTGAGTTTAATGTTCTTTTGAGATAAGTGTTAAAAGAAAAAAAAAAGAAAAGGCATTGATTGCTAAGGGCTTGAAATGTGGACATCCGAAATGAAGACTGCCCATAAAATCAGATTCCAGGGATTAACCAGTTCCTGACTGACTGAGAAAGGGATGCTATGAACACAGTCACTGGCAGGAAGTCTAGCTTCTCCCATATGGCTGAGATAGGGGAAGGTTATGTGTTCATGTGAACTTCCTGCCTAACAGTCCATCTCTTTCTGCTTCTTGGCATTTAACCCTGAAAAAGAACTCAACAACTTGCAAGGGGCCGGCCTAGGAACCAGAGAAGCAGAGACAGGGTATCCGTTATTGATTGAGTGAGTACCAGAATTCAGAGCAGGAAATGGACCAGAAGCCACAAGGCAAGCCAGTGAGGAAGTGTACAGAATTACCCAAGATCACGGCAAGTAAGGATTCCAAAGCTAGGTCATCAGCGAGAAGCAGGAGGATATAAATAGTACTGGTATATGGGGCAAGCACTATTCTAAGGCGAACAATAGCCTAGTGAATGGAGAAAATAGAGGAACTGTGTAAAACTCAGGAGGTCAGATGCAAGTCCTGGAGAACTGAGACCGGAGTTTGCCTCCAGTGACAGGCTTTGGCCTGCTTCATGAGAAGGCTGGGCCTTTCCCTAGTGTGGACAAATCTGAGGCCCACTCTGGAATCATTTAGGAAGATGCTTCTGGAGGAAGGAATGCAGGGTGGGGAGCAGAGAGAGAGCCACGTTGTGAGCTGCTTAACATGGACTGTGCTTTGGCCTGTAGATACCTCCTCACCTTCCAAAGTAGGGTCTTCCATTGTTCTGGTACTGTACTCGATACATTTAGAAGTAGAAAAAAATCGACCTAAGTAGCTGATTTTGTAAGGATAGTGCCGAATATAATGTTCTTTTTAGGTGAGCATTCCTTTGACTAATGGCCAAAAGTATAGTTCTCAAGTTCAAATAAGTAGACTAAGTAATCTGTAACATAGATGAAAGGGATTCGGTAAAGCAAATCTCCCTTCCCTAAAACTTCTTCCGGAGAAACACATTTGCAGGGTTGCATTAGTCATTATTTTGCTAAAAAGATGGCAAAGGATAGTTAGGTGAAATCAATTCACTCCGCATTTGATGCACTCTGGTGTGCTCAATGCACCACAATAAGTATACTAACCACAGCGAGCCTCTCCTCCAGCTCAGCCACACTTCATAACCGGCACATTAGACATCTCACAGACCCGCACAATTTCCCTTCCATTTCCTGGGACTTAACTCATTCAATGAACACTTTTCTCCTTTCACTCCACTGGGGTCTTGGCCTCACCCTCAACTGTCTTCTACTGACTTCTTCAATAACAAGTTCCCAGGAAAGGGTATCTTTCCCTCACATCACACCCCAGTCTAACGGAACTCATCTCTCTTCTCTAGGTAGTCAGTAGCATTATCTTCTATACTATATCTTCTATACTACTGCAAGAGAAACTTATCTTCTATACTACTGCAAGAGAAACTGCAAAAAAACAAAAACAAAGGCAATGAACATCAGCAAAGTGGTTATTTTTCTTGTGCTAAAGTCCCAAGGAGTATGGTCGCTGTGTGATGTCACTGGGGAATCTATGCGGCATCTGTCTTTTTGCTCAGACTCAGCATAGCATGTGGCTTTCATTTAATGCTTGTTGCCTTATGGTTGCAAAGTGGCTGCTTCTCTTCCAATATTGTAACTGTGCCCTAAGCAGGAAAAGAGGGAATATGACAGGCAAAAGCCACGCAAGTCAGCTGTGTCTGCTGCCATTTTAAAGAACATCCCTGAAGCCTCACTGTATGACTTTACCTATATCTTAATCATCTGTTCACATGACCAGCTATAATCACATGACCAGTTATAAATGCATAGGAGTCTAGGAAAGGTATATGTTAGATAGGAAACTTCCTACCCCAAACAGAATAGAGTTATTTTACATAGAATAAAGGAGCAATAACACAAGCAAAAAATCAACAAATGAGAATACATCAAACTAAAAAGCTGCTGCACAGCAAAAGAAGCAACCAACAAATTGAAAAGGCAACCTATGGAATGGGAGAAAACATATGCAGAACATATATCTGATAAGGGTTTAATATCCAAAATATAAAGAACTCATACAACTCAATAGGAAAGCCACAAACAACCCAATTTAAAAATGGGCAGAGGAACTGAATAGATATTTTTCCAAAGAAGACATACAAATGGCCAACGGACACATGAAAAGGTGCTCAGTATGACTAATCATCAGGGAAATACAAATCAAAACCACAATGAGATATGACCTCACATCTGTTAGAATGGCCATCATCAGAAAGACAAAAGATGACAAGTGCTGGAGAGGGTGTGGAGAAAAGGGAACCCTCTTGCACTGTTGGTGGGAGTGTAAATTGGTGCAGTCACTATGGAGAACAGTGCGGAGGTTCCTCAAAAATTAAAAATAGAACCACCATATGACCCAGCAGTTCCACTTCTGGGTATATAGCCAAAGGAAATAAAAACAGGACATCTAAGAGATATCTGCACTCCCATGTTCTCTGCAGCATTTTTCACAATAGCCAAGATACGGAAACAACCTAAGCATCCGTTAATGCCTGAATAAAGAAATTGTGGTCTATATAAACAATGGAATACTACTCAGCCACGAGAAAGAAGGAAATCCTGCCATTTGCAACAACGTGGATGGACCTTGAGGGCATTATGCTAAGTGAGATAAATGAGACAGAGTAAGAAAACGCTTTATGATCTCACTTATGTGTGGAATCTAAAAAAGCTGATCTCATAGAAACAGAGATGAGAATGGTGGTTACCAGGGCTGGGGAGTGCAGGAAAGGGGGAGATGCTGGTCAAAGAGCACAAACTTGCAGTTAGGAGATGAGTACATTCTGGGGGGTCTAATGTACAGCGTGGTGATTATAGACAACACTGTACTATACATTTCAAAGTTGCTATGAGACTAGATCTTAAATGTTCTCACCACAAAAAAGAAATGATAATTATGTGACACGATGGAAAAGTTACCTAAGGCTATGGTGGTAACCACATTGCAATATATAAACGTATCAAATCAACGCACTGTACACCTTAAAATTATACAATGTTATATGCCAGTTATATCTCAGTTTTAAAAAGGGGAGAGCAATAAATATCAGCTATCTGGTGATAGACAAAAGAAATAATTACAAAAATATACAATCATAAGCTTCAGATAAATGGCAAAATGAAAAAGGTCAAGTTGCTATGAGAGCATACAAAGAGGCAGTGTGATCTAGTGTGCAGAACATGAGATCATCGTGAAAAACCTATTAAGTGAAACCTGAGAACTAAATAGGAATTAACTAGGTGAAGGGGTACTGTGCTCTCTCCTTGCTACCTTCAAACTGGGGAAATGGCCAAACAGTCAAAACTGGAACCCTAAGCTTTTAAAATTTACTCCGAAGTGGGGACTTCCCTGGCACTCCAGAGGTTAAGACTTTGCGCTTCCAGGGCAGGGGGCACTTGCAGGGGGCACAGGTTCGATCCCTGGTCAAGATCCCACATGCCGCGCCATGCCGTGTGGCCAAAAGATAAAAAAGTTTACCCTGAAATGAACTATAACATGGGTGGGGGAGGGGCGTATTTTTTAAATCCCTGAACTTGGAGATGACGACCTTTCCAAAGCTAGTCTACATAAAGATCAATCCCTTTGTCTGAACTCACTCTTGGAATTAAAATAAGAAGCCAAGAGTTTTTTCTTCTTTTTTCAAAATCCAGCATAGTGCTGCTGCCAGTTACAGAAATGCAGCAAAGAAAACTCACGTACTCTTGCCCTTCCTTACATATCTTGGGGTCCAACCACAGAACCCTCATTAAGCTAACGTTGTTTGTCCTTTACCGTCTAGAATGTTACTTTAAACTGTTATTTATTGGAAAATAGAGGGAGATTTGCAATTTAATCATCACAACTGCACCTTCACATCCTTTATCCCATTTCTCTGTTGCAGCCTTCGGCACTTGTACGGTTATTGCTCCCACAGAAACTTACACTCGATAAACTCAGAGAGCACTTAATGCTGTATATTCTCAGCAGCCATTCTGGCACAGCTACCTCTAGAATTCCTCAAACATGCGCACACACCCACACCCACACAACACACACACACACACACACACACACACACACACACACAATCAAGTATGTATATATTTCTTTTTTTTTTTTTTTTTGTATCCATAGACTTTTAAAATTCTGTTATTTCCTCTTCCAAGTACTGAAAACTCTGATGGAAGGATACTATCTTTTGCTTTCTTTCTTTCTTTCCACAATATCTGGCTTAATTCTCTGCAAAATAGGCACCGAGCAGACAGGGATGCCTATATTGTATCATGCAAGTCAGACCTTGTCAAAGGTTTGAGTTTGCAGAAGTGAGCTTCCAGGCTCACAAAACAACTGGAATGCAGCATTAAAAATAACTTGTAACTATAAGTCAGGTAGCATCCACTCGGCATTGTAAAATCTCAATGGTATAAAGACAGGCCATTTACTACTCATAGAATAGAAGGACAAATACCACAGGTGAGAGGGACAGCGGCGTGGTCCTTCATGGGCAGCAGTTGTCTCCTCTCTTGTTTAAGCAGAGACAGAATGACAGACCATAAGAAGCTCCCTCGCCCTGGCCGCCCCCAACCGTTTCCTGTCGCTGCTTACTGTCTGCACAGCTGCATTGCTGACGGCCAGGACTCACGCTGGCAAATCTGAGTCTGGCATCCTCTGGATGAAGGTGGGGGAACCTGAGCAGACACCTTTCCATGCTTGGCTTGGGGGACACGGAGGAGAGAAATGAGATCTGGGTCTAGCAAGACTTTTGATAAGCACATTCCATGCTTCTCAAAAAAACTAGGAAAATATACTTTAAATAACATATCTGATTTGAGAATCATTTTCAAAGAAGTACTAATACGTGATCCGTATTAAGTCAGTTCCAAAAGGATTCGTTCTCCTACACCAGGATGCTTCCTTTGTGATTTAGGTAATGGGCTTAAAGAGTATACTCACACAATATTTTCCTAATAGTGCCAAGCTAGGGGATGCTGCTGACAGCTAGAGAGAAGCAGTTGAAATAATTCTGACAAGTTGCAGAACTGCATGAGTACAAACGTGGTGCAGGTCAATGACAACTTATCTGGGTCAAATCAAAAAGGAGAAAAAACCTAATAACCTCAGAAATTGGCCTATGTGAGGTTCACATACGTCAGGCAATTGTAAATTGAGCAAAACAGATCCTGAAGAGTTGATTTTATGGATTGTAAGGTTCTTAACTGCTACCAGTAACGATGACCTTATGTTTAAGAGTGGGCAATTGTCTCCATGGAGCTGAGCCAGGGACAGCCTCTGCTCCAAAATATCGCCCTTCTTGTTTCTGCACATCTGGATGTTCACCATTTGGAAGTCATTACTTTGGAGTATGTACTGTCCACTTGTATTAATTATCTATTGCTACATAACCCTTACTTTGCTGCAAACACCAGCTGTCAGAGTTTGCCTTTCTGTGCCGTGGGCACACAAGCCCTTAACTGGAAACGGAAGCAAGTCACTAAGTTAGACCCACACTCAAGGGGAGGGAATCACACAGTGAGGGAATCACAATTCCCTCCTCCACACAGGAGGCAGAGCTCACCGGGGGCCATGTCAGAAGCTGCCCACCACACCACTCTTTGCCGTCCCATTTTTAAATGTTTGCACTCTGGGAAGAGATAACATATGAAGCTCCTCATAACTTAGTGTAAGTACATTTGTCAGGTCTCTTTGGAATCAAGAGGAAGCTAGGTGAAGGCTGATTCCCAGAAGGCAGAGGAAACTGTAAAAATGGTCAGTGTCTCGGAAAGGGGAGATGGACAATGAAGAAGCTGATCCTAGCCTTCCACGGATGCAGGAGTTAAGAGGATGGGACTGACATCATCGGAGCCGGAGAAAATACTCTGGTCAAGTAAATTAAGTGAGTCAGCAAATTGGCACTGCAACTAAAACAAAGGAAGTTTGATACTGAGCTGGATAAAAAGGAATATAACACATAAGGGCCCTGGAGATGATGCTTACCATGTACCCCACAGTGGTGAGATCTTTGGGAGACTATAAAATCTAATATGCAGAAAATAAGGGAAGGTTGGGGATAAAATGGAAGACGACAACAAGACATGTTCACCTTTCCTGAAGAAAAGGGCTTTGAAACACTGAAATACACTGCTAAATTTGTGATTATAATGAGCTAGCAGGGAATTCCCTGGCAGTCCAGTGGTTAGGGCTCCACGCTTCCATTGCAGGGGGCATGGCTTCAATCCCTGGTCAGGGAACTAGGATCCTGCATGCTGTGTGGCATGGCCAAAAATAAATAAATAAATAAATATATAAATAAATAAATTTTAAAGATTCCTTGAGCATAGGGAACTATACTCAGTATCTTGTGGTGGCACGTAATGGGAAAGAATCTGAAAAAGAATATATATATATATATAAAAAACACGGAATCACTGCTGTACGCTTGAAACTAACACAACATTGAGTTAACTATACTTCAATAAAAAAATTTTAAAAAAAAGAACTGGCAAGTTATTTTTTTGTTCTATTAAGAGATAATTTCCTTAGAATCCTACAGACTGTTTAATGACTCCCTCTCAACCAGGAAACCATTGTTTCCATGGGATTCCAGATCTGAAATTAGATCTGTCCACAAATTGAAGTTTTATGGAGGACCTCTAGGACTCACATGCTACCTACTTATGTTACAAAAACACCTGCTGTCATATACATCAGCTCAGTCTCATCACTCACTAGCTCTTGAACATTCCACGATTATTTCCACATCCTTGTCTTTGCTCATATAGTTTCCCCAACTTCCTTTCTGATGCTTTATCATATCTTTATTTTTTTCTCTCACTCTCCTGTCCTCTTCTCCCCCATAGCAGACTACCACATCAATAAATAAACTCCACTATTTCCCATCTCAAAAAAATAACTTGTGGGACTTCCCTGGTAGTCCAGTGGTTAAGGCTCCAAGCTTCCACTGCAGGGG
Organism: Leucopleurus acutus; assembly: GCF_964270905.1. Lineage (NCBI taxonomy): Eukaryota > Metazoa > Chordata > Mammalia > Artiodactyla > Delphinidae > Leucopleurus > Leucopleurus acutus. The sequence goes on along the minus strand of NC_139148.1, from coordinate 9,255,345 downwards.
GCACAGGTTCGATCCCTTGTTGGGGAACTAAGATCCCGCATGCTGCATGGCGTGGCAAAATAAATAAACAGTAAACATTAATGGTATACAGTTCCTCTGCCAAGAAATAACATTTCCCACTGTGGTAGAACATGAACTCGGCATTGATTTTTTAGCAGTAGCCTTAACGTAGGTGCCAGGGGTTTGTCTAATGCATCCATGTACTCTTGTCTGACCTTCCTGGAAAGGAAATTCTTTGGGGGATGCTACGTACAGCCTCACACAGTTGGTTTCCATACCTATAAAGAGCTAAGACAGAAAAGAATAATAAGTGAAGGAGCAAAGAAAAGGTGATAAGCAAATTGAATGAGACAAGGGAGGAGGGACCAACACATTTTCATGATAAAAAACAAAACAAAATCAAGAGACTTAGAAAAGAAGGGAACTTCCCCCAAAAAAGGGCACAAATGAACTTATTTACAAAACAGAAGCAGAGTCACGGACATAGAAAACAAACTTGTGGCTACCAGGGGATAAGGGTGGGGAGGGATAAATTGGGAGATTGGGACTGACATATACACACTACGATATATGAAATAGATAACTAATAAGAACCTGCTGTACAGCACAGGGAACTTTACTCAATACTCTGAATGGCCTATGTAGGAAAAGAATTTTAAAAAAAAAGAGTGGATATATGTATATGTATAACTGATTCACTTTGCTGTACACCTGAAACAAACACAACATTGTAAATCAACTATACTCCAATAAAAATTAAAAAAAAAGAAGGGAACTTCCTTAACCTGATAAAGGGCACCAGCAAATAACCTACAGATAACATCATACTTAATGGTGAAAGACTGAAAACCTTCCCCTTAAGATCAGAAACTAGACATGAATGTCTGTTCTAACCATTTTCTTTACTTTTATTTTTATTTTTTAATATCTCTATTGGAGTATAACTGCTTTACAATGTTGTGTTAGTTTCTGTTGTACAACAAAGTTAATCAGCTATAAGTATACAAGTATACATATATCCCCATATCCCCTCCCTCTTGAGCCTCCGTCCCACCCCCCCATCCCACCCCTCTAGGTCGTCACAAAGTATCGAGCTGATCTCCCTGTGCTATGCTGCAGTTTCCCACTAGCCATCCATTTTACATTTGGTAGTGTATATACGTCAATGCTACTCTCTCACTTCGTCCCAGCTTCCCCTTCCCCACTGTGTCCTCAAGTCCGTTCTCTACGTCTGCGTCTTTATTCCTGTCCTGCCACTAGGTTCATCAGTACCATTTTTTTAGATTCCATATATGTGCATTAGCATACGGTATTTGTTTTTCTTTTTCTGACTTACTTCACTCTGTATGACAGACTCTAGGTCCATCCACCTCACTACAAATAACTCAATTTCGTTTCTTTTTATGGCTGAGTAATATCCCATTGTATATATGTGCCACATCTTCTTTATCCATTCATCTGTTGATGGACACTTAGGTTGCTTCCATGTCCTGGCTATTGTAAATAGTGCTGCAATGAACATTGTGGAACATGTGTCTTTTTGGATTATGGTTTTCTCAGGGTATATACCCAGTAGTGCAATTGCTGGGTCATATGGTAGTTCTATTTGTAGTTCTTTAAGGAACCTGCATACTGTTCTCCATAGTGGCTGTATCAATTTACATTCCCACCAACAGTGCAGGAGGGCTCCCTTTTCTCCACACCCTCTCCAGCCTTTATTGTTTGTAGATTTTTGGATGATGGCCATTCTGACCGTATGAGGTGATACCTCACTGTAGTTTTGATTTGCATTTCTCTAATGATTAGTGATTGCTCTAACCATTTTCTATTCAACACTGTATTGGAGATTCACGTCAGAGCAATTAGGCAAGAAAGTGAAATAAAAGGCATCCAGAATGGAAAGGAAAAAGCAAAACTATCTCTATTCGCAAATGACATGATTTTGTACATGGAAGCAAAAAAGGAAAATAACGGAAATTGCCTGAAGGCACAGAGATGGTATCACTGAAATAACAGCAATGTCATATGTTTATGTAGTATTTTACAGCTTCCAAAGAGCTGTGCATCATTTTATCTTATCACCACCTGTAAGTACTATTATTACCCCATATCACAAGTGACAAAACTAATACTTAGAAAGGGATGTATTTGTTAATGGAGCCAGTTGCTAAATGTCATAACTGTCACCCAAATCTCCAGCCCCAGGACTCTAAATCAATGTATAATGGTTGCTGGTTTCTTATCTCTTAAGAGCAGCATGGTCCAACAGAACTTTCTGCAATGGTGAAAATGTTCTACATCTGCATTGTTCAGTACAGTGGCCACTAGACACAGGTAGGTACTGCACACTTGAAATGGGGCTAGTATGACTGAATAACTGAATTTTTAATTTTATTGAAATTTAAATAACCACATGAGGCTACCATGTTGGACAGTGTAGCTCTAGAGAATTACTCCCTGTTCTGAATCAGACACTCCTCCTCATGGTTCTGTCCTCATAGTGGCCAACCTATGTGCAATTCTTTGTTGACTGATGAAGAATGTGTATAGAACCACGAAGACAGACAAACCATTCTTGGGAATAATTACAAGTTGCAGTATATCCTTAGAAATACCTAAAATGACTCTGCAACATAGAAACATGTAGGAGTATTCTGACTAACCAAAATTAGAAGAAATCCTTTCCCAACAACTACAGCTTAGTATTCATCAAGGGGGTGGGGTGAGGTCAGAAATAATACAGCTTATGTTTAAATGATTATATGTTTTTCCATTCTTACATCCACTCTAGTGAATTCTTCTCACTCTACGACTACAAATTTGCCAAATAAATTGCTCATTCTTCTTTAAATACTTCCTTCATGTTTCCACTTTATACCTTTTCTTATGCTATCTTTTCTGCTGGGAATGTCTTCCTCCAGTTTACAAATCCAAACATGACCACATCCTTCAAGGCCTCACTCAAATTTATAATCTCCTGGAAGACTTTCTTATCTCACCTAGATGATGCCCTTCACTCTTCATCTATTTCGTTTGTAACACCTAGTGCTCTGCCCGCATATTATAGTGTTACATGCACATATTCTCTCTGATTAGACCCAGTGTCAGTAAACCACAGCTCGTGGACAAAATCTGGTCCATTGCATGTTTTTGTAAATAAAGTTTTATTGTAACAGAGCCATGTTCACTATTTTACATATTGTCTATGGCTGCTTTTGCCCTATAATGGCAGAGTTGAGTAATTGCAATAGAGACAATCTGGCCCCCAAACCCTTATGTGTTTCCCACTTGGCTCCTCACAGCAAGTTTGTTGATCCTGTGTTACTATAAGCTTTTGGAATGAACTATAGAAACCATATCTGATTTTTTTTTTTTAATCTTCATAAGACCTAGAGTATTGCCCTACATATAACAGTAACATCATAAATATTTTAAATGAATTTTCTGTTTATAAGAAATTAATAGTGTCTGCTTATGTATATCAATTTTCTATTTGCAAACATTATCCCACCAATTTCTCATTTACTCTTCAAGATAACTTTCTGACACAGAGAAATAGGTCTCATTACCTACATTTTACACCATGAGAAACTGAGGCATAAACAGACTTTGACTATGGTCACAGCTAGTAAAGAGAGCTGCAAAACTGGGTCATAAACCCAGATCTTCTGACGTGTGGCTCTGATCTACCTTATTCTGCTTCTCTGTGCTTACCCGCTTTCCCCTAAATTGAACTAAGATGCTGATGGAACCCAAAATAAAAGCATATGTATATATCTACTTAGCAAATTAATAATCATGGCCCAGGTAACCCATGTTTATTTTTAACAGAATTGCAACTATTTTTATGAGAGCTAGTCATTTAAAAATATTTTTATGCTTCTAAATTTTAAAATTTATTTAAAATTAAATTTAGGGTATTTCCTGGTGGTCCAGTGGTTAGGATTCCGTGCTCTCACTGCAAGGTCCCAGGTTCAATCCCTGGTCGGGGAACTAAGATCCCACAGGCCACAGGGCATGGCACCCCCCCCAAAATCAATTAATAATAATAATAAAGTTAAAAACTTAATTAAGATATAAAAAACTTTACAGAAAATAATTTATCCCAATAAATGGAGGGGAATATTTTTTTCAACACTTCAAAAGATAGAGAAAATGTACATATCCCACACTGGTCACAGTGCTTTTCCCTGCTCTGTCTGTCCTCCTCAGAAAGGCGGTTTCTCTTTTTCCTTCAGTATCTTAAAGCTACTGACTTCAAATTAGTAGTTATCAGATTAAGAATCATATGCCCCACCGGTATGTTCAGTCTGCCCAGGCCAAGTTTATCTAATTCAAACCCATTATCTGTTCAGCAACACCTCTTTACTATTCAGTATTGATTGTTTACACAGCCGATATGAAACACTGCAAAAAAGCGGAGTGACGAGGATACAGGACATTTGTTTTATGTCTTCCTGTAAAAACCCTCTGACTTTATTCTGAATATATTAAACACTAGACTCATGAATTTTTAAACAGCATTTGTAATGTCTTTGCACTTATATTAGGTAACCACATTGTTTTTGATACACAAATAGGATTCTTTAAAGAAATACCCTTTTCTCTGAAATGGGTCATATTCTTTTTTTTTTTTTAACATCTTTATTGGAGTATAATTGCTTTACAATGGTGTGTTAGTTTCTGCTGTATAACAAAGTGAATCAGCTATACATATACATACAAAAATATGGAACGCTTCGCGAATTTACGCGTCATCCTTGCAGAGGGGCCATGCTAATCTTCTCTGTACTGTTCCAATTTTAGTATATGTGCTGCTGAAGCAAGCACGGGTCATATTCTTTACAGTTAGAGAGAGCCTACTTATTTCTGCCCACTGAGAAAAGATGGATTCCTTTTTGAGCCTCTTTGAGGTGTTAGAGTCAGCTTAAATTATGCATGCAGTTTAATGCAAATGAAAGGTTTCAATATAAGCAGGTGGTTCTCTGGAGGCTATCCTATTGGCAAAATATTTATCATCAAGTATGTATTCAACTCTTTGTGGGCAACCAATAAATGTCTGTAGACTAAAAAAAGAAAAAAAAATCTATACCTACTTTTTTTAAAAAAAGCAAAAATTAATATTCTTTAAAGCCACTGTTAATAAGGGTCATTAGAATGTCTATAAACTCAGGAATACATGTCTAACGCAGATGTGACCTAGTTTCCTAGTTCATCACCATAAAGGCCACTGGGCTTAATTCTTATTACACAGAACTACTCCATTATCTTTTTTTCATTTGCTTTTGTAACCTATCTTTGTGTATTCGTTTATTTTTACTCTACCTTCTGAGAATGACTTCAAGCAGCCTACAAAGGCACATATTATATATCTGAGATTAAAATGTGTTTAAAATAAAAAAGATGAAGCATCTCTCAGCCTGTGCGACATGATGCACGACATGAGCCAAAGACTAAAGGCGTATTGTGAGGTCAAACTGGGCTCACCAAAGCTTCTGTGCCTAGAGTTCTGATGTCGGCGGTGACAGATAATGGAGCCAGACCCCCTGCAATTGAATCCTGGTTCTGAACTTGGTTACTCACTGCCATGCCATGTGACCTTCGCCAAGTGCCCTCTCCCCTCGATGCCTCAGTTTCCTCAGGCCTCAGTAAGGGATACTAATAATACCCACCTTAATTCAAACAGCGTGTTGGAACAGTACCTGGCACAAAGAAAGGCCTACCACGCCATCAAGGAGTACTAGTACTAATCATAGTCATGTTTCAGCAGCAGCCTGGCAAGTAGTGACTCAGAAGTAGTCTCCCTTAGTCAAGGTAAACCACCTAAGTGTGGTTTTTTTGATGCCCTCTCCATTTTCTGTTTCCTTCTCAGTATATTTCTCCTTCCTCTTTCAATGGTGAGTATCCTCACCATCCTACCACTCTTCAGGGGGAGGGTCCCATCCTGTGGCCACTGACAGGCCAAGCTTTACTCTTAGCTGACTGTCACCAATACCTACTCAGAATCTAACAGTATCATAGATTTTAGGTCCACCCTTAAGGGATATTTATGTCACCTAAGTGAGGATATAGAAGACTGAGCAGCTTTTAACCTTGATAAAAGCTTTCTGTTGGCATGATGACTAAAAGCAGGTTGGAAGTCTCCAGCTCCTTCTGGCTCTTAACCCAAACATATTACTTGGTTAATCAGTGGGCTCTGAAGGAGAGAAGGCAACGTTGCATGGATGAAGGAGCTGAGGGAAGGTACAGAGAGCATTCTGGACTACAGCACTGACAGGGAAAAGAACTGGGAAGACACAACCATAGGCATTCTGGGTTTTGGAAATTCTGGCAGGACCCTGTCTGAAAGGCTCTGGCATGAGAGCAATTGCCTCCTGGGGAAGCAATGGGAAGGAGTAGAAAAAGGAGATGCTAATTGTCCTGCATATCTATTGCTGCATAAAGAATGACTTCAAATCTCAGCAGTTCAAAGTAAGGAGAATCATTTATCTTGCTCCTGAATCTGCAAGGTGGGAAGGACTTAGCAGGAAGGGTTGTCTCTGTACCACACAGTGGCAGCTGGGCAGTCTCCTGAAGCTGGGGGATCCAACTCCAACACAGCTTATTCATATGGCTGAAGTTGATGCCAGCAGTAACCTGGCCTCAGTCCTCTCCATGTGAGCTTTTCCACAGAGATGCTTAGGCTTCCTCAGAACAGAGGAAGGAACCCAGAGGCTGGTTTCCAAGAATGGGTGTTCCAAGAGACAGGAAGTAGAAGCTTCATGTCTTTTAAGGTTCAGGCCCAGAAACTGGCACAGCAACATCTCACTGTATGCTACTGCTCGAGCCATCACCAAGCCCACTCAGGTGGAAGTGGAGAGGACACAGAACCATCCTCCAGTGAGAGGTGTGTCAAAGAATTTGTGGCTATCTTAACTTGCCACACTCAATTGTCTGAAGTAGAAGAGAAGACTGAGACTCGTATAACCTCTCACTGTTCCTTCTCCATCACTTCAGCAAAGCAGAGGAGCTGCAATTGGCTACCTCATGTGATGTGGCCCTTTCTCTAGCCTCAAGACCACAGAAACCCTTTGGACTCTGAGTTGCTGTATATTAGAATCCCTCCCTTCCTTTTGGGTTACTGATACCCCTTTGCAAAAACCTACTTCCTGCTGTCCTAAAATTGATCGTCTCTGTCTCACTGAGTCAGATTAAATTGTAAAAATAAAATGTTATAGCTGTGGGGAGGGAGGGAGGGATGCAGTTAAATGTATAGTGACCCCCTCAGGGGATCCTGGGCCTTATTGGCCACCAGGTGATTATGAATTTTTGATATGCTTCAAAATGATGACATTCTCAACTATATATTTACAGATAGAACTTAAAGACAAAAATTGGCTATTTTGATGGCTTTTCTGGTAGTAAAACTATCCACATGACACTTATTTAGTCCAAGGCAATGGAAACATGTTAAAAGTTCTTGTAAGAAAACTCTGAACTTAAAGATATCAGAGAAATCTTGTTTTCAGTTATTTCTGCTTCTATATAGATTATATCTATTAAATCCTTCTGTTCTTAAGTGAAAACGTGTACATACCTAAGCCAGAGGACTATTTTGCTAAGAGCCAACTTCCATTACGAGATTTTATAATGGGCTTAAAGAGCAAATGTTCAATATATGATAAAATTAGTTTTTGAAACCCTAGGTGAAGGGGCCAGGAAATTAAAGGAGCCAGGGGATCCTCAAATAAAGATAAAAGATAAAGTTGATTTAGATGTAGGGACTGAGAGTGGTAACTCCTGTGAGAAGTCTGCCTTTGTGTGGAAGAGAAGCAAATGGGTTCATTGTACCAAGGCTATAATTATTTTACCATTTCTCCTAACAGCCTGAAAATATTCTTATAAAGCTCAGGTTCTTAAATTTTACCCAAAGGGAAAAAAGAAGCATGAGAGAGTCTAATGACTAATGATTTCTTCTCTAAAAATAAATCCCACTTTTGAATGTGGCAGCCTGGGAGGAGACAGACCTGCTCCCACAAGCACGGAGGTAGGAGGCTTCAGTAATAGGGTCACAAGCCACCCCTTCCTTACTCAGCACCAGACACAGGGTTTTCTGTCACACTTCCGGGAGCCCTCCCAAGTCAGAGTTGCTGCAGGATGGGCACAGTGAAGCCATCGTTTCACATCAGACCTAAAGGCATATCAATTCTTCTCTCTGCAAAGCTCAGAAGGATGACATAATGTATTTGGTGAAGGTTCACATGTCTGTTAAAAGATGATTCATCGGGGTAAAAACTAGGACAATAAAATTCTACAGAACGGCTCTGCATCTCCAGGTACTCAGGGATTAAAGGAAACATCAGAAATAAAGTGGATCCTGTCTAGACTGGAAAATATATATAATGGTAAAATAACGAGAACCAAGCAAATGATTAGCTTGTCACAAGTTCTTCATACTGGGAAGTCTCAATAATGGTCAAGCTGAAGTTCAGATATAAACTGTCAGCCCAAGATGGTACGTCCGTGATTGAGGCCAGTGTTACTCAAAGTGTGCTCCATGAGACCAGCAGCATTAGCATCACCCGACATGTTAGAAATACAAGTTCTTGGGCCCCATCCCAGACCTACAGACCCAGAATCTCTGGGGATGGGGGCCAGCAATCTGTGTTTTACTAGCACTCCAGATGATTCATAAGCACACTATTGTGTGACAAGCCCCGATTCAGATTGTGGATAGAGGAAAAATGACAAAATAGACATCTGGTTGACTCAGCCTTAACTCTCAAGAATGCATAACAAAATGAGGCATAATTCATGTGTTATTTAGGTATTTAGGAAACCGCCTAAAGTTTGATAGGGTCTGAATAAATGCTAACAGATGAAACTTGACAAGTTCACAAATCAGTTACTAAAATCATTCCTCCCCAAATTACTAAGGGTGTACTCCGCACTTCAGGAAATGGTAATGTAAGTTATATATGAAGTTTAAAGACCTAAACAATATGAGGAAGAAGCCAGGCAGAGTGCTGGGTCAGCAGAACGTGGTTCTTGCCCCTTGGACCGAGAAACACCTGGGCCCAGTACAGAGGTCAAGAGGCCAGGTTGGGCTGGACAGAACATGTCCCCCTGGCAGTGAGAGGCAGCAGAGCCAGGGAGTCCACATGGATATAAGGGGACAATTGTAGATCACGGACAGCAAGCAGAAACACACAATCAGAAGCTTAAAATCTAACCTGTTCCAATTTGGTCCCATTTTTAAGTGGCTCAACACCAAGGTGATAAACAGTATAAGGGTTTGGGGGCCTACCTTTATTAGGTGCTGGCTCACAGTGTGGTGTGGGCCAGGCTGATGGTGAACATAACCAGACAAGCCCCATGGGTGCTGCGGGAAAATTAAATATGGTGATGCAAATTGGAGGTCACATTCAAAATTGTTAAATAGGGACTTCCCTGGTGGTCCAGTGATTAAGACTCTAGGCTTCCACCGCAGGGGCACAGGTTCGATCCCTGGTCGGGGAGCTAAGATCCCACATGCTGCGCAGTGTGGCCATAAAAAAAAATTGTTAAATATATTGTTGGTATATTCAAAGCAAGGAAACTGCCGATCACGCATTCCACAATGACTGAGCAAGCGCCAAGCAGCAGCCGAATCACAATTCACCGGAATTGCACTAGCAGACCTTGGCTCCTGGAAGACGCCCTCCATCCACCAAGACCTAAACGGAGCTCTCTTTACAGCAGTGGCTCTCAATCTCTGGAGTTTTAATACATGCTGTCTAGGCTCAGGTCAATTGTATAGCTGAAGATGGGAGCCAGGGACATTTTTAGAAAGCTCACCAAGTCATTCTATCACAGCCAGGGCTGAGAACCGAGGGAAGGGGAAGAGAGGAGAGAAAAAGCCAGTCCTCATCCAGCCTGCCTTGGGGAGGTAGGGGGAAGGAGGGATAGGACAGATTCACGACTGGAACCTCAAGTGAGCTAATTATGTTAGGAACCCATGTGCCTGAAACACCCACACTCAGACATTTGTCTGCAACCTGACATAAAATGTAATTCTTAAAAAACTGTGCATTTCATGTTAATGAGGTATGTTTGGGTGATGATGGGTAGATAAAACAGGCACAGTGAGAGGAACCAGTGAAAGGAACCAGGTGACAAATGGGGAAGGGGACTAACAGTTCCTCAGCAGAATCTCAATATTCATTTGTCGAACTGAATGAAACTGACAGGTATGTATGTACCAGGCTCTAAGTATTGTGCAGTAGATCACTTCCCTCAGTCCAGTGACTGTCTCTGTTAATCCTATTATACCCCTATCTTACAGATTAAGAAATCAAGGCTTACCCAAGGTAAAGCAATTCAGTCCTTTCAGACCTCAGACCCTCTTCCATTATCTTGGGTTACAACAGCATTGAGCAGCTCCTGGGCCACTGCAGTTTGGGTTTTTCAGTTTGAGTTCCTGGGATAGGTAGGGGTGGGGGATCTTGATAAGAGTAGCTTAATGTCAAAGTGGCTTCTAGAATAGTTCTTAGACACCTACTCAGTCTCTGCTCATTTTACTAAAACTCTACCCAGTAGTGTCTCAGGTCCTGGGTCTTTGGGAAAGAAGCTCCCATCCCCACCTCCTCTGTTAGTGGGACTACTGAAATATACATCTACCATAGCAGCTTTGTAGACAGATATTATGTCAATGCGTCTACATGTTCCAAATCCCACCTCTCTACGCTTGAGAAACTCAAGAATGAAGAACTCAGTCTTGCATCCCCAATACCTAATACTATAGCTACATAGTAACTTCTTAACAATGGTCTGTTGAATGAATGAATGAATGAATACAGAGCTGACCCCACAGGGGATTCCGACTCCAGTTTCCAAGGGATTTTTTTCATTCATTCAAGAAACATTTGTTGAGCATCTACTATGTATGATGCACAATTCCAGGAAGTGGGGATACAGAAATGAACACCAATAAAGGCTCTCAATTATCACCTCTACTGCATCCATATTAAGAGCTTAAAAATGGGCATAAGGTAGAAAGGAATAAGAATGTAGTATGGGGCTTCCCTGGTGGCACAGTGGTTAAGAATCCGCTTGCCAATGCAAGGGACTCGGGTTCAAGCCCTGGTCCGAAAGATCCCACATGCCACGGAGCAACTAAGTCCATGCGCCACAACTACTGAGCCTGCACTCCAGAGCCTGCGAGCCACAACTCCTGAAGCCCGGGCGCCTAGAGCCCGTGCTCTGCAACAAGAGAAGCCACCGCGATGAGAAGCCCACGCACCGTAACGAAGAGTAGCCCCCGCTCACCGCAACTAGAGAAAGCCCGCGCACAGCAACAAAGACACAACGCAGCCAAAAATAAATTAATTAAAATAAATAAATTTTAAAAAAAAGAATGTACTATGACTGCTTTTGACTTGTAACATTACTTAATTTTACTTGGCTTTTCCATTACATACTTGCTTTAAATGAGTCCATCGCATTGTCCTGTGATTAGACAGACAATTCTAGGAGAAAGGCTATTGCGTTGCTTGGAATTGCTGACTTGATACACAACCAAAGCTGCCTGCCTATGAACAAACCTAGGAAGATAACAGATTTCCATACCCACATGAGCAGAAGCAGGCAGGCTATTGCTTCTGTGTATCATTCAAGCCACATAAAGGGGAGCGAGGGGCCCAAAAACTCAATGGAGATACAGCAAATTAATTAAAACACATTCTTCATTGTCCAAAATTTGGGTAATAAGTGCTCTACAAAATGCACTGAGAAGGAAGTCTAATGCTCTGTGGTCGCATTTTGCACCTTTCATTCTGGCATTATGAGAACAGGCCTCCGAGGAGCTGCCTCAACCTGTGTTTAACATGGAGCTTTGTATGTCAGTGGATGCTCTGCTGGCCCCTGTGAAGAGTGAGAGCTACAAATATTATTTACTCCCTAGATCCTGGTTATACACAGACATTACATTCATGGCCCACTCCAGATCATATTTTCTGAAAGCCCGGGCATTGGTTCTAGTCTGCTGAGGATGGAAAGTCTATCTTTATTCAAAACCAATAATCTTTGGAAAAAGATGATGGGGAGATAATTAATTTAATGGCCATTCCGAAAAATTTATTTACAGGGAAGAATTCCAAAAGTCTCGTTTAATTACAAAGATAAAAATGCATTAATTTTACAGGTCAAGTCATTCCAGCAAGCCTCTAACTCAGGGGAAAGGTTCAGAATTGAAAATTGGTGCTCTGAGTGTACCAGGTAACTTTCCCCCTCCTCTCTAATAGCTTGATTGTTTTGTTTTGTTTTTTAACAATGTCTCTCTGTGTTTCAGGCACTCTGGCTTCTAGGAGATGATAGGGCATCACTGCTCTACTAAATCAATATTTGTCCACACTCGTAAAATATCTGAGAAATAGATGGTCATTTATATAGTCTCTTCTTTCTACAGGTTGCCTTCTTTCTTAATGTAAACTATCACCTATCACCTTCCTATATTTTCAATTATGCTTCTGTGCGACTGTCAAGTAAATCATCAGAAAAGACAACTAACTGAAACTGCTGCATTTCCCACTCAGTTCAATTTCACGTGGTCCACCTTAGAGAAATATTAGGAATAATATACTGGATATGGTTGTCTCTCAGTCTGTATTAAAGCAGATGTCACGACCAACCTTAAGTAACGCAAATATCCACTGAGTATAGTTGCTGTGCCATGGAGCCCTGAAACTCTTAGGGTGGGATGCACGCCTGAAGTCATTCTTCTTCTTTTGCTTTAGAAAGGCGAGCAGTGCATATACCATTTATTCCATAACCCATCAGCAGAGTCCAGAATAGCAACTGATCATCGAGCATCCTTGTATTTCTGCAGCTAAGCGCATGAATAGTCGTAAGGGGCAAGAGAAACAAAGACTACAAATAGGTTCATGCCAGTTTTTAAATGCATCTGATAAGTTACAAATTGTATCAAGTAGAAACGTAAAATTTACAGAACCATTCATTCGACAAACTTTCATGAAGCTAGGGGTTTGAGAAACAAAAGACACCCTTTCCTAGGGAAGGAGCTCACAAAGGCAGAAAGAATAACTCGGTGTGACAACAGAGCTAGCCAGAGGGTGCTAAGGTCGCGGAGAGAAAAGATACCTAATCCAGTTTGGGAAGATTTTCCAGGAGAGGGTGATGCCCAGTCTCAGTCTTGAAAAGTGGGAACATAACCTGAAGAAGGGAAGAGACGGAAGAATGTTCTGGGCAAGGAAAACGTACTCCAAGGCGGCTACTACGGTCAGGAAGGACCAAGCAGAGGATGCTCAGAACAAGCTGAACTCAGCATCATGTTTGACAATTTCTCTACAAGTAAACATCTATTTTTGGTCTATTATGATATTGAACTTTTCTTCTGTTAAACGCTACTGTATATTTATGTCAAAGCTGCCTTTTATTGGACTCTTACTGGACCTTATCTTTGTTTCTCCTGCATAATTCTTTTTTTTTTTTTTTTTGCAGTACGTGGGCCTCTCACTGTTGCGGCCTCTCCCGTTGCAGAGCACAGGCTCCGGACACGCAGGCTCAGCGGCCATGGCTCACGGGCCCAGCCGCTCCGCGGCACGTGGGATCTTCCCGGACCGGGGCACGAACCCGTGTCCCCTGCATCGGCAGGCGGACTCTCAACCACTGCGCCACCAGGGAAGCCCTCTCCTGCATAATTCTAATCAATGTCTGGGGATATTTTTTAAAAAAGAATTGAAATCCAAATATGCTTCTTTGGCTTGTGTGTCACCTTACCTCCATGTAACTCAAAATCTTCACAGATATTTTCACAGCTCTGCTCTATGCCAAATTAACTGCAGAAAAATGATGCAAACTTGTATCAAAACCTACAAAAAAGGTTTCATGTAGTAGGAGCAGAGAGAGGGCAGGGCAGAGATGGTATAAGAACTCAAGTAGGTAAGATAAAAAGTAAAGTGGGTTTTTAAAACTATCATTGGAACATGTGATTTGGTGTAATTCAAAAGTAATAAATCTGAGGAGACACATCATTTTATCACTTCAAGCTTAACTCTCAAACATGGACCTTTTAAATGTCAGTAAAAGTTGGGTTCTTTTTCTCAAAGAGTAGATGAGCATTCAAAGCACAGAACATCTTTTCAGGATGTGCTCTGAGTGTTGACAAGGAAACGCTCATCTTTACCACTTTCTGAATATCACTGATGGGCTCCAAAGACAGACATAGCCATCAACGGCATGCACAGATGCTCATAATCATTTGAAGAAGAGGTTTTTAGTTGGGGGAGCTGGTGTGCTGCATTTGCTAATTGCTTCCTCTGTAATCTCCCATTCAGGCTTGCTTTCTGCCTTTTGAGTCTCTGATGTGATCAGCAGCAGGTGATGCAGACCCAGTCCCCATGAGACCGTGACAGGTGCATGCGGCACTTTGCCTGTGCTAACTCATCTTGCCGTGGTGAATTTGTCGATGACTTCTATAACTCGCTCCATCAGGTTTCAAACATGCTTTAACGACCTCGAGGCTGCAATACACCCAATGTTATTTGTCTTCATGTACGTTCTTTTGTCTGTTGCTAAAAAAAAAAATGTATTCAACTTGAAAGGTTTCTGGTCTAATTGTTAATGTTAGTGTTTCATTATTCAAACTCTATGTTCATTTATGGGGTTGGGCCATTTCTGGATTGCTTCCTTCCTTGAGTTTCTTTAGAACACTTATTATAGAGAAGTTACAAGGCGAACTATTCAGTTTGGGTCTGGCTCTGCTAGCAATGTCGTTATTGCTTTTGGATTGAGTGGCAGGTCATTGACAAATACGGCACCTCGCAAGGGAACCTTGAGGACAAGGGTAGAGATAGGAGATGGGCACCTGGGATAAAGCGAAGTGCTAGGTGGGGTAGTTCCACGGGTGACCATCTGCCAAGGCCTCTCCAAGAAGCAGCAGGAGGAAGGGCTTTCTAGATGAGATTCTTATATACCAGCAGTCAAATAATCAACTGTTATTTACTGTGTGTCTCATAGACATTTGAAATTATACAAAGACTAACAGCCCATTTAGATAGGGATCCTGAGCTATCCCTGCTTTAAAAAACCAAAGCAGATTTCTCTTCTTTATTAAAAAAAAATAAAAGGAAAAACATCTTCCCAGCCAAACTGAAAGGCACTAGTCAACTCGCTCTTTTAAGTGACT
This sequence comes from Leucopleurus acutus, assembly GCF_964270905.1. Lineage (NCBI taxonomy): Eukaryota > Metazoa > Chordata > Mammalia > Artiodactyla > Delphinidae > Leucopleurus > Leucopleurus acutus. The sequence continues at coordinate 9,240,182 of NC_139148.1, read as the reverse complement.
GCGCAGCTGTTCCTGATGCAAGCTGTTCGGAAAGGCAAGTTGTCACCTAAAGAAGCATTCAAAGTTTGCATAACTCTTCATCAATGCTAAGAAATAAAAAGTTTTGGAGGTAGGATATGTCACGTTGATGAAACAATCATTCCTCCTCTGAGCATGAGCGCTCACACATTTCCTACGATTTAGATACGATGTATGGATTAACCACAAAAAGGCTTTTTTAAAGATCCCCTTTTATGGCAGAACTTTCAAAAACAGGATTTTAGATGACGATTAGGCAGAAAAGACCATATTACCATATAGTCAAGATTTCAGTACAAGGTTAACACAGAGGGTGGCCAAATTGGATTTTCTATCCCAGACCTCTCACCTTCGCTACAGCCCCAGACTCTGAGCTATGGAGAGCCACCTGGACATCCTGCCCTCACCTCAAATCTGAAAAGGCACAAAGGGAAAACTCATCACTTTTTTATCCCTCATTTACCCATACAAAAAGAGCAACAAAAACAAAGCAAAGAAAACCTGTGGTTCTGCTTCCCAAGTTTCCAATTCCTTCTAAAGATACCGCTATTATCGTAGCCTCATTCAATCAACACATGTGAGGGAGATATAGATGGATAAGCCACATGGCCAACCTCTAGTGCACAGCATTAAATTGTGATTGGTGTTGTGACAGAGTTACGCGTAAAGTATCAGGGAATGAAGATTAGCAGTATCAATCACAGCCTTTCACAGAGGTCAGAAAACCCTTTGAGAAAAGACAACACTTAGATTGAGACTTGAAGGACTGAAAGGAGAGGAGGAACATTCCAGGCAGAAAGGAACAATGTGTGAAAAGGAGGCATGAAATTTCAAGGGGGATTGCAAATAGGTCAGTAGAATCAGACGGCAAGATAGATGTGGGGACCTGGTAGAACAAGGATGGGAATGTGAGCAGATCATGAAGAACTCTATTTACTATGAAGTTTGACCTTTATATCAGTAGGGAACCACTTGAATGACTTGTCCAGATGCATTTCAAAAATAATTATACCAGATTTGAAAGTTTGGACTATTGCTCAGAAAATATTCACTTAACCTCCCTTCTACTTGGAGTATATACCTCCCTGCCCTATTGACTTGGGCTTCGTAGTGTGACTTACTTTGACCAAAGGAATGTAACTCTAACAGAAGCTTGAAGTATACTTCACCCTATGATGGCCATGTGAAGAGCATGCTCTAGTCAGCCTCTGTCCCTTCAGCCTGGGACCCATGAGACCCATGCTATAGCTGTGAAGCCTGGAGTTCAAAGCCTGGTCCATGGATCCCAAAACATGGAACCAAGCCCCACCAAGTTGCAGCCTGAAAAAGAGCCACTTTAGCCAACCCAAACACTTACGAGCAAGAAAAGTAAATGGTTTTTGTTACAGACCACTGAATTTGGGAATGATCTGTTACACAGCACTACTGCAGCAACAGCTGACTAACACATGCATGTTAGGAAATACAACAACAATTTTTGCCTTCCATTTAACCTTGTACTCCTTCCAAATCCAAAATACCAAGGAGATATTCTTTCAGTCCTTCTTTAGAATTGTATTACTGGAACAGCCTCCTAATCAATATTTCTGAGCCTGGTTTTGCTCAGTTCCCATCCATCCTGAAGTCTTATGTCTAGACTACTCTTCTTAAACACCATCTTCATGTCATATCTCATCTCACAATCTGCAAGACGTCCCATTACATAGCATTTCAGATTCAAATGCAGGTGTTTCCAAACACCACCAAGTAGTTTAACCCCTTCACTGTTTGCACCCCAAACTAATTCTTTATGCCATATCTTTGTTCAGGCAGAAGAACTCTATTTCTTTTCACCTCATCTACAAAGCTTCATTTTAAGCCACGTTTTTTCCATGTAGTAATCACCCTTCCCAAACTTCTTTGAGCTGCAAGGACTACACAGTTCTATGACATTTTTAGTCTATATCCCAGGAGCACCTAGTTAAGCAGTGACTTTGTATACGTGTATATCTTACTTTCCCAACTACCTTGAAATCTCCTTGAAAGCCAGAACTACATCAAATTTTACTACATTCTCTTGTCCCTTCCCCCACCCCATTCCCCATTCTTTGCAGAATGGCTGGACACCATAGACAATGGAAATTTGTTTGATACCCTAAAATAAGTTTTCATTTCTTTAATACATATTGATTAAGCCCCTACTATGTACCAGGCATTGTGATATGTGATGGCTGAAAAAAGATGAACAAACTGTCACCTATGGCCTCAAAAGCTTTACAATTTACAGCAACAATAAATATACAAAAGGAAGCATTACTGATTTCCTCTGAAGGAATCTCACTTCATTTGCTGCATATATTTTAAATGTTCATATCTATTGCCAGACTAAAAGGCTGAAAGAGGAGCATGACAGATGCACTTGCTGAAGTCACACTCATGTCTTACCCAGAGAATTTTCTTAACCTAATTGCCACTACCCTGGGAACATGACTGTCAATCCTGACTTATTTTCTTCACAAAGGCAGTGAGGTGGAGCCAAAAGGGCACCTGGGGAGGGAAGCTTCTGCTGAAGCACACTATGTATAGGTTTCCAGTTTACCAGAAACAAATATTTAAATGCGTTTTCTTAATTTTCCCCCGTCATCTGACAGAGATGCAGCAACTTCCCTAATTTATCAAAGAGCCAGTGTATCACATTACAGAATCAATGCACTAACTAATGGAATTTCATTCTCTAGGTATACTGTCTGGCTTTATTTTTCTTTTTATAAATGCAGAGTGTATCTAAATAACTGAATCTCCCATATAGGCCATTACAGAGCATTGAGTAGAGTTCCCTGTGCTCTACAGCAGGTTCTTATTAGTTATCTATTTTATATATAGTAGTGTGTATATGTCAATCCCAATCTCCCAATTTATCTCTCCCCCCCTGATCGCCTGGTAACCATAAGTTTGTTTTCTACATCTGTGATTCTACTTCTGTTTTGTAATTAAGTTCATTTATACCCTTTTTTAGATTCCACATATAAGCGATATCATATATTTGTCTTTCTGTGCCTGACTTACTTCACTCAGTATGACAATCTCTAGATCCATCCATGCTGATGCAAATGGCATTATTTTGTTCTTTCTTACGGCGGAGTAATATTCCATCGTATATATGTACCACATTTTCTTTTTCCGTTCCTCTGTTATGGACATTTAAGCTGCTTCCATGTCCTGGCTATTGTAAATAGTTGTCAGCCACACTTTAATGATCATAAGAGTTGGAGTGTTGGACATTTCAAATGCAATTTGATACTAATTACGAGAGTGGATGTTTAACCACATAAGTGAATAACTTTGCCGCATGTTTAGTCCAAGTCCACCGTGGTCCCTGGCTATGACAGATGCCAAATCAGAAAAGAAGTTGATATCACCATTGGGTAAAAGCCTTCAAATGACCAAGAAGAATAATTACGTTAATTTACATTGACAGACACAGTGAGATTTTGACAAATTAAAGTATTAAGTTTCTCTTAATACTTCAAATAACTGCATGTTTAAATATCTAACTGGTGAAAGAGCATCCAAGAATTCATTGTCTTCAATTCTCAATCTTTCAATTTGAAGGAGTATTTTCCAAGAAAAGTAGACTCTTTGGTGGGGGAAAGAAGTCTGAAATGTTGAAGACTGAACTCTATTTACAGCTCCCTGGCAACTAAAATGGGAAACCTAAGCAAATAAAGATAGCAGGACCCAGGCAAGGGTGGGAAAGATTGGGATGACAAAATTAAATTTCTCTGGGACCTCTTCCAGGCTGATCTGTGACTGAAAAAAAAATAAAGTGTTACAGTATGCCACTGCAAAGAAACAGATGTCAGGAAACCCAAAATTTGAGGGGAAGTGGTGCTTCAAAGTACCACACTATAGTGTGACATGCTTGTTGATCATCTTTGATCTTCAGAAACTTTTGAAAGACTTTGCTAAACTCTTCATTAAACCTAACTTTCATTGTAAAGAACTACAATTTAGTTACGAGAAACATTTTAGTACAAAGACAAAATACATAATCCTGGGGGAAAAGAAAAGGTCCAAAGACCACATATTCAAGCTGTTCTGAGACAAAAAGGAGAGCTGTTGCAAGTATTTTGGAGTCTTAAGTGGAAAAGGGACTGGAGAAAATGGATTTTTTTTTTAAGCGAAACCAGTATTTCAAATTATTCTGGGCCTACTTTAGAGCAGACATATGGCATTAAATATGCAATAATGAAAAGAAAGAACACAGTCGCAAAACTGGAATGACGGACTAAGCATAGAGCTTCCTACAGAATTGATGTCTTCTAGAAGTCTAGGACCTAAATGTAAACTTTGGGGTGCCTGAGTTATTGGGATGAACATGCCCCATTATCACTCATTATCTGGAGAACTAGCAAGCATAGAAATTGCATTTTGTAAGAATCATCTTTTAGATTTAATCTAAAATACAGCTCCTACACACACACACACACACACACACACACCCCACTGAACACAGTTTGCTATTTGTGTGTTCGTGAATTTAAGAACACTCCTGAAGACAACCAACCATAAGGAGATGAAGCAACAAATAGAGTTCAACCTTACAGACTCCATAGCCCCTTTCGGCAGCTTCTCCCTCATTTCAAAGACCTCTCCCACTCCCGAATGTGCTACCCAAACAAAACTATACTAGCTCTATCCTGTTATCTTCTCATCATAAGAGCAAACAACCTGTGGGCTCTCGCTGTATTTAGTAACTCAACATGTTACTTCTCCTAAGACTATCAGCCTTTAAAAGAAGAGAACAAGTCTATGCTAGATTCAAAGGAATGAGCTCCACGAACTAGTAGGGGAGGAATTTGGGGGGAAAATAACTTTCCTCCAACCCTCAAGCCACCTTATGCGATGAAGCCCTCCTTTCCCAAATGCATATCCCAGGCTCTGTCAACCTTGGCGCTACTGATATTTGGTGCTGGAGAACTCTTTTTCATGGAAGACTGCTGTGCACTGTAGGATGTTTAGCAGCATCCCTGGCCGATAGCATCCCTTCACTCAGTTTTGAAAATCAAAAATCCCCATATATTGCCAAATGTCTCCTGGGGGGCGAAATCACCCGGCTGAGAAGCGCTGGTCTATGTGAAGACAGGCCTTACTTGCAAACACCAGTCACCTTAAATTCAATGCCTCAGATTGCGGTTTTTATCCCTGTGCAGTTGCTGTTAGTACATACATCACTCTTTAGAAAAGAACAAAAAAAACAACAAAAAAAAACACAGGAAAACCTGCTCATCACAAAATAATTAGCAGAACTGGACTCCAGTCAAGAGCTTTTGTTCTTGTTTCATTGAAGAAAAATTTACACATGAAAATATTCTCAAGCAAGGACTCAATACATCATCACATTGTTTGCCCTCAGACTTATTTACAAATACCTATTTGAAAATATATTAAAGGGAAAATGACTATATTCCTTTAGACTCACTGTGGCTTTTGAAATTACTGCATCACAAAAACAGATGGAATGAAAAAATAACTTAAGAACATATGAAGAGGCAGAGCTTTGTTTTTGCAAAAATGCTAATATTAGATCCCTGACTTGTACAATACATGTCTCTGGCTCAAATTAGACATACTGGTCTATAGAACATGTTGATTTTTTTTTTTTTTTTGCGGTACGCGGGCCTCTCACTGTTGTGGCCTCTCCCGTCGCGAAGCACAGGCTCCGGACGCGCAGGCTCAGCGGCCACGGCTCACGGGCCCAGCCGCTCCGTGGCATGTGGGATCTTCCCGGACCGGGGCACGAACCCGTGTCCCCTGCATTGGCAGGCGGACTCTCAACCACTGCGCCACCAGGGAAGCCCCAGAACATGCTGATTTTTAAATGAATGTTTACTTTTGCTTAACTTTTTTTGGTACTCCCCTTCTCCATTCCTGATGGTTTCCTGAGATCAGTGGAACTCAACTAGGAGCAATTTTGCCCCCCTCCCCCCAAGCGTGAGGGATTTGTCAGTGTTTGGAGACATTTTTGGTTATCACAACTCAGAGGTGGTGGGAACGGGAACACGGCTGACATGTAGTGGGTAGAGGCCAGGGACGCTGTTAAACATCCTACAATGCACAGGATGGCCCCCACCACGGAGAATTATCCGGCCCCAAAAGTCAATAGTACCGAGGCTGAGAAATACCAGTCTGGACACATAATTAGAACTCCCATACACAACCCCTGATTTGGTTACAACCTATGGGAAAGAGGTGGTACCCACATCTTCTCCATTTGTTTAATGACCATGATGCGTAGGCTATTACCTGAAAAATCCAATTTATTGGAAAGAGAAGACAAAGAAATAACTTCATTCTTCTTGGTTAAAACATTCTTGGTAAACTAAAAAATTAAAGTATTGTTGGAATAAAATAATATCTTTTAAACGGATGAATTGTAACATTTGCAAAAAACAAGGACCATTTTGGAACCCGGTATCTGTGGGTTATGCATTTGAACCTCCACAGGGAGCTTAAGGCTCTTTTCCTCACCCTCTACCCCCTCATCCTCCCCCAAGAGGAGGCAGCTCCCCGCAGGGCAATAATGCTGAAGGGCCTCCTCAGGGCAAAAGGAGGCCATGATGATAGAGGGTGGGGACAAAGAGTGAGCAATAAGGAGAACTCAAGTGGGGGCAGGGTAAACAAAAAAAGAGAGAGAACTCAAGTGAGGCTCCAATCCTCCTACCCCTTTAAGGAAATCTCTTCACCATGAATTTATTTTCTCTTTACATCTCTTTTCAGGAATTCCAGCTAAAATATTTGAATGAGAGCTCTGATCTCACTTAATTTTTTTTTGAAGATTTATGTAATCGTATCACATTGTTCCAAGTTCTCTAAAGGCAGTGGAACTCAATAGAGGACAATCAAAATATTAAGGTACAAAACACAGGTGGTGAAAGATCCCACCAAATGTAGGCATCTCCTTGGGACTCTGGGAAAGCCACACTAGATTCCTATCCTGAGAGACTAAACACGTGGCAACAGCAGTAACATGCTGGTTTTTGTAATAATCCTTGAAAGTATATAAATAAACCAAATCTCTGCAAATAGAAATCCTGCGAGCTCTTCTTGTGATTAAGAATTTAAAGCACCAATCTTCTCCTGGGCTTGGAGACTTTTAGAACAAAAAGTTTGAAGTGGAACTGGAAAACAGTTCTATATTACAGATGCACCCACATTGCTCATGTAATATTTATGAGCCTCAGAATGAGCATTCTGATTATTCCCAGCTGATTTTAACAACAGATTTTTTTCCCCTCTCTTAATTAGGTGCCTGCATGCAAACAAAAGCCTATTATAGCACTCAGAAAGAACACACTGAATAAAATTAGAGCAGATCTATCTTCTAAATCATTGGATAGTAGTCTAGATATAAAAATAAAATGGTTCCCTGTGATCTGGATGTGAGCGCACTTGCAATAAAACTTTTATACGATTTCTATTGCCGCTCTTTGTAATCACGGCAAGTAAACCCAAAATCAACTCGAAGTTCATATAATGCATCTCAACTGAGATGCACGCTTTATCAGTGTCAAAGGTAGGGTTGTCTCCTTTTCTGTTTAGAGGAGCAAATTTCTAAATGTTCTCAGGTGACTAAGGTAGATAACTAAAATGTAAAGGAAATTATTTTTCCTACTGCTCAAAGCACAGAAGAAATATTCCAGTTTCAAGAGGATGTAAGAAGGGTGGAACTTTTAGAAGCAATCACTATCCGTAAGCTTGACTTTGGTAGCCTATTAAACTGCAGTTAGTGCCTAAATTTAAATCCCTGTCTGTGGTTAGAATAGAGGTACAAAGTTACGTGTACATTTGTACACATACATTTGAAATACATTTGTATTTCAAGAAAAAGATAAAATAGATTCAAAGGCATGGGATCCGCACAGGTAACAATAAAAGTCTGGCTCCTTGTTTTACATGATAATTAGTTTACGAAATCATACCTTGTTAAGTGTTTATGCTTGAAACATTGGACCTTATTTTGAAATGCTGTTAAGGATTAGATTCTGTGACACAGACCCTAAGGTGACCCCCAATGATTCCCATCCTCCTGGTATTGGTATATTTCACCATAATTCATTTTCAAAGTTAGTAAGAATTACCCAAGTGCTTAGTGATACAAAAAATAAGGTACTATGGGAATAAAGAGGGACCTATTCTAGGGTGAGATGTTGGCGGGCTGTGGTATGGAGAGGAGAGAAGACAGGGTACACAGTATTTCTATATACACTGAGTTTCAAGAAAAAGCACCGACCCTAATGCGAATTAAGATCTTGAAGATACCAAGATATGGAAACAACCTATGTGCAGATGAATGGATAAAGAAAATGTGATACACACACACACACACACACACACACACACACACACACAGAGTTGTCCCTTGAACAATACGAGTTTGAGTTGCATGATTCTACTTATATGCTGATTTTTTTCAATAAATATACAAAAATATACATGTAAAACATCGTGTGCAAGACTTGTTTTGAAGGGGATAATCTATCCTTACACAGGTATACGGTGATATTTAATATAAAATTAAGTGTTAGTTTTCTTACTGTTTTATAACTTTGTTTTCAAAGAATTACATTACTCTATAGTATGTCTGTCTTTCCCTCTCATGTATCAGCTTATAATCACAAGTGTTTTTTAAAATGTAACAGTGTTTTCAATACTGTGTTATAAATATGATTTATACTGTATGGCACAAATCTGTTATAAGGATTCATTCATGAGTGTACAGTGCTACTGTATTGAAGCAATCATATCGCTTGCACAAGGCAACCATAAAGCAATCACATTGCTGCTTCTTCATTACCAATGCATGAATCGTTACATCTGTAAATAAATATGAATTTTCACATTATCTTTTCATTTTGATGTCTAGTGTAATACACATAACATCTACAGTATTTTGTAGCATGTAAGACAATTCTGATGTAGGTATTGACAGACAATTCATCTTATAAACAGAGATGTAAACTCACTGTACAGATAAATATGGTATGATAGTGAAAATATATTTTCTCTTCCTTATAATTTTCTTTTCTTTTCTTTTTTGCCATGTGGCACGTGGGATCTTAGTTCCCTGACCAGGGATTGTAACCACTGGACCACTAGGGAAGTCCCGCTTATGATTTCCTTAATAACATTTTCTTTTCTCTAGTCTACTTTATTCTAAGAATACAGTATATAACACATATAACATACAAAATATGTGTTAATCGACTGTTTATGTTATTGGTAAGGCTCAATGGTAGGATATTAGTAGTTAAGTTTGGGGGGAGTCAAAAGTTTTATATGGATTTTCACCTGCACAGGGTCAGCACTGCTAATCCCTATGTTGTTCAAGGGTGAACTGTATATACAATGGAATATTATTCTGCCTTAAAAAGAAGGAAATCCTGCCATATGTGACAACACAGATGAACAGAGAGGACATTATGCTAAGCGAACTAAGCCAGACACAGAAAGACAAATACTGCATGATCTCATTTCTATGTGAATCTAAAAAACTTGAATTTATAAAAGCAGACAGTAGAATGATATTACCAGGGGCTGGGAGGTTGGGGAAATGGGGAAATGCTGGTCAAAGGGTATAAAGTTTCAGCTAGGCAGGATGAATATGTTCTGGAAATAAAAGTAAACCTTAAGTGTTCTCACCACACACACAAAAATAACTATGTGAGGTGATGGGTGTATTAACTAGCTTGACTGTGGTAATAATTTCACAATGTATATCAAAATATCACATTGTATACTTTATATATACAGTTTTTATTTGTCAGCTACACCTCAGTAAAGCTGGAAAAAATCTTCTTCAATCTTAAAGATGTTCTCTTTTTGTCTCCTAATTTTCTAAATGCTTCAAAACAAATTTTTGTATTTGTGGTGTGTGATTTATTCTCTACAAACACACTCTACTCATTAAGATTCTACTTTTCCTAGCAGCCCTGACTTATGTTGCTCATAATAACCATTTCATTACTTCAGTGATTCAGCTTAGATGTCTCCTGCAGTAATTACCAGAAGGATTTCTTTTCCTTCCTCTCTAAGATGGAGAGCATATAATCTTTGAATCGGTTTTCAATTCCACATGTACTTTGTTTTGTTTTTATTGTTTTAAATAGGCACAATGCCCTAGATAGCTCAATCTTGCTAAAGTAGCTATGCTGCAGTAGTCATGGGTATAGTTCTCTTCTTACTTCTCCACTTATCATTTAACACATTCTACTCTTTTGAATCACAGGGAAGGACATCAGCCTTGGAGAGGTTTTCCAGGAGGAAAAACCAATGAGAAGCCCCAAAGACATCAGATTGTTCTGAGTACCCATCAGAGCCCCAGAGAACAAAAACACGTGGGCTGACAGATGTCCTTGAGTCCGCTCTATCCACAGATTCCACTTCTGAGACCCAGGACCATGCCAGAATACTCTGGAAAGCAAATTTACACAAACACAGCCATTTGCTCAGAGTTTGTTTTCTAAAGTTCCAGCTACTTTTTAATAAGAAGCAGCAGCAACATTTATACCTAAATGCCTTCTTGACACTTTTTACTCATTATACATGAGAAAAAAACCACTATTTGTGGGGCTTCCCTGGTGGCGCAGTGGTTGAGAGTCTGCCTGCTGATGCAGGGGACATGGGTTTGTGCCCCGGTCCGGGAAGATCCCACATGCCGCGGAGCGGCTGGGCCCGTGAGCCATGGCTGCTGAGCCTGCGCGTCCGGAGACTGTGCTCCGCGACGGGAGAGGCCACAACAGTGAGAGTCCCGCATACCGCAAAAAAAAAAAAAAAAAAAAACACACAAAAAAACAAAAAAACACTACTTGCTTAATAGTCAAGTACAGTTGGCTACTGTTTCCATGAACCAGGATTTATCCTGTTTTGTTTTGTTGGTTGTTTTGTTTGACAAGAAAAAGCCCTCTGTGATAAATATGATCCTGTGCAATGGGAAGTTAAAATAAAAATCTGATGCAATCCAAAAGAAAGGACAAAATAAAGTGAAAATGATCACAGAACTGGTCCCATCAAAGCTGATGAGTCATGGCAAATAAGGAGGAAATAACTGGGTCTAATGAAGATGCGGAATCACAGCCATTCAGGGTGTTTTTGAGCCAGGTTAATCTCTTAAACTGGCTGGTCATTGGTAATTCTCGCTAGGCAACAACTTGAATAATGATGGGCTTGTTTGATACACAACAGAAGTGTGTAATCTGAGGAATCACATTATACTTGGTCAATTGATCTAATATTTAAAACTATGTCTTCCAATTTCTTTGACAATTGCAATTAATACATTCAAAGGGACAACCAGATTGATGCCCTTGCCAGAAAGTAGGTTTTCCTTTCCATTTAAACAAAAATCGGTTTACTGATCAAGGCTGCAGCTTACCTGAAAAAGGATGTGTAGTCAAGAGTGTTGTGTTTTAAAGATTTCTTTTTTTAAAAAAACGGAAGACAGCACCAGATCAAGGCTGCATGATTTTTTTAAAGAAAGAAAAAAATAGCTTTTAGAGGAAATACTTTTATCTTCTATGGTATTCACTATCAAAAGACCAGTAGGCCCTCCTCTACCGTTCCTTACTTTTTCATGAAGAATTTGTCTTTCAATTTTTTGTGTGATAAGCTACAGATTATTCAGACACCTCTGTTGCAGAACCTAAAATCGCAGGCCAGAAAACAGCTTGAGAAGAATCTACTCCCTACGTCACCCTCAGCGAAGTTTAGGATTAATTTGGCAGAAGAGGGGTTCACCCAAAGAGGGAACGTTCAGGAGCGCCAAGGAGAGGGATATCGTAAAACCTCCCTGTCCGCAAACTGCTCTCCCATGACTCTGCCACAACCTCAACAATTCCCAGTGTAAGAGTCACTGCTTTTAATGGTGGTATTTTTCCCTGGAGACCCCTGGTAAAATGCAAATGTCATGTCTGGAAAGGGCAGGGTACTCACCTATACCCACCCACTAACTTCACATAATTCACCAAATAAATAGCAGCTCTTTGATTTAAGCTGAGAAGTTGGCCAGCACTTTATAGACATGGATTTTCAGGGCTAGCACCAAAGACTTATTTTCTTTCCTCCAGGCTCTCTGCCCACCAGCAGGAAAGCGGGCAGAGTAAAGCTGTACTGTACACAGCTTCCAGGTAGAGTTCAACTTTCCCTCTATCAATTATATTAACTAGGAATTACATTTGTCCTCATCCCTTACCCACCAGAAATAGAATTATCATCTTCTTTGTGCAGTAAATGCTCCCAAAATTTAGTATCCCCAAATGCAAAAAGAATAAGGAAAGGTCCATAATGAGGCAACAGTAGGTAGAAGGCTCAGGCAGCAGTATGAATGGTTTCTCACCCCCACGGTTATTTACTTGGATCTTATCAAGCCCCCACTATGTGCCCGGTGCTACTGAGTTAGATGTTCTACATGTTTTAAACCTTCCCAACAAGTCTGCAAAGGAGGGAGCATTTTTCTCAATTTTATGGAAACGGAAACTAAAGCTCAAAGATAATTTTCCAGGGCTTCCCTGGTGGCGCAGTGGTTGAGAGTCCGCCTGCCAATGCAGGGGACACGGGTTCGTGCCCCGGTCCGGGAAGATCCCACGTGCCGCGGAGCGGCTGGGCCCGTGAGCCATGGCCGCTGGGCCTGCGCGTCCGGAGCCTGTGCTCTGCAACGGGAGAGGCCACAACAGTGAGAGGCCCGCGTACTGAAAAAAAAAAAAAAAAAAAGATAATTTTCCAAAGCCTTGATGTGTCTGACTGCAATGCCTGCAAATTTTCTTGATAGAATGCTTTGTCCTATATTCAAAATGGTATCGCCTTCTTTGGATGAACACTTAAATAACTGAAAGCACTAAACGGAGACACAGGCCTCTTGTTCCATGTAAGCCTCTGCCCTCCTTTGCGATGTGATTTATACTCAGGGTCACCCGTGCCCATCAGACTCTGCGACAGAGCAGAGAACCAACAGTCAAATCTCAGCCTCCCAGGCCAACAGCCTCATTTGCCTGACACCTCTCACCTTCTCCACCTGAGCTGACGAGCTTGTGTGGTTCTCCTGCCTCCCAGCAACCCCTCAGGAACTCTGCTCCTGGGCCTGGCACAGTGGGGAAAGCAAGGCTCCTCCACTAAGCTTTCCTGCTCTAGATTTTCTGACCGCGTGGACTCATCTTTCCCGCCCAGTCTTGCCCCGCCGCCTCACACACGACGACGGTCGGCCTGGGTCAACGGCTCGCGGTCAGCAGCCACCTCTCTCTGTGACCCTCTGTCCTCACTCCAGCCAGGAGCTCCCATTTAATGACAGCCTAGATTCCCGGCGACCCACACACAGGGCTCAATGTCCTGCACTTACCAACAGCTCATCGCCGGCTCAGAAAGAGATTCTCATTAGCAAAGCTGCTCAGGGCTGCCACCCCGGATCTCCCGCGAGACTCCTCCCACCTCTTCGACTCCCACGGATCTCCTGGTTTCTGACGATTGCTTTGGACTTTTAACCTTTGCCTTTGCTCTTTGCTAGGCTGCTTGCAACTCTCTGTCTCTTGACTTTGACTTTTCTCTTAGCAAATCTTCACCTCCAGGCTGACCTGTGTTCCACTTTAAACCACCCAACTCCAGATCTCTAGTGCAAGCCTTACTCCCAGCTTCCAGCCCCTCCTGGGACCTGACCCTATGCCCACCCCTTTGAGCTGTGCCCAGGGTCTGTCAAGCCCGACTCCCTTTCATGTCAGGAACCTCTGATCACCGTCAGTCGCTGCTGGATCGAATCCTTAAGAGTTGGGTAGCGTTCATTAGCCACCATCCTTAGAGCCTGTGAGCTTTCTTTGGCAGAAGACAAGTTTTACTGCCTATTTCCTAGTGTTCTATAGCATTCCTTATGACCAGCGGGTCTCTATCGGTCCAGTTTCTTTCTTAGGAAGTGGTTAGCTTTCTCTCTTGATGAGAAAGGAGAATAACACAAAAGACAGAGAAAACAAAGAATGAAAACTTATCAGCAAAAAAATCACACAGAAGCTTTCTTCCAATTAGAAGATGAGCTTCACAGTCAGTTCCCCATCTTCATCCAGATATGCTCTGGAGAGCAGTGTTTCTCCCACTTTCAGAATCATCGGAGGTACTCGTTAAAATGCAGATTCTTGTTCAGCAGGTGAGGGGATAAGGGTATGTTTCTAGCAGGCCTCAGGTGATGCCCTGGCTACATCAAGGCCTACAATTTGAGCAGCAAAGCCGTAGATCCATCAACAGCTGGAGATGGATGTATACCTGGCCTCCTCCTTAAGCAGGACATGCAAGATTAGATAGCCCTGGTCTCTGACTCAAACCACAGCCCTCATCTTAGAAACACCACGTTACAGAATACATTTAAGCAAAACCGAATGTTTTCAAACATAACAATGATTTCTTTACTCCTAGCTATGGATGGGAACCTGAATTAATAGACATAGAGGTTGTTTCTTTCAACAAGGGGAGGAGAAAGGACATAGAAAGTGTGAATTATAGGCATTGAAGTGGAGGTTACTGCGTAACCTGGGGAAAATAAAGTTACTGAATTCTAGTGCTTAACAAATAAAAGACCCCCAAAGACATGACCCCATGAGAGAGGGAGGCAACATCAAGCCTTCATTTCAGAAAGTTGTGCTGGGCAAACTCCAGAGGACTTGACTGAATCTAGACAGGTAAGAATCTTGTCTATTATCTATCTTGAGGTCCGGCAGCTTTTACTGGCTGAAAAGTTTTCCCTTTTTGTAATCAACCTAAATCCTTGAGCTTTAATATAAACTAATTTATTCTTACATACTCATAAGGCTAAGGCCACCTGATTTCTATCTCTTCTAGATGTGGCATATAATTGAAGATGATTTCTAAATTTTTTCAATATTAATGACTGGCATCTGTAAGGCATTCAATATGTGCTTTATGTGAATCAATCTCAATTCTCTTAACAACACAAAGGGTAGGTACTCTTTTAGTTC
Organism: Leucopleurus acutus; assembly: GCF_964270905.1. Classification (NCBI taxonomy): domain Eukaryota; kingdom Metazoa; phylum Chordata; class Mammalia; order Artiodactyla; family Delphinidae; genus Leucopleurus; species Leucopleurus acutus. Next base: position 9,225,177 of record NC_139148.1, on the reverse strand, counting down.
TATTTGGCAGATGAAGAAAGAAGAGAGGGAGAAGCAAGCAATGTACCTGAGGTCTCAGGAGTGAGCAACGGAACCAGGCTTTGAACTCGGGCATCTGACTCTAGCCCGAAGTTTTCCACTACGCTATCCTGCCTCTTCATTACTACTTTTGTTTTTTTCAACCTGGACAATTACAATTTACTTTCTCATAAACTTTCCCTGGAACACTCCTCTGGAATTCTAATGAAAAGTTCTCCAAGTGGACTCCAGAGCAGGAACTAATTATGACCTGAGAATCTAGCTCGAGAGAGAACACAGAAGGGACGTTCTACTCCCCTTACATGTGCTCTTTCATCCACATTCTATACTGCATCACAGTTTGGATTTTCTTCCCCTACAATTCTAATTGCTGCTCAGTGTATGATCTGTCCTCTCTGAGCCCAGGATCCTTTACTAAAAGTCATACTCAGGATGCTTTAGGTTCCAAATTTTAAAAATAAAACTGGAAGTGGCTTAAATGATAAAGGGAATGTATTAATCCACATAACTGAAGAACCCCCAAGACAGGACAGAGTCAAGAACCCAGTTTCTTTTCAGCATTTCACATTGGCATTGAAACTGTTGGCCTCACCTGGGGCCAGCCCCCCCTCAGAGTCCTAGGATATCGATGAGCAGGGATTCTCAGAGCTACATGCTTTCTCATTTGCACTTGAGAGGAGGGCCATCTCTTCCCCAAACCATCAAATAAAAGTCCTGAGCTTCACTCTGATAGAACCAACTCATCATATTGGATTCATTATAAGATGCATATTTTTCATATTGTAACATCTCTGAAGTAAAAATACATCTTACAATTGATGTATAGTTATGTCAGGGTTTTTCCTCATTTTTTCTTCATGATACCTAAAACAGTGTGTCCTTTTTGGTACCTAACACTGGGACAATAGGCCTAGACCAATCAGGAATTATCTCTAGAGCTGGGGCAGCCCCAATCTCTGTACCAAATGCCGTACTGCTATTTCCCATGGGGGAGGGTGGAACAAACGTTGGGAAGACAGTCGAAATGTTCTTTAAGTTACTAGGCACGTACTAATAGAGAAAAATCTAGTGCAAAGTCATTTGTTCTTTTATCCCATCACTTATTTATTCATTAAAATGAAAGCATTTATTGAATTCCAACTATGAGCTGGTACTCTTCGAGGGGCTAGAATAAAAATAATTGAGATACAGACCCTGCCATTGACAAGCTCATACTCTATACTGCTATTACATTGTTAAATTTTATATATACATATGTTTCTACATAAGCAGTACAATTATAATAGTGCAATAACTCGGGAGTCATGTTCTACGAATAATAACCAGATAATAATCAGCTAAAGGAAATGGCTAGGCCATAGATAATGTGTTATATGGAATCTTATACTCAAAGAGCTTTGCTGCAAGTGAAGGAAGCACGTTTCCCAGGCCCTAACAAATCTGGGCCATATGACGCAGCAACTCAGATTCCGATTTTGGAGTAAGAATGGCAGGCCGGTCCGCGGCTAAGATGCAGTCAGTGACTCATAGATTCCGGAAAGGGAGGAAATGAAGAAACGCTGAGGATCAGATCATGACCTGCAGAAATCTAGGAAGCCCAGTGGATAAACCCCTGACAAATTCAACCACTACAAACCATGTGAGACACAAATGATCTGGAAGAGGGGAAAAACAATTGCCAATTACACATACTGAGCACCGGATCGATACTATATTTATTTGCAGGGGAAGCTTAAACCAGGGGACAATCAAACAGAATTGGATTGAGTCAAAGGATGATTATGAGATTCTTAGCTGGGAACAAATTCTCTGTCTCAGCTGCGTATAGTGTGAGATAAATAACAGACATTTGTGATGAGAGCCCCAGTGAGGTCAAACCACATTAGCAAAACTAGCAAGTGCTTTAGGCAATCACCAAAACCTGCCGGGAGAAATCATTTTGCCCAGCCAAGTGGCAGAGATTTGCAGTCAGCAGAAATTTTCCTCCTGATACCTACTCTTTCTGCTGCTCTGGTAGCTCCTATATAGTTCTTATCTATGAAGAACAGTGGCATCCTGCAGATCATCTGCATAGAGCATTATTAGTTAATTTTTGCGATTGAGATGTAGTCGCTTAGTGCTGAGACCAAGCCCTTCTCCCCTGTTTTCTAGGCAGCCAGTGTGATTAGGCATTTACCCTGATCATGGTATGTGGACCCTTGGCAATGGAGAGGCAAAAGTGATCAAAAAGCTTGCACACAATGTGGCAGCATCAGACTCTATCTGGGAAGGCAAGTCCAATGTATGTATTACATCTATGTATTACCAAGTGCAAAGGGCCTGCAAGAAGATCAGATCACCAGATGGGCCCCAGGAAGAGAAAAAAAAGACATCAGGAAAAGCTTTCCTCCTTTGACTTTTCTGATAATCACTGCTTAATATGGGATGAAGATTGTTACGGTGACAGGAGGGGTAAAGGTTACTGAGTTGAAAGGGAAATGGAGAAGAGACTTGATATACACTTTTGGAAAAGTGTATCTCTTTGATCTAGGCTAGAGCCCCAAATTGCCTACTCTCTTGGTGCCAATAGGCATCATAAAATTAGTAAGGTTTCCCTAAATATAGCAAGTTATATCTGTCTCTGGTTTTGCTACAGTATCATAGAAACCCCCAAACACCACAGTTGTTGGATCTGAGAGTAGAGGAGGAATGTACTATTATCAGTTTATTACTGTAACTCAGTAAGACTAACTGTACTTTGGATATTCCAGTGAGGGTTGTTGGGAGTGTAGAGAGGCAGCAATGGGGGTGGGGAGTGGTTAAAGCAACCTTTAAGTCGATTGAGCTAATTACCTTGACAGATGTTAGTAAGAAGGAACTGACATGTTACATATTTTTAAATAACAAAGACAATGATGTTTTATTAAATCATACAGATTCTAGGCTTTCGGCATCTCCCTAATCCCAAACTTACCCAGCCTTTCACAGACCACAACATTTCACACAAATTCATCAGTGGGTTTATATCAAGATGGCCTTGGGCTCTTAAAAATTTCATCCTGATGATTACTGCCACTTATCAAGGCAACTTTAAACTTGAACCCAATTTCCAAGCTGCATGACAACCCCCTACAAATGGTTAAGGCCATTTGGAATCTTAATACCCGTGATTTCTTTATTCTATATTGTATATTATCCAAGTCATTGATGAAAGGCTCCCTCTTTTGAGATCTAAGGCCTAACCCCATGGAAATCCACTACTGCTTTCACACTTGGGATGGCAGTGCCCCAACAGTAATGTTCTTGGGGCACGCTCCTCCACAGCTGACTTTATCGACATTGACAAGGAAGTTCAGTAATTCAGCCTACTTTCGGTAAATGGAATGGGGCTGTACTAGAGGCGTCACCCAAGAAGACTTTGCAGGCACTTTGCCATCCTGAGAGCTGAGAAGGGGTCTGATTTTGGTCAAGTTGCCAATGACCCAATAAAGCTGGAGATGAGATCCAATTATCCAGATTGTTCAGGCCAAGTTTACTGCCTTCACACCCAATCATAGCCTGTCTGGCTGTAAACTTTACTTTAATAATAGACTTGCCTAAAATTGTCTCATATACTGTCTTCCCATCCCAGCATCCTTTCATAAGTTTCTTTACGACAGCAAGGCAAGGCCACTAACTGCCGCAAAATGTGATCCAACATCTATGAGACTCTTGTTTGTGGTTATATTTCTCTGCTTCAATGATTTTAGTATGAGATAAATGATCGGCATTTTTCACCAAAGCACAGAGAGTTCAAAACTAGCAAGTGACTTAGGCAGTCATCAAAACTTTCAGGGAAAAATCATTTCAACAACCCTAAATTTATTCATGGAACGGATGAGCTTCCTATCCCTCAACAGGCATTCTTTTGCTTCCTGCCAACAAACTCATGGTTATCTTGTCTTCCTCAGGACTACCTACGACCTTTTAAAAGTACTTCCCTATAATGACTGAAAAATAGCTAATACCATCTCCAGGAAACTCCCATTTATAGTAATACATATGAAGGGAAATTTCGTCAGTTGAAAGAATATCTGAATTGGAATGAATACAATAGAGAGACTAAAACTTTACTTAGCCTAAATAATATTTGAAAGTAAACCCCCCACTGATTCCTGATTTTTCTCCAATCAGTGAATAAGAAAGAGGTTGAAATAAAAGCAAATGGGTTTTGGTAGGTCTATTTGTTAGGCCTCATGCGGTTGCAAATGGCAGAAATAAATAGCTTTATTGCTTCCCATAACTGGGAAAGATGGGGCAGAGATGGGATGTAGCTTAAGTGAGTGACACAATGGTTTGTTGGTTGAAAACACGGTTGCTGGAGCCAGGTTGCCTGGATTTGAATCCTCTCTGCCACCCATTACCCATGTTTACCTTTGGGCAAGTTACTTAACCTCTCTGTGCCTCAGTTGCCTTATCGTGGAAAAACTAGGGAAGAGGAAAAAATGCTAGCATCTCATTTGGCTGTTGCAAACATGAGTACAGTGCCCGGCATAAAACAATAGCTTTCATCGTGAACTAGACCCAAGGCTCAAACGATGGGGGAGTGGCGGTGAAGGGGTCCCCAGCTGGTCACAGGAAAGGGAATGCAAGAGCAGAGAAGACGGAATGTAAAGAGTTGGTGGACCTACATGGTCAAACAGAGAAAAAAGAGGACACAGAATTCAAGATGTGGGGCACCTCCCTCAGTGAAGATTCCTGTGAATCTTCCACTTCTCAGAGAAAACCAAGAGGTCAGTGACTGTAGCATCTGCAATGAGCAAACCCACTCCAGCTGCCACTAGTCAGCTTCCTTAAAGAAACCACATCACCCAGGAGTCAGCCACTTGTCAGTGCATCCCAGGCTCCCGTCAGTCTGGGTCTAAGCTGAAGGAAGCTGGCGAGCTTCCCCTCTATTCTCGAGTCTGTAAGACTGGTGTCTGGTCCTGAGGCACTGCAAGACCAGGTGTTCATTGTAAAAATGCAAATGATCAGGGCCCACAGTAAGAGCTCAGGGCACTGGAAATTTACAAATTCAAATGCTTATTGCTGTGAATGCATTGTGCAAATAAAAGTCATTCAGGGACTCTTGGGAGGCACGGTTCTAATTGAGACAGTAAATTGTGATTCTAAAGGTAAACTAAAAAATGCATCCGTCAGAGTTTCACAACACACCACCATATAACAGTGCTGTCCACGCAGAACCAGTTCATGACTATACATTTTCAGTAGTAATGGAGGTGGGGGGAGGCAGTGTCTCCAATTTCTGAAGGCAGTGAAAGAAGCCCCAACATGGATAAGATATATTTACATCTGAAGTCTCTGCTCAGTTCAAACTTCAGGATAGCAATAGCACTTTATATTTTAATTGCTGTTACCTTTTGCCATGAAAAGCATAAAGGAAACCCAGATAAATGATTAAAACTCACACCCAAGCTACTTACTTTCTGATGACTAGGGAAGTGGGGACTGAAACGAGCACGATTAGAAGAGAATCCTCGAGTGCAATCCAAGTAAGTGTGGCCACGCAGAATGTTTAATCTATCCTACTTGGAAAAAAATCAGCTGCATTCATACAAGTTAGTCTCTTAAAAATAAATGAAAGTGGAGATTTAAAGAATGAAGCATTCAGGAGGATTTTGGATCGAAGCAAGAGTCTGTGTGAATCAAAGGAATTGTCACTTGGCATTACTGGAAAGAAAGAAAGGAACTGTCACTTGGCATTTCTGGAAAGAATCAAGAGAAAGAAAGCAAAATTCAACTTAGTTGGTGATACTTATTGATTATGCTTTAGAAAATATTAGATTCATGAAAAACTAAGTCTTGGTTAAAACGTTTTGAAATCATAGATTATTTTTACATATCCGTGCGATCTTTTTGTTACCGAGTCCGAGTTCGCTTTGCTTGCTGCACGACAGGCCAATGAATCGGAGACGAGGTGTTGATGCAAGGAAGGCAACTTTAGCCGGAAAGCCGGCAGACCGAGAAGATGGCAGACTAGAGTCTCTGAAAAACCAACTTATCAGGGCTTGGATGCCAGTTTCTTTTATAGCACACAGAGCGGGAGGAGATAAGGAAGTAGAGTAAAAGGGCCATCAGTCTTGCAAAACATCTCCTGGAATGACCAGCCTCGGTGAAGGAATGTGTTAGTTTTTTTATTTTCTTGCAGCCATCCACAGGCGGGCGGGGTTCCCTGAGGCAGGCCATTATGTATGATTATAATAACAAAAGCAACGAAAAGCAAATGTTAAAGTCAAAGAAACAGATCCAAAGTGGAGTCCGATTTAGCTCTTCCCTGTTACAATTTCAACCCACTGCCGTGGTAAATTGAGGCAAGTTAAAGTTAAAATAACATTATTATGATTAGATGCAAACGTGTCCGTGGCTTAGAAAAGGTTTAATTAATTCTACTCTTTGTATAAAAGCTTCTTCCGGGGCTTCCCTGGTGGCGCAGTGGTTAAGAATCCGCCTGCCAATGCAGGGGACACAGGTTCAATCCCTGGACCGGGAAGATCCCACATGCCGCGGAGCAACTAAGCCCGTGTGCCACAACTACTGAGCCCACGCGCCACAACTACTGAGCCTGCGCGCCTAGAGCCCGTGCTCCACAACAAGAGAAGCCACCGCAATGAGAAGCCCGCGCACTGCAACAAATAGTAGCCTCTGCTCGCCGCAACTAGAGAAAGCCCTCGTGCAGCAATGAAGACCCAATGAAGCCAAAAATAGATAAATAAATAAAAGGCTTCTTCCAACTATGTGTATGTTTTCACTAGATTTTAAGTCTTTTAGGCGGGATTTGTGCCTTAGACGTCTTTTATCAAGCACAGGGCTTAAAAAGTACTCCCTGATTGAGTCACTAAATATAAACTATGGAGTTGAGGCAGTATGACAATATTGTGAGAAATTGTTAAATACATTTCATATTTTATGGCGAGACAAGAAAAATTTGCGAATGAAAAATGTTGCCTGCCATAATAAACAAAGGATGTTGCCGCCATGGGCCACTACAGCCGCCCCACAGTGAGCCCTGAGGGGACTCAGGATGGAAAAGCACAGGATACTGGCCCTAGATAGCTAAGGTACATATGAAAGGAATGACTTCAGTGAGCCCAGACTCTTGCATCTTCCCATACTTAGAAAAGCACTAAATTCATTAACTTGAGATATCTGGTTTTCTTTCATTAACAGTCATCTTTTGATGTTCTGACTACCTGGTCTTTGTTGCAAAACTCCTCTGTATCCTGGCTCCCTTCTTAACCTCTTCAGAGCAGTTCCTCAGAGCTACCTGAGAGGCTGTGTCCCGGGCTTGAAGTTCTCAGAAAGTCCACCAAACAAAACATAATTCTCAAGTTTTAGGTTGTGCATTTTTTTTTCAGTCGACAAATTTAAACATAAAAACTTTTCTCTGCCCTTTGGCCTCCTCTCTCCCCTCTACTGGGCATTGTGTATCTGCATTATGCATCTAACAAAACTCTCCATCGGCAGAAACACCTACTCAGACATAAAGAGCATCATTCTCCTGGCACCAACAAGACAACTCCTTAAAAGATAACCTTTTTTCTTGATCATGTAAGGGGCCACAATGACCCATGACCCACTACTCACTAGACTGTGTAAACTGTCGATAATACATCATTTAATGCACAGCCCTGTCTCAAAAATTTACGTATCTGTGCTTTGACTCCTAACAGGTGGAACAGTTCTCAGAGCTTTCTGAAATGCTGTTTCCGGGTTATAATCCTCAGAAGAATAAAGAATAAAATTTTCCATTTCTTTTCTTAGAGCAACTGATTAATTCTTTCGCCGACAAGATATAAGAAAACTATTATTTCCCCCTTGTTAGAGAGGAAAGAACTTGCCTTGCAAGACTATGGAACATAAGACAGTTGCTTCTAAATAACAATCAAATCAAGGTACTATTCAAGTTCCATGCTGGGATGAAAACAGCTAATACCATTTTCTTTTGTATTCATGTATTGTTTGATTCTTTTATTTTAAATTTAAGATGCTGAGAGAGTGGAAAGCAACAGACAAGAACCATGTACAACTGACACAAGAATGCTGATTTCTAGTCCCAACAACAACGATTAAACAAGAGGATGCTTTTGCTGGACTCATCCTGCCAGACAGCCCAGGGACTCTTGAAGGAGTGAAACATTTACGGAATCAAACAATGAGAAGAGCATGTGGTCCTGGTGAAATGACAACAGCTTTGGTAGCATGTGAATTGATGTAAATAAGCAGGTATAATATCTTTTTTGGACACTGAGATGAGCTATAGTGAATTGATGAGTCTCATTCCTGATTAAAATACACATAATAAAATTATTCTGGAGTATGAAGTAAGTAACACGAAGGAAAGGAATCCTTTCCAGAGAATAATACTAAAAAATGAAGGCACTTTCATTCAGCATTTACCTCAAATTCATTCAACTATTCAACAATTACGGAATTAATTACTTTGGCAAAACACCCTTCTAGCTGAAAAGAAGAACATGTAGTCCTGTCCTCTTGGGAATCTAATTTGGAAAACAGGACATGAGGTAGGCAGAATAATGTCTCCTCCAGAGATGTCCATGTCCTAATCTCCAGAACCTGTGACTACGTTACACGAAGTAGCAAAGGAAACTAAGGTTCCAGATGAATCAAATTTGTTAGTCAGTTTACCTTACAATAGGGAGAGTAGCTAGGGTTATCCAGGTGGGCCCAAATGTAATCACAAGAGTCACACCAAGCAATTCTGTGACACCAGCTGGGTATCCTACAATTTAACTCCATTCTGACACTGTCTACCTGGCCTTAGCATCAGATCTGACAGGTTAAGGGCCTCAGTCCCACAAGACTTCCACTGCCATACCTGGTACCCCACCCCTACACTTCAGACACCAATAGCAAGTCCAGATTGCTACCTATGCTCCGGATTGACTGGAGGTCTCCACGACTCCCTCGTCAGATTCGATTCATTTGCTAGAGCAGCTCACAGAACGGGAAACCAGCTTTACTAGATTACTGGCTTATTACAAAGGATATTCAAGGACGTGCATAACAGCCACATGGAGAGCTACATAGGGTGGGGTCTGGAAGGGTCCCGAGTCCTCCTGGAGTAGAGTGTGGGATGTGTCAACCTGAAAAGGCACTTGAATACGTCTTCACCAGCCTAGAAGCTCTCTGAAGCCTGCCCTTTGGGGGTTTTGTGGAGGCTTCATTACACAGGCAAGGCTGATTGAATCACTAGCCCATGGCGATTGAACTCTACTCCAGCCCCTCACCCTCCCCGGAGGTGGCGGGGAGGGGGCACTGAAAGTTCCAAGCCTCTAATTGAGATTGGTTCCCCTGACAACCAGCCCCCATCCTTAGCTTACCTGGGGCTTTCCAAGTCACCTCATTAACATAACTCAGGTGTGCCTGAAAGGGGCTTGTTATGAGTAATAAGCTTTATCGCTCTAATCACTTAGGTGTTACTGAGATTTTGGGAGCTCTGTGCCAGGAACTGGGACCAAATGTATACAGTCCATATCTGTAGGTTCCGCATCTGTGGATTCAACCAATCGGGATTGAAAATATTGGGGGTGGGGCGGGGATTCCAGAAAGTTCCCAAAAGCAAAACTTGAATTTGCCTCAAGTTGGCTACTGATTACATAATATTTACATTGTATTTACAATCATTTACATAGCATTTCCATTGTATTAGGTCTTATAAGTAATCTAGAGATGATTTCATGTATACAGGAGGATGTGTCTGGGTGATATGCAAATACTATCCATTTACATAAGGGACTTGAGCATCCTCAGACTGGGGTATCTGCCATGGTCCTGGAATAGGATATTGAGGGAGGACTGTATTTCTTATTATAAACCACTATTATAAATGAGGATCACACGCTACCCCAAAATATGGCATCTTGGCATATTGAGGGTGAGGGAGTTTGGGAAAACAGAAGCAAGAAGGTCACGCTGATGGCCTCCGCCACCAACTCTCGCCTGTAACAGTTCATAAAATCCTCAAATGAGAGAGGCCCTCGGCTATATGGGGGCGGGGGAGGAATATCCTTATCTCTGAACACAAAGGGAGACTAAAGTGAACTTTTTTCCTGTTAATCTCTTTGTCAGTTTAATTTTCAAGACCTATTCAGGGACTCTGAAGAACCTTAGTTGGCCAGTGAAGAAGGGAGGGAAGAAAGGTATTTAAACAAAACAGGAAGGAAGGGGGCAGGGCACAAGAGTTAAAAGAATGACATAGCCTTTGAGAAAAACAGGATACAGCAAAAACTGGTTAGAACCAACCAGGCCCAAGATGGCGGAAGATTTGAATTCCTGTAGACTTTGCACCTCATTATACGCTCATTGTAACGTATCAGCATGTTAAGTAACATACCCACAGGTGCCATGACAGTTCTGAGGCTGACCATAAAAGGCCAAAAAGCGGGCGGTGGCCCAATTCCTGGAAATCCCTGCCCCTTCCCCAAAATAGAATATTCCTCCCACTTGTTAGTATATGAAATTACCCAGCCCATACATAAGGGGCTTGATATTTCCTTCTACTGCATCATTAAGGCCAGGAGAATTCAGTTCTACAACTAACTGATCTTCAGATAATGACTGTCCATCAAAAGAAGATGTCAGACAAGTTTATAAGAAAATCTGGAACAAGCAAAAAAGATTACTGGGTATCTTCAATGGGAAAGCTATGCACTGTGTGGAGCACAACGTTCTGGGTTATCTGATTCTAGCCTTTCATTTTCTTTGAGTTATTTTACAAGAGTAAATTGTAGATAACAGCAATGTAAAATAATTCTTGCCTGTAGACGTGCAAATAAGTCGTCTGGTGGCAGTTGACTCCCTCAACCACATCCCTTGAAAATAAGCCAGTTTTGTGTCCATTTGTAAATTCACTTCAACATTTCTTGACTCTATACAAATCAGTAGTTCATTAATCCTACTTGGAACTGGTTGGAACATTTTTCTGGGACCCTCATTTAATTAACGAGTTACAATAAAATATGTTACGTGTTCATTTTATATTTGTATGAGTCATGATTTTACCTTTTGTTAAAAATTATCCTTTAACAGGTTCTATCCAGGAAGTTGTTAATATTCAAGGGATCTAGAGGGAGATGACGCCAGCCAGTGAGTTCATCTACCTTTTTATTGTTCTCTTTCTCCGGCTTGCCAATAACCACAGCTTTTCTGTAAGGGAGAAAATGCAATACCAGATATAACAGGCAGTCTAGTGTTCTTGGAAACTGGATTTCTCAGTGTGAATAAATAAATTATGACTGATGATAAACCAGCCTCTTGTGAGCATTGTTAGGCTACATTTGAGGCTGATTGGCTCTGAGTACCACACAATTCCCATTTCTGAAACTGCAGACCTGAGGGCCAGGTCCCAGAACATATGTTAGTAGCCAGCCTGCCTCCTCTGGCAACAATTCAACCTCAATTCTCTAACTTTAACGTGGAAAATTTTTTCTAATGCTCTTGAAATATTCTAAGTATATTTTCTCAAAGGCCAAAGATGAAAAAGAGAACAAAGATGCTATTTAAAACTGGTACAGAAGAATGTTTCAAAGCGTTTTCTACACAAAAGAAAGCATAGTGATAAAAGAGGAACTGTCCACAAGCAGGGAAGAGCTAGGTCACACTAGAGACTAATTTTAAATGTGCATACATGTGTCATAGGCCCACAGCAGCCATGAATCCCGCTAAGCGTTAATCCAACTGTACTAACAGTGCAGTGAGCTCTCGTTACTATATTCAGCATCTTCTAATGTAATGGCTTTACGTTATTTTTGAGTAGCTACTATTCTCTAAAGCAGTCCTCCTCTCTTCAAACCTCGCGTACATCTTTAATTGAATTTATTATAATACCACCTTCTGGAAAGCAAGAAATAGAATACAGAGTCGGGGTAGCCTCCAGTCCAAGTGCAGAAAACGGCATGCTAATAAGGGCATGGAGCAGAACTGGGCAATGAGTTCTGTGCATGCGGAGAACTGGGGAGGAGGAGGGCTTCGTGGACACGCCACCGGTCAAGCACATGGCGGGTAGTAAAAGCTCTAGAGCACATCTTTCAGAGGGTGTGAGCCATTGGATGGGAAGAAAAATATCTTTCCCTTGTACCCTTCTAGGTTCTCAGCTGAGGCCACCATAACAAAAGACAGATTAACATGAGAAAAGCACCCACATTTATGTTTTATGTGACCTGGGAGCCTTTATAAGGAAATAAAGATGTCAAGAAATGTCATTGAACCCAAGTTTGCGTGCCCAATGCACAGAGAGGTCAAACAAACCAAAACGGAGTGTGGAGGACAGAAAGGTTTATTGCAAGGGCCATCTAAGGAGAACAGGTGGCAAATGCTCAAAAGACCTGAACTCCCTGCAGTGGGTTTCAGGGAAGAAGGTTTTATAGGCAAAATCTGGGGGGAGAGCTGCAGGGTGTGTAACCCTCCTCTGGTTTGTGGGGAGGTAACAGGGCGGTGCTCCAGGAATCTCAATCATCAGCCTTCTGGCTCCAACCAGTTTGGGGTCCACTTGCTTGCGCTCAGCCTGAAGTTACCATCCTCCACCTGGGTGGGTGCCTGAGTTCCTGTAGAAGAACTCAGAGATACGCATCAAATTGTTATGCACTCCCCCGAGGAGGAACCCGGACCAGCTACCATCGGCTGCACTACTGTTTCTTTCTGCATCCCCTCACTCCTCTAATTAGTAACTATTTGAATCTGCCCTTTGGAACTCAGGGTAGGTCTAGGAGGCTGAAACCTTTGTCCGATAAACAAGAAATGGGGGATGTGGAAAGACCTGTGTACTTAGAAGGGCCCCACAGGGTGCTGCTCAGTTTTGGAAACAGTTACCTGGGTGTTTCTATACTCGGTTTGATGAAGAGTGGAAAGTTGTGGGAAAATGTGAAGGGACAAAGAGTATGAGCTAAGGGTGGTCAACTGGGGGAAACCCAGCAAGACCTGTTCACTGCGATTCCCTCCAGCATCCCTCCATCTGCAGAGATAAGGATGCTCCTTTCCTCGGTCTGGAGAGGGCACCTCTCACTTGAGGGTCTTATGACCTCCCTCAGGGGAAGGTCAGCGAGGCCCTCCTGCACCTACAGTTTCTCAAATTCCTTCAGCTTAAAATGTTCAATATGCTGAGGTATCATAGTTGGGGGTAGAGTATCCTGAACCCCATAACCATTGCCATAGTGCCTACCTGTGTCAGAATTGATTCTGCACCTTGGCAAAGATGAACGTGAAATGTGACGTCACTGTGGCCCATAGCTGAGAGAAGCCGGGAGCATCAGCCCTACCTTCACCCCCTCCATGACCCCTTATTTGTCCTTCAGAAATCTGGGCTCAAAACGGGACCCCTTGCTTTGCCATGTGTTTTAGAAGTTTCCTGCAGTGTAGTGACAAGACTGAGAGTAACCTTTTGCAAATTCAATTTTGCCATCTGTGGAGTGAAACAGTATCCACTAAACAGGTTGTGAGGTTTAAATGAAATAAATTTATAAACTGCTATTTTCTAGGGTAGAGTAAGCTAGCTAAAGCTGAGTTGGAGGACTGTGATTGGCATTAGATTTCCTTGACCGTGAGGCATTTCCTGTTAAGTGCTGACTTAGCTTTAGAGCTTTAGATCTGTGACGGGGATTGGGCCACGTGGCAGTCTCCATTTTGTGGAGCCCAACATAAGAATTAACTTTAACGCTGCCTAAGACAGTGTCTGGCTGACTCTTTTTTTTTTTTTTTTAATTTTTTGGCCACACCGCACAGCATGTGGGATCTTAGTTCCGCGACCAGGGATTGAACCCACACCCCCTGTATTGGAATCGTGGAGTCTTAACCACTGGACGGTGAGGGAAGTCCCCCTGGCTGATTCTTAATAAATGTTTTCTTGTTACTGCTGTCTTTGTGGTTGTTTGGGAGGACTTGTAGTGATCATCCCTGGTGATAAGACTTTCCTACTCTGCTAAAAAAAACCCCAAGGACACCAACAAGGTTAAGAACAAATCCTCAGTGAAAATTAGCAGTTCCTACAACCAATTTATGATCTTATAATGAAAGACAGAATGATAGCAAACAATAGTGCAAACTGTAGAACACTATGGCAAGACTTCAGGATGATATTAAAAAGGATTGGCATTGTTTTATAGAAGTTATAGTCAGCTGATGGTCATAGCGGACCACAGCACTGAAAAATGTGGTGTTAAAAAAATTAACATTTTTTCCTCCCTCACCTCCATTTAAGGATTCCCTTGCTCTTAGTTGTTTTGGTTTTTTTTAGTTTAAATTATTAAGCTTTCCACATAAAAAAAGCACTTCAGCCATGTTTTTAGTAGGTACTAATGGGACAACTTGTGAACACCCTTTTAGCCACACTGTTCTCTCATTACTGTGATTAATGACTTCCCAGCATTCCTTTGTTCACCAAAGTCACATATTGGTGTATTCCAGATTTACTGGCATGGGAAAAATTATGTAATATCTTTCTCAGTTGCAACTCTCCCATCCAGCTTTAAATAGTTCACTCAATTCTAGCTACCCTCAAAGTACTTTTTAAAAATCTATGCTATGGGGAACCCTCTCACACTGTTGGTGGGAATGTAATTGATGCATTCACTATGGAGAACAGTATGGAGGTTCCTTTAAAAACTAAAAATAGAACCACCATATGACCCAGCAATTCCACTACTGGCCATATACCCTGAGAAAACCGTAATTCAAAAAGTCATGTACCACAGTGTTCATTGCAGCTCTACTTACAATAGCCAGGACATGGAAGCAACCTAAGTGTCCATCAACAGATGAATGGATAAAGAAGATGTGGCACATACATACAATGGAATATTACTCAGCCATAAAAAGAAACGAAATTGAGTTATTCGTAGTGAGGTGGATGGACCTAGAGACTGTCCTACAAAGTGAAGTAAGTCAGAAAGAGAAAAATAGATACTGTATGTTAACACATATATATGGAATCTAAAAAAAAAAATGGTCCTGAAGAACCTAGGGGCAGGACAGGAATAAAGACGCAGATGTAGAGAATGGACTTGAGGATACGGGGAGGGGGAAGGGTAAGCTAGGACGAAGTAAGAGAGTAGCATTAACATATATACACTACCAAAGGTAATAAAATATCTAGTGGGAAGCAGCTGCATAGCACAGGGAGATCAGCTCGGGGCTTTGTGACCACCTAGAGGCGTGGGATAGGGAGGGTGGGAGGGAGACGCAAGAGGGAGGGGATACGGGGATATACATATACGTATAGCTGATTCACTTTGTTATACAGCAGAAACTAACACATTGTAAGGCAATTATACTCCAATAAAGATGTTAAAAAATAAATAAAATAAAATTAATTAATTAAAAATAAAAATCTATGCTATGTATTTGCATGTGTTTAATGCTAAGTTTGGTTACTGGTTTCTCTCCTAAAAGAGAAATTCAGCATTTATCCTAAAAAGCAAAATCTCTTTAATTATAAAACACATCAGTTAATCAAACAAAAGTCAACAAATGTGTTTTGTATTAAAGAGAATTGCTTTACTAAATAAATGCTAAGAGGTTTGTGTTTTAAAATGTTCCAGTGACATACAGTGACAATGTTAGACTTTATCTGAGCCCTCGGGGCTTGGAAAACAGCAAAGGTTAAGAAATACCTCCGTCCTTTTGTTTTCTGGGGAATGGCTTACTTACTTCAAAGGATCACCTTCCCCATATTACTTCCAAAAGACTTGTGGGTTTACCCAGGACAATGTCAGACATGACCCTCCACATTCCCCTTCACTGCCATAAATGATTAGCTTATGGTTGTACCCACTGACCAGTCTGGACACAATGCCTGCCGACAGCATCAGAATGGAACCCCTCTTTACTGACCCCTCCAGAAAATCGGCTGACCCCAAGGAAAGACACTTCCTGCTCGACTGTTGGATCATACCACCTGCTCTTCCCTCTCTCCCATATCTGGTTCTTTCTAGCCTTATTTACCTGTCCTTATATAAGAAAATTCGTTTCTCCCCAGCCTTTGAGATCTTATAGTCAGACTGTTCTAAGTTCTCTCTCCCTAATGCAATGGTCCCCTCCACTTATTGCAATAATCCTTTTGAATTAAGGTCTTTCCTTACCTAAATCCGATTTAGTTTTTATTTGACAATGGAGATCTGGGTAAAAGTTTTAAACAGTACCATGGTTAAGAATCTTTGACTCCTAAATCCCAGGATGCAAAAAAAAGTTTCCTTTCTTTTTATACCCTCCCCACTATTTTTTTTTCTTAATTTAATCTATTTGCAACGAAGTTAACAATAAAGTGCTTCTTGAAGGAAGAAGGATATTAACAAATGATAAAACAACAGGCAGGCAGGCAGGAGAGAGGAAGTCTCCTTCACTTTTAGCCTATATGAAAATGGTACAATGGGTGGGTATTTGTGTCCACGCATATACAAGCTTCAGAGGTTTGAATTCATGTCACCTGATTTCTTTTTGTTGGTTTTGCACCAGCTCTCACAGCCATCTCATGATATCTTGCACTCCGAGCCCCACCTGATCATGGTCTTCTCACTGCATTTCAAATTTTAACGTGCAAAAGAGTCTCCCGGAGGGTTTGTTAAAACACAACTCGCTGGACATCACTCTCAGGTTCTGATTTTGGTGGAGCCCGAAATGTTGCGTTTCTAACAAATTTCAGGGCAATGCTGGTGGTGCTGATGGTCCCCACCTTGAGTCTATTCATTACTCGGCCATCCTCAGCCAGGGAGTCCCACCCCCCTGGCCAGGGCAGCCATCCCCAAGGGAGGGGTTGGTGTCAGGGGAGATGCTGTATGACGTGGGTAGGGTGATGGCTGCAAATACATCCTCAGGGTGAGTTTTTCACCTCCTAGAGTCTCTAGGACAGGAAGAAATGCAAACAACTAGGCCCTTTCAAATACACTTTTTTGAGCTTTGAGTAACTAACAGCTTCAATCTCAAGCACCTCCTGCAATGGGAGGAGAAAGGAGGCATTGGCTGGACAGCTGCCAGTTCCCACTGCCTTTCCAAGATTACAATTGGGCTCTGGGGAAGGCAGATTAGGTTTTGCTCCCCTGGGACACAAACTGCAGCATCTGCGATAAATCTGCGGAGTGGGTTACCCTGATAAACACCACTTCCCTTGTACAGCTCCAGCTGCGATTTAATGCTCCCATCCTGACATACCAAGAAGGGTCGATTTTGTAGCTTCAAGAAATAAAAGCACCAAGCTTAGCCTGACAGGGAAGGAGCCTGCATCCTGTTATTCTCTTAAGGCTCCCCTTAAGGGGATAAGGCTCCCATGGGCCCTGGGTCCACCCAAAACACTGACCAGTGGCTAGACTATCCATGAAAGCAGGGCTGACTCACCCACTTAGGCAAAGGAGGCTTAGTGCCAAGGGCTCGATCTTGTGAACATACTAAGCGCCACTGAATTGGACACTTTAAAAGGGTGAATTTAATGGTATGTGAATTATATCTCAATTTTTTAAAAAACAAAATTGCCTTTAATAGCTACACAACCTGAAAAAAACAAAACCAACCAAGCACATTCTGGGAGTCTAAAAGTTGAATGTGACTTTGTCTCAGCCAGCAGGCAGTTCATAGGAAAGTTGGAGAATCCTCAAATTCTGCCAAGCCACAGCCCACCTGCCAAACTCAGACCTCTGGGTCAGTATGAGTGTGACTGCCCTTTGAAGCAACGGGGTCTCCAGACATTTAGAAACAGCCTAACTGGAAGCTATACCTATGTCTTAAAAGTTAACTTCATATCCCTTCTCCAGTGAGTACCAGATAGAAGCCTCTTAAAAACCCACTTCTCTTAGCAGTTAATCCTGAAGTGGGATAGTGAACAAAACTCACACTAGAAGTACTAGCCAAAAGTGGTGTGACAAAACCAATCAAGCCTACGAAAAGTCTGCTTGATTTTATTACACCTACACACTGAGGATTCATGATTTCGGTGCTGCCAGTCACTGGACACATCACCCACAGAATTAATACAATAAAACAGGCCATATTTTCAGTTGTGTTCTAGACTAGGAATGATTTTCCTATGGGTGAGAAAAAAATGGCAGGACTTGGCTTTAGACATTTTGAGTTTAAACTCAAGTTTTATCATTTAGACTCTGAAAGTCAGTTTCATCAACTATTAAATGGCAATATTAATAATTACCACCAAAGAGACTTATAGTGAAGAAGAGATGTGGAAAATCCTGTCACTGATTCCTTTCTGCATGGAACTGAGAGCTTGTTCTGAGTCCATTTTAAGCCAGTTTGAGGCCAGGTTGCAGTTTTCCACATCTTATGATAGTGTTGCACAGGGTAATCATGGTCCAAGGCCAACCACAGCCCTTGCCGAGTCTATCCTTGACCTCAAGTAAACTGTTTTTTTTTTTGTTTGTTTGTTTTTTTTGCGGTACGCGGGCCTCTCACTGTTGTGGCCTCTCCCGTTGCGGAGCACAGGCTCCGGACGCGCAGGCTCAGTGGCCATGGCTCACGGGCCCAGCCACTCCACGGCATGTGGGACCTTCCCGGACCGGGGCATGAACCCGTGTCCCCTGCATCGGCAGGCGGACTCTCAACCACTGCGCCACCAGGGAAGCCCCGTCAGGTAAACTTTTAATAATATTGTTCTCACTTAAGAATCCTGGAAATCAGACACATTCTGGATACGAGCAAAGAGGAAAAGGAAAAAATTCCATTCTCCCCCAAGCTACCCTTCACCAACATATATGTACACACTTTTACAGGGTTCACTCTAGAAATTTCAAAATAATCTGATTTGTCTTTGGAAACTTGCCATCTCCTGCAAGTCTCTAACTTGGATTAGGTGTTCAAGCAGCCCTCCTAACTCTTCCCCTTCTGAACAAATACTCTGAAAGTCTCAAGTTTCTTTTTTGTTTTCCACACAAGGGCTCCCAGGAACAGGAATCCTTGAAGTACCAACGATGAGGAAGGATGAGAAGTAAAAGCATCTTCTTATGGGACCTCACGGATCAGTCAGTGCATGAGGGGACCACCATCTTGTACACACACACCTCACAACCCACACAATTCAAAATCCAGACTGAGCTTTTGTTACTCAGTGACATCACATTTACCACATCGATGGGACCTCAAAAATAGAATCCCCCCAATAGCCTTTTCTCAAAGTCTCTAACTATACCTTAAATCGGAACACTAAGAGCCCTTCAGAGTGACTAATTCAGAAGCCAAGGAGGAGATTCTAGGAACTTTAAATAATATTTCATTAAATTCTAGCTTAGCAGAGTTCTCATGCGATTAACCTTACACATTTCCAAGTCTATTATTTAGTTTTTGAGGAGGCAGGGAAAATGTTGTAAGGATTCATATGCTCATGATTGCTAGAGCATTAAATATTTTTTTAAATGTTATGTCAGGGACTTCCCTGGTGGCGCAGTGGTTAAGAATCCGCCTGCCAATGCATGGGACACGGGTTCGATTCCTGCTCCGGGAAGATCCCACATGCCACGGAGCAACGAAGCCCATGCACCACAACTACTGAGCCTGCGTGCCACAACTACTGAAGTCCACGTGCCTAGAGCCTGTGCTCTGCAACAAGAGAAGCCACCGCAATGAGGAGCCTGTGCACTGCAACGAAGAGGAGCCCCTGCATGCAGCAACTAGAGAAAGCCTGCGTGCAGCAATGAAGACCCAATGCAGCCAAGAAAAAAAAAGTTATGTCAAAGTGCTACATTAAAACCTTAATTAGCCAG
Organism: Leucopleurus acutus; assembly: GCF_964270905.1. Lineage (NCBI taxonomy): Eukaryota > Metazoa > Chordata > Mammalia > Artiodactyla > Delphinidae > Leucopleurus > Leucopleurus acutus. Next base: position 9,205,432 of record NC_139148.1, on the reverse strand, counting down.
AATACCAGGACACCATGAATAACTTGTTAATTCATTTATTTTAAAATTAAATTTACCAAAAAGCCTTGGTTTTCAACAATAGCTGCAGAAGGTCTCTCTGAAATACAATTTTCTTTTTTTATTTTATTTTATTTTTATTGAAGTATAGTTGATTTACAATGTTGTGTTAGTTTCTGGCGTATGGCAAAGTGATTCAGTTAGACATATATATATATTAAAATATCTTATTCTAATGACTTTCAAGGTTGTTTTCATCTTCATGACCCTTTCCTCAAACAAAGTGCTATGTGGAAGCTAATCCATGATGGCTGCAAAGCAGAGCTGTTGAGGTTGGAGTGGGCACTGATGGTTCAGGCCCTATCCACTCAGCTGCCTCGTCCCCTCTCCAGGGCTCTGAGATTTTCCACCCTAGAGGTACTAAAGAGGTGCTTCAGAATTCATGGAACACAGTAAAGCACAGTTTGAAAACCATAATTGTTAGCCAATTTCCCCCTCTCCGATACAGTTTCAGGAGGATTGCTATCGATTTTTTTTTAATGATTGGATTTATTTATTTATTTATTTATTTATTTATTGCTATACAGTAGGTCCTTGTTGGTTATCTATTTTAAATATAGCAGTGTGTACATGTCAATCCCAATCTATTTTTAAATTAATATTAATAATAGCTACATTTACTACAGTTTAACTATAAACCAATTCTGTGCTAAGAGCCTTACTTGTTCAAATTACCTCAATTAATCTTGACATCCATCCATGAGCATTTACTCACAGCCACTGTATTATCCTTTCAAACAAGATTCGCTCTGCCTCCAGTTCTCTATTTGAACAAGGCAAAATTGTGAACTAGATGAAACATAACTTTTGCCTTCACCTCTTATATCTTCTTCTCTCGCTCTCTCTCACAGCCTCAAGCTCCAGGGATTATCTGTATTTGTGCCATCATTTTTGTGTGTGCCTATTTACCAAGTGTTCACTTCATATCAGACATTGAGGCTACCAAGATAAATGAGAAAATCCTTGACTTCCAAGAGCTCAGTCCAGAGGACGTTGCCCAGATGCTAGTTTGCTCGTTTCAGAAAACAGCTGTGCTCAAAGCACTGACACAGTTCAAATTTTCTTGGGGGAAAAACCCAATTTCAAATATTTAAATAAAGATCTACAATATTTTATCTGAATCCTCTGGTGCCAGATCTGTTTCAGAATTTAGAATTTTTCAGATTTTAGAAAGGTAAGGTGGTACTTATACCACTGTACCTGTCAGGATAGACTAGATTATGCTCCAAAGACAAATATCTCCAAAATCTAAGTTGATGGAGGCTCTGCTCTCCATCTCTTCCAGGTCCAGGCTGTCAGAGCAAAGACTGTCAGGGGTATTGCTGGTCAGAGTTCCAGAGGGAAAGAGTGAAAGCCAATTGCAAACTGCCTCCTAAAACTTTGGCTCGGAAGTGACATATATCACATCTGCTCACATTTCATTGGCCAAATCAAGTCACATGGTCAAACCTAAACTCAGAGGGGAAGGGAAGTGCCAACCGTACAATGTGCCCAGAGAGTGGAGAGCAGGAAATACTTGATACACAGCCCCCTGGATTTCCATACCATGTATTATGTAACAGGGTCTGCCACAGCAAGGAATAGGAAAACCCAATACCTGTGCCACAAAAACTGTGAATATTTACACTGGGGTGGGCGGTTGTAAAAAGAGATTATGTGTGACCTCACATTGGTTCAGTTCTGGTCTTGTACACAAATGAGTTTGGGGGCCAAACTTATAAAACTCTGTTTTTCAAGCTTTGGGCATTTCAGGCTTAAGATAAAGGATGGTAGACATGTGCTGTGGTCAGAGACTTCTATTTTTGCTCAGTTTTATATTTATTTTATTCTATTATAATTTGGTTCTTTTCCATAAAGACATCACCTGCTTGCAAAATTAAATGTAGAGGCAGTGTAGCCATGACCTTGAACCCTGGAGATGGACTTCCAGCCCTGCCACTTATTTCTTGAGTGTAAATAATCTTGGTTGGCACCTGGGCATCAAGATTTTGCAAAGCTCCCTGGGTGATACCAACGTACAGTCCCATTAGAAAGCCACCGCTCCTATGGCATTTCCTGAAACATGGAACCAGCATTCTCTAGTTGGAAAAAACAGTGTATATATTTTTCAGCTCTCTTTCCTCAGCAATAGCACACAAAACTTTTGTGTTTTGCTCTAAGAGAGGAAGGGAGGGAATTCTGGAACATAATCATGGTTTGGGGACATACATGCTGCTACCCTCAGCTTATTGGGAAGTGTTGGCTCAGAGAGCGGCTTCCTGTCCTATTTGCCACCATGGCTCAAGGTTCAGGGTGCAAGGACTAGCAACTGCTCTTGGTGGCCTACCTCTGGTGGGTGGTCATGGAAGCAGCAGCCTTCAGATTATCTGAGCATATTCTGCTGGTACTGGCCTCTCCTTGGGAGAGCTGTTTTTCTCACCTGCCATTTTCAACTTAGCCTCATACATTGACTGCACTGCCTAAAATCTATGTTCTATTAATTTTACACAAAATTACAAATGCTAAGATCCTACCAACTCCTGGAAATAGATTTATTGATAAAGTCTGAAATGAGAGTAAAATTTGTATGACAAGAAAGGAAAACAAATGATTATAAGACCCAAATTAGTGGGCCCTGAGAAGGGGTGAAGCAAGTAAAATCATTTAAATGGCCTACAATGTCTGGGTCAAATTACAGAAATAAGTAATGGAAACCCCTCCCACTACCCTTTTTTATTTTTTAAAATTTATTTATTTATTTATTTTATCAGTTGCACCAGGTCTTAGTTGTGGCAGGAGGGCTCCTTAGTTGCAGCTTCAGGGCTCCTTAGTTGTGGCAGGCTGGCTCCTTAGTTGCAGTTCCTGGGCTCCTTAGTTGTGGCATGCAAACTCTTAGTTGTGGCATGCACGTGGGATGTAGTTCCCTGACCAGGGATCTAACCCAGGCCCCCTACATTGGGAGAGCAGAGTCTTATCCACTACGCAACCAGGGAAATCCCACACTACCCTTTATTAATGCTTAACTGCAGTGTTCAGGTAAAGGTGATGGAAGAAACAAGATATTTATTTACTTTCACTACTGAAACTCCAATAAAACTACTGTAAGAGTATTAAGATCATCTAATCTCAAAATAACAAGAATTGGACAGGGAATAAACAACAGCAACAAAAATTTGGAAGCTGGAAAGCAGATGGGTAAGAAGTTGGAAAGTTAGCAGACCAAAAGAAGCTGCGTCCTAAACTGACAGTGGGAAAAGCCACAATGCAGCTCAATTTATATCACAGACCAGGGGTCAGAAAATAAAGTTTGACTGAAACACAGAAACACCCATTTATTTCAGTATTGTTTATGGCTGCTTTCATGATACAGCAGCAGAGTTGAGCAGTTGTGAGCAGTTGTGATTTTATAGTTCAGCAGTTGTATGGTCCACAAAGTCTAAGATGTTTACTATCTGGCCCTTTAGAGAAGCTTGCAGATCCCCACCACAGATTACTCCAAAGGTGCAGGAACTGGCAGTATCAAGTACCTCAGGGAGTTGGTGAGAAGGTGAAGTTATAAAAAAGATGGTTAGTTAAAAGTATGTATAAGAAGCAATTAAATTTCCAGTTTCTCAGATCTTGTACAAAAGGAACATCCAGAGATTAAATACAAAAGGGGAGAGGGGTTCATAGAAATTAAAAGTAAACAGCTCGATGAATGGGTTAGAACATAAGATTAAATGTTCCAAAACCAGGGGGGAAAATATAAAGAAGCAGTCTAATAGTTTAGTATCTGAATATAATAAGATATCTAGAAAGTAAAAAGAAAATGGGAGACAGGAAAGCATTGATGAAATTATTTTTTAAATGTCAGGTACTGAAGAGCATGGATGTTGAGACTGAATCTGCCCAGTGAATGCCCAGCAAAATGGATGACCAGAGACCCAAACGAAGGCCTGTCATGATGAAACAGCAGAACAGAGAAGATCCCTCCAGCTTCCAGAGAAAAAAACCAGGTCAGAGCAAGGGATCAAGAATCAGAACAGCTTTGGCCTTCTCAACAGCAGTACAGATTCCTGCAAGATATACGTGGAAGCAATGCCTTCAAAGTTCCGAAGGAAAATGGTGCCACCTGCTTGGCACGGAGAGATATTCAATAAATGTTTACTGAACTGCAACAAATTACCAACCTCATTCCTGATTTGTATTTTCTTCCAAGTCCCCTAGAGGAATATTACATGGACAAAATATCCCAGGAATATAAACACCCATGTTCATTCCATCTTGCCTGGCACAGCTGTAGGATTCCAGAGATGACCACTGTATGAATAGATATACCTCCATCTTGTCCGACCACTACTATCTTTCACCTGGACCTTTTCATTACCGTCCTAACTGGTCTCCCTGACTCTACTCTTGCTCCCGTAATCTTATCTCCTCACAGCAGCAAGTGAAAGAAAGTTGCATCAAGTCAATCTCCTACTTGATATTGTCCAATGACCAACCGTTGCTTTTATAATAAATTCTGTACCATGGGCTATGAAGTCCTGCATGACTGGACCCTTGGCTACTTCTCCAGCCTCATCTCACTCGCTAAGTTTCTGGTCTTTTCTTCGTAGAATGTGCTCTGCTCCTTCTTGGCACGGGGCTACTGCACAGGGCGTTTCTTCTACCTGGAACTCTCGTACATCACTTTCACACAGCTGCCTCCTTTGTATATTTCAGCTCCTGGCTTGAATATGACATCCTCAGAGAGGCCATTCCTGAACACTTGGTCTAAAAGAGCTTCCTACTTCATTTATTCCCACACATACTATGTTTTCCTCTTCCTTCACAACACACTGCACAGTGTAGCTACTTATTTTATTGCGTGTCTCCACATGAGTGTAGACTCTGTGAGGGCAGAGATAATGCCTGCTTTGTACATCATTGTTTCCATAGTGTTGACCATGCTATGTGCTCAATAACGCTTGTTTAAAAAAGAAGGCTGGAAGGGTAGGAGAGATGGATAAAGTTTAATTCTCAGCTCAGCATGGGTAATTTCATGTACCAGACTTAGGTCATTGTAAAGATTTGAGATTCCAGTATGGAATCCTGCCCAGATTTCTGGTTTTGAGACACAGGAATTCATCTGAAATTCTAGACTATCATCTACAGTAGCTAAGTATTCTAGCATCACTTTCTGCTCAATTATCAAGATTCTCCAGCTTGTCCTTCACTTCTGGCAGAAGGAAAGGTCCCAGATTTCAAAATCCAACCATTTGTTTTTCCCACTTATCAAATGATGATGATTGCTGGCTTAGATTTTCCCCTGTTAAAAAGTTGATCCCATTTATATGAAATATTCAGAATCAGTAAATCCAAAGAGACAGGAAGCATATTTTACTGGTTGCCTAAGTCTCATACTTGGTTGCAGGGGCTGGGAGGAGGGGGAAAGAGGAAGTGACTGTTCAATGGATACGGGGATTCCTTTGGGGAGATGAAAACATTCTGGAACTAGCCTGATCTGATGCTGCACAGCATTATGAATATACTAAGTGCCCCTGAATCGTGCACTTTAAAATGGTTAAATTGGTGAATTTTAAAAAATTCATTATTTATGAATTTTGCCACAATAAAAATACTGATCCCATATGCTTTCCTTTTACTTATTCTAAAAATAAGAGACCAGTATTACTGAAGACAATCTAATCCTTAACACCACTTTGTTAGACACAAAAATATGGTCCAAAATGGATAATAAACCTCATGTTTAGGGAAAACTTTCATTTTCTCATTTCCGGTTGATTTCATGAGGTAGGAGGTTACTACTTTTGCCTTAACTCTACTATAGCCAGAATGCTACTTGTGTGTCCTCTGTGCCTTAATTTGTAGTTAATGGTTTTTAAATTAAATACTATTATTTATTTTATTATTTAAGTAAGGATACATTTAAAAATGTATCTTGCAACTACACATCAACATAATCATCCAGAAAATTTCCATAGGGTAAGCGTTTGAAGCAAGGTGACTGTTAAGATGCAAAATCTAGCACAGATTTCCACTACAGTACCACTCTTTCAAAAACAGGTTTACAGGGCTTCCCTGGTGGCGCAGTGGTTGAGAGTCCGCCTGCCGATGCAGGGGACACGGGTTCGTGCCCCAGTCCGGGAGGATCCCACATGCCGCGGAGCGGCTGGGCCCGTGAGCCATGGCCGCTGAGCCCGCGCGTCCGGAGCCTGTGCTCTGCAATGGGAGAGGCCACAGCAGTGAGAGGCCTGCGTACCGCAAAAAAAAAAAAAAAAAAAAGGTTTACACTGGGAAGAGGCCTTTCCCTTGTTATTATACATGCATTAAAACCAGAAGCCAATTTGCAATAATGTTTAGCCTTTGTGCATCTCCAAAGCTTTAGCATTCATATGCATGTAGGTGGTATGCTTTCCTCACTTCACTGCACATTTCCTCCTGGAAGCCTCTGTTCACAACTGATGACTGGCGATTGATGTTTAACAGGGCTCCTACTGGCCTCACACGCGCACTGCCTTAGGAAGGAGGAAGAAGACCCGATGTTCTCAGCACAGGAGAAAAGCCTTCTCAACTTGCAGAGTGATAAAGATGTCCCTCCATGATAAGTGCTACAAGTAACTGCCATGCCTTCAATCTCCCCTGCCTAAGTCCTCTAAACTAGGGGATAAGGCTAGAAGCTTGCTTGAAGCCGACTGGATTTCTTCGGACTTTGAACACTGGATTTATTCCAACAAAGGTACTGCTCTCTTTAAGCTTTTAAATACTTGAGGCTGAAGTGTTTCTTAAGCAAATGAAACATCATCCATGCTTCGCATTTTGGAACGGGCCTTCATATATGTGAACTGTTTTTCCTTCTCAGGAAGGAGTGATGTGTAAGAATTACCTATGGATATGAAGTGGCATATGGCTAACTGTGGGGGAGGAAGGGCAGAATGCTTCTATATTTCATCACGTGCTGGGGGCCGTGGGGAACGCAGTTATTAGCAAATACCAGAATGGCCTACAGGTAAACATATGGCATTTCTCACAATAATCATCTCCTAAAACCTTCTGAAAGTACTGTAAAAAATTCAGCAATAGTTTATTGTACTGCTAGAAATTCAGTGTCACAAAGGGCAGTTTACTGACAAACTAGTATATATGGATGAACTTGACCTTCAGCATTCACAAGAAAAGACCAATTGCATTGCATGTAATTTGTCTTCCCTGTGTTTTGTTGTTCGCATAATATAGAGATTCCTCTTCCTCTACAAACAAATTAAACAATGGCGACAAAAACTATCTTGGGTAATAAATTGCTACTAACTACAAGGATATCATTCATCCCTTCATCATTTACTCTATAGATATTTATTGACACTCTGCCATATATCAGACTTTGTCCTAGGTTGGGGCTACAGCAGTGGGAGAGAGAATCATTGTTCATAGCTTCAAAGAGTTTATAATCTTACAGGAACACAGATGTGAATAATTACAAACAAACAATTGTTTTAGAAAAGACGAAGGCTTCCTTCATCAAGTTATTGTCTCAAAATACTAAATACTACCCAATTATGTTTGGCAAGAACACATTACTTCCTCATATAGGAACAGAAAACATTTCCCCAAACGCACTCCTTACATTCATAATGAAGGTCCATCTCCCTCATGAGTTAAGTAAACCACCCTTACCATGAAGACTTTGCTGGGAGAGGCTATAGTTTATAAACCACTGTCCCAAGCAGCCAGAGAGATGCTCTCCATTTCTCAATAACTTTTGTACTGGTGTTGTGCTTGGAGATATTGAGTGTCAAAATGTTCCTTCCAGCCCTAAACTTCCTGTTTCTATTTTAGATCAACTGCCATGCAGGTTGGTAGAACCACGCTTACGTGTGAACTCAAGCACAGTTTCCTATTTTAAAAGTTAGGGAGACTCAAGCAAGGCAAGCAAACAGACAAAATCCCAACAACTTCAAGTCTTGGTACCCAATGCAGTGTCCCAGTAAGCATGCAGTGGTCCTTTCATCTAGCCAGCAAAGGTAGACTAAATCCACACCTCTTGCTTGAAATTCTTTGAAATTGAGATTATCGGGTAGCAGACTGGTTGCCTGGCATTGTCAAACCATCTTGATAAGCTCATCCCCCTATAAGTATGACTGGCAATGGTCCAGGAGAGCTGGGTACATGCCATGAATAAGCCAGAGCTACTTAACTGAAATAAAAATTCCACACCTTAAGCTCTCTTCTGAAGAGTTTAATTTAAAAAGAAAATTAGCACAGAGGCAAACATAAACAAAAGGGCAAGGTTATTGCATGCTTAGCACCAGATTTATCAACTGAATCATAATTAGAAGCCCTGCCACTGAAATAATGCAACTTGATGCTACATTTATTCTAGCATTATATTGATCGTCCCTAAAGAAACAAAGCTAACCTCAATAATGTCAACAAATATTTTGGAAACTCAGTTTCAATCCTACAAATGCATACGATTAGTCTCCCCAGTTGAGAGTGGGTGGGTACAACTGGTTTCTGAAATAGAATTGATGGTGGAGGCAATGAGAAACAATGAGGGTTTTGATCCTCTGGAATTTCTTGGCACTGATTTGTTGTGGGAAGAATTGAAAATCATTTTGCAGCAATAAAATATAATGTTTGATTTTCTGCTGACTTTTTCCTGGTTTACTGCAACTCCATGCATCTGGAAAACTTTCAATGATCAAAATGAAAGATATTTCCAACGAATCATTTGAGGTTGCTGAGATAGCTCAAAGCTTAAACACAATGGAGGAGAGCAGCCAATGGGAAGAGAGGGGACTGCCATGAAAGGCAGGAAGCCCATCTTCATGAGGAGCATCGCAAGGGTATGGTTAGTACAAAACAATAAATACTGCTGATGAACCATCTTCCAAGAGGAAGAAACAATTCTTTTTTATGATCCATGAATAATGAGGCCAATCTGAAACTGGCAGCCTTTTACACAATTGGTGCAGATGTCTCCATGTTAGAATCTAGGGTTGGGACTTATACTGGCAGTGTTTATCTTTCTCTTTTCTGGAAACGTGTACCTGACTTTGGAGCGTCCGAGTCCTCAACTCCTGTGTATTACATCAAGCTGACATTTGGGGATTTGGTCTTATGAATAATACATAGGCATTCACTGAGCAACTGCTATGTGCCAGGCACTATAGGGTGGCAGTGAGAAAGCAATGCCCCTGCTTTCAGTGGAGAGAGACAAATTATAAACAGGAAACCAACCATTCAATGTACACATCAAGAAGAAACTTCGAATAATGGGGATGCCATTTTAGCAAGGGTGACTCTGGGGAGAGAGGCAGAATTTGAGCAGGGCTGTGAATGGAATCAGCGGCAAGTCCTGCCAAAGATGTGAGTTCCAGGCAGAGGAAGATATGGGGAAAGAGTGGGCTGGGCAAAGGTACCTAGGAACATGCTTGTCAAGTCCAAGGCATTTTTAAATGTTTCTTGTTTTATTCTTTGGTCCTCTTGAGACCTCCATTCGTTCAAACAGGAGAACGGTACTTGCTTTGGGTATTTAGTATCTGGAACCTGGTTTGAGACACTCAACTCAAAGTAGTGAATGTTGAAGAATTTCATTGCACATTATACAGCCGGAGATTTCTGCTTTAAAATGACATTTGGACAGTTGACCAACCTCTTAATTTGAATAACATTTTCCCAAAAAGTTATCAATACTCCACCAGCATGAAAAAAAAAAATTATTTATTTATTTGGCTGTGCCGGGTCTTAGTCGTGGCACGCGGGATCTTTTAGTTGCGGGATCTGGTTCCCGGACCAGGGATCGAACCCGGGCCCCCTGCATTGGGAGTGAGGAGTCTTAACCACTGGACCATCAGGGAAGTCCGTCCCCCCGCATCTGATATACTTTTTTAAAAAATATTTTTTCCCTATTAAAAAAAATGTATTGAAGTATAGTTGATTTACAATGTTGCTGATACACTTTTTGTATGCTGCCTGAATCATTACTATAACTGGTAGTATTTAATTTATAATATTAAAGCAATTGTGGTATCTTATATTAGAAAATTTATGACTTTTAGGATTCCTAGCATAGGAAAGAGAGAAAGGCAAAGGTTAGAAAAAGTTAAGCAATGGAAATAATGTGATTTATGAATGTAGATTTAGTAAAGATGAAATGTATATACTGATTTAAAAGCTTTTTAATCTTAAGTTTTTCAGTGAATACCTCATCTTTCTTTTATTTTAAATTTAATTAATTCATTAGGCTGCATTGGGTCTTCGTTGCTGTGCACGGGCTTTCTCTAGTTGCGGCGAGCGGGGGCTACTCTTCGTTGCGGTGCGTGAGCTTCTCATTGCAGTGGCTTCTCTTGTTGCGGAGCACGGGCTCTAGGAGTGCGGGCTTCAGTAGTTGCAGCATGTAGGCTCAGTAGTTGTGGCTCGTGGGCTCTAAAGCGCAGGCTCAGTAGTTGCGGCACACAGGCTTAGTTGCCCCGCGGCATGTGGGATCTTCTCGGACCAGGGCTCAAACCACTTTGAGATCCTTAACCACTGCGGATTCTTAACCACTGCACCACCAGGGAAGTCCCAACCTCATCTTTCTTAATTCATGCCTACAGTAGTTTTATCTGCCAGATTAGAATTCAATTTTAAAAAAAGGAAATAAACATCATTAATATTTCTTTATAACAAGTCTCCCACCTAAACGGCAAGGGGCAAATACAGTGTCTTCCCTGGGCTCAGGATTATGGTACATATACCCATCCTGCAATTAACAACACGATTTAATTAATAACACTACTCCATGCTGATATGATACTCTTAACAAGACAAGAAACTTTTCTCTTTTTTCTAATCTAACCCTTAAACAGTATTTCTGCTCAATTTCATTACTATGTCCTTGCTATTATCAAATCTTCTTTTTAAAGTGACTTGGGAATTCTGAAACACAGCTGACTGTGTGCACTCATGCAGTCATAAATCCATTAATCAAATATTCACTGAATACCTACACTGTGCCTCTTCTGCTCCCATTTGTTCTGCTTAAGGAAAATGACAAAAGTGCAAATTTTCAAAAATAGCCTTGAGACAGATTAAAGATGGCTGCCAATTCTTTGTCTTCTCCCATCAAGAAATGGAGGTTATTTCTCCTTCCTTGAATCTGCTTTATTGTAACTGCTTTAACTAAGAGAATGCAGAAGTCAGGCCGTCCTAATTTCAGACCTGCCTTTGAAGAGTACTAACAGTTTCTATTTCCTCCCTCTTGGAACTCTCACATTCAGGACCCCCAAATCACCAGGTAAGAAGTCCCATTCCCCTTCTGGAGAGACCACATGGAGAAGCCATGTGGAGGGGAGAGGTACTGAAGCAACGTGGAGAGGGAGAGAGGCCCAGCCATCCCAGTGTCCCAGGTGAGCCTCCAAATGACTCTAGACCCTGTGTTATCTGACCACAACTGTGAGAAACCCCAAGAAAGGCCAGCAGAAGAGCTGCACAGCCGAGCCCAGTCAACCCATAGAACTATGAGAGAGAATAAAAGGATTGTTATTTTAAGCCCCTATGTTTTGGGATGGTTTGTTATACGGTAACAAATAATGAAATAACCCTCAGTGGAATTTGGGGGCTCACCAATGAGACACTCCCACACATACGCTGCACTCAGAGTATTTCTGAGGTCAGCATAACACAAGAGGCAATGTATGGTTGTGTAACCAGATGGTTACAAAATCTCTGCCTTTTACAGAAGGGACTCACTGAAAAGGATTCATTCCCCTCCCTCTAGTAATGAGCTGGTTATTCTGGGAGCCAGATAAAGGCAGCCCATTAGGCATCCCTTACGAGGGTGCTGGGGTAACTCACTGGGTGGGAAGAGACTATGGGACCTCATGGCCAAGGCACAGCTATGTCTCTAGAGGCATGCTGCAGCTTCAGCTCCACTGTACCCCGGGCTCACCCACAGCTCATCATCATCCCACTCCCCAAGCACAAGCGGACTGACAGTAATTGTCTGATACCCTTCAGAGCCACTAGAGTTGCCTTTCTTTTTTTTAACTGAAGTATAGTTGATTTACAATATTGTGTTAGTAGAGTTGCCTTTCTGATGTACAAAGCAGGCCATATCGGTTCCATCTTAAAGATTATCAGTAATGCCTCCTCTGCCCATCCCCTGTTCCCAGGATGATGTCCAAACTCCTCAGTAAGACAGAGAACAGACTCTTCACATCCTCATGTATTCGTTTCCTGTGGTTGTCATAACAAATTACCTATATATAAACTTCATGGCTCAGAAACAATAGAAATGTATTCTCCCACAGTTTTGGAGGCCAGAAGTGTGAAATCAGGGGTCCGCAGGGCTGTGCTCCCTCCAAAGCCTCTAGTGAAGAATCCTTGCTTCTTCTAGTTTCTGGTGGCTCCAGGCATCCCTTAGCTTGTGGTTGCTTCACTCCAGTCTCTGCTTCTATCCTCACATGGCCTGCTCTGTGTACATGTGTTCTTCTTTGCTTAAGAGGACGCTTGTCACTGGAGTATAGGTGCTCAAGCAGAGGGTGACAAAATGCACACCGATATTTCCTTTTCCTGGGCATTCTGGAAAACTATGGTTCTAAGCCTCCCTTGCATTTAAGTTTGGACCATGAGATTAATTCTCATCAAAGAAATAAAGACAGAATGATATGTTCCATATCTAGGCTTCTCCACTACAATTTCCCAAGAAATCATTGGCTTTCTCTTATTTCCATCTGTGTGTCTGTAGTCTTGGGCAAATTTCATTAACTCTTTGAGTTTTACTTTGTCTGTTTGTCAAATAACACTGATAACTGTGCCCCAGGGTTGCAGTGAGAAGTAAAGGAGAGAAAATCCTAGCACATAGTAGGTTTTCATTAAATGTTATTTTGCTGTCTTCCTACATTCTTTTTAGAAACTGAAGAAGTTCATCCTGAGGGGAAGTGAAAGCTTAGCATGGATCAGTCCTATCAAAAGAAACATTTTCCTTTGTTGCATAAATCACTATTTCAAATCAAAGCTCATCTTACAGGACTAATTACTGTACACAAGATACTGTGATTGATCGTGTGGGGACTGTAGAGAGTGGAGATGGGGAAGGAAGAATGGAAGCTGCTGGAGCCAACCTGAAGGCAAGAAGAAAGGTTCACTGCATTTAGTTAATAGGGCCACTGTGCAGCCGGCTGGAGTTTCCTTGTCCTAACAACGCTGGCATTTAAATAAAGATGTTAGTGTTAATCATTAATTTTGATTAAAGCCTGCAGTTACTACAAAAGCTGAAAACATACCTGGCTTTTTTTCCCTCCCTGATTTTCCCCCTGGTCTTAGCAATGCAGAATCTCAATGGTCTGGAAGAAAATTTTTCTATTTTTATTAGAAACAAAATGGGGGGGAGGGTGGAAATTATATCAGGAATGTAGACGGTGGAAGGGGGGAGAGTTTGGTGTGTTTGTGTAACGTTTCATAAAAGGGTACCAGCTGTGTTGTTTTTAACTCAGGAATTATAGGGCTGAAAAGAGATTTACTCACTAGTAAATATCCACTTCCTTATTCTTCATGGCCATAATGTCCTTCAGGGATTCAGTAGTCATTGCAGAACTGTTTAATCGTTACCCAGCAGATAACACACAGCGCCGGACTTTAAAGTTCAGACAGTGGAATATAATGAGGCAGCTTCAGTTAATAGTCTTGAAGTGGAAACATAAACTAGTTTTCATGGTGGAACTCTTGACTTGGGCAGCGTTTTCCCCAAACACTCATCCCCAAATTCAACTCCTGAAGTAGGCAAGAACTGTCATTAGACCCCTCCAATGATAACTGCCAAAGATGATTTCCTGGTGCCCGCTGTTGGCCCTGAGCCCCTAAGAGTTTTCTGAAACACTCCAGGCAGACCAGTCACCCCTCCACAGCACCCGTGATGCCACCTGGCTCCCAGACCCCCTGTGCACTGCCTCCCACGCCCATGGGCCCTGTCCTCCCCACCATCCAATCCTGTTTGATGGATTCTCATGTATTCACACCAGTGATTCATGACAGACATTTGTGTAGTTCCTATTATTTGCCCTTTAGATTTTGACATAGAACCGTAGCATCCGCCTAGAACAGTGGTTCTCAACTGCGGGACAAGTTTGCCTTTCAGGGGACATGAGTAAGAGAACACCTACCTAAGGTGACGTAAAGAGTCAGGGGAAGTCTGAGGAGAAAGGCAGCCCATGTTTGGTCCAGGGCCTCAACAGTATCAGGATTCAGCGTCAGCTTCTAGGATTTATTCACATTTGCCTCATTGACAATATGGCAGCCACAGCTGTAACTGTTACATTTCCATGGAACAATGTCTCAAAGCAGGAAGGGGAGAGAAGCTTGCCATTTCCATATGCTCCTCTGTCAAGGAAGAAAGTTTCTGCCCAGCCCAGCCCCGGTAGTTCCCTGAGTTCACACTGGCCAGGACTGAAGCACACGCCCATCTCTCTGCCATAGCGGCAAGGGAGGCTAGGAAAATAGGGTCTGCCTGTTTAGTGGGAGGGGGTGTCTGCTGGCAAGGAAAAGAATGTGAGAGGCTCCACGAGAAGGCACATAACAGTAGAGACACTGCCTGGCCCTGCCCTCACAGAACTCACAGCCTACGGCAGGGAGAATCAGATTAGCACAAGCCCACTGCTGCCATCTAGAGCTAGAATGTAAAACCCAAAACAGGAGTTGTCAGCACTGTCTGGAGAGGTCAAGGAAGGCTTCGCAGCAGATGCATGCCTGACCTTTCTCCTGAAATCCCTGTTTTAGTAAGAGCATCTCCACCCAAGTCAGAAGCCCAAGGAGTTGTCTTCAAATCTCCTCTTTCCACTTCCCCACATGTGACTCACCCCCAAGATTTGTCAACACTCCTCTCTCCCCCACCTCCATACTTTCTTAGCCTTAATTAAAGAACACAGACTGAGTTCAAGATCTTATCGCCACTTTCCTTCCTGATTGCTGGACCCCTCCCCTTTAATCCATCTTCCACACTATCTCCATAGCTATCGTTCCAAACCTTGAATATGGTCATGTCAAAATTCCTTGCTGGCTCCTTACTTTTTATTTCTTTTTAATTAATTAATTAATTTATTTATTTATTTTGGCTGCACTGGGTCTTCGTTGCTGTGCACGGGCTTTCTCTAGTTGTGGAGAGTGGGGGCTACTCTTTGTTGAGGTGCGCGGGCTTCTCAGTGTGGTGGCTTCTCGTTTTGCTGAGCATGGGCTCTAGGCGCATGGGCTTCAGTAGTTGCAGCAAGCAGGCTCAGCAGTTGTGGCATGCTGACCCTAGAGCGTGTGGACTTCAGTAGTTGCGGCGCATGGGCTCAGTAGTTGTGGCACGCAGGTTCTAGGGCGCATGGGCTTCAGTAGTTGTGGCCCACCGGCTCAGTAGTTGTGGCACATGGGCTTAGTTGCTCTGCAGCATGTGGAATCTTCCCGGACCCGGGATCAAACCCATGTCCCTTACATTGGCAGGCGGATTTTTAACCACTACGCCACCAGGGAAGTCCCAGCTCCTTACTTTTCAAATAAAATGCAATCTGGTCTCCTTAGTGGGCCACGCAAGGCACTGCAGTCTTTCTTCACCTGCCTTCCTAGCTTCGCCTTCTGCCTTTCCCCTTTTCCATAGAAAAACTGGGCAATTTTGCCATTACCCAGATGTGCCACACAATTTCATGCCTCCATGCCTTTGCACATGCGACATGCCCTTCCTCCCCATCCACTTCCCTTATTTGTTAAAATTCATCATCTTAGATCCAACTTAAATGTTACCATTTCCATGAAGCGTCCTCAATCTCTCTGTGACAGAATTAATTTGCTGCCTCTTCTGAGTGTTCAGAATGTTCTGGTGAACCTCTACTGAGGAATTCCCCCACTGTATCTATTATACAGTTCCTATGGGCCAGGTACTTATAAAAGTATTTCATATGAGAAACTCACTTAATCCTCACAACAGCCCTCTTTATAATTATCATCCCCATTTCACAGATGGGGGCAAGCTGAGGCACAGCAATCTCAAGGAACTCTTCTTGGTTTCAAATGTAGTCAGTCTGACTCCAGAGGTGAGTTCACCATTTCTGCACCACCACTGTGCAATGGAACTTTCTATGGTGATGGACATGCTGCATATCTCTGCTGTCCAATATGGTAACCACTAACCACGTAGGGTTATTGAGCACTTGTTATGTGGCCAGGGTGACTAAGGAACTGGATTTTAATTTAATTAATTTAATTTAAACAGCCACATGTGACCAGT
Organism: Leucopleurus acutus; assembly: GCF_964270905.1. NCBI lineage: Eukaryota > Metazoa > Chordata > Mammalia > Artiodactyla > Delphinidae > Leucopleurus > Leucopleurus acutus. Next base: position 9,189,171 of record NC_139148.1, on the reverse strand, counting down.
GGCTACCTTATTGGATAACACGGCTCTGTACCATATTCCTCTCCGTATAAGGACAGGGACTACAGCTTGCTCATATGCCCCCAGGACCCAGCTTCAATGTTTGTTAGATTGAAATAGGCGTATTTCCTTTTCTGCCATAAAAATGTAGGGCAGCCTTTCTACCCCTACAAATGAGGGACAAGACTATTTTGCTGAGTTCCATTTTGTAACATATGATAAACAATTCCTAACATTAGAAAATATGGTCAATCACTCTAATTGAAAATGCTTCTCAAAAAGTTGTTTTATTACTTTTTCATACCACAAGCTCACAAAGCAACCTCATGCGGCTTAGAGGAGAATCTGACCTCTGTGTTCAGATATACAATTCCACTTATTGACAATTCTTATTTATATTTACAGGTCAACATCTAATAACATATATAAGGTCACCACACTGCACCAAGGAATAGGAAATAAAAGTCAGCTGCAGTAAAGACAAGCACATCCTGAAAGCTATTTGTTTTGCGTTGCTAGAAAGCTATTTTTTTGTGCGTGTGTATATATATCTCCATATCCTATGAAGGTTTATGCTTAACTTTGACAGATATCTGTATCAAGAAATTACATTAATTTAAATTTCTGAACACTGTTCATAACTCAATATGAAATTATCTAAGTGACAAATGCAGCATATGTTTTGTCTTCACCATGTTATTTAATGTATACATGAGAAAAGGTTACTTTTTCTCCCCCATTCAGCACAGTGCACAGAGAAGAATAATATCCGAAGAAATAATTTCCCCATATGTTTAGCTACAGTTTAAAGAACACACAGGGCTGTTTGTATGTTTTGAGTTTTGTTTGCTTTCTCAGGGAGAGAAGAGGGCTGGCAAGAAAGCGACTGTTAAAAGTTGTAATGAATTTTCAAATAATTCAAAGGATTATGGCTTTAAAGCTATATAACATAAGGCTGCAACAAGATACTAATTGGTTTTGTTGGATCGGGGTTACAAAGTGGTGGCCCTTGGATGTATTTTATTCTGCCCACACTATGTTTTTTTAGAAATGTATATCTGAATGCTTTCAGATAGGACTTGTATGCTCAAATGTTCCATTCCTTTTTGTTTTATATCTGCTCAGTACTCCCATCTAGTTTGCCTGTCTGGCCCCCGGAGGCATTTAAATTTGCAACACCTGATTAGGCGGTAGTCCACTAATTCAGAGCACTTAGACGCTTTCCCCCAAAGTCCTATTCTTACCTAGTTATTATTCAAATGACATCATAATTGAAGGACACTGTGCAATGCGCTGTTCAGATGCAATACACCATCAGTTCACCAAGTTAGATTTATTGATCCTTTAAACAAAAAGGACAAATTCACTTCCTGCATTAATGAATCTTCTCTAATTCTGGAGGAATTAATTCATGCAGGAAATATTTACGGAATACAGATTTGTAGACCCATGTTCTTTAAGTCACAGTGTTCTTCAAGTCACAGAATCCTAGCAGAACTAGAATTCTGGGATGTATTGGCAGGTTTTACTGTCTACCATAGTTAAAATGACTATAATTACCAAATCTACAAATACCCCCATTCTCTTTCCTCCATATCTGTTTTCCCCAGTGTTTGCTGGGAGTCCCACTGAAAAAGGAAACTTGACCCGAGGTCTCACCACCCCTTTGCTCACTCACTACTTCAGCCACTGTCCTTCTTCTCCTATTCTATTTCATAACTTTGGGGAAATTCTTCTCCTATTCTATAGGAGGTGCTGAAACAAAATCAGTTTTGAAACCTGCAAATATTACATTTTTCCTTATTTGCCAAAGGGAAAATGACATTAAAATTTTTAATTCCAGAAAGCAACTATATATCTAGAATGTTTATTGAACCATGAATAATGCATCCAATACCAGCTGTGTAGTTTTCCTCTAAGACTCAGGTATCCCAAAGAGATCTTGAAGGTAAAGTCCAGTATTGGTCACGGTTCTCCAGAGAAACAGAACCAATAAACAGAGATAACATAAGATTTATTATAGGACTAGTCTCACGTGGTTATGGAGGCCAAGAGTTCACCCTTCTTCTGCCTTTTTGTTCTATCGGGCGCTCGATGGATTGGATGATGCCCACCCACACTGATGAGGGCACGCCTTCTTTACCCAGTTTACTGACTCAAATGCTAACCTCTTCCAGAAACACCCCCTCAAACACAATCTGAAATAATGTTCCATCAGCTATATGGGCATCCCTTAGCCTAGTCAAATTGACACACAAAATTCACCATCACAGTCCAATGCCTTATGAAGGAGCAAGGACTGTTAGTGATCATGCAGTTACTCCCTGATGAAACCAAGACCAGAAACAGCTGGACCAGAGATTCACAACCCTCACCGTCCCTCAGAAGGATCATGACCCAGAGGGGGAAGGACTTTACTTTTACATGCTGATGCCTGGGCTCCACTCCAGAGAATCTGAGGTGAGGCACCAGGCATTGGAACTTTGTGACCCTAGGTGATTCAATGTGCAGCCAGCATGGAGAACCTCAGGTACTGTCTTCAGACAGTCAGCAGCACAATCATAGGGGATGCCTGGGAAAATGGGAATGTCTGCCTACACTCCCCAAAAAGCAAAAGAATTGGGATCACTGGGGCCAGGGTTCAAGAATCTGCATATTCCTAGCTCTCTCTTAAATATGTAGGCCCAGTAAAGACTGTGAGGCATAGGCTAGACAAAAGTAGAGAACTACAAGGACCACTGGCATTAGAGGCAGATATGGGTATTAATCTCAACTTGGCCATCGAAAAGCTATGGACCCCCTTTAAGGGTGACTTTCTTAACCTCCTTTAGCACTAGTTTCTTTATCTCTAAAATGGGGTAATGGTAATGATCTCAGAATTAAATGAAGTAATACAAAGGAATAAAACCACAGCATTGCAGAATTGGTGATGCATAAATTCCCTTCCCCATTTTGCCACTGTCTAGAAGAAGGCTCTTTTTTTGTAATCTCGTTTATTCAGCTATAAATATCAGAAAACAAGCAATTTGTAGCCATGTCCTACAATTGTGACTGAGCAACAGAGTGCTTCCACATAGAAAAATATTGCAAGAATTGACGGAGTACTTTTAAATTGTCTGCTTGACCAGAAGGAAATCTTCAGGCAGAGTCCCAAATCTTGTTTTGTCATCATGTATACATAGGATTTTTTTTTCTCCATAGGTCGAGATAAGTTCACTAGCTTGTCAGGCCACTGGACTCAACTGTCAGGTGGCGTTTTTGTCCTTGGAGGAATCTGAGCCTTTGTATTTCTTTTATGTGTTATTATCCCAGCAAGTCATTTGCTATCTAACCTACCAGAGCAGCAGTAAACTAAAACTGTCTGTTCATTGTGTCAATCATTTAAACGTAAGACAGGAGGAAAACATCTTTCTGATAAATGATCTCCTTTTTGATCTCAGGAAGAGAATACAATTTGTCCTGTGCTAACCGTGAGTTTCCATTTCCAAGGGTAACATTCGAAGGCTGAGCTACATATAAACATGGAGGCAAATCTGGTTACACTAAAACTTTCAGACTAAGAGGCAAAAAATTAGAAAAGGGGCTGGGAGTAGTTTAGAGGAACTCACTTTCCCCCAACTGCCAGCTTCTACTGAGAAGACCAAGGAGCACAGTTTTCCTTTTCTTTAGTGGCTTCTGAGGAGAAGGAGCCAGCCTCTGCCGCTGACGGAGCCCGGGAAAGCTTCCCCTGCTCTCTGCACTGCTCATCTTCTTCATGCTCAACAGCACTCATTTGTGAAGCAACTGCAGTGAAGCCCCCGAGTCTCTCTCCTGCCATTATCATCACAGTAGCTCTCGGTTCCCACAAAAATGGCTGTGAGCTACAGTCCATCCTGGATGTCGACCCTGTCCTCCTCGCTCTTGCTAACCTGGTCTCCGTCCCCTTGCCCACTGAGTCTCCAGGAGAAGCCTCCCTGCTGCCAGTACCTATCAGGCCCCACCAAAATTGTGCCAAAGAGTCTCTCTGTGGCTGCTCTCTAAAGCACCAGCATGGAGTTGGGGTCCATTCAGAAGGACGGAGAGGCCCTTTGCCCCAAAATGGTGTCACAGTTTGGCCGTCGGCACCACAAAGCTTCTGTAATTGTGGTCAGGGGCTCCTAGAGTACTTGAGTGATCCTGTTAACCTTGGCCTTTATACTGCTTTCACTGTAGGGTGTTCAAAACCAGCTCAAAGTGGAGTATATGGATGATGTGCCTGAAGAATATGACAGAAGCTGAATCAATAAGGAATCTTTCTTGCTGAGGAATAGAATTATTAACCATGTGAAAATAAATATATTTTATTATCTCAATAAAAGAAGGTAGGGCATTCCTAGCTCGTTGCCTTAGATCAACAAAATCACCAAGGTCCCCCAGGATCATTTCTATCTTTCCACTTTGCCACCCTCAGCATTTTGCCTTAGTTTGTAACCTCATGGTTACAAGATGGATGCTACAAATCCAGGCATTACATCTTATAACCACACTCAAGGCAGGAAGAAGGGGGAAAGCGTAGTGTAGAGGAGGTGTCTTTCCAAGCTCCCTATTTTCTCAGGCAGTAAAAATCTCTCCTGGATATCCCTCAGTAGTCTTACCCTTATGTCTCATTGGTCAAAAGTCACATGGCCACCTAGTTTACAAGAGGGGCTTAGAAAGGGAGTATTTGTCCAAAGGAAATGGAATTACCATGCACTTATTTAGACCGCCAGTTTAGACGACCTGTTGAGACTCATCTCCTGGTATAGTACACACTGCCACCTAAGTAAAACTGAGCTCTTGGTGGTAAGGGAAAAGGGGGAATAGTATTATGGATACAACTAACTTTGTGCCACAGAAAGGAAGAGAAAAAACACAGTCCTGCTACTTGAGGAGCTACTTCCATTATCACCAAAAATAGATTTACTCTCTACATGTCAATAATACTGTTGTATCTTTAAACGTAATGATAATATAAAAGTTCAGAAGCTGTGGGGACAAGGTCAAGACTTCAGAGTCCTAACATTAAAGTGAGAACATCAAAGAATCAATAACAACTCTGTCCTAGTATGGTCACTGTTGATGTTCCTAAAAGGTGCTGATGAGTATTGACCTCCCATGAGTGCTGGAGGTCAAGGCTGATACACAGTCAATTCCAACTTGCTTCCCGAGAAGGGTGAAAGTAAGGACCGAGACAGGAAACTCAATATTGGATTCAGCTAATTGTGTAAAACCACTTGACTTGATGTTGGTAGGGCAAAATTGAATGCTAAATTTAAAACCCAAATTAAGCTCTTGCCTTCCTCGAAGCCAACATTGTAAGACTGTCTCTTGCCCTTCAACTAAAAAGGTCAAGGATCAACAGGATTTGATGAAAGAGACATACACCCTCCTTAGCCTCGAGCTTAGTGGCAAAGTCTCTCCGTAATGATGTGAGTTTAATGAGTAAGGCGGCACTTTATGAAGTCTTCCTTTCATGATGGAGAGCTCTGTCTGGTTTTCACTGAAATAGATACTGTAAAAAGTAAAAATGACAATGTTTTAAACCAGATGATAACTATTTATACCTGCCCACTTGAAAGAGAAAGACAGAGGGGATAAGCGTGACCATTTCAAAATAAATTGATAATGCTTCTTCAGTAGCCTAATGTTCACCTGATGGATGTTCTGGGTCAAGGAATTTAGGCCATATATAAATGTGTTTTTTTTTTGTTTTGTTTTGTTTTTGCGGTACGCGGGCCTCTCACTGTTGTGGCCTCTCCCGTTGTGGAGCACAGGCTCCGGACGCGCAGGCTCAGCGGCCATGGCTCACGGGCCCAGCCGCTCCGTGGCATGTGGGATCTTCCCGGACCGGGGCACGAACCCCGGACTCTCAACCACTGCGCCACCAGGGAAGCCCTAAATGTGGTTTTAATTTGCTCTTCAACCAAAGTTTGATTCAATTTTTCTTCAATAAAAGTGTTATATTAGCATAAATATGAAAACTGAAAATATTACAGTTTAGAAAACTAGGGCCATATATTCCATGTTGGGGCTGATGTCTATGCTCAGTACTAACATATAAACACATACCACTTACCTTTGACAGCCTTTTTCATTTACTAGAAAGATTTGGAAGATGTCCAGTGGTACATTAGACTAGTAATCACACTCAAAGACTATAAACAAAATGAAAAATGGCAGCTGTCTCCTGCACAATGCCTCATTCTTCCAAATCCCGCCTTCCTCAGTTTCCTTTCTATCGGCCTCTGAGAATGCCCTGCCTATCAACTACATTCTTCCAGTTATTCAGGCAAGAAACCTCAGAGTTATCCTTGACCCACACATATATATTTATCCCATCAGCAAATCCTGTTAGCCCTGTATTTAAATCATATCCAGAATCTACCCATCTTCTACAAGTTCCACAGCCAGGCCAGTGGTTCCAGCCTCCCTATTCACTCCCCTGGATTCCTGCAATAACCTCCATCCAGTCTCCTGACCCTTACCTTTGCTCTTTTCTCAGGCACTCATTTTCCTTCAGGGAATTCTGCCTCATAGTGGGTGTGAGAGAGAGGTGAGAGGCCATCGCCATTTCCATTTCAATTCCATTTAAAGAGATGATCTCCCATGCCAAGTATGAGTGGCCACAAAGTAGATTCCTACTAATTCTATTTTTCTGGAGTGAGAGTTAAATAACAAATCTCACTGAAAGGTAATTTAATAACCTGTCAAATTATTATATCTTTCATATTGGATTGCTTACGATTGGATGAAAAAACGAAAGAGAAACAGGAACTCAGCTTTTGCCAGACCTTAAAGAAACTAAAGAATATTTGACCTAGGAGCTTCCCTGGTGGCGCAGTAGTTGAGGGTCCGCCTGCCAATGCAGGGGACACAGGTTCGTGCCTCGGTCCGGGAAGATGCCACATGCCGCAGAGCGGCTGGGCCCGTGAGCCATGGCCGCTGAGCCTGCGCGTCTGGAGCCTGTGCTCCGCAACGGGAGAGACCACAACAGTGAGAGGCCCGCGTACCGCAAAAAAAAAAAAAAAAAAGAATATTGACCTGAAGAATATTGTTCAGAGGCTTAGACCCCTGAGTCACTAACAGAGTATTTTTCCAAAGACCAGGCACTTGGATAATTCTTTAATATCCAATACTTTTGTACTATTGTGAGGTTGTAACAGCAGAAAATGATTCAGGGAAGGATGATGCTATACTGAGAGCAAATAACAAATTAATGGAAAGGAAGGAATACCGTCCATTTGGAATTGTGTTCTCTATTGTTGGTGCAAAGTGACTCATAAAAATTCTTTCACATAATAGTCCATTTAAGTGCATGTGTACTCATGTTCAAAATTCCTCCTAAAACAAAAGTATTATTGGGTAACTCAGGGGCTACAGCAAAATAATCATTAACGTATTATCTATCATTTAAGCCTTAAACCATAGCTCTCATGAGAAGAAAGAGAAAGATGTCAATGGGGTGACAATAAAAAGCAAAAACAAAGAAATAAAGGTGAAGGTTGACAGCACAAAGTGTCAGCTGCAAAGCAAGTCAGCATCACTTCTGAGTCACAGCAAGTGAGCACAGGATTAGGATTGATATTAGGTTTTAGTCCACAACAAACTCCTCAGCCATTTTCTCCTGCACTAACAAATTATCCTGCAACATTCCTCTTGCTACAGTCACCAGCCACAGCCTGAAAGGAAACAAATACATTCTCCACGACCCAGGTGCATTTTCAGCATGAACAATTAGGGTGCCATAGAGAGAAATGTACAGCATGATGCCATTAGCTGCTACATCACAGAAGTGTCCTACGAATTTATAGTTCAGACTTCTGTATTCCTCAATACAATGGAAAAGCCATTTTGTCGTCTGTATGAAGCCTGTCGCACAAACATAAGTCTGTCTTTAGGGAAGGTAGATGGTATGTTCACTGCAGAGTGGAGGGTTTGTCAAACAACCTCTAAACCCTTACTCAGACACCCAAAGCAGTCTTCTCATCTCAAAGGCAACTCCGTTTTTCGCTTTACTCAGGCTCCAGCTTGGAGACATGCTCTGCTCACTGGTACTCTCATAGCCCACAAACAGTTGGTCAGGAAACCCTGTCGGCTCTACTTTCAAATCATTTCCAGAATCTGACCTCTTCTCCCTGGCTCCAGAGCTGCCACTTTGTCTGACTCTCCCACAGTCTCTCACCCGCGTTAGTGATGGGCCATCTCTGAGGCTCCTCCAGGGTGAGGCTGACACTGCCAGTCCAGGGACCACACTTGGGTGGCAAGGCTCTGGAGTGTTTCAAACGGAAGGATATCTGAGAGAGCGGGAGAGACTGGAAAAGAGGAGGGTATCCTTGGCTGTGAAAAATAGGATATGGAGTGATCTACATGCAGCACATGAGAGAAGGCACTGGGGACAGTCCCAGCGAGTGGAGTCACCTGCCTGATGGCCCCCTTACTTCTGCCCTTGTCTCTTGAGTCTCTTCTCAATACAACAGTCAGGTTGAACCGTCTGCTCTAAACCTGCAGTGGTCTCCATCTCAGAGCAGGTCACTCATTACCATGACTGATCTGGACCATTACTGCCTGAGCTCCTCTCTTACTTCCTCCTCCCCTCTCCCGCACGGACCACGCAGTCACAAGGGCCTCCTCCTTTTGGCTTGAGCCGCAGGCAGCTCCTGCTGAGGCCTTCTCACTAGTTGTTCTTTGCCTAGAATGTTCTGTCCCATTATGTGCATGAGCTAAATCCCTCACTTCCTGCAGGACTTGATGCAAATGTCATCTCAGGTGGCCTGAGCACACAACTCCTCAATGAGCCCCTACCTGTCCCTTGCACCTTTCCCCAACTTCTGACCCCTTTACCCTCTCTTAGTTTTCCCACAGCACTTATGTCTTACATACTATACAATCTATTTCCTTATTACCTTAATCAGTTACTGCCTGTCTTCTGCACCAGAATGTAAGCAGCGTGAACGCAGGGATTTTTCTCAGCATCCTTCATTGATATATGCCCATCACCTAGCACAGTGCAGGGCACAGAGTAGGTACACGTATGGCACGAACATATGTTGAGTGAATGAAAGTAGTCTTTGGTGATAATATCTCCTACATGCAGAAAAAGGCAGTATAAAATCTTAATAAAACCTTTAAGAACTCTGGGGAAAAATATATGCAAAACAAAATGCAAGCTCAAGCACCTGTATAGGAAGGAGTTCCTAACAGCAGTGCCCATCAGAATCAACTTCAAACTTTTAAAAAGTAAATATACTCTCGGCCAGGATTCCTCAAGACTCTCAAGGTCGTAGAAAACAAGGAAACAGAGAAACTGTCACAGACCAGAAAAGACTGGGGAGACATGACAAAGTAAACGCAATGTGGTATGTGGATGAGACCCTTGAACAGAAAAGGGAGTAGTAGAAAAACTGGCGAAATCTAAATCCAGTCTGAAGTTCAGTTAATAGAAATAACATTGTAGCATGGAGCTCTCAAGATGTTAACATTGGAGGAGTTGGGTGAGGACTATGTGGGAACTGTCTGTGCTATCTTTGCAACATGTTTGTAAATCTGAAATTATTCTCAAATTAAAAGGGTATTTAATAAAATAATAAGCAAACAAACCCAGATGGTCCTACAGGGAGTTTGATCAAAATTCTGAGGTCCAGACATGTGTAGAGTGACAAAGCTCTCGTTGATTCTGAAGCAAACCCCAGGACTGAGACCCATCCCAGGCTTCCTTTCTGAAAGAGCATATCCTATTCCCAGTTCTTCTCTTTTTTTATTTTGGCCATGCTGCACAGCATGCAGGATCCTAGTTCCCCAACCAGGGATCGAACCCATGCCCCCTGCACTGGATGTGCAGAGGGCCAACCGCTGGACCACCAGGGAAGTCCCCTATTCCCAGTTCTTGTTATAAAATCATCCCTTCAGGAAAACACAGGATACCTGAGGGACAAGAGAGCAATGTCTGCCCAGGATCATTGCTGGGCTCTCCAATCTCTGACCAAAAGCAACAGAGCCCTAGGAAATGCGAGGCTCGTCTTGTATTCTTGGCCCTTTCTTTAACTGTGGAAAGTGCCCTCAGTCTCACCACCTCAGAACTTAATTATTGAGCAGAGTAACTCCATTTCCCACACAGCAGATTTTTAGGTATTGATTCTTGAGCCTCTAGTTGTGTCCTCTTGCACATGTGTCTTTTGCTCACCCTGTCTTCCTTCCAACACATGTGGGACTGAAGGAGCAGGTGGTTGTCAGAGCCTCCGGGCCTGCAACAGGCCAAGATCGGGAGGACGTCCACTCCCTCAGATGCTCATTCTCCCAGGGAGGGCTGCAGAAGGACTGTCCTGGCGCTTGGTTTGAATAACAACAAAAGCAAGTGCATTGGGCTTCCCTGGTGGCGCAGTGGTTGAGAGTCCGCCTGCCGATGCAGGGGACACGGGTTCGTGCCCCGGTCTGGGAGGATCCCACATGCCGCGGAGCTACTGGGCCCGTGAGCCATGGCCGCTGAGCCTGCGCGTCCGGAGCCTGTGCTCCGCAACGGGAGAGGCCACAGCAGTGAGAGGCCCACGTACCGCAAAAAAAAGCAAGTGCATTGTTGAAAAACCACCTCCAGAGCACAAACGTGGTACTACTTCACCTGGTAAAGACCTTGGGTCTCCAGCTATGTTACTCTTTTCTGCCCTGAGGCAGGATTTTAATGCCAAAGCTAAAGTAAGAATAAGAAATAAAGAGAAAAAGAAAGGAAGGGAGGGAGGGAGGAGGAAGCAAGCGAGGGAGGAAGGAGGGAGGGACGAAGGAAGTGAAAGAGAAAGGGAGGAGGGAGGGGGAGGGAAGTTAGTTAGCTTCAGAAAAAAAAAGCAGTATCATTTTTTTAATTTTTGAATTTTATTTTATTTAATTTTTAATACAGTAGGTTCTTATTAGTCATCCATTTTATACACAACAGTGTATACATGTCAATCCCAATCGCCCAATTCATCACACCACCAACCCCACCCCCCCCACCCCCGGGGTTTTCCCCCATTGGTGTCCATACGTTTGTTCTCTATATCTGTGTCTCAACTTCTACCCTGCAAACCAGTTCATCTGTACCTTTTTTCTAGGTTCCACATACATGCGTTAATATACGATATTTGTTTTTCTCTTTCTGACTTACTTCACTCTGTATGACAGTCTCTACATCCATCCACATCTCAACAAATGACCCAATTTCCTTCCTTTTTATGACTGAGGAATATTCCATTGTATATATGTACCACATCTTCTTTATCCATTTGTCTGTCGATGGGCATTTATGTTGCTTCCATGACCTGGCTATGCTAAATGGTGCTGCAATGAACATTGGGGTGCGTGTGTCTTTTTGAATTATGGTTTTCTCTGGGTATATGCCCAGTAGTGGGATTGCTGGATCATATGGTAATTCTATTTTTAGTTTTTGTGTATTTTTTAACATCTTTATTGGAGTATAATTGCTTTACAATGGTGTGTTACTTTCTGCTTTATAACAAAGTGAATCAGCTATACATATACATATGTTCCCATATCTCTTCCCTCTTGCATCTCCCTCCCTCGCACCCTCCCTATCCCACCCCTCTAGGTGGTCACAAAGCACCGAGCTGATCTCCCTGTGCTATGCGGCTGCTTCCCAGTAGCTATCTATTTTACGTTTGGTAGTGTATATATGTCCATGCCACTCTCTCACTTTGTCACAGCTTACCCTTCTCCCTCCCCATATCCTCAAGTCCATTCTCTAGTAGGTGGGTATCTTTATTCCCGCCTTGCCCCTAGGTTCTTCATGACCCTTTTTTTCCCCCTTAGATTCCATATATATGTGTTAACATACAGTATTTGTTTTTCTCTTTCTGACTTACTTCACTCTGTATGACAGACTCTAGGTCCATACACCTCACTACCAATACTTCAATTTGGTTTCTTTTTATGGCTGAGTAATATTCCATTGTATGTGTGTGCCACATCTTCTTTTTTTTTTTTTTTTTTTCACATCTTCTTTATCCATTAATCTGTTGATGGACACTTAGGTTGGTTCCATGACCTGGCTATTGTAAATAGTACTGCAATGAACATTGGGGTGCATGTGTCTTTTTGAATTATGGTTTTCTCAGGGTATATGCCCAGGAGTGGGACTGCTGGGTCACATGGCAATCCTATTTTTAGTTTTTTTAAGGAACCTCCATACTGTTCTCCATAGTGGCTGTATCAATTTACATTCCCACCAACAGTGCAAGAGGGTTCCCTTTTCTCCACACCCTCTCCAGCATTTGTTGTTTGTAGATTTTCTGATGATGCCCATTCTAACTGGTGTGAGGTGATACCTCATTGTAGTTGTGATTTGCATTTCTCTAATAATTAGTGATGTTGAGTAGATTTTCATGTGCCTCTTGGCCATCTGTATGTCTCCTTTGGAGAAATGTCTATGTAGGTCTTCTGCCCATTTTTGGATTGGGTTGTTTGTTTTTTTAATATTGAGCTGCATGAGCTGTTTATATATTTTGGAGATTAATCCTTTGTCCGTTGATTCGTTTGCAAATATTTTCTCCCATTCTGAGGGTTGCCCTTTCGTCTTGCTTATGGTTTCCTTTGCTGTGCAAAAGCTTTGAAGTTTCATTAGGTCCCATTTGTTTATTTTTGTTTTTATTTCCATTACTCTAGGATCAAGAAAGATCTTGCTGTGATTTATGCCATAGAGTGTTCTTCCTATGTTTTCCTCTAAGAGTTTTATAGTGTCCAGTCTTACATTTAGGTCTCTAATCCATTTTGAGTTTATTTTTGTGTTTGGTGTTAGGGAGTGTTCTAATTTCATTCTTTTACATGTAGCTGTCCAGTTTTCCCAGCACCACTTATTGAAGAGACAGTCTTTTCTCCATTGTATATCCTTGCCTCCTTTGTCATAGATTAGTTGACCATAGGTGCGTGGGTTTATCTCTGGGCTTTCTATCTAGTTCCATTGATCTATGTTTCTGTTTTTGTGCCAGTACCATATTGTCTTGATTACTGTAGCTTTGTAGTATAGTGTGAAGTCAGGGAGTCTGATTCCTCCAGCTCCATTTTTTTTCCCTCAAGACTGCTTTGGCTATTCGGGGTCTTTTGTGTCTCCATACAAATTTTAAGATTTTTTTGTTCTAGTTCCATAAAAAATGCCATTGGTAATTTGATAGGGATTGCATTGAATCTGTAGATTGCTTTGGGTAGTATAGTCATTCTCACAATATTGATTCTTCCAATCCAAGAACGTGGTATATCTCTCCATCTGTTGGTATCATCTTTAATTTCTTTCATCAGTGTCTTAGAGTTTTCTGCATACAGGTCTTTTGTCTCCTTAGGTAGATTTATTCCTAGGTATTTTATTCTTTTTGTTACAATGGTAAATGGGAGTGTTTCCTTAATTTCTCTTTCAGATTTTTCATCATTAGTGTTTAGGAATGCAAGAGATTTCTGTGCATTAATTTTGTATCCTGCAACTTTACAAAATTCATTCATTAGGTCTAGTAGTTTTCTGGTGGCATTTTTAGGATTCTCTATGTATAGTATCATGTCATCTGCAAACAGTGACAGTTTTACTTGTTCTTTTCCAATTTGTATTCCTTTCATTTCTTTTCCTTCTCTGATTGCCATGGCTAGGACTTCCAAAACTATGTTGAATAACAGTGGTGAGAGTGGACATCCTTGTCTTGTTCCTGATCTTAGAGGAGATGCTTTCAGTTTTTCACTGTTGAGAATGATGTTTGCTGTGGGTCTGTCGTATATGGCCTTTATTATGTTGAGGTAGGTTTCCTCTATGCCCACTTTCTGGAGAGTTTTATCATAAATGGGTGTTGAATTTTGTCAAAAGCTTTTTCTGCATCTATTGAGATGATCATATGGTTTTTATTCTTCAATTTGTTATATGGTGTATCACATTGATAGATTTGCGTATATTGAAGAATCCTTGCATCTCTGGGATAAATCCCACTTGATCATGGTGTATGATCCTCTTAATATGTTGTTGGATTCTGTTTGCTAGTATTTTGTTGAGGATTTTTGCATCTATATTCATCAGTGATATTGGTCTGTAATTTTCTTTTTTTGTAGTATCTTTGTCTGGTTTTGGTATCAGGGTGATGGTGGCCTCATAGAATGAGTTTGGGAGTGTTCCTTCCTCTGCAATTTTTTGGAAGAGTTTGAGAAGGATGGGTGTTAGCTCTTCTCTAAATGTTTGATAGAATTCAACTGTGAAGCCATCTGATACCGGACTTTTGTTTGTTGGAAGATTTTTAATCACAGTTTCAATTTCATTACTTGTGATTGGTGTGTTCATATTTTCTATTTCTTCCGGTTCAGTCTTGGAAGGTTATACCTTTCTAAGAATTTGTCCATTTCTTCCAGCTTGTCCATTTTATTGGCATAGAGTTGCTTGTAGTAGTCTCTTAGAATGCTTTGTATTTCTGCAGTGTCTGTTGTAACTTCTCCTTTTTCATTTCTAATTTTATAGATTTGAGTCCTCTCCCTCTTTTTCTTGGGGACTCTGGCTAATGGCTTACCAATTTTGTTTATCAGTCCTCTCCCTCTTTTTCTTGGGGACTCTGGCTAATGGCTTACCAATTTTGTTTATCTTCTCAAAGAACCAGCTTTTAGTTTTATTGATCTTTGCTATTGTTTTCTTTGTTTCTATTTCATTTATTTATGCTCAGATCTTTATGATTTCTTTCCTTCTGCTAACTTTGGGTTTTGTTTGTTCTTCTTTCTCTAGTTCCTTTAGGTGTAAGTTAGATTGTTTATTTGAGATGCTTCTTGTTTTTTGAGGTAGCTTGTATAGCTATAAACTTCCCTCTTAGAACTGCTTTTGCTGCATCCCATAGGTTTTGGACCATCGTGTTTTCATTGTCATTTTTCTCTAGGTATTTTTTGATTTCCTCTTTGATTTCTTCAGTGATCTCTTGCTTATTTAGTAACGTATTGTTTAGCCCCCATGTGTTTGTGTTTTTTACGTTTTTTTCCCTGTAATTCATTTCTAATCTCATAGCGTTGTGGTCAGAAAAGATGCTTGAAATGATTTCAATTTTCTTAAATTTACTGAGGCTTGATTTGTGACCCAAGATGTGATCCATCCTGGAGAATGTTCCGTGCGCACTTGAGAAGAAAGTGTAATCTGCTGTTTTCCGATGGAATGTCCTATAAATATCAATTAAATCTATCTGGCCTATTGTGTCATTTAAAGCTTCTGTTTCCTTACTTATTTCCATTTTGGATGATCTGTCCATTGGTGTAAATGAGGTGTTAAAGTCCCCCACTATTACTGTGTTACTGTCGATTTCCTCTTTTATAGCTGTTAGCAGTTGCCTTATGTATTGAGGTGCTCCTATGTTGGGAGCATATATATTTATAATTGTTATATCTTCTTCTTGGATTGATCCCTTGATCATTATATAGTGTCCTTCCTTGTCTCTTGTAACATTCTTTATTTTAAAGTCCATTTTATCTGATATGAGTATCGCTACTCCAGGTTTCTTTTGATTTCCATTTGCATGGAATATCTTTTTCCATTCCCTCACTTTCAGTCTGTATGTGTCCCTAGGTCTGAAGTGGGTCTCTTGTAGACAGCATATATATGGGTCTTGTTTTTGTATCCATTCAGGAAGCCTGTGTCTTTTGGTTGGAGCATTTAATCCATTCACGTTTAAGGTAATTATCGATATGTATGTTCCTATGACCATTTTCTTAATTGTTTTGGGTTTGTTTTTGTAGGTCTTTTCTTCTCTTGTGTTTCCCACTTAGAGAAGCTCCTTTAGCATTTGTTGTAGAGCTGGTTTGGTGGTGCTGAATTCTCTTAGCTTTTGCTTGTCTGTAAAGCTTTTGATTTCTCCATCGAATCTGAATGAGATCCTTGCTGGGTAAAGTAATCTTGGTTGTAGGTTCTTACCTTTCATCATTTTAAGTATATCATGCCACTCCCTTCTGGCTTGTAGAGTTTCTGCTGAGAAATCAGCTGTTAACCTTATGCGAGTTCCCTTGTATGTTATTTATTGTTTTTCCCTTGATGCTTTCAATAACTTTTCTTTGTCTTTAATTTTTGCCAATTTGATTACTATGTGTCTCAGCGTGTTTCTCCTTGAGTTTATCCTGTATGGGACTCGCTGTGCTTCCTGGATTTGGGTGGCTATTTCCTTTCCCATGTTAGGGAAATTTTCGACTATAATCTCTTCAAATATTTTCTCAGGTCCTTCCTCTCTCTCTTCTCCTTCTGGGATCCCTATCATGTGAATATTGTTGCATTTAATGTTTTCCCAGAGGTCTCTTAGGCTGTCTTCATTTCTTTTCATTCTTTTTTCTTTATTCTGTTCCGCAGAAATGAATTCCACCATTCTGTCTTCCAGGTCACTTATCCGTTCTTCTGCCTCAGTTATTCTGCTATTGATTCCTTCTAGTGTCGTTTTCATTTTAGTTATTGTATTGTTCATCTCTGTTTGTTTGTTCTTTAATTTTTCTAGGTCTTTGTCAAACATTTCTTGCATCTTCTCGATCTTTGCCTCCATTCTTTTTCCAAGGTCCTGGATCATCTTCACTATCATTATTCTGAATTCTTTTTCTGGAAGGTTGCCTATCTCCACTTCATTTAGTTGTTTTTCTGAGGTTTTATCTTGTTCCTTCATCTGGTACATAGCCCTCTGCCTTTTCATCTTGTCTATATTTCTGTGAATGTGGTTTTTGTTCCACAGGCTGCAGGATTGTAGTTCTTCTTGCTTCTGCTGTCTGCCCTCTGGTGGATGAGGCTACCTAAGAGGCTTGTGTAAGTTTCCTGATGGGAGGGACTGGTGGTGGGTAGAGGTGACTGTTGTTCTGGTGGGCAGAGCTCAGTAAAACTTTAATCCACTTGACTGCTGATGGGTGGGGCCGGGTTTCCTCCCTGTTGGTTGTTTGGCCTGAGGCGACCCAACACTGGAGCCTACCTGGGCTCTTTGGTGGGGATCAGGGCAGACTCTGGGAGGGCTGACGCCAAGGAGCACCCCCCAGAACCTCCGCCGCCAGTGTCCTTGTCCCTACCGTGAGCGACAGCCACCCCCCGCCTCTGTAGGAGACCCTCCTACACTAGGAGGTAGGTCTGGTTCAGTCTCCCCTGGGGTCACTGCTCCTTCCCCTGGGTCCCGATGCGCACACTACTTTGTGTGTGCCCTCCAAGAGTGGAGTCTCTGTTTCCCCCAGTCCTGTCGAAGTCCTGCAATCAAATCCCACTAGGCTTCAAAGTCTGATCCTCTAGGAATTCCTCCTCCCGTTGCCAGACCCCCAGGTTGGGAAGCCTGACGTGGAGCTCAGAACCTTCACTCCAGTGAATGGACTTCTGTGGTATGTGTTCTCCAGTCTGTGAGTCGCCCCCCCAGCAGTTATGGGATTTGATTTTACTGTGATTGCACCCCTCCTACCATCTCATTGTGGCTTCTCCTTTATCTTTGGATGTGGGGTACCTTTTCTGGTGAGCTCCAGTGTCCTCCTGTCGATGATTGTCCAGCAGCTAGTCGTGACTCTGGCATTCTCACAAGAGGGAGTGAGAGCACGTCCTTCTACTCTGCCATCTTGGTTCCTTATGCCAAAAGCAGTATCATTTCTGACCACCTTAGCAGCATCTGAAAAATCTTGGTCTATTCTTATATATATATATATATATATATACACACACACACACACACACAATCACACATACATACAAACACATGTAAGTGCTCAACCCTCTACCTAAAGCCATTGAGTCCTCTGATCAAGCACAAAAATAACTCTTACAGTATTATAGGATTTGGTCATTAATTCATTCATCAAATAATTCATTTATTTATCAAATAATGAGTACCTACTATGTGCCAGGAACTGTTCTGGGAGCCAGGGATACAACAGCAGAAGAGTCAAAGTTTCTACCCTCACAAAAACTTTAGCATTACTACATAACATTTATCAAAAACATAGTAAATGCCAGTTATTGGCCCATGTAATCCCTTTACA
The DNA here is from genome assembly GCF_964270905.1 of Leucopleurus acutus. Lineage (NCBI taxonomy): Eukaryota > Metazoa > Chordata > Mammalia > Artiodactyla > Delphinidae > Leucopleurus > Leucopleurus acutus. Next base: position 9,171,216 of record NC_139148.1, on the reverse strand, counting down.
CGCATTTTCCCATTTATTCCTCACAGCAACCATATGAGGAGATAAAATTATTACTCCTAGTTTCCAGATGAGAACCCTGAAGCTTATGAAGATGGAGTAAATTACCCAAAGAAAGTGATAGCATGTAAATTTGAATCCAGAGAGGGTAATCATAGCACTGGGGCTAATACTGCACAACCAGTGTTAGATGTCAACTGTTAACCTATCCAGTGGTGGCATAACGTGCTGACAGGACCAAAGCAAACATGAATCTTGCTCTCTTTACTCCAATGTGGAAGGATTCTGGAGCTTTCTTTCTTGGCTCTCTCTTCCCACGGCTTCTGCGTCTAGGAAGAGGAGTGCCCTTGCTTGCACTTGGTCCTCATTCTTCATTCCTTCCTCTCTCGTTCCTGGAAAGGGAACAGCAGGGAGGAAATTGCCTCTCCAGCCCACGCGCAGCTGTTGGAAGGAAGCTCTGGCGGGCACCGAGCTCTTCCAGAAGCGGGATTCCAGGAGGAGCCGTTCCCTGCTCCTCACCTTGGCTCGCCCACTTTTGGATGAGCTTCATCCACATGCCACCTGTTATGTGCAGCTCAAGGTCTGGTACTGGCTCCCTGTCAGAGCCCAAACAGGGCTCTCTGCTCCAAGTGGAGACCCAAGTAGTGGAAGGAAAGCATGTCTAAAAGGGAAAGGGGAGAAAATGCTGGACTGCACCCTCTGAGCAACAGCCCTTGGACACACCTCGAGCGGCAGCTGCCCAACTGGCAAGGCCTGTGTCAGGCAGCTGTGTGCCCAGGAATGGGGAGCAGCACACATATGGCAGAGTGGGGCCGTGCCATCTGTCACACACCCGTGCCAGCCTCTTCGCTTTAGGCAAGGTGGGAGTGGGAGGCGTCAGGAGAAAAGCAACAGCTCACCAAGCCAGCCACACGCCATGGCTCCCCTCTAACAGGCTCTTCTTCTAAACATTTAGACTCCTTCACTGCTGCCATATGGCAGTTGCCAGTGTATATGGTCCCATAATTAAGAGCATGGAGTTTGGAGTCAGAAAACCCTAGGTTTGAATTCTGCTCCACTAGGTACAGGTACAGATCTTTGAGCATCAGTTTCCTCTTTTGTAAAATGCAAATTATAATAATTACCCCTCAGTGTTGTTGAGAAGATTAAATTCAAGAGTAATTGTAAAGATCTAAGGGCAGTGCTTTTAAAAAAACATAATAGGTACTAAGTAAACAAAGCTTTTTCCATGCTGAGTCAAGTCTCTGACTGTAAAATATTCTTCTTTCGTAGGTGGTAGGTCTTCTGTCTCAGTTTGTGGGGTTTTTTTTTGCGGTACGCGGGCCTCTCACTGTTGTGGCCTCTCCCGCTGCGGAGCACAGGCTCCGGACGTGCAGGCTCAGCGGCCATGGCTCACGGGCCCAGCCGCTCCGCGGCATGTGGGATCTTCCCAGGCCGGGGCTTGAACCCGTGTCCCCTGCATCGGCAGGCGGACTCCCAACCATTGCGCCACCAGGGAAGCCCCTGTCTCAGTTTTTGGAAGTAAAAAGAGCAATGGTGCCTCTCAGTAAACTTTAATGTGCATTCAGAGCCCCTGGGGATCGTGGGAAAAGACAGATGCTGGTTCAGTAGGTCCGGGGGAGCCTGAGAGTCTGCATTTCTGATGAGCTCCCAGTGATATTGATGCTACTGGTCCAGGGACCACACTTTATGTAGCAAGGGTCTAGGAAACCAGCTGTGGTACCCTGGGTAAGCCATCTCACTCCTCTAGGCTTCAGCTTTCTCATATGTAAAATTTTTAAAGTTTACCTAGATGATTTCACATTCCTTTCATGCTATCATGCTGTGATACATTATCTGAAAAAAACGGCTGCCTACAGTTCCTCCCACACTACCTTCTCTTCTGCAGTGTGACTTTGCTGCTCCCCCTCATTGAGAGGTGGAGCCCCTCCCCTTGAATCTGGCTGGTCCTGGGACTTGTCTGGACTGGGAGAATGTGGCAGAAATAAAGCTGTGTGACTTCCAGGATCTGGCCTGAGGAAGCTTAGCAGCTTTCCTTTTTGCCTTCTTAGGACCCAGCTGCCATGTAAAGAAGCTCAGGCTAGACTGCTGAATGAGAAGAGGGAGAGGGCCACCTGCCCCAGCTCTAAGCACTGCAGCTGAGGGGCCAAACATGTGAGCATAGCTGTCTTGAACATTCCAGCCCCAGTTCCACCTAACTTTATGCAGCTATACAAGTGACTCCAGCTGAGATCTCATGCAGCAGATGAACCACCCCGCTGAGCCCAATCCACAGAATTATGAGAAATAACAAATCTATTTTTAAAGGCATTATGTTTTGGGGGTGGTTTGTTACATAGCAATTTATAGCTGATATACATGTTTTACTCACATAGGAGATAGTACAAACTTCAAAAGCCAGAACTGTTGGAAGAACTACAAAGAAACATGCCTACCAAATGGAGGGTAGAATATATGCCAAGAGCTGATGTTTACATTTACAGATCTCTCTTCTGTATTCAGTTCAATTTAATAAGTACTTATTCAGGGCTCCTGTGAGAAAAGTTGGAGACATAATTCCAAGAAACTTGCAATATATTTGGGAACGGTAGTATGTTACAAAGAAAACATGCATCAATTAATAAAAGTGCACTAAGCCTGTATTTGAGAATCAAAATATTTTAATATCAACAATAAAGTTCTATGGACACCTAAAAGGAGTTCAGTCAGTGTATTCTGGAGTTATTAGAGAACAATTCACCAGAGGAAGTACAACTCAGACCTGGATAAATGACGGAGTAAAAAGAAGTATGTAAAGATTGAGTAATGGTGTTCAAATTTGCTGTAGAAAAAGGAAAAACTCAGCCCTATTGACAAATACATTCTAGAAAGTTCTCAAAGTCCTTTATACAGAGAATGACAATTTTAAAGAGATCTTTGAAATTACTATTTGCTATGACACACATAATTTCACTAAATTAGTAAATTGTGGAGATTTAAGAATATTATAGAATATATGTGATAGAAATACAAATAGTTGAATTTCAGAGATTTAACACAGGTAAAAATTGTGAAGGAATAGTGTGAAAGCCAAAAGATGATGACATAGAACTTTGAAAGTGAAAAGAGTATACAAAATAGAATTGGGAAATAAATATAAAGGATTCAATGTATGTAGTGATCATCTTTAGCCCTCTCATCCACATCCTGGTTATAATATACTTCATTTTGGAAAGTCTTTTCTATTAGGTGGTTGCTATTGGCAATGTGAAACCTCAGAATTAAAAATTTCCAATAATATTCCAATAAAATGAGTTCAGTGTTTAAGAATAAGATGTAAGAAAATAAAATTATGCTTATTTTTATAATACTCTTTTAAAGCATTTTCTATAAGAAAATTATGCATTTACACATCATGTTTTAACTGTATTGGATAATAAATCAACCAATACATTTTTTTAGAACAAGAAATTAATCTTGTAGGCACCCTCTCAAAACTCCATTTGTCTATGTTATCATTTTGCTACCTCTTTCCCCATGAAAACCCAAGGGGAAAGAACACAATCCTGACATACTGGTAATGTGAGACCTCAGAATAGTACTTGTTTTAGACGAAAGTTCCAACCCAAAATCATAGTCGAGTGTTCAAGTATTCACAAAGACCAAAGACCAGCTTAGTAAGGGTATAATGTCACCCTCCCACTAGCATATAGATCAGTGCCAGGTACATAGTCCGCAATCTACAGTCACTACCTGAACACACGTCAATGCATGCAAGCTTTCTCAAGGACAGCCTTGGAGAGAGGAAGTAAGAAAATATAGGACTTCTTTTTTTTTTCAATCTCATAGCTAAATCCTTTGAACATTCCTTCACTTATCCATTTAACAATGAAGTTAAAAGGCCAATATTGAAAAAGCTACAGTAATTTAAAACCTAAGTAAAGGGGCTTCCCTGGTGGCACAGTGGTTAAGAATCTGCCTGCCAATGCAGGGGACACGGGTTCGAGCCCTGGTCCGGGAAGATCCACATGTCACGGAGCAACTAAGTCCGTGTGCCAGAACTACTGAGCCTGCGCTCTAGAGCCCGCACACCTAGAGCCCGTGCTCTGCAACAAGAGAAGCCACCACAATGAGAAGCCAGTGCACCGCAGCAAAGGGTAGCCCCCGCTGGCCTCAACTAGAGAAAAGCCCGGGTGCAGCAACAAAGACCCAGTGCAGCCAAAAAAAACCTAAGTAAAGGGATATTTATTTGTTGAGTACCTAAACCAGGGTGGGGAAAAACAGACAATAAGCAAACTGATAAATTTATAGAATGCTGGATGATTGCAAGTACTCTGAAGAAAATTCAAGCTGCATCTAGAGGAGGCGAGCACTGAGCATGAACAAGTTTTAGGTAAGGTGTTCAGGAAAATTTTGTGTCTGAGAAGGAGACATGTGAGCAGAGATGTGAGTGGTAAAATATTCCAGAAAAAGGGAGCCATTAGCACAAAAATCCTGAGTCAGAAAGGAGAGTTGCTATTAAGATATGACTAACAGGTTACAAAATTAATACTAAAAAACAGAGAAACAGAATAAGCCAAAAAAATTCAATAACAAAAAATCAAAAATGGCTTTGTGTGTGAGTGTGTATATTCTCTGCTTTGGGGTTTTGAGTTCTGTATTGGGGAGGAGAGATGGCATTCCTCCGGCAAATAAATTAAAGACACAGAACTTCCAACCCATTAGTTTCAGTCCCCTGGGAGGATTCTGTTCAATCCTGTCAGCCATTATCTATAATACAGGATAACCATCTTTACCTGAGAGTGGGCTTTGAAAGGGCAAAGCATAGTCCTTGTCACAGAAGGGTCCTTCAAGTGCATGTTGAATTGCCTGGGGAAGGACCTTGTGACATCTCTGTTTGCTTTTCAAAACACTGAGTTTGTCTGTGCTTTGTAACTGAGGAAAAAAACCAACAACAAACGGTTTGTCTAAATCGATCTCCTCTCTGTAATTCCAACATCTTTCCTAACTGTTTCCTTCTAGAAATCCACTTTATTGAGACAGTAGGAGACTCCCTAATTGTCATCTTAAAAATCTTCAGAAAACAGGAGTGCATTTTGGAGAAAATTATGAACAGGGAGTACACATTGGCGAGGTCTGAATTACTGATTACTATCGGATACACATTCTTGATTTGTGTCAGAAGAGCTGAGAAACTAACAAATATGACTCCTCAGGGCAGGTATCTCTTCGCGGAATAAAGCACTCTCTAAGCTGGGCATCTCACAGGGGGACCTTGGTTTCATAAGTATTTAGCCATAAATTCATCCCAGCTACTGAAAGCATAGATGGAATAATCAATCACACAAATGAGCCTTAATAAGATTTTGCTTTATTTGAGTATATATTAAACTCAAAGCTTTCACATAATAGCTTTTGTGCACAGTTAATTTAATAAAGTCTATTGAATAGAGACAATCTGTTGGGCAGCACTTCTAAGCCTTTACTGGCAGGGAGGGAGCCATACGCCTCTCTGAGAAACTGAAGAAAGTGATGGGCCCTTTTCCCCAGAAAAAAATGCTTAAACAAATAAGAATCTGCATTAAGTATGGAGGAGTTCATGGACCCCCTGGGTCTGTTGTTGAAGCCCCCTAACTCGAAGACACTGGAGGACAAAGAACGTGACAACAGTAACACCTCATGGCTGCATGGCACTAGAGGAGTTTTAATTTTATAGGTGATGTGTATACTCAAGCAGGCCGTGTTGACATACAGTTTTAACATTAAAACATTTTTCTAATTGTGGTAAAATATACATAACATAAAATTTACTGTCGTAACCATTTTTTACTGTACAGTTCACTAGTGTTAAGTATATTTACATTGTTGTACAACAGATCTCCAGAAGTTTTTCATCTTGCAAAACTGAAACTCCAACAACCCGCCATCCCCCCGCTCCCCCCCGCAACTACCATTCTACTTTCTATGAATTTGACTACTCTAGGGACCTCATACAAGAGTATCTGTCTTTTTGTGTCTGTCATTTCACTTGGCTTAATGTCCTAAAGGTTCACCCTTGCTGTAGCATGTGTCAGAATTTCCTTCCTTTTAAAGGCTGAATAACATTCCATTGCATGTATAGACCACATTTTGCTTATTCATTCATCTGTGATGGACACTTGGTTTGCTTCTACCTTTTGGTTGCTGTGAAAACTTTTGCCATAAACGTGAGTGTACAGATATCTCTTCGAGAACCTGCTTTCAATCCTTTTGGATGCACACCCAGAAGAAGAATAACACAATGAGTCTGATGGAGCCATTTTTATGGGCCCTCTTGATGAAAGGAACACTAGGACTCAGCAATTCTGAGTCAGGTCCCTTGGCAAAAGGGACCCTCCAAAATGTGAGACTGGCATGTCGTTACCAAGTCATGCATAGGACAGACTTCTGTGATCCTTATTCTATACTTAACCCCTCTTCAATTCTACGAATTTCACTTTCTACTTTATTCATTTCAGTTATTTTTCTGAATTTTTATAAGTATCCATTAACTTTATAATAAAAAGGCAATAAAGATCGTTCAAAGTCTGTTAGAACTAAGTATCTAAGGGTATCTCAACTATCTCTTAAAAGCATCAATTCAAAGGAAATTTATAATATGAATATTGGTGAATGGATTCTATAGAGAGAGAATATATATTGGGTTGGCCAAAAAGTTCGTTTGGGGAAACGAACTTTATTTCAAGACTTTCTGTGCAGTATGGAGCTGAGAATAGGAACACAACTTCCTCCTCTTTCCCCCTAGTGTCCAACATAACACTGACCAATAAAATTGAGTATGCTCAAGAGGCCTTCAAATATCAGAGGTGTCTATCCTTGAGTTATCAAATGGAAAAGGAAATAAGTTGAATTTTTAGTTAAGTATAATTCTCTGTTGAATGTAAACAAGTAGAGCCATTGTAATTTTATAGGTGAAATTCATTAACACGAGGTATAGACCATTCAAGATGTCTATGTTAGCTCCAAGAATGAGTGGTCACTCAGCTGAGCGTGGCCTTTATGAGCGGAGGACAATGGTTAGCATGTGACTCCTCGTTATGGGGGGTTTGCCCGCCAGAGGGTGCCTGAACCTACTCTTTACCTCCTCACTTCTAACTCCCAGCTTCTCCAAAGCCCACCACAGGGGAGATGAGGCCCTAGGATGGAGAAAGGACATCCATTGGTTTATTTCCTGGTTATCAGAGCAGCTGGAATTTTAATGATTTGGTCTTGGGCCATGTCCATGCAGTGGCATCAATAACTAGCTGAGTCACAAGAGCTCTAACAACACAGCTGGGTCAAAACCGTTTCATTAAAAAATCTCTTCGGACTTCCCTGGTGGCGCAAGTGGTTAAGAATCTACCTGCCAATGCAGGAGACATGGGTTCGATCCCTAGTCCGGGAAGATCCCACATGCCGCGGAGCAACTAAGCCGGCGAGCCACAACTACTGAGCCCACACACCGCAAATACTGAAGCCCGCACACCTAGAGCCCGTGCTCCGCAACTAAGAGTAGCCCCCGCTCGCCACAACTAGAGAAAGCCCACGTGCAGCACCAAAGACCCAACGCAGCCAAAAAAAAAATCTCTTCAAAACACCGTGTGTCTATTTACATTATCTAAAGTCAAACCCAAGAACTTGGCTATGGTATTCCAAGCTGTTGTGGATTCAGGTCATCAATAATTGACTTCAGAACATACTGCGTTTGGAAGTGTCCTCGATTACTTTACAATTCTTCCTGTGCATATATACTGCAAGATTCAGTCCCCTTAGCAACCGAGAATTTCTGCTTGTCTGCTTATGGCTGTTTTCAAGTACCACAAATATTTACAAAGGGTCCAGAGGCTCTCTCTCCTTGTAGACTCTGTTTTCCGAACTGATACTAGGTCTACTCCTTTTTTTACCTCCTCTCTACCCTGCCCAGATCTTAGTATAATGCTCTGCACATCCAAGATATTTTTAAATTTTAAGACTTAATTATCTTCTAGAAAGATTAGAGAACCCTTTACCAGGATGTCATAAAAAAGGAATATGGATGGATGAGTAGCTTTGGGTTATAGCATCAGCTAGATGCATCTCTCCTTTCTCTCACATAAGGACAGGTCCTGATGGCAAATCATTGAGAATTTTGGTGAAAAAATTAGATTTTTTTCCAGCTTTGTTAAGGTATAAAAATTGATTATTTAATCAATTTTTCAAGCTCTAATTTCTATCTTTGTGCCAGTGAGTCCCAATTTGTATTTTCAGCCCAGACTGCTCTTTACAGCTCCTGCCTACTAGGTATTATTACCTGAGAGGCCCTTTACACTTCAAAATTGTCCAAAGTTGAGCTCATTTAGCCTCTAAAATATCAACTGTATATAAGCTGGGACTTTGTTTTGTTCACTGTTGGAATCCCAGGACCTAAAATAGTGCCTAGCATGCAGGTGGGTGCTCAATAAAGATTTGTGGAATGAACTGATGATGAATGAATGCATGAAAATGAATGAATGAAAAGATCCTCCCAGAAGGCAGAGTCTTTCAGTAATGCTCCACATGTTACAAGAGGGTTCTCCAACACTTGACAATTAAGATGGAACCCTATACCTCTTCCCATTATCTCATCCCTCCAGCCTCCTTTCTCTTTTATCAAATGGCCCTCTCTGCTGCCTCGTCCCCATCCACCTCTAAATATGCTCAAAATCTACTATCATAAAATAAAATGTTCCTTTATTATACAAGTCTATCTATAAATCTGTTCACTCTGTATTCCTATAATTTTGAATACCCTAGAGTTCCCAACTCACACCCCAGTCTTTCTCTCCTCTGTGCCTTTTTCAGGCAAGGAATGGCTCGCTTGGAATGCCCTCCCACTCCCCTGGAGGAGCTCTCTTTTGCCTAGCTATCTCCCTCTTATCCTTCAATTCCCACTGCAGGTATTATCTCCCCTATGAAGCCTCTTCGGTACCCATCTCCTCCCAAGCAACCAGGCAAAGTGGTCTTCCCCTGTGCCCTCGTAATATCCTAAGCCAGGCCTTCCCAAACTTTTTCACATCTTGGTACACATAGAAAATGGCTGAGGGTAAATGCATAAGGCTGCGCACGGCCTAGGTCTCAGGCCATCACAGTCCTTGTGCAGCACCATCTAGGTACACTTGTGACCCAGTCATGGTATGCCAGTGCGGCACGTCAAGATTGTTGGTAACTGCTCTCAGCAGGTTACAATTACTACATTCACTCCACTGTACTGTAATTATTTGTGTTTGTGTTTGTCCCTCATTGCACCTGTGAACTCCTCAAGGACAAGAACTCTGTTTTCTCATTTTTTATGCTTTAAATTATCACATACTAAAATTGACCTTTTTTGGACATATAGTTCTATAAATGTTATCACATGTATAGATTCCTGCAACCATGACCACAATTAGGATACAGAATAGTTCTGTCACACAAGGCACTATCACACACTCCTTCCACCTCTAACCCCTGGAACCCATTGATCTGTTCTCTGTCACTGTACTTTTGTCTTTTTGAGACTGTCATACAAATAGAACCAGACAGTATGTAACCTTTTGAAACTGGCTTCTTTCACTCAGCGTAACGTGTCTGACATTCATCCAAATTGTTATGTATATCAATAGTTTGTTCCTTTTTATTGCTGAGTAGTATTTCATTGTGAGGATTTAATGCAGTTTGTTTATCCATTCATCCACTGAAGGATATATGGGGTGTTTCCAGTTTGGGGCAATTTCGAATACAGCTGCTATAAACATTTGTGAAAGGTTTTTCTGTGAACGTGAGTTTTCATTTCTCTAGGGTAAATACCCAGGAGTGGGATCATATGGGTTTACGGCAACTGTATACTTAGCTTTATGAGAAATCAACAAGTGGTCTCCAAAAGCGATACTGTTTTGCTGCTATATCTTACTGGCAATGTATGAGACTTTCAGTTGTTCCACATCCTTCCTAGCACTTGGCATTGCCAGCATTTTTCATTTTTGCCATTCTGTTAGGTGTGTTGTAGCTTCTCATTATAGCCTTGACTTTTATCTTTGTACTCCAGCAATTAGTACATTGGTGGATCCTCAATAAGTATTTGTTGAACTGAAATAAACTTATCCCATTTTTCACTCCTGTTTCAAATTCACTAATGCTTTCACTATACTTTCTACCAAGCTTTGTGCTTAAAAACCAAAGAAATTGCATAGAAGTACTAAACTCCCTCCTATCCTCCTGTACTCACTCCTTTTCCCAAGTCCTAAAAGAATCACTCTTCCTATTAAAAGATTGATATAGCAATATAATCTATACCTTTCACTCAGACTTAAAGACCTGCAAGCAAGGTTGCTTTTGAAAGGCTTCACTATCACTGCTACTAGTACTAACAATAAGAATCACCATTGGTAATTAGATAATTGGATGAGCCAGGCACTGTGCTAGGGGCTGTCCCTATAGTAACTCACTTACCCCTCCAACCACACAAGGTAGATATTATCCTCTCTTTACAGATGTGGGGACTGAGGTTTGATGAAACTGACAAACTTGCCCAAAGTCATACAGCCAATAAGAGAAGGCACCAGAGTACACACCCAGGTCAGGCTGGTTCCAGAAACCACAGTCCTAAGCATCGTCTGTGGCTGCTCTCCTGGGCAAAGGAACCAGCTGCTCTCCAATCAACAACAAAAACAATCTCAAATCACGTTAATTTTGAAGGAATATAAAACTTCAGGAAGTGAACCATTCTCCTCCTCACATCAGTCTTATGATAACTCCTTCAGATCAGCAATGAGGCACATGGATGAGGGGTGCAGGGACCACTAGTCTGGGAACACTGCACTGCTTGAATGGAGGACAGACTCAGGATTTTAGATCTTATTCCTGTGAAGCCAGCAGCAGACGTGGGACTCAACTGAGCATCACTTGTTGCTCTATGAAAATTACCCCCATTCACTGAATCTTGAACCACATTTACATACTTCTATACTTCAGAGCATCCTCCACGGGAGACATGAGCTGAAGTTATAATAATGGCTGCTTTTTACGTTGAGTCATAAAAATAAAATAGAATTATATATATATAATAAAATTAATAATGTACTAACCTGAATCATCTAATGACTGAGCACATCCAGGGATAACATAGAACTTCAGTCTTTAGAGATATACCTAGCATTAATTCTAATAAAACAAGACATACTAGACTTTTCAGTGGATGCATGGAGTTAAACCTATGGCCAACAAACCATCAAATTGGAATTCAGTAGTTTGGCTTTAGTATTTTGATTTAAAATATTTCTTCTCTCTTTTATTACCTACTTTCTCCCAAACTCATAAACAATATGCTTGGAAGCTGAATCTATTTCTTTTTATGTTATTGACCAGGCAAGAAAGAGACACAAGTCTCAGGACCCTATGTCTTAAGGAGTCCCTTTCCTTAGCCCAAATATTCAATCATTTCATCCTTCAAGTATGAAATCAGCAGGAAAATGTGTGCACTAAAAAGGAAAGTTATCCAATGAAATTATGTCACAAGCAAACAGTAGTTTTGAGGGATCATCGTTGCTAGTTCCAAAATGTCGACCGTTTTGTGTGTTTTAGTCCCACATAAGGACAACATCAATTTCTAAATTTTCCTTACAGTGAACTACATAACAGAAAGAGGTTTCACCGGCACTCATGCAAATGAGTTAAACTGTTTTAAAACAAAGAGTGCCACCAAGTGATTACTGTCGTGGAAAATTATGGCGCCTCTAAAAATTATTTGGCTCAAAGTCCCAAGTAGTAAAATTCAAGGGTAATGAATTTTATCCATTTGGAGAGCTTCTTCAACCTGTGGCAGTTCCTTTATACTTGGGCCTCCACACAATGTTCCCACTGCAATGCTTAAACACTCAATAATCATAGAGTCTACTGAAAGAATATCATTTAAACAAATTCGTAAGTGGCTTAAAATACACAGTGCCGGTGATTAATGAGGAAGCATTAAAGAGCAGAATGACTGGAAACCTTCCAATCAGCACTCCGAAATGTACTCATCACTGACAAATTTCTCAGACTTGAAACTTTGACAACCTCGAGAAAGAATTCCATATTTATATAAACCATAAGCCACTCAGCAATGATCTGAACTTGCTGTAAAACGCTGATTTTTCTCAAAAGAGCAAAACTTCTTTATCAAGACCACTGAACACAAAGAAGCGATTAAACACACACCAATTTGCATAGGCAACATAGCATTTTCTGTTTAAAAATCAAAACTTTTCATCCAGACAGATACATTTTTCTCTTAGAAGATACCTTTTTAAAAGAAAATAAACACAGCACAATCCAATTTCCCTTGCAAAAAGTGCAATCAAAAGTTTACAGAATTATACCCTATTATAATACCATATATAAGGACGAGCAGCTGATACCAGTTTCTGTTTTCCCCAAAATGCCTCTGGACATTGAGTCTTAAGGAAATAACCAGAGTAGTGTACAGTTTTGTACTTTTCTTTTACAGGATATTCCCACCTCACCTGCAATATTCTTTTGAAATATTAGAATTACCGGGATAAAACCTCAGAAGCATCTCATCACTCTTGTATCAAAGGCATCATTCTTATATAATTCTGACACATGGCTTTCAACCCTTGTGCAAAAAAATTCACCCTACAGAAAAACATGAGCTAATCTCCAAAAGCAATGATAAGCCCCTTGATATTTGCACTTGAGGACTATTACTCACGGGCATAGGTGTGCTCCTTCATCCTCTACTGCCTTGCCGAAGCCCCAGGGAATGGAGAAGTTCAGCCAAGTTTCTCCTTCAAGATCCTCACCCATGGTAGCAAGCCAAATCAGCTCACCTCTGCCTAAAGATGGAGAGAAAGAACTCGGTTTTTGAGTCCTTTATAAGAAGAATGTTTGTATCACAACAAACAACTGCTAGACAAGAAGAGTGAGGGGGAAGGAGAGGAGGAATCGATGCTGCGAGGCCAATCGTATTTCATCACTCAGCTACTTGGAAACCAGATATGCTGAGACAATCACGTGCTTTGAGAGATTTGAGGATGCAAAAGAGGACGAGCTCTGTCTTTTGTAAATTATTAACAGGGACTTTTTTCCTGACCATGAGCAAAGATTCACAGGTTACTCGTTTCAGAAAAAAAGCAATCAGGTTTGGCACGGAGCACATAAATCGACAAGTCAAGAAACAAGATTGATGATCAGAGCTCTGCCACTGACCCCTATGAATCAGGACAACCCTGTGCAGTTAGAATCGAGGCAATGTTACATTGGGAATAAAGCGGCACCTTCTAAAGAGGCCCATAACTGCAATTTCAGCATTTGCCTCTGATGAAAATGAATATTTGCTCCACCCATCTGAGAACTCACTATGGGCTATTTGGCACTATGAGCTGGAATGAAGCCACACCTGCATGCAATTCTCACAGCTCTCCTAGGTTTCAAAGTGCTGTGAACTTCTCACATGGCTTGCTTGTGTTTCATCCAAATTTGAGATTTAACATGCCTGCCTTAAAGCCATTCGAAGTTGCCAGTGTTAATGCTAGATCCTACCGAGTAATTTAAACTTAGTGGGAAGATGCTGATTCAGAAAGCTTTCAGAAAGCACTGGCTTCCCACGACACAGACGGGGGCATTTGGGGCGCACTGTGCTGAGTGCTATGGAATGTCCCCTTCTCTCTAGGCCAGGATTTCTCAACCTCAGCGTTACTGGCATTGTCGGCTGGATACTTCTTGTTGCAGGGCTGCCCTGCACACTGGGGGATGTTTAGCAGAATTTCTGGCCTCTACCCACTAAATGCCAGTAGCACCTCCAGCTGTGACAACTAAAAATGTCTCCAGCCATTGCCAAATATCCACTGGGAGGGAGAATCACCCGGCTTGAAACCACTGCTCTAGACCCAATTCTTTCGTGAAGTTTTTCAAAACAGGAGGAATGTTATTTACATTGGAGATAGGCTCATGCCAAACACAGGTGGTAGGTAAATAGTCAAGGCTGTGGGTGAACCCTAGGACTCATATGCAGGTGGCCAATTCGATTTGCCTTAATGGAGACACATTCAAAGTGGGGAATATAGGTCCACCGGTTAGGACTCAGAGCTTTCACTGCTGGGGTCCGGGTGCAATCCCTGTTGGGGAACTAAGATCCCATAAGCCATGCATGGCCAAAATAAATAAATAAATAAAGTGGGGAATACAAACTCCACATTTACATTTGCAAACCGCTCACTATTTGTGACGGTTAATTGTATGTGTCAACTTGACTGGGCCAAGGGATGCCCAGATATCTGGTTAAACATTATTTTGGGTGTATCTGTGAGGTGCTTCTAGATGAGATGATTAACATCTCAACCCGTAGACTGAATAAAGCAGATCACCTTCCCCACTGTGGGTGGGCCTCATTCAAGGGAGAATTCACTCTCCACCTGACTGTTTCCGAACTGGGACATGGGCCTTCTCCTGACCTTGGACTGGAACTGCACCACTGGCTCTCCTGGGTCCCCAGCTTGCAGATGGCAGGTCATGGGACTTCTCAGCCTCCATAATCATGGGAGCCGACTCCTTATAATCAATCAATCTGTATGTACACACATACACACAAACACACAGACACACACAGACACACAAACACACACACACAAACACACACACACACAGGCAGACCTCGGAGATGTGGGTTTGGTTCCAGACCACGGAAATAAAGCAAATATCACAATAAAGCAAGTCATGAATTTTTTGGTTTCCTAGTACATATAAGAGTGATGCTTACACTATACTGTAGTCTATTAAGTGTGCAATAGCATTATGTCTAAAAAAAATCCAACGTGCATGCCTTAATTAAAAACAGTTTATTGCTAAAAAAATGCTAACCATCATCTGACAACACAGGGTTGCTCTAAATCTTCGGTTTGTAAAAAATGCAATACCTGTGAAGTGCAATAAAATAAGGTATGCCTGTAAATACAATAATAGCAATCTATTTAAATTCAACACTGAGAAAATTAGGCGCATGGTTTCAAAACAAAAAATACAGATCAGCCAGTCCACAGGTGGTGGTGGACATCTTCTCATTAAGAAGACTGCCAAAAAAAAAAAAACAAATAAATAAAAAAGAAGACTGGCAAAGGACTTCCCTGGTGGTGCAGTGGTTAAGAATCTGCCTGCCAGTGCAGGGGACGTGGGTTCGAGCCCTGGTCTGGGAAGATCCCACATGCTGCAGAGCAACTAAGCCCATGCGCCACAACTACTGAGCCAGTGGTGTGGAGCCCGCGAGCCACAACTACTGAGCCCTCATGCCACAACTACTGAAGCCCACACGCCTAGAGCCCGTGCTCTGCAATGAGAAGTCACTGCAATGAGAAGCCTGCGCACCGCAACAAAGAGTGTCCCCCACTCACCGCAACTAGAGAAAGCCTGCGCACAGCAACAAAGACCCAACGCAGCCAGAAATAAATAAATGAATAAATAAATTTATAAAAAAAAAAGAAGACTGGCATGCCTAGAAGAAACCCTGCAATGGGGAAGTTGTCTTGGGAGAAGGAACAGCCTTCAGAGCCTCAGAATTTCCTTTCTGAGTAGGTGTGATCAAGAGGAAAGTGAGTTCCTCACGTGGTACAGTGTGTCAGTATGGCTGTCTGTCCACTCCAGGGCTTATTGTGGAAGTTACTATGGAGGGGTCAGTCTTTGAAGGGTTGAGGTTTGTGCTTTGAGGTTCCTATGGGAAAGGGTATTGAGTGGGCAGGGAAAGAAGGGTGCTGCATCCCATTTCCTTCAGGATAAGAAAGAGTTTTTAATAAAGCAGAATGGTGTTCTGAGATGTGTAAACCACGTCCCCCTCTATGGACTGGATTGTAGGAGGAGGAAGCTGTGTGCCTTGGGAACTGTCCAGGGTGCTCAACGTGGCCTGGAGAGGGGAAAGACCCTCCACTTGAGCGCTGGGTCCCAGAAGCAGGAGCTTCAGGAAATAAACTCTCTTTATGTCTAGCCTATCTCCCATATTTATTCCCTGGCTGGGTGCTGTGGATTCTTCTTTCCTTTTTTTTCAACTTGGAAACACTCACTGAATTGCTGCACTTTTACATTACAGCTGGATACCACGGATTTATTAAACGCCTACCGAGTGGCCTGTGCAATGGCAAATATGAAAGACTTAGATCACATGTTGCTACCCTCAAAGACCTTATATTCGAGGATGAGAGAGAAAGATGATAAATATCCAAGAGCAGCGGATTTGAAAGATTACATTTCATATTTTCATTTTATGTTTTTACATAAAATTGGATTATTTTGCTTAGTTTAAAAAACTAAAGGTAGGGCTTCCCTGGTGGCGCAGTGGTTGGGAGTCTGCCTACCGATGCAGCGGACATGGGTTCGTGCCCCGGTCCGGGAGGATCCCACATGCCGCGGAGCGGCTGGGCACATGGGCCATGGCCGCTGAGCCTGCGCGTCCGGAGCCTGTGCTCCGCAACGGGAGAGGCCACAACAGTGAGAGGCCCGCGCACTGCAAAAAAAAAAAAAACCTAAAGGTACACTTTGAGTGACTTTACTTATGAACATAATCATCCTTTTTGACTAGCCAATAGAAAAAGAAGACTACTATTTTTTAAAAATTAATTATTTATTTATTCAATTTATTTATTTTTGGCTGCATTGGGTCCTTGCTGCTGTGCGTGGGTTTTCTCTAGTTGCGGCAAGCGGGGGCTACTCTTCGTTGTGGTGTGTGGGCTTCTCATCATGGTGGCTTCTCTTGTTGTGGAGCTCGGGCTCTAGGCACACGGGCTTCAGTAGTTGTGGCACGTGGGCTCTAGAGCGCAGGCTCAGTAGTTGTGGCACGTGGGCTTGGTAGCTGTGGCTTGTGGGCTCTAGAGCGCAGGCTCAGTAGTTGTGGCTCATGGGCTTGGTTGCTCCGCGGCATGTGGGATCTTCCTGGACCAGGACTCAAAGCCGTGTGCCCTGCATTGGCAGGTGGATTCTTAACCACTGTGCCACCAGGGAAGCCCAAGAATACTATTTTAAAGCTGAGAAAATAATTTTATACTCATCTAAAGGAAGGTGTTGAGAATTATTTAGAGCTGCTCAGATAAAGTCCTTAATTCTGGGTCTGACATTCAAGGCCTCTGCCATCTCTTTCCAACCTTGCTTTCTGGCCCTTTCTCATACTTTCCATGTCAATTATATTAAAGAATGCAATGAGCTCCCTGTGATTTTCCACCTCCAGACATTTGGTTTTTTTCTGTTCCCTCCCATTAGACCACAAATTCCCTTCTTCCTGACCAAAATCAATCCTTCCCCAAACACCGGATTCATAGCCCATTTCCTATGATGTCTTCCACTTTCTCCAGGAGAATTAATCTCCCCACCTGGGTACTTCTAAAGGACATGGTACCTCTGTAAAAGCAGCTATCGCGCTCTGCCTTCCGTTGCAGGGACTTGTGTTCAACTTGCTAAACTCACTGACCATTCTAGTATGCTTTTTGTAGACACTTTAGGATTTTCTACATAGCTGATCATGTGACCTGCAAATGAAATCAGTTTTACTTCTTCCCTTTCGAATCCTTCTCCCCACACCGCCCACCCCCGCCTTGCTTTAATGTACTGGTTAGAACCTCCAGTATAATGTTGAATAGAAGTGGTGAGAGTGGAAATCCTTTCCTGTTCCTGACCTTACGGGAAAAGCATTCTTAAGTAGCATTATACAAAGAATTGATAAACCGAACTTTATCAAAATTTTTAAAATGCGTTCTTCAACAGTGTACGGTGTAGAGAAAATATTTTTGTGTTCCTGAATAAATTTTGCTGAAAACTTGCGATGCTGAGCTAAGAGCAACCCTTGGGAAGGTAATTAAGAACTAGGTACACACTGAGAGAACTCCAGACAGATGGACTTAACTTTGGGGGTATGTGTTTACATTTCAAGGGAAAATGAGGCTCAGGGCCTTGGAGAGCCAGAGACATTCAGGCTTATGCGGTCCCTGAAAAGATTTCACTACATTCCAGAAGGTTAGGGTAAGAACCTAGGATCCTTTCATCCTGTCTCCAAGGAGCCAAAGTTTTATTCCCTCTTTTTGAAAGAAGAAGGGGAGGCAGCGGCCTCTTTCTCTTGTTTACAAGCAAAGAAAACCCATTTTTCTTCATTCCTCACCTGTGGATTATCTGGTCCCTCATATAGGAGACTTTTCCATCTGGCTTTCATGTGATGCCCCAGGGGTAAGGTCTGGGGCAAGGGGACCAATGCAGTGATTATTAGGTAAATAACACTAATGACAGTCTGTCTCTGATTCAGAAAGCGTCACGAACACATTCAGGATAAAATGAATGAAGATGGATATTAAAAACTCAACAAAAAGACACTGGGCTTTGATTTCTGTCTCTCTTGCGGTTGGAGGCTGTAAACAAAAGGTCCTAATTTTCTGAGAAATGGCACATGCCCTCCGGTCAAAAGCAGTTTCTGTGCTCATTTACCTGCCAGTTTTCTCATTTTTTCCTTCATTTTTTTTTCTTTTATTGTGGTAAAATATACATAACATAAAACTTACCATTTAAACCATTTTTCAGTTTACAATTCAGTGACATTAGTACATTCACAATGTGCAACAAGCACTACTATCCATTTCTAGAACTTTTTCATCATCCCCCAAAGAAACTCTGTACCCATTCAACAATAACTCTCCATCACCCCCTCCCCCAGCCCCTAGTAACCACCATTCTACTTTCTGTCTCTATGAATTTGCCTATTCTAAAGTACCTCATATAAGTGAAACCATAGAGTATTTGTTCTTTTGTCTTTGGCTTATTTCACTTAACATAATGTTTTCAAACTTCATCCATGTTGTAACATGTATGAGAATTTCATTCCTTTTTATGGATGAATATATCCCACTGTATGCACAGACCACATTTTGTTTATCATTCATCTGCTGATGGACCCCTGGGTTGTTTCCATCTTTTGGATATTGTGACTAATGCTGTTATGAACACTGGTGTGTAAGAATCTGTTTGAGTCTCTGCTTTCAATGCTTTTGAATATATACCTAGGAATAGAATTGCTGGATCACAGGGTATTTCTATGTTTAACTTTTTGAGGAACTAGCAAACTATCTCATACAGCAGCTGCACCACTTTTCTTTCCCCCCAGCAGTGCACAAGGGTTCCAATTCCGCACATCCTCACCAACACTTGTTATTTTATCTCTTCCTTCACTTTTGTACTTTTGTCAGCTCATCAGTAATTTTAAGCTTTTAAAAAAGTATTTTATCTAGAGAATTGGTCTGAATAACCCTGCTACTCTTAGAAACAGGAGACCTCCTTTTACTTTTTTTTTTTAAACAAATTTTCATGACAATATCACACAGAGTTGGTACAATAAATCTCAAAGTAATATCATTGGCTCTACAGCACCTGGGGAAACTTTTATTTTTGATAGAATGCTAAGAACAAGTACATCTTTAAATTTACATTAAAATATATATTATCTTGAATTCCTAGGTTCATTTTTAGTACTCCTCTTTATACAAATTTCTACCCTTCTCATGTGGCTGACATGGTGTTAACATGAAATGAACATGTTAACACTAAAAATACATCATGGGGCTTCCCTGGTGGCACAGTGGTTAAGAATCCGCCTGCCAGTACAGGGGACACGGGTTCGAGCCCTGGTCCAGGAAGATCCCACATGTCACGGAGCAACTAAGCATGTGCGCCACAACTACTGAAGCCTGAGCCTCTAGAGCCCGTGCTCCGCAACAAGAGAAGCCACCGCAATGAGAAGCCCATGCACCGCAACGAAGAGCAGCCCCCGCTCACCACAACTAGAGAAAGTCCGTGCGCAGCAATGAAGACCCAGTGCAGAAAGAAAGAGAGAGGGAGAGAGAGAGAGAGAGAGAGAGAAAGGAAGGAAGGAAGGAAGGAAGGAAGGAAGGAAGGAAGGAAGGAAGGAGGGAAGAAAGGAAGGAAGAAAGAAAAGAAAAGGAAACAAAGGCGGATCTATTTTTAAAAAAATAAAATAAAATAAAAATACATCATCGGGCTTCGCTGGTGGCGCAGTGGTTGAGAGTCCACCTGCCGATGCAGGGGACACGGGTTCGTGCCCCGGTCTGGGAGGATCCCACATGCCGCGGAGCGGCTGGGCCAGTGAGCCATGGCCGCTGAGCCTGCGCATCCGGAGCCTGTGCTCCGCAACGGGAGACGCCACAACAGTGAGAGGCCCACGTACCGCAAAAAAAAAATAAAAATAAAAAATAATAAAAAATAAAAATACATCATCCACAGAATAAGTTATTTTAAGTTAAAGTCACCCTTTGGAGAGCAGCCTAGTTGGTGTTTTGTAAAAATGTTTTTCTCTAGTAACAATAAAAGCTGACTTTAATGAAAATTGAGGAAATGTCGGCACTACTTTTCTGTTATCTACACACTGTCATTTATTTTTCTATTTTCCTTTGTTTTCTCTGTAAAAGAATAAGGAAAATATCACACAGCTTGCTGAGAATAAGACCAGTCTTTTTCAACCTTGAACTTATAGTTAGAAATAACTGACACAGAATGAGATTTTATCCTTCCTGCAGAAAGTAAAGGAAATGTCATTAAAAACATAAATTGATTACAGCCTTTTGAAATTGAAGGGGAAATTTTCCTCCCAAACTCTTTCTCTCAATCTAAATGCTCCCAGTAATATTGTTCAAGGTTCAGATAAGTCGGCTATTAAGTAAATTAGCCTTGAACCTGCAAGTGGCATTCAAAAACCTGTCTAGCCATGAAAGATTTAAGCTGAATTGTACCTGCAATGAAAAATGAGGAAAGGATTACAAAAGCTCATTACTTAGAATTCACATAGCAATTCATGTTTTCTATGCATCTATAATCAGATGCAAGTCATTGCTCAAAAAGGTTCTGTGCATTTTTCAGTGGGCACCGTTCTCCATAAAACTCACAATGGCAGAATTTGCTATTTCCATCCATCTTCCTTCCCTATCATTCATTCAATGTCTACTGAGTACCGAGAGTGACCCAGGCATTGTGTTAGGCAGTAGGGCTAGAGAAATGAATACTGTCTGGGCAAGTGCAGTGACTTCAGCATCCCCTCCCCGCAGTGTTTGAGACTGCAGGCTGCAGTTTTGTCTCCCTGCCTGAGCCCTTCGAATCGATAATCCCTTATCCACCGCCCCACATCCATCTGCTATTTGGTTCCTGACCTGGCTTTATCCCTGGGCACTGCTATGTAGGTCTGCCTCACTCCTTCCACATTTTGCATCTTGCAAGCCAGTCTCAGTCACCCTCCACCTTCTCCTCAGCTCTGGAATTCTGCCTAGCTGTAATGCCCAATTCTCCCAATGAAAGTTGGGATTAAGGATGACAGATAAAATAGAGGACTCCCATTATATTTGAATTTCCAATAAACAATGAATTTTTTAGTATAAATATATCCCAGGTAATATTTGGGATGGGACATACTCAGACTAAACAATTATTTGATATTATCTGAAATTCAGATGTAACTGGAGTCCTGTATTTTTATTTGCTTGATCTGGCAACCCTAGGCATGGCAAATAAAATACATTCCTCAAGAAACTGACACTGTGAATTAACATGATGAATCACAGTAGAACTTGTCTGGGACTGGTACTAGGTTGGGTTCCCCTGGAAGCATACCTTAAGATAAGAATCTGAGTGCAAGCGGTTTATTTGGGAGGTGACATAAAAGAGGGAAGGGAAGGAATCTAAAACAGTGTGCATTAACCGACAAGTTACCTCTGTGGATAACTGAGAACCCTCTTCAGAGATGTCTCCCCCAAGAGACAACAGTGCTGCAATATCTTTCCTCAGCTCACATTTGGCATTAGTCGAGGATCGCTCCTGGGGAGTTTAACTCCCCTGCATTTCCAGCCAAGTGTGTCTCGGCAGCCAGATGAAAGCCTCTGGCAGAGAGTGACAGGTGCTTGCAGCAAAGCCAGCAGAGACAGTGAGTGCCAAGGAGATAGGAATAGGCACTGCTGTGACAGCACCTGCTACAGTGATATCTCTATATTGTGAGCCCTGTATAAACTGAGTTAATTTGGGAATCAAACCTAAGTCCAAAAATTGTGGCAAGTAAGAATTGGGAAACACCTCAAAGATAATCTAGTCCAACTCCCTATTTCACAGATCAGGACGTTAGAGAGAGAATTTCTTATCCAAAGGAAAGAGTTACCTTTTGGCAGGTCCAAGATGTTATTTCTATTACTGTCAGGTCACCATCAAACAGTGAAGGATGATTTGCAAAGTACTTTCATATTTCATAGACCCCAATCCTACCACTTCACACCCAAAGGAGAAGCAGCTCTTTGAGTTTGGTCAGGAGTGGGGTGTTAGGCAAGGACCAAAGTGATCTGGGTATTATGTAGACTCAGAGGGCCCCTCTCACTGTGAGCTGAGAACCCAGCCTCCTGCTTGGATCTGGGAAACAGAGGAGGGTGTGAATTAGGAATCAGTCCTCTTTTATGCAGAGGGCACCCTGCCCCAGAGAAAGGTCGTTACCCTTTGTCTGTTCCCCATCCTCAGGTCAACTAGGTGCTTGGCCTTCCTCAGATCACACTGAGATCCCATATAAAGAAAGTTGCCTGAGGGAAGATGGAACTTCTCCAGGAGTACCAGGTTAGGCTGACCTCTTTACTCCATCATTCCGGTATTCCTTCAGAGCGGTCCCACAGAAACCTTAGCAGTGGACAGAATCTTTTTCTGATTCCCTCCCAAATTTGGGGTGAAAATCAAGTGGGATCATGGTGTGAAATCTCTAAATAGCTATAGATTTGCAATCTATGAAAGATAACATAAAATAGAGATTCCAGCTCCTGGCACAGAACTGCCACATAATAGACGCTCAATAAATGTTTAATGAATGAGGGACAGAGTCCCTGAATTGCAGCTTATTGCTTACCCTCACTTAAAAATCAATGTATTCTACTTTTTGCTCAGTTTGTTAGGAACCCTTGACTACATGATTTGACACTGATGTTCATACTCTTGTGCCCTGGGATATAGGGTGCAGCCATTAGTATTAGGAGTAGCTAAGGAAAAGGAAGGCAAGTATGGAAAAAAAATACCCAATGCAAACTTTATGACCTGAACAAAATTTTGACAGAACTAATAGTCTTTGAAAGGTATCCATGAGGCTTTTATTTATTTAAGCATTTATAATTTAAACCAAAACAAGAAAACCAATCAAGATAATGTAACTGATTCTAACTTAGAATTTTTCTCCAGCCATATGTAGCAACTAATAATTTCCTTATCTGGCCCATAAATGACCTCACAGTAAGTCAAGGAAATTCAACTGGGATCTTAATGTCATATTTAACATTATTTTTCACCTCTTTTTTTTTTTTTGCGGTATGCGGGCCTCTCACTGCTGTGGCCTCTCCCGTTGCGGAGCACAGGCTCCGGACGCGCAGGCTCAGCGGCCATGGCTCACGGGCCCAGCCGCTCCACGGCATGTGGAATCTTCCCGGACCGGGGCACGAACCCATGTCCCCTGCATCGGCAGGTGGACTCTCAACCACTGCGCCACCAGGGAAGCCCCTATTTTTCACCTCTTAACTCAATATGCCAGACCTACACTTAGAGCATTACAGATCGTAAGCAAAC
This sequence comes from Leucopleurus acutus, assembly GCF_964270905.1. NCBI lineage: Eukaryota > Metazoa > Chordata > Mammalia > Artiodactyla > Delphinidae > Leucopleurus > Leucopleurus acutus. The sequence goes on along the minus strand of NC_139148.1, from coordinate 9,147,624 downwards.
CCACTTATCAGCGTCACTTTACAAAGTAAAGTGACACTTTACTTTAGTAAAGCTGTTGGGGAAAGCAGTGAGATGGTAGTAAGCAGCATAGTAAGTCTCTTCTCCAAGCACTAAACACCAAACCGTAGAAATGAACTCAACCTGCAATGCTCTGCATGTCTTCAAGATGTGTGTGGTAAAATCTTTATGTCTATTTAATGAGAACTTTACTTCTTGAAATCACATGTTTTCTAAGAAGACAATGAGTGTAACCTTAAGTCTGTATCACTCTGAGCTTTCTTTATGGACATAGTGTCTTAAATTCCAAGGAATTCAGACACGAGTTCTTAAAAGGCTCTTGGACACCACTGAGTCCATTCGACTCATTTTACAAATGACACGATCAATGCCCAGAGAAGTTAAGTGAGATTCTCTAGCCCAGGGCTCAGCAAACTTTTCCTGTAAAGGGCCAGATAGTAAATAGTTTAGGCTTTGTGGGCCCTATGGTCTCTGCCACACCTACTCAGCTCTGTCACTGTAGTGTGAGAGGCAATACAGTTGGCCATCGATATCTGTGGTTTTTACATTCACAGATTCAACCAATCACAGATCTAAAATATCCACACACACAAAAAATTCCAGAAAGTTCCAAAAAGCAAAACTTGAATTTGCTGCACACCGGCTACTATTTACATAGCCTTTACACTGCATTTACAACTACTTACATAGCATTTACATTGTGTCAGGTATTATATCTAGAGATGATTTAAAGTATATGGGAGGATGTGTGTATGTCATACGCAAGTACAATGCAATTTTATATAAGGGACTTGAGCATCCTCAGATCTTGGTATCCACGGGGGTCTTGGACCTAATCCCCTAAGGATACCGAGGGATGACTGTACTTTGACAAATGAGCATGGCTGTGTTCCAATAAACCTTTATTTACAAAAACTAGTGGTGGCTTGGGCTTGGCCTCTGGGCTGTAGTTTGCCAAACCCTGATCTAGATTGCACAGCTGAATAATGTCATAGCCAGGCCAGACCCAGCTTCTATTGAGTGGCTATGTTTATTTATTCATCTAACTAATACCTACTAAGAGTATACTGAGTGCCAGACATGAGGTGGGATGGTAAGACATTCTGGTACAGTTGAATAACCCCACGTCAAGACTGTAATACTTTGTCTATAGGGATAAAATTTAGCAGTCTCTACTAATTGTGTCTCAAGAAAACATCTTCAATTGGAGATCAAATTTCTGATCATGGAAACTGTCTATGAGACACGAAAATTTGATCTTCTCTAGAACTAACAGCATAATACATCTGCAGTTGTAGGTCTCTGTTCTCAATGCATAGGTGGCCCTGATCGTTCTGTTCCCAGACATGAGCCATTAGGATTTCCAGGATCAGCACCCCTACCCAACCCCGCTGGATCATGGACATTCCTTCCAGGGAGTTCTCACAGAATTTGGCTCACCCTACAACCAACGCCTCCTTCGTAATACAGTGTCTCTGCCAAAGGGTATCATAGAGAGGACCCGTTTTCATAGACAAATGAGAAGATCCAAAGGGACTGGCTCAAGTGAAGCAGGGGGACAGGAGAAATGTTGACCCAGTTGTTGACACTTTCCACAAATATTTAAAGCCCCAGCAACATTCTGGGCAGGCTGGGCTGAACTGCAGACAAAGTCCCTTTCTAGAGGGGCTTAAAGGAGAACTGGGAGGGCATTAAACTGATAGCGATAAGTTCTGTGAAAACAAATAAAGAAATGAGAGAGTAACTGAATAAAGAGTGGATGGGGGCTGTGGAGAGAAAGAAGGGGGCTATGTAAACTACAGTGATCAGGGAAGGCCTTTTAAAGAGGGTGTAATTTGGGATAAGTCCTACATGATGACAAGGAGACAGCCTCATAAGGATCACGGTAATAAGAACCATGATTCTTAATGCCCTGAGTTCAAATGTCTTGAGGCAGAAACTTGTTTGGTGTGTTCAGTGTGGTTAGACTAGAGAAGGTAGGTAAGCACAAGAATGCTGTGAGATGAGGTCAAAACGGAAGGAAGGGGGTGCAACCCCTGGCCACCATGCCTATGAGTCAGTGTCTACAAAGTAGGGGACATGCTCCACGGGGCATGACCCTAGACGATCCACTGGGGTGAGTGAGAAAAACATCAGCACTTTTATTTACGTATATTTTTGTCTAGGGACTTCCCTGGTGGTCCCGTGGCTAAGACTCCACGCTGCCAATGCAGGGGGCCCGGGTTCAATCCCTGGTCAGGGAACTAGATCCCACATGCTGCAACGAAGATCCTGCGTGCCACAACTAAGACCCGGCCCAGCCAAATAAATAAATAGATATTTTAAATATATATATATGTATTTGTCTAAAATAACAGGAAAGAAATTCAGCTTTGCTAATAGGTCATATAAAGATTGTCATTAGTGCTTTCTCTTAGGATGCCTGAAGGTCATGAACCAGGTATGCTACTGAAAACTTCCCGAGGGAAAAGAGTGTGCAAACAGTCTGTACGGCACCTGCAATATTTTTGTTCTGTTGCAGTTGATATGTGCCTTAAGTGAATTTACAGATTATATTCTCTAGTTGTAACTAAATGAACTCTCATAGAACACACGAATGGCTTAAAAAGCTCTGTGCAGTGGAATCAAGGATTGAAAATAATGCAAAGCAATACAAGCACAAGAGAAAGGCAAGAAAATGATAGAGTTTACGCTTCTCCTTCCCCTAGTATAACCTCTTTAATGGCGACAACTCCTGGGTAAAAACAATAATGATCTAATTCAATATTTTCAAAAGTGTTTGTATGTCACATTTTACATCATGGTTCAGTATTTAGATACGTATATAGAGTCATGTAAATATACACATATATATGGATATAGGTATATAACTGAAATAATAGTTTTTCAAAACAATACTTATTAGTAATATACTCTGATATTTTATCTTATATTTTATTTAAAATAATATTCGTTATTACTAATATTATAATCCACCAATAGGTTACAATATGCAGTTTGAAAAATACTGATACAATCAGACCAGAGGAGAAATCAGCCACATAAAGTCAAATTAAGACTACCTAAATATGGATTAACACCCATTACGGTTAACCATCAGTCTTACCACAAAACTATATTTTGCCCCTTAGAAGTTGGCTAATGGTAGCATGAAGCCATCAGAATTTGCAAAATACTTAAAAAACTAAATACCCAGACCACAAAAACAAACCACTACTATATTTTTCAGTAACATTAAAACCATGAGACAACACTCATCCATTACTTCACAGAATTTTACTAAACTTAAGTCTCTTTAAAGATCTCTTAGTATATGTACATCATCTGTAAACATGTATAGACATACAAAGACACAGGCATATATGGATAGTCTTACCATTTTTTTGCTGAGGTGCTATGTAAACAAGTAAGTTTGGAGACCACTATTATATTATAGCTAACAGAATTTGTCTGCCCTGGACCTCCGTTATCCACCTGAGGATTTCCAGGACCCTAGAACTGAGAACCGTACTTTTTCACCTTGTTTCTCCTGTTATTGTCTAAACTCAATGTTTGCAGTCCTTTATTACCTGAACTACTAGCCTGGAAAATACACCACTTTTTGAAGTCCTTTTCCCCAAAGCAAGTAATTGATGGACACAAGACATCATAAGACCAGGCCACATAGTAGTTATTCCCATGCCAAAGCCTTGTATGACTTGGCTCATTTTGATTCAACTTACTCTACCATCTGGATATCCTTTTAGAAAAATTAAATGTGTGAAAGGATCTGGTATATCCCAATCACCACTCAGTTTATCAGTTATATAATCTGCTCTAGTTAAGAGAACTATATTTGGAGAGAGAGAAACAAACCTAGACTAGTCATATTAGATATACAAACCTCAGCCAACGTCTTAGCCTTTCTAGGCCTCAGTTTCCACATTTCCAGCATTTCCATGGTGAAAATACGTACCTCTAATTAATCCTATTACAGGGGTCCCCTGCTTTTCGAAAGTTTGCTTTATGCCACTTTACTCTAAAAAAAAAAAAACCTACAATAGTACCCGTTTTCACTAACTTAAGGAAATATGAAGAGGATGTTTGCTTTTATGAAAAAAAAGCGAAAATGTGAAAATAGCATTTAGCATTTGTTTTGCAGCAAGCCTTTATAGAGGGAGCATGCACCCCGAGCAATGAGATTGGTACCACCAAGCTCCTTCCTCAGGAACTACACACAGCACCTCAGCATCAAGCCACCACAGCCTTGAACTACGTCTGTGAGCATCTGTGCTTTATCTCAATTTATTTTTGCAGGCATTAGCAAGATGTGTCCTGAGGTAACTGCTTATTCACTTTACATCATTTCAGCTTACAAAAAGTTTCATAGGAACACTTGACTTTTGGATAGCAGAGGAAACCTGTATAAGGATTAATTAGAAAATCTATAGAATGTACGTTAGCACATTGCTCAGCATAGAATGAGTACTCTGTAAACTGTGGCTATCACTTTCGTGTGGAGATTCAGTTCTGTGCAACACATCTTCATACAGTTTATACAACTCACATAGATGTGCTTTTAAAAAAATCATACTCAACAGTGAAAACCTGAAAGCTTTTCCTCTAAGATCATGAACAAAGCAAGGATGCTCACTCTTGCCACTTTTATTCAACATAGTATGGGAAGTCCTAGCCTGAGCAAATAGGCAAGAAAAAGAAATAAAGGGCACCCAAATTGGAAAGGAAGAAGTAAAATTATCACTATTTGTAGATGACATGATATTATACATAGAAAACCTAAAGACTCCATCAAAAAAACTGTTAGAACTAATAAATGAATTCAGTAAAGTTTCAGGATACAAAATCAATACACAAAAAATCTGTAGTGTTTCTATACACTAATAACAAAATATCAGAGAAATTAAGAAAACAATCCCATTTACAATTGCATCAAAAAGAATAAAATACCTTGAAATAAATTTAACCAAGGAGGTAAAAATCCTGTATATTGAAAACTATAAAACATTAATGAAAGCAATTGAGGAAGACACAAATAAATAGAAAGATATTCCGTGCTCATAGATTAGAAGAATTAATACTGTTAAAATGTCTATACTACCCAAAGCAATAGGCAGATTCAATGCAATCCCTATCAAAAGTCCAATGGCATTTTTCACAGAAATAAACAATCCTTAAATTTGTATGGAAGCACAAAAGACCCTAAATATCCAAAGCAATCCTGAGAAAGAAAAACAAAGCTGGAGGTATCATACTCTCTGATTTCAAACTATATTACAAAATTATACTAATCAAAAAAGTATGGTATTAGCATAAGAACAGACACATAGATAAATGGAACAGAATAGAGACCTCAGAAATAAATCCACACATATATGGTCAATTAATTTACGACAAAGGAGCCAAGAATATACAATGGGGAGAGGAAAGTCTCTTCAATAAATGGTATTGGGAAAACTGGACAGCCACAGGCAAAAGAATGAAACTTGACCACTATCTTACACCGTAAACAAAAATTAACTCAAAATGAATTAAGACTTGAACATAAGACTTGAAATCATAAAACTCCTAGAAGAAAACATAGGCAGTAAGCTCCCTAACAGAGGTCTTGGAGATGATTTTTTGACACAAGAAAGCAAAAGTGACAAAAGCAAAAATAAGCAAGTGGGACTACCTCAAACAAAAAAGCTCTGCACAGCAAAGGAAACCATCAACAAAATGAAAAGGCAACCTACCGAATGGAAAATAATATATGTAAGTCACATGTCTGATAAGGGGCTAATATCCACAATACATAAAGAAGTCATACAACTCAATAGCAAAACAAAACAAAAAACAAAACAAAACAAAACAAAAAACAAGCAATCCAATTTAAAAATGGGCAGAAGAGCTGAATAGACATTTTTCCAAAGAAGACATACACATGACCAACAGCTACATGAAAATATGCTCAGCATCATTTATCATCAGAGAAATGCAAACCTAAACCACAATGAGGTACCACCTCACAGCTGTTAGAATGGCTATTATCAAAAAGACAAGAAACAACAAGTGTTGGTGAAGATGTGGAGAAAAGGGAACCCTTGTATACTGTTGGTGGTAATGTAAACTGTTGGTGGTGCAGCCACTATGGCAAACAGTAAGAGGGTTTCCTAAAAAATTAAGAATAGAACTATCTTATGATCCAGCAATTCCATTTTTGGTATTTAACCAAAGAAAACGAAAACACTAACTCAAAAAGATATCTGCACTCCCACGTTTACTCCAGCATTATTTACAATAGCCAAGGTACGGAAACAACATAAGCGTCCATTGATGAGTGAATGGATAAAGAAATTGGAGAGGGGCTTCCGGGAAGATGGTGGAAGAGTAAGACGTGGAGATCACCTTCCTCCCCACAGATACACCAGAAATACATCTACACGTGGAACAACTCCTACAGAACACCAACTGGCAGAAGACCTCAGACCTCCCAAAAGGCAAGAAACTCCCCACGTACCTGGGTAGGGCAAAAGAAAAAAGAATAAACAGAGACAAAAGGATAGGGATGGGACCTGTACCAGTGGGAGGGAGCTGTGAAGGAGGAAAGGTTTCCATACACTAGGAAGCCCCTTCGCGGGTGGAGATTGCGGGTGGCAGAGGAGGAAAGCTTCGGAGCCGCGGAGGAGAGCACAGCAACAGGGGTGCGGAGGGAAAAGCGGGGAGATTCCCGCACAGAGGATCAGGGCCGACCGGCACTCACCAGGTCGAGAGGCTTGTCTGCTCACCCGCCGGGGTGGGCGGGGCCTGGAGTTGAGCCTCCGGCTTCGGTCGGAGCACAGGGAGAGGACTGGGGTTGGCGGCGTGAACACAGCCTGAAGGGGCTAGTGCACCACGGCTAGCCGGGAGGGAGTCCGGGAAAGAGTCTGGACCTGCCTAAGAGGCAAGAGACTTTTTCTTCCCTCTTTGTTTCCTGGTGCCCGAGGAGAGGGGATTAAGAGCGCTGCTTAAAGGAGCTCCAGAGAAGGGCACGAGCCATGGCTAAAAGCGCGGACTCCAGAGACGGGCATGAGACGCTAAGGCTGCTGCTGCCACCACCAAGAAGCGTGTGTGCGAGCACAGGTCACTATCCACACCCCCCTTCCGGGGAGCCTGTGCAGCCCGCCACTGCCCGGGTCCCGGGATCCAGGGACAACTCGCCCGGAAGAACGCACGGTGCGCCTCTGGCTGGTTCAACGTCACGCCGGCCTCTGCCGCTGCAGGCCCACGCCGCACTCCGTGCCCCTCCTCCCCCCCCCCCCCCGCGGCCTCAGTGAGCCAGTGCCCCCGAATGAGCGGCTCCTTTAACCCCATCCTGTCTGAGCGAAGAACAGACGCCCTCCGGCGACCTACACGCAGAGGCGGGGCCAAATCCAAAGCTGAGCCCCTGGGAGCTGTGAGAACAAAGAAGAGAAAGGGAAATCTCTCCCAGCAGCCTCAGGAGCAGCGGATTAAAGCTCCACAATCAATTTGATGCACCTGCATCTGTGGAATACATGAATAGACAACGAGTCATCCCAAATTGAGGAGGTGGGCTTCGAGGGCAAGATCTATGATTTTTTCCCCTTTGCCTCTTTTTGTGAGTGTGTATGTGTATGCTTCTGTGTGAGATTTTCTCTGTATAGCTTTGCTTCCACCATTTGTCCTAGGGTTCTCTCTGTCCATTTTTTGTTTTTCTTTTTAATTTTTTTCTTAATAATTATTTTTTATTTTAATAATTTTATTTTATTTTATCTTTTTTCTTTCTTTCTTTCTTTCCCTCCCTCCTGCCTTTAGACAAGGAATCATCCAAAACTGAGGAGGTGGACTTTGAGAGCAACCTTTATGATTTTTTCCCCTTTTCCTCTTTTTGTGAGTGTGTATGCTTCTGTGTGAGATTTTGTCTGTATAGCTTTGCTTCCACCATTGGTTCTAGGGTTCTATCCATCTGTTGTTTTTTTTTTTTTAATTTTTTTCTTTTTTTCTCTTAAAAATTTTCTTATTTTAATAACTTTATTATATTTTATCTTATTTTATTTTACTTTATCTTCTTTCTTTCTTTTTTTCCTTCCTTCCCTCCTTCCTTCCTTCCTTCCTCCCTCCCTCCTTTCTTTCTTTCTACTTCTATTAATTCTTTCTTTCTACTTTTTCTCCGTTTTATTCTGAGCCGTGTGGATGAAGGCTCTTGGTGCTGCAGCCAGCAGTCAGTGCTGTGCCTCTGAGGTGGGAGAGCCAACTTCACGATACTGGTCCACAACAGACCTCCCAGCTCCACACATTATCAAATGGCGAAAATCTCCCAGAGATCTCCATCTCAACACCAGCACCCAGCTTCACTCAACGACCAGCAAGCTACAGTGCTGGACATCCTATGCCAAACAACTAGCAAAACAGGAACACAACCCCACCCATTAGCAGAGAGGCTGCCTAAAATCATAATAAGTCCACAGACACACCAAAACACACCACCAGAGGTGGACCTGCCCACCAGAAAGACAAGATCCAGCCTCATGCACCAGAACACAGCCACTGGTCCCCTCCACCAGGAAGCCTACACAGCCCACTGTACCAACCTTAGCCACTGGGGCAGACACCAAAAACAACGGGAACTACGAACATGGAGCCTGCAAAAAGGAGACCCCAAACACAGTAAGATAAGCAAAATGAGAAGACAGAAAAATGCACAGCAGATGAAGGAGCAAGATAAAAACCCACCAGACCTAACAAATGAAGAGGAAATAGGCAGTCTACCTGAAAAAGAATTCAGAATAATGATAGTAAAGATGATCCAAAATCTTGGAAATAGAATGGACAAAATGCAAGAAACATTTAACAAGGACCTAGAAGAACTAAAGATGAAACAAGCAACAATGAACAACACAATAAATGAAATTAAAAATACTCTAGATGGGATCAATAGCAGAATAACTGAGGCAGAAGAACGGATAAGTGACCTGGAAGATAAAATAGTGGAAATAACTACTGCAGAGCAGAATAAAGAAAAAAGAATGAAAAGAACTGAGGACAGTCTCAGAGACCTCTGGGACAACATTAAACGCACCAACATTCGCATTACAGGGGTTCCAGAAGAAGAAGAGAAAAAGAAAGGGACTGAGAAAATATTTGAAGAGATTATAGTTGAAAACTTCCCTAATATGGGAAAGGAAATAGTTAATCAAGTCCAGGAAGCACAGAGAGTCCCATACAGGATAAAACCAAGGAGAAACACGCCAAGACACATATTAATCAAACTGTCAAAAATTAAATACAAAGAAAACATATTAAAAGCAGCAAGGGAAAAACAACAAATAACACACAAGGGAATCCCCATAAGGTTAACAGCTGATCTTTCAGCAGAAACTCTGCAAGCCAGAAGGGACTGGCAGGACATATTTAAAGTGATGAAGGAGAAAAACCTGCAACCAAGATTACTCTACCCAGCAAGGATCTCATTCAGATTTGATGGAGAAATTAAAACCTTTACAGACAAGCAAAAGCTGAGAGAGTTCAGCACCACCAAACCAGCTTTACAACAAATGCTAAAGAAACTTCTCTAGGCAAGAAACACAAGAGAAGGAAAAGACCTACAATAACAAACCCAAAACAATTAAGAAAATGGGAATAGGAACATACATATCGATAATTACCTTAAATGTAAATGGACTAAATGCTCCCACCAAAAGACACAGATTGGCTGAATGGATACAAAAACAAGACCCATATATTTGCTGTCTACAAGAGACCCACTTCAGACCTAGAGACACATACAGACCGAAAGTAAGGGGATAGAAAAGGATATTCCATGCAAATGGAAACCAAAAGAAAGCTGGAGTAGCAATTCTCATATCAGACAAAATAGACTTTAAAATAAGGACTATTAGAAGAGACAAAGAAGGACACTACATAACGATCAAGGGATCGATCCAAGAAGAAGATATAACAATTGTAAATATTTATGCACCCAACATAGAAGCACCTCAATACATAAGGCAAATACTAACAGCCATAAAAGGGGAAATCGACAGTAACACATTCATAGTAGGGGACTTTAACACCCCACTTTCACCAATGGACAGATCATCCAAATGAAAATAAATAAGGAAACACAAGCTTTAAATGATACATTAAACAAGATGGACTTAATTGATATTTATAGGACATTCCATCCAAAAACAACAGAATACACATTTTTCTCAAGTGCTCATGGAACATTCTCCAGGATAGATCATATCTTGGGTCACAAATCAAGCCTTGGTAAATTTAAGAAAATTGAAATTGTATCAATTACCTTTTCCGACCACAACGCCATGAGACTAGATATCAATTACAGGAAAAGATCTGTAAAAAATACAAACACATGGAGGCTAAACAATACACTACTTAATAACGAAGTGATCACTGAAGAAATCAAAGAGGAAATAAAAAATACCTAGAAACAAATGACAATGGAGACATGACGACCCAAAATCTATGGGATGCGGCCAAAGCAGTTCTAAGAGGGAAGTTTATAGCAATACAATCCTACCTTAAGAAAGTGGAAACATCTCGAACAAACAACCTAACCTTGCACCTAAAGCAATTAGAGAAAGAAGAACAAAAATACCCCAAAGTTAGCAGAAGGAAAGAAAGCATAAAAATCAGATCAGAAATAAATGAAAAAGAAATGAAGGAAACGATAGCAAAGATCAATAAAACTAAAAGCTGGTTCTTTCAGAAGATAAACAAAATTGATAAACCATTAGCCAGACTCATCAAGAAAAAAAGGGAGAAGACTCAAATCAATAGAATTAGAAATGAAAAAGGAGAAGTAACAACTGACACTGCAGAAATACAAAAGATCATGAGAGATTACTACAAGCAACTCTATGCCAATAAAATGGACAACCTGGAAGAAATGGACAAATTATTAGAAAGGCACAACCTGCCAAGACTGAATCAGGAAGAAATACAAAATATGAACAGACCAATCACAAGCAATGAAATTGAAACTGTGATTTAAAATATTCCAAAAAACAAAAGCCCAGGACCAGATGGCTTCACAGGCGAATTCGATCAAACATTTAGAGAAGAGCTAACACCTATCCTTCTCAAACTCTTCCAAAATATAGCAGAGGGAGGAACACTCCCAAACTCTTCTTCGAGGCCACCATCACCCTGATACCAAAACCAGACAAGGATGTCACAAAGAAAGAAAACGACAGGCCAATATCACTGATGAACATAGATGCCAAAATCCTCAACAAAATACTAGCAAACAGAATCCAACAACATATTAAGAGGATCATACACCATGATCAAATGGGATTTATCCCAGAGATGCAAGGATTCTTCAATATACGCGAATCAATCAACGTGATACACCATATTAACAAACTGAAGGAGAAAAGCCATATGATCATCTCAATAGATGCAGAGAAAGCTTTTGACAAAATTCAACACCCATTTACGATAAAAACCTTGCAGAAAGTAGGCATAGAGGGAACTTTCCTCAACATGATAAAGGCCATATATGACAAACCCACAGCTAACATTGTCCTCAATGGTGAAAAACTGAAAGCCTTTCCACTAAGAGCAGGAACAAGACAAGGTTGCCCACTCTCACCACTCTTATTCAACATAGTTTTGGAAGTTTTAGCCACAGCAATCAGAGAAGAAAAGGAAATAAAAGGAATCCAAATCGGAAAAGAAAAAGTAAAGCTGTCACTGTTTGCAGATGACATGATACTATACACAGAGAATCCTAAAGATGCTACCAGAACACTACTAGAGCTAATCAATGAATTTAGTAAAGTAGCAGGATACAAAATTAATGCACAGAAATCTCTGGCATTCCTATACACTAATGATGAAAAGTCTGAAAGTGAAATCAAGAAAACACTCCCATTTACCACTGCAACAAAAAGAATAAAATATCTAGGAATAAATCTACCTAAGGAGACAAAAGACCTGTATGCAGAAAATTATAAGACACTGATGAAAGAAATTAAAGATGATACAAACAGATGGAGAGATATACCATGTTCTTGGATTGGAAGAATCAACACTGTGAAAATGACTCTACTACCCAAAGAAATCTACAGATTCAATGCAATCCCTATCAAACTACTACTGGCATTTTTTACAGAACTAGAACAAAACATTTCACAATTTGTTTGGAAACACAAAAGACCCCGAATAGCCAAAGCAATCTTGAGAACGAAAAACGGAGCTGGAGGAATCAGGCTCCCTGACTTCAGACTACACTACAAAGCTACAGTAATCAAGACAGTATGGTACTGGCACAAAAACAGAAAGATAGATCAATGGAACAGGATAGAAAGCGCAGAGATAAACCCACGCACATATGGTCACCTTATCTTTGATAAAGGAGGCAGGAATGTACAGTGGAGAAAGGACAGCCTCTTCAATAAGTGGTGCTGGGAAAACTGGACAGGTACATGTAAAAGTATGAGATTAGATCACTCCCTAACACCATACACAAAAATAAGCTCAAAATGGATTAAAGACCTAAATGTAAGGCCAGAAACTATCAAACTCTTAGAGGAAAACATAGGCAGAACACTCTCTGACATAAATCACAGCAAGATCCTTTTTGACCCACCTCCTAGGGAAATGGCAATAAAAACAAAAATAAACAAATGGGACCTAATGAAACTTCAAAGCTTCTGCACAGCAAAGGAAACCATAAACAAGACCAAAAGACAACCCTCAGAATGGGAGAAAATATTTGCAAATGAAGCAACTGACAGAGGATTAATCTCCAAAATTTATAAGCAGCTCATGCAGCTCAATAACAAAAAAACAAACAACCCAATCCAAAAATGGGCAGAAGACCTAAATAGACATTTCTGCAAAGAAGATATACAGACTGCCAACAAACACATGAAAGAATGCTCAACATCATCAATCATTAGAGAAATGCAAATCAAAACTACAATGAGATATCATCTCACACCAATCAGAATGGCCATCATCAAAAAATCTAGAAACAATAAATGCTGGAGAGGGTGTGGAGAAAAGGGAACCCTCTTGCACTGTTGGTGGGAATGTAAATTGATACAGCCACTGTGGAGAACAGTATGGAGGTTCCTTAAAAAACTACAAATAGAACTACCATATGACCCAGCAATCCCACTACTGGGCATATTCCCTGAGAAAACCATAATTCAAAAAGAGTCATGTACCAAAATGTTCTTTGCAGCTCTATTTACAATAGCCTGGAGATGGAAACAACCTAAATGTCCATCATCGGATGAATGGATAAAGACGATGTGGCACATATATACAATGGAATATTACTCAGCCATAAAAAGAAACGAAATTGAGCTATTTGTAATGAGGTGGATAGACCTAGAGTCTGTCATACAGAGTGAAGTAAGTCAGAAAGAGAAAGACAAATACCGTATGCTAACACATATATATGGAATTTAAGAAAAAAAAATGTCATGAAGAACCTAGGGGTAAGACAGGAATAAAGACACAGACCTACTAGAGAATGGACTTGAGGATATGGGGAGGGGGAAGGGTAAGCTGTGACAAAGCGAGAGAGAGTCATAGACATATACACACTAACAAACGTAAGGCAGATAGCTAGTGGGAAGCAGCCGCATAGCACAGGGAGATCAGCTCGGTGCTTTGTGACCACCTGGAGGGGTGGGATAGGGAGGGTGGGAGGGAGGGAGACGCAAGAGGGCAGAGATATGGGAACATATGTATATGTATAACTGAGTCACTTTGTTATAAAGCAGAAACTAACACACCATTGTAAAGCAATTGTACTCCAATAAAGATGTTAAAAAATTTTTTTAAATTAAAAATAAAAAGAAATTGGAGTATATATACAACATGGAGTACTATTCAGCTATAAAAAAGAATGAAATCTTGCCATTTGTAACACAGATGGACCTTGAGGGCAATAAGTTGGCAAAAAAAAAAGGAAGAAAAAAATAATATGTGTATCTATGTGTACATACATGCATGAATTTAAATAAATACATATGTATATTTATATATGTTTATACATATATGGCTTTGAATACTATATGAGTATATTATATAATACATACAATATAACACACACACACACACACACACACACACACACACACACACACAGAGAATTCTAAAGTCTTGACTCCTGGTAGTGAGTGTGATCCCCAGCTACCTGGCAGAGTTCAGCCTCTGGCACTCTGATAGAGGGAAAGGCAGAGGCAGAGAAGGAGCAGGAAGCACACGGCTGGGGTAGGAGGAAGACCAGATGAGTGTGGCATCCTGGAAGCCCAGAGGAAGCAGGGAAGGTGTGGCAGATGAGAGGAGACCATTGCTGGTACACATGGCTCCCCTCTGCACTCTACCAGAGGCTCAAAGAGTGGTCAGCCCAGGAGACCTGGGCGGAGAGAGCCAGATGGGCTTACTAGTCACCTGTGATTGGGGGTGTAGCCCTATATCTCCCCAGCACATGGATTTGTACACTCTCAGTGTTCCATCCTGCAGAATAATGCAGCCAACAGCTCTTCCCAACGCCACTTACCACGGGAGTGGGAGTGTCATATCTTGCCAAGCTGGTTTAACACAGTGTTCAGGCCAGGTGGCCTTCACATGGCCAGACATTCACTGTGGGTGGCTGGGAAGAGGCAAGGACTGGAAAGAAACTCCCAGAAGAGTTCAAATACAGGAAGCATTTGTCATTTATTGCTGGCAAAAACCGGACTAGCTAGCCAGCCCAGCCCACCTCCCCACACCCTCGCCATTCTTCTTTGTTGTCGAGAGAAAAAAAGAATCAAGTCACATTTTCAGCTCATGAATAAGAAAACAATATCACCCTAATGATGTTTGCAAGAAGAAGAAAAGAATCTTGCGTCAGATCAGCACTGCTGTCTTGGCCACTTTCTGTTTCCATAGCCACTAGGTCAACTTTGAAAATGATTAATAAACACTCACCTGTATTTTTCAAAGATGAAGATGAAATGGAAGGGCAGGGTTTGAAATCTTGCATTTTATGTTCCACTCTCTGGGTAAAGTTAAGTTACTAAGTCACTTATTTTTTTCTCTTGGTCTCGTTTCCATCCACCTATGAGACAAATGATATCTCGTTTAGACTATCTTCCTTGCACAAAACGCGCTATGCATTTTTAAAGAACAGTGTGATTCACTGAGTTTTACTCATTGGCAAGAATACTTCTTCTGGGAACACCACGGATGTTCTTTAGACTTTTCTACCTCGACCACCCTCAATTTAAATAATGACTAACTTTATGAAACTACTGAGAACAATGAATTATAAGGTTTCTTTCACATTTTTCTGCACAAGAACAAACATTTACTTGAGAAAAACCCATTTTACTATAAGCAGAAGTCAATATTGCCAACAAAATCCAAGAGCAGTAAAGTCGATGGAAAGTATCCATTAAACCCCTTCCAATTTTGGAATGCATCTTTGTGCTCAGGGGCTTAGCAGATGAATGGAAGTCTTCATGGATAAATGAGGCACCAATTTTCTAGAATATTCCCAGAGCAATAAAACAATGACAGGACAGTTTTACATGTAAAGACAAGAGGCCTGAATGGTTTTGCATTTGCTAAATAACCCCTCAGTCACTCAGAAGGAAGCGCGTGCTTTCCACAAAGGATACTAAACGCTCCTATTCTCCCAATGTGCAGGCGAATCAAAACCACTGGCCATTTCCTCCTTCCCTTCTACTCACTCGGTTCAAAGTCTTGGCTTACTCTCACGAGCATAGATCCTCTAGGTGGCTTCCTCTGTCCTTGCCCCCCAGTGTGCCTGGTCGCCCCTTTAGTGCTGCCGATGCAATGCCCTTCAAGTGCCCTCAGTCAGCACCCAGCCTCCTGTTGCTGCCTCATCCCTTCACTCTTGTTAACTTTCTGAGCAGTCTTACTTTATTTGTTGCATGTAGTCCCGGTATAAGTTATTTTCACAGATGCATATAACGTGTGCGAGTGGCCAAGGCCGCAGCATGTGTGGGAATCCAGTTTTCCCTCCTCTGCTTCTGCCCGGCAGACTATTGTCTCCTCCCGTTAATAGCACCTGCAGCAAAGTCACAGCCTAAAGTTGTGACAGTACCATGATATCCAAGGCAACCAACGGCAAGTTCCTAAACACAGAATTATTTCAATGCAAGACAAAGCATAACACAAAGCTGAGGAACAGGTGCATGCTTTAACATATGTCTTTATTAATATTGATATTATTAATATTAAACTGAGTTAAAGTAATTTCTGGGTATCATAAGAGTTCTTTCACAAATTATACAAAGAAGGAGCAGTATAAATTACGAAATTGTATGGCCATGTCGTAATTCCTGATAAAATGTATTAAAAGGATACTGAGGGAAAAAAATTAGTGGAGAAAAGAATTTTTAAGCTGTCTTTGTCAGAGACTTAAGACACCAGTTCTGAGTCAGAAGCACAGAACTAGAGGCCCAAATTATTATTATTCATTATTTTGAGTTTACATTGAATTAACTAGAGTTCAAATAATGTTTTCTTTAGTCATATATAATATATACAATTTTAGCCATAGTATATGACTGAAATACGAAATAATCTGTATCACCATTCTTGTAACAAGTCAAAAACTTTGTGACTCCCCACCACCAACACGCAGGGTAGCCTAGGGGGTGCTATAGACCTCCATAATCTTCACCAGTCCCACCGAAGTCTCCTCAGATACCCATGAAATCGAAACAAAAGTAACGTGCTCGCCATACAAACACCTCTTCAAGACAATCTCCCAAGCCATACACCTCCAACCAGGTTGCCACCCTTAAACACTTTGAGTTAGTCCTGGTCCTAAGTCAAGATGAGATTAAATGTATAAAGATTTTATTAGTGAAAATGCTTGTGCAAAGAGAAATACGGATGGAGCCAGGCAAGGCTAAGAGAGCTGACACACCCATCTTCTCATGGGTGGAAACATCCCGGACTCCCTTAATGTCTAAGGAAGGTTCAGCAGAGCTGTCTGGGAGTTCTTGAGCCAAGGTCAACTGACAAAGGCGTTTGTGTCTCCTGGAACAGCATGCCTTAGTATCCCCAGCCTGCTCAGTCACTGTTGGGGAGCGGCCCCTGAGAAGCAAGATCCACAGTGGATTCCGCACTGTAGGGCTGGGGCCCTGGGACAGCTGTTGCACAGTGTAGGAAGGTCTATGAGGCACATTCTGAGGGCTAATGCACCACTCCTACACAGAAATTAAAAAGTTTGTACTTATACAATAAATCTTGAGCCTCACATCCAACTTTTCCCTGCTCTCTACCTAACCCATGTGCAAACAATTTCTAGCACTTCATTTCTGACACCTTTACAGTAATCTAAGTACCACCTTCGTCTGCATATGAGCCCCACAGCTGACCAAAATGCTTTCCCTCATGCTTTTTCCTCCTTCTAATACTTTCTCCATCTCAAACCCTCTTTCCAAGACCCTACCCACTCTATTAGGTTCATATGAAAGGCCAATCAAGTGCTAAGACTATCCTCGACATTCTTTTGCTCCCACCTCACCTGCTCAAGCCAGCCCCAGTAGACAGGTTCTCTCTCCCATCTAGGAACCTTCATGGGACTTCCCCTACTTAGACATCAGCATTTAGGGTATTAAGCACTACCAATGGCTTTAGTTGTTAGAAGTTTTATCGCCATAGCAAACCGCTGGAAGGACTGCACATATTTCAAATTTGTATTCCTGTAATATTATGCAACTAGTAAACTGAATGAATGAATGAAACACCAATTCCGGCCTGGTGCATATCTATCAACCCAGGCCTAAAAGTAAAGCTAAAAGACCTTCTTTATTCCTTGCCTTCTTATTTTCACGTTTGTGCTGATTTTTTAAAAATTTTATAAGATAGAAACTATTAAACCTAAAGTAATATTGATTCTAACAGTTGAGGCAAAAAACCCCAAAGACCTGGAAGAGGATAGCTACAGTTATAGAGAAATCCACTCAGTAAAATTAGCTGACAGAGGAAGTTGACCCGGTAAATGACTATTTTGTGAGAGGTTTAAATATAGGATCCTGTTAAATTAATTAAACAAGGCCATTAGACGGAGGTGGCCATAATGCCGTAGAAGCCCACGTAAGCAAACTGAAATCTAAGCTTGTAAATGCCTCAAGGTTATGAAATCAAAATGCTAAGAATGACCAATCACAAACAGCCAACTAGGCTTGAAGCCACAGCCAATTAATAATTTACTGACTTTGCTTTTGGATGTTCTCTATATGTCTTTCCCCTGGCTCCCGTCAGAGGAGCACCCCTAACCACTTCTGATGTGGCCCTGCCCGATTCAAACTGATTTTTGCTCAGAAGAACTCTAAGAATTTTTAATATGCCTCAGTTTATCTTTTAATAGTTCTGATGTCAGAACAGGGAACCAAAGGGGCCCCCAGGAGCACTGAGCAAACAAGCAGAGGTACCTGTGAAGCCCCTTGACCGGCTGCCTGCTCGCTGCCTCTGGAGGTGGGCGAGTTCGTCTCGGAGGCTGGATCCCAGCTCCGGCTTTTACGTTATGAGCTTTCGGACTTCGAGGGTTTCTTTTTCCAGACTAGGTCCAGAAACTGGCCAGAATTGGACTTTTTCCGACTTAGAAACCGAACCGGTTCCGGGGACGAACTGTGTCCAACTTACAAACGGGACGAGAACCAGGACGACTTAGAAAACGGACCAGGTCCGATGACAAACTCGGTCCGTCCGACTTTGAAACTGGACCCGGTGCAGAACAAAGTGGTTCCGCCTTAGAAACCGAAATGGGTCTGGGGACGGACTGGGTCCAACTTAGAAACCGGACCTAGTCCAGGACACACTGGGTTTGACCTAGAAACCAGACTGGGTCCAGTATGAGGCCTCAGGTGAATAAAATTTTGTTTTAAGGTTACCCTTACCAAAGATAATCCTGAATTACAGTGGCCACAGTGGAGAACTTTTAACCACCTGAGATAACCTTATCCCCTTACGAGGTGCCCTAGAGAAAAGGGGTCTCAGCCAGGCACTCACTATGAAGGGTAGAGGGAAAGTTATTCTTCCTCCTCTACAGTTTCTAGTGACCAGGATGGGACCCACTGGGACACCCCACTCACTCCGAATCCTGCAGACGGCATCCTGGGAAAACTGGCAGAAGCCTGGCAAAGGGTAAGAATTCTTACCAAGGTCAGCTCTCCAAAATCTGTGGAGCCTGGTCGAGAGAGGAAGGGAAAATTTCACGTTGTCCCTTCCTTTCCAGTGTTTCTACATTGGCAGGAAAACACATTGGTTATCAATCCTTTCCCTCCCAGGAACAGCTACTGCCTTCTTGTTTGTCTCATTTTGTGCCCTGAGAACTTGCCTGGGCAACTGTCAGGTTGGGGACCTCAAACATATAACCAGACAGAAATACCGACTGTTGCCAGCTGTCAGAGGAAGTAAGTCTCTCTTTCCTTTGGTTATTTTTGGGAGTGGCTCTCCATCTCGAGAGGGTAGTATTTTTTGCACCCTCTCTGAGAACCCCTCTTGTAGCCATGGGATAGTTCAATATGCTGGGAATATTTACTGTTTGACCAGCTGAAACCGGACAAGATACTCAAAAAGGTTTGTTTGTTTTTTTTCTAAAGTAGCCCTATGGTCAGAAGTTGGCCAAATTGGAAGCTAATATTCAGAGCCTGATAGGAACGATTTTAAGGCCTTCTACCCAAGCAGTATGCACCTAAAGGGAAAGAAAAACATTCTGAAGCCACGGTGGAAGCGTTTACTAAAACATCCCAAAGACACAGAGCTAGAAATCTACAATGTAAAAATCTTTTGATTCCCATCTTAGTCGAAGATCTTCTCCCTGATGTAAAGAAGCAAACTGAGGCTAGTGTAGTTGTATGGCTGGGTCAAAGTCTAGATGTCATTCAGATTGCAACCCAATTCTCTGAGGAATTGAAACCAACTGTACTTGTCTTACAAACTGTGACTTTACAATAACAGAAATGCGGCTCTAGGAACAATTCAAAGCCCAACCATCCTTTTTACCAATCCCCAAACCTCCCCTATTCATACCAAAAGGCTTGCAGATACTCTAAAAAATCTGATTTAAATAGTAAAAGCCCTTCTTGGAGAAACTTACATCCTTTCTATGTGCCTTTGAGATATAAATATTCTATCTGGTCTTCTCTAGGAACCCAGAGCCATCTCATAAAATGCAAACTTCAGGGAGATAATTCTTATCAGAAAGAAGCAGCAGCAGCAGCAGCAGCTATGTGGAACTTAGGTGAATGACAAATCTTACAAGTTTTTTCCACAAATATTAATAAAAGCTTTAGCCATCTGAGCAGGTAACCTTAACTAACTCTATCTGCCAGAAAAAATTTTGATCCAGTCATTCTTTCATAAACTATTAAGTTTTGCGTTGTTGTATCTATCTCATCGCTAAATTTTTTAAACAAAAGCTATGAGAGCTCTGGGTCTGTCTGTATGTTTATGTATGTATGTGTATTCTTCTACCTTCAGATGGTATAGCCAAAATCAATTTTTAAAGAGCTATATTTAACAGGCTTAAAAACAAACTTTTATATAAATCAAGTATATGCTCACAAATATAGAAACCAACTCAAATGTTTTTCAATTGCACATGACCTAGGATAATCTTTGGTAAATGAAAGCTAGTTTAAGTTTGCTGGTTAAATTAAAACAGGCATGTCTTTAGATTTGTTAGCAGTAAGTAGAATACTTTTACCCTATCTAGGTTAACCAAAGTCAAATAAGCTCGTGTAATCTCTGTTACATAATTTGTCAGCAAGAAGGGTAATTTAAGATGATGGCTGGCTGTTCAATGTCTCATGAAATTTTCACGAGTAATCTAAACATAAATTGTTAAGAACAATCAACTTAAAGAGATGTAAGTAACATAAAAGTTTATAAATGCACTTTTCAACAATAATCACGCTTTATGGTATGTCTACTTAAAAATAGTTTCCACAGCCACTAAGGAGAACAGTATGGAGGTTCTGTGAAAAACTAAAAATAGAGTTACCATATGATCCAGCAATCCCACTCCTGGGCATATATCTAAAGAAAACTCTACCTTGAAAAGATACATGGACCCCAATGTTCATAACAGCACTATTTACAGGAGCCAAGACATGGAAACAACCTAAGTGCCCACTGACAGATGAATGGATAAAGAAGATGTGGTACATCTTCTTTACAATGTAATACTACTCAGCCATAAAAAGGAATGAAATAATGCCATTTGCAGCAACATGGATGGACCTAGAGATCATCATACTAAGTGAAGTAACTCAGAAAGAGAAGGACAAATATCATATGATATTGCTTATATGTGCAATCTAAAATATGATGCAAATGAAATTATTTACAAAACAGAAACAGACTCACAGAGATAGAAAACAAACTTATGGTTACCAAAGGGGAAAGGGAGGGGAGGGATAAATTAGGAGTCTGGGATTAACAGATACACACTACTAAATATAAAATAGATAAACAACAAGGTCCTACTGTATAGCACAGGGAATAATGGAAAAGAATCTGAAAAAGTATTTATATATATATATATCAATACGGATATATAGATAGATAGATAGATATGAATCACTTTGCTAACACTAGAAACTAACACAACATTGTAAACCAACTATACATCAATAAAATAAATAGTTTCCAAAATATTTTTGGTAACTTAAAACCTTAAAGTTGGATGAGGTAAGTTAAATGATGGCTATTCATTGAACATCTAGATCATTTCCAAGTAAGATAAAATACTGCAACATTAATTACTGAACATAGGTTTATCTACTTTTGGTTTTCTTTTGCAGAGGAACTGAAGATATTTGGTTCTATCAGTAAACATGTTTTGTGCCACACTGAAAAACTACTAAGAGGATGAATATACTTCTAGAAACTGTGAAAGGTGTTTTTAAATTTGCCAATCCACAGAATGCTAGTGTAACAGACAGTCCACACTGATTACTTCTTTGTTTTCCCTAGGAATAAAGGATTCTGAGGGTTAAGAATTCTAATAAATATATGTAATTAAAACTACTTAGAAATAATAAAGGTGAGCAGAAAGAACTGTGTGTCTGTAAACTGAACTGGATCCTGAGTTCTTCTAGTTTCCTCAGATGTCTGGCTGCAACTCTCCAAACTAATGTTTCCAATTTTCTCCCACTCTTCTGATTTTGAATCACTAAGAATGTGACTGCCCTTGAACCTCCTTGGAAGGGACGATACCAGGTCCTTCTCACTACCCAGATCACAGACAAATTTCAGGGAATTGAACCTGGGTACACACCCCCCAATTAAAAAGGGCTTCTCCAGAATCTTGGAACTGCACGCCAGCTGGAGATGTAAAATTAAAATTGACTAGAGAGGTTCCTCCCCAGAGGCAGATGGTATCTTGAGGTAGACAGCTCTCCCAAGATCACAGATCAAGATCTTTATCCCCAATATGAAATCTTTATTCCTTTTGCCTTCTTGCTACTTGTGTTTTCTCTCTGTTAACGCATGGAAAGACAATGCTCCTTAACTCCGACCACTATCACTGCATCTGCTGCTAAGGCCATAACTATACAACACAAGTCCTGAGACTTTCTTGCTAAGGTGGTTTAGATAAAAGAAGTGCTTCAGATTACTTGTTGGCTGATCAAGGAGGAGTCTGTACCACAGCAAATACTTCTGCTGTATCCGGTTCAACACCTCTGGTATTGTAGCAAATACAGGAAGTTAACAAACAAGCCACTTGGCTAAAACGGGTTGATGCCCCTTCATGTGCATTCTTTGATTGATTTGATACCAATTGGTTTGATCCATGGGGCCCTGGTTAAGGAGGATACTTCAGTCTCTCTGTATTATCTTCCTAATAGTCCTCACTGTAGAGCCCCTGGTGTTCTATGTGCCCTCAGTGGTCTTAAATGCGTGTGCACAGCCATTAGCAGTACATCAGATGGTCTCACTGAAAATGGTCTCATGAAAAATGAGATTAACATCAAAAATAATTTTTCCACGGTTCAGACATCATAACCTATGTGTTTCACAATGAGACAAGAACAACTTAAGTCTGTTGGTGACTGAGAGTGGTGCTAATACCAAATTGTTGGTCAATATCTCCCGCATGAGAGGATGACCAAAACGGGGGAATAGTTTAATTAATTAAACAAAGAGGCCATTAGACTGAGGTGGCTCTAATGCCTTGGCAGCCTAGGTAAGCAAAGCAAAATCTAAGCCTGTAAGTTCCTCAAGGTTATGAAATCAAAATGCTAAGGACAACCAATCACAAACAGCCAACTAGGCTTTAACCAGTAGCCAATCAATACTTTCTTTACTTTGCTTTCCCCATTTTCTCTATAAAAGTCTCTTCCCAAGCTCCTGTTGGTGGAGTATACTTCCAGTTTGGTACTGTCCCATTCCAATTGATTTTTGCTCAAATAAACTCTTAAAAAATTTAATATGCCTCAGATTATCTTTTAACAATCCTAATAATACCTCTTCATCTATCTATCTCCTTTTTCTCAGGTATCACTTATCTCAGATATCAGTGTCAACCTTCTATTGGAACTTACGGCTCTTGTTTGCCTTTGTACCAAATACAGCTAACCCTTGAACAATGAGGGGGTTGGGGTGCTGCACAGTCCAAAATCCATGTATAACTTTACAGTCAGCCCTCTGGTTCCACGGTTCCTTATCTGCAGAATCAACCAATTGCAGATCGTGTAGCACTGTAGTACGTATTTATCGAAAAAAAAATCCGGTAGAAGTGGACACACGCAGTTCAAACTCATGTTGTTCAACGGTCAACTGTATATCCACAATTAATACAAAGAAATAAAATCATTAAATGTCTTTAAGTTGCTTAAGAG
This sequence comes from Leucopleurus acutus, assembly GCF_964270905.1. NCBI lineage: Eukaryota > Metazoa > Chordata > Mammalia > Artiodactyla > Delphinidae > Leucopleurus > Leucopleurus acutus. The sequence continues at coordinate 9,123,772 of NC_139148.1, read as the reverse complement.
TCCCATAGCAGAGATTTAATTGTGAATAGAGAACGTTGTAAATTTTTCAATAAAAAAACAACCAGCAGTAAAAGATTAATCAATCTTCATATTCAAGTATAACCAGGAATTTGAGCTCTACAGAAGCCCTTAAAACTCATCCCACCTCACCTGCAGCAATGAAGGAATCATCTATTCCTAACGTGGTGTAGGAAAAATCCAAGTGACTTATAAAACTTTCATCTCTTCCATGAGTTCATTTATAATTAGGTTTCAAGAACCTCATAAGATGCTTCCAAGGCAGAAACATTTCTCCAAGACAATTCGTCTCTTTCAAATATCATTAAAGTGTGATTGGCACAGAGCCCTTAGGGAGCTGACATCCAGAGGGAGAAGAACATATTACTAATAGCTAGTCAGGTGCCAGCTGGCTCTAAGTGGCCAACTCTCCTTCCTGGGAAAACCAAGTATATCTAAGCAAAAGGAACTTTGATGATAATCAAGAGACATTCTCTGGCGTCAATAAGCTACTTGGCAAGAGATGAATCAGGATTGCAAATGCCACCTGAGTCATGGTATGGTTTCAACCACACAGTCCAGATATGTCCTGGAAGAAGCTGAACTTTAGGCCAAGATACCATAGACAATTCTCGAGCAAGAAGTTCTCCTTAGACCCAGTCTCCAAAACATGATTAACCCAAGAGATAGTAACCATGTGTAATAAGTTTGCTTAGACTTGACAATCAAGAACCACAGCAATCCTTCTTCAAAAGAAACAATAAACTGAGAAACTATTCTTTCCAAAATATATGCCTCTTGTTGTAGATTGCAAGTGTTCTGGCAGACGTGTTCTTAATTTTATATTGTCCCGCGAAGTGTCCCTGTTGTATTTAATTGTTAATTTGACTCATATAAGTCAACAATAATAATTGGTAGTTTGCAAGGTAAAAGTTAACCGAAGTTAATAGAAGTGACAGTTCAAATTCTCAAGCATAAAGACCGGAACAAGCAGCCAACAATAGGATATTATATCCCCAAAGTAGGAGAAGGACACAGGCAGAGTAACATCAGGAGTCAGAAATGAGCATTTCATTTGAAGTGGCAGCAGCAAGTAGCCTAAACCATTGGAAACCACTTAATGGAACAAGGAACAGAGGCAGGGTGGTAGGAAAGATAACCCCAAAAGCAAAACTCTTAAAATATGTGGAAAAAACAATTTCAGTAATTCCTCCCTGACCGTGAACCTCAACATTATTTCTAAAATAGTCATCAACTGAATAACAAAGCAATCTTCACTGTTTAGCCTCTAAAACATGAAAAAGCAGAAACTCACAGGCTTGGAAAGAAGCCTTTGTTACTTTATGCAAAATGGAGGAATTCTATTGTTCTAACATGGTTTTTATTTTTAAAAAAATTATCTTAGGGACTTCCCTAGTGGTGCAGTGGTTAAGAATCCGCCTGTCAATGCTGGGGACACGGGTTCGAGCCCTGTTCCGGGAATATCCCACATGCTGTGGAGCAACTAAGCCCGTGCGCCTCAACTACTGAGCCTGTGCTCTAGAGCCCACGAGACACAACTACTGAGCCCACGCACCTGCTCCGCAACAAGAGAAGCCACCGTAATGAGAAGCCCGCTCACCGCAGTGAAGAGTGGCCCCCGCGAGGGGGAAGGGTAAACTGGGACGAAGTGAGAGAGTGGCATGGACATATATACACTACCAAATGTAAAATAGATAGCTAGTGGGAAGCAGCCGCATAGCACAGGGAGATCAGCTCCGTGCATTGTGACCACCTAGAGGGGTGGGATAGGGAGGGTGGGAGGGAGACACAAGAGGGAGGGGATTTGGGGATATATGTATACGTATAGCTGATTCACTTTGTTATAAAGCAGAAACTAACACACCATTGTAAAGCAATTATACTCCAATAAAGATGTTAAAAAAATTTTTTAAAAAAAGGTGGCCACTGCTCGACGCAACTAGAGAAAACCCACGAGCAGCAACAAAGACCCAATGCAGACGAAAGTAAATACATAAAATAAATAAATTCATTAAAAAAATTATCCTAGAAAATGTTCACCTCATCTCAAAATTCTGCCTCAGATGATCATTCCAAGTTCAAAGGAGCGGAAGTAAATATATTTTGCAAAACTTGATCATGTGAAAACCTGAAATTGCTTTTTAAAACTGCATGACAAACCTCAAAACACTGCATAATGCTGTACTTTGCGGCTTTGTGCTTCCTGCTTTTTAGCTATTATCAACTTCATATTGCAGAGAATAAAAATTGATGTCCTGAATAATTGTGTATTTCTTCGCATGTGCAGTAAATGAATGATTTTTTTAATTAAATAAATGTCAAATAGTTCAGTTCAAGCATAGGAATGGCCTTAATAAGCCTCTATTATGTACACAAATGTTGAAGAACATGATGAGGAAACAAATAATATGTTCACACCTTCAACTGTTTATTAGAACCAGGGATTGGAAAAAATATTGTGACAGCTACATTTTAAGGATTTCTGCAAGTATATTTGCTTTCTTAATAATCTGCATTATAAATATGCCTCGTCCTGTTAAATGTACCTTAGGAAGAAGCCTCATTTACACAAGAGTATTATAAACTGATTCAGAATACATTTCGCAGAATATTTATTTTCAGAATCAACTTCTTTAATTCTATAAGAGTTTTCATAGTAAGTATTCTTTTAAAGTACACATGGAATATTCTATAGGATAGACTATAGACTGGGCCAAAATACAAGTCTCCCCAGATTTGAAAAGGCTGAAATCATACAAAATGTGTACTTGCCATAGTACTTTACTGATAAAGCCTGGTGCCTCCTCCTACTGCTACATAAGTACTTCCCAAATAGAAGATGTGATTGTGTGGCCCAGATGGCACGAAATGGCTAAATGGGAATATCCCAAGCCCCAACTCACCCATCATCCATTTTTCAGCCCAGTGGGCTGGACTCTTATTTTCAGCTAATATCCAATGAAGAAACAAGTTTTGCCACCAAAACAAGGACTTTCTCCTTAGTCATACCAGATGAAGGGATTTCATTAACTTCCTTGTGATAAAGAATTAGAAGTTGGTAACAGAATCTCATTGTATATCTGTTAGAGGGGGTTTCTGGTATATATTTACACCTAAGTTACTGTAGGTAAACTGCATATAATTCTCATTCCAAGTTGTCAGTTTAGCCATTCTCAAAAATTTCTATTGTTATCATACCAAACTAAAATCAAGTATTTCCCCAAATCCTTTGTTAGCAAAATTCATAAGAAGAGTTCAAAAATTAACAATTCATTTCTTAGTTCTTTGCAACCAGAATACATAAAGAACTCTTGTAACTCAATAATAAAAAGACAAGCCATTTTTTAATGAGTAAAAGACTTAAATAGACATTTCAGCAAAAATATTATACAAATAAATAGTAAGCATATAAAAGGATGGACATCATTAGTCATTTGGAGAAAGGAGACCCCTTAAATACTGCTGGTGGGGATGTAAAATGGTACAGCCACTTTGGAAAATAGTTTGGCAATTTCTTTAAAAATTCAACTTACCATATAAACCAGCACTTCTACCTCCAGGAGTCTACCCAAAAGAAATGAAAACATATGTTTACACAAAGCCTTGCATGTGAATGTTCATAACAGCGTTATTCACAATAGTCAAAAAGTGAAAATAACCTAAATGTCCATCAACTGGTGACTCCATAAACACAACGTGCTCTATCCATACAATAGAATGTTGCTCAGCAATAAAAAGAAACAAACTACTGATACATGCTACAACATGAATGAACCTCAAAAAAAAAATGTGCTAAATAAAAGAAGCCAGACATGAGACTTCCCTGGTGGCACAGTGGTTAAGAATCCGCCTGCCAATGCAGGGGACACAGGTTCAAGCCCTGGTCCGGGAAGATCCCACATGCCGCGGAGCAACTAAGCATGTGCGCCACAACTACTGAGCCTGCGCTCTAGAGCCCGTGTGCCACAACTACCGAAGCCCGTGCGCCTACAGCCCGTGCTCCACAACAAGAGAAGCCACCGCAATGAGAAGCCCGCGCACCGCAACGAAGAGTAGACCCCGCTCACCGCAACTAGAGAAAGCCCACGTGCAGCAACGAGCACCCAACTCATCCAAGAATAAATAAATAAATTTATATTAAAAAAAAAAAAAGCCAGACATGGAAGACTGCATATCGTATGATTCCATGCATAAGAGATCTCAGAAAGGCAAATCTATAGCTGTGGAAAGCAGATCAGTGTTTGCCTGGGCCTGGTGGAGGTGGGGGTGAGCGTGGTGGTGGGGGCAAAGGGCTGGGAACTGACTAGAAATGGGCTTAAGGAAAACTCTGAGGGTAATGGGAAAATTCTAAAACAAGTCACGATGATGGTTACACAGTTCTATGAATTTACTAAAAATTTAAAAAGAAAACCATTGGGTCAATCTAGTCCAAAATCTTTACTTTACAAATGAGCAAGCTGCCTTCTTCAGCCCATAAAAAGGTATGAATACCTTCTAGCACCTTTTGTCTGTGTCTCATATTTGAACTCTGATATTGCTTTCTAACTTCTCAGGTTGAGGATCCTATTTCCCATGGGATGAAGAATATGCCTTAGAATATAGGGCAAGAATTTGTGCTAGATTCTTGATGAGTTACTTTGAACTGAACTGACTTGATTTAAATTCATCAGAATAAGCGTGGTGAGACTGAGCCATTCTCCTGAATCAGATCTAACATAGTGGCTTTTCTACTCATTAATTATTCAGCTTCTACTACTGCAAATTCCCCAAACATACACAAGAATACTCATATCCAGGGGCAAACCAAAAAAAGCCTCTAGGTTGAAAACAAAAAACAAACCACAAATTCCTCTCACTGTGAATTAATATTCATTTCTAGTTTTCATCATTAGCAGTATGGAGAGTCCTGTATATAAAATGAAGAGACATGCTGGCTGAGCACTAAGATTCCCTCCAGTTCTAACATAAATCACAACCCCCTGTTACTCCTGACTGTTATTTATCATTTGTATTCACTATCACCTACTTCTTTAGTAGTTGAGCATGAGTCTTTTTTTCGTCACACTCTTCTTCTAACACATCCTTAGGAAAGTAAGATTTTTTTCAGATCCAGGATAGAAGAAACAAAATCTCAGCTTAAAAAAAAAACTGAATCCAGGAACATTCCAAAATAATTTCCTAAAAATCCAACATCAACATAAATATTTGAGATTACTAACTTCAAGAATTGACCAGTAGGATTGTTTCTAACAAAAAAGAAATGTGTTGAAATACAACTCTTTTTTTCAGTTTAAAAATGAAGTGAAATATAAATTAAAATATAATTCACAGCCAGTAACATAATTTATATTCAGAAATATAATTCATAGTCAGAAACACAAGTTCAGTCCAACATGGCAATGGGCAGTCAGGATGCTTAAACTCTATCCAGAAAAGCTGTGAAGAAAGTGATTTATTATTTTAAGGATTAAATTTAGGTATTATTGGGCTCATATCTTTTTATTTGATATTTCCCAGTATTAGGGAATGAGTAGGACAATGGGAAAATGGAAAAGTGATTCTCTCCGGGGAATACTATGGGAAAGTTGTTGAAAAATGGATGTGGATTTTAACTTTTCACTTTACTTTTTTGAACTGTCAGATTTTTTTCATGAAAATATACTACTTTTACATTTCAAAACCTAATAAAATTATCCAAGAACAAAATAGGGCTTTTTCATTTTCCTCATATGTATTTCCCTTGAAAGAAAGGGAGGGGGGTTATATCAATAATGAATTTTAAAAAGAAACAGCCCAAATTTTGCCATTGAAAATATTTAGATTCAAATTTCATATCACCCCAGTCATATATTTGTCTTAAGCTTTCACCAGAGCATAACAATTAGGTTTATCTGTCTGTTTCCTCCTTAAATAGTGAGCAACTCTATAGTTGGGTCTTGGCATCCTTTATCATTTTCTCTCTTGTGCCTAGCACACTGCTTGATATATATTAGTTGCTCAATAAATGTTCATTAGGCTGAACTAAACCACTAATGTCCTGCCTCCTCCAACTCCCATCTTTGTAATCTTCACTGAGTCAGCTTCCTACATCCAAAGTAGGAGTGATAATAACAACCTCACTGAGTTGTTGATTCAATGGCACAATGTATATAAGGCACTTAGCACAGTGCCCGGTGTGTAACAGTCTCCATTCACCCTCACCTCTTCTTTTAAAATAAGTCTCTTCACAATGGAAATAGTAATAATTTTCACAAGGTAAAAAAATCAGCAATCTTTATCTGACATTTGAATGCCACTTTGAAGGAGGCAAAGATGGGCCAGGAAAAACATTAGCCTTGGTATGTGTTTCAGGGGTCCCAAGACCACGCATACATTCTGTGACTTGTTAGAAGTGCTAACAGGATTAAGAAGCAGTTGGACTCATGGTTATAGTGTATCACAGTAATCGCTAAGGGGAAAAGACCCAGCAGGAGGAGTCTGAAGGAAATCCATGTCCAGATTTCTTCCATTCTCTCGCTGGCACCAGAAAGGAATGTGTTTCTTTCTCTAGCAATGAGATGCAGCAGCAGATATGCAGCGTTCTGCCCAGTGAGGCCTGCTTGAGACTCAGAGTCCAGAGTTTATATTCGGGGTTTGTCACTTAGGCATACTGACCCTCTACAACTGCCGAACTTCCAGATTCCCAGAAGGAAGCAGGTGTTTAGTGGCCCAGATCGGCAAAACAACCTATTGCTTAGAGACTGTTTCAAAGGCAAAGTTCCCAGGTACCAGCCGAGGGCCAACCTTGTAAAGAAGGCCATTTAAAGATAGCAGCCTCAGGCCTGCTATGTTAACTCTTCCCTGCACACATGGCAAGTGATAAACTGGGAAAATAGGGCAGAAGTTACAGGAAAGGAGAGTAATCAGAATTGGCGAAAGCAGAGAAAGGAGAAAGTGGTTGAAAGGAAGAGAGAAACTGCGATAAAGGGAGGGCAAGGAAAGAAGACAGGAAAAGGAAGAAGGAAGGCAGACAGAAGAGAAAGACATCACCTAGCTGACCCAAGCTGACCTTTCCTCTGGCCACCTGACCCTCTAGTACCCTTGCTCAGTGCCACTCCTCCCAACGCCCCACCTCACACTCCACTTCCTGTGATGCCACGTCGGACACGCCTGGTTTTCATCCGCTCTGTTTATATACATATCTGTTCCCCTGGTCATGCTGCCTTGGAGTAATCTGGCTGTTTTGATAAGGAGAGAGGAGAAGGGACGGGGAGGGAAAGCCCAACAGTGATGAAATACTTCTGAGTGTATTTTAAATTACAGTGGCCTCCTTGACTTTTGAGAAGTCCTTGGTTACCTCTCTCATTTAAACATCCAGAGCAAGTTTTTTTTTTTTAAGTTGAAAGATTCTAGGGTTTTATTCTTCCAACCTTCCCTTTTTTGACTTTCTTTTTTTTAAAAAAAAATTTATTTATTTATTTGGTTGTGCCGGGTCTTAGTTGTGGCATGCGCTCTTTGTTGCCGTGTGCGGGATCTTTAGCTGTGGCATGCGAACTCTTAGTTGCAGCATGTGGGATCTAGTTCTCTGACCAGGTATCAAATCCAGACCCCCCCTGCATTGGGAGCGTGGAGTCTTAGCCACTGGACCACCAGGGAAGTACCCCTTTTTTGACTTTCTGAGTTCATGAAAAGGAAAAGAAGATAAAGGAACTATTCTTGCTTTAGTGCTTTTGTAATTGAAAAATATGCCAGATCCTTTTCTCACATTCCGTAGTTTAAAAATTGCTGTCAGACTAAGGCTTTGCCAAGTTCCAACCCCAAGTGAAATCTTACCAAGAAAACTGAAAGATGTATAAAAAGCAGATGGGTTATAGGTATAATCATACAGCCTACGCATGTGTTATGGTTTTTTAAACAAGCTCATCTCTCCTGTGTTAAACATATAATATTAGTTATAATTATGTTTATATACTGAAATATATATCCTTTTATTGTTCCATTTTCTTATAATCAGGAAGGTTTCACTTTTGTAAAAAGACGTATATATTCACCTGGATAAAATCAGACACCCTAGATAAGAGAAGAAATTAGGAGGAACATGACAGCTTCCCATCTTCAGTTGCCTAGAAGTCTATCACATAGAAGGGGAAGATATTTTCACAACTGCAGATAATGGCAGCTGAACAAATACAAGATAATTTGCATCAGGCATAGTAACCTCACTTAAGGAAAACCTTGATATCACTTAGAGCCTTCTAAAAATAGAATGGGCTGCCTCATTCAGTAATTGTCAAGTGAGGGGCATTGCCACTGAAGGAGCTCATGACTGGAGCCCTCGTGCTGGTGAGACTCTGAGAAATCAGTGGAGAGCCCATGGAAGGACTGGATGGAAGAGTGAATGTTCCCACAAAGTCCAAAGACATAGATTGAAGTGGGAGCCTGGGCCACTTTATTGACATGGTGTAGATTCCAAAAGCCTTGTTGAGGATGGGCCAGGGGCCAAATAAAACTGAAGAGGTCTGAAGCTAAAGTTTAGCACAGACGCAGAAGGGAATTCTAACTGGATGGAGAGAACTTAAAGGTGAGCCAAGAGAGGTGCACTAGTTAGGTTAGGCTAGACTATGTGGAAGTAACAAATTAACCTGGAATCTCACTGGCTTAACACAACAAAGTTTATCTCTTGCTCAAACTATATGTCCCAATGCAGGCGGGTAGGGAGTTCTGTTCCACACATTCATTCTGCGGCCCAAGCTCACAGAAATCTGGTGCCTTGTAGCTGCTTCATCTGGACCATAGAGGCTCCAAGTATTCTGAACATAAGGAACAGAAGAAGGCCGCGGCACACAGACCCTTAAATGACTCAAACCTATAGTGAGGCTTCACCTCTTCTCTTATTCCCATTGGCCAGGGCTCAGTCACAGGCCCCAGCTTAACTACGAGAGAGGCTAGGAAATACAGGCGAGGAAATGGATAGTCAGTGTTGTAGGAGGGTGCACCGCCCAAAGCCGAGAGAGAACTCCGTGTCCAGGCAGAGGTGCCACAGACATCTTCTATTCCAGCTTACTACCCTATAAGGCCTTCCTTGTCCAGCTATTAAATATGTTCTGAACTTCTGACATGGTGAATTACCATTGTTTGAGCATTCAAACAGAAGCCCGGGCATGGTCAAAATCCAAAGCACTAACAACAGCACGTGTGAGCAAGGATGCGGAACGACGAGAACTCTCATCCATTGCTGATGGGAACGCAAAATGGTACAGGCACTTTGGAAGATATCTTGGCAGGTTCTTACTAAACCAAACATGCTCTCACTACGTGATCCAGCAATTGCACTCCTTGCTATTTACCCAAATACCAAACTTATGTCAACACAAAAACCTGCGCAGAGATGTTTATAGCAATTTTATTCTTAATTGCCAAAACTTGGAATCCACCAAGATGTCCTCCAGTAGGTGAATGGATAAATAAACTGTGGTACATCCAGACAATGAATTATTATTTAGCACTAAACATAAACGAGCTTTCAAGCCATGAAAAGCCATGGAGCAAACTCAAATTTGTATTACTAAGTGAAAAAAAGCCAATCAGAAAAGGCTACATACTGTATGATTCCAACTAGATGACACTCTGGAAAAGGCAAAACTATAGACAAAGTAAAACGATCAGTGGTTGTCAAGGGTTATGGCGAGAAAGAGATAAACAGGCAGAGCACAGAGGATTTTTAGGACAGTGAAACTTGTATATGATACTACAATAGCGGGGATGCACGTCATATATTTGCCAAAACCCATGGAGTGTGCAACACCAAGAATGAACCCTGATGTAAACTATGGACTTTGGGTGATAACAATGCATCAGTGTAGATTCATCAGCTGCAACAAATGTACCACTGTAGTGCAGGATGTTGATAATGGCGGAGGCTGTTCAAATGGCAGGGGGCCTATGGGAATTCTCTGCACTTTCTGCTCAATTTCGCTGTGAATCTACAACGGCTCGAAAAAATAAAGTTTATTAATTTAAAAAAAAAAGGTAGGGACGCTCCACTTCAATACGGCAGTAGAAGGATGCATTTATTTGGTAGGAAGTGAATCAGATGACCTATTAAAGTCCCTTCTAACCCTAAGGTTCCCTGATTTCTATGCTGGGATGTTGGGAGACCACTGACTCTTAGGACAGAAAAGGATTTTAAAAGTCATCAGATGGATGAATTCTTTTCTCTTCAGCATGACTGCTGAAAGGTCATCTAGTCTAGGTTGGAAGATCTTCAGAGAATGGAAATTGGGTGCCTCTTTGATTAACTCTTTCAATACTTCATTGAATCACTTTGTCTGAGAGTCATCCTTGCATTGAGATGGTCTGTCTCTCCATAGTTCCCACCCTTTAGAAATAAGCAGGGAAATCAGAAAGGCAGCGGTGGGTGTCTGGAGGTACCAGTAAATGCGAAGCCCTTGCCATAGAGGTGGGCACTGGGAGAGAATGAGGCAGGGATCAGGGACAAGCAGACAGAACCAAAATGGACAGCAAGCCAGGCTCACAGTAAGGAGGGCAAAGGCAGGGGCTCAGCTTAGGTGCTCATGAGGTTATCACTGTGCAGAGCCAGAGGCAAACTTGGGCAAAGAGCCCATTCATTTGTTTTTGCCAGAGTTATCATCCTCTTGGTAAATACTGAGTTTATTTCAACTAAACATTCCTAAATCGTACCTTCCCCAAAACGTTCTCCTAAACTGTTTGCAGATAGAAAGATCTATCTTCTAAAGAGTTCACAGCCTTCTTTAGGAAATACAAAAGAATTTTGCTAAATTAAGTGGATACTTCTCATTCCTTATTTTGCTTCATATTCCTTAGGAATCTAATACTACTAAATACTCTTTCCTTGACACTTGCCCCTTCCTCGTCTTGACCTTCTTTACCTCTAGCCCATTTTCTCTCAGCCTCCTCCATTGGATTCTCTCCCTTCCGTTCCAATAGTGATGGTTTTCCCAAAGCCCAGCCCCAGCCTTGTTATATTACATAAAACACATTTGCTGGGCAATCTATCTACTCCCACATAGACTATATCTACACTCTTATGTTGATAAATTCCAAATGTATATCTCTCCCAGAGCCTCTCTCCTATGCTCTCACCTCTACCTGAACAGGCCGCAGATATATAAGAGTATGTGTGCTCCCAATGGATTCCACTGTCGTTCACTCCCCTCTTCATGCATTGCCAACTTAGTCTCCAAAGTTGGGAAACTAGAGGTCACCCTGTACTCTTCCCTCTCCATGAACTTCCATAATCTAGGCATGAAACCCCATCAATTTTACCCCCGGGCAGCTCTAAAATCTGCCTCTTCCTTTACCAGTGACACGGTTCATCATCTCTCCTTTGGACTACTGTAAGATTCTGCTTTGACTTTTACATTTTTTCATTATAATATATTATTGTTTCGGTACTTTTACAGTGAATGACACATTTCTTGGCTCAGTCTTACCCTGTCCCAGCCTAGCTCCCCACAAGCTACTAACTCAAACTATTACAGGTATTTGACCATCTAGTAGTCGCCTCAATATCTCCAGATAGTACGCTTTATGTCACAATTTCTTGGTTTATCAAAATCAAATTTCTATTAATTTTCTGCTACTGTAGATGAAGATTTAACCTACTTCCCTCACCCAAATTTCCAGTAGCCCTGCTTCCCAAAATTCTGCACATACCCACATATAAGGCAAGATTTTTCCTCAAACTAATCCCATCAAAAATGAAGTCCTTATTAAGCCTTTCATATGACAGGCAGTCTCTCAATTACTTAATTCTGAACAACAAAGTACTAGGTGGGGAAGACACATTAACCTGAAATGACCTCAGTCAAACTCAGTTTGAATGCTGACAGAGGTCACTTGACATGATGGGGGAAGGCAAATCGATTGAACACAGACTGAGTCATCATTTCCGGAGAAACGACTTCAAACTGCAGCTCTGGGTGCCACCGCATACAAGCCTTTTTTAAAAAGCAGCTTATTACAATAGATTAAATGCTTATGTCGTGGAGCCTACTACACATTAATGGGTACCCGTGAATTATGATAAAGTATCTATTGGCAGCATCAAGCTCAGATTCAAAAAGCGCTGGAAACAATAGGAGGCAAGCGGGGCGCTGTTTTCAAGCAGCTCTAGCTAAAGGAGAAGTGAAGGTCCGTGTGCATTAGTGGGAGTTTGAACAAAAAATGGATCATGAAATGTGAGCATGAAAAAGAGTCATTTGGGGGGAATTCCCCAGCGGTCCAGTGGGTAAGACTTGGCGCTTTCACTGCCAGGGCCCAGGTTCGATCCCTGGTCGGAGAACTAAGATCCCACAAGCTGCGCTGTGCGGCCAAAAAAAGAAAAGAAAGAAAAAGAGCCATTTTGTAAAACGATATATTTGATATGACATGAGGTTTAAAATATGTATTTAAAATATGTATTTATATAATTAAAGTTTAACTGAAATATGATAGGTAGACATTTGGCCATTTTGACTCTTTCCCTAAATATCGTATCTTCAAGTTGAAAAAACAGAAGTTGTTTTCAACTTTCTCACTTAGGAAAATGATCGTTTCACTTATATTCAGGGTCCACTTAGAGTTGGGGATATATCCTCCTATATTATATTCTGCTGTATCATAATTACACCGTCAGACTGAGATCTCCATTGATCTGTGTGTCTAGTTCATATTCCCTCCCCCAAAGGCAATGTCTCCTGGCTCTTCACTCTGTCAGGGGAAGCAGTAATGTTCTCTCTTTTCCTTCCACTACTCCTTTCCCGTCCCCACCAACCTGATTCCGTAACAAAACTCGTCTGTGATTTGTCCAGCCAGTCACAAACTGTTGGCCCCGGACATAGCTGTGTTTTGTTTGATTCAAATAGCAATTTATCAATTAAACTCATGTCCCTGTATTTTACACTGAGAGATTTCCCCTATAATGGAAGTACTGTTTTCTTAATATTGCTTTGGGGCTTTACTCTTATGCCTTCTCAGTTACATGACCTTCACCCTAGAATGCTCAGTCATCCAGCTGCCTGGAGAGAAACCAGAATCCATTTCAAAGGAAATTCGAAGAGAAAATCCAAGGGAATATTCATCTTCTGATCTTCAAGAATAGGCTTAAGAAGGAGGACAGTAATCCTTTAAAACTAGCTCTTTTCTTAAGAGAGGATTTTCTAGATTACTTAAGTCCCTCTTAAGTTTGCCAAGGGACAAGCTTCGAGGACCCAGCCTCATAGATTTCTACAGTAGCCTGACAAGAGGTGGTCCTCCCATCTCTGCCAGGTGGGCACAAACTATGATAGCCTGTTACATACCATACAGCCTAGTTTGACTTGGACAGTCCCAGTTGACACTTGTCCAAGCATCCCATCCAGCTAGTGCCTCCTTTCATTCTCAAATGTGTCCCAGGTCAAATGATACATTTTATGGTCATCCTAATTATATTGGAAGTTAAGGGAAAGTCCTCTGTGATGGTTAATTTTATGTGTCAACTTGACTGGGCCATGGGGTGCCCAGGTATTTGATCAAACGTTATTCTCAGTGTTTCTGTGGGAGTGTTTTTATATGAGACTAACATTGAAACTGGTAGTAAAGCAGATTGTCCTCCCTAATGAGGTTGGGCCTCATCCAATCAGTTGGAGGCCTGCATAGAACAAAAAGGCTGACTCTCCCCCGAGGAGGAGAGAAATCTTTTCCCCTGAAGGCTTTCAAACTAGGACACTGGCTTTTTCCTGCCTTTGGATTCAAACTGAAACATCAGCTCTTCCTGGGTCTTGAGCCTCCTGGCCTTCAGATTGGCACCCCCCATTGGCTCTCAGGCCTTCAGACTCACACAGGAACTACATCACTGGTTGTCCTGGTTGAGCCCTGCCAACTCACACTACAGATCTTGGGGCTGGCCAGCCTGCATAATTGGGTGAGCCATTCTTCCTTATAGTAACTATCTTGGTACACACACACACACACACACACACACACACACACACACACACACACACACCCTATGGGGGTTCTGTTTCTCTGGAGAACCCTAACCGGTATGCCCTCCTCTCTTCTGATCTGAGGAACTGTGAGAAGGAGAGAGAAGAAAAAGCAGGGGAGCAAAGTGGGCAGTTGGCTGTCCTGATTTCTTCTCTTCAGCCTATGCCTGGCAAAGGAGAGACATGATGGACAAACTGCAGGGAATAAAGAGGATCTGGGACTCTGAGATGAAGCTTCCTCATACTACTCTGCAGTGCAATCATATCACGTGGACTGACAACCAAGTCGTGCAAAAGGAGATCCTAAAATCTAGCTTGCTCAAGTTACCCTGGGTTCCACTATGGAAAGTAATTGAGTTTCTAGACGTAGCGTTTGTAACGGTCATAGTAGGGGTAAGGTGGCATCCACTGAAGATTCTATAGCAGACCACTTGACTCAGGGTTGCTATGGTCTGAATGTTTGTGTTCCCCTAAAATTCATATGCTGAAATCCTAACCCCCCAACATAGATGATGGTATTTGTAGGTAGGGCCTTTGGGAGATGATTAGATCAGAAGAGTGGAGCCCTCATGAATGGGATTAGTGCTCTTACAAAAGAGACCCCACAGGTCTCTCTAGCCCCTTCCATCAGGTGAGGACACAAGAATTCTGTGACCCAGAAGAGGGGACTCATCTGACCACGCGGGCACCCTGATCTTGGACTTCCAGCCTCTAGAACTGTGAGAAATAAACTTTTGTTGTTATAAGCTACCAAGTCTGTAGTACAGTCATCCCTTGGTATCCACAGGTTCTGCATCTGGAACCCATGGACACAGAGGGCCAACTGCATTTTGTTATAGCAGCCCAAATGGAGTAAGACAGGCTCAAGTGGAAGTCAGGGTCAGATCTCAGAGGAGTCTAAAGTGACAAGAGAGGTAGGGCTGAGGTCAAAGCAACCAGAGCAACACAGGACCCTCACAAAGCCAAGAGTGGCCCGATCACAAGTTTGTCCATTAAAGACGTGAGTCAGAAATGCCAGCCAAGCTAGCAGCACCCAAGTGGACAAATGACATTGCTTTAGGAGCTCAGAAGAAGATCCAAAGAGCCCAACTCTTCCCGTCTACAAGGAGGTCACAAAAGCAACACCCTACCCCACATACCTCAATGCTCTTCTAGGGAGAAAAACAAAAGACTGAGTATTTTGGTATTAGTTTGAACCATATTATTTGGCAATTTTCAACCATTTGTAACCTGCAAAATATGAAAATAGCATATATTTCAAACTGTATAAAAAGCATACAACTCAATAATAAAAAGACAGATAATCCATTTTTTTAAATAGGTAAAGGATTTAAATAGACATTTCTCCAAAGTAGATATACAAATGGCCAATAAGCACACAAAAAGAAGTTCAACACTATTAGTCATTAAGGAAATAAAAATCAAAACCACCATAAGATACCACTTCACACCCACTAGGATGGCTAGAATCAAAAAGGCAGACAATAACAAGAGTTGGCAAGAAGGTGGAGAAACTGTAACCCTCATACACTGCTGATGAGAATGTAAATTGGTGCAGCCACTTTGGAGAACAGTTTGGCAGTTGATCCAAAAGTTAAAGACAAAGTTCCCATACGACCCACCAATTTTACTCCTAGGTAAGTACCTAACAGAAGTGAAAACATATGTTCACATATAGACTTGTACACAGATGTTCATAGCAGCATTATCCATAATAGCCCCAAAGTGGAAACAACCCAAATGTCCATCAACTGGTGGATAAACAAAATGTGGTCTATCTATACAATGGAATATTATGCAGACATAAAAAGGGATGAAGTATTAATACATGTAACACGTGGATAAACCCTAGAAACATTATACCAAGTGAAAGAAGCCAGTCACAAAGAGCCACATATTGTATGATTCCATTTATATGAAATGTCTGGAGTAGGCAAATCCACAGGGACCAAAAGTAGATTAGTGGTTGCCAGAGGCTGGGGGGAGGGGAGTGACCCCTAATGGATATGAATTTTGTTTTTCAGGTGATAAATTATTCTGGAGCTAGATAGTGGCAATTGTTGTACAACTTTGTGAATATACTAAAAACTACTGAATTGTAAACTTTCAAAGGGTGAATATTATGGTATTTGAATTATACCTTAATGATTTAAAAAAGAAGAAAGCAACATTTTCCAAATTTTCAGAGTGAACTAACACTTATACGAGATTGACTTTTAGATGTTGGTGGTGTTTTCTTGTGTTTTTCCTCTAACCACCAGAAGGGAGATTGGGAGAGGCCGTAATTACAGACTGAATTAAGAAATGAGATTCTTTGCTTCCTATCTATATTGTGGTATGAAAAAATTTTTCTGACCCCACGATATGCATAAAGATCTAGCTTTCTGATTCTCTTGAAATTTTTTTTTAATCTAGTAACAGTGGGTTGGCAATCCTGTATGAAAACAGGCCTCTCAGTTCAATAGCAGTAGGAGTGGCCCACTTTACTATTTTATTTTATTTTTTTCATTGAAGTATACTTGATTTACAATGTTGTGTTAATTTCTGCTGTACAGCAGTGACTCAGTTTTATACATACATACATGCCTTTTTTCATATTCTTTTCCATTATGGTTTATCCCAAGAGATTGGATATAGTTCCCTGTGCTACACAGTAGGACCTTATTGTTTATCCATTCTAAATGTAATAGTTTGCATCTACCAACCCCCAATTCCCAGTCCATCCCTCTCCCTCCTCCCCTCCCCTGTGGCAACCTCAAGTGTGATCTCTATGTCTGTGAGTCTGTTTCTATTTTGTAGATAGGTTCATTTGTGCCATATTTTAGATTCCACATACAAGTGATATGGTATTTGTCTTTCTCTTTCTGACTTCCCTAACTTAGTATGATAATCTCTAGTTGCATCCATGTTGCTACAACTGGCGTTATTTTTTCTTTTAATGGCTGAGTAGTATTCCCTTGTATATATACACCACATCTTTTTTTTTTTTTTAAACATCGTTATTGGAGTATAATTGCTTTACAATGGTGTGTTAGTTTCTGCTTTATAACAAAGTGAGTCAGTTATACATATACATATGTTCCCATATCTCTTCCCTCTTGCATCTCCCTCCCTCCCACCCTCCCTATCCCACCCCTCTAGGTGGTCACAAAGCACTGAGCTGATCTCCCTGTGCTATGTGGCTGCTTCCCACTAGCTATCTATTTTACGTTTGGTAGTGTATATATGTCCATGCCACTCTCTCGCTTTGTCACAGCTTACCCTTCCCCACATCCTCAAGTCCATTCTCTAGCAGGTCTGTGTCTTTATTCCCGTCTTACCCCTAGGTTCTTCATGACCTTTTTCTTCCCCCTTAGATTCCATATATATGTGTTAGCATACGGTATTTGTTTTTCTCTTTCTGACTTACTTCACTCTGTATGACAGACTCTAGGTCCATCCACCTCACTACAAATAACTCAATTTCATTTCTTTTTATGGCTGAGTAATATGCCATTGTATATATGTACCCCATCTTCTTATATCTGTTCATCTGTCAATGGACATTTAGGGTGTTTCCATGTCTTGGCTATTGTGAATAGTGCTGCTATGAACATAGGGGCGCATGTATCTTTTTGAAGTATAGTTTTCTCCGGATATATGCCCAGGAGTGGGATTGCTGGATCATATGGTAGCTCTATTGTTAGTTTTCTGAGGAACCTCCATACTGTTCTCCATAGTAGCAGTGGCCCACTTTAGATGGAGCACTCACTCTCCAGTTTGCCATGCCCCCTCCCCAACTGCTATCACTCACTCACATCACCTATCTAGTTCTGAATATATTTGAATTTGTGATTCCTGGTCAATGAGTCCATTCTAAAAGTTAAGCATCAAGAAGCAGTGTTTATATTTGCTTCAGTTAGGAATGTGTATAGCTGCAAATAACAAACACCTAAATAACAGTACCTTTAACAATTAGGGGTTTCTTTCTCTTATATTTCAAGACGACTGGAAGTGGGTAGTTGCTGAAGTTGGATCCAGAGCTCAGTGATAATAAGATCTCAATGTTGTAGACGCTACTAGCTGTCTCCCAAATATCTATTTTATCTTTTCTGAGTTACATGAACCTTGAGATTATTTGAAAGGACAATGTAACAAGCTAAAAATGAAATTTTCTGTCTCCTTTACAAGTAGGAGTATTTGAGAAAGGTCCTGGTCAGTGAGATGTAACTAAAAGTTACTGAGGGGAACTTCCAGGAAGGCAATTTTAAGGGGTTAACACAGTTGGCATATGCCTTCATTTCTCCTTGCTGTTTCCCTTCTTTATGCCCAAAGTGAAACTATGATGGCTGGAGCACTGACAGCCATTTTGAGAACAGGAAGATCAGGATAACAAAGCACAAAGTCAAAAGAGCATGGGTCCCTGGTTAAATCATATAACCACCCGACAGACTTGCATTACCTACTCTAGACTTAACAAAACCATAATTTAAGCCATCCTTCTATGGGTTTTTATTACTAGCAGCTGAACGCAATTTCTGATTGATACACTGCCAGTGCATCTATAGCTCATTTGGCCTTTTCATTAAAGTATTTAAATTGCTGCTGCCTTGCTCATGACAAGAATATGGAGAAGGGGGAAAGGGTCTGTCACAGGCACAGCTTTTGTGTTCACTGAAAGGCAGGGTAAGCACTGGGGCATTATTCAGACACCAAATGGGTATCTTATCCAGCTGTGGTTGAAATTACGAGCACACAAATTTTTCACTGAATATGTACTACTACACTTCCTATTAGGGAAGTTTTGCTAGTTAGGACAAAGATGGCATCTATGCAAAACATCCATTGGAACTCAGAGTATACCACAAATGCTCTAGTCCAGGTTCTTTGAATTCCACGTTCCCAACTACTCTGTGCTCTGGAATGACTCAATTTTCTCATCTATTTCCAAACTAAAGCAAAACATTCATTGCAACAGTACATAGATGCAAATGCACTAAAACCATGTGGCCATGAGTATTCAGTAAGATACAGACTCAACCAATTCACAATAACTAACATGTGGAAACAACCTAAATGTCCATAGACAATGGATAAAGAAAATGCGGCATATATATACAATGGAGTATTAGCCATATAAAAATAAGGAAATCCTGTAACATGGGACCACAAGAATGAACGTGGAGGACATTATGCTAAGGGAAATAAGCCAGTCACAAAAGGACAAATATTATATGATTCCACTTACATGAAGAACTGAGAGTAGTCTAACTCATAGAAGCAGAGAGGAGAATGGTGATTGCCAGGGGCTGCCAGGAGGGGGAAACAAGGAGACGCTACTCAACGGATATAAAGTTTCAAATACTCAAGACGAATAAGTTCTAGAGCTCTGCTGTACAACACTGGCCCAGAGTTAACAATACTGTATTGTGCACTTAAAAACTTGTTAAGAAGGTAGATCTCATGTTAAATGTTCTTACTATAATAAAAAAAAGTTTTTACATTAGATTCATCCAGATAACTGGAAAAATATGTACGTGTGTATATATCAACATATAATTTCCATCTAAATGAAGACACAAAGTTTTAAATTCTTGTAGTAAACTCAACACACCCCAAGAACACATCTTCTTCCAGGTCCAGTTTAAGCCACACTGTCCTGAATTGTTAATGATCTCTCCCTTATATCTTTCTATGAACCTTGTATGTGCCTCTCTCGCTGTGCTTGTCATTTTGTAATATACTTCTTTGTTTTCTCATCTTTTCCTACTTGTCTGGGAGCCTTTCGAGGTCAGCAACTGCTCTTCTCTATTTCCTTACAGATAAATCTAATTACTTAACACTGGATAAATCTTCTAAAAATACTAGTTGCTTTGAATGAAGCTCTAGATAAACTCATCAGACTTTGAAGGAGGCCCATCAGTAAGACAAATCTGAAATTATCTGTACTTGCAATTTGTACAATACACAAAAAAGGAAAACCCATTAAAAAGTACTCAGATCTTAAGAACTTGACTTTGATGACCTGCAGAGAAGACCAATAGAGCATCTTTTTCTCCTTGACAGGTATTTGTTATTTATCCTTCCTATCAGAACTCATAGATTTTGTTCATCCTTCCTGTTCAATCAGCAACAAGAGGCATAATGATTGTGAAAGGTCCCTAATGTCTTTGGCGCCCCCCTCCCAGCCTCCTATTTTAGGGCAGAGTCGATGAGCTCATTGACAGAGAGATTTGCCAGGCTCCGCATATGGTTTGTAATATAAATAGATCACATCTTATGCATATCAGCAAGACAGAGGAGGCTTGCCCTCCGCAAAGTCTGCTGAAATAGAAATTCTCACCAGAAAAGTAGGCAAGCCGTCTCTACTTTATACTTCTCAGGGAATTTAAGGGTGTGTTGTGTGAAGACTTCAATCTTTGGCAAATTTAGATGAATTCTGGACTATCCAGAGATAAAATATGCCAAAACTAAAGATAAATAGTAACCCTGTTTCATTTCAGACTTTTCCCTATCATTGGGCGTTGTGACTGCATAGTTAAGATCCATTTATGTTCATGGCCTGGATTATAACCTATTGCATTAGCCTCAACATATATTGATTACATTCTGTTTTGTCATTTATAAGTAAGACCCGATAATTGGGCTTACTCACGAGACAAGTCTCCGTTAAAATAAAAATAAATCTACAAGGTAAAAGTGACCAAAAACCCCAATGATTCTGAGCAACGCAACAGTCGTAAACAGGGCATGTTTTCAATCTATTTCAACATCTAATTATTTATTTTTAATACTTTTTATTTGAAATAGCTTAAGACTCATAAGAAGCTACAAAAATAATATAGAGGTCTGTGTACCCTGCACCCAGCTTCTCCGAGTGAGAACATCTTACATACCTTACATACATACCTTACATCCACAGCCAAGACCAGGTGATTGACACTGATACAATACATTGACATTAACTCAGCTAATAATCTTATTTGGATTTCACTATGCACAAGGCACTGTTAGGCACTTTTATATAATAACTTCATGAGGTAAATTTATTATCTCCATTTTGGAGAAAGAAGACTTAAATAAAAAGGGAAAAGCAGACATTTCCCCTTCTTTTGGTCTTTAGTATCAGGCATGTGGCTGAGGCACTCCTGTCTAATGACATTCATTTCAATATGAGGGATTTATTTTTTTAACCTTTATATTGTGTCTTTATTAAGTCAGAGCTCTTCGATTCTCAAATGTATAAAGTTCACACGCTCTAGATAACTAATGAGAACCTGCTGTACAGCACAGGAAACTCTACTTCTCTTTGCTGTACAGTAGAAACTAACACAACATTGTAAAACAACTCTATCCCAATTTTAAAAAAAAGTTCACACGATCTATTCACTTTTTTTTTTTTATATTACCGTTAGGCATGAGGTGAGTGAAGAGATCACAAAGCAAAGAGGGTCCATCCTACAGCTCAGGATGGCAAAAGTCCGAGGTCTTAAGTCACTTTTGCTTTTCCTCAAAACCATAGCAACTCTATTTCTGTTCTTATTTTTCTCCTGCACCCAGACAATACTGTTTTTATCCTCTCAGGATTATTCTAAAAAGAAAATGAGAAAGAAAAAGAAACACGTAAAGGTCTCTATCTTTGGTTTCTAAATGTTACTTTTAACCTCTTATTTATTTTAACCACCATTCCCTACCAGAAAACGCTCTGTCCGCTGCACTGTCTTCAGGCTCCATGCAGTTAGAAAATGCATGGCCTTAATGCTTCCTGTGCCCCTGGTCCTTCTACCACCACTGGGGTGGGGGGGGGGCGGTGGGCATAAAGGAAATATGGTGGAGCTTGCTGGGGCTCCGCGCTGAGCGCATTACTTCTTGTCTGATTTCCACCTCTGCCTTTCTGCAACCATTAGGCCAAGTCCAGCCTAAACAGTTGGGACCTCACATAGGAGTTTTTCTCCTACTTCCCTGGCCACTCCTTCTCGGTCTCTTTTCCCATTTCCTTCTCCACTTTCTGACCTCCAAAGCCAGAGTCCTTAGGGACCATCCTCAGCCTTTTCCCTAAAACACTGATTCTCTACCAAGGGTGATTTTCAGCCCAGGGGCCATTTGGCATTGTGTGCAGACAATTTTGGTTGCCACACCTGGGGGTGGGGTGGGAGGTGTGCTAATGGTATCTAGTGGGTAGAGGCCAGGGATGCTGCTAAACATCCTACAGTGTATATTATAGGACAGGACAGCCTCTGCAACAAAGAATTATCCCACCCCAAGTGTCAATAGTGCCCAGGTTATAAAGTCTTGCCCTAAAGATCTTACTCAATGCCATGCTATACCCAGATTCAGCCTATGTGCCGATGACTCCCAAATTTCAATCTCCAGTCCTGCCTTCTCCCCCACCTACAGGTTCTTATATGCAACTGCCTCCACTTATGTCTATTAGATGCCTCAAACTTAACTTGTTCACAACCGAACTTGCTGGCATCCACAAACCTACTTCTCCCCTAGTCCACCCCGTACTGATGAAGGGACCATGCAAGTAGTCATCTTAGATCCAAATTCTGACTCTGCAGGCACACTCTGATTAGAATCAAAGAACAGTGGAGCTCTGAGGGATCTCATTCGGGAGATGAGGAGTGCAAGACCCAGAATTTTTGAGATGTCTCTAAATCTACACATTTAACTTGATGGTAGAGCCAGAATGAGAACGACCGTTTCCTACAGCTTTGGGTCCAACTAACTTTCCCGGAGCTGACTTGGCTCCCTCGGGTAAAATACATAGCTCGGTTACGTTCTCTTCAATAGTCTCATAAGTCAACGTTAGTAAGCTTTATTTAGTGCAGGGTTCAGCAAACCACAGCCCATGGGCCGAACGTGGGCTGCCACCTGTTTTCGTATAGCCCATGAACAGAATGATTTTACCATTTTTAAATACTTGGGGGAAGAAATCCAAATAATAATAATGTATGACATATGAAAATGATATTAAAAACAAATTTTAGTGTCTGTGAATCAAGTGTGATTGAGACACAGACACGCCCATTCATTAATGTATTATCTATGGCTGCCTTAGTGCTATGAGAGCTGAATCGAGAAGTTGCAACACTCACTGTACGAGGAGCAAAGCTGAAAATGCCCCGCCCGTTACAGAACAAGTTTAGTGACCCCGGTACATTGCCAAGAGCCCACATTTGAGACTTAAAAAACAAACAAACAAACATGGATTTCAGTTTGGTCTCAGCTGGCAGTGTGATCTTTGAGTGTGATCCAATGTCCGTGAGCCTCCTACTGAACAGGGGTAGTAATACTTTCCTTGAAGGACTGTTTAGGAGTATTAGAAGTAATATGCCTGTAATAGTCTGGAGTATAGTAGGAGGAACTCAACAAATATTAGCAAAAATAATAATACTTATTCATATTATTATTATCACAAACTTTACCCTTCAAATTGTCCCCTTTGGTATGCTTTGAGAGATTTTGTGTCAAATGCTTTTCTCTGAAATCCAGGCAAATACACATTCCCATCACATTATGTTTTTTGACAGCAAACTGGAGGGAGGTTAATATCTTTATAATTCATATGTCATTGCTCCCAATCATGAATTCCCTGAGTAGTTAGTTTCCTGGAAAAATTGTCTCCTGAGCGATAAAGGTGACACTATCTGAAATAGGAAATCATCGTGACCTGCCCAATCCTCTTTCCAATTTTCTTATTCCAAGACTGTCAGAAAATAAGTTTAGTTAACAGAAAACGGGGAAAGCAACATTAAGTTAGTGAAGAACATGTAGAAACAGTCCCCAAACTCCCAGGACCCCACTCTTTCAGATTTCCTGGAGGGCACGGAGTGTGGCCACAGAGGCAGAGATGGGCTGTGGTTTTTGACTGGCATCCCCACAGGCTTTCAGAGACAAGAGACAGGAGCATGCCTGACACTCACCTTGCCTGCGGCCGCCATCAGGACCACAACCTCAGCCCCGGCCACCTCCAGTCCTGCAGGAGATTCTGTCGTCCCTGGGGGCTTCTCGGCCTCAGGCTTGCCTCCTGGCTTACATCTCATTCCTGGAGTGGAAAAGAGGTCAAGTCTAGCTCTTTTTCTTTGTGTGACCCCATCCTTTCCCCCTCTTGCATCCTGCCATTTTCTCCTGCTCTCCAGGTACTTTGGGCTGAGCAAAGAGTCACTTCCAGCCTCCTTAGACTTCCTCTTCCTGCCGAGCTGCCCTTTCTATGGTACTTTCTGGGATGATCCAAATTGCTCATGAGTGACAAGACGTCATCTTGCTAATTAACATACGGCCTAATTATGGCAGTGTTACACTTTAGGAGACAGAATTAAAGTCTGAAGTGACCTAAGTAATTAAGAGAGGCAGACAGAGACAAATGAAAGCAGCAGCAATAACATGGGGGTCAGCCATGACTTGGCCACGTCCTGTGAGGCTGAGAACCACTGGCCAAGACTCAGGTGCACGGACACCTCGGGATCGGCTCCAAGCAGGTTGCTGTTGTAAAAAGAGAGCATCCCTATGTAGGGCAAGATGGGATTTTCTTTCCTCCTCCCCCTCTTTATCCTTTCCTCCACCATCCCTGGCACCGAGGTGCCGCCTGATAAGACAGAGTAAATGAATCAGAAAAATGCACGCCCACGAAGCTGAATTTTCACACGCTGGTGTAGAAGAGACGGGACTGATAGCTTAACTGCTGTGCTGAGGCTGACACTGCTAGTAAGTGCTCCCTACTCTGCTAGGAAATCTGGCCGAGAATTAGGACAAATGAGGACATGATGTGGGCATTCTGGCTTCCCCCAGAAGTTGACCTGCGGTCAAGAATGTAAGTACAAGTTGTTTATTTGGGAGGAGCTCTAGCAAGCACTGGCAGGGAGTAAGAAAATGAGACAGGGGAGGGAAAGAAGGCAATAAAAGGGGTGTTAACGAGCAAATCAGCCCTGCAGCTCAATCCAGCTGGGCAACTCGGGGAGACAGAGTAGAACAGAGGTCAGCCAACCTTTCCTGTAAAGGGCAGAGAGTAAATATTTTAGGCTCTGAGAGCCATGGAGCATCTGTCACAATGACTAAATTCTGCCATTGTAGAAAAAATGCAGCCAGAGACAATACGTAAACGAGTGGGTATGGCTGTGTTCCAGTACAACATTATTTACAAAACCGGGCAGCCAACCCTACAGGCAGCTGTAGTTTGTCAACCCCTTGCTATAGCATAGTGTTTCTCAAACTCCTGTGGTGAAGGACGAATTTTTTTAAAATGTCCAATCCATTGCAAAACAAGACTTTTGTAAATGCAACAAATGAATCACTGAATAAATGAAATTTAAAAAACAGGCATACCAAGTACAGTCTTTTTTAATTATGAGAATCAAAAGACACAGAATACCTTGGTCCAGTTGTTTTAAACGTTTCTAAATGCTCACTCTGATGTTCTGCACCTAACTTATCACAGACAGGTCAGGCCCTTGATCTCAGCCAAGGCCATCACCACAGATCACAGCACCGCTTGTGTCTTACCAGGTAAGGAGGCTGGGACTGTTATCCACTGACACTGCCCATCATTATCAAGGGCTGATCTCCGACACACTGACTCCTGGTCCTGCTAGCCTGTCTGGCAAAGGAACCAAGCACACTTCTGCCGTCTAAGAGGTCATGGGCAGAGCGTCGCTTCAGTGTGATAGAATAGAAAGATCATGGGCTTGGAAGGCAAAGGAATTGAGATAAAAGTCCTGATTCTGCCACTTAACTTCTCTGTTTCTACATTTCCTTGTCTGAAAAATGAGTATAATATGGTGAGGGTTGGGTTGAGCTTTGGGTTTTTTTTTAAAGACTTTATTTTTTTACAGTAGTTTCAGGTTCCCAGCAAAACTGAGAGTAAAGTACAAAGAATTCCCATATACTTCCTACCCCACACATACATAGCCTTCCCGGTTATCAACATCCCCATAAGAGTGATACATTTGTTGCAGTGGATGAACCGACATGGACACATAATTACCCAGAGTCCATAGGGTTCACTCTTAGTGTTGTACATTCTGTGGGTTTTGACAAATGTATAATAATATGTATCTATCATTGTAGTACCATACAAAGTAATTTCACTGCCCTAAAAATCCTCTGCGCTCTGCCTGTTCATCCCTCTCGCCCCTCAACCCCTGGCAACCACTGCTTTTTTCACTGTCTCCATAGTTTTGCCTTTTCCAGAAGGTCATATAGTTGGAATCATACATTATATAGCCTTTTCAGATTGGTTACTCTCACTTAGTAATATGCATTTAAGGTGTCTCCATGGCTTGGTAGCTCAGTTTTTATTAGCACTGAATATTCTACCATCTGGATGCACCACTGTTTATTTACCCATTCACCTTCTGAAGGACATCTTGGTTGCTTCCAAGTTTTGGCAATTATGAATTAAGCTGCTATAAACATCTGTGTGCAGGTTTTGGTGTAGACTTAAGTTTTCAACTTCTTTGTATAAATACCAAGGAACGCAATTACTGAACCGTATGGTAAGAGTGCATTTAGTTTTGTAAGAAACCACCAAACCGTCTTCCAAAGTGGCTGCACCGTTACATTCCCAACAACAGTGAATGAGAGTTCCTGTTGCTCCACATCCTTGTCAGCACTTGGTATTTTGGCCATTCTAACACGTATGCAGTGACATCTCATTTTTGTTTTAGTTTGTATGTCCCTGATGATATATGATGCGGAGCGCCTTTTCATATGCTTACTTGCCATCTGTACGTGTTCTTTGGTGAAGTGGCCGTTAAAGTCTTTGGCCCATTTTTTATTTAATTAATTAATTTTATTTATTTTTGGCTGCGTTGGGTCTTCGTTGCTGCACGCGGGCTTTCTCTGGTTGCGGCGCACGGGCTTCTCATTGCGGTGGCTTCTCTCTTTGCAGAGCACGGGCTCTAGGGCGCGAGGGCTTCAGTAGTTGTGGCACACGGGCTCAGTAGCTGTGGCTCGCAGGCTCTAGAGCTCAGGCTTAGTAGTTGTGGCGCACGGGCTTAGTCGCTCCGTGGCATGTGGGATCTTCCTGGACCAGGGCTCGAATCCGTGTCTCCTGCACTGGCAGGTGGATTCTCAACCGCTGTGCCGCCAG